>NW_026533197.1:890000-2179539 GCF_028296485.1 Oppia nitens
TTATATTAAACATAAAAAAATTATGAAATATTTTCTGTATTATGTGTATTATAACTTTCATTATTATAAAATCTATTTTAAATCTAAAAAAATTACAATATAATTCAGTTTCTATCTTAAAGATTYATTTGACAAAMCTAGTCTCACATATTTTTAATTATATTACTGTAATTTTATAGTAAAACATGAAACAAAAATTAATGAATTTATTTCCAAATTTTTAATTATTAATAAAAAGATTGACTTTTATAATAAAATGATGATTTGATTTTATTGATTATCAAAACTTGTTTTTACTTAAAAATTTAATATTTGTTTTATATCAACTATAAATTTTGAAAATTATGTTTTGTAAGTAATAGCAATTAAACTATTAATTAATAAAAAAATAATTTAAGATAAAGATTTTGCTGTCATGCGATCGAATATATGATAATTTAATTCAAATTAAAATTTTTAGCAAATTTTGTAATTATTAAATATCAAAATTTAAAGATATTTTTTTACATTTGAAATGAATAATAACATAAAAAGCAGTATTAAATTATATTGAGAATATTTTTTATAGATTAATATTAATTAAATTGTGATCACTTTTAATATTGTAAAAACTAAGTTATAATTTTTAGTTAATACATTTAACCATGATATATTTTTTATTATATTTTATTCAGAGTCAAACAAGGTTTTGAATTTTAGGGGTTATATTAATTACTTTTTAAATTAACATTTATTTTATTTAGAKTAAAATTTTAAAAATAGATAATAATACAGTACMTTACCATACTCTACCATACTCTACCATACTCTACCATACCCTACCATACTCTACCATACTCTACCATACTCTACCATACTCTACCATACTCTACCATACTCTACCATACCCTACCATACTCTACCATACTCTACCATACTCTACCATACTCTACCATACCCTACCATACCCTACCATACTCTACCATACTCTACCATACTCTACCATACTCTACCATACTCTACCATACTCTACCATACTCTACCATACTCTACCATACTCTACCATACCTTACTATACAATGTTAATAATACGTATAATATTTAGAATTTAATGTATTACTGATGACAATATAAGTTATTAATAATAAGTTATTATAAATATACTGTACTGTATTTATAACATTAAAAGTATTTAATATAGCCTATAATAACTATAAAATACCTTAATATTAGTTTAAAGTTTAGTCTAATAACTATTTTTAATATATATTTAATAAATAAGTAAATGTTAAATAATAACCAATGTATTTATCCCATTGATATCAAATTACTTCTCAAATATCAATTGAATTGTTTGACACAAACAATAATCCATCAATTAATGCCAATCAATGATCGATTAGTTTAACTTTAATTACATTCCTCACAGCTTAAAATACATAACAAAAAGTATATAATTATAAGCAATAATCAGTGTTGGCAGAGACAAAGTGTATGTATAATACAAAGCGTATTATACAGTATAATACAATGTAAATTACATGACAATTTTGGCTTACAAAAAAAATTTAGCGCCACCTAGTAATAAAAATACTAAAATTTAATAATAATTATTTTTTATATTGAAAAAATTGAAATTAGCTTTCAATTTAATTCTGGTATTGAAATATATTAATAAAATAATTAATATTAATTTTAATAGTTTTAGAAAACAACGATTCTAATAACGATATTGAAATTATGTAATAATAATAATAATTTTAATAAAAAATAAATATTTTATCATTGTTAATGTAATTTTTCTATAATTGTAAAATACATCCAGTACATTGTATTTTACTGTATTTTACAAAGCCAAAATTGAAAACCTTGTATTTTTCCAACCCTGGCAATAATAATCATATAATAAAATTTTATAAATATTTCAATACTGTAACATCTAATCATGTTATTATTTGGATATTTTACTATTAATATAATATACTATATGTTTAACMAAAAAATGAATAATTTAATTTTAGATTTATTTTCATAATTTCAAATTTAGAAAAATATTATTAATAGTAACAAATTAATTGATAAAAATATTTTATATCAATTTATAAATATTAAAATATAATAATTACATGTTTATCATAATTTATCAACTATTCTATTAACAAAATTATACCAAGTATAGTAATTATTAAATATATATATTTTTCTCATTATATTTCAAAATATTTGAACTAAAAATTAAATTAAATATTAAATTTTTACTTTAATTGTATTAAATAAAAAAATAAAAATGTTATAGTAATTTGTAATCATTTTAAATATAAATATCAATTTTATTTTTGTATTAACATTTGAATAAATAATTTTTATTAATAAACTYGAATTGCATATCAATAAAGATTAATAAACAATTGAAATATACTTTACATAAATATCTTTATAAAAGAATTTATAATATATAAATATAATCACAACTTGAAATATAATTTATTTTAACCCAATTAAATATAATTTCATAAAACATTTTACAGCATAAAATAATCTTAAAATAGTTAACTAAAGTTAACAATGTTGTAGACGATGTGTAAAATATTGACAATTTAATAATATCTGTTCAAATAAAGCATTTAAATCAAATTTGTTTTTCCAGTAAACAATATAAACGTAAATTATTTTAAAGAAAATATTTTTATCAAATAAATATAGTAAATCAAACAAATTTAAATCTAAAAATATAGCTAAATAATAGACATTAACTATGATGTTTGTATATATTGGTAATCTTATATATTATACATTATTTTTTATCAATAATAAATAGATAATACATATTTAGATTTTACCTTTTGCTCAAAGACTAGACCTATACAACTGTTGAGTCATAAATTTGGTAAAATTATTTGGGATAAGACATTAAATTAGTTAAAATGTGTTAAAATATAAACTATTTTTATTTATATTGTCATTAATGTCCAACTTCTTCAAGTGAGGGTTTATGAGTCTTATAAAATTTGTCGATCTCGTCATCACTGCTATCATCAGAGAATTGACTGCTTTCCACAGTTTCTGGTGAATGGATACGCATGTGCTTCGCAAGCGGTGAACTACGACCGTTATGGGTAGGACTTGACGATGGACTGGGAACGGGTGAAAGAGCCCGCTTTAATCTATCTGTACTTGAGCTCCAAAAGTTATTCTAACAAATAAATGCAATTCAAGAAAAAATATTAATTTTATAAAATATTGTAAATAAAAAATACATACAATTCTTCCTTCGCGTCCAAACAATTCAAGAAAATTATGAATAAATTCTCGTGACTTGTCTTCCCACGTCTGTATCAAATCGTGTCGTTTTTCGTCAAGATTTTCCAGAAATGACTTTCCCTTATCTTTCAATGAATCCAATTTGTTCTGTAGTAGAAACTTCTTCTCCTTAAAAGATACAATAATATCTTTTAGATTAATTTCATTAATAATTAACTAAAAATAACATACATTTAGAAATGAAACATTCAATTCTTTAGCTGAGTAACCTCGGGCCAGATTGCGGCGGACATAGAGGTCATAATCGCGAACAATTCGTGACACCAAATCTGATGTTGAAATGCCTTCTGTTCTTTCAGTTATGTAAAACATTCCCTTCTCTTTGATGAATGTGTAGACATCATCGTAATCACTGGATGTATAAGGAATGTCATCGTGAGCCACAAAATCAATCTTCAGATATAAACAAATCACATCAATAGTATAACAGTTAATTAAATTAATGTCCAAACCTTATATTTCTCTAAGAATTCTTCATTGATAACCCACGGAGCGTCGCGAACCACTTCATCCACATATCGACAATGTCTGACCGCTTCATATCTTTCAGTTTCATTCATTACGGTCTTCCCTTTGTATTTATTTGTTAAATAATCGCTATTAACTGAAAAACAGTCAAAAATGTCATAAATTGTTGTCAACATAATCGGGTAATTGAATGCAAACCGCCAACAATAAGCCAGACGTTAGTAAAGGCACTCTTGGCCTGCAATAGTTGTCGGGCGTGTCCCGCGTGAAACATATCGTAAATGCCGTCCGCATAGACTCGGATGCGTCTCTTAGCCAAACCTTGTTTTGCTTCTTCTAACGTTATTTTGATACTATAGTCACAATCGGCCAACTCTTGTAGCGCATCCTTATCATCGCTAAAAACGGATGGTTTCACCAGATTTGGTCGTTTCGGTTGTGAACAGCCGTCACAAAGCTTTGTCGATGAATTGCGTCGTTTTCGGTGTGACATCGCTGGACAAACAATCATCTGATCCAATGAGATAATTCAGATATCTTAAGACAAAACCGTCAAAATAGTGGACAAACAAACAAACAATCAATGCTTACAATAAAACTTGATTTCAATGGTGTGATCACTGATAGTGTGTCTAATCGTATAATAAATGCAAACAAGTGTTGACTTCAAACCAATTGCTGATAAACACATCAAATAGTGATTACAAGATTGTCATCCATTGGTCACAATGTCTTSAGTTAAACATTCATTAAATACACACCAATTGGTCAACAATTGTGTCACAAATATTACTATAAATTATACATTCATTCAATACTAATGGTATTAATTGAATCACCAGTTAATTCATATGATTTTTGAAAACATGAGTCAAATAAACAAATAATCAAAAATTAATCAAAACATCTGTTTTGTTGTTTTATATCGAAATTCATATCATTATATAATATACACTAAAATATATTATATTATATGACTCTGTATTGACATTCAATACATTGATTCAAACGGGAAGTAAAGCATTGCATACAAACCGATGACGTGTTGGACATCAAGTCATTGATAGCCAACACATATGTTATAACATAAATATTTGCATATTATTAGTAACCCTATTGTTTACCACTACTGTACATATATTGTACTATATGTTCATCTATTTAAAGGGTCATCTCTATTGTAACACTATATATGAATAAAACAATAGTTTTTTAAATCACATTTTTATTAATATTATTTTTATCAAATTTACGGTTATATTAATAAAATTTAATATATTTATAATTTAATTAATAATCAATTAATATAATTAATTTTAACTTTAATTATTATTTTATAATTTATTAATATCTAGAGATAAAACAATTAATTAAATACAATCAAAGTTATTATATTAATTAAATAATTGATATAAAAATAGAATAATTGAAATGTCCTTGATCAAAGTTTATATAATACTCTAGGRRTAAAATGTACTTTATTTTACTTGAATTAAAATATTTAGTGAAAATAAGGATATTATCAAAATTTTGCACATCATTACAAATTTATAAATGACTTAATTGTTTTTGCATTTATTTAACATTATATCATATGTTTCTATCTATAATTGATTATCAATAACTTGTGATTAGTATTTATTATATATATTATTATTATTATTATTATTATTATTATTATTATTATTATTACTCGTAACAAAAAAATGCATTCGATTTGGTTATTAATAATTAAAGAATAAAGAAAACATTATTACCTATAAAACTATTTAATAACTTTAAACAAAAAATTGAAAATAGTTTATAACTTTTTTTAATTTTATAATTATGTGATTTTTGAAGAAAATAATAAACTTATTTAAATCAAAATCATTTCAATACATTTATCTATATATATAAAAAAATAGTATATTTTTAACATATATGTAAATTATTAGTTAATAATTTGGTCCAAAAATATCAAATATTTAGTTTAGTTAAAATTAAATAATATAGCATATACCAAGATTGTAATTTGAAGATATGTTTACCATGGATTATGTTAAAAATAATTGTAAAATTTATAGAAGAATATTGATATTTTTTAAATATTATTTTTGATTAATTAAATATACAATACTATTATATATCATAAAATAATTTATTTTTATTTATGTTATAAAATATACTGTCAAATATTATACAGTAATTTGTATATCACTTATGAAAATTTGTAAATTTGTATTAATAGTATTAGACTAGTTTTCAAGTGATATTAAACCACTTAATAAGTTAACAAACTTAGTTATAAACATTTTTATTAACTTAGTTATCAATTTTAATTTTACACAATTTTTAACTTTAAATATTCAAATATTATTTAATTTTTAATTATATTAGTCTGTCGGTTTAGTTTTTACCGATATTTAAAATACGTTTTATTCGATAACCTTAAAGCATAGTTTATCCAGATATACTGCACCAGATTAACTAATCCATACAGATTTACGTAGCAATTAATAAATTTAATTAACAAAGTTATTTTAGAGATTATTGGCTTAAAACTGTAAAATGATAAAATATATATTTTTTAAATATAATTATATAATTGATGATGTAAAAATCTATATATATGAAAATGTTATGAGACAATATGGTGGCTATAAGTTGAGTAAGTTTTATGTTTTTAAATAAATTCCTTCGTTTTATATAATAATTTTTGAAAATACTAGGATGAAATTAGTTGATTTGATAAAGAGATAATTCGCTTTTAATTTCAAAAATTACAAATAACTACCATCTTATATTCAAATGTAAAAATTATGTTTATTTATATATTTTTAATAACAATTGTAACTATTTATATAAAAAAATTAGAGTTTTAGTCTTTAGAATTATTAGATTTTGTTTGCTAAACTTTATTGACGATCTGGTCTTTATATGTCTGTAAAATCATAAGCTTTAATATTATTTTTAATTTTTTTCAAATATCAGCTTCAAAAATCGTTAGGTTTTAGATAAGATAACAATATATTTTTTATATTTTAATATGCGTCAGGTAAACGTAAAAATATATTTAGTGTGCATATTTGATTTTAAGTGTTCTCATTTTAATGAAAAATTCTATTTGAATTACTATAGAAAAATTAAAATTAATTTTATATGGATATAGTTTAACAATCAATTTATATTTTAACATATGAAATTTTTGATAAAGAAAATATTAAATGATAGAAATAAAATGTTGAAATTTTTATATAAGTTACCGGTAATAACTAAACCGACAAGCTAATAGATATAATTTTTCTTATTTGTTTGCAAATAAATTTTAATTGAATTTTTTTAGTAATTATTTTATATTTTTGACATTTCTTTAGTAATTTTTGAGACCAAATAAAAACTTGTTGTTTTGTTTTTACTAATTAATTATACAATAGTTAATGCATTAGAAATTAATAATAAATATTATATAAAATGCGGTTTTATTTGATTTGAAAACATGATTATATAACTTATTTAAAGTTAAATTAAATTCAAAATATGATAAATAAGTATATTTTGAAAGTTTTCAGAAAAACTAAAAAATGACTTTTGGGTGGAGTTTAGGCATTCATTCAATGAAATGATTGTTTGAATCAATCAATCAATGGATGACTTAATTTAAACGCACTTTTGTTTACAAATTATGTTTGAAAACAAATATTATTATAATTTATTTAACGATTAATTAAATGAAGTGATGACTGATTTGAGTGACAATTAATTGAAGAGTATATCCATTGAATGAGTGGACAAAACAATTACAACTCTTGATATCTGTTTTGTGACACATTTTGATTGTAAATCTTGTCTTAAAGATGACTGACTCTAAGTTTATGTTATTAACCGTCGATGACGGCCGTCGACAACGGAATCAATTTCTTGTACGAGTTTTAATCGTATCGTTTGTTGTGATATTAGGTTTTGTGATCATAAGTTTGGTCATATCGAGTGACAGTCCGATCTTAAAGCGGCCAAAGTTTGTACACAACTGCTCCAAGAACTACACGTATGACTTCAACTTGTTTACCGTCCGCTGGCCAACCACTGAGTGCTCAGATATTAACCGATGTCTCCCTTTTAAACAAAACCAATGGTTAATCCACGGATTGTGGCCAACATATGCCAGTAGTGGTTGGCCTGAGTATTGTTGCGGACATTCATTTGACACCAAGAGTTTAAGTCCAATACGCGATCAATTGTTGACTTATTGGCCGAATTTGATTCCCGGTGCCACTGAAGATAGTTTGTGGCGACACGAATGGCAAAAACACGGCACATGTACTAAAAATCAAGAAATCATTTACTTTAATAATACATTAAATTTGTTGAATAAATATCCGATTTATGATTGGCTTAAAGAGTCAAATATATTACCAACAAATGATAATACTTATGAAGTAAACACATTTCAAAAGGTGATCGACAATAAAGTTGGTCATAAGGTTGTCCTCCACTGTGTGTCTCACAAACAAAACTCTGGCACCAAAGCGATCGCTGAAATCCGTATTTGTTTGAACCATAAAAACGAATCGCACGAAGTGATCGATTGTCCCGAAAAATCAGATTGTGGTCAGAAATTATTGTATCCAACACTTCATAAATAAATTATCATTTTATCTTATATTTTAAATACGATTTGTCAATCAATTTTGTCAATGAATTAACTAAATAATTATTAATATTAGCATAATTTATAATTTGAATTATATTTATGATAAAATGATTTTATTTACAGACAATTTCATGATTTATCTATTATTTATATTTAATTACATATTAATTATGTCTTTAAAAACTAAATATTACAACTTTTTAAAGAGTATGATAAGTTGTGCGCATTTAATGCATATAATTATGACAACAAATATCATATAACTGTTTATATTTACGGTAATATAATATTCATAATATGCTAATTGTAAATATAAACTATAGTATTATAAAATTTAATGTATTATCTTTCGAAATCTAAAGTATTATTTRTTTTATCGTTTATTAAATAGACTTACGGTTATTGTTAAATATCGGTACTGTGGTCTAAAATTGCAGTATTAAAGGTAATTATTTTATCCATTTCAACATAATTTTAAATCACAAACGTAAAAATTTTTATTAATAATATTTTTCATTTTATTACTTAAAAATCAACTATATTAACAATTGGTTCTTTATTACAATAATTTTACATTATAGGTAATTACAAAAATACAATATAACAAAATGTAATACCAATAATAACTACTGTATTATACAGTGTGAATAAATAATATAATATTACAAAATTATAATATATATAATATAAATGTATAATTTGTATATTTTAAAATAACTGATAATTTGAAATTAAATAAATTTGATATTATTTTTGGTGACATTGATGACTACTACTTTGAATCTTTGAAGCAATTTTTCAATACTAATAATTTTAACTAAAACGTTGTCATTGACAGCAATGGCATGTTTTTGACAATCTTTTGTATGCAAATAAGCATTAATACCATTATTAATGCCGCAGTCGATGAACGCTCCCATTGGAGTAACGTTAACCACTCGTCCTTTCAATTGCATACCTTCTTTGAGGTCATTGAAGTGTTTGATTTCTGGTAAATAAATTTGTGTAAAATTTGTCCGGTAATCAAAATCAATACTATTGGATAGGCCTTCGATGATTATCTTCATATTTGTAGTCATTGTATTACATAACTGTGCAATTTCTGACAAACTATACTTTTCATAGCATTTCTTAATCTTGTCACGAATCGATGGTTTACCAATTTCTCGTTTATTGGCACCAATTAGTTCCAAATAAATGTTGGCACAGCTGTACGATTCAGGATGTATTATAGTCGAGTCTAACGGGTCGTAGTCGTCAGTAGAAGTGGCCAATCTCTTGTCCGGTCCGTCATTGCTTTCTTTGCTAAATATTTCATATAATATATGACTAAAATATCACTTATTTTTATCAATTTGTATAACTAAACCTGGATTCAGTGTAAATACTAAATGGTGATCTACGAGTTGATGGCATAACTTTAATAAATCCGGCGCACTGTTCAAACTGTTTCCAAGTGATACCATTGATGTTTCGCAATTGAGATCTACTTGTAAACAGACCGTCTTGTTCTCTCTTCTTAACAATAATATTAGCAATTGTTGGTTCAAGAGCCGCCACTTTACTATTAGAGCCATATAATTGAAACTTTTATATTTCATAATATAAAACAAACCTCAATAACTCAGGTGAGGCCACATTAACATCGACACCACAAAAGCTGACGCACTCAACGGTCACTTCATTAAAAGCTTGTCTTACGGCTTCCTCTGGTATATCGCGCTTTTATAATAATATTAAGTTATTTTATGTACGGTAATCAAAATTAAGATATATATTGTATACCATATACATTCCCACTTGAAGTCGTTTCGGGTCCACTTTGACCAACTCATTCATCGGATCAATCAATCTTCGTGCTATAGAAATAGCTCCAATCATATCAGGTTTATAGTGAGGCAAATCTAATTTCGCTTCTTTGGTCACCGAATAATAACTAACTCCCGATTCATTAATTATTTTATATTTGATATTAAGTGGTTTAAAGAAACCGCATTTCATATGTATTTGTAACATATCCTCAAAGCGTCGACAACCTGTTCCGTTACCCAATGCTATAATTGAACAGTTATTTTGAATCATCATTTCCCTGAGCTGTGCGGCCGCTGTCTCACAATTGTGTTTGTTATTTAAATTAAGTTTTTTGCAATGCAATGGTACGCCCCATGGAGACACTATACAATTATACAACAATTAGTCAGATAAATAAAATCAAAATAGATTATACAAACCAAGTGCTACTTTACATCCCGAATCAATTCCCGGATCAACTCCTATAACATATTCACCTCTAAGTGGTGGCTCAAGAAGAAGATATTTAACATTATTACGAAATACATCTAACGCTTCCGTATGCGATGAATATCTTAATTCCCAACGAATATAATCACTTAGACTTGGCTTTAATTGTGTATTGAATGCAATTTTGACACAATTGACTAATATGTCAGACGGACAACGGAACCACTTTTTAATACAAAAGTCAATCAGTTTATTCAAAACGATTGTCTGAAAACCAATGGAAACTTCAAGTATTCCAAGTTCTTCACCCCTTTCTATAGCCATATATGTGTGAGCTTTCATTTTATCGATTGGTTTTTTAAATGACCGAAAATTGCGATATTTTTGAATTAGATCTATATTTTTAGCACTACTTTCTTCAATTAATTCGTTTATTTTTTTCAAATTTTCCTCCACTTCTAATGTCGTTATGTTTTGTTTATATCTAATTATTAAATAATAATAATTAAATAAAAAATAGTTTATAAATAATATGCACTTACGTTGCAATTAAAAACTCAAGAACATCACAGTCTTTACTGAGAATATCTGCGATAATCTCAGACCATCCGATCTCAACGGTTTGTGGATTATCTAATTCTGTTATCAAAATAARTTATTATAAACACTAACAACAAATCMTTTATAGWTTTCATATAAAAACTAACTGAAAGACATACCGGAAGCAAATCTATTGACAAAATGATTGGGATCGAGACGTTTGCCGTTAAGAACCGATACGGCACTGTCACCTAAACCTAAGTTCCTATATCTTTCAGAAGACTGGCTTTCATTGCGACACAACCTATAGAGATGTTCCACTTCATAGACATTTCTACACCGACGAAGAGCTTCACTCAATCTAGTATTCAGACGACTTTGTTTGGCAAGAGTTGATTCAACTTCTTTGACTCTTTCCTTAGTCTTTTTCAATTCGTTATAAATATTATTAATTCTGCGAACTTTGTCGGCATCGATACCACTAATGGCAGACTGTCTGTATCGAGCAATAAAAGGTACAGTGCATTGATCATCAATCAAATTTAAGACATTTTGTACAATTTTACGATCAAGTTTAACCAAATTTGCAATTATATCCATATCATCGACATTAGAGCTGCCAATAAAATCACTTGAAGTTGAAGTGTTGGGTTCATTGTATAAGAAAGGTATACTTTCGTCATCTTTGGATTCATTAATTGTATTCTTAAAATTTGTCAAAAATGAAGACTTAAACATTGGTTGATAAACATTAGTAGATATCTTTGGAGAATCGGTGTCAACATAAGTAACCACACGCTTAACACCGGATGAAGTGCCCGGTTCTGACTTTAACGCCAATGAAGACGATGAGCTAACCGGAGATGACGAGTATTTTGGTCGAAAAGTACCATCAATTTGTGTTAACTGATTGAGCTATTAATAGACAAAATAATATATTTTATTAAATATCGTTTTTACAATATTTAAATTATTTTAAAGTTATGACTATATTGAGTATGACATCAATTATTAATTATAAAGTTATTATTTGTCTTTATGTGATTAAATCAATTAAATAAAAAGTGAAATTATAACAAAAATGAAATTACAAAATAAGATAAATGTCTTTAAAAATATCTTATAAGTTATACTTTTGAAGTAAAAGTGTTGTTAATAACGAGACATTCTTCCTCGTCGTCATCACTCAAAACAATTACTTCTTGAGAATCGATCTGTTCTTCTATTTTCTGTTCGACCTTTTCTTTGATGTCATGTCTGATCACATTTTTGTCATTTGTATTAACATCTGTTTTATTCATTTCAATCAACTGAATGTCATCATCATCTGAGTCAACAACTAACTGATCGATACTATCTTCCAAACGAGTAGTCAGTTCGTCGATAACCATACAGTCTTCTTCCTCCTCGTCTTCTACATCTTGAATGACACCTTTCTTATCATAAAAGAAAAGCTCATCATTCAATACATTGTCATCTATTGGATTCATCTGTATATCTGAAGTTTCAATGACAACATTTGTTTTATCATTAGTTGTCTCAATTGATGTCACTTCTGAAAGTGTTGACACAGAAGTAATGACAGAATCCAAGACATGTACCACATCTATATCGATGTCATTGTCATCAACTCTATCACAATTGATCTCTTCATCTGAGTCTTCATCGATGGCAATCATACATTCAGTTGTCGTCACCTTTGCTATCGTTGACATTGCAATCAAATCACTTGAATGATTGATCCGATGCTTCAAACAGTCAGTCAATCAATGCATTCATTAATTTGTTTCAATTGTTAGTATAATAACACTATTTTTACATCACTTTAAAGTTAATTCAAAAAATTAAATGCAATTTATATTATAAACACATTTATGAAGCAATAGTTTAATGCATAACACAAACTACGACTCAATCATACATACAATCAAACAATCAATTATTGAATATTAATATCAAAATTAATGAAAAGATGACTAAATTTTTGAAATTTAATATTAATTAGCACTCAATTGTCAAATAATAATAGCTATTAATATCATATAAAAGTTTGTAATCTTTAAATATTTATCATAAGTTATTCATAAGTTTTTTAAATATTTTGATTCATTTTCTTTCGATATCATAATTAAGATATTCATTAAAAACCAGATAAACCTATTTTGAAAGTAAATCTATTTATTATTAAATTCTTGTTATTAACTTTAATCATATTTTTAAATATAAGTTAGTTTTTGATTGAAAATTTGAGTGATATTTGTATCATAATATGATATTACTATTAAGCGCACAATGAAACCAACACTTTGAATACAAAACATTAAAAAAATAATATAATAATTATTGTCTATGTGTTAGAAATTACATGATGTAATCCATCGTATAATAAACTATACAATTATTGTTGTTTTCAAAGTATTGGTTTCATTGTGCACTTAATGTTATACATTATAGATATTTTTTATTATTTGATAAATATAGATTTTAAATGTCATCAATAGTTAAACTTTATACCTTACTTAGTATTTTAATTATATTAATTTCAAGACTCATTTAATAAATTTTTTATTTAAAACTTATAATTGAAGACTTGGATCATAAAAAATATTTTTAAAAATAAAATACAAATAAAAAATACAACAAAAATGTTTTTCATTAATTAATTTAATTATATTAGTTATTGTAAAATTAAGTTCATCTAATAAACTAGACATTTTGCGTTTATTCAAATAAAATAATTATTTTAAAATTATCAAATAATTTATTAAAAGTAATTGAATTTTACAATAAATTATAATATTTAAAATAAACTTTGATAAAATAATAATAATCAATTACATTTTAATTAATGGCACAAAATTTTTAAAATTAAATATATTTGTTTAAAAAKCTTTAATTAATGTAAATAATTCAATAAATGAGTATTTATCATGTTATTAATAATTAATAAATTGTTTTTTTAAATATACAAATTATTTTTATAGTCATAGACAACAAATTCAACATTTGCCGTACAAATCAAATTAATATTAATATTGAAACTTATTGTGTGGACAGTCGATMGCAAAATGAGTTTATAGATTAATTTTATTGTTATCTACAGTACAATCTGTTTTATTGCCGCATTAAACTAAGTATAATTAAAACTCAATAATAAAAATTATTTTCAACTATTTTATTTACCAAAATGTTACATATGGTAAATACCTAAAATTAAGCTTACGTTACGATAGACTGATATTTTATAATTTTTATCTAAGTTTGAAAGTTGTTATAAAATGTTTAATACAATATTAATTATTTATATTTCATCACACATTTTACTATAAATGTTATGTTGAAAATTGTGTGTTGAACAGCCAGTCCATGACTAATAGCCTAACTCTTTAGTATTTTTACAATCAATTAAAAAATTGAAATGATTTTAACAAACATATTATATTTTGATAAACAATTAAAATTAAATCAAATTAAAAGCTTTGTAACGGATTGGTATCAATTTCCTTACAATTTAGTTCAATATAATTTGTTGTCAAAAGTATTTGTAAAACTTTATAAAATAAATATATATACAAAAAAATATAATAAGTCGACAATTATTTTAAAGTTAACACATTTTGATAACTGCAAAATACAAATATTTACCTAAGAGTATATAAACATCCTTTTTATATATATATAATTAATTAATTATATATTGTTTGTTATTTACCGTAAATAATAAATCATTTAATAATATATACATCACTAGCAAGTTAAGACTATAAATAAATATAAATTTTGTACAAATTAAATGCAATTCAATATTTTATAAATAGCTACTATTATAATAAGCTCTGACTATACAGTAAATTATGAATAACATTAACAAATTAAGTGCTGACTTTGATTTACAATTATATAATCATTGGATCGTTGGATATGCATCTATATTAAGGCAAAAGTAAATCCAAATATTCTACTAAATTGATTTACTAATAATATTAGAGTAATATTATTATTAATATTAATTTTATATAATCGAGAATAACTATATTACTATCTACTGTATAATCATTACTGTAATCATAAGTGACTTGATTTAAAAATATTAACAATATATGTATACAATATATATCTGTAATTTATATCTCTTGTATCGTATAGAATATCACAATATATGATAAAATATAAAGTTTTTGGCTTTAAAATGTTATGACACTTAAAACGCTATCAAATAAAAAGCAATAAATTAGATATAAATCACAACTCAATGATCTACTACTAAATATCATCAATAGTAGTGGTAATCGGAGAGAATGTCATTAATTTGTCCGTTAGTATTGTCGGTGACATTATTTTTGTTGTTAAGTTGATAACTGACACCAATATTTTGAAAGTTAAATTCAAAATTTGAATCAAAACTTTTCATGTTGTTAAACCTTTCAAATAGTAATTGTTTGGCAAATTCATATAATTCAATGTCTAAATGATTCAATTGTTTTATCTTATCTAATGTTTCGACACTCAGATGACTGACAGTTAAAGTGCTGTGCGTTTCATTCAATTGATCAAATTGTTGCAAAAAATTCAGATGAAAACTCATTTCAAACAAATATTGAGATATCTTTTGGTGTTCACAGAGACTAAAGAAAGCCATTCGCCGAAGATTTTCCTTAGCACTGGCCAACAGTATTACATCCCTTTCACGAACACTCATAAATGTCTTATTATAACAACCGACAAGTGATAGATCCGCTAACATTCGTGTTTGTCTATTAATAGCTAAATTATTTTCACAACCAATAAACTCGTCAATAGTGACTCCTCTCCAATCACTTCCTGAATAACAAGACGGCAGTTCTTCTTTAGTTGGCGGCCGTCCGTCACACATATGACGAGATGTTTTCCAAGTGGCACCTCTTTGGACGTGTCTATACTCCGATAAAAATCTAGAAATTGGTTCTCTTAATAAAGTTATATAAAAATATCGACGTTTTGTCCGCTGATTTTCACGTTCATCTAAAGCATTGTCAACACAACTCATTAGTTCCTATAAATGACAATTAATTAAGAAATTTATTAATTTATTCAAATAATTAAATAATTGAAATAACTTACAGTAAAATCTGCGTGAAGTCCGCATATCCATCCCGTCGAGTATCGAGAAAATAGCCACAATTTGGCCTCAGAATCGGGACGAAAACATTTGCATTTCTTGCGACCCTTTTTGCAAAGACATGGTTTCTCTAAGTCGAGATCGCGGACTAAATGGCGACCAAAAGCTGTGCCACCTATTCGTGTCATTAATAATACATTTTCATTAGATTTCTTGTCAATCAAACAAATTAAAAACAATACCTGTTTTCTGTATATGAAGAAAAACAATGACATCATTGCCTTTAATATCAAATACAAATTCTTTGGAGTTAATCATATCATCAAAAGACAATTTATTGTGATTTAGTGGATGTAATGACTGTGACAACGATTGACCTAAATTGTCCTTTTGATGGTTTATGTATGGCTCTGATGATGTCGATCGTGAGCTATGATGTCGACACATGCCTTGTGGACACATATAGACCATCAGCATCAGTGACACGAAGACTAATGCCATTATAATCAACACAAAAGACCTTTTGTTTAGTAACAGTCTTCGAGACCATAAACTCGATCTTTTAATCACAATTGAGTCCATTTTGTTGGTAATAATACGATAAAAACGATATCATAATGACATGATTGTCATCGATGGTAATGATATGTCTTGAGTTATGCCATCATTTGATTGAAACAATCGTTTTTTGTATTCAATTATCACTTGAATTGTTTGCAAACAAATCATTAAGTAATGCATTGTTTGAACATTCAGTTTATCAGTCAATATATAGCACTAAATAATATGACTTTTGAATAATTTATTATTAATTATTAAATAAATTATTATTTCATTTAAATATTGTTTTGTTAATTGATTTTATTATATCTATTCATCAAATGTGATAAACTTATAATCATTTAGTTTTGACAAATATTTTAGTTAATATTAGTTAAAATAAGTTAACATAAGTTATTAAG
Organism: Oppia nitens; assembly: GCF_028296485.1. Lineage (NCBI taxonomy): Eukaryota > Metazoa > Arthropoda > Arachnida > Sarcoptiformes > Oppiidae > Oppia > Oppia nitens. Next base: position 907,243 of record NW_026533197.1, read on the forward strand.
TCGTTATTACTGTTGTTTTGAATGTTTGTATTATTAATATTAATATTTGATTATTACATAAATATACCAATGATTTGATTGTTTGAGTCATTATAGCGATGACTGTAATGACAACAACATTGAAGTATTCAATGACTTAATCATTAAAACACATGTCTTGTGCTGTCATTTGAATTGATATTCAATGTGTTATTAAATTAGTGTTAATAGTGTTATCATCCGGTAATCAAACTATAGATTATCATTGAAAAGAGTGACCACAAAGTTATCTGAAACTGTGTGACAATAGCCGAGACCGACGATCCAGAAATTGTGGACAATGTTGGAGATCACAGACATGCAGAAGATTGGATTAGGACTGTCGGGGTTTGGCATTGCTTTCCTTATGTTAGGAGTGATGTTACTCTTTGATAAGGGATTGTTGGCCATCGGAAACATATTGTTTTTGTCTGGTCTGGCCTTCATTATTGGTCTCGAGCGGACATTTTGGTTCTTCTTTCAGAAACACAAGTGGAAGGCGTCTTTGGCTTTCTTTACGGGCATAACAGTCGTACTGATTGGTTGGCCACTCATCGGTATGATTGTCGAAACGTATGGATTTATATTACTATTTAGAGGCTTCTTCCCGGCGGCCGTCACTTTCCTGACCAGAGTTCCCGTATTGGGAACTATACTGTCTTTACCAGTGATAAGCAAAGTGGTGGACAAATTGGGCGGTGATTCTCGTCGTTCAATGGTTTAGTCACTACTGATTCACTTAGTGTTAAACCATTGTTTAGATTAATAAATAATTTTAATGTTATATATATTTTATATTTAATTATTTTCAAATAATTCTAAGTTTATTAATGAAAATCATTTTATTATTGATATTTGATATATAATTTCATTATTTTTTTTGTATTAAACATATTTTTAGTAACTAAACTCACAGAATAAATGTTGAAATATATTAATGATTGTATATATTTTGTAAATTACAAGTTAATCGGATTAAATTAACTTTTATTTATATTTTATCATTTATTTAATCAATTAAATTACTGGTAATATAATAATAATTATATTATACTCTTTAAATACAATTGTTTGTATAGCAATAATTATAATTAAAATTATTGACCTATTGATTACAATTTAGTTTTTACAGGTATTGTTAAAACTCGTGACATTTGAATAGAGTGTTAATTATCTTAAGTTTTTGAATTCTTAAGTAAACWTTTCCGATAAAATGAAGTCTTTGTTGTTTATATTAATGATAATATCAGTAATAGTGGTCACCATTAATGGCGAAGAAAAGTTCTGTGAAAAGGACCGCAAACTTCTATTGGGAGGTGTTTTCAATTACGACAACATTATTCTGGCCTACAGTTGGAAGGAAGTCAATAGTGTCCAACTGTGGCTTATTTGGAGGTTTAAAATCCAATCCAAAGGCCTGACACCAATGGGAAAGGAAACACATGTGGATAATGTGTTCCCAGGTATTGTCTATTTGTTTCATTTGCAACAATTTCATCGAAATATCATTTTCTGAAGGAATTCCAATGTTTAGGACAGGCTTTGGATTAAATTTAAAATGTGATGATTCAGACACTAAATGCAAGTCTTATAAAGAACTGGTTTTCATATTTTTTCAGACCCATTATAAAGTATATCGCTTTGTAAACGACAAGTTTACCACCGAAGTCGACAAAACTAGTATCCCATGGGGACTTAAAGAGAGGGGTGAGGTCTCCGACTGGTTCTTTGGTGAGACCAATATCGACAATATAAATGGAATCACTTTTATCACTGGATATCAGTCTTATCTGTTTATTGTCACAAAAGATTCGCTTTACAGCAGTCCTGTCAATGTGAAAGTGTCACGACTTAAGTGGACCAAACTTTCCCAAAACAAAGATTTTAGTAATGTTTTGGGAGGTTTTGTGGCAGACAATCAATTATATTTCAATTTAAATCAAGAATCAGATAACTTACTCATCAAATATAACACAAATGGCAAAGAAGAGGAAAGGGTATGTTATTAATGATAATAACAACAAATAATATCTGCTATTAATGTCATCGTTATTATAGATATCTGTTTGGAAATATTTTGGTTGTGATAACAAAAGACAAGAGGCAGCGGTTCTCGAGCCAAATGGCAAAGTCGGAGAAGTCAAAGACGATGGCAAAGACAATCAAATGGCAAATATCGCTAAAATTGTATTGATTTGTGTTGTCATTGCTGTCATCGTCACAGACATCATTGCATCAATCTTTTGGCTAACAGTTTATCGCCGAAAGAAATAATAAATTATATTCAATAATATTCSTTACATTTATTTAAAAACAATTTTCTCAATTAATTTTTTTTAGTTTTTCTGTAAAAATAACTAAATTTTTATCAATAAAAATTTGAATTCAACAGTTTTACATCAAATAATTCATTATTTATAGTTTTAAATATAAATTAAAATAAACTGCTATTTATAYAAATAAATGAAATAATTGCTAAAAACTGTATGAAATAGTTAGTCAATTGAAAGTGTCTTTCCTTCGATATATTCAATAGCTTTTTGTTTGATTCTATCAATTCTTTCAAAATTATTTAATTGTGTTTCAAAATCTATATACCGTTTGAATATAAATTTCATTTGTTTTGCCGCTAATTTAAATGTAATAACTCTTTCAAAAATATTTCTAACCATTTCTTCATTTTCATTGGCATTACTCTTATCATCATTGACTCCATACTTAATCATCATATCTATATAAACAGACCAGAGATCAATCCTTTTGGGAAAATTAGCCAAAATATTCTCGAAGAGTGTCTTTCCGAGCTCTATATCAGCCAATTTGAACTCCATTTGTGCAAACTTTGAGATGACATCGATATGGTATCTCTTCTCCAAACACGTTAAACTTCTTTGCATGAGTTTGCGGGCTGACTCAAACCGTTTACTTTTCATATAAAACAATCCAAAATTAATCCAAACATCTTTATTATGCTTAAACTTCTTTAACATAGTATTATACAACAGTTCCGCTTCTTCCAGTTTGTTTGACTCAGTATAAGTGTTGACCAAATGGTTATATATAATAAATGGTTCGTTGAATTGAACAGCATTTTCAAAGACATCATCCAATGTTTGTTGAGTTCCGTAAAGATTTTCCAAATTAATTGATGCAAACCATATGTTAAGTCTTTCTTTTCTTCGCGAAACGATACAGTTTTAAGAGCTCTTTGGATCAATTCTCTAGCTTTGGTAACTTCTGTCTGTTCTAAATAAAAAGCWATATATTTAAGCCAAACCAAAGAACTATTAGGTGATGCAAACAATGATCTTTCAAAATCATCCACTGTTTCAGGTTTTCTTTGGGTATCCATTAATAATCTTTCAGTTGTGCGAAGATTTTGTTCATTAAGTCTCGACTGTTCATTGCGTTCCCGACGAGTCTTCTTTCTTTTAGGACTTTCATCTTCACAATTATCATCAGAATCTTCGCTSTCAGACAACGGTTGGTCGTCTGTAAGCGAATCCAAACGATTCAAATTAGGTGTGGAATTGTCAACATTCCAAACAAAAGGTTCGTCTAATTTTAAAACATCTTCACATTTAGGTTTAGGTTTTGTGTTTTCAATTTTATTATTATTTTTCTGGTAGTTCTCAATATTCATCAATTTACAGGTCATCTTCTTCTTGTTTACATCAGTCTTCACTACCCGACACCTAACAATCTGTCCAATAGTAAAGATTTTTTCGGGCGAATCCTTAAATAATTTAAATGTATTCAAATGTTTATATGGAATAAATCCTTTGACATTATTGAAAAATTCAATTAATAATCCCTTTTTATGAATCAAACCGATAACACCATCCGTTTGAAAATTTTTGACAGCCTTTTCATACGAATTCAATAAATTCAAACTTTCAGATAATAATGAYTTTTTACACGTAAGATATAATTTACGCGGAGATGAATTCAAATCAATTTTATAAACACGACATTTAATAGACTTTCCAATTGTTAATACTTGTTGGGAGTCATCCGTGTTATCTGACAAATGAATCGCTGGTACAAAACCTTTCACTCCYCTAACTTCTAGATCTATATCAACACCAGCACTGGTAACTCTTTGAACTTTACCATTAACTATAGTTCCGATATTAAAGAGATTTAATGATAAATAGTCGTCAGACTCTCGTTTACTTCGATTTTTATTTTGTTTCGTCAATTCTTCACTATTTTCTTCAAAATTAATATTAGTTTCTGTCATTGGATCGGCATTTATAACTTTCTTGGTTTTGTCGGTAATCAAAGTACACGTCATCTTTTCAGTTATTGGATCAGTTCGCACAACAGAACATCTAATGATCTGTCCAACAGTGAAGAGATTTTCAGGAGATTGTATGGCATTAGTACTCAAAAATTTTAACGGAACAAAGCCTTTGACACCATTAAAGAATTCAATTAAAATCCCTGTCTTTAAAACCAAAGCAATGACTCCGTCTGTTTGAAAGCCTTGAACGGCCTCTTCATATGAAGTTAAAAGTCTTAACTTTTTTGAAAGTAATGACTTTTTGCAGGTAAGACTCACTTTAAAAGGAGTCGTGTTTTTATCCATTTTAAACACTCGACACTTGATTTCTCGTCCTTTCGTAAAGAGTTGTTCCCTATTATGGATTTGTGACACTTCTGTCAAATGTATATTCGGAATAAAGCCTTTTAAGCCAAATCCCAAATACACAACAACTCCATCTTTAGTGACCTTTTTAACATTTCCTTTAACAATAGATCCAATATCGAGATCATCGATGGTCAAGGATGAAGCGCTCAGTTGTGTCTGTTTTAAAGTGACCGTAACAGTCATATCCATTAGATTAATAGCTTTGGCTCGACATCTATGCTTTGATCCAATACTATATAAAGTATCAAAGTCTGTATCTTCGCTTACTTTATCAGATAAATCCTTTTTATGAGCTAAAGCTTTGACACCATTTGACAATTTAAAGATAATATTTCTGAAATTATCTTTTCCTAAAACAACAGACTCGTCATAAATGGTACCAATTCTGTTGTTCTGAAGAAAACTTTTAATTACTTTTAATTCATATTTAGGTTTCAATGAAAGTGCAAAGTGTTTAGTAATAGGATGTCTGTATAATATTATGCCTTCAATTTGATCTCCAATTTGATACATATTTTTAGGTAAATCCCATTCATTCTTTAAGAAACTTCTGGTCACAAAACCCTTAAACTCATCTAAAATGTTGACTTCAAGTCCGTGTTGTTTCACATTCATAACAGTGGCCTTAACTATGAGGCCGGGAGTCATTACCGATGCAATCACACCGCTATCTGACTTGAGYTTAAACTTTGATATGACTTTAGAGTTGGTCGTTAAAGTGATACTTCGGTCACTGACCACACGATCGATGGCACACAAMACCAACATTCCGGCAGATAATGTTTTGCGATCAGTTTCCGACTTATCTTTCGGTAAAAASGCTTTTATTTTATCAAAACCAATATCCATAACAAATCCATGATCTTCAACACTATCCACGGCAGCAATAATGGGAATTTGTGGTACTTTTAACAATGAAGATATCTTAATGTCTTTGTATATATCTTTTGGGTTCATAGATGCCATAACATCAACGGCTTTAAAGCTTTTTAATTTCTTCGATATACTTAATATCTTAATTGGAAAGTATTGTCCGATTTTAAACATACCGTTAGGCTTAAGGACTTCCATATCAGAGACAATGGACTGATTATCAGCCAATGATTGAAGAAGACGAGTATAAGAGTTGGAAATATTAGTGATGGAAACGGTGGCAATGATTCCACTGACGAGACTAAACTTGATCTCAAAATCACTTATCTGYTGAATGCAACCATAGATTACCATTCCTTCTGGTAATGCGGACAAAGACATTGTTTCAATGACAACATTATCATCATTTGTAACCATTTCTTCATCATTTCTTTTCTTATTTTTCTTTTTCTTTCCTTTAGTCACAGTTTGCCAATCATTTTGTTTTCTTTTCCTTACATTAAACAACGCGTCTTCGGCTAAATCAGTGGTTAATGTCTTTGACGAATCCGTTGATGTCTTTAYTACTGACGACTCGTTGGCCACCACTTTAGGAGACTTTCCGCGAATAAAATTTGTTTCTCTTGTCATTTCTATACACTTGTATTCTTACGGATCAATTAAAGTGATACTTTTGACGACAATGTAATCATAAATGTTGTGATAATTATTTTAAAGTCAAATAACAACACAAAATGCAAACCATGTGTTCAATCAATTTAAAGGTATTTTCAATTTGTGTTCATAAATGTCGTCAAACAATGTATTTAATAGTTTTTATATTAATTTACAGTATTTTAAAGTATAATACTGTACTGTTTGTCCACGTATTTTGAAAATAATTAATAAAATTATTATAATATTTAAAAATGTATTTTAAATTATTCATATTTAATAATAATACTAATAATACTAAGACCAAGTAATTTGAAGACATTATTATTTAAATTTACGATAAAATAATTCATTAAATTATACTCTAAATTGTTAGTAATTATTACAGTAAATTAAGTTTATAAATTAATGTACATATAATATGCTGTACTAATACATTATATTAATTTTAAATAAATTAATTTAAAAATATTAAATGGATGTAAATGTTATAGAAATCTATAACTTTATAATAAGAATATTTGTATTGAGAAATACTATTAATTTTATTATATCGCAACAGATATRTAAACATATATTTTAAAGTCASTAATAATTAAAATAAAAATATATTGATAATTAAAAATACCTATATAATCAAAATTAATATAAAATAAATTATTTTTAGAAAATTTTTTGTTAATAATTATTCTAAATATATAAATATATGAATGTATTTATTTAATTTATTGCCATCAAAAACAATCTTTTAGTTTTATATTTCAATCTTACAATAACTATATTAAACTCATATATATTATTATAMTTTAATTTTGATAATTAATTTTAATTAATTTCAGCACATGTTGTATGATATTGTGAAAATTTTATAATAATTATTACGTTAATGTTAATATAGTGATTAATCTGAATTTTCTGATAAATAAATTTTTAATTAATTATATATATATAATGAAAATAACTATAAATAATTGTAAATTAAGTTTAATTTATTATTTTACAATTATAATATTAAATGTAAGCTATCATATTAATATAACATACATRAATTAACTTATAATTAATCATAATTTGCATACATTTTTTTTATTTATTTAGACAACTTATCAAGTTAATTTATCTGTTATTGAATTTGATGAGCAAAATTTTGATAAATATATATGTAAATTATTTAATTATTTCCAAATTAATTAAATAAATAATTTATTTATATTATAAAATGATAGCCAGCTATGAGTTAGTATTTGTCAATTTTCACGCCGAGTGGTGTCCATTCAGTCAACAATTGTCTCCTATTTTTAAAGTGTCGGACAATATTCTGAGTCAAGAATTTAGTGTCGAATCCAAGAGAGTATTGTTAGGACGGGTAGACTGTGACGCAAATCGTATGTAATATATAATGTCTTCATTAATAAATAATTACTAATTTAAATATAATTAAATTTAAGCAAATTTGTCGAATCGATACCAAATAATGAAATACCCAACTCTTAAGTTTTTTCTTAACGGRAAACTCATGAAAAAGGAATACAGAGGACAACGAACTCAGACATCAATTGTCAAACACATGAAACAGTTGTTAACTGATCCCGTCGTACACATTGAATATAATAATTATTCTGATTTGTCGGCAATAATGTTCAATAAATCAGCGGTTATCGGCTATTATATGAACCTCCTAATAGACATCCAAAATATAATATTTTCCGAAAAGTCGCGGCAGATCTAAGAGGCTTTTGTGAGTTCTTTTGGGTCACAAACTCGACATTTCTGACGTCTAATAAAACTGAAATAATTGCTTTTAAGTCWTCTAAAAGTACACAACAATCTGAATATGATTTTATATATGAGACATACGACGAGTTTAGCTCTTGGAGTACATACTTGTGTACACCAATTGTCAGAGAAATTACTTTTGAAAACGCAGAAGAAATTATCGAAGAAAAACTTCCTTTAGTTATACTCTTTCATATATCTAGTGATTACAAGAGCAGTGAAATATTTAAAGAAGTGGTTCATAAAGAGCTTATAAGTGCGACAACAAAAGTAAACTTTGTGACCGCAGACGCAAAACTATTTGATCACCCGTTACATCATATCAACAAAACTAAGAAAGATTTGCCACTCATTGCTATCGATAGTTTTAAACACATTTATCTATTTCCCAAATTTGAAGATTTAAAGTAAGTTTTGAAAAACAATTTAATATACAGTAAATAATTTAATTGAAAAATAATTAAAAAGCATATAATTTATATATATATATATATATATAATACTTTTTTATTTACCTACAAATCTTAAAAATTATCACAAATTTTAGTAAAACTGGTATTTTAGCGAATTTTATAGAAGATCTCAATTCTGGTAAACTTCATCACGACTACCATTTTGGAACAGAAGAACAAACAACTAAAAGTAATTCAATTCAAATCAACGATATTAAGGAAAAAGACGAAGAAGTGGACAAAACACAAACTGAAGAATATGAAGAAAGTGAAGATGATTTTACTGAAGAACTGGTTTGTGTRACAGAGTATTATATTTTACTTAAAATAATATATTAATTGAATCTATAGCTCAAACCAGTGGCTGATTCTGTATTCAAGAAGTTAGCGCCGTCTGAGAGCAGATATACTATTCTTAAGGACGAACTATAGATGGGATTAGAAAACACGCAAATATTTTATAATTAAATCATTTAAATATAATTWWAAAAAATTATTTATTTAAATTCAATTTTATGACAAATGACTCGTAATTTTGAAYGGAATTAAAAAAACTAATTATTAGTAGTTTTTCGATTGTTTTTCTTAAATTTTTGTCTTTTTTCATGTCTTTTGTCTTCTGTTTTCTCTTTCAATTGTTGTTTTTGTTTATGTCTTTTCATTCGCAAATAATATGGATTTTCAGCCAAAGCCTGTGAATATCGTTTTTTGTTATACTTCTTGAACTCCGCGTCGACCAACAGTTCCTCAACAAGTGTTTTCTTTCGATCCTTTTTAGGAACTCTTGAATGATAAAAGTCTGCTTTGGATTCGATAACAGTTCCCATTTGGAAGAACTTTGGTAATGCTTTGTTATCATTCTTCTTGTAGAATCTGTCTCTATTCCAACCCTTTCGGTACTTTAGAGCTAATAAATCATTTTTCACTTCTTCAGTYACATCTGCAACCTTCATATCGAACCACTTCTTGCCTAACGTTTTACCACTTTCTTGTCTATTCATCTTCTTTTTCATTCTTCGACTGACACGAAATGGTTCCACAGTATAGTTCTGTTCAAAACCTGCTTTAATGACACTCTTTTTGCTTAACTCTGTCTCCAAAGTCTTCAAAGACATTCCATTCAATGTCTTCATAATGTCTTCTGGTTTCTGGTCGTTGCAAATATATGGAAGTACTTTAAGTTGAACATCGAGTCCACTTCCAAACACCGACTTCTTGTTGGCCATCGATTGATGGACTTATTGTTAAKATATTGAAGACAACAACTGTTTGTTTGATATAATGTTTGCCATTAAGTACTACATGTGTTACACATTGTAATGGTTTAGCACTCATAAAGCCATTGAATAATAGTATTTATATATTTAATTTTAATTTTCTTTTGGTACTATTTATGACTGTCGTTTTTATTGAATATAATGTATTAACTTAAATCTAAAAGTACTTAAACAACAAGTGAACTTAGTTTGTTTTCAATGTCACAAAATGACACTCAATAACACATTAGTGTATTCGTGGATTCAATTTTATAACGTTTAATGCTTAGGGGCGGAGCTTTCAATATATTATAGGATATGACTATTGCTATTATAGTACAATAATATACTRTATATTTATTAAACAATTTATATGTATATATTAAGTGCAATCTATGATATATCTATGTGTTTGTGTTGTGTATGCAATGAATTAGATTTGTTTTGAGGTTTCATGCGATTAGTTGTAGTGATAATCACATCCCAAGACATTGTGACAACTGATACCACTTTTGATAAYTAAGTTGATGTTTGACTAACTTTAATGTGATGTCAATGGATGAYGACTTAGATGACTACGAGCTGTTTTGGTCAACAATTGTATCGCACATTCAGATATTGTCCCAATCGGTGGCCAATTTCGGTGATTTGTTTGTCAAACCGGTCCTAAAGGAGTGGTGCAACCAATTGGTGTCATTTGTGATGAGACCGCAGACATTGGTGGCCATCTCAATGATATTGATTTTAGCGCTTATATGTCATGTATTTGAGTATTGGTTTAAATCGGCGCTTCGGTCGGCCGTCAATTTGGCCAAACGGGTCAATATTGGACTGACTATTGTGTCGACCGCTTTGTCAGCATTTTTGCCAAATGTTGAGTGCATTACGCGTATAGTTAGTGATAATATTGTCGATGAATTTAAGGACAGTTATGTCGGCATTTATGCCATTCAAGGCAGAAGGCCTAAGATGGAGGACAGGTTCACGTATGTCAACGACACTACACGTGCAGGCATTGAGTATTGGGCTGTCTTTGATGGACACGGAGGAGATGTATGTCTACAGTGTTTTATAATATTATAGTATATATGATATAATATATGGTTTAATACTTATTACTAATAATTAGTTGATCTCTTGTGGTATATCTATAGGGATCAGACATTTTTAAGTGCATTAGTCGTAACAAATGATTAGATAGCACTTGTCATTCATGATTGTATGCATTAAATCCATCATCACTTCCCATTTGAACCACAAAAGGATCAAATAGTTATATACACTAAACTAACTCTACCTTTAATTGACTGTATTTTTAATTACAGTTTTTATTTTGAATTTTATGTGTTTTCCAATTATTTTTAATGACTTTTTAAGATATTACTGAACTTAATATTATTTAAGCAGTTTATTGATTTATTTTAGTTATTAAAAATAGATATAAATTTAATTTTAAATTTGTTAACAAATAAATTTTGACTGTAATAACTACAGTAAGTTTAATTAACTTACTAATAGATAGTATTTTATGTATTTATGTATTAAATAATATTTATTCTTTGCTTAGAAATTAATATAAATTGAAATTTAATTTAAGTAAAAATGTTTTTATTTTTGACTAACAGAGCGCCGCTATATATGTAGAGTCAAAGTTATACGAAGCGATCCGTAAAAGAGTAGAAGAGTTGATAACCAAAACTGATTCACCAAATGATTTCCCAAAAAATTCAGTCGACTTTTGTATAAAAGATGATCCAAAGTCTAAGCTATCTATGAGTGAGTCAAGTGATAGTAACAAGTCATCAAAAGAGTACAATTTTGAAGCACTGACTGTGACCTCATTGTCCAAAATAGTCACTGAAGAGGTCTTAGAAATAGACCGACAATTAGTTGTCGATAGCAAAGAAAAAGGTGACGTCTCGGGCAGTACTGCATTGATTGCATTGAGAAATGTGGCTCAAAATAAGTTGATTGTGGCTAATGTTGGCGACTCGAGAGCTGTTATTTGTGACGGCAAAGGAGCCACTATTCCGTTATCATTTGATCACAAACCACAACAAGTAAGACATCATTATATTTATACAATACTTACTTATTATAAATCTATAGCTAAAAGAGCACAAACGTATCAAAGAAGCCGGAGGTTTCATCAAATTCAATGGTGTTTGGAGAGTGGCAGGTATTTTAGCCACTTCTAGAGCTATGGGTGACTATCCATTAAAAGACACAAATATGGTTATCGCTGAACCAGATATTCTCACGTTTAACTTGAATGATATTCAGCCTAAATTCATGATTCTGGCCACTGATGGCCTCTGGGATACATTTACTAATGAAGAGGCCGTTGCCTTTGCAAAGGAATCAYTAATTAAAGTCAAACAAAGCAATACAACRCATACGGCCCACGAAGTGGCCAAAAATCTAGTGTTTGAGTCATACAGACGGGGCTCTCTCGACAATATTACTGTTATTTTTGTCGTTTTTGATGACAATTTTGATGAAACATCYAATTCTTTATGATTTGGAAAACTTTGTGTCCATTCAGTCAATTAGTCATAATTTTTCACGATATTAACTTACAGTACATTTTTAAACTTATTATTATTACAACTTTATTTATTTATTTAAATTTCATGAGATTTATATTTGTAAATTAATTGCAAATGWAGTTCAAAGATTAAAGTCTAAACTATATTTTGTTTTTTTYCATTTTTCAAAAAAGTTATAGATTTTGTATTTAATTTGCAATCAATTTATTTATAATAAAATTTATTATTTGAAACAAGTATAATAAAACTCAAATATATTTTTTGTAGAATACTATAAAAAAATTATTGTTTAAAACTTAATAGTTGTGCACCTTTTGGGACATTATCTCCCGGTTTGTATAATAATTTATCGATGACTACATCGGCATTGGCTTTGATAACGTACTCCATTTTCATGGCTATCATAACTAGAAGATTGTCTCCACTTTTGACGGCCTGGCCTTCAGATACAAGAATTTTATCGATAATTCCAGGCATTGGAGACAATATTGATTTGCAATCCGATTCCGATTCTGCACTTTGTGTCCGCAAATATTCAGGAATTATTAGATTAAAACTATTTGATCCCTCTTTACTGAAAATAGATATTTGATTGTCTGTTATTAGAACTCTTTGTTTCTTTTTAATGCCATTTAAATCAATAATTAAATTATTAGAGTCTAAGTCATAATCAGCTTCAATATTATCAATTATATGATTACCAACAGTCAATTGAAATGTTTTGTCGACATTGAGTTTCACTTTAATTTCAAAAGACGTTTGTTGGGAATCAACTAAATTAATGTATCGAAAGATTGGTATTTCATGAAGACGTTTGTTATCACATGAATTGAATGGAGACAATGGTTCACAAGAAATATTTTGGCGATTCATTAGCGATACTTTTTCTTGTAAAATAAGTGCCATAACTGCTGAACACAACATCTCATTTGTTGTCTCTGTTTTGGCAAACAAGTCATTAAAGTAATCTTTGATGAAATCTGTGTAAACGTTTCCGTTTCTAAATTCCCGATGATTTGTAAGTCTCAACAAAAAATCAACATTTGTTTTAAGTCCAACAATATTGTATTCATTTAGACATTGTCTCAATTTATTCAGAGCATTGTCTCTATTGTGTCCCCAAATTACAAGTTTGGCAATCATGGGATCGTAATGTACTGATACCTCATCACCAGATCTGACACCAGTTTCTATTCTTACATCCGATGAAGGAACGGGAGTTTTTATTTGAGTCACTTGACCGGCTCCGGGCATAAAATTATTTTCAGGATCTTCAGCATAAATTCGGGCTTCAAATGAGTGTCCGTTTATTGTGAGATCACTTTGTTTGAGTGGTAACGGCTCTCCCGCAGCAACCCTTAGCTGCCACTCAACCAAATCAGTTGACGAAATCATTTCAGTGATTGGATGCTCTACTTGTAAACGAGTATTCATTTCCATAAAATAAAATTTTGACTCTTTTGTATCATAAATAAACTCAACGGTTCCGGCGCCCAAATAATTAACAGCTTTAGCAGCTTTGACAGCAGCCATACCTAACTCTTGTCGAGTTTGTGGTGTTATGTGCGGTGCCGGCGCTTCTTCTATAATCTTTTGATGTCTTCTTTGTACTGAACAATCTCTTTCAAAGAGGTGAACATAATTTCCAAATGAGTCGCCAAACACTTGAACTTCAATATGTCTGGGATTTGACACAAATTTTTCGATAAGCATCGAGTCGTCACCAAATGATTTGATGGCTTCCCTTCTGGCGGACTCTAATTGCTCTTTAAAATCACTTTCCTTTAGTGCAGTTCGCATACCTTTTCCACCTCCACCTCTAATTGCTTTAATCATAACTGGAAATCCTATTTTGATAGCTTCTTCTAACAAATAGTCATCATTTTGTTCATCTCCATGATATCCGGGAACAACTGGAACTCCTGCATTTGACATAATAACTTTAGATGTAGACTTTATGCCCATATCTCTTATGGCATCAGCTTTCGGTCCAATAAATATAATATTATGTTTGTCACACATATCAGCAAACTCTGCATTTTCTGAGAGAAAGCCATACCCGGGATGTATAGCACAAACATTGGCGGCAATCGCGGTGTTAATTATTTTTTGTTTGTCTAAATAGCTTTGATTGGATTGGGAGCCACCGATATAGTAGGACTGATCCGCCAATTTTGTATGTAATGAATGTCTGTCGGCATCTGAATAAACAGCTATTGTCTCAATACCTAACTTTCTGGTCGTTTTCATTATCCGAACCGCTATTTCTCCACGATTTGCAATCAACACTCTCTTCAATGCCTTTACATTATGTGCTTCTCTAACATTGTTTAATAATATTTTAGTTTTAGATCTGATGACAAAATTTTCATTCAATACATTTCTAAAAATTAAGTAATTTTTTGTTAATAAATAGTCATATTTATCAAAATCTTTTATTAATTAAATACCTGGAAATTAAAGTAATATTAGAATATCTTTTAGAGATTACATTCATTTTTACTTTATTTTAATATAAAACAATTGAAAATAATTCAAGTAATTTTAACATAAATTTATTGAACACATGTGTTATCATTTGTATATCAATATTTAAATTGATAGGAAATTTTCTGATCATTTAATACTATAAATTGTTATTTGTTGTGAAAATCAAGTTTTTTTTTATTTTTAAGTTTCATGGCGTTTGAAATATAACATCAAACAAACCAGTTGTCAGATGAATAGTATTGGAAAAGACCTTCAAATTATAATACTCAGGGTATCATCAAATTTATACTGTATTACACTTGTATTAACTTATGTAATATTATATTATAGATATTAATAAACTATCATGATTATTTTTATAACTGGTCATTAATAACTTTTTCATATGAATATCAYATAAACTATGTCTAAATAATTTTCAAATTAGAGACATTTAAAAATATAATTTATTAACAATTTAAAGTTAAATATCTTTTAATATTAACTTTTTAAAAATATAATACAAATTTGAATAAATCATTACTACAACATATAATATATATTCCCTTAAGTGTAATAATAGCTTAATTTTTTAAAAATAGCCTACTTAAACACTTAAACACTTAAACACATAATATGTATAATTAAATTTTTTACCAAGTTGAAATAAACTTTCATTAATTAATATTTTGATTACTCATTTGCATAAACATTAATTTTAAACAAATACTCAATACTTTTGTAAAAATATGTCATATTAAAACTGAAAATGWTATATTTAACTATTTTTTATTGTTTATAATTATTTATTGAAGTATACTATAATCAATCTAAATGATAGTCACATTTTGGATTCAGAAATAAAATTTTTTGAAAATTTGGCTGAAAACTACATAAAAAATTAGATTTTAGATTTTTAAGTTTTGATTTGAATAAAGCATCAAAAATAAGATATAGTAAAGTAGTATAAAATTTTTTATATTTTTAGTAACAGAATATAAAGATTGAAATAATTTAATAATAAATATAATAATAATAATGAGTTCGTCTGGAAATGCTTTCTAGCATTGTCAACTGGTTACAAATGCATTGTTTAAAATTAAAATTAATATTAAAATTATATTTTATTATAATTATAATATTTAAAATTATATATATTATATAATGTCTCAAATATTTTGAAACTAAATTATTAATTAAGTCATCGATAAAATTATGTTTAAGTTGAGTCTAAAATAACATTATTGGTAAATGAAATGATAAAATATATTAAAGAATATGAAACAAATAATATTGTTATGAATTGTGTCATATTATGGCAAATATTTAAAAGATGACAAATAATTTCATAAAATATCTAAATTAATAATTTTATATTATATATTTATAATCATGAAATTATAAATTTTATATATGAAAATATTAACAATCAAATACATAATAATATATAATATAATATTTATATATAAAGAA
The DNA here is from genome assembly GCF_028296485.1 of Oppia nitens. NCBI lineage: Eukaryota > Metazoa > Arthropoda > Arachnida > Sarcoptiformes > Oppiidae > Oppia > Oppia nitens. Next base: position 923,417 of record NW_026533197.1, read on the forward strand.
TATTTTTTTAATAATTTCAATTTTATCTATTCGTAAATTATAAACTTAAACGTAAAAAATTGAATACAATATTTCAATGATTTTTATACAAAAAATTAATTTTTTGTATTATTTATTGTAGAAATATAAACTATCATAAATTTATATTATCCTTTATTATTATTATTATTCTAACAATCTAGGCAGGGAAAATAAAATATTTTCCGGGAAAATTGGAGGGATTTTATTAGGGAACTTCCCTCCCTTGAAAAGTTGTYAGAACTCTATTTACAGTACAGTACAGATGTATCGTTTACTTAAAAATGTTCGCAATTTTCTATATATAACTCTATAAGTTTTTACTTACTTTAAAATYAGCACTTATGACAACAATTATCTATGATTTGTGGACACTATTCAACATTACTGTAGATAATTATTGTCAAAGTGCTGTCAAAGTAAGTAAAAACTTATAAATTTTTATTATAATGTTTGACATCAAYTATWAAAAATCTTWATAAAATTATTTAACTCTCTTTCATATTATWATATAATAGTGATTCTCACATCAAAYATCATCACTTATTATTAAAAAATATAAAATGAAMAGTGTTACTTATTATTAAATATATTATACATTTATTTGATTAATAATTTTTATGTATAACATTTATAAATTAATTAAAAAATTAATATAAAATACAGTATAATATATTTGTATCGCTTTATACAGTATTGACATATATTTAATAATCAAATCTTTGAATTGTCTTTGAATTTTCTCTTTCGTGGGTCAAGATCTTCATCACTTGGATCGGGTAAAAGTGCACTAAATAATTAATATAAGTTAATAATTAAACATTTATTATTTTTTGTAAAATATACAAACTTTTCACAATTAATATAACTATCTCTAGTCATACGGTATATATGACATTCAAATTTATTGGAACCAATCTCTCTGTTTGTTATTACTATTGTATCCAAATCCATGATAAGGCTGTAGTCAGACATCTAATCGTAAAATTAATAATTTATAGAAAAAGACAAATATTAATAAATCAATGTTTACTTCATCGAGAGTCAGTCCTAATTGAAACTCATGTAACGTCTCTCCCGTTTCGTTATCACARATAGTAATCATTCCGTTGGTCTTCTTTCTAGAGGTAGTATTGATTCCCAACAATAAAAACAATTCCAACTCATTCTCAAAATCTGAAGCCAGAATTTGTCTCTAAAAATAATATAATTTTATTAATTATTATTATTATTATTATTATTATTATTATTATTAGTAGTAGTAGTAGTAGTAGTAGTATTGCCGTTAATTAAAATTTTCAATTATAGATAATTAATTTTTATTAACAAACCTCTGGATTTTCAGTATAACAAATATTTTTGGCGGCTCTTCGTTGACCATTAATTTTTGTAATAAAAAGACGACCATTGGTTATGTTTTTATCGTTAACTTTGAATTTCAATTCAAATTGTTGTCTAATTATTTTATTATTACTTTCATTAAAAATTTTATAAAATTTGATATAATTAGCCGATTCATAAATAAGTCTTCCGCTATCATCTGAATGAAAACTTAATGTATCCGCTTCTGTGGTATTGTTGGGGACATCAAAACAACCGTTTTCTAAGAGTTGATTGGTTGCAACGTCTCGTACCTCAAACACTCCTGCAGTATGTGACGGGTTGAACACATAATGAAATGGATATCCACCGAAATGTAGATTCTGTTCACTACATCTAACCTCAAATAAAACCGGAGGAACTGTTGCTATCTAAACAATTATAACTAAATTTATAGAAAAAAACAATAAAATATGAGTAAACCTTATAATTTAATGGCAATCCAAACGGGTATTCACCAACTTTTCCCCCTAAATCATCACATTTCTTGTTAAGACTCGCTTCAAATAAACAATTTGTTTCTTTAATAATTTCATTGAGACTATAAATACGAATTTTTGCGTTATTTTGAGATCCTATTCCCACAATCAATAGTCCCTCTGATATGTTGGCGCTATTGACTTCTTTGCCGAAAATCTATTTGCAATAAAAAAAACTCATATTAAATGTAAAATAAATTTTATTGAAWCATTCATATTAACTTATCCTTAATATTATTTAAAAATTAATAAATTGTTCAGGATAATTTAAATCAATTTTATTTAAAAAAATGATTACCGGTAACTAATGATTGTATTTAAAATTATCAAAATAATTCTAATCATTCACATTATTCACAAAATTAGTGTACAGTATAKACTGTATATCAAAACTTACCAYAATATGAAATATTTGTTAAAAATGTTTTTATTTACAAAGTTATATAATACTGTTTGATACATATTTTGAATCTATTTGCGTCAACCGATAGACAGTAACTCTGAATAGCAGCAAATCTAATGCAAATTACTAACCGTTTGATTGATCTCAAAGAGGGCCACAAATCTAATGGGCATAATCTTGAATACAGCGACCGCCTGAACAACTCTCAGSTTTTGATTTGGAGTCCGTATACCCGGAAAAAGTGTTGACTGAACGACAATAGTCTCGCCCTGTGTTTCCCAATCTATGTGACGGAAGCTATATCTCTGAACTGATCCCAAATAAATCTTTTGCATCACTTTTCCTGATATGTTATCATATCTAATAAGCCAATTATCAGAAGTGAGGGCAAAAAAATATGGTTTATAATCTTCACGTGGAAGTGGTGTAGTGTACTAACAATAAAATAGAAATAAATTAAATAAACAAAAATATAGCGAAATATATAATTGCTATACAATTGRTCCGCTATATATAAAGACGTCTTCAAATTTCTTAATTTTTGTATTCTTCTTAAGTTTATATAAAGTTGACGGAAGACTATCGTAACCACAACTAAAGGATTTTATTATTACAATAAATTTAATGTCATTTATTGGCAAAAGTCGACAATTGATTATACATTACTTACAGAGAGAGACAATGGGTGTGATTATTGAAGTATATCTTTCCGCTGAACCAAACAATCAGATTATAAATAATTTTTGTATTTTAAATACAATTATCAAATAAATGTCATACTCTTCAAAAACGATGGGTTGTTTGGATGTTTGACACCAAATCTTTTCAAACTTTGTCCGCTTCTGTAATATAATTGAAATTTTAAGTAATTTAGTAATAATTTAAACAATGAATACAATAATTGATTACATCTGTGATTAAGGATTGAATAATCTTCAGTGACTGTCGATATGGAGACCCGTTTAGACCTAAAGACAAATCAGACAACATTTTGATGACATTCTTCTTGGATCTCATTGTTCTTATTGTTTATTTGATCCAATGATCATCACTTGTCAACAATTGGTTTCATATATGATATAAACATTTATAAACTAATTTTCATTAAATAATCACAAATTTATTAATCAATTAATTAAATTTCAATTTAAAACCAAATTATATATTAATACAATTATATAATACATGTTCAGAGCCAACATTAATAYCATTATATAATTGAATAATGTATAAATCAATTGCAGACTATTATAATGCTTTCGTATACCGTATTATTAATAAAAGGGTTTGAGTTAAGAGTAATGTATTGAATATGTATTGAATTGATATAATGTTTATCTGGGGTTTCAAATGTTGACTCAATTATGTCATTATATATGTGAATGAGTTTTCTAATGATATTGAAAATTGAAGACAACATTGAAATACAATAAACACTATAATAATGAGTCAATCGGTAAGCAATGCATTGTTGAAGACATAGACCATCGATGAGATACTCTTAAGATGAATACAGAAGCCGTGGCCAAGACATGCATCGGGTGTTCAATTTCGGGCTCTTTCAGCCTCTTGTGTCCAAATTGTCTAAAATTTGGTAAAAATGATTCAATTTTTTGCACTCAAGAGTGCTTCAAAAAGAATTGGTCTCAGCATAAGGTGATCCACAAGACATTAATGACAACTAATAATAATAATAATAAAATTGCTGAGACATACAATCCGTGGCCTAATTATGACTTTACAGGACCCTTAAGACCAGTCTATCCGTTATCATTGAAGCGTTCAGTTGCCGAACACATCGAGCGACCCGATTATGCTGACCACCCATTGGGTGAATCCAAATGCGAACAATCTATCAAAGGATCCACTCATATAAAAGTATTGGACGACGAAGAGATTGAAGGAGTACGAGTGGCCGGTCTTTTGGCGCGTCAAGTAATGGATGTGGCCTACAGTGCCATTGCTATAGGYGTGACCACAGATGAAGTGGACCGACTCGTTCACGAAGCATGTATTGAACGCGACTGCTATCCTTCGCCTTTGAATTACTACAACTTCCCGAAATCGTGYTGTACTTCAGTTAATGAAGTGATTTGTCACGGAATACCAGATCAACGGCCGTTAGAAGACGGAGACTTATGTAATGTCGATATAACTATATTTCATCGCGGATTTCATGGAGATCTCAACGAAACATTTTTTGTGGGCAATGTATCMGAAGAGGCTAAACGATTGGTGAAGACTACGTGGGAATCACTACAGAAAGTATATATCATTATATAGTAATTTCTAAACACATTTTGACAAATTGTTTAATTAATTGTTAGGCTATTGAACTAATAAAACCGGGAGAAAAGTATCGAGAGATTGGAAATGTTATTCAAAAACACGTACAAAGTCAGGGATATTCAGTGGTTAAGAGCTATTGTGGTCACGGTATGTATTGTGAATATCAGATAAATTATTGAATGTATTTSTAATACTTACCGGTATATTGAAACAGGAATCCATCGTTTGTTTCATACGGCACCTCAAGTACCTCACTATGCAAAGAATAAGGCTATGGGTGTCATGAAAGCAGGTCATTGTTTTACAATTGAGCCCATGATATCAGAGGGAACCTGGAGGGATGAATGTTGGCCCGATGATTGGACCGCAGTTACCAAAGATGGCAAACTATCGGCTCAATTTGAACAGACATTTCTGGTTACAGATACCGGCTATGAAATACTTACCCGAAGACGTTCTCACAATGGTTTGCCTTATTTTATGGATTGATTAATTGAAATATTATTTTAGTTTGCATTTATTTCAATTATCATTTGAAGAAAAATAATTATAATGTTTTAATAAAGATCTTAAAAAAGTTTACATTAAAATATATAATTATTGTTTCAAAAATTACAAAACATCCGATATATCTTTATATTTGGGTCTATCMTTTTGAGACCAATTTTCAATGGATTCTTCATTAATTGAGTTTGTTTTAAATGAATGAAATGAAAAATCGCTGAAAACAGTAATTGGATTGAAATTGTTGTCAATTGGTCTTTCAATTAACATATTTTAAACTCTTCACATAAAGTCGTTGCAAATAAATATTTAAACTCATGTTTTGCCACTCTTTGGGATCCAATTGTTTCAATCATTGTATTAAAACTATTGCCTAATATCACCATTTGATTCAATTGACTTAATGTCCAGTTGGACCACAAAAGGTTATTAAATAGACATTTATCGCAGTGAGGCATATAAAACATCACCATTTGATCCAATTGTATATCAATTGAGTGAATACAGTGATTGTTAACTTTCAATACATTAAATTGTAAATTATTTTTAAGAAAATCTGTTTCAATATCACTAAAAATTGGATCAAATATTGARATTTTGAGAGATTTGGCAAATGATTTCTTTAGACTAACAAGAAGTGCCAATTGATATAATGAATCAATACTTGTCAAGAAGTTTCCCAAACCATAGCATACTATATGTGATATTTTATTAATAATTAAAGTTTTATTTGTCTTCAAACAACTGTAAAGCGATTGYAAAACATTGTCCACAAAATGACAATCAGACAGATGTTTGACACATAGGTTAAGACGTTTATCAATGTCCTCGAGTCTACCATTTGTGTTGAGATGTGCTTCAAATTTGTTGATAATTTGAACGACAATTCATTTGATTGATATTTATAACGATTTCTGTTTTTTCTTCGTCTCGTTTGATAAACACTAATAAAGCCATCGTTGGTCTCATTTATCAAAGACATTATCTAAAGACTACTAAATATATAATTAAATTGAAAAATACTATTAAAAAATTGATTTCAATTGAAATGATTGTTTAATCAGGTATTTAGTCGACAATTACACAAAATATTAAATTTATATATAAATTATAAATATTTATCAAAATTAATACTTTAATAAAATAATWATAATWATTATTAAATGGTTGTCATAGAAACTATAGGTTATATTTATAGCGCAAAYAATTAGTGTTTGAAATGAAAACATTAGTCATTTGATTGTCATTTGAATGAATTAGTTGTTTCATTGTTTACCTAATAATCGATGTCTTCATTAAACAAGTCTTATCCTAAAGTCATCCGAAAGTTAGACGAAACAGTTGTCAACAGAATATCTGCCGGAGAAGTGATTCATAGACCAGTAAATGTTGTCAAAGAGTTGATTGAAAACAGGTTTTATAATAATTRTTATTAATTTACTATTTATTTGTTAATTATTAATGTTTTTAATAACAGTTTGGACGCCAACTGTTCGTCCATTGAGGTGACCATAAAAGATGGCGGAATGAAAACTTTGATAATACAAGACAATGGATGTGGTATTCAAGTAATGATTATTTACATATAATAAATGCTTGTGTTTAGTGAAAACATAACTAAAGAAGTTTATAATTAATTAACAGAAAGAAGACTTGGATATAGTCTGTGAAAGGTTTACCACTTCTAAACTCGAGTCGTTTGAAGACTTGGTAACCATTCAAACACATGGTTTTAGAGGCGAAGCATTGGCTTCAATTAGTCACATATCTTATGTGACTATTGTCACCAAAACTGATTCACAAATGTGTGGATTTAAAATACAATTCATTGACGGAAAGCCTAAGTCAGATGCCGTTCCGTTGGCCGCTAATAACGGAACGATAATTACTGTCGAAAATCTCTTTTATAATATTCCGTTGCGAAGAAAGGCTTTAAATAATATTTCACACGAATATAATTTGATTATCGATTTACTAACTAAATATGCAATCAATTACTCGAATAGGGTTTCATTTTCACTGAAAAAATTGGGCGAAAGTTGTGATTTGGTTACTAATGTTGAYAATAGTCTTATTGATAATATTAGAGTACTTTATGGACCAAACATTGCCACTAATTTGATTGAAATATCATTTGAAGACATGACAAGACTTAAATTCTTGATGACTGGATTTACTTCAAATCAAAATATTCATCAAAAGAATTTTGTATTTATTTTATTTATAAACAATCGCTTAGTTGAATGTCAAACACTAAAGAAAGCAATTGACTTGATTTACAGTAATTATCTTTTAAAGAGTTGCCATCCATTTGTTTATTTGGACATAAAGATAGAGTCGCATAACATTGATGTCAATGTTCATCCCACTAAAAATGAAGTTTATTTTCTTCACGAACAAGAAATTTGTGAGAAAATTAGTTGAAACCATTGAAAGCAAATTAACTAAAGGAAAGGAGAGTCGACTTCTAAGTGAAGATATTAGCACTTTATTTAATATGTCGTCTTCACAGTTATCTATCGAAAGTCAATCTGAAAGTCAATCTATGAGTCGAAATAACSCATCTGTTGCTGAGGTTAATAAAAGTCCAAAAATTRTGAATATAAATAAAGAAATKACTTCTCGAAGACCTCAAAAGCAGGTCAGAACTGATAGTAAAGATCGAAAGATTAATGAATACTTATTTCAGTCGAAAAAAGTAAACAGAAAGAGAAGAGATATCAGATTAAAAGTGTTATTTTACTTCGCAATAATGTTTCTGAAGAAACTGATAGTAATTTCCAAAATATTATCTGTAATTCGACTTTTGTTGGATGTGCTGACGAGACATACATTTTAGTTCAATACAATACCCAACTATTTTTGGTTAATGCGGTTAATCTAAATATAGACTTATTTTATCAATTATATCTCATTGATTTTGCAAACTTTGAACAAATCAAATTTGCTAAACCATTGCTTATATCTGAAATAATAGCGCCATATCTTAATGATTTGAATAATAACTCTCAGACACAACCYTTGGACGCAATATTTGTTGAGACAATACTTATGGAAAAGAGTGAAATGCTTTCCGATTATTTCTCTATTAATATAAGTCCACAAAAAGAGTTACTTAGTTTGCCTCAAATATTGGACTCTTWTGTCCCTAATTTTGGTTATTTACCACAATTTCTCTGTTGTTTAGCTCAAGAYGTTAACTGGAAATCAGAGAAGGAGTGYTTTGAAAGTATTGGTAAAATTTTGGCCAATTTTTACGCAAAGCCTCCAAATAAATTTGAGTCCAATGATGAACATCACAAATGGGCCAAAATGTTTGAGACTCTTATTTATCCAAAATATAAACAAATRTTATGTCCATCAAAGTCTGTGTCAAATAACTCGACATTTTTTGCTGTCACAACACTTCCTGATTTGTATAAAGTTTTTGAAAGATGTTAAAAACATATCACATATTTTGTTATATATTTGTTAAATGTATTACAGATAATTAAAATATGTAATAAAAGTTTAAACAAAATTAATAAAAATAGACTTTTATTAAAAATTATTATTATATTACTTTTAAGCAAACTTTACTTTACTGTATTTGTTATGATAGTATCGATGGCAACCGATTCTTTAATTTTTTAATACAAACAATATTTTAGTCATTTTATCAAATAAATAATAATAATAATAATAATTAAATAAATTTATATATAATAATGTGTGAATTAAGTGAACATTTTGAAGATTTGATATTGGATTCAAGTTTCAAAAGTRATGTTTATCTTATAAATCTGTGGCTACAGCTATCAGTTTATTTCAATTGCTATTTTACTCCCATTTGGATTGTATGCCAATTATATTCAATGACTATAAAATTGAACAAATTGTCAGAAATTAATCAATTTTTAGCCATAACTTCACTGACAATATTAATAGTGATTGAAATTCCTCGCCTATACTTAGGATATTTGGGAAACCTATTCACCAGAATCCGTGCATTACTTGCATTTGTATTGTTATCAGTTTTAATACAATTTCCAATACATTTATTCCGACAAACAGCTGCTATATTTTGTTTCTATGTATTACCGATTGAAATAACAATGGATATAATTATGATTATATTTTTATTSACACAAATTATATTATCAATTAATACGTTAGTACAACAAACAAGATATCACTTATCACTTTCCTACTCACAAAAATAAATGAATTTTGTTTACATATTTTGAAAATAGCGCCTATTATTTAATTTGAGTCAATTGTACAGAATTTATATTAGAATTTTAATAATCGTTTAATAAATTATTTTTGATATCTTTTTGAAATCTGAAGTGAATTAAATTTTATKTTAATTATATTATTAAAAAATAAATTAATAACTTTTATTTTTATATTAATAATGCGATTATTAGGATATTCTTTATGTTTATTCTCGATAATAACTGTAATAACAGTTTTTATTTATTTATATATAATTTTGTCTAATATTTTACAAAAATCTATGTTCACATCACATAATAAATTATTTAAAAATGTTTTATATTTTGTTAAAAGCGAAAATAAAGCAAAATTTAAATTTAATGTTCAATCAAATGATTATATATTAAATAAATTTAATAATATGTCGGATAAAGATTTAATTGGATTTCATAATCATTTAATTGCAAGATTAAGAAGATCTGAATCAGATCTCATTAAATATATAATGTCTGACAAGAATTATATCAACAAATATAAAGTGAATTTTAAAGAAAAATCAAATTCATTGCCACCGAGTGTTGAAAACATTTGCGATATTGATATCAAATTTCTTGTAAAATCTAACGATTTTGATGTCCCACAAGATTTTATTCATCAAACTATTGATGAATTAATTGCATTCAATGATGGTATTAGTGTCCGACCAAAATGTGCTATAGTTATGAGTTCGGGATCAATGATTGACTCAAATTTAGGACAAGAAATTGATTCACACGATATAGTTATGCGTTTTAATAACGCGCCGACAATTAATTATGAGAAGGATGTCGGCTCTAAAACAACTATACGTTTACTAAATTCACAAATTTTATTAAATGAAAAATTTGGAGTTTTATCAAAAAATTTCTACAGAATAGGACTTAAGATTGTTTGGGACGCATCTGATTATAACTCAAGATTTAATCAATGGTTTAACAAAAGTAATCTATTTTTTAAATCTCATCAGCAATTAGTTGAAATGTTTGTCAACGAAACAACTGCTATATTAGATCCACACGTTATCTGGAAATCATGGGATTTGCTTCAGAAATCAACAGCAAATAAAATTCCTCGAAATCCTCCGACTTCTGGATTCTTAGGGATTGTTATTTTGCTTAATATTTGTTCAAAAGTCGATATCTATGAATATATTCCTTCAATAAGAATCAACAATAAATGTCATTATTATGATAATAATATAGACATGGGTTGTACTTTTGGTCAYTGGTATACTTAATGTCTTATAATTATCACAATTTTATATTATTCACTAATAAAAAATATTATTATTATTTTATTTTTAAGGCATCCATTATCTACTGAAAAACTATATCTKTTGGCGATTAAYGAATGTAATGAACGCGAGACTGTAATTAAAGGAAAAGTATCACTAAGAGGTTGTTCAATGGTTTTGTAAATCAACAATAATAACATCATATCTAAATGAAATCAATAAATGGTTTAAATTATTTTATAAAACACAATATATAATACTTGAAACAATTAAATAATTACTATTATATTTAATCGCCACAAATCATTAAAAATATTAAAAAAATTGATCACTACTGTAATTATTTTWWAAAAATTTAAGTTGTATTGAAATATTAATTTATATTATTAATAGTTAATTAATAGTAATAAGTATTACAATCTATTATAATTTAAAGCATCTRCAAYTTATTATTATTGTGTTAATGTGGTTTATACAGTACATACAGTATAACTGTAATTTAACAATCTATGAAATTACATAGAATATTGCAATCAAGAAAAAAAGTTTGTTTAATAATTRAAATTATAATTTAGCATAATTTTTCATTTAGTTCACTACGATAAAAATCAATGTATATGTATAATAAAATTTATAAATTTGATGAATTCATTGAAAAATATACTTAATTTRACAAATTTYCGAACATATTTTAATATTGCAAAATAAACTATAACTGTATGTTTACTATATAAATACTATTGTAATGTTAAAGTATCTATAATCGGAAATTTAACTATATTTTTCAATCAATTCATCAAAGTTAATAGATTTTATTATATATACACTAGAGGGAGGAACCGAAACGGTTCGGTTTTATAAAACCGAATGAAACCGGAACCGAAACGGTTTTTTCACGGTTTTGGTTTTTGTGTTTCGGTTTCGGTTCGGTTTCGGTTTCTGTCTTTATATATATATATCTCGGTTTTAAAAATGGTTTTAGATTTAAAACGGTTTTAATTAAAAACTGATTTGAGTTTAAATTAATAGCACAAATAAAATTATCTTTAGAAATACTGTTGTTAATATTATTAAATATTTTTATTTAACTATTATTACTTTATATTAATATTATAATTGCATTTAAAAAATAGTTATTTATAACTTTTAATTATTACTATTAATTATTATTTTTAATTATTTATTAACTAAAATTTATCTATTTTTAATTAATTATTAATTTAGTTATAAAATTATATTTATAAGTTTATATATTATAATAAATATAATAACTATAACTTATACTAATTTAATTCTAACCGTATTTTATAACAATAAATAAAAATATGAAAATCAATTTTTTAGATTTTAAGCCCACTTTTTAATTTATGTAAGATTACGGTTCGGTTCCGGTTTCATTCGGTTCCTAAGTTTTAGTTACGGTTCGGTTACGGTTCAGGATTTTCGGTTTCGGTTCGGTTGCGGTTCCTGTCTTTGAGATACGGTTCGGTTGCGGTTCCTAAAAACTCTTCGGTTCCCCCCTCTAATATATACATTGATTTTTATCGGCGTGTTTTCTTTCATATAATTAATTTTAATTATTTTATATAATTTGCATTTTTATATTTGTAGTTAAATTAATTTTATCTTGTTATTAATGTAATTTGAAGTAATTAACAATATATTTGTAATTTATATTATTGTACTGTATATAACATAACATTATTCAAYATAGAGGTCTAAACTATAGCCAGATTAACAAATTTTGACATTCAGGTCAGTAAGTATTAAATTTATACAAAATAAATATWATTATAATTATTAAAAAAAWCATATTTTATAAATTATTGTACAAAATTCTAAATACCGGATGGTTTTAATTATTTATTTTATATGTCAATGAAAATTAATTAAAAATTAAAACTTTAAAACAAGTTTAGATTAACTAAAGATACGAAACATTTTACTCATTTTCTTTGTCTTTATTTGTTTTACTCGAAGACTTGTGTGAATCCCAGAAAGAGTTGGGATCCGCTGGTTTCACACTATTAATGCGCGCAAAGTCTACTAAATCACGTTTCATGGCGTAAGCGTCCTCACCGTCCGCGTAATACTTCGGCTCAATTTCATTGACTTGAAAGCCCAATGTGTTTCGGTAAAGATGAAGAGCCGCGCGATTTGATTTGCGGACATGAAGTGAGACGTATTTGGCATTAAATGATTCAATCATCGCACGTGACGATTGGTCCATCAATTTCTGGGCCAAACCAAGTCGTCGATGGGATCGTTTGACCGCCAGTGATGTGATGTGTCCGTGAGGGTCGTCATCCGAGTCCTCTTCCATTTTGGCCAAAACATAACCAACAATCGCGCCGTTTTCRTCTTCGGCAACATATGAGAGTTGAGGCCACGACAAGCCGTGATAAAAGTAGTATTTCATCTGATAGTTCTCTGGCAAACACAATAGATTGCAGTGTTGCATATTCATCAAGTCTGATGGCTAACGGTTCCCATTTGTCATCAAAAATAATTCAAATATTATTATTAATTAATTTAATTATTATTTAGTTTACTATTGTATTCATTTTGATCCTTACTTTAGCGCAACGGATATTCATGTTGTAGTCGATTGTATTGTTTAGGTATTAATCAGTCAAACAATTGGTCACCAAATTAATGGTCAAATCAATTGATCATCAAATGTGTGGTCAAATCAATGTGTTTTCTATTTGTATTGACTTGTATYGAGTCACGTGACAACTGTTGCCATCAATTGACTCATCAATTATGTGTTAAATAAGACTAACATTTAATTAAAGTTTTAGTTTTGATCGTTAATTATAATGAATTTGATTGAAAATATTGATCAATGAATTGCAATTAAATCAAATCAAATCAAATGAAACTTTGATAGACGGGTGTGACTCATGTGTCTACTATTTATTAGTCAAACAATGTTTGAATTGTATTGAATAGTAAATACATTGAATGTATAGGAAAGGGTGTGTTTAGCGCAATGGCGTAATGTATGGCAAACTGTGAGACAGGGATGCAGTGAATCAGTGAATCAATGCATTCAATGCATTGCTATTAACGGCCCAACAATTGTCTCTCACTTTTCAGTCAATATACACAACATATTCACTCAAAATGCCGTTTAATTAAATGACTGTTGAATACACATTTCATTCACCGATAATATGGACAGTGATTACCGGTTGCCACCAATTGGACGGCTATAATGTGGTCAAAGTGTTAACAAAATTAAAAACTAAGTGTTTTTATCATTATTTTTAAAGTCTTAATTGATTGAAACTACTTTTAATTTTTGATTTTATCGGTAAGTGATGTGTTTTACTATAATTTGTTATTATGTTATAAATGATAAAATAATTGTATTAATTGTAATATTTGTTAAAATGATTGAAACATATATTAGATATAAAAATAGATTTATTTGATATAAATAGCACTCAAATATAGTGTTAAGGTTTGGGCGTTGTTTGTGCTCTCACTCTATGCCTTACATTACGTGATGTAATAAAAGGATTATTTATATATTAATATAAAGTAATTTAATGTCATATAAAGTACAGTAAATTTAYTATTAATATACTGTATAACTGTTAGTCTATTCAAAGGACAGGTATTAGGCAAATGTGAGTCATCGGCGACACAGGGATCCAGTGCTGACAATATTGTCTCAAACGTGCCTATAGTTGATAAGGTTTAGCACGCGATGCATACTATGGGAGACAACATATGATTGTTTGTACAAATAATAGTCAATATTGTCTTATATTATCTCATAAATAGGACTAACTGTGCAATAATGTCATTGATTGGTCACTGACTCTATTTGCTGGACATCTCATGTAATGTTGATTTCCCACAATAATTGACATCAATGTCTAATCCTATTAAGTGATGGTATAATAAATGTTTGATTACTCAGCAAATCAATACCAGTTAAACATTACTTTAAGGCATCAATCGATGAATATTTTAGTAATGACTTTGAAATAAAAACTACTGATAACTTATTAGACATTCATTACATCATTAAGGAAATGATTTAATCATTAAAAATAGTTTTAATATTAAATAATAAGATAATGTTTTGCTATAAAGTTGTTAATCAATTTTTTTATTCATATATTTGTTTGATTGTATAACAAGTTTGACTTGTATTAAAACATCTAAATTGTTTGCTATAGCATATAATAGAGTTTATTATGATATTAATAGGATCTGAAAATGTATTTACATACTAAAAGGTAGCTTTAAATGGTTTAAAACATTAATTAAATTAAACTATTCATCGCATATAAGTTTATAATTGAAGCAATTTATGATTTGATTTGAACACAAGTATTATTGTTTTACAATATATAATWTTTTTCAGCTAAAAGAAATCCCACACATTATTAGACCAAATAATTGACTATAAATATTAATATGAATTAGTATTATAAGGCCAGTTATGTAAAGGTTGTTAAGGGACAGGTGTGCTCTGTATCGAAATGCATCTATGAGTAAACATACCTCCCTTTAAAATAACAAAAGTTGTCATAGCTTTAGGCCATTAACTGATACTAAAGTATTTTTATTGTTAAAAGCATTATAATTCATACATTTATAAGCATCGCTCACACAATATCATACTATAAACCTTTATTAACCTTTATTTATGTTTCATCTCCTAAATAACAATAATGTATATATATTTTTATCACTGACATAACATTTTATTTAAAAGAAAAACTAATAATGTCTTTTTATTATTTATCTGATGACTATTTTTACAATTTATATTATAGTAAATGCTATCAAAGTTTTACATAAAATAMAGTAATAATAAAAAATAATTTAAAGTAATATTTAATATTATATAAAACATTTTATGATTGTATGCCACTCTCTAACCTTGTATTGCAATTGAATTGCTTCCTTACACACATTACTATTAAGTTAAATGTATTAAAATATTAGTTTATAGCCTATATATACTGTATATAGTATAGGGATGTATAATAATCGCATCTAACGATCATTTTTTGTCAAATGAAGAGATATTTTTAGATACATTGAATGTATTATTACTGTAAATGATTATTAAAAATAGTTSCGTATGAATGCAAATGTTGTTTAACATAAAACATTTATTTTATACTAATTTATAATAAATTGATTAAACGATGTTTTTTGGATATTAACTTTTGAAATACTTTTTAAAAAGCCGTTATTGCAGTTCATATTGGCTTCAGATCGACTAAATTATATATTGTTAATGAATCATCAAATTAATTGATTTATTTATTCACTAATAGTTTGAAAAACTAAATAAATTTTAATGTTATTTAGTATATATTGGAAATTTAATAAACCATTATAAAAATTATATTGCTGTATTTATTTCAAGTGTTGCTTAAATATTTGTTATCTAAATCCAATTATATTATACAATGGGATTGGTTTACATACTTTAATTAATACAATAATTTAATTGAAATATACTTTATCACAAACTAAAAGACTGTTAAATAGAGAGTATTATTTGTTTTGGTTTTTACTGTAATTTAAGGATAATATGATAACTTTGTTTCACATACAGTGAAATGTTGTGAGAATTTATGGCATTAGTTAAAGTTTAGTGTTTGTTATATTAATATAATATATAATATTGTACTACTTATAGGCTATATATAGTTAATTCAGTTGACAGCATATGATTAGATATTATATATCCCATACTGACTCTAAAATAACATTAATTCAATTTATTAATGTTTGGCTCCAATTGTTTTTAAAATATGTTATATCGTATACAGTATTTACACAAAATATATAAAAGCYTAATGATATGAAACATCCTCTCATTGCGGTTCACAATATARTGTAATAAAATTTTATAATAATTGYTTTTTATGTAATAATGTTAAACTTTGATAATATTTTGTATCTTATTATAGAAAAAATTATTAATACATTGAATATATTTTTTAAATAGATTTTACAAAACATGAGACAAACGATACTGAGTGGCAATTTTGTTTCAAACACTACAAGAATATACACTTTATATATATTTTTAGTTATTATACTTGAAATTATAGTAAATTTAGTAACAGATATACAATGTGTTCAATCGCCGCCTTCAATGATAAAGCAACCGATGCTTCCGGAGCAGCTCTTTCAAGTCGCACAGTCCAGTGATGAAGTTGAGCGACCATTTGCTTTGGAATGCGAAGCCAAAGGAGATCCCGAACCAACTTATCGATGGATTAAAAATGGATTGGAATTCAATTATGTTGCTTATGATAAACGAATCAATCAACAGCCCCGTAGAGGWACTCTAGTATTCACTAAACCTGATGGTGTCGATGAAGGTCTTTACCAATGCTTCGCTGAGAACAAACACGGAGTTTCGGTTTCAAACTCAGTGTTTCTTCGCAAATCAGAACTYAATTCATTTGCTGACGAAGACTTCAAAGAAGTGTTTGTCAATGAAGGAGATCATATCACTCTTGATTGTAACCCTCCAACCGGTTACCCAAAGCCTTCAATTTTTTGGATAATATTGTCAAATACCGGTGCCCTTAGAAGTATCAATAGTTCGCGTTTGACAGTYGATCCCGAGGGAAGACTTCACTTTTCAAACGTTACCAAACAGGACGAGTTTCTTGACGCYAAATATGCCTGTTCTGCCACTTCTATCTTTAGGACTGAGTATAAAGTTGGCGGTAAAACGATTCTTAAAGTKACTCCCACTGGAACTTCTGGACAGGCAAGTCATGGACCAGTAGTACAATATACATCTCCTCCGTCAGTTCCAGCTCTCAAAGATCAGAGACTGGAATTGCACTGTATTTTTGGTGGAACACCACTTCCTGACATAGTTTGGGGTAAACGGGGCAGTAATTTGGAGGGATCCCGGTTTACATTYAATAATTATGGCAAGAGTTTAGTCATAAATAAAGTAGACTTTTCAGATGAAGGTTTGTTTTTACTTAAAATTTAATMCAAATATAAGTATTTAAAAATATATTTWTAATTTTTACTGCAGGCGTATATGAATGCACCGCTAGTAATGGCATCGGTAGTCAAAAATCTCATGCAATGGAAGTGAAAGTGAGTTCAGCTCCGTATTGGATTGAATATCCAAATGACACGAATGCAGCTGAAGGCGAAACAGTTTCATTTAAATGTATTGCTTCGGGAATACCGGAACCAAAATTGCAATGGTTTGTGAATGGAGTTCCTATAGAAAAAGCACCGCATAATAACCGTCGCAAAGTTGAAGGATCAGTACTGATAATAAATGATTTGATAGAAACAGTGGATACTTCAGTGTTTCAGTGTAATGCATCTAATGTTCACGGATATGCATTCCGTGACTTTTATCTCAATGTACTTAAGCTGCCGCCCACTATCACTGAAAGACCCGAACCTATTTCACGTGCTGTTGTATCGCACGATACTTTACTCAGATGTCGGGTATTTGGTGCACCAAAACCCATAGTAAAATGGGAAAAGGATGGCCAAGAGTTAACAGGTGGTCGTTATACAGTGCTTGACAGCGGAGATTTGAAAATCAAAGATGTCTTAATGACAGACGCCGGCAGTTTTAAATGCAAAGCTACTAATCGTTTTGGTGATGACGATGCCAGTGGTGAACTTGAAGTTAAAGGCAGGACTAAAATAACACACGCACCCGAAAACTTTGAAGTGGCCGCACGTAAAATGGCTGTTTTCCGATGCAACGCTGAGGCCGACTCAACACTTGTACTAAAAATTGAATGGCTTTTTAATGGGAAAAAAATAGATTTAGATCACGACCCACGCATTGTTCAGGCAGCAGATAACTCATTGACTATWACTACTACTAAAGAACTTGATTCAGGTGTTTACACGTGTGTCGCCAAAACTGATTTAGATTCGGTTAGTTCTGAGGCCACTCTTACCGTTCAGGATGTGCCCAATGCTCCAGAAATTATTGGTGTTGAATGCGATGTAAACACAGCTCTAGTTGAATGGCAGCCAACCGGTGATAGGAGAGCTCCGATACTTAGCTATAGTATTCAATTTAATACAAGTTTTTCACCCGATAATTGGGAAGACGCTTTTGTCAACATACCAGCACCCGATACCAAATTTAAAGTAGCTATGAGTCCGTGGGCTAACTATACCTTTAGAGTGATTGCTCGCAATAARATTGGTTCGAGTGAACCAAGTGGTTCATCTGCCATGTGTTCAACACAAGAAGAGGTTCCGCATAGAAATCCCGAAAATGTTGTGGGAAGGGGTACAGCACCCGATAATTTGCTTATTAGATGGACACCAATGTCTCCAATTGAACACAATGGCCAAAACTTTTTCTATAAAGTATATTGGAAACGAAACGACATATCTAACGTTCCCTGGGAAACAAAAATWATCGATAATTGGAGGGAAGCGTCGTTTACTATCTATAATCAGCCAACATTTAGGCCCTACCGAATCAAAGTAGAAGCACATAATCGTAAAGGACAGGCACATATACAAGCAACTGAAGTAATTGGGTGGTCGGGTGAAGATAAACCAATGCAACCACCGATGAACTTTCGCCTTATAGAAATCAGAGATGCAAAGTCTGCTTTATTTTCCTGGGATCCGGTGTCACCCGATAGTGTTAGAGGACATTTCAAAGGTTATAAGATCCAGACGTGGGTCGCTGATGAAGACTTGAAACATATGCGTGAAGTAGCATTGCCTCCAAATGGCACGTCAGCTATTGTTACAGTATTGAAACCTTATGCTAAAAATTATGCCCGAATTGTTGTGTATAATGAGGCTTATATTAGCGATTATTCTAATGAAATAATTGTTAATACACCGGAAGGTGTTCCGGGACCAGTAGCTTCATTTGATGGCATTCCTTTGGGCTCAAATGCTCTCTATTTATTTTGGACA
The DNA here is from genome assembly GCF_028296485.1 of Oppia nitens. Lineage (NCBI taxonomy): Eukaryota > Metazoa > Arthropoda > Arachnida > Sarcoptiformes > Oppiidae > Oppia > Oppia nitens. Next base: position 942,891 of record NW_026533197.1, read on the forward strand.
CGACCTGATGAACCAAATGGTATCCTAACCGGGTATCGCATATTTTATGAGAAAGTTATTGGTACTGCATTGGAAAGTAGGTTAGAGCGTATACCAATAATTGATGACCCGCTCGTCACAAACGCTAGACTCGCTGGACTCGCACCTCAAACTAAATACAGAGTCACTATCTTAGCCACAACTTCTAAAGGAATGGGTGAAGGCTTTTATATAGAGCTGACTACTAAATCTGAAGATGCGGCTGAATATCCAGATAAGCCATCTTTTGAATGGTATCATCGAAAAGGACAGGACGGTAAAGAAGAACTCAGAATTCAATGGAATCCGACGACAGGGAACGGCAAAAAACCCGGCAGTTATTTCTAYGTTCAATACAGACTTAAAGGCAGCGAACGGTTCTTGAATACACCTAAGGATGAGAATCAGGATTCGACAGTCGTTCCTATCAGAGGTCTCGAAGATGACAAGACTTATGAAGTTCGCATCGTTGCTGTCGATGGACAGTACGAGACTCCCAGCGAAACCCAGGAGATCTCAGCCAGCGGTATCTTTACTCGTGCGTTATATCAAACATTTCAATTGACGCTTTGGTGGCGGAAAACTTATTTTCATTGCAGTCTTTTCTTGAATACAGAKTTTAATTTACCCATTGATTAGTCATAGATTAATTTAATTTAAAAAAATAATAGTTATGTTTATAATAATTTATAATAATAAATTATAATAGACACAACAATATTATATATATATCTTTATATGACCATATTTTTAAATTAGGATGTTTGCTTACAATTACATAACAAAAACACTAATATTTATAACTTATTGTAATTAAATAGACTAATAATTGTTTTGTTTGAATGCATGWTTAGGTCCATCGGGTGGCAATAGTACAGCACATTTGGCCAATTTTGCACCATGGTTTATTGGCATGATGTGCGCCATTGCACTTATTATATTATTAGTAGTATTAGTGTGTATTGTTAAGCGAAATCGTGGCGGAAAATATTCGGTTCACGAGAAAGAGGCCGCACAGGGACGMGAAGAGTATGATGAGGGAGGCTTTAATGAGTATAATAAACCATTGGGTGGACCTGGAGCTGCACATCATAARGGTAGTCGACAGTCACTAAATGGCAGTTTACAACAGGCTGAAAGTGATACCGATTCTATGGCTGATTATGTTGAAGACGATTCATCAAAGTTTGGTGAAGACGGCTCTTTCATCGGAGAGTATGGACCTAAAAAACGTAGAGACGAGGCTACCACTCCTATGACAGGAATTGCCACTTTTGTATAGCGATTGCAGTTTTAAAGACATAATTTRTATTTATTTCTCTTGACTGCCACTTGCCTTAAGATAACACATTTTGATGAAAAGCTTCATTTGTGACATTTATTGACCGTTTTTGGGATTTTACCGACAGATGTGAATCAACAATTAGTTTGTGATTTGTGTGACATTTTTTGAGCACATTTACCAAAAATCGCTTATATTTTTGTAGACATAATAACTCATTGTTTAAATGATTTGACAAACGTTTTTCTAATGACTATATGTTTGTCTCACCTTTTTATACACTAATTCCTATTAATGAAGAGCTACTAATCAGTTATCATTAAGTTGTTTATACATTCCATCCAAATATAACTGTTTGTTTCAAAACAATTTCTAATGTTTTAACCATAAAGTTTTAATTTACTATTTTAAGACATGTTTTTGAATTTATATTAGAGATCTCAATACAAATCCACACAATAGGAATTCAATGAAATAAGTTTTAAATATTTATAAACTTTTACTTTAAAAATGATAAAGTAATTCATAATAATTTTTAARTTGACTATAAATTATAATCTTCATATACAATTGCAATTGTAATTATCATTTTATTCATAATTTCATTAATTTTAAAATCTTAATTATAAATTATCAAAATCACAATTTTTATTACAAATAWTAWGTTAAACACACTTGTATTGAATCTAATTTAAACACTATCAGTGCAGCTATTGATTTATAATATATATATATATATATATATACTGTATATTTATAAAAATAAGTAACTATTGTTACATAAATATTTATTTTAAGTTAWTATTTGAAATATAAAATTAGGCACACATTTGTCTCAATGATTTATCTATATTGTCCACATATTATGGTGTTTATAGGGACGTATTAATACTAAACGTTTCATCAAATGAGTTATGTTTGCAACGATTGGTTATCTCATTATATATTATTTATGATAAGGCATTAAATGAATGTAATCTTAAAATAAAATATATAAATATATAAATTATTTAGATTTGTATATATATATATATTTATATTGATTTAAATAAATAAATTGTTTAAATGTTTACTTAATATAATACATTAAAATAATTAAATTTATTTATTTGAGAATTTTATTTATATTTACTTTTAAATAAATAKCAATTTCATAAGTTATTGTTATTTTGGTAAAGTATTAATGGGTAAATATTATTAAAAATGAGTCACTTATCATATAAAATAATAGCAATAATWGTTTTAAATTCTTATATATATTTTAAAAATTATATATTTTATTTGTTTATAATTGAAAAAAATGAAAAATTTACCTGACTGATTTAGATAACTTATAACTATTTTATACACAATATCGTTTAAAACTATTATTTTTTATAATTTAKTGAATTTAATTGAAATTGATTTCATGATAGCAATTGTATACATCTTTCAGTTATTGTAAAAATTTAAGTTAGAATACACTCAATCTTTATAATTATATGAAATTTATTGAAATAAAAATTAAATTGTTTAATAAGCAAATATCGATTTGTTTTCTATAGACATTACCGTACATTTGAAATGTTTTTAAGTTTAAGATATTTTTAAAATAACAATTTTACTAAAATGGAATTATCTGTTATTTTTTACAAAATTAAAATATCTGAAAGACATTTATTATTTGGTTTTATTTCATTTTATTAAACATTAAGCAAAAACAATTAATAAATACAATATACTAAAGTATTGATGAACTAATTTTTAAATAAATTAGRATTAATGATTAACAGATAAAAAACAATKGTATTAATTATAACAAAAAAGAGATTAAAATTAAAATAATAAGCTTTCCTCACTGTTGTTGTCGTCTTCATTAATATCTTTATCACTTAAACTTAAAATGAGATAATTTTTAATTAATTTTATTGGATATAATATATTGAATATATTTTTAATATAACTCACAACTCGTTTGATTCCATAAGAAGATCGTTGGGAACGACAGGAAGGAGACGACCAGTAATAGAGTTGTATTGAAATTGAAGTTTTAATAAAGCCATACAAAACTTGGATCCCATTTCTGTTAATTGATTAATACCCAAATGCATGCCATCATATAATCCCTGATCACAACCGGCTTGAGAGCACTCGAGTGTATAACACGCCGTAAGACCCAATTCTCGCCAAATGGTAATCCTGGCCGTCCTCTCTCTGTTCTCCTCGATATTAAACATACAGTTATTAAGACTAAATGCAGGCGCCGTTGAATTCAATAGTAATGGTAGAGCCATATGACTGCTATCGTGTTGTTTGTTTCGGTCACTTCTTTTCCATGACATCGACGGACAGCAGCCGTAAACAAAGATATTTTTACGTCGAGAGTGGCCGTGAAAGTCGACTAAAACTACTGGATTTGAATTGTTTGAAATATGATTTAAATATTTTATTAAAGATTTCATGTGATAAATAGTTGGATGCAATAGTGGATTGGGTTGACTCCATTGCCTATTCAGATCATCTCCCTGTGCGCCCGTTCGGGAACTAATAGATTAATATATAATGTATTTATTAATAAATAAAAACAAAATATTAGTTAATTTACTTTCCATTGATGACACCATCAGGATTAGACATCGCAACTATTTTGAAGACATATTTCTCCAATAATTTTTCTGCTGATAATCTTTCACTTAACAAAAAGTCAATACAACCCTTAATAATCCACGAAGAATTAGATTCTCCGGGATGTACTCGACCTACAAGTACTATATATTGACGCGATATTGAACTTGKGATCGGCTTACAGCTGGTAATAGTAAGCACCGGCACATCATTTCCCGCTAATGTCGTACATAGAGTTTGTTGACGAAAGTATATATTACAAGTGTTGTGACAATTCTGCCAAAAATGTATACAACTTCTTAAATATGTATAACTAAACGGATAATTGAAAGCTAAATAACAAATGTCATTATCAAATGGAAATTGTATTTTAAATGTCAGTGTGTAATGAGTTTTGCCATTCATTAAACTTGTCATTAAATTATCTTTAAGATAATGATTCCTATAATAAGCTATAGAATAGCCAACTCTTTTCCAAAATGGTTTATCACAGACAACAAACTCTTTGGTTGAGAACATGACTGGTCTTTGGCCTTCATTGTAAAGACTACTTTGTTTTTCACAATTAATTATATTAAACACATATTCAACATTTGCTTTCATATTACTAACTCTGAAGTAAAACCATTGAGTGTGAGAACAGGTATTGATGTCAGTATTTAGCAAAAGTATGTATTCATTAGAGGTTAAGTCGTTTTGAACAACTTTCCTTAAGTTTCCACTTTCAAAACGGGACTCAAATTGAAGTCTATTTTTATAATTAAAACACATGTCTTTATTTTCAATATCATAGATGACATATAAATCATTGTTTTTATGTTCAAATCGCTGTATAATATGCTCCATAAGCTTAATTCTGGTCGTCTCATAGTTATTGTAATCATCATCCATTGTCAACGGTTCCAACTCTTTGTTTCCAATATTGGCAGCCAATTCAGGTTCTGCTAAAATGACAATTGATTGAATACTTTTAGTATTTAAAGCCATTGATGTATAAACATGTCTCCAATCAGCGCTTTCCATAAAAATCTCTTTGCGTTTGTCTTCCTTAGAGCTCTCAATCATCTCTTTTATTGATTGATTCAAAGCCATAGTATTATCATTCAAATGATTAATATTATCAGTTATGTTATCAGAGTTATGATTATTTACAAAACAACCACAAAAAAGTGATTTAATGCTATCGATGCTATTTTTTCTTTTATTTGTCAAAACATTATTATCTATGTTATCATTGTCCACATCCATGTGTTTTAACTGTAAATCCCAACCAAAATCTTTAATTTCGGGAAAAAATTGTTTATAAGATATAACATTTTTATCGTCGTTTTCAATAGAAATGGATTCATTATCTAAATGATGGTCACATTCATTGTCTGAACTGCTTTCATCTGAACAGTAATAATCATAATTATTATTATAGCTATTAAAATCATTGCCATTAAAAATGTTATCCTTTTGTAAGTTATAATTAATAGTCTCATTGAATGGCAATTCAAATACATATGGATTATAATGTGATTTCAAAGGTAGGGATAAAGGTTCGGATAATCGTTGTATTAAAAGACTCGATAATATAAATACTCGATTCAAATACTCTGGTCTTTCAATTTGAGTCTTGTTTTGAATTATGCTTTTCATAAAAGTCAATACTTTATGATTTATAGATAAATGTATTAAATAGTCTCTACTATTCATCATATATGATAAATGCATAAATATTCCTAAAATATTATATGAAAATCGAAAACATTTCATTATATTCTTGTTTTTGTTTGATTTGCATTCAATTATAACTGAAGAGCAATTGTCAAATAAAGTSACCAAAAATGGTATATAAAGCGAACAATTCTTTAGTATAGATGTAATTCCTTTATCTAAAAATAATAGTAATTTTATTTATAAAATACTWTACATTAATTAATTTAGTAAAATTTAATAAAATTTCAAGTTGGCTAAAAATTTTTAATACAATATCTGCAATTTTTCATTACAAAATAAAAATATTACAAACAGCGAATTTATTAGAAAAATTGATAAATAAAAATAATGAAAGTCTTACGGCATCGACAAAGTATTGCTAAGACTTCAATGGCCTGAATAGCTGTAGAAGACATCCACTTCTGATCCGATAATATCTCATAAATTATTTTAATTAATTCATTCTCAGCGCTAATATTATCTTCGAGTAACTGATCGATGTTTTTAGTGCATAATATCTGTGCACACAATGCTATCATTAAATTTGAAAAAAACATATAAAATATGTGAGTAATAAATATTTGGTGTAAATTTTAAAACACATCAACAGATTATATATAWAAACAACAGTACAGTACTTACGGTTTTTAAGAAAATGTTTTAAATAGCAAAGTATTAGACTCAGTATTTTATATTTATGTCTATAGTATTGCATTAATGACAAACTCTTGGTTAACCACAACTTATGATTGGTATAAACTTTTTGAACAAATTTTTTGTCTGAAAATGTAATTTATATTTTAATATATTTCCGAAAATAACTAGATTTTTTGTAATTATGTGCTCATAATAATAGTAAATAATACTTTTATATCATATAAATAACACTTACGGATTGAAAGCTTATTTATGATATGAAAAAATGTCTCAATAATGACCTCTTCATTGTTTTCATTATATAATACATGTTCTCCAATGTGTATGAGATATGCTATCATTTCATTGTCATTGATAATCATTAAAGTCATTTCTTTGCGTTTATTAGATGATTGCAAAGTCAGCAATGATTTAACAATTAATAGACAGTTGTGATGAACTGTTATATTATTTTCGTAGACATCCTTTGAAATAAAAAATATTACAGAAATTTAATTAAAAAAATTTACAAAATTAATGTATTTTTAAGTGACTTTTAATCAGGTTATTAGTGACAAACATAATTTAATCCAAAAGGAAATCTACAAAAATAACTTTCGATCAAAAGTTATATAAAATTCCTAAATAAAAGTTCTTGAGATAAAAAGTATATTAAAATAAATAATAATATTTTCTTTTTATTAACATTTTGGAAACTATCCAAATCACAGCTCAGACACAAATGATTTGAAACATAGTATTATATAAGTACTAAATATTTGTATAAAAATGATTTCATGAAACTACCGTTTGTATTAAAAAACTATTACACAGTATTTAGTAGAATACAGTATAAGATAACATAAGTTAGTATTAATACTGTATATTATTTTCGAGGTTTAGAAATCTAAAAAATTAACAGTTGACAGTACTTAAAGTCACAAATTGTTTTTAGACATTATAATTGGCAACAATTTTTATAAATACCTGAATTAATGTCTTGACAGTTGATATCACTGTATTTATATCAAAGTTGAAAATTTGGTCTAAATTTGCTAAATACAAAACAAATACATTTTAAATATAAACATAATATTTAATATTATATAACTTTATATAAAAATTAATTGTTGTTATGCTTTTATTATATCAATTAATTAAAATTATATTTCATAAATATTTAATTCTTACCATTAATATTGTTGTCACAAATCATATCAATTAACTTTGGTTGACATTCAATGACTAGAAATTCATTTAAATGAGTATCACATTCACTTAGAGTACTGTTAGACCCGACTTGATCTGCATTAGACTCGCAGATATTCATTGCACACATTATAACCTTTTAGTATCAATTCATAAACAAAATTAGATTATTAATAATTGTGATATAAATTTTTATCATTAATATTTTATGTTTAATGAAATGTTACAACAAATATAAAGAATATTTATTATTTACAATATTCTATCGCCAAAGAGTGTCATATAATAAATAAAACAAATTAAAAAATATTCTTTAAATTATATTATATTCCAAACAATTTGGCACTTAATTGCAAATATTTTATTTTTAATAAATTTTTAGCTGTTTAATTAACAACTTAATTAAAGAGTTAATTATAATATTATATATTATTTACAACACAAAAATCATATTTATTATATATATATATATATATATATTATATCAATATAATAAAACTATACTATTCAACTAAAATTTTAAAAAATTATTTAATAAATTATTTATAAAAAATTGTTAGTAATTATTATTTGTAAAACATAACAAAAATATGAAATATCATTAAAAACTAAATTATGATACATTGCATAAAATAAGATAAAACGCATAATTAAAATAAATAAACTAAATGTATATAATTATTGCTTATTAACAATCATTTCATGAATTTCTTATATATATTAATAAAAACCATTCTTTCAAACACTTTATAAACATATTTATAATAACACAAACACTTAAAATGTATAAATGTTATGTAAAAACTGTGTTTAAAAGTATTTAAATTGAATTTGTTTTGCATTGGAGTCAATCTTACGCTGACTGTTACGTTACGTATGAGTCAGACATAAATATATATGTAATGAAATGTTTTTGAGTTATATTATAATAATCATAAAATCTCAGCAATGTTTCAATACTACAATTTCAAGGCTTACAATAAAAGACAATTAAAATTAAATATCAAATTGCAATATATTTTAAACAAATATAATATATATTATTTTACAACAGTAACAAAATATTATGTTTGAATTTATATCAATTAATTAATATAAAGTTAATTTAATACTTTGACGAGAGATTCCGTATATCAATTAGACATATCGTGGTTCTGTCTAATTGTCRCAATTTTTTAATTTCAATCTAAGATTTGGATAATATATTAAAAAGTAAAAAGATATGTTTTTGAAACCAATATACCTTTTATTTGTTAAGAGATATAACAAAATGGCCTAATATTAGAAAATAGGTATTCATTATATATTATACAATATAAAAGTTTTATATTTGCTAAGTTTTTCAACTCAAATCTAAGTTTCTCTAAACAAAATTAAAAATCATTTCAAGAATCTCGATTGGCAATGTTAGTTTAATATTTTCAACTAATCTTAATATATTATTTTAAATGACTTAATAATGTTTTATGTTATGAAATCTATTTTATCAAAATTAACAAAACTATTCACACGATACAAATGAAAATTTTGTTTATTTTAGTTTACTTTCTATTGGTTTATTTTGATACTATCTATTTATAATAACATAATATTATTCGTCTATAAAAAATTAATTATAATATTCAGAAGTGTGTTAAAAAATTTATATATAGTAGTTAACTTAAAATTATATTGAACAATTTAAAAATAAATTAGAAATATAATGCATTTTTGATGATTCAATCATATTTATCATCATATACTGTACAATATATCTAAATATAATAATTATTTTTAGTAATATCTTTAAAAATCATTGGTTTTACATGATTTAAAGTTTTAATGCATAGACATTATATGATCCAAGTTTTCAAGATCTATCCGATTCAAACACTTTATAAATATTATTTTATTCAAAATTATATAAAAATTATATACATTTTGTTCAATAAATTCAAAATTATTAATAATTAATTCAATTTTAATTACTATAGGTTTTAATATATGATATAACTAATTTTAAATTTTTGATCTATATTTATTGAACATAATAATTATTTTATAAAGTATGCTAAAACAGTAGTTATTATTTAAACACAAAAATTAATTTCAATTAGTTAACTAGTAGTTCATATAATCATTTATAAGTTATAATATAAACTTCGTTAAATTTTCTACACTAGTATCTCATTATATTTATACAGTAATACACAAAATTAGAGTTCGTATAAATATCCACTTTATGTCAAAATTTTCTWATTTTTATTTGCTTTAGTGAATAYTTTCTTAAATACTGTATAATAAATTGCGATGCGATACAGTTTTTATGCTATTATCCGATCCGATAATTTTTACCCTATTATCTGAACCGATGTTTCAAAACTGATTGTGTGTTTAAAATTGATTTCTAATTCATAGTCATAATAAAAAACAAATACATTTTGTAAATTCCGTTCAGATATTTATGTTATTGTACTGTAAATGTATTTCAAAAGTTATCACACTTTTATAATAAGCAAAACTTACTTATTATATGTTAGGTTAGTGACGCTATCATCAAATATAATATATGTTTGTAAATATATGAAATTATGTATGTATTGCAATTTGCAAATTGAAATACAGTATACTTTAAGATTGTTATGCAAATATTGTTATTTAAGTTGATATTATGATAAACTACTATACCTTATAATATGGCACTACTTGTACACCATTACTGTATAAAAYACACACACACTTAATATGTTACGATGTTTATGTTTTTATTGAAGTCTATTTGTTTCATAATTATTATATAATAAATACTGTTTATTATGACAATTATATAGTGAGTGAATATTACAATGATTGCAATATAGCACTTCACTAATTGCAATATTGTTAAACTAATGGATTAATATTAGGATAAATTTATACACAAAAACAGTACATTGAATGCAATGGTGTTTTAAATATCAATTACTAAACAATGTATAGAATATTCTAAATGTTTGCAATCGTTTGAATATAATATTCAATCAATKAATGCAGTCATATATAATATATAATATATAGTATATAATGTACAATATATTGGTATCTAATTATCTATATATACAATCAATGAGTGACATCTACAGTAGTTTAACATATATTTTATAATTACATGAATACAATGATTGCAATCATATAGAGGGCCACACAATCGTGATTAGGCATGTGTTGGCTGATGTGTACATTATATTGCTATTATAATACACTATAAATACCAGTGTATTGTAATACCGGTACTATTTATTTCAGTTTTGTCACTATATGTTAACTACATTACAATAATCGTTAAACACGTTGTCTGCTTTCAMKATCACAGCTAATCTAAATGTAATTATGATTTGAAACTTGAATTAATTGAAGACAATGTTAATTACAATTATTACATGAATTGATGGTAAGTTATTGATAATTATATTATATTATATTTGTTAGGAAAGTGCAGAACCAGCTCCAGCACGTGTACAACCAGCACGTGTTGGCGTTTCCTATATCTGCAAAAGTATCCGTTGAATCGATAAGTTTGTCATTCAAACAATGATTGATACAAACACTAAATTCAATGACAAAACATTATATTTATTCATAATTTGAATATAATTTTATTTTATTGTTTGATTAATGGATTTTATTATATATTTTTGATTTATAGCATTAATTGCCGACATCTTAGTTGTGAATGCAACCCATGTGTTGACCCAATTGTATGGTACGGTAGGTATAAGTRTAATGATAGACCTGTTTATCGATATTGGACTTAATTTAACACTAATTAATGATTTTTTCTTAATATTAATTTTTCTCAAATACTATATTTGTTTAAAGTAAAAATAATTTTATTTAATTTGTATGTTTAAAACTTTGAAATTAAAATATTTGTGTATATAATTAAAAAAATTAATAAAATATGAATTGTAATAATAAGACTTATTTTCTGAGAAACCAAATGTAAAGAATAGAGAGAGAGATAAGAAATGTGACACAAAATAAATTAAAGTTATATAAGAAATAGAGTATGAGTTGAATAATAGATATATCGGTAATATCGGTGAGATTATGGCCGTAGAAGTGTTTATTGAATTGGGTTAATGTGTTTGTGCCGATGTATAGGACCAGTGAAACGGCCATAAAGCGGATTAACCCGATTGAGGCCATACTCCATACCAAGAGTTTTGATTCTTCGTCAAACTCGATCTCATATTGAATGTCACTATAAGTTAGGATGAAGTGTGTGATGGCCTCTAACTCTATGAACCACATGTAAGCACCGATACGTCTAATCCATGGCCACAAAGCACTGTCATATCTAATGGCATCGCTTACAGGTATGACTGCTGTCGAGTATAGGATAAGCCATATATAGTACATGAGATAATACCAGTTGTCGTAGAAACAGAAGGACAGCCATTCACCCGACAACTTGAGGTATAATACAAGAGAAAGACTTATTAGACCCAAAAATATCAAATAAACGCATAACAGTTGCCATCCATTCAATGGTATACATGAAGACATCAATTCAACTACTTTTGTCACAAACGTTACTTTACTTCTTTCGACTGTTATGGTCGACGTCTCAATAGTTTGGTGATCACCACTTGAGTCCATTTGGATGATCATTGTCTCCATTTGATTGATAACTTATGGACAAACAAATTGTCTAATTGTTAATCTCTTTTAAATCTCATCAAAGAGTTACTGCTTTTGTTAATATAAAATATATTTTATAACAGTTTGTTATAATTTATTTCCAAACAAATAAAACATAGGTTTACGACATTTTTAATAAAATTGATTTACAATATATGAAACTATTTTATATCATTTTTTCAAATTTTATTAATTATAACCTATTTTGGGTACAATAAAAAAATATAAATTATTTATTTACTACAGTTAACTATGATTTCCATGAAAATAAATATTTATTCAAAACATATAATAGTAATTATTCTTATAACAAAATTTAATATCATATAAATATATATATATATATATATATATAACAAAAAACTACTTTTTCTAGAAATAAATTGTATAAACAATATAAAAACGATTAAATAATTGCAAAAATGTCAAACATTATGCCATTGAATTTGGTAGAAAATTATGATAAAACAAATATAAATTTTAAACATTAAAATTTTGAGTCTAATTTGAGATATTATTATAAATTATAATCTATGATAAATTAATATTAAAAAATTGATTTAAATATCAATAAATTATCAAATTTAATTACGTTTTTACATATTTTGATAATTTTTTGCACATATTTTATTACATATTCTAATTAATACAGTAATTGACAAATACTGTATTTTTATATCTATTAATATAATATTATGGTATAATACTGTATACAATAATTTTTATTTATTTTTTTAAATAACAAACAACTTTTATTAATACTTGGAATAAATGTATAGTAATAGTTATATATTTAATATTTTATCCATAATTAATTAGTAACTTACAATTGTAGTTAAATTAATATCTGTACTATAAATAATACAATACATACAATATATTTCAAGTCTGTATAGTATSTATATACTATAATGCTATACAGTGTATAGAAATCATCTTAAAATCTATTATCGCTTATTTAATATTCAATTTTTACTATATTATAATTATAATAAATTACTGTATTATTGAAACTCATTTACAGTATTTATATTTTAGTCGAATAGTTGTCATAGTATGTGTAATTCAAATATCTGTATATTAAAATAATATAATTTAAAATTAACTCAAATATAACATATTTTAACTAAACTTAACGTTAACTTTTATTCAAATATTATAACATAAAACTATATTTTTTAAATGAGAAATTGAGACAATCACTAAAATACTTTTTTAAAATTTTATTAACGTATAATCAATAGTTATTTTATGATTTGCATAATAAACTTCAAAATTGTATTAATTTTGATTTGATTTATTTTAGTTACTACTAGTGTTGGCAAAGACAAAATGTTTGTATAATACAAAGTGTATTATACAGTATAATACAATGTATAATACATGRCCAATTTTGTATACAAACTAAATTTAGCGCCACCTAGTGTCAAAAGCATTGTTTTATAATAAATATAGATTTAATATTAATCTTTCATTTAATTTCTATTTTCTAATTTAAATTATTTCATTATTATTATTATTTAAAATCAACGATTATTATAACAAAAATGCATTTCTAGCCATTAAATTTTTACTAAATATTTTTTWTAATTTTATAGTATRTATTAGTTTTTAAAATTGTATAATACAAGCAGTACATTGTATTATACTGTATTATACAAAGTAAAAATTCAAAACCTTGTATTTTTCCAACCCTGGTTAATACTAAATAAGTTATATGCATGTTATATAAAAATAAATTTTTAATCGGATAAAAATAATTAAAGTTAGTATAAATAAAATAAATAATAGAAAATCTAATGTTTAATTCAAATCAACTCAATAATCAATTATTAATGTTATTAAGTCTTTCTAAATTCAATTAACTCTTAATGAAGTTTGAATGGCTAATACTTTTATAAGATTATGTCAAATGTCGAGAAACAACATATTTGTTAACCAGTTGTACAACAAATATAATATAACAATTAATGTCTACAAAAACTACTTTTTGACCATAAGTTTTAATTATAGCATAGATTTTACTTTATATTCTCTCAAACATTAGTCACTTTAAATGTCAAGCAATAGTCAAAACTTAGAAAAAATCTATAATACTATTAAATAAAGTAATGTACTGTCAATAGTATTATAATTTTTTTACATTTTGTAATATGAAAGATGTTTTTCAATAAAAACCGATATTTTTGAATTTTTATMTAAAGTTATAATAAAAGTGTAAGTAAATTATAGATTTGATATTTACTTATATATGGCATATGATGTGATGTATGTAATTTAAATTGTAATGTGAGATACTTAAAGATTTAAAATAAATTTTAGAGATTTACAGGAAATATTTGAAAAAAATGTAAATATCTATTATATTTTGACTAACAGTTTAATATCCGTTTTGTCACTGAATTAAATCAAACGAAAAATAATTTTAAAGTCATTTGAAAATATAGTAAATCAACAATTATTAAATGTAAAATGTAATCTGTATTACTAATACTTTATTTAATGATTAAATTAATTATATTCGTGAAACTCTTTTGTATATTAATATTATTTAATTAATTAATATATTTAGTATATATTTTATTTTATAAATAGGAAAAGTAAACAATATCGCAATATAATTAAAATATTATTTTTAATAATGAAATTGCTGTTAAGTGACATTTAATATTCAGTTTAATATTACTTTACATATAAAACTGTAAATTACAGACGAGTTTAACGGTGTGTGTAATTGAATGATTGGAAAAGCAAATAACACATCAATAACAACAAAAATTTATTATTAAATCAAATATTTTCCATTAAATTCTTTACTATATTTACTATGAAATGCAAACAATTTGTTCTCTGGTTTCGCTAACTCTTAGTTAGAGAGACTTCAAAATATTTTTATAAAAATTAAATATCGTTTCAACTATACTGTAGTCACTTAATAACAACTGAGTCGTACTATTCTATACTGATTTATAGCTAGAGTTTTCAAATAAAAATTATATATTAAAAAAAATAAATTAAATTTAAAAACATTGAAATTTTAAAAATAATCAGTGTTTGCAATCAAATTAGTATATATATACAAAGTAGGGGTTGTAATGATTCCCAAAGGAGGAAAGTTCCCTAATAAAATCCCTCCAATTTTCCTCCCTATTTCATTAAAAAGGAAATATAATTTACTGTATATTATTACAATAAATAATACCAAAACTGAAATATTTTGAATAAAATTTTTGAAATACTCTGAAAGAAACTTTAAATAAAAAAATTTAGTTATATTATTTACCAATACTACTCAAAATAGCTTAAAATAACATTTGTTTTTTAGACAATATAATAAAATGTGTTTATTAGAGCTTAATATGTAGTATCACAAGGAAATAGATTCCCTGGGAATTCCCAGTGTGGAGGGAATATAGGGAACTTTTAGGTGATAAGATGAGGGAAGGGAATATTATAAACCCTAATGCAAAGGCAAAACTGCTTATGTATTAGTAATAAATTAAATAATATTTTAAATGATTATAGATTTAAGTGCCCAATTGATACAATAATATGTCCAAACATGTGCATGTCATAAATACATAATGCTTAAATTATAAAAATTAGATATGATAATTGAAACAAATTTATATTGAAAAAATTAAAATTTAATTAAACATAAAATAAAACAAATTTAAATTACAATACAAAATTATAATAATCAAATTTTAGCTAATATATTTAACTATTAATAATATTAACTATTAATACTTATTTGTTATATAAAAAATAATTTAAATTGATTTTATTTATCTGTTTAATTTTTAAGTTCATTAATTTTGTTATAATGTTATAAAAATTATGGCGTTTACCTAATATCACAATACACTGTTTGTCCATCTATTTTTTTGGCATTTTATGTTAATAATCACAAATTGGCTAAAGTTATGAAAAACTATGTTTATAACATTAGATTATTTGCATTTAAAATTAAGTATGTCAGCACATCAATTACATATATTGTTTTTACTTATATTAAATACTCTAATTTATTAACTATTTAATTATTTTAAATTTTAGATACTTGTGATAACTTTTGTTAATTGATCTAATAATTTATTTATTATTAAAAATTTATGAAACTAAACATTTTTGACATTTAATTATATTTAAAAAGATTTGATTTTTTGACTAACTTTTGCCTGACTAACATTATTATAATTTAATAAATTTGTAAGTCAACAGTTAATATACTGTATAGTATATATATAAAAAATTAAATTAATTTTTTCCTATCATTGTATGGGTGAATGACTTTTTTTTGCTTTAATATATAGTTATTTTTATGTATAATTTTCAATGCTTTTGGTTGTGAGAGAAAAATGACTTTAATCACTGATATTCGCTTCAAGTAATATCACAATTCAAAAGCAAATATCGCTTATATTTCTCAAACAATGCTCTCAATCATCGATCATTGAATTGTTGATACCATAAACACATATAAGCATTGATATAATAGTAAATACTATTGACATCATATTTATATGAAAAATGTATATATTTGATAAAAATTATGCAGAATATTCTGAAACATTGTGTATGAATTATATATWTATATATATGTTAAATGTTTAAAATTTGTTTTTTAATATATTCAATAAAATCATAAARTATATTTTCTACATTTTAGCCATTATTTGTTTAATTAATTTGATTAACTTGTTTATTCTTGAAACATAAGTAACTTTTAACAATGTATTTAATACTGTATTTACATAAATAAGTTTATTATTTTTATAAAACTCTTACTCAATAATAAGTTAGACAATAAAAACTATTTAATTTAAAACTATAAAGTGATTCTATGATAAAAATCTAAATAACAAACTATAGTTAGAAATAATTTATAAATTTTAKAATTTTATTTYCAATTGACATAAACAAGAATCTCAAGTCTTGTTTGAGGCGACCATTGATTGTGTAAATTGTAAGCAAAAATACTGTACAGTAATTACATTTTATTATGTGCTCTGACAACAAAACATTAATCTATTTAATTTATAATTTGCTAATTTTATATCTAATAAAATACAAACCATAAAACTAATTATTTAATAAATATTATTTTGAATTTAATTATATTAATGCACTGAAACGTTAAATCATAAAATAGATTTTTTTTATTAAAAACAAGATTGTAAAAAATAATAAATGAAATGAAATCTAATTATACAATATTTATATATATATATATAACTAATTTACACAAAATTATATAATATTCATTTAAAATAAAAATTTGTTGAATTAAAAGTTAATTATATTTTATTAAATTGCAGACAATMAAACAAAAACGTTCAATAATATTCAAAAAGTACTTAAATTATAATTATAAATGTACCGTATTTCCTTGCTTAATTGCCCGTATGAAAATCATAAAAATCTGAAAATTAACATTTTCATACGGTAAAAAACTCGCATTTTTACCATACCTGGTAAATTAAACGATGGTGTTGRGAAAAGCAAAATTGGGGGAATAGGGACTGAAATGACTGATATTCAATAGTAATCTATTAAAAACTGCATATTTATRTAACTATTACCAATAATTAATTAGTTATAACAGTGTTTAKCAATTAATGATATATTTGTATACGTTTACAGTATCTTTACAGACTATAAATCGGTAAATAGAAAGCATATTCAAAGGGATTGTAACGATTGGAGACATCCAAATMCAAGGGGTGATAAAACTTGAAAATGTATAAAAAATGGAGGGAATTAAAATTTAAACACAATATATATTTTTCATATGGTAAAAACTGGCATTATTCAACATGAYTTTCATATCTCCAATAGGGGGAATTAAGCAACATTTAACGGTAGTTGTTTTGCACATCATTGGGTTGGTTGATGCCGACAATTGTTTGGGTTAGCCATACCTGAGGACAAGTGACCAACTCGTCAATCACTGGCAAATGGATTAAAGTTGTAAAAAATTATTTGATGTCAAGACAACAGAAATCGATTGGTGACAACACTTTAGCTATCATTCACATTAACTAATAGTCTATACGGTCTAAACTGCGATCATATTTTAAGGTCCATTTGAATACATGGCTATTAATATTTAACTAAACAAAAATCATGAGTTTTATATTTCTATGTGATGTAAATTTTTTTATCATTATCACAATGTTGTAAAATYAGATAATTAAAATYGATAATAATATATAGAAGATAATAATATATTACGCAATTTTTAGTGAAGTAATTTAGTAAATTATATAAATTTATTTTATAATTTATATAATTAAAATATTATACTAKAATATTTATTAATATAATAAATTTGCACATTTTTAATGTAGTTTACCTAAAATTTTTTTGAMCATGATGACACTTTGTATTCTAAAATTTCTAATTTTAAAAAACACTATTATTAAAAGTTTTATARTTAATAAAATATAATAGTTTTTTAAAATTTTTATTCTACATTAGAATTGTTAATCTTCTCATAATAGATGTTAATACATAATAATTAAACATTTTTAATGTTATATTTATTTAATACTTTTTGATTCATTTTAGCAATGCTATAAAAAGTAATTAAATTAATTATTTTTAATATTATTTTATAACATTATTTTGCTTAATAATTAGCAATTTAATTCATAATTTAATAACATTATTTTCTTATAATGACAACTACTTTTATATAAATGACAAAAATATTAACAAGTCAATTTATATTGATTTATTTGAAATATACAAAATATATATTTATTTTTATGCACAATTTTCATATTTTTATGTAACTTAAGCAACCCTATTAAATCTCAAATATATGAATTTATATTATAAATATCGACATATCAAATATATCAATGACACAAAAATTTAATACAAATATACATACATTGATACGGTATAACTAAATTTAAATTATTTATTCTGAAATTTTCTTTACAGATTTTTATCAAAATTTATTAAATTCTTTAATGTTATTATTATTTATTGAAAACTTTAGCTAAACTTTTGTATCGGTTTTGTAATTTAAAATTATCACAAAACAAATTTGTGAATATTATTTAAATATATTAAATCTTTGTTTACTCATCTAATATTTAATGTATGTATTGATTTAAATAATAAAAAGATTTAAAATTATAGCAAGTACTGTATTATTAAAATATTTAAATAAAGTATAATTAAAAAATATTTATTAAAAACAATCAAAAGTTTCAATTAAACGTCAATATATTAAAATTTTGATTCAATAACAATAATAAAATAAATGTTTTGACAATAAATGAATTTAGTTTCTAATAGTGTCAAACAAGTTATGTAATTTAATATAATAGATATAGCATTCAAGTAAAAAATATATGTAATGTATGTGAAAATGTTGTGYGAAGTGTAGAGTTTGGAAAAACGACAGCTCCGGTACAGTCATGCTCTATACTACTGCCCGTCCTTATTGGGCATCCAATGCTATAATAAGAGCCACCTTTTTGAATGTACAGTATATTCCTTAGTCATACAATTTATTTAAGATTTTATATTATACGAGAAAAGTGGTTATCTCTCACACACTGTATATTTGTCTTCAATTTCAAACAATTTGTGTGACGAAGAGTACGACAAATCAAATGACCCGCTAATTGCTTTGTTGATAATATCGTCACTTATATAACAATATATATATATCATTATTATGAGGATTTTGTGTCATTTATTACTATTTTTGGTAAGTCTTTTTATTACTCTCTCTCTCTCTCTCTCTCTCTCTCTCTCTCTCTCAGACACACACACACTTTCAATATAGTACTTTACATAAGTTTGATTTTTAATTAATAAATTTGAATAGAATAATTTTATTTATTGTTATTTGTAATATTTAGTTTTTAATAATATTTAATAAATACGTTATATATTTAGTATATAATCATAAWATTCCTTAAATACATATATATATATATAGAAAAGTTGTTTAATGTGTTTAATTTAAGAATATTTAATCCAAAYTTTTTTTACTCTAATATAATCACTAATATWAACAGGACTTTTAGTTTTGCAGTTTTCTATTATAATTATAAAAAACATTTAATTATTAAATGGATTTCATTTATTATTACATTAATCATAAATGCATTTTTTGTTGCATTACTGAATTAAAAAAAATATAATATAATTTAAATTACATTAACAAATAATATTTTTAAATATAATTAACAATTTATTACCAACCTAAATTAAAAATATATTTATAAAATTAAAAAAATTAAGATAAAATATTTACTTTGTAAAAATTAATTAAAATACTTATTATATAATGAAATTAGTTGCTTATATATTATAAATCATAATCTGATACTTTTTTGGTTTTTACATATTTCCAAATACAGAATAATTAATTATAAGTAAAATAAAATATGATAAAAAATTAATTATAAAAAATAGAAAAAATATTACTATTTTTTAAACAAAAAACTAATTCATTAAAATACTTAATATTTATTTAAAAAGAATATATCGTTATGTTATTAATTATTAATATGTAATTACAATAATAAAAAAATCTTCACTTTTCTACAAAAATAGAATTAAAACAAAACATTTTTCAGTTTTTTTCAAAATTATGTTTAATAACTAATCTATTTTCAATATTTTTAACTAATACTAATTTATTATTTAATAAAAAATTTGTATTTAAAGTTAATATTAATTATTTAATATTAATAGTTTTAATTAAAATATTTAAAAATATTATTAAAACTTAATTATAATGTTTAATACTCAAACTAGAATTAAATTTATGATTATGATTAAAATTAAATATTTGATTATATAATTTTAGATATATATAACATTTTAATGAATAAATTCTACAAATTATTWATTTATTTTTTTAAAAAACTTAAATTAATATTCTTATATTTTAAAATATGCTGAATTGTTTTTACAAATAAAAACATTTATATAWTATTTTTATCWCTTWTTAATATTATATAAGTATTGATGTGTTAATATTGATTTTACAATTGTTTTTTTGCAGTTAACATATTTTATAGACTCATCAATAATAAAAATTTTGTASTGTTTTATGATAAAAATATTTAATGTAATAACTGTAGACTAGAGAATTGTATAATAAACTATAATATATTATAACAAATATTTAAATATAAGATTTTAAATATATTCTAAATTTAATTTTAATGTTATATAGCTTAACACGTGTTGATCTAAAACCTAATCTAATATACAGTACAGTATATAATGTAAAAATTAGMGATAAACATCTCATGTAATATAAAGTATAAACTTYAAACATTAAGTAAAACATTTGAATGAGGGGAGAGAGAAAAAAGTCATAATTAAATATTTAGTTTAACATAGAGTATAATACATGTATTTGTTAATAAATTTAAATGTATTATATAAATAAATACAAGTTTATGCTATTATTTTATTTAYTAATCAGTTTATATGAGTATTTAATTAATATTKTATTTTTTGCTACATATTTACAATTTGAAAATTATTATGTTATACTAATAAAAAGACAATTACTGTTATCGGTTTATAATTATCATAAACTATCATCTAGTATTTGGCATAAAATTATAATACACAYATTATTTTACACATTTTATTTTAAATACAAATATATATATACWYTTTGACTTTTACTATATTTATATATAAGTTATAATAAAATGATTGCTTTAAAATAAATATAAATAAAACAGTGTATGTTAAATTACAAAAATATTAGTTTTAAAATCAGAATAAAACAAATGTATGAAATATAAATTTTATATACTATTAAGCTTGTGATTTAATATGTTTAAAAATGTATATAAATTTATTTAATTAGCTTTATATTTATTATTTTACATTAAAATARATAAAGAAAACAAGTTTTTAGTTGTTTTTTATTCWAGTATTAAAAATAAAAAATTTATAGTTAATAATAAATGCCATTTTGAGTTAAGAAGAAAAAAACTTATGATTTCTTTTATTCAATAGTTTATAATTTTTCTATTTTAAAATAAATGAAATTTTATATAAACTATTGATATWTTTATATATCCTATTGATAACAGTAGTAAATCAGTTTGTCTTTAAACACAATTCAATTTATTATTTTAACTTCTAAACCATTATAATTCATAAATAATATATTTTTAAAAAGCATTTATATGGACAACACTAAGTGTCAAAAATAGATTATTTGTCCATAAAATAAATAGCAAAAATCAATTCATTTTTTCTGAAAATTTTAAAATAAAATATTTTTTACGTATTATCACGTATTTTGCGATTAAAAATAAATTATGAGTTATAAATTTAAAATAAAATACTACTATTTATTATATCATATAAAAACATATAAAGATAATGAATGCCATTTAATACAACAATACTTTAGTGAACTACAAAAAAGGTATTTCAACTGTCGATTAGTTCTTAAAGTATCACTTTTTAGTCCATAGTATGGATTTCATATACTATATAAGCGATAGATATTTGTAGTWCACTATATAGTATATAATTTATTTTATACACTTAATAAACTTTTATAWTACACATCATATTTATKATTTATAATAATTTCTGTGAATATTGTACTTTTCAAAAACTACAAAATTGTGTTTACTGTTTAAAACATKTTTTAATAAAAATTTAGTGACATAAAAATTTTATAAWCTTTAACSTCAGAATCAATATAAGTTTTAAAATGCAATTAACTATCACTAACTAAATAAATTGAAATAAATTTGAGTTATGAAATAAATTATTGTATATTTTTACAAATAAAATCTGTAWWATTTATTTCTAAATAAAAAAATAACTACTCTTATTATMAAAAAACTATTCTTAATAATTACAAATTTAATCCAATTAGCAATATATAGTTTTTATTAATAGTATATTAATACTAAAATAATATTGAATAAGTTTTTATTTAAAGCAATAATTAAGATATAAATCATTTTAATATATATAATGTACCGTAAAATCRTGTTTTCCCATATGGAATTTAAAAAAATGAAAAATWACATTTWCATACGGTRAAAAACTCGCATTTTTTACCATCCCTRGTAAWAATTAAACAGTAAATTGTTATACAAAGTAAAAAMCTATATTTTTAATATGGTACAAAACTCACATTATTCCCCATGACTTAGACATTTTCATATGGGAGAAAAAACACGATTTTACTGTTAGTAAAAAACTTATCAATATATAGAAGAAGAACTGTTATRTAAATGCATTTTTAGAGATATAATACAACTAAAGATGATAAACATCTATAATATTATTGAATCAATTGTTCACAATTTCAACACTTTGTTCAGTTATAGTATAAAACCTCAATCAATATAATGTTGAGTAGAAATTTATAATTAAGTAAAAATAATTAATTTTAAAACTTTAAAAATATCAATAATTTTTGTTATAATTGCTAAAAATATAAAAAACATTAGTAATATTTAAATTGTTTTTCAATAATAATTGAAATTATTATAATTTATGTGTTGACACAATTTATGTTTATAAATATGTGATTGTGTTAAAAACAGWMTTTAGTTATTAAAGTTAGTATTGTTTAATACGTTTGTAATAAACATTATATTGTATTATAAATATTTAATAGAGTAAATACAAATAAATAATTGATTTTTAATTTCAAATGTTATAATTTTAACAGTAATATTTTATACGTTTATAWTWTATTACTATACAAATATTTTTTAACTGTTTGTATTAAATCTTTTGTTTGATTATTTGAAATTAACTTTAAAACATATAAAAATTAATTAACTAAATATTATTAATAATGTTTATTTATTTAACAAAATATTCACAGAAAAAATAAAATATTTATCGACTAAAACCGGAAATTTATTTTATATTATTTTCTCATTTGCACTGAATTTATAATTTTTTGGACATAAATTATAATATTGCATTGACTACTGTATTGTATTTCGGATATTACAATATTTCAAATATAAATATACTGTATATTCATAGCGTATAACTAATGGTTAGCATTTGCTTAAACATAAAATCGATTTGTGGTAAACAAAATAACAACAAAATAATAATAAAACTAATGACAAAATGACAACAAATATACACAACAATATGTGTTGGCTATTTCATAATATTAGTCTATATTTTTATTTTTATATACATTATAATCTACGTTATGWAACATATACTAAAATAGTTATGTCGATTTCAGCAATAAAAAAATGAAAACAAATTAATAAACTATTGGACCATAAAATATCATTCATAGCGGGTATCACAYAATATATAGTATATTGTCTGTATTATGTAATCTTACAGTATATAGTTTGCAATATTTTCTGTATTTTTATTATAATATAAAAACAAATATAATTATCAATACAATAGCAAAACACTCGCCTATATATTGATATAAAGTATTCATTAGATTTATCTTTGCTTAGTTTCTGKTATTTATTAAATAAATCAAAAAATTGAAACATTAAATGTTATGTTTGTTTTTGTGATATAACAAATTAAATTATAATGAATATTAATAGATTATATAACATAATAAAGATATATAATTGATAATCATAAATCAGRAATTATTAATATATTTGACATTTATTATAACTATTATTGCATTATTAAAGTTTTGATTCATTTTTCTCACAAAAGTTTCATTTAATTATAAATGTTTAAAATTAAATATAAATTAAAAATTATCAAAATGTGTCCACTCGTAACTAATTTATATTTTAATTGAGAAAAACACTAGTATTACAGTATTAAAATAATTTTTTAAAAATTATWAAACTATCCAAAAATGATTTAGTTAAGTTAATATAGTGTATAAATTAAATTAAATACAACATGTTGTATATGACAACATTAACAATTATCAATAAAAATTACTTTTATAAAATWATTTTAATTTTTATATTTATAYACTAATTTTTCAGCAAATTATCAATAAATAAAARAGAGAGTCATTATATTATWATTTTKATGAATAAAACTTGCATAATATTGACAATTAATAATAGAAATTTCGTATTTTCATTACATTTAAAAACAACTCATTATTTATAAATTAAAGATTAAAACTGAATACAAATATAACTACTTATATGTGATGTTTAATATAATTATGCGATTAATATTTATTATTGTAATTAATAGTTATATAATATTTACATTTATTTTACTGCATTTCTATAAAATGTCTATTTAAACACTAGAAATCAATTCATTGAGAAACACAATRGYGTGATGTTATAACAGTWAACTTATTATAATTTTTATRAAATATGGGAAATGAATTTTAAACTAAATTTAMAAATTTTTATTTGATAAATATATACTCATCATAATTATCGTTGAAATAAAGGTTTTAATGTATTAATGAATTATAGACAAATATTGTTAAATATTMAATATTTTATCAATATTTTGTTTAATCTAAAATAAGATATCTAGACTAAAGTTAGWGAACAAATAATAASTAAAATGTTAGTTATATCAAAATTATTTAATATTTTTTTGTATAAGACTTAACATTAATAATTTTTAAAAGTTAAAGTAATCATTAAAACTAAATATTSTATATTTATGAAAAACTCGGAATTTTACATTGATGATGTTAAATAATTGTTAAAATTTAATTTGAACTTTTTAAAAACAAATTAAACATTAAMCTTATACTGTAAAGTTAAATTTTKTAAAAAATGAGTGTAAAATTAATTAAACAAATGTWATAGTTATAAGCAGGGTTTTAAGGAAATAAAAGCAATGCCCAAATAGATGCCATAATGGCATTTTGGGCWTCTATTTTATTTGCCTGCCATTTTTAATATTATTTATTACAAYAATTTATTTGTTTATATCTGCATCAAAAATAAGYTTTATTTTATTATTYTCTAGTTTTAATCTATATTTTTAAAATTATAAAAGTTATAATAAAAATATAATTAATAAAAAATAACAGAATTTTTTATATTGATAATAYATGTTTTTATAATATTAATATTTAATTTGCATGCAGTAAATTAACAAAATTATTTTATTAGTTTATTTTTTGAGGCGATTGATATAATTAGTACARTAATAAAGTGTTTGTTTAATTAAAGAAAAAGTTATCACAATTTTCAATAAGTTTGATGTATAGCTCGTTAAAGCACTAATGAAATTCCGCTCTAAACAAGTGATTTAAATTAATGTATATTTTAGTCTAAATTTCTATATAAAGTTGAATTTGGTTTTGCAATTAATACTAGGATTTGTGATAACAAAGTATAAAAAGAAAAATATTTTTTTATTAAAATTACAATTAATAATGTGATTCATRTAGTGTTAGATATATAGAAAATTTGTTTATAAATTTCTATAAATTTTCTAAATAAATTATTTTGTAGTAAATTCTTATTGTAATCAGTAGTTTCATTATTATTATAAGTATTTGATTGTGAGCTCAAAATCAGTTTATTTGATAAATGTTGTTACAGATTATTATAATTATTTATTTAATCATAAAATTTATAWAATTAATTAAATATAAAGTAAACAATACATTCAATTTGTCTAAAAATTTTACAAATATATTTTTTAATATTAATAGATTTTTAAAACAATATATTATAATTTATCAATGAAAATATTATATTATTTCATTTTTCTTATGATATTCAAAATAAATAAATTGATTTAAGCAAATTCATCGTAATATATATATATATATATCAATAATCTGATCKCTTGGAAATTGAATCAAATCGGTTGCAMAAAATTTACTAATARTAGTAAAAATAATCAGATTTTAGATATGTATTATACATTCATGTGTTCATATGATACAAATTTTTGGATCTAATCCTAAAGCAATCCGTTTTTATTGTGTACTGAAATGYCTAACGATTTCAATGATTGTATATTCAATGTAGTGTAACGACTGAATTACAAAACTAAAGATAGTAATAGAAATACTTATTAAACTTTATTTTTACAATTTAATAATTTACTATTTTTCAATAATTATTCCAGTTATTTGTTAGCTTTTAACAAATAATATTAATAATAAAATAGCCTATCATTTTAATGCACAGTTTATTACACACATTAATTTTAATACATAAATATACAGTACATCTTAGATAAATTTTTAAAATAAATAATGTCAAATATTATATATTTGTAAATTTTTGGTTTTGTTAGTAATTAATGTAATTCATATGAATACTGTAAACGATTCACACTTAATTTAGYTTATTTATTTTTATATTTATAAATTTCAAATAATTTACTTAATTTTTGATACTGCTTTCAATTTATAAAATTATTTCTGAAAATTTCTTTAAAAATSTATTATCACTTACACATATTCATTTCATTGTTTACTTTGATTACACATGTAATTTCTATTTCAAATATGCAGTACAAACTAAATATCATTTTTTAAAATATTAATTGCATGATAATTATGTAAAAATTGTGTTATCGCTACTATTATTTAAATTAGTTTCTCAAATATTTCGGAAAACATTTATCTAAAATATGTTAAATAAAATGATGTACATATTAAATACTGTATATAAATATTTATTAAATGTTCRCATAATTAAGTGAGTGAATATTCTAGTAAATTATATCAATATAATAAAAACTTAAATTATAATTTATTTTTTTTAAATATATATAAGATTTAGATTTCAGATATAAATGTATATTTGACACCTTTATACATTGTATTAAATGTATTATATGTATACAATTTTACAAATTTATCATTAATAATATTATCAATATAATAGATAATTAGTTATAATTTAATTTACAATTTACGCTTTAGAATTAGAAAATTGTTCAATATTTTTGAATAACTTATAATGATTTTAATTTTAATGATAAATAACTTTAATATGTTATTATACTGTAATAATTTAATGTAAWTATATTAATATCTACACAAATAACTTATATTCAATGATAAAATTTATTCGAATATTCTTTAAACAAATTAATTACATTTTACAGAATTTACATATTTCTTAATATTTAGATTTATTTAAATAAGAATCTGTATTATGAATACAGTCATAGAATGTCACAAATATCATAACTATTGGCTGAATATACTGTTCAGTAGTTTTAATTAATGACAAAAGTTATGAAGTCTGATATATTAATACATCATATTTAAGGCATACTGTATGTATGTCCACAATATTTAAATGTTAAAATTAAAATTACATATTTTGGTGATTGYGACAAGGTCAATTGTGAGACTAGCAAATCTCAATTAACATAATATATAAATTAATAAATAATTTTAAACACTTGTTTACTGAGAAAAAAATAAAATAACAATTAATTTATTTTTTGATAATTATTTTAATTTTTATAATAATAAAGCACAGTTTAATTATTGTAATAGTACTTTAATTTGTTAAATTAGTTTATTAAATGTTTTACACTATTTAATAAAAATATGATTTTGTGCAATTTTCTTAATTAAGATAATGAAAAATTAAATTGCAAAAAAAATAAACAACATTAGACGACACACAAATTATTCATAATAAACTACAATTAATGATCACAAAATTTATTTATAATCTAATAATATTCTTGTTTTTTTTGAGAATCTGTATTATTAAATATAGTGTTAATTAATAAATGACAATATTTTGTTGTCATATCATATAGAGGGCCACACAGTAATCATAAGGTATGTACTGTACAATACCTAAACCATTTAGTGATACACCGGTGCTATTAATAGATCAGTGATTAACAGTGGAGAGTGAGTGTTGCGGCACTGGTAGAGTAAATGCTGCCAATAGTRCTGTTTGTGTGAACACTCGACAACACAACACAACTCTACACTATATTTCTAGACTTTTTTTTGTATCGCTATTACTCTCTSACTGAYTCTGTTTCTCACATTATATCTATGAATATCTCAGTGAAAACTCTCAGACAATCTTCTCTTAAATACTATAATCGCGCAAATAATACAACAATTTAAAAATGTATTGAAATAGTATTAACCGATAAAATTTAAACATGAATTTTAATTAATTAAATTTATTTTCAATTTATAAAATGAACTCAACTTTTTTTAAAGCAAATTTAATATATGTTATMAAAGTTAATATTATCSGCAATTAAAGATTGTAATGAAAGTGAACTAAAGATAATCCTATAATCACTATCCTTAACATATTATTACATTTATTGTTTACTTATTATTGTTGACCAGATCTTCARTTTAACTCTTCTATAGGTATGTTAAGTGTTATCATGGATTGTATGTCAAGTGTTTCGTCAATCATCTATATATCGCAATCATTACAACAAATCTTTATGAAAATCTTATAATGCGTGTTGTGTTTAACAGTGTGTTAGTACACATTGATTAAGTGATTAAATATTATAAAAGAAAAAATTATGAATTATAAAGTATTGAAAAAGTTTACTTCAATTTACATCACATCTACATTACTATTGGTTCTTGAAGTAAGACTTAAAATTATAAATTAAAAATCTTATAATTATATTATATAACAATTAAATTAATTTTAATAACTAATATTATAATAACTAAATAATATGAATACTTTGTTTTTTTGTTTAGTTTAATGAAATTATATTAAATTATAAAATTTACTTTATTTAGTTGAAAATGACATTTAATAAATTTTATTTCCAACATATACTCAATTTTAATTTATAAAACTGATTTATTGATATTTTTGTCAGATATTTGTAAAATTTAAATATTAGGTACTAATATATTCAATACTTATAAATTTATTTTTAAATAATATTTAAATTAAAAAAATATGTATGAAAAATATTAATTAACATTACTGTTGAATATAATTTGATAATTAATTAAAATTTGTCAATAATTTAGTTGAAACAATTCATAGTAATGGGTCACGACGTTAACCGTTTCCGCAACAATTTGAATGCCTATCCCTCACAATATTTTAGGGCATCTTTCAATTGCACACAAACGGCACACTTAACGCCTAAAGGATGGCATCAAAGTAAGTGTGCGCTCATTGTGTTAGTTTACAAATAGTCTTATCTATCATTCAATTAGTGTTCACAGAGTATGCAAATTGATGTTTGATTTTAATGGTTCATTAAATTAGTTATATTTAAAATTTATCGAATCAATTCCAGAATATTTCTATAAATTTTCATTAATACTATTTTCATTATAATTTATTTAAAAATATATATTCATAACATTGAGTCACTTCAGATTAAGTTTATATTAATTTATAATTTTAAAAACTCAATCAATCATTAAATTAATTAAAAAATCAAACATAAATAAACTTAAGTAATTATGTTTGATACAAAAAACTATTGCATAATTTATGAAAAAATAAATTTTTAGAAAGTTATAATTTACAAATTTTAATTTATTTGTAATAATATTACGATTTTTACGATTGTATATAAATAATATAATTTTGTTAAGTAATTATTAATTTGTAAGTAAACAGTATACTAATATAAATATATACATGTATTTATGTGATTAGGTGCATWTAAATAAACTATATTATATTTAATAATTGATTAAAGAATACTTTTTGAAAATATTTTTAGTTTAATAGTATTTTAACTACTATATTGATTGTATAAACTAAAATTAAAACATATATTTATATACAAAGATAATATTATATTTAATAGTGATTATCTCATAAATAAAATATTTTTAGAAAATTTCTCATGTGAATTAAAATTTATTCGATACTACTTTTTAAAATTAATTTTTGTTTTTTATACATTTTGAAATAAATGAATATTTAGGTGATTCCTACTGTACGACAACATTTGATGGGATCGGTTGTTGGACGGCATCACTCGGTAATACTACTGTTGTAATTCCCTGTCCTGAGTTTATCGACGGTTTTAACAGTTCAAGTAAGAGAGTGTTTAATACTAATAAATACATTATTTTATATATTTTGAATTGCTTTTATTAATTTACAATATATAATTTATACCATTGTACACATGCATTTACAAATATATCATATTTAATATTTATTAAATATATTGAAACTATAAAATTCTAGTTTTAATATTATAAATCAAATATATATATATATATATATATGCTGAGTGTTTTAAATTTTTATTTAATATAAATGTGAATTTTAAAAATCAGTATTTGCAAACAATATGATATATAAACTATTTTAGATACTGCCATTAGAAATTGTTTGGTAAATGGTTCATGGGCATTAACAAAACATGGTGTCGACCAGGGTGATTATTTTAATTGCCACAACGATCCACATTTTCAACTCAAGGTACAGTATCAACATTTTTATTTTTAGAGTTTTTARTATATTTTTACTAATGATAGTTAACTTAGAAAGTGTTTAATTTAATATATGATTAATGAATGAGTAAGAGATAGAATAATTCAATAAAAGAAACATTACTTTAAATTAAATATTATAATCAATGATATATTAATAGATATAATATACAGAATATAAATATGTAATAAAATTAATGTTTATAATAATAATAATACATTTCAATACAATTCAACAGAAACTTGAAGACCAACAGTTGCATGAGTTATGGGAAGAGATGGAGAAATTGGATCCCTTGCCATACAGTAACATACATACGGCTCATGCATTTGAGGACTGTATCGATACAGTACTAGTTGGTCCAAAAACACAAAGTATGTATTAATTAGTTTTGAAATAATTAAAAATAAATGTTGAAATCACTATAATTATTATTGTTGTTGATGTTGTTGTTGATGATGTTTTTGATGATGATTTATTTTARCCAATTTATATCTTTTGTTGAACCACTTTCAATCTCTGTATTGGACACACACACACATACACACACACATACACACATACACACATACACACATACACACATACACACATACACACACTTATATATATACCGTATATATACTGCACATACACTCACTCACAAATGTATATACGAKTTAAGTACTTCTTTAATGAACTACTCGTATGATTTCAATTGAAAACATTAAACACATAAGTCTTTTATAGGACACAATCAATAAAACGCTTTTGTGCTATTAATTTACAGCAAATAAAAGCTGAATTTCTCTAAAAACCTGTATTTTTATCACTTAATTTCATAATAAAAAAATGCTTTAATTAAATTAAAACTTTTTTAATTTTATATACAGTATTTAGAATTACTTATATTTACATGAATTTATATCAATAAAAAATATGAATAATTAATTTAAATAATTGTATATCAAATAGTATATAGTATTAAGAATACAGTAATTTTTATTCTATTTAAGTTAAGAATAAATAATGAAAATAAATTATTTTGTATATTAATTATCATTTTAATAGCGTTGTTGCAATAAAGTGTTATTATAGTGCAAAATAAAATAATACAAAATATATACTATTTGTATAAGAAAATAGAATTTAATATAATTATTTTAGTAATTTTTTAAATTTATATTAATAAGTGATTTAATTTATAATTTAAAATCTTATCTAATTAATTTAAATCTTAATGTTTTAATTATTATATTTTATGCCAATTATTATAAAATTTAAGAAATTAAAACTATTTATATAGAATATTGATTTAATTTATAAATGTTTATGCAGTGTATAGTTTTGATAGTAATACAAAAAACATTACATAAATTTGTAATATGTATATAAAATATAAAAATAACCATGCTTATATATGCTTATATATGCTTATATATATATATACCTATTTATATAATATGCTCTAAATATTCTGAATCTGAACGTCCATTAAATTTGGATTCTTAATGTATTGAAAAAAATTAGTAAAGAATAATATATATATATATTATATGAATTTGAGAACTCAATGCCATTAAATGATTGCCTTGTATTGACTTTTCCGTATTTATGAAAATTTTGTGTTTAAATATTGGTTTAATAAATATAAACACTGATTTATTTATACATAAATATAGATAAAGAGCTGTTATACTGTCCCCGAACTTTTGATGGTTGGGGTTGTTTTAATGACACGTTGGCCGGTCAGGTGGCTTATATCTCATGTCCTGATTTTATTACTGGATTTGTATCCACACGTAWGTATATACTGTATAATCAAATATATATATATATATGATGGTAATTTAACAAATGTACATTAATATATATTTTGATTGCATGAAATTTATATACTGTAAGTGCAATTAAATTGATATAACATAATGTATATTGACTTATAAAGGAAAGGCACGTAAGGAATGTCAGACAACTGGTGAATGGTATAGACATTTCAAGACCAACAAGACGTGGTCTAATTATACTGATTGTGTTGATTGGGATGATCTCCAGGTGAACACACTTTTCTCACTTTTTCTCTCTCATTATAACAACTTTGACCACTAATTCTCAACTAATGATCTATTATTGAATTTTGTTGTATAGTTTCGTCAATCTGTTAACAATATCTATATAACCGGTTACTCCATATCATTGGTAGCACTACTCATATCATTGGCTATCTTCTTCTCATTCAAGTTAGTTAAGAGACAGTTAAATAACTTTCAAAAATTAATGATATGTTAACTAAAACTGCAATAAATTTTTGCAATACTTGTTGTTTTAATATATTTTTAACATTAATTTTAAGGTCACTTTCAACGCAAACCAGAATAAGGATTCACAAAAACTTTTTTCTTAGTTTCATCATTAATAATCTCATGTGGTATTTATCAATAGTATTATACAGTATATAAATTATACATTATAGTGTACATATAATTTTATATATTATCCTAACCATACTTTAAGTATATATTGTTTAATTATGTAAATGTTTTGTTTATTAATCATTAACGTACTATATATTATTACTCACTTATATTTATTTAGTGATTTTTATTAGTCTATAAAATTCATATAAAATATACAGTAAGATATGAATGAGTCTATTGTGAATTTTTAAATTGCTTATGCAGTATGTTTATGACATAATAGTTGTATAGTTTATAAGCAACTATCTAATTCATTGCCTAATAATGTGTTATTTTAGTGATAAATGTTAGGGTTGCACAATAACTTACAAATTATTAATTTTTATATTTATTTATATTATACATGTGTTATATAACATTTATTTTATTATTTTTATAATTATATAAGTAACATAAAAATTAGTAGTTATAATATTCATAATTAAATAATTTTACAATGCAATATCTTAAATCCAAATAATATTAAGTAATTAATAAATTTATCATACAAGTATTAATATATATATATATTTAAAAATCAATATTTCCAAAATATAGTCTAATAATATTATTAAGTAATAAGCATGTAAATTTTAGTCAAATTAAAAAATAATACATTTTAACTTTTTGAATATTTCAAAATTTAAAAGAAAGTTTTCAGAAATATTCTATAATATTTAAATACTATTGATATATCTTTTATATATTCTTTAATATTTAAAAGATATATMTATATATATATATATAGATTTATATTCAGTGTCTTTTTTAAATATAAACTTTAATTAATTAATTTAATTTGTGTATTTTTTTATTTTATAAAAGGATAGTTTGGTATTTATCAATAGTATCGGAACCAAATGTATTGAATGAAAATCCTGTGAGTATTTTGTATTTTTATTAATTTTTAACTTAATTATTTAATTATAATATATTGCTTATTTCTAAGCAAATATATAAATACATTAAACAGCAAAAAACTATTCTAAAATAACAAAATAAAGTCATATAAAATATGCAAAAATTATAAAGATTTCAAAATAATGTTTTATTGTAATTTTGATAGTTATTGAATCTTGCAATAAATATTTCAATTTAATATTTTGTACCAAAAAATATATTAATATATAAATGCATTAATTTATTGTTTAGTTATAACACACTGTCATTGTTAACACATTGATGACTAATCAGTAGTAGTTGTCTATAAAATACTGTGAAATTAAAAGMATTTTTAAWGAAATTTKAGTGGAAAGTAATAAATACAGTATAGTTTATTAAACACATAAATAATAAAATGTAATATTAAGAAAATTATAAATAATAAATAAATATTTGACAATAAAGTAGCGTTTAGTAATAATAATAATTATTATTATTAGCAGTATTAAGTATTATTATTAATATGTTATATCTTATAAAAATATTTGACAAAAATGTTAGATATGGTGTCAAGTGATTCACGTAGCCGTTCACTACTTTATGGTTTGTAATTACTTTTGGATGTTTTGTGAGGGCTTGTATTTGCATACATTACTGGTCATTGCATTTGTATCGGAAAATAAGATACTTAAATGGTTTTATTTGTTGGGATGGGGTATACCTATACCTATGATTCTGATATACGCTTTGTTGAGGAGTAACTCTCATGATCCTAAAGATACCCATTTGTGAGTCATATAAGTTAAAAATATTTTATATTATATTTTAAGTATAAATATATAATTAATATTATATTAATAATATAATAAATTTGTTGAAAGGTGTTGGATTGAGGAAGGCACATTTAACTTATTAATAACTGGTCCAGTTTGTATGTCACTATTGGTATGTTATTAAAATTCATGTTCAAATTGAAAGCAATAATAAAATTAACATAATTTGAATGTCAATTTGAAGCTCAATCTATTTTTCTTGATTAATATCGTGCGAGTATTGGTTACAAAGTTAAGGGCAGTCAATACGTCAGATACTCATCAAACCAGGTTTGGTCACAAGTTTGCTTACACTACTTGAATGGCATACAAAAATAATTATATAAATTATATACATTATATATAATATATACTGTAATTTAAGTTGCAATTTTTAGAAATTTATAACTTATAAACACATAAACTCTCATAAATGAGGTTTTTAAAAAATAAAATCTAATTCAATGGAAATATTTCAATGAACATAAAAAACTAAAATTAAATTACATTTTTGTAGCGATAAAATTTATATAAAATTTATTCATTTGATTTTATATAAATCTTAGATTTTTTTAAAGGAAAAATTTGGATATAAAATAGTTRTTTATAAAAAAAGAAAATTTAAAAATGAGACAAAAGCTTTAATAAAACGAAACCTTATGTATGTATTATTTTATTGCATAAGAATATTCTATATTATGTGAGATAAATATTAAATAAGTGAATTCCTGGGAAAATATAAGTATGTTTCGATTATATGAATACACCTATTATATTATAAACTTAAATTAG
This sequence comes from Oppia nitens, assembly GCF_028296485.1. NCBI lineage: Eukaryota > Metazoa > Arthropoda > Arachnida > Sarcoptiformes > Oppiidae > Oppia > Oppia nitens. The sequence goes on from NW_026533197.1 coordinate 979,288, forward strand.
ATTTTTAGTGTTTTATTTACCTAATTTTTATAGATTTTTATAGAGTATTTTGTGCTATATTACACGTAACACTTAAAATTCTCATTTATTTTGTTTTTAGTTAGTATTAAAAGAATTTTGGTTATCATAATATGAGTGATTGATCGATTAAAATATATAATTTTACTATATTCTACATTTTATTATATATATATATAGAAAATATATAATTTTAATCTTATAAAAACATACATACGAAGTGTATTTATCTAATAATTAACTAATAATTTATTTAATTAATTAAGATGAGCTTTATAATCTTACAATTACATTACTTAAAGCAAAAAGAGCACAGGGATGTAATGACCTAATACAACATAAAACAGTTACTTATTATTTATAAAGATTTCAATTTAGGATTCTATACTTTTAGTTACTAATATTGTGCATAAAGTGTATTTAAATAAATTAAGCAAAATTATTTAAGTTAAGAAAATAGGATGGTATTTAAAATATATTTATAWATAAAATATTTTATTAATATATATTTTCATATTATTTAATAAAATAGTCGTTAAGTTTTGTATCTGTATTTCTGTTTTGTAGTGCAGATACAGTATTATTGCATTATTTATGCTAAACTTTTGCTCATTATTTGTTAACCCGATAGTTGTTTCACTCATTAAATGATAATGAATATAATCTGATTACAATTATAAGTATAGAATTACAAATTGTAATTATTGTTTATTTACTTTAAAATAAATAACTTTAATTAGTATAATATTTTAATCTTTATAGTATTAATTAATTTTTATATTAATATATATATATATATATAGTATAATTAATTTATACTGTAAATTACTAGAATTAACTACAAACTATTTTTTAAAGCGAATTGAATAATATTTATCTTTAATATTATATATTAATAGTATCTATATATATATATATACATATTTCCAATTCAAACATATGATGTTTTCAAGTTTATATCTTAGAAATAATGTTAATTATCATCAAATTTACCTAAAATATAGAGACTCCTCAAAAACTTACTATAAATTTTTCATAAAATTATAATTAATAGTTTATAATTTATATAAAAATATTTATAAAAAACTTTCAATAAAAAACAAATGTGTCAATCAGTTTAACACTTTAGTTGATACCATTGGTTACACATTAATCATACATTTATTTATTCAAATCAAATGTCAAATCGAATGGAATCCACTTAAGTGTTGAACGTATGGAGACATAAGTTAGTGATTATTATGCATTAAATTAAAAATTTTTATATAATTTTAAAACAATTAATTGTAATTTTATAATAAATTTTGGAGAGTCTCTTATTTAGCCAAATTTGATGATAATTGTGATTATCATTACTCAAATATAAACACACAAACAGTAGAGTCTAGAATTGGAAATGTCTATGCATATTATATATTAATCTCATATATACTTTATATAATAAATTTAAGGTTTTGTTTCAAATCTGAATGACGCTTAAGTAGAGTATAATTAGTAAATTGTATTATATATTTAATTATTTATTTATTTATAAATTAATTATAATAATAAATAATTAATTGTTATTAAATAAATTGTTAAAATACAGGAAAGCCGTTCGGGCGACACTTATTTTAATACCTTTATTGGGCCTACAGTTTATGCTAACACCGTTCAGACCCGAAACCAGGACTACAGCCGAAAAAATTTACGAAATAGTGTCCGCAATCGTGACGTCGCTCCAGGTTTTAGTCAATTTTTTGATAACTATTTTTATATTAATTTAATATTAATTTAAGAAAATATATAAATTATACCTTAAATAAACAATAACTAATAATTTGGTTTTTAATTATAATTATAGGGATTATGTGTTGCACTACTGTTTTGTTTCTTCAATGGAGAGGTAATAACCGCAATCAAAACTTTTATCACTCAACAGATGCTAATGAGATCAAAGCAACCGACAAAAGGTCGCTCTCGATCATTACAGTCCACAATTGTCTAGTAATTAACAAAATTTAGGTATTAATTAATGATAAATAAGTACTAGTAGTGATCAACCAATTGTTTGATTTATTTTTGTAGTTATTGATTATTATAATTACAATTAAATGAAATGATTTGAATGGCATGTATTCAATGTATTCAATAGCAAACATACCTCATATGTATTCATAGATTTTTATTCGTTTTGATATAACTTAGTTATAGAGTATATTAAATTAGTTAATCATATAGTTTATTATTAGTTAATGTCTAAAATTATTTTGTTATACTTAACTAAGTGTTAACTATTAATACTATTTTAGTATAATAACTTTCATATAATATTATTTATTAATAAGTATAATTAAAATATTTAACTTGATTCTGGTGATTGATATATGATTTATTTATAATATGTATTTATATACTGTATACTAGTATATATATATATTTGTGAATTTTTAATTGATCATAATTAGATAATTATTGAGCATTTGCAGAAAATTATAAGATATATTTAAATTTTATTAGCGATCAATTAATAGACCAAAAGCATGAAAATCTGTGATTACATACAAGGTATTACTCTTTTCAATTTATTTGCTTTTTATTTTAAGTAGAATTTTATTTATGCATTTTTAAGCATATCATGTAGTTTTGCATAGCTTTTTAGTATAAGTATTATATAAAAGTAATGTTAACTACAGATCGGATTTTATTTATTTGAGGTTTAGATTAGACTTATTAGTGTTACACATAAAAAGTTATGATTCAATAGATTAATGTTTTAAATAAAAAATTATATTTTTAGATTAATCAAAATTCATAATATTTTAGTAAAAGAAAAACAATAAATGAGTTGTTGTCTAACAATATTACAATAGTATACATAAGATGTTTTAACAATTGTTTTATATGACTGAATATATGACTGAATTAGGTTATATTCAAATCATTTGATTGATATATAAAAGTATTTTTTACTTGATTTGTCACTAAATCGATTAGAATAACAAATATAAAAATATATTTAAAGACATGACAGTGTCTACAAGTGATTTAACTTTTATTATACATTATTATAATATATCTGTTTTTAAATATGCCTTAATATTTCTATTGATTTAAATATTAATTTTACTTAACAACCAAAACTTTTATTAACATACAGTTGACTGAATGAAGTATCTATTGATTGAAGTACAGTATAGTATAATTTATATATAATACAAATAAAGATAATGAAAGTAATAATTACGATCTGGTAGTGAATATGAAGTTTAAAATTTTGTAAATAAAATACAGAAATGTCATAAACTGGTAAAATCTGGTTAATGTATGGTTACATTAAGCAATTAATTGTGAATTATTTAAATGTTTTCTATGTTAGCTAACATTTCAAGGTATTACATATAACATGATTTTCTAATCATAAATCTACTGTTAAATCCATTTTTATATAAAAATATGTTATATTATATATTGTACTTATATTACTACGTGACTCTATGATCTCTAGATGTCATTAAATTAAATCTCTCATCATTTAAGGATTAAATATACAATTTTACATTAAAAGACACTTTTATTTAATTAGATGCCAAATATAAATAGTAAAACTGCATTTTATAGTATTTCAGTACAGTGTTTGCATTTTATTTATATTACAATTGTTCTCATATTTTACAATTTCAGTAAATATGTTTTATTGCTAAAATATAGGCAATAAAGTAGTTGTTTAAAAAAATAAGCACATAGTGTAGTAATGCTTACAATTTACAAATACATCAAATTTATGTGATTGTAAAATGTATTTCTTGAAGTAAAGGATATTATTAATATTATACTCTCAATATGTATAACATAATACAGTTTAATGTTAAACTTATAAATTGCATATTTAAAAGCAGAATATTCTGTCAATTATAATGAAATTTCTGATGTATTGTATATACTTATTATTATAGTTGTTGTCAGTATTCAAATGACATACAATGCATAAAGTGCTCTACAAACTGATGTATATTTTAAATGTTTTACTTTACAACAACTATACTATTATTTATTATTATTATTACTAAAACTTTATCTTTAAAAGCATTCATAAGAACAGTCATTATTCTCGACTTTAGGCTATCATATACTAAAAGTAGACAATTATTTTTTACATTGCTATAGTCAAAGCAATATAACAATTGTTTTTATTAAATTGTTTTAATCTAATAAATAATAATTATTATTACTATTATTAATCAAAATTATTAGAACTTTCAAAAATGTTAAGAATTGTTATATATTAGGATATTGTGTTGAATTTTAGTTCAAATATTTATTGTTGAAATAATGGCAAATAATAGTATAGTTTTAACATACACTACATTAGCCTTATTTGTCTTTTCAAACTTAACTGCATTTGTGTCTCACATTTCAGTCAAAAACAGAGTTGTGTTAAGCATTTTATGTGAGTTCCGTATCTAAAATGTTTGCTTTTGAAAAATTTAAGCATTGCTTCTAATATATTAATGTTAATGTATATAATGTTGTGTGAATGCCATTTAGTTTTATAAATATTGTAGGGTTTAATTTTGATATACTATCAATTGACTTATTTTTAAATTAATAAATGATTAAACTAACAGTTAATATACTGTATATTCATATTATTTTCTATAGTATATGTATGTTAGTTGATAGTAAACGCCAGACAATGATTCAGAATATCATTTGTATTGTATGTATTAATATTATAAATATTTTACTTATAAAAAGTGGACATTTATCTACATATTGACAGTTGACTCTCTAATCATATATTTAAATTGATTAAAGACTAGTAATCACTAACAATAAAATATATGAACAAAACAGATGACACAATTAGATGTCATTTAATAAACAGACAAAAGATTGTTCACAACTAAAACATAAACGACTAAAACTATGTCATATACTGTATATTGTATATACAATTGATATTATTGACTTTATTGATATATTAATGAAATCTTTTTATTTAATGTTCAATTGAGAAGATTGAAGCGTTAAACCAAATAAATGACATCAAATAAATTACTGAATTAGTAAATTGATATCAAATACTSAAATTGCATCTCTTTATTATCATATTTATACTATTTTATATTTATGCCGGTAAATTACAGTATTATAACTTTATTTAGTATCATTTTTATTGATTTTATTTTGAAAATAATAATTTTTCTAAGTAATTTCCTATTAATTGTTATTTTAACAATAATAGTATTTAAAGCATTATATATTACTTAAAATCCATTGTTTGTAATATTAGCTGCTATACCTGGATATATTTAATTTAGATAATAATAAATAATGATTGTTTATATATATATAATGTCAAGAAGTATCTCTTTATAAGATATTATAAAACAAATAACATTAATATTTTGTTTTTTGTTAAATTTAAGTTTATTTTTCTATATTTTAAGTTTTTGGTTTTATGAGTGGAGTGGATATCCAATGCTATAATTGTCTAAACAAACATTACTTTGTCTATAAATCAATTTAATATAATATAAAGTCATTTATTTGAATGACAGGTATTGCAAAATCTAAAGAAAAAGTGGAACCAAACTCTACTAAATCATGGATTATCTTCAGATACCCGACTCTCATACGCGGCCACAACTGTTTCAGTATGTATTGAATAATCAAATATTTATTTATTTTTATATTTAACTTATAAATATTAATTATATATTAATAGTACTGAAAATTTTATAATTTAATTTTGTTTAGTAATATTGTTCCACCTTAAGTTCAATTATTATAAATCATAGTCTAAATTATAGAAAATGGGAGACATCATAAATATCAAAACTATATTACAAAAGTAATTTAATTAAAATAAAATCAACATTAAGTTACATTAGCTGACAATACTATTTGATATCACACATTGTTGAGCTAATAAAAAATTAATAATAGATTTGTTATGGTGTTTCTTAACAGACAACTATTGTCTCATTTTATTAATAAATTAATATATTGTTGATAACAATTTTATCACAACTTTCTATCTTTTTTATTACTTTTCAATTACATTATGCGACATATAATGAAACACAAGACACTCGCCTATGAGACACAAGATATACCGCTTAAGGTAACGACTTTCACAAACCTTTATTTTTTATTAACCTATCTTTCCTTAAATATTAACTCAACACTACTTTAATTCAAAAATAATATTAATATTTTATTGTCTTATTTTAAACTTTGTGTTATTTATGTACTTTAATTAACTTTACTTAACTTTTTGAGGCATTTTTTAGCAACAGCTTTAATTTTTTTTTAATTTTTAAAATTTTTTAGATATCTAATATTAATATATTTCTGCTATTATTTACTAATATTGAATATAAAATCTAATTGAAATTTTAGTTAAACATTTAAATTATATGCAAAAGTAATATACTTTAACATCATCAATTTGAGTTTTTATCAATAGCGAGCACATTAATAAGGCATTACTTTTAATTAATATTAAAATGATAAATAATATTGATATTGATATTACACTAAAAACATAAAATATAAGTAATAATTATAGAATTTTAGTTAAAATGTTTTTAATGCAATTTTATTAAGTACATAGATATTATTTTAATATAATAAATAACATATTGTTGGTTTTATTTATCAGATTTTTAATAATGTAATTAATAAAATATTCAAGATACTTATTTTTAATAATCTAGTGATTTATTTTATTTTAAATTATAAAATATTAAAAATTATATCTTTAAAAACTGTATATTTTAAAATATAGTACTGTATATGAGTACACGAGAAATAAAAATATTTTATTAAATTTATAATATGTAAATATGTAATATTTTTTAGTACATATGAAATAATTATTTAATAAGAATTGGATATTTCAGTCATATTTGTGATTACTTTAAATCACAAAAATAATTTTATATCGAAAAATTAATTTAAATATAATACATTAGTTTTAATTACATTTTATATTAGTTRTAAATAAWTTTTTGTTAATAATATATATATAATTAAATAATTATTGATTTRCAGTGCTGATATTTACTTTTATATTTTAAAATTAGCATTAAAAACAATATATATATAATATATATATATTACTTTATAAAAATTATTTTTTTAAGTTGTGAATCTATTTTGATGTTTTATAATATAAACTATTTGGCAAATATTGATTTCACTATTTTTATAATAGTTTGTCCACAGGAGTGATGAAATGGACGCATCGATCAAAGAGAAACAATTGATGTTAAGGGAAATATAGATCAGAAAAGTATATAAAGCATACATTACTTAAATACAGTTCCAATATATTTGATCCAAAATAACTGGAAATATTTTTTGTATAATAGCTATAAATAAATTGTATATTAAAATTCTGTGATATTTTGTTATTGTAAATCCATTGTTTGTAATTAACAACATTAGAAACTAATTTATTCTGTAAAAGTTTTATAAAAATTATTAATAATTTATTATTATTTAATGTTATTCTTTTAATTTATCAATAATTAATAAATAACATAATTGTATAATTGATTATGATGAAACTATTATGAATATGTTATGTATCTAAATAAACTTGTTTGTATCACTTTTTATTTTATAGTATATAATTATATTATATTAAGAAATGTGTTGAACATAATCAAGTACAAAATTTTTATTAAAATGATTATAAGAAAAAATTATTGATTTATAACTAAAAAAAATTACACATAAAAACAAAATTTTAATTGTTAGTTTGTATAATGTAGTTATAATTAAAGCAATTAACACATCGTTTTTGATAATGTATCCTAAAATAATTGAAATAATAAAGTATTAAAATATTGATTTTTAATATACAATATGATTAAAGTTTTTATATATCTATTAATATATGGTTCTACTTATAGAATAAAATAATTATATATTAATAGATATATAACCTATTCATATAAATAAAATATAAATTATCATTAAGTATTATTTTAATTGTATATTATTTTATATATAATATGTTTAGATTTAAACTTTTAAAAATTTTAAATGTAATAAATTACATATATAATAGTATTATTAACTATATTACTAATATTATATATATAAAGGAGATTAAATATGTATCCGTAATATCGGAGAGACAGTACATTTTGTTTTTTATTTAATATTTGCTTTTATTTAAAAAAAATTATTAAGGTAAATTTTGAAAATCAATAAAATTGTCTTCATCTATAATATAGTGATTAACATTAAGTGGTATATCATGATAACTTTTTTGATAAATGTAATAACGTTATTAATGTTCAAAATTATAATAAATAAAATTATTCATAGATAACCATAGATATCATGGTACATTTCATAAATTATAATAATAATTAAAAAATTCCTATATATAATGTTATTATATAAGATTCTATATTAAATTTATTTTTCAATTAATTAAGTAGATTTCCAGATCAAAGCCTTTAAACAATTAAAATTTATTTTTGACTAGGTGATTTTTATAAAACATTTTTCCACAAAGAAAAAATTGAAGAAAATTAAACAAGCTCAAATTTGATTGTGTGATACCTAATCTATATGTTGCTTATGCAATAATCAAACATATGTATTAATTTTTTACAGCCTATTTTCTAAAAATTTGGTCAAATTTTGACTATATTTTGAGTGTAAATTCATATTATTTTTATTATTTAACAATATCTTTTTATTAAAACAGAATATATTTTGTTATTTTTTACATAAATGAAATCTAATATATCTAATATTTAAATTATAAAATATATTTGATTTTAATCTATTAATATTTATAGAATAACATTTTAATCTATATTGAAGTTTCAGATTTTGATTCATTCTCATATTAATAGTTTTAATTTTAAAAATTTAAAACTACTTATATTTAATGCTAATATAAAGGACATTTGAATTAACTTGACAAATATTTTTTGCCATTTTTATTTTATTATTTTTAGGTGATTAATCTAAAATAGTAGAATTTAGAAATTATAGGTCACTTGACTTTAAGCTTTCTACCATTTTTATCTTTTATGAGACAATAAAATAAATATTTAATAAATAAAGACAAAGAAATTTACTATTAAATTTACATGATAAAAAAATTTTATTCTAAAAATAATGGAAATAAACAATTCTAAAGTTAGAAATTTCAAAAATTACGGATTCATATTTAATCTCCTTTATATACAGTATATATATATATATATTACAATTTACTATATGATTTTATAAATAAATACTATTATTTTAATAATAAATAATTTCATTTAAAATTATACTTTAAAGTATAATGTACTATTTAGTATAATAATATATTGTATATTATTTAAATTTAAATATTGTGTTAATTAAATTTTTAAAGTAAATAATTTAAGTTTTAAAAATATTTCTTCAATTAATTAATATGTAGAAAATAATATATAACATTTTGGTAAATACATAAATCTCAAAGCAAATTATAATAAATTAGTTAAATAAAGTTATTTCGCTATAATTAAAAAAAATTAAAAAATTAAGAGTTTATAAAAGTTTTTAATTGAATTCTTATTAGTAGTCATTGAATTATGAATAACTGAATTATGAATTAATTTTTACTAAAATTTTATTTTATAATCACAAAAATTTCACTTAATTAAAATTATACTGATTTATATTGTAATCATATTTTATTTTGTGTATACCGTATACTATAATATAATAATACAATTGATTTATAAAAGAATCTTATAGTAGAATAAAGTTTCTAGAAAATTTCTATTGAAATTTAACTTTAATGGTATACTATGGGATCCCCATATTTATAGCTATTGTAATACTATATTAATAATACATATGTACTATTATATAACGTTAGATAATATTATACTATATACCATATACTATATACTGTAGTATATTGTATACAATATTATGGTATAGTACTGTACAAAATGGGATACCTATATATAAAATTATTATAATTATATAATAATTAGTTTTGTAAAATTTTATTCTATATATCATAGTTTAATATAATTAAATTAATTTATTTTTACTTTAATTAATAATTAAAATACTATTAAGAATATATTTAATTATTACTTGTAAAAACAATGTATTGTTACATGATAACAAATATCTAGAGAACAAAATTAACCATGGAGATCCCATAGATAGAAATTTATTTTAGAAACATTCTATAAATTTCTCTTTTGCCAACACTAATAACATATTTTTATAAATAAAAATAGTTTTTATGGCAATTGTTTTTTAAGTAATAACAGATATAATTTTAATATTAAATTTAATTTTTCCTCATGTCTTATATATATAATTATTATTTTAATATAAATTATATACTAATCTTATGTTTTATATTATTTATTGTATAAACATTTATTAATAATAAAAAGCATAAAAATTAAAGTTATTTTTATTGAATCTTTTAGTTGAGATTGAGATGAATTAATTGAGTTCTTACCGTATTTATAGCTAAAAAGGTTTGTAAAAGTTTATTATTTTAGAAATCTATATATATTTCTAATTAACGTCACTTTAATATCGAGAAAATGAATATTTAATGTAAAAATAAATTACTTGTGCTCTACAGTCACATAATAACATACGAGGAAAGTGTTGTATGTTTAATGAAATTTACATTAATTATCTATACTATTGTTATTAATAATTAATCAAACCATCAAACCATCAAAACATCAAAACTCATTATTAATATATTAAAAGAAAATGAATTTCTATTTTCAAATCTAAAGACTAATTTTAATGTCATGAAAATATAATTATTTTCAAATGTTATTTAATATATCGCATAATTAACTTGTATTTTAATAAATTTATAATTTGAAAATAATTTTTACAAACAATAAATAATAGTAAATATTAGTAAATATAATAGAAATCACTATTAATTATAGTTTGTAAACAAAAATGTTGTATATGTAGTAATAATAAGATATAAAAGTTTTTACTAAATAATCGTAAGGTTTTTAATGTCAATAATATGTAAGATTATATTAAATTGTACGTAAATTTTATTAAAATTATTAAAAATTTCACTCATTATACTATAGATAAGTTTTACTTAATATTTGCATTTTTAAGTATAAAGTATGTAGATATGTATGTAACTTAAAAATTATATAAATACTCAATTATAGACAATTACAAAATTTTATTTGTAAAATTTATATTTATAAAGTAAATAAATTTTGCAAATTATCTTATGTTTTGTGAATTAATTATATAAAGTTATAAAAAACTAAAACATGATTTCAAATAATTTAAATATAATAATTATGACACTTTATTTCCGTTTATTATAATATTTTATGAAACCTTGACTTTATTCAAAACATATGTCCTTTAATACAGTATAATATATGACAAAACACCTGTAACGACACTATAGTTATTTTGTTATTTTTATATTAATTTATTTGAATTACAAATTTATTGTTGATATGCTAGTCATGTCAATCGGACAACTATTTATTTTGTAAGATTGTAATAATAACAGCAAAACAAATGATAACAATTATTGTTTGATATAAATTAATGTTTAAGATTTTCACTCTAAACTCTAAACAATAATATACTTAACAATGAATGCTATGCTGTACTGTATATAAAAATGTCTATTTGTAATAAATAAACTAATTTTATGGTCTTATATGTTACCAGAAAAACCATCAAAATAGTTGTTTATTAAGACATGATTGCAATTCAATGTCTATTATTTTTAATTATTTTGACAGTCAATGCTTTGTGTCAACAATTGGGTCCATACGTTGAGATTCTGTGAGTATATATAAGTGCAATCAATTGCTTTTTGTCACATTATATATATATATATATATCAAGAATTATATTTTATTAAATACTATATATTATTGTACAATACATACCATATAATCCATTCTCTAATAATACTACTAATGTTATTGTTGTCAGTCGTAAGAGTCGCGATACTAACTGGAAGATGGATGAGATTTTGCCAACAAATTATAACTATTTAATAGCACCGGTAGTTAATAATACGCCGATTGATGTTGAAGTGGTCGTCTCTATATTATCATTCAGATCTATAAAAGAAAAATCTTTGGTATTAAGCAATAATATACTTGATTTGTATTTTTTTATATTATATTATTACATATTCAGATAAATCATATAAACTTAATAGCATATTCATTCATAATAATCATATTGATTAGTTTAACACTAGTTTATGCTTATCTAATTTTATCACTTTATACCAACAAAAATATAATATTTAAGTTTAAATAATATTTAAAATTTGTCATGACTTTAAATTAAATTAAAATTTATTTTTGAAATATAGAGTTTCAACAAATATTTGTTTAAAATGTGATAATTATATACTTTTTTTATAGGTTTATTTGAACTTAGATTTTAACAAAAATCTAGATTTGATAAATACAATTATTTTCGATTTTATTTAGCAATTTAAACAATTTATGAGGATATAAAAATGCACTTAAGAGGCATTATTTAAATTTTATGATTATAGATAGTGTTTTGTTTCCTGTTTTTTTGTTATTTTATATAAACTTAATAATAGATATTTATTTTAAATAAATGAAAATTATACAGTCATTTGCTGTCGACGTGTTTTTTCATCAATACTGGTCTGATAATAGACTTCGTGTACCGACAGGACTTGAGGTCAATACTAAATTACGACTAAACAACAACTGGAAAGACAAGCTCTGGACTCCCGACACATACTTTTGCAATGCCATCGATGGGTCGGTTAACAACATATTGGATCCTATTATATATTTCACAATTGAAAATCAGACCAAAGTATTAATGGCTATCAAATTGACTCTTGAGTTCAGTTGTGACATGGATTTCGCTAAATATCCATTTGATACACAAATGTGTAATTTTGAATTATCAAGTCGTATGTAAAGTATCTTATTATTGATAACTAACTAAACATTTCAATCAAACATATTTATCACATCTGAATTCACAAAACTATTTAATATGATTATTACTAATTGTTTATTATTTTTATTTATTATATATTATAATTGTAATCTTTAGTTTCTAATACAATCGAAATATTGAGATATAAATGGAGACGATTTCATGTGACAAAACATATATATTTACCACAATTTGTTATTACAAATGTTTCCGTAGAAAATTGTGTCAAAACTTATGAAGATATTGGTATTTATATTCAATTAACATTTATTTGTTTATATATATTTTTTGTATATAATTTTGTCCTATAGTTTATGTTAATAGTTAAAAGTCTTATGATTTCAAAAGTAATTCCAATGTTATAGTTAATTGCTGTGACATTAATGTCTAATATTAAAAAAAGAATTATTTTTATAAAAAATTAAAATTTTAACTGAAATGTCAATTTCATTACAGTATTAAAAATTTATTTTTTAAATATTTATGTAATACAGTATAAAGTTTTAATATAAAAATAACTTATTTTTAGGTACCTATTCTTGTTTAAGAGGGAGTCTAACAATGAAGCGAAATGTCAGTAACTTTATTATAAAACATTACATTCCCAGCCTTTTTATAGTTATTCTAACATTTGTGAGCTTCTGGATCCCAACCACCGCATACCCGGCACGAGTTGGTCTGACTATAACAGCACTGTTAGCACTAACAGTACAACAAACTCAAGATCTCAATGTTTCAGTTATTAATGCATTAAGTGTTTGGATGTTTGTTTGCATCACTTTTGTCTTTTCCACTCTCATTGAGTTCGTATTTGCCATACGTTTGCTTCAAAATAAATTACATATTACTGTCAACAATGAATGTAATGATAATGACAATGATAGCGATGACACACATAATCCTATTAATAATCACAAAACATCTATTACCAAATTATTGAATAGTATTTTCAAAATCAATAATAATAATAATAATAATAATAATAACATTAATCTTGATTTGTATTCAAGAGTTATATTTCCATTTATATATTTTTTTATAATTATTATTTATACATTTGTTTATATTTATTAAAATTTATAGTAATTTTATTCAAACTGTAAGTAATACTGTTTAAGTTAGTTTACTAAATAATTTAGTTTATCAATATATACTCTACTTAATTATTGTTATTAATATAATTTATATAGTGTACTTGTATTAAATATGATTTAATTATTAAAAAATTAAGTGAAATTTACACTGTTTGATGTAATGATACTATTGATATATAAGGTTGTATTATGTAGTATTTAAACAGTTAAACTTTTAAAAATAAATTAATATATTGGGCATTATATTAACTATTAAATTATTTGAACTGCATTTGAGTATGAATTATCTTTAATTTGTTTTCATATTTACAAGTTATCAAATTTTATTATAATTTGTTGAAATTTGGCGATATTTACTTTTTTTGTGTACCAATAGATTAAAACTAATTGTATTTTTACAAATATCATTGAATAAGAATCTGTATTACAATTTTAGTTTAATAGTTGCAGTCGTGAAGGACAGGCATGAAATGTATGATCACTTAGAGGTTTAAGTCAAAGTCCAAAAATATGTCGACATTTATTTGATGGACAATATATGTAGAGAAATTGCATATACAATATGTGCTAAATAAGACAAAAAATATTGAATTTAAGTCTATTTAATAATAATTTGAATTTATTACTTTTTAAGAAAAATATTTTTAATTTTAACTTATTTTCAAAATACAAATTCATTAAATATAACAAACAAAAGGATGTTCTGATGTATTGTTACTTTTAATTAAATTACTTTTGATTAAATTACAAAATTTGGTTAAATTTATTTATAATTGTCTATTTTTTTGTTTATATATTGACTGATATTTTAAAATTTTTGTAGCAAGGTAATTTAAATAAAAGTATGATTATAAAATATAACTTATAATATTAAACTGTAATATAAATATTTAAAGTTAACCAAATTATAATTTCTATTTAGTTAGATAATAATATTTTAGACAATAATTTTTAATTATTAAAGAAAATAATCCTAAAATTATTACTATATTTTATTGACACAAATCTCATCTTTTGCTATAACTTCTTATATGGTTTTAAACATTATCTCAAATGTGATATTTAATGTGTTTTAATATAAGTTGTCGTAAATCTATATTTAGTTTAATAATCTTATAAATATTTGTTTGATAATTTAATAATGTAGATTATTATTTTAAATTGGTTTTAATGGCTATATTTTGTTTTTAAGATAAATAAAAGTACTTTATTTCTCAAATTACTATTGATTTTTTTGCTTTAATGTAATATACGATTATTTTTTGAAATATTGATTTTTATGTTAAATAAAATGAGAATATATTACACAATTTATTTGTAATGTAGTTATAATTTAAAGTTTAAGTTTGCATTTAAATGTTACTTATGAGAAAATTATATAAATGCAGATAAATGCGTGCAATATTAGCATATTTTTGTAAACCTACATAAAAATAGCAAAAATATTTTTATGTTATTAGTTTTGTTGATTGCTATGTCAAGTTACTATTAGTTGAGCTATAATTTTCTTTAAAAATATTTATTTATATATTTAAAAAGTAAAACTGTTTATAAAACTGTTTATTTTTGAATTTTTTTTGGTTCACTCACTTAAAAAACTTTACAAATAATCTAAAAGTAATCAAAAAACAACAAAAATGATTCAATACTTTAATTTTTATTAGCTTTTTGGCTGAAACTCAAACTAATGATTCATTCATTTCTTCACACAATAAGTTGTTTTGCTATTATTGTAATTACTTTTATACTTTACATGCAATGAATGAGCTTTTAATGTGAGTTCATTGTAAAAGTGCATAAAAACTTAAATTCAATGAATATAATGTACCCCTAAATCATTATTAAAATTAGTCACTATTTGTTTAAATATAAACACAACATTGTTATTACAGAATATTATTTTTAGCAAATGTGTGATAATAATAATTAAAAACATTTAAAGCAAATAATTATAATAATTTGTGGTTGAATACTATTAGCAAATTTTTAAGTTTGTTTGTTATGACTTCAAATTTTTTCATTGTTTTGAATTCAATTAATGAAAACGAAAGTCAGTAAACAATTATTTTTTAATAATTTTAAAAGATTAATATTATTAAGTATTATTTATTTATTTATTTATTTATTAATTTAAATATTAATTTTTATAAATTGAGTAATCTAAACTTTATGTTAATTCTAAATACAATTTTATTTGGTTATAATAAAGAGCTTTAAATGAAAATTATATCAATATATCTATCATTTATCATATTATCATTTACATCATCTCCTACTAAATGTTTAACTTCAATGTAAGTATATGTACGATATATTAGTAGTTAAAAATAAATATCTATATTAACTAATATTAAATTGTATTAATAGATCTGATAATCGTATATTGGATTCAATAATACCGCCTAATTATGATCCAAGTTTTCCCCCAAACATGAATGGTTTGTGTTTATTATTATTTACATATATTAATGATAATTTAATAACATATAAATCTATTAAAAAACTAAATATATGTTTATATATAGTATATAAATAATTATTTATATATTTAATTAATCATTAAATTGTTAATTTTCAGGTAAACCCGTTAACGTTGATATCTCGGTGTCTGTGCTTAGCATACGATCCGTTAAAGAAACAGAACTTGTAATTATTGATTGTATTATTAAATTAATGAAATATATTATAATTGTATTAATTTGTTCATATAATATAAACTAATTTATCTTAAAATCATATCATTAAAAGTAATTTTAATAATTCAATTTAATTTAATAGAAATTGTAATTAAATTAAATATTAATACACAATTATTTAACAGATACTTAATATGGGCGTATATTATACATAAAAATAGAAAAATAAATTTAAATGATATAAGTTAATTGAATTTGACTAATTTAATATATTTAATAGACATATGTGATGGATGTATTTTATCATCAATATTGGACTGATCATAGACTTCAGTCGTTTTATTTAAATGAGACCAAAAGTTTGGTATTAGACAACACATGGAGAAAAAAATTATGGATTCCGGACGCATACTTCAAGAATGCATTGGACGGTCGGGTGCCGGACATCATATTTCCCACACAATATTTTGTCATCACTAACACAACCAATGTTTTTATGGCCTCCAGGTTTGACATTATTTTTATTATTGATAGATTAACAATTGATACAATTTAAAAAAAAAAATCTTTTATTATAAAAGAAAATATTTTAAAAAATACTTGTTATATATTTATTATGCTTATATTTTTTTTAACTATTAAATATTAACATACGTTAAAATCAAATCATTTATTGGCTGCCCATTAAACCAAAGCATTAAAACTTGTTATATAATATTGAATGTATTGATGAATACTGTATACTATATAAAACAGTATATTTATAGACAAATGCATATAAATTTATGAATGCCTATAATAAAAATGTCATTATTAGTCAAATTTGTTGAATAATGTTTATGTGAATTGCTTAAAAATCACATAATAACAATGAATAATGATATACTATATATTGTATAGCATATCAAAATAATATTATTTATTGAAAATATATGTCATAAATAGCTATTTCTTTAAATATGAAATATTTAAAAAACTAGATTTATCATTAGTAAAATCAATCATAAATATATTTCCATATCAATTATTAATTGAGAATAATGAACACTAAATCAGTGTAATAATAATAAATTTTAAAATATAATCGTAAACTTCAATTAATAGTACATTAATTTGTTATACACTTTAACTCTAAAGTAATTAATTGTTCAATTATTTTAATTATAAATATTAAAATTTAGAAATAAAAAAGTTCATTAAATACTATATATAAAAAATTATATTTATATTTTTGATTTTTTTACTAAACAATACCTAAAATATTTTTAATTTATACTGTAGAATGTAATGCTAACAAATTTATAATGTTAAATTTATCTAAAATATTTAGTTTGACATTATATGTGATTATTTAAATATTTTTATTTATTTATTTCAATTATTGTGTATATTTTGATGAATTATAAACTTTATATATTATATACAATGAATGTCAAGAATATCTCTGCAATTAAGTTGTGAAATGGAGTTCTCGAGGTTTCCACACGACTCTCAACAATGTTTTATAGACATTATGTCGCGTATGTATTGAATATTATATATTACAGTATATAATAAATATTATTATAAATTACTTTCATTATTAATATCAATATTTCATTATTTTATTGTATATATAATGCTATTATTTATACATTTATTTTAGTTTCTCACACTATAGACACCGTTATTTTGAATTGGAAAGAGTTTTCACTAACTAAACGTCTTTATATGTAATTAATTAATTAAATTTTATAAATAAATATATTCAATAAAAATAAATTATTAGTATATATATATATCTCTCATAATTTGTTAATAATATGTTTTAGGACTCAATTTTCTATATCTGAATCATCGGCTGAAACTCTTACAAAGACCTATATAATTGGTATTTATTAATAAAATTATTGTTTTAATATCATATCTTACAATAAAAATTAATATAATTATTTGTATTTTTATTATTTTAGGAAAATTTTCATGTCTTAGGGGACGCGTTGTATTGATACGACTTTTAGGACTCTATATACTGAAGAATTACATTCCCAGTGCTATAATAGTGATTATGTCTTTTGTTGGCTTCTGGATCCCAACTGGCGCTTATCCGGCTAGAGTGGCACTGGTATGCTATGATTTTAAATAATTTAATAGCTAAAATGTTAATATTTATGATATATTAAATTATATACTCAATTTATTAAATAATATTTAGGTAATTACAGCACTATTAGCTTTAATTACTCAACAATACCAGACTTCACAAGTAAACGTTTCGTATATAATAGCTATAAATGTTTGGATGATTATATGCATAACGTTTGTATTTTTGGCATTAATTGAATACGCGTTTGCAATAACTTACCAGGATAATAGACAAACAAAACAAACCAACAAAATTGATACAGAAATTGTTAACTCTGTAAATGTTATATCAATTTAAAAGATTAAAACAATTTTATTTATATTCTGTATTATTATTGATTTGTATTAGAATTCCAACGAATCCAAAGCCAAACCAATTGCAAAGTCAGAAATGAGTCAAAAATGGTTTAAAGTATACGCTATAACAGGGTTTAGGAGTAATACTAACAGAATTGATCTCATCTCCCGATACTTGTTTCCCATAGGGTTTACATTAAGTGTTATTATTTATTTATTTACATATGCTATGAAATAAATTTGACATTTTTATCAATTATAATAATTTTAAAATGACATTTATTAATGCATATAACACTAGAGTAATTATTAATATGTTTAAATTAGCAATATAAAATTGACATTCAATTAGTGTTTTATACTACTGTATGTACTACTCTAAACATCCTTAATTGTATAAATATTTCATTAATTTTATGACAAATATAATAAATTGTTTGACATCAATAGTTAATTGTTTAAAATTTAGTTAACTGAATAACATGAATACTATTTTTAAAATTAATAAATATATTTTATTAATTGAGAATTTGTATACATTTGAGACATTTGTATAAAATGTTTTGTGGTTTTATTTAAGCCATTTGTGTTTCAATAATTTTTTTGAACTAATTCTCTCATTTGGATCTGATTTAAAAGTTTGTTGCAATAAATTAATGCCATTTTCATTGATTTTTGGAATTTCTTTAATTACTGTCATTAGATCTGTTGTCTGTTTTTTCTTGAAAGACTGAAATTGAGAAGAATTAGTGTTTTTATCGTTTGGAGAAATACTTCCAAACGGCGAAAAGTTTGCACTGAGAAGACAATATGCCAAATATCCAGTCATCCAAACATCTATTTTGAAGGGATCGACCTCTTGTGGTGACTCAAAGAATTCTGGCGGCATATACTTGAAAGACAAACTTTCAATTCCGTTATTGGCATTACTTATAGACAGGTCTACAGCACGACTAAAATCACACAATTTGATAATATTGTTGTCAAAAACAAGACAATTGTCAAGTCGTATGTTTCGGTGAGCTATTTGGTTGGTGTGAAGATACACAATGGCTTCAATTACTTGTTTGAACACAGGTTTAGCATTTTCTTCACTCATTTTTCCTTTCTTTTCAATAACTTTTCTCAAATTTTCTTCGGATGATAACTCCATTATCACCACAGATGACATTCTGTACATTTGATTCGGTAGTTCTGCAATCAAACAATATGTGTCAACAATTTTTATGATATTCTGGTGATTCATCTTTTTAATGATTAACAATTCTTGTGGTGGACTTTGATTGCGTTTCTTGAGTTCGTTGTTTTCGTTGACAATTATCTTTGCGGCGATTGGTGTTGAGTCTGTAATTCTAGTGCCACGTCTGACAATAGATGATTCTCCCATTCCTAACAATGCCCTTCCGGTGCCCTTTTCGAGGTCATAACCTTTAGAATGAATCCAATCAAAAATATACTGAGGAATGTATTTGTCATCAGAAATGTCTTCAATGGTAATCCTTTCAATGTTAAGCTTTCTTTCAAATGAAGACTCCTTTTCTGTACTTTTTATAGACAATTGACATTCAACAGCACTCACTTCCTCAAGAATTTTGTTGGATCTAATAAATATCACCGGAATAGGTATTCCCAAATCGATGAGCAAAACAATGTGAACACCCGTTTTGATTCTTAATCTATTGTATTGACCACCACTTATAGTAAAATAGTCACCACTTGATCTGACCACTACTACCGGCAAATTGAATACTATATAAGATCCTGATTTGACTGTAATGACACCTCCTTTAAATATAAATATCAGACTATCTTTATCTTTATCTCTATGAGGTGTTACACCAATTTGGTGATCTAATGGCGGCTCAAATTTATCGCTATCATTGACAGCATTCTTGTCGTAAAAGACAAAATTATTACCATTAAGTTTACCATAAGTTGACGGTTGAATCTCATAAATAACTGGTCCAATGAATACCATTTTTTCTTTACTACCGATAAAATAATTACAAGAGTTTTCCATTTTTTCAACGCTTTGGTGTAATAACTGAGCCATTTGTGTGATATTGAAGACTTGATTTAATGTATTAGTTTTGATCTGTTTTGAATTTTCAATCAATTTTTCATTGACAACAAACGGGTTTTCTTTATTGTTTTGATCGCATTTAAACATTTTAATGCTTTGAAGTCTGCAATCCATCGGTAATATTATCTTTTTGTCGCCCAACCCATCGGGACCTGTGGTACACCACAAATCCATTGATATGTGTGACAAATATGTCAATTCAATTAAAAATTCAAACTATTTTCTACCAATTATTTTTCAAACAATATTATATTTCTTATAACGTTTAGCATAACAATCAATTTAATTACAAATTTCGTGATTTTTTTATAACAGAGATCGAAACAATGCAAAATAAGCAGGGATAGTTTTTCGAAATAAATTATCTATTGTTTAGTTATATAAAAATGTTTTTATTTTCAATCATGATTTTTGATGATAAAGTTTCAATTAATTATTAATTGAAACCAATTTTCTATTTAATATAGAACAAATATTTATTAAAATACATTTTTTCATTTAAATATTTAAAGTGTTCATGGTTAGTTATAGAAATTTGATATTAATTGTAATTGTATAGAAATTTAAATTATAATATGATATGTGTTTTATTAAATAATTCAAATTATATATTAAATAGATAATTGGTTTCAATTTTAATTAAAATAGTAATTTATTCTAAATTAAATATAGATTTAGCAAATTGACTTAATTACTAAATACTAAGACATTTATATTTTTAGAATTAAAAAAATAATTTTGTTCTAGGCCAATTCATTCATATCTATTTTATTTAAAAATCACTTTCACTAATTTTTTACCGATTTATTACATTATTATTGTCACAAAGTATGTCTAAAAAATTTTATGTTGTCTTTTAATTTCAGATTTGCCTTGAGTTTTGTACAACTAATTAAATTATAAATAATTAATATTAATGAGAGTAATCCTTGAAAAACTTTAAATCAAATTTAAAATCAAAATATATATTCAATGTACTAAATAAAGTGTTGTGAAATGCATCACAATTGCATAATAATAAAAGTTAAACATTATATACGACATAATATTATACAAACTATTTTTAGTTAAAACACTTAATACTGTTAATAGATTCTTATAACAAACTTATAAAACAAAAAATTCATAATATTATTATTATTTTAATGTCAAATTACAAATGGTATTCAACTGTAATACTAAAACTGTATTTAAGATAATATTAATTACATTTGTAAAACATTAGTTGAGTTTTACGGCAATTGCTTATTAGGCGCACCAATACATTAAAAAAACTCATTGTATTTTTAAATTATTATTTTATTTAATTATGAATTTATTATACATTTGTAGTTAATATGTTGCAGTCATAAGCACTGGCATATCGAAGCATAAAAGGTATGGTCAGTGCTATCCTTTATATAGGGATTTAAGTCAATAGATTGACTCATAAAATAGTCGGCAGTTTTTTGAAAAAGTAATAAAGTTATAGAAAGTAAAATATTTTCTATTATTGGTATAAATGTTAAATTTATGTCTATTTGTTAATTAAATTATTATTTATTTTAAGTGAAATATTTCTATATATAAGTTATCATCAGATATAAAGTAGATATACTTTACACATTTATTATTACATAATATTAAACTTACTCTAAATTGACATAATATTATTGATTAATAAAAAATTTAAGTTCATTGTAGATTTTAATAATATATAATTGTAACAATTTGTTATAAAATATAAATATAAAATTATAGATAGTTTTTATTTAATCATATCTCGTAAATAGTTATTGTAAAGTTTAAATTAAATTACTTTTAGTGCATCAATGTATTATATATTTGACTGAACATTGATTGTTTAGATATTTCAAGATTTTAGTAATAATCAATAAAATTAACAAAAATTTAGGCAATTAAACAGTTTATTAATATAAATAAATATAAATAAATGCAAATAATAATTATTTATATTTTATCTATAATTTGTAATATATTTATAAATATTTATTTTCCATTTAACTACTATAATATATATATATATATATATATATATATATATATATATATATATATATATATATATATATATATATCTAAAACATAGTTAATTAAAGTTTTATCTTTAATTTATTATCAATATTGACATTTAGTACTTATTTTTAATAGTCATCAGAATTGTTAACACAAATTATTAAACTTTTTCAAAATGAATATCTTATTTAATAAAATGTGTTTTAAATTAATATTAATTTGTGTATTATTGTCGACATTTAATACTGTTTTTAGTTCAATTGAAACTGAATTAAACTCAGATGAATGTAACGCCAATTTAGTGGAGACAATACCTATTGGTCTGACATATAACTCAAGTATTACAACTAAAGACACTTTCAAAGAGATGATTGCATTGATTTCAAGCGCTACCACAACACTAGACATCGCATCGTTTTATTGGTCACTATTAGGAACAGATGTGATGCCACATCCGGACAATTCAAGCATTAAAGGTAAAGAAATATTGGACACAATAGTGACGACAACGAGAAGACGAGACTTAATAACTCGTATTGTTGTCAATCAGACGACAACAAACAATACAGATCTACAACTTCTGGCTTCTGTAGCAAACATACGTCAACTAAACTTTACAAGACTTATAGGCGCCGGTGTTTTGCACACAAAGTTTATAATTGTTGACCAAAAACATGTTTATATCGGTAGCGCTAATATGGACTGGAGATCACTAACTCATGTCAAGGAAATGGGTGTTGTTTTATATAATTGTTCAGTTTTAGCAAACGATTTGATCAAAATATTTCAGGTATACTGGTATTTGGGAACAACAAATGCAACGATTCCCAAGAGTTGGCCACAAGACTGGTCCACAAACTATAATAAAAGTAATCCACTTTCACTTTCAATCAATGAGAAGCCTTATAATGTATTTATGTCTTCATCTCCAAAATCTTTTTGTCCAAATGGTCGCACAAATGATATTTCAGCCATTTTATCAATCATAAGAAATGCCAATAAATATATATATATAGCTGTAATGGATTATTATCCACAATATCTATACTCTAACTATAGGGCCTTTTGGCCACTAATCGATAATGAGTTGAGGAAAGCAGTGATTGACCGCAAAGTCAACGTCCGATTATTGGCCAGTCATTGGAATAATACCCGTAAATCAATGCCTTTGTTTTTAAAATCTTTGGCAGCTTTTAATGACAGCTCTGTATTTGGGGCTCACATTGAATGCAAACTATTTGTTGTTCCGGCGTTTACACCACAACAGGCAGACATACCTTTTGCTAGAGTTAATCACAACAAATATATGGTAACCGATCAAACAGCATATATCGGTACATCCAACTGGTCTGCAGACTATTTTGTCAACACAGCCGGTGTTGGCATTGCTATTACACCCACAAACTCAAGTCACTATAGTATTAGAGATCAATTACAAGAAATTTTTGAAAGAGATTGGAATTCGAGTTATGCTAACATTTATAAGTTTTGAATATTACAAACATTTATTATTTTGTATAAACATTATGATAAATATATTATGTTTACTGAAAAAAATTATTTGTTTATATAATAAATTAAAGTAAATCAAATTGATTTAATTCTTTGCCAAATATCAATTACTTGGTGTCGGTGTTGTGTCAGAAAATGCTGTCCATAACTGGTATACCAAACACCAAACAGAGTGCCTGCGAGATGTGCCGAGTGATCAAACAGTTTCCAACCCAACAACACTCCAAAGCTATCCATTGCTATTATGGCCTTTAAAGCCATTCCCGAAGAAATGGTAAAAAATGGTAGAAATATAATAACTAATTCCAAGTCTGGTCTTGCAATACAACACGAGGCAAGGATTCCCAGTATAGCTCCCGACTATTTAAACAATAAATTCATTTAATTTTATAGATTTCCTATTGTTTTCATTAATTGTTTACCGCTCCTAAAGATGATCCACTTCTTTTAAGCAATACTTTAGTCATATAACTACCATACGATGAAATAACTCCTAAAATATAAAGTATAATAAATAGATAACTAATAAATCATTTAATAATATTAATACCAGAGCTTAAATAAAGAGCGACAAACTGCTCGACACCAAACAAACTGATACCAACTTTAGTGAATGAGTGAAGAACCACTAAATTGAAGATTAAATGTGTTATTGAATAGTGACTGAATGTCGACAATAACATTGGCCAACATTTCACTTGTTCTTCAAATAAATTAATTTATATATTAATAATCAATGATTATTGCAATTTTCATATCAATTTAACGTACTATCAAAATAAGCGGTAAAGTATTTAAACATAAAAGGATGTAATCTTTGACTTTTCCAACACAGGAAAACCAGGACATTGATGGCAGCAATGGATGAAAAAACTTTGAATGATATATCCTTTGATTGCCACCATTTGTTTAACTGATTTATTAGTTTTAATCATATAAAAATATAAAGTATATATAAGTTTAATGAATTAATTTAATATTTTATTGAAAAACCTATAAAACCTCATTTCTAAGAGATCCGGTTTTTCTCTTTATATGATTGTCTTGAATGGTGTAAAAGTTTTGTCTCCAATCAAATGTTTGACCAAATAATGAGTTCTCATAATTATAAACAATACTAACCGTATATACAGTTCCGCTAAACTTATTAATTATAATTTAATAGATTAAATCAATTAATTATTAAAACAATCAATTTATACCCCAATTGTGAATATCAATGGTTTGATAAGTGTTTTGACACTATTGTTGCTCTCATTGTTTGACAATCTATTTGTAAAACTTCTTGAAACCAAAAAGTTTTTGACATTTCTTTTGAAAACATTTGTCAAACATTTATTTGCATTAAACGAACAAATATTTTGACGAAATAGTGATAACATTTTATTTAATCAATTATATGACACTATAATTGTTTTATTGTCTGTTAATTGTAACAAAAATTAGTTTAAATGAAAACACTTGTCGTAGTTATTACTAAACTTAGTCACAAATGATTTGTCTTATATTGATTGATACCATAACTGCTTCTGGAGATAGAGGTTTGGCACTGATTTATTGGCACATTATTTAAATAAATATCTCCCGGAGCCAAATATGTCTATAACTTACACAACTATTAGTCTCAATCAATAAATTTATAAAACATTATAAATACATTAATTATCAGTGAAAACATATCGATATATAATACCTATACATTAACATATATTATCATACAGTATAAGACATCAATGATATCATTAGTTTAGTTTTGACAGTGTTTTCAATTTAAAATAAGGTTTCTTACAATTAATTAATTATAGATATTATTATTATATTCAATGTTATTGTAATATTAATTTCAAATAATTAATTGTCAAATACTGTCTTCAAATGTCTTTTAAACCATTGGACCAAAAGATATGAACACCGATGAGATATCTTTGATATTATAATTTGTTGATAGTATGGCTATAATATAGTATATATGATAAACACATTAATTGTTATCATTTCAATATAATTAAATCAATGATAATATTTTAATGTATATGTTGTCTAATAATATCATATCATATGACTATTAGTTAATACTGTATTAAAGTATTGTATTTTTTTTAATATTATATTTGTCAACATATGACTGTTTATGAAAACAAATAACGTTAATAATTAAATAATTGGATAATATTTTAATATTATATTCATTGTATTAAAAATATTATTATTTATATAATACATTAATAAATAAAAAATCAAATTTCATGACATTATTGATGAAACAAAATGCCAATTATTTTATGAAATTGTGATAAAATAATACACAATATTATAAAAATTGAAAATAAAAACGAAAATCAATTAAATAATTAATAAATAATTGCTTTTAAATTAAATACCAAACAATTGATTGTTTATATCATATTTTGTTATATTTTAAAACTAAAAAAATGATTTCAATTAAAATAAAAGTTTTGCAAAATTAATGTTATTTTGTGAGAAATATTGATTTATTTTGTTAAACAAATGACAATTGAATTGAAGTAATATTTGTTGGAAGTGTTGGATGAGTTGAAGTTAGAAATATGAATATACTTCGGGTATTAAATACTTAATTGCAATGACTTGTAATGACTTGTAATGATTTGATTAACTTTTAGGATATAATGATTGGTGTGACGACTGGTGTTTACGACGCAATGGTTGGTATGTTTGCTATAAGACGTGTGGTTAGAGAAGATAGTGGAGGAGATAATGCCAACAATATTATGAAGAGAATCATTGAATGTATTGTCTTCAATGGCGGAGTCTTTTTGGTAAGTGATAAGAGTATTGAATCAATAAATCAATTGATATAATGAGTGGTCAGTTGTCAATAGTGTTGTTCAATCACGTGATTCTATCACTACTATACTTACTGATCCAATTCATATTTGGATCTCAAGAAGGAGTGGTGTCGATGACATGGTTTTGGTTGGAACCCATGCTTTCATACTTTTTCTCAGTCTTCTGGGTTTTGCCTCTTTTTTTATTGAGTCGTGTCGTGAATGCGTTGTGGTTTCAAGACATCGCCGATAATGCATTCAGAGGTCGTCAGCGATCCTTCAGAAATATTCCCGTCTTTATTGCCGACACTTTCTTCAGTCTCTTAATTCAAATTTTATTTCTAATTCAGGTTTCAATACAATAAACAATCATTTGATTGAAAAATAATTTTGTTATAAATTTGATTTTCAGTCAATGGTTGTCAAGTTTTTGCCGATTCCTTTTGTCGGACAATTAGCCGCTATTTTCCATTTAAGTCTATTGTATTCTCTCTACTCTTTTGAATACAAGTGGTTTAATTTAGGTTTGTTTGCATACAAAATGAGACTAATTTAAATAATTAATAAAATGATAATCACCTGTAATACTGTATATTTTTCTTATAAATTCAAATATACAGTAATAAACAATGTATACAATGGGTATATTGATACAGTATATATTTGTTTTTTGTCCCTGTTTAGTTTTATTCAATTTTTTAAGTTTATCTCATTGTTGTTTTCATTGACTATATAATCAATGTCTACTAATGAGATATTGTTTTATAGGATGGGAATTACATCGAAGATTACATTTTATAGAAAAATATTGGACTTACTTTTTAGGATTTGGTTTACCTCTAGCTATTGTCACTTATTTGATCCCAAGTTATTATTTAAGTGGTGCAATGTTTTCAATATTTTTTCCCCTTTATATCATAAGTGCTAATGAGGCCAGACCTCGATTAGACATTTGGTTAGTCAACTAATTGTCAATTATATAACTATTTGTCATATAATTAATATATATTTAATTATAGCAACAATCGAATTAAAATTTTTTCACCAGTCGTTTGGATTTCTAATAAAATATTATTTTTTGTATTTCAACTAAACCTTTGGGGTCGAAGAAATAGATAGCAAATGTTATATTCTTGAAATTATTTTGTATAGATTGCCATTTAAATTGTTAAATTTTAATACATAAAAATTATGTATTTTATTAAAATGTGAATAAATATATTGTTTTTTAATTAAAACTATACTTATCAATGCATTTATTATATTAAAAGCGATTTACAAGAAAATCGATTAAAGATTAAAATTTATAAAATTTAAACGATTAAATGATATTTATAATAATATATTTAAAATAATAAAATAAAACAATCGATATAAATAAGATTGCACTACAAGTGTAAAACCTTTATTTAATACAAACTATGCATTAATTAAAAGGCTATTTGTTTTTTGCGATTTATGATTAATTTGAAGAATAATTCAATTAGTTTTAGAAGAGAGCTATTGAACGGAATTTTCATTTTTTTTTATAATAATAACCATTTATTTGTAGAATGTTTTCCATAAAACGAGACTAGATTTCAAATTTGTGATCATATTTTACAAATTAAATATCTTTTATACAAAACATTTGTTACGTAAAATTAACAGAATTATCACTTAAATACAAATATAAGTTTATTATTATTATATTGGATGTGTTGTGTATCTGTATCTCAAAAATATATATAATAGCAAACAAAATCGTGAAATCGTAATCAAGACATAGAAAACAAACTACAGATCTGTCGATACTAATGCTTATTGTGTCCAATCTCTGAAAAAATCTCTAATTATTATTGCTTTTTATAAATTAAATTAAATCATTCGCTTTTAATGTTAATTAATTGAATGTTTAGGGTGTTGTGTAAGTGATTTATATTATACGGTAAGTGAAAATAAATGACATGTAATTATAATACAACTTTGCTTTAACTCGTGATTATTAAGAAACTGAATCTCTAATTATTTAATATTATGTTAATAATAACTACTTCAATGAGCAATCAATGCAATGCTGTTTAAGTTAGCTAACCATTACTTCAGTTAGTGTTACAAATCTATGTTAATCTATGTTTTGATAAAACATATACTGTATTAATAATCAAACTTTTTTTTACTAAATTACTTTATATAGTTATATATTTATATACTGTTCAAATAAAATGTAATTTTATGAATTCAATTCAAATGAAGTAATGGCTGATTAACAGCGCTGCCATACATTCATTAAATACTAGTTATGTTTGTGAATAGCAGTTACACAAGTTTATAGGCTATCAAAATACAAAATAAAATAATAACTCAATAACAGATTTCAACATAAATGCTATAACTAATGATGTATTTTTAACCAAAACTCGTTGTAATAATAATAATAATAACTAAAACTGAAATGAATTGCATTTTTTGTGAGTATGAATCGTTGAATCATTAGAGAATGCATTAAAATATTTTTAACTCAATTAAATTACTGTTGTTATCAATTCAAATAAAACTATAAATGTCTAAAAATCAAACCTAATCTAAAATTTATATAATTATATAATTATGTCATTACTAGAATCCGTCTATTAATAGCTCGAAGTGAACGCTACCCTCTCTATCCATTCGGTCGTGTTTTATATTTCTAGCCCATGCCTTACACTCGATATTAATTAACACTCCAGGAGTGGGCTTCTGGAAGTGGACGAACACAAATGGCGATAGATATCCGGGTTGGTTAGTAAATGGAAAGTACTTAAAATCGATTCCTTGGTGTGGATAGTACTGAACGGGTCCTATGTTTTCCTTGTCGGCCGCATTCTGGTTATAAAATTATCAATAAATGATAGATCAATACATAAATAAATATCTATATATATGTATATATTATACATACCTCTCCCTCACAAGAGATGAAAATGGTTTGAGTTTGATTGGCAACTATTTTGGGTCTAATTTCATCCGGGATATTACTGTTTTTCAAATCATCCGGAGTAAACGGTTCGGGTTTCCAATTGTATATCTATTATATATAATAGTATTAATAATCAAATCATTTCATTAAATTATATAATCAAAGTCTTACTCTATTCAGTTTAATCAGAACACAGGGATCGCCTCTTTTATAACCGAAATCCTGTCCACGACTGCAATTGTTGTCAATTTTCTTGATGTCAAAAAAGCAAAACTTGTCATCACTGGGAGGTTTGCCGTTATCGCACTGATCGATATGAGCTCCTCTGTCAGCACTGGCCTCATTGGCCTTCTCATAGGCTATACATACAAATTCATATCAAATCAATTGAAGGCTATTTTAAAATATCTGTTTAAAGTATTATTGTATGTAATTAACTATCATATTATACATATGTAATACTCGTATCACATATACATATAGAGTATATCACATAATTATCTATAATATGATGGATTAGTCTATAATTAAATTAGTTATTATTAAGACATACGTTCCAAGAATGTCACCAAACTGTCCCTCCAATGGTTCCAATTTTCTTCTTTGTGTCCCTGTTTGAACCAAATCAAAGTGCTCTCCACATTCTCATCACGAGGTCGTGGTCTGAAACCAAGTCCTGTGGTAAAGCAAATGTCATTTTAAGGCCATAACTAATGTATTAGTAATCATATAATCGATCAAACCTGGGTTGGATCCGATACGACTGTCCCCTAATTGCCATTTGGGCACTCGTTGGTCAATAGTTTGATAAAATATTAACAACATTAGAGCCCAGAAGGCAGCCAAACATAAGTAGAAGATTATGTAAAATATTAAGATCTTTACTGTAAAACAAAGCAATTATTAATCATAATATCAATCAAATCAAAGGGTGTGTTATGTGTGATATATGTATACATACGCCATGAACTACCAGTGCGTCCACAGAACTCTTTGGTTCTCGGATTCCATAAAAACTGAACGATTGATTCAGTTGTCGACAGTTTGTCTTCAGGTTTGAAGAAATTCGACTCTTTTTCAGCCATTTTGTCAACACTTTTATTCAATGCATTCACTGTTAACACACACTGACTGACACACACTCTCTCTCTCTCTCTCTTTCATTCAAAGACTAACTCTCTATGAAAGCTAACACTCATTACGTCAGTGACTGTTAGCCAATCATAAGTCAAATACATATGTATTACATGTTATCCAATAATATAGTGATTCAGTGAATGCAGTGTTGTATGTGTTGTATGTGTTGTATGTGTTGTATGTGTTGTATGTGTTGTATGTGTTGTATGTGTTATGCTATGCAACTAATTGTCAAACAATTGAATCAATTGATACCTCATATTAATTCCTAACTATACTTACTGTATATGACATGCTTTACAACCAAACATTCATTGCTATCTATGCTATCAATGCTATCAAACATTCAATTATTAATATCTTTAATGTTTTAATGTGTTAATCGCTATTAAATCACTAAAAGGCCTTCATTTCAATACATGATAGCACTGTTATGTCTGTACCGGCAAACAGGACCGGTATTTGCATTTTATCACTTGATGTTAGTTTCATTTTAATCAATATTACTATACATACAGTTTATAATATTATTATTACAATTAAACTTATTTTTTCAAAAAAGTTGAATAAAACAATTAAATCAAATCAATGCAAACTCAGCACAAATACACATAAAATATTGTAATATAATATATAATAAATTGTCGATTCATTGATTTTAAGCGTAAATCAAAATAACTGAT
Source organism: Oppia nitens (assembly GCF_028296485.1). Lineage (NCBI taxonomy): Eukaryota > Metazoa > Arthropoda > Arachnida > Sarcoptiformes > Oppiidae > Oppia > Oppia nitens. The sequence goes on from NW_026533197.1 coordinate 1,011,605, forward strand.
CACTTGATCCCTGACTGCAATCGTTATCATTGCAAACAATTATTTCAATCTATATATGATATCCTTTTTGATGGCATTTAATAATTTGGTATAATTTCATTGTGTGTTTGTTTTAATTACACTATTTGTCACAACAATTCAAACCATTATTATTTTATCAATTAATTACATATTATATCAAATTACTGTATATTAAATATCATTTACAATATAATACCTTTGTATAAGTAATATAATAATTATTATTACGAATAATATTTGATAAATTGAAATCTTTATGTTAAATTGTTTTATTTATTATTCATCAAATTTATTTGATTTAATTAATTTTAATTAATTTTATAGCATTACCAAACTAATCATTATAATATACAATTTGTAATGTTTTATATATTATAAAAAGATTGATATTATTAAGTATAATTAAGTACTTTCAAAAATAGTTTAATAAAATTAACTTAACTATTAATATTGTATATAAAATTTGTTACTATAGATAATGGTAAGTATTTCTATTATAAAATATTAATTACATTTATAATGAAATATAAGCTGATTAGTTAAATGTAATATTTTAAATAAAAATTAAAATATATCAGTTTATAGCTAAAATATTATATTTGAAATAAATAAATAATAATTTATATATCAATGATAAATAACATCGATGAATAAATAATTTATGTTAATTTTTATACTACAGTATAATAATTTTTTATCCAATAATAGAGTATTAAATCTACTAAACATTTTATTTTAACAAAAAAAATCTACTTACAACTACTTTTAATAAAATTAAAATAAAATTAAAAATGTATTAAATTTATAAATTTAACATTAAAATATATAATTATACAAAAATATTATTAATTAAAATTTTATATAAAATCTTAATTTGTAATTAATATTTTTTAATTGTAAACTTTTTTCATTAACGAAAAAAAATCCCGTTTTTATCAGAAATAAATTCATGTGATTATGTCTTTAATATTTACGCAAATGTTAATCTTATAAAATTAATTTACGGTGTATTATATCTATTGTAAATCTTAAAATTAAATTTCAATTCACATATTTATAAACTTAAATATAAAAACATTTTATTTAATAAATGTATTTAAAATATATTTAAAATATGTGAGACTTTATGTATTTAATGTTATATACGATATATATAAATACAACAGTTATCATTCATAAAAAAAATATTTAATAACTGATAAGTTGCTTAAATTCAATACAAATTGATTATATTAACGTAGTTTTCATTGAGTAAAAATAAAGTTTGATATAATTTCCTGTTTTTAGATATTTAATTTTTGATAAATAAAATAGAAAATGAATACTTTGTTTTTAAATTTTTATTTATAAATATATTTTACAAACAATTAATGAAAAAGTAGGAATAAATGAATCGTTTAAATTCAAATTACAATAAATTTTGACAACATTTCAAAATCAAATTATTAGTCACTTTGATTTGAAGGCGTGAATATTTACTTTATTAATCCCTACTTAATAATTGTTAATTGCTTTTTATTATATTTAATTTAACACTAGTTTTAAATGTATGTATATAATAATATTCATTGCAAAACGCGTATATATATAATTAATTAATCTAATTATAATTGTAATTTGTTACACATACTGTATTTATTCATACTTATAAATATTTATAATAAAACATAAATTTAAACTGACAACAATAATTTATAAATAAATTTAAACAAAATGGTGATATTTGACAATATATTTGATATAAATTACAAATTGTCTAAACATAGGGTGGATTCAAAAAGGCATAGAAATGAATGAGATATCGATGTGACCAATCGTTATGTTATTATTAATAAATCATTTATGATTACAATAATATAATACTATCACCAATTAAATTCAATCATAATTAATGATAGCAATAATTTTAAGCAAATTTTTAATTATTATATAAAAAATTGTTCTACAATTACTCACAATAAAAAATTTATTTTTAATTAGATAACTATGAAAATAGCTATTATCTTAAAAACTCAAATATATTAATTTATTTATTTAATTAAAATAAAATGCACTGTTATTGGACGAGTGGTCACATTATATATCGCAAACACATTTATCAAATATTACATCAAGTTTAACATTTTTATACCACATTAATAATACAATGTTTATAATAATTTAATTATGTTTACAAATATATTTAAAAATCTGTACATCAAATAGACATTGTTTGCAATGTTTCAATAAAATATCATGTATAACATTAAATTATAAATTCAACTTATTTTGTAAAATAATGTTTTTAATGACTCGTTTATAATAATTGCATAAAATTGAAAATAAATATAGACTAAATTTAACGATAAATATAATGCATAATAAATACTGCAAATACTCTAAAAATACAACAGTATATATATATATATAAATATAACAATAATTGTTAAATAACTGTAATATTATTATTATTATATAAATAAAACATTTAAAAAGCGTTTAAAATGAAAAATACAAAGTGAATAAAATATAATAATTTAAAGAATAAATGATGACATAAATGAAATATCTGAACCAACAGATGCTAACATTTTCCTAATTATAACTAATTTAGCGATCTATTGGATCAGGTCTTCAAATGGAAAGATAATTGGAAGCAAACATTGTTGCGAAAAACAAAATGATATTCAGTCTAAAGTTAATTAAGACTAGATTTAACTGAAAAGTGACTTCAATTCACTTCATTAAAATTAAATATCTTTTTCGTTGCAATTTTCGTCATATTTGACAATATGTATATTATATATGTATTGTATATATAAATTATATATATATATATAATTATATTAATATATAATAATAGTAATAGTAATAATAATAATAGTAATAATAATTATATTAATAATAATATCTGAAATATGAATATAAGTTATTATCAATAATTCCACTCATTATCACAGAAATGAGAACTTTATATTAGTTTGCTTTGATTGGTATTCAGTATCCAAATTGTGTATCAATTAATATCCACCAGAATTGCACTTCAGTTTTTCCAAAAATCATTTTAAATTTAATATTTGGTTTCAATAAATGTATTCCTCTATAAAAGTCAAAAAACACAAAAATAGTCTGATTTGAGGCCACAATAAGGACTCTGTAGTCAATTGCACGGAATTGTTGTAGAAATATTTGCGCCAATTTTCTCTTATTTATCATTTCAAATAATTATTATAAGTTTTTTTTAAACTATATTATGATTTAAAATTTTTAAATTATTCATAAGTTATCGATTAAATAACTTACAGTCGAAAATGGCTTTATATCAATAAGTAAGTAATGATAGTATCATCTCAATTATTGATTAATCACTTAAGCAGTCAATATATAACATTAATTTAATTTTAAATAACTGAAATATGTATATCATTATTAAACCTATGAAATGAGACTATTTGACTGTAAAATTAATTATATTTGTTATATATCCTCTTAATTAAAAATTTTATCCATAATTTAAATCGAAAAATTAATTATTATATAAATAATATGGTAGAGTGTGTTGTGTCAAAATAAACAAAACACAATTCAATGGATATATTATCCATTTTCAAGTCAAATGATCAACAATTTAACTAAATATCAATATTTAAGCTCAAAAATGACCTAAAATAAGAAAAAGTTCGTTAAAACAATAGTTGTAATAAAAATGCTATAATATATATACCATTGTAAATATAGAGGTTATGCTATAAACAATGAGATAAAACAAGTGACCAGAATTTGGATACAATAGATAAAATTGCATCAGTCGTTAAAATCGTTGAATACTATTAGGATGTCCAGCAACCGGATAATAAACTTTTATCAAATAATAATAAATTAATATAAATATGTTAATCATATTAATCAATCAGTGAAACCACACTTACAAGAGAAGGGAACAAATGACTGATGCATTGCCAGTGCCTGTTGATAGGCAGCAGTCGGTTGATAGACGGGAAGTCCACTTTTTTCAAGTGCCGGTCGTTTAGATAGTGGAACTACACCCGGAAACGTCTAAATAATGAACACCGTTAGTCTTATTTAATTATATTTATCATTATTATGTTTATTCATTAGCTAAAGCAAGCTTTCAATAATATGTATCTTATCAGGTGATATATATATATATATATATATTCAATTAACATTTAAAAGTAATCAAAAAATACAGATTACATATATTTTTAATAAATATTTTTGATTATTTTAAATGCTTTTTATAATAAAATAAACTAATTGTGGTCATTAAAGCTAATTTAGGTGATGAATATTATCTATTATTATAATTATTAAATAAGTATAAAGCATAACCAATGTTATCTGGTGAATCCAAGCAAATTTCATATTATTATTATTATTATAAATATTATTATTATTACTTAAATTAATTACTAATTGTTATGCTACTGATTTTTTAAATTATTTCAAAAATAAGTTCTCATAAGTGAAATAGACTCAATAAAATAATAAAAAAGTGAATTATAAAACAATGATTATTGAATTATAAGCTTAATTTCAAAAATAGATCCGATCTCATATAAAATCACTTAAATTTGATAAATGTATAAGACTTCATATCCACAGTAATAATACGTTTATTTGTATATACAGTACAGTATATGATGATAATTGGCCTTTTTCAATGAGACACCACTTTATTAATTTGCAAATTAAAGTATAAAATATATTAAAAATATTAAAATGCAATTGTTATAAAAGCCGTCCTCTACTCACATATAATGCAATATTCATTCACTACTAATTAAAATACTTTAAAAGTTATGTAAACAATATGGGTATAAATGGGAAAAGCATTGCTAAGGTGCTGTTTATTGACTTTATTTATAAATAAATGATAGTTTGTCCTAAAAATGTCTTTAAGCACCCGAGCAAAACTTGTCACACAAAACGTGCTGAAAGGCAATTATAGGATATTCATGCGCTACTTATAATTAACTAATAAGTTTATTATAATTAATAATTACAATTAAATTAACAATAAATAAGACATCACCAGTGACTGACACTTTTTACTTAACAATTAATGATCACAATTAGCATTCAATATAACTTTAATAATTATATATTGTCTCAAGTTTTGACACAACACTGCGGTTCCAAATTATTCCGGTCACTAATAATAACATTGTAATAATAATCATAACTATAATAATAATAATACTATTTTTATCAATTAATAAATCAATTGGCTATGTAATGGTTAATGTATTAAATAGAAAAAATGATAAAATTAAATCTTTAAATAATTAGGAATTTTAAGAAAAGTAACGAATCGTTTTGTATAGTTTGGGCGCAGTTTGAGTCAAACCTAAGACAAGCCATAGTAAGCCCATAACCAGAATGGATAGTATGGATAGTATGGATAAACTGGTGAAACAATGTCTGCAAACCCTAACAGAAAGCATGCAATATATGCTTATATACCATAACAAACTCGTCTGCGGGATCTCGCGTTCGTTTCTTTCCCGGCGGTAATGCAGCCAACGACGAAACAGCCGCTTCGGCCAATGATACGTGCGATGCGGACGGCTATCAGTTTGTTATGCAGATGTATGTCAAGTAATGTATATTTTTTTGTCAACATTTGTGGTGTCATTATAACATTATATACGCATCAAAAGGCAGGTTGGGATCAAAGTTAAGTTACATTAATGTCCACAGCGAGTGCATTACAATAGTAGCAATAATAAGCAGTCACAGGTATTCAAAGATTACCAAAGGGATCACCACAGCCAGCATTAAAGCGGCCAATAATATCATTAAAGAAAAATAAATCAAAATTAATACATATTAATGTGTCATTTAAAGCATGCATTCATTGCTTTAGTTAGTATTTAATAGATTATCAATAGTTTTAGTCATATAGTGGTCAGTTTTGGCCAATTGTCACTAAATTACTATCACTATAATCATAACATCCCTTTTATATTGCATATGAGGACCAAACGCTAACATATATATATATATATATATATATAATATTAGATAATAAAATAGTTATTTCGACAAATTAGTCGCTTATCATATTAAGAGCTATAGCCTATTATAGCACTGATCTATATGTTTGTAATCCTCATTTAATAGCAATCAGTGGATCAATAGATAACTGTATTGGAGGTTTAGGTAATTATTAGGTATCGCAACATTGGATGAATGCATGAACAATACAAAACAAGACAGTAGTGGCATAGCTGTCCTACCAGAGCAGCAGAGTTTGGCCTGTTTTGGGCGGCCTTAAGCTGTGCCAGCAGGTGCGGCGGGGGGTGCAAATAACGGCATTGTTCACGGGAACACCGGCCTTTCACGAAATCCATACACACCGTTACGACACCATCATTGGCGTCCACTTGCAGGTAATCAGGTGGGTGTGCGAACCGGCATTCAGATTCTGAACGCTTACAGTTTCCTCTTTGAAATTCTCGACAAACCTGATAGTCATAGAATACGACATACCTAGAGGTGATTTATTCAGTCATTGTTTAATAGTTATACCTCAAGACGGTCTGTGCGCGTTGTTTTGTGAGACGAGGCTATCAGAGTAGGAGAAGGAACTACACCATAGTTTGTTGTCAAGTGATCAGCAGCTGACATCAGACCAGGTAAGACAGCAGCAGTGGGGTAAGCACCATAAGCAGAAGCTGATGCTAGAGCTGGCATATTTGCCATATATGCACCGGTACCCTATAACACCAATATATTAGCCATAAGTTATTATGTTTACTTACAACTATCACTTTATGTCATAATCTAAATTAATGGAGACAGACATCACTAGATGTTAGAGTATTTAATATACACTATAATGATATTGCATTTTAGGTCAGACCCTAAATGAATTTGCAACAGATGTGCCAAAATATGAGCTCAAAGTGACTTAACAGACATCAACACCGGTCTCTCCCACACATTGACACCGGAATGTTATGTTATGTCATATCATGAATTGAGTCATAAAAACATTTTATTTGGCTTTTGTCACTCCAAATATGCAAAGTTTGGCTAAATTTATATTATACTTATCATTGCTTAAGTTATATGTTTATTACTTGAACCAAAAATATGTCTCTATTTTATTGAGTGAATATAATAACAATATATTTACTTTATTAAAAGTTGTGACGATCTTTGCCGTCATAAACACAAATAACTATTATATTATTATATGCAATAAACAAACATTTCTGTAAATAATCTTAAACATAGTAAACAAACAAAAAATTTGACCATACAGTTATATAACATTATATTGATTATGTCAATGAAATTTTATATTACTTTCACCTCAATGTTTTCACAATCTAAAATCAATACAAATTAAATGTGCAAAATCTATATCTTATCTCATAAAACAAATCTCAATTTATATGAAAAACAATGGCCATACTTTACAAAAAAATTATATAAATAATATTTATAAACAAAAGTTCACAAATTTAATCTATAATCTAATCTCATTTAGTCTTTAAAATTTTCATTCTGTTTATAAAATTTTTGCAATTTATTAGTTTTTAAAAAATTGTTTTTAAAACTATCAATAACTCTGTAAAATTTTGACATCACTTGTGGCAACATTGTTCAGTTGATTTAAGTTTGGTTGCATCCCATTATGTAACTCAAAAATTGACAAATATATAGATATACAAAATATATAATATTGAAATTAAAAATATTTACTAAGTTTATAAAGATATAACAATAGAAATGAACAAAAATGATTATAAATATAATCTAAGATTTTGTTAAAAACAAATTGATGCATAATTTTTAATACATTTAAGTGATTACTTATATTCTAATTATTCTAATTAGTAAATTAACTTTATTACTATCAAATTTTTAAATTAATTTAAAATAAAATTAAATATAGTTTCATGTTAAGAATTTTAAATATTTTGCAAAAATTGTAAGTTAGTTAATAAGTATTTTAGAAAAAAATATTTATTCAATAATTTCGATTAAATATTTAAACAAAACAGTTATTTTTGATTTATAATTATATTTTTCGTTTAAATAGAAATAACAGCCATTTTAAATAAATAGATTTCATGGTTTATTATATCTATGGTTAATTAAAATTTATTTGCTATTTAATGGCACAACATTATAACTTTATATATTCTTATAAAATTACTAATTAGAAAATATGACAAAATCTCATTATATGTTAGTTATATTTTGGATTCGTTTCAATACTTTTTTGTTTGTGTTTAAGTAAATTAATAAATTGTACAAACATTATATAAATAAAAAAAATCAGTTATAATTAAAATAGCAATTTGGTTTAAAAATTAAATTATAATTAACATTTGAACTTGTTAATTTATTTAAATAAAATTGTATTAATTAGTACGCTAATTAGTTTAAAATTAAATATTTTTAGCTTTGAAATAACATTAATATCAATGTTTACTAAAAATGCTTATAATATAAAATTTAGCTTTTTAATAAATGTTTTAATAAAAGTTTTATTAATTAATTCAATGTATGTATGTATGTCGATAACAATTATATTGTTTATATATTACACGTTTGAATATAAATAAATAAATGAAATCGTGGAAATGCAAAATAATTTAAAATTCATATTTAAACTATTATTATTATTATTATTCTAAAATTATAATATTGTTATTACAGTATTATTATTACTATTACTAAAAATTTGTTAAATACTAAAACTAACCTTAGCTTTGACTAATTAATAACAATTAAATTAAATGATTAAATTAAAATTTTAAATAAATATATTTTAATCATAGATTTACAGTTTATTTTGAATTCAATAAATCATTTTGGGGTACAATAGTTTCAAAGTCACGTTTTGATTTCAAATTATTCCAACACTAACTTAATTATTAAAAATTGAGAAATCACTATAATAACAATAACAGTACTCCTTGACTAATAAATAATTTAAATAAATATATTTAAAATATTAATTTTATACAATTTTTGTAATTAATAGAATATCAATTAGTGTTCTCATTTGAATCATATAATTTTTTCTATAATTTTTTTAATTGCCTAAATATATTTACTATCAAAGTTTAAACTAAACGAAATTATCAACTATTGAACAATATATCATTTAATAATTAACTTTAGTATCTTAAGTATAAAATGCAATAACAAAGTTACAGACAAGTGATAATAAAAAATAAATGAGCTCTCAATCAATTAAACATTTTTATAACAATTAATTCATATCAATTAAGAGCATCGTTTTGTTTCTACAAAAATAATAATATTGAGTTGAATATTAATATGGATTCATCATTAGTTTGTTAGACAATATAAATAAGTGTAAATAATATGCATATCTGTTTGAAGCATTTTAAATGCAATTAACTTATTGTATGAAACTTCTTACCTTACAGTTAGTTGTGTTATTGGATAAGTGTCCGACAGCACCATTCAAAAGGCTAGCAGTGGCTGCCACTGCAGCCGCCGCCCGTTGTTGGCCAGCAATTTGATGGGCCAGTGGTCGACTGTAAGCTGTTAGCAAACTAGCAGTCGGTCCCACCTATTGGTTAACAAAAGCACATCAAAGCCAATCACATGCTTTATTAATCAAATTAATATATCTAATAATTATAATTTTCAATTAGCAATAACTATAAATTGACAATTTGAGACATTCATTGCAGACTTTTATTGTTAAATAAAACAAATAAGCTTTTACATTATATTATTAAATAACATACTTATTTTATTATATGCAAATAATTAATAATGTTAAATTTTTTATTTATTATTAAAAAATTTAATTTAGAGAATGAAAATCATTATAAAATAAATTAACTATTTCTGATTCTATATTCTGATTATATAAATATATATTAGATATTTACAATATAAGCCATAATATAAATTAAAATGGAATAAAGTATATTGTTATTATAAAATTTTCCAAAAATATATAACAAATTATTAAAAAAAATTTAAATATAATTTTAGAGATTTCTGCACAAAACTTGAAGAAACCCGAGAAATAAAATGCTAATATCAATAGTTATAATCTATTTTATAATATTGATATATATCTTTTGGCATAAAATATTGTAAGTTTATACTGCAAAATAAAAATGTAGATTTTCCAAAAATAACGATAAATCGTAAGTATAATATAATTATATTCTATAACTTATGAGTACAGTATATAGAATATGAAATTATATAATTATATATTTATCAGGCAATCATATGTCAATTATATGTATTTATTATAACTTAATTTTTCTTACTTTATTAGTCTAAAATCACATACAATCCCATCACATGCTTATCCGTTATTCTCTATATTTCTCAATTATTTCTCTCATTCATTCATCTTATGTAATGTATTTATACTACACTGATATATACTAATTTACTGTAGTATCTAACATACATTATAGAATCTATATAAAAATTGTATTTAATTAGTCAAATACATTTAAAGTTAAAATCAAATTTTTAAACAAAAAATGTTTAAAGTAAATGTCCAAAAATTGAAAGATATTGCAAAATACTGTTTATAAAAATAGGTAATTTACAACAAAATACATAGAAATCATGTTATAAAATCCTAAAACTTCATTTTAATCGTTTAGTAAATTTAAAATTTAAACGATTATTTATATTTCACTTATTTGTTACTTTATATTAAAAAATCATCAGAAATGTGTGATGTTTACTTTTAAAGTCATTTTTCATTATAATCCAAACAATATTTTTAAATACAGACTTAACTACATTTAACACTTTTATATAATTTATGAATTAACAAATAATTGAAATAACAGTTTATTTTCACAAAATAGTATCACTTAAGTGTAAACCTGTACCCAATTTCTTTAGAATAATTAAATAAAAAAAATAAATAATGTTATAAATAAGTATATATTTTATTTATATCATTAGTAGAAATAATATAAATTAATATTACTAAATAACAATTACAAAAATTTATGTGAATGAAAAAATGGGAGTTTATATGTCTGCTATAAACACATAATAAATTAAAACATAATAATCTAATTAATGTTACTTAAAGAAAATTTATTTTAATTATAAAAAAAAGTATGTATTAAAATTTATGGACATTTTTATATTTGGTGAATTGATAGTTAAAGTTTTTAGAAAACAATTTATAAGAGAATATAAAATAAATTAGCTTTTTTGAGGTCCATTGTTGGGAAAGCTATTGATATATCAATTTTACTGTAGTGTTTTTGGGAGAGGTTTTCAGTACTGTATATTTTTAGGTATTGATATTTAGTAATATATTTTTATTGTTTTGTATTGTTTACTATTATGGCTATCGGCGTACTCTTAAACGGTTTCTTTTGTAAATACATTTAGTAGAAAAAGTTATATAAATAATATTGAAAAACAAAAATCAATTTTCATTGATATGGATGTTATTTTTTAGGAACTTTTAAAGTAATCTCAATCATAGTTAAATTTAATGTAAAATTAAATATTTTAACATAAATTTTGGAAAACTTCTAGATTTAAAGAAATGCAATAAATGTTTATGAAAATCAATAATTTATTGGTTAGTTTTGTAAAATTATATAGTTATGTAAAGTAAACTATACTTTTTTCAAAAACATTTGTGGTTTAAAATAATGTTAATACTATTTATATGACACACTATATTATAATTTATAAATATAGTTATTATATGTATTTAAAGATATTCAACATAGAAATGAGTTGACATGTTTAAGTTAAGTTTTAGCCTTAAAGTGTGTGCCATTAAATGTGATTAATATGTTTTTTAAAAAATAAGACAAAAATAAATTGGTTTAACTTTATATTCCATGTGTTGGCTATAACTATAAACAGTGTAAATGTTTTTAAGATGTGCGCCAACTCACTCACTAAACTGTATTATCCAAAAGCAAAGAAACCAAACTTTGATATGTTTTTACTTTTGGTTTCTATTAATATTGTGTATATGTATATACATATGTATATACAGTATATAATTTATATAATATAGTATATTCTACATAAATGCTATATATATTATGAGTTAACAAATAAATTTATGAAAATTTGTAATGATTTAGCAATAAATAGTATTTCTCATATAATTAATTGTTAGTCCAAATGCTTACCATTGGCAGCTGACCCGTTAGGACGGTCTGAAGAGGCATTTGTTGAAGTAAAGCATTTTTTAGTGCCAAATGGTTACGACCATTGATGAGCAGCTGGTCTTTCAAATGTTGTGGCGGATGAAAGTACTTACAGGGAGGCTTCTCACGATTGCACCGACCCTTTACATGTCATACATTTCATTATAATTTAATTACTGTATATAAATAAATTGGTCAAACCTTGATGGAGTCATAGCAGGCAATGACCCGACCGTTTTGAACTTCGACATTATTGTTTGGATGTGCAAACTTGCACTCGCTGTCAGCCCGGGAACACTTGTTTCGTTGATATTCCCGACACACCTCCAGCTGAAGCCAACGCGAGTCCTTAACGTTGGCCAATGTGTTAACCATTGCCATAACAGATAACTGGATGACTGGCTCACTGATTGATCAATGGATCAACAGATGCCAACAATTTCCAAGAGTGCCCAGTCGTCAAACTATTGAATCAATTTGAATGATAGCGAATACGATAACAAATACTAATAGACCACCAGTGATACCACCCATGCGTCAGATGGTTGGCCAATATGGCAATACAGTTGATTTGAGATACTCTTCCTACAGATAGACACTCAATAATGAGGCGGACTTCAGTTGTCTCCTTTATTTTCAACCAACACTTGTGTCACTATAATATAAATACAGTTTATACAAACAGCTATATAACTATACTGTATTATTGCCAGTTATATACATGTATTTATAAAATAACACTATTACGAGTCGATTCCGACACAACTTAAAACAAAATATGTGTTTATTTAAAAATTTCAAAACTTTTTTACACTTTTCTCGTAATAACTTTTCATTGCATTTATATTTATAAATATCTCCCAACGACTCGATTTCACATTAAAATTAACGCAAAAAACTCCAAAAAGCTATCAATTTTAATCAAAAAAAATCTCTAACTCTCGAAACCAAAATATTCTGACAAAACTTTGTCTCCAAATAGTTGTTTGCATTTCACATCACATCCACACTCTATTTATATATATAATGTATATACGATATATATATATATATATATATGTTATATACCAGTAATATGAGAGATATAATCCTATTTTATTTATAATTACGATTAGCGTATAATTTGCCTCAATTTAAGCATTGAATCTCCTGTCAAACAATTTTTGACACAATACATAATACAATGCTTAATAATATATTGCAAATATAGATTGTGACAAATTATATTAATATAATATACTCTATAATACTGTATATACTGTACTAACATTGTATTCACTTGTGATCATTAAAATAATAGGCAGAAATAGTCTAATAGAAATTGATTGTATAATAGACTATATCTTGTATTGATATAATGATAAAGTAATATAATAGTGAATAACCTTGAGCTCAAACAACACACTAGATATTAAATATTGTATTTATTGCATACAATTAAATATATGTGAAATATTAACATAATTCAATACATTATATAACATATAAAATAATATATTAAATGCAATGAATGCCATATTATATCAAATTAAAGCATATTATAACATATTATAGTCAATATTAAGAGACAAACTAACAGACACTGAGACCATATAATCGTAATTTTGATTAAATTCAATGCAACTAATTATTAGCTATTATTCATTTAATTCAATCAATTCATACCAAATATGGTTACAAATGGACTAATTGTAACAAATAGTAACAAATTGATTGATATTTTCATACTATTCATAATTATGTTAATATATAATCACTTTAATCATCACTAAGTTATAGTATAGTATAATATAATATACAGACAATACAGACAAATGTCTTAAAAGGACATAAATAAGACATACATTTCGGTTGAGTCCAGTCTTCGGCAAACATATCACTTGTTTCTTATCTTTCATATAATTGACAATCCATTTAAAGATTGTTTTGATGACACAATTGTAAGGATCAGTAGTCCATCAGTCAATCAAAGGCACAACGGAAGACATATCTTATACTGTTTGGGACCAAATGCTTAGTGTCTTACGTGAAGACAATCACTCATTAGTCTTAAAAGACATCACTAAATGTATTGCACTTTGACTTCAACGCCACAATTGTTACGTTGGTTTCAATGACCGGTCAGTCAATCAAAAGGTGTCTGTCTTTTGCTGTTTGATTACTGAAGACAACCATCAACTCAACACTAGAGACCAAATGGTTATCAACTATTGTCACCACTTTTATCACTCTTCAAGATAACCATTCATTCGTTTGATATGATTGTAGTCATCATATTTGGACAATCAAGTGATTAAGTGGTCAAATGACATACCTTACCATTTAAGTGATAATCTTAGGGACAGACATGTGATGGTTGTCTAATGAGATGCAGAGCTCTATAATTGTTTATGACTGCAGTCTGCAGTCACTAATAGTGTTATAATAACAGTACATATTATACATTACATACATTACATACATTACATACAGTACTCTACACTGTATTACAGTATATACGACACAACATTTACAGTACTTTAATACAATTCATTCATACATTGCGCACATAACTCACTCATAAGGTATTTTGAATTCGATGCAAACAAACATTCAGATATATATTATAGTTGTGGCGCCTATTGTTATCTCTTGCCTGCATAACAATGACTGGCTTTAGTTGTAATAAATTGTTGATTAAGTATGATATGAATGCTTTGGGTGTGGCTTTGAGGCAATCATTAGTACGTTATGTATGAATACATTTGACATTCTCTTAACAACTCTTTACAGAATATTCTGTTTGAAGTAATCATTGAATTGCTTTGAGGTTTCAATCAATTGGTGTCATTCATAGCAATAATAACTATTTAGTTATATTTAGTGTTTATTATTCTATTAAATATTTTTAAACCATTAAGTTTGTTATTTTAACTATAAATTCAATATAACCTAACATTTAAAGTTAATTTTTTTATTGTTCAATTTAAATTTCTTATAAATAACAATAATAATTAAAGATAATCAACTAACATAAAATCCATTAGTTATAATAATGTATACTAAAGTTATATTACTGTTTAACTAAATAATCAAAATTAAATAAACAATTGTAAAAACATTTTATTGTAATAGATAAATTTAAAAAATGTAGTTTTAATTATGGATATTATAGTTAATTAAATGTTATTGAATAATTAGTTGTAAATCATTGAATCCATATTTGTTTTTGTTTTCGTTAAACAATTTCTTAAGACATTCAATATATTTGTCTTGAAGTTCATAAATCTCTTCATTTGTTGGATTTTTTACTTTTGTTATATCAATAGGTTCTCCAACTGTTTAAATGAAATAATAATTAATATTTAAAAATATTTTTAATATTTATACAAATAACAAATTGTAGTGCATATGCTGTATATGAAGTATAAGTTTACATTATAATCAATTAAAAATATACATAAATAGTCAATTGAATTAACTGAAAAATATATTGATTTGTTTTAATACTTTTTGAGTAAATAAATCGCCTCATTTTACTTATAAAATATTAATGTATTTTATTGCTAAACATTGTTATTATTACAGGTCTGCAGTTATTGATAGTCATATTCACTGTCCTAATGCCTGCAGAGTATGTGAGGATCGGAACAGTTGACACAATTGATTATTTGTTAGACTACCGCAAGAGTTGCAAAATAACTTATGTGTTAAACAATAATTATTGTAATTTTTAAATTTTGAATTTAGATTTGAATTAAAGTTTTGCAAAAAAATTAAAAGTTCTAAAAATATTAGAAAATTTCTAAAAAGTTTTATTAATGGGATGAAAGTGTTAATTTTATTATCTCGAGAATTATTATCTTGTAATACAATATGATTATAAACAACTAGTTTAACCCGCGCAACATGTATAGCCGTGCAATTCTTTTACTAATTTAAAAATATTTACTATAAGTAATTTGAATGAGACTTAATTTGTTTATACAACTACTACATAACCTAATGTAACAAAACTACTGAACCAATACACATTAATTCGACTAAACTTTTGAAAAATTTTAGTTTTTATATATATTTAAATAATTTTAATAAAAATTGGAAATTTAATCATTTTTGCGAAAAAAATTTGCATTTGAAAAAAATTTACAGAAATTTAACACATGTAGCTAACATGTGACATAAACTCACACAATATAGCAAAGTGTAATTACACGACACACCAGCCTACCTGTCCCTAAAACCTACCTGAGCTCAACAAAAATTTAAAATTTCCCATAGAAATAATATTACTTTAAATAAAAATTGAAAATTTTAACACAAATTGAAAATTTTTGCATTTGAGAAAATTTTACAAAAATTTAGCACAGGTAGCTTACCTCCCGGTGCCCTGTAACTCATATAATATAGCTTAGTGTAATTACACGACACCAGCCTACCTGTCCCTAAAACCTACCTGAGCTCAATAATCATTTAAAATTTCCCATAGAAATAACATTACTTAAAATTAAAATTGAAAATATAACAATATATTTTTAGCTTTGAATTAAAAAATGGTTGTTGAGGAAGTGTGCACACATACAAACAAACAAACAGACAAAACTATTATATTAAATTATAGATTATAGATTGTCCCGCGCAACATGTATAACTGTCCAATTCTTTTACTAATTTTAAAATATTCATCATAAGTAGTTTGAATGAGACTTAATTTTTCTATACAACTATTACATAACCTAATGTAACAAAACTACTAAACCAATACACATTATTTAGTCTAAACTCTTGAAAAATTTTAGATTTTTATATATATTTAAATTATTTTAACACAAATTGAAAATTTAATTATTTTTGCAAAAAAAATTTGCATTTGAAAAAAATTTACAAAAATTTAGCATATATAGCTAACCTCCCGGTGCCCTGTGACACACAATGTAGCAAAATGTAAGTACACAACATCTGTCTACCTGTCCTCAAAACCTACCTGAGCTCAATATACATTTAAAATTTCCCATAGAAATATCATTGCTTTAAATAAAAGTTGAAAATTTTAATACAAATTGAAAAATTTTTATATTTGAGAAAATTTTACAAAAATTTAGCACAGGTAGCTAACCTCCGGGTGCCCTATGACTCATATAATATAGCAAAATATAGTTACACAACATCAGCCTACCTGAGCCTAAAATCTACCAGTGCTCTATAATCATTTAAAATTTCCCATAGAAATAACATTGTCTTAAAATGTTATCTTGATAACCAAATAATATTATTAGTATCTTAATTAATTACTATCAAATATTAACAAATATTACAGATTATAACATAATTTATTTTTTGTCATTACATTCAATTAAAAATAATAAATAAAATATTACTAAAATAAAGTTTTAATAGCAATAATTGATATTAATTAAAATCTAATTTATATTGTAGAATAGTATATAATATATAAATAATAGACTCTATAATTTATAGTATTAATATAGGGGTAATGTATTAACAATAAAGTATTAAAATGGATTTGTATTGTTGAATATTGATAATAATTAAATAAAAAATTCTACAGTTTAAACATTATCTTAGACAAATTTATTAGAAGTTATCACTTAATCACACAACAAAAAATTTAATTATTATTATTTGAAAATTAAAAATTATTATTTTAACCTTTATTTTTTGCAATCAATAACTTTAAAATTATAATTAATAATTTGTTGAATTTTGACACACATTAGTCTGAAATATATATCATTAATATTGTATTGTTTGCAACTTTCTTGTATTTATAGTTAGATCAGCGCTTAAATGTTAGCGAACGCACTACTAGTTTCTAAGAAGTGATATTTGAAATTATTTTAAAGTAAATTAAAAATATGATCGAGAAGTTTGTCTGACAAGACTAAGATTAGTACTTTCAAACAGTTTTATATTGTTATATAATAATAGTATATATTATATATAAATATTATTAAATAAATATGATTTAATTTATTGATTAAATAAATAAATAAAGTCTTACCAACTGTTGTTATAGATTTTCTAAAGGGTATAAATCCATAGTTGTATTGAAACACTCCTCGACCTTAAATATATCAAATATACAATAATTTGAAGTTTGAGAAGTTATTTTAAGCAACTATACAAACCATGAAACAGTGGCGGAGAAAATCCCAAATATTTTGTTAATAACTGTTGAATTTTTCTCATAAATGAATTGTTTTGTCTTTCTTTTTGAATAAATATATCATTTTCACCAAAAGATAGGACCGGAACAAGTGATGCTCTAAATTGTGATTAAATTAATTAATTAGTTAAAGAATAACAAATACTTTATTTATTATTAATATAATCCTATGAATAATTGATTTGTTTGACTTCACTTAAAATTAAATAAATATAATATAATAGTAAAAATATAAAACCCGTGTTTTAACGCTAATTTTATAAAGCCTTTTCTTCTTTTGACAGTTAGTTTCAATGTATTGGGAACGGCATCGAGTGCTTCAATAGCTCCTCCAACTAGTAATACCAACACATGGCCTTTATCTTCTTTACTGTCAATTAGATTATACAGTAATTTAAGTTAATATCATATAAATTGTTTTCATTTTAATTGTATACCTCAATAACCATTGCATACTTTGCTTAGTTGCAGAACAGGCACCTAAAAAATAATTTGACATTAAATTAATATTAATAATCAAATAAATGCAACGTTAACTTAGTTATCGTGAATATATCATATAAAATAAAAATCAATACAATTAATTTAATTATATTGATATTATAAAATTTTTTAATTGATTATAAATCTATTAACTTAAACAGACACTACTTTGTTTATTACAATTTTTATTTATAAATTAAATAAATTATTGTATTATTGGTATCAAATATTTTATATATAATATATGTATAGATGTTGTAATACCTGACATAAGGAAGAGTTCTCTATGGAAAGGGAACCAGAATTGTGTTTCAAGTGTTAGTATGTGAGGCGTTAAACCATTAAATAGTTTTGAAAATCCCGTCCCTTCTGTACCAAAGTTACCGAAAGCAGAGGCGCAGAGAATTCCGTGCGGATGACAACCGAAGATGTAATTCTTATTTGGATTCAAATCAACTGTTTTTACTAATTTTAATGGAAAATAATTAACAAAATATCTCCAAATAGTCCAGTTTCGCGCCCATACACTCAAACGACCACCTATTTTATGACATATAAATAAAGTTTTAATTATTATACAGTGTATATCATTTTATATAATTTAATTACACTTTACATACCTTGATTGCAAACTTTACGATCGTATATAAACCACATAAAATACAAAATAGACAAATAATAATATTTAGTAAATATTAAATTTATTAATAGTAATAGCGATAAAAATCCAATTAAAAGAAATTCACAGCAATAATAAAGAACAGCTAAGGTTTGTAAACGTCTTTCAATTGGTATATTAATTGGTGCGAACTCTATGCCTAAAATCTTAACCATTTTATTATTTTTTGACAAAATTAAAATATAACTTTAATAAACGTTAATAAATACAATTATATTAAATTAATAAGGATATCATCTATTTTCCTGATAATATTTTTGTAGTTAATAGTAAACTTAGAAAAAGATATGACATATACAGTAGGATTACTATATCATATTTTTAAAAACCGGATAATAAGCAGCATTTTGGAAAATAATTGAAAAACATATAAAAATTTTAATTTATATATTTTTATATACAATATCTAGTTTTATTATCTTTACTAACAACTTGTTAAACAATTAGATTAAAACATATTAATGGATAAAGTATGAGAGGACAGCTTGTAATAAACTAAATCGGATGGCAATCCTCTAAAATATAAAACTTCTAGCAATCCTATATGTATGTAAAACACAGTTATAGTATGTATACTGTAAACTAAAAATAATTAGATAGAGTCGATATATCTCTCGATAATTAAGAAATTTAAGTATAAATAAAATGTAAATATCTTTTCATAAAATATACATTTGATAATTGATGACCTTCTCAATAGTTATTAAGTTATAAAGTTTTTAATATTTATATTTGTAAATGAAAAATGTAATTAATGTGTGAGATATTGACAATAAATGTTTATTTAAAGTATTATATCAATTCAAATAATTCCTGATTTTGTAATTTTAATTCCTGACACCTCTGATCCAATTGTTTTATCCATCCCTTTCCCATACACTAACACTTTAGAAACTTTATAACATTTTAAATATATTGCTTTTATTAATATAATAAAAAAATAAAATATTAGTTTTTATGTGTTAATATACATTACCGTAAGTATAGTTAAAAAAATAAATATATAAATATATAATTGTTGTGTCGGATCAAAACACTATATTTCATACTCACTCAACAAATTAAAAAATTATTTAATATAACAATATTTAGAGCTTTACCACAAACTCAGACATTTTATTGTATTTTTATCAACAAAAATAGTTTTTCAATACATAACTAAACACAATGCATATATTAAAAATATTTTTTGCTCAATATTCACAAAATTTTAAGTTTTCATATATAAATTAGAAGTTTGTGTCTGAGTATTGCATTTTTTGACAATTTTAAAATTTTGATAATATTTGTGTTGTAATGTATAATAGAATTATCTGAAAAAGTATTCATCTATTTATAAACTTATGATCAAAATGACAGACAAAATACAAATTTAAACTATGAATGTCAACACATATTATAATACTTATACGGACTAAACAATATTATAAATATAAATTATTGACCAGATGTGGACAGTCATACACATACATAAAGACAGACACACCGCACATACAGACATCACATCCCTTTCCACCCTTTAGTAACGTTTTGTCTCTCAACACAATCACTACACGTAATCGTTATTTAAATCTTTTAATCAAACCATCATTTCATCTAATTGTCCGTCTCTTGACTGACAAAATAATTGTTGTTTATTATATTTTTTTCTGAATCCTAACTTATATTTTGATAGTTATTTGAAAATAAAATCAGAATTTTAAAATTTAACCTTTCTTATTTTGACTTTTGCTTTTAACAATTTTTCAAACTCTATTTTATTTTTTGAAAACAAAATTTTTAGAAAAAATTATTTTTAAAATTTTGGACACCATTTTGTCAATGTTCATAATGAGAGACAACAATTTTGATGCTCATATACTATACCTTACTTTTTGATGATTAATCCATATCTGAATTCAAAATTGTGACAAACTGTCGGACAGACAGAAATAAAGAATTCAGATACGTATGCCTTTCAGGAGTTCGTGAAAATTTCTATATTATAAAAATAAATATTTTAAACACAATTAGTTTATTTTTATGAAAATTTTCAGAAATCAATATCAATATAACACTTTAAGATATTAGTCTCTGTCTGTCTGTATGTGTGCACACTTCCTCAACAACCATATTTTAATTCAAATCTAAAAATGTATTGTTATATTTTCAATTTTTATTTAAAGCAATGCTATTTCTATGGAAAATTTTAAATGATTATTGAGCTCATGGAGATTTTAAGGACAGGTACGCAGGTGCTGTGTTATTACATTTTGCTATATTGTATGAGTCTCAGGGCACCAGGAGGTTAGTTACCTGTGCTAAGTTTTTGTAAAATTTTCTCAAATACAAAAATTTCCAGTTTATGTTAAAATTTTCAATTTTTATTTAAAGTAATGCTATTTCTATGGAAAATTTTAAATGATTATTAAGCTCAGGTAGGTTTTATGGACAGGTAGGCAGGTGCTGTTATTACATTTTGCTATATTGTATGAATCACAGGGCACCAGGAAGTTAGTTAAAAGTGAAAAATTTTGTAATTTTTTTTTCACAAAAATGATAAAACTTAAATTTTCTTTAAATTATTTAAATATACATAAAAATCTAAAATTTCTCAATAGTTTAGACGCATTAATGTGTATTGATTATAAAGTTTTGTTACATTAGGTTAAGTAATGTAGTTTGTTATATAAAACAAATTAGGCAGTCATTCAGATTACTTATGATAAGTATTTTAAAATTAGCAAAAGAATTGCACTGCTATACATGTTGCGCGGGATAAACTACTCACAGGGCACCGGGAGGTAAGCTACCTGTGCTAAATTTTTGTAAATTTTTTTTCGCAAAAATGATTAAATTTTCAATTTTTATTAAAATTATTTAAATATATATAAAAACTAAAATTTCTTAAAAGTTTAGTCGAATTAATGTGTATTGGTTCAGTAGTTTTGTTACATTAGGTTATGTAGTAGTTGTTTAAACAAATTAAGTCTCATTAAAATTACTTATAAAATTAGTAAAAGAATTGCACGGCTATACATGTTGCGCGGGTTAAACTAGTATTATTTAGAATTCTAAACTGTCTTTTTTAATTAAACAAATTTTAATGTTATTAGTTTTGAAATTTTGTATTATTCAGTATTTATCAATTCATATGAAATTTATTAAATCTTTTTTCCAGTATTGTTGTAAACGAGGTCACTATTTATAGAATTTTATAGTAAATAATTTAGTATAAAATCAATATATATATATATATTGTGGTCTAATATCATTTGACAATTTAAAATATAATTAAAGTGTGATATTATAGAACTATTTATATTCATTATTTTATTTTATTAAAAATATGTTAAGTTTTATTACTATTAAATCATAAAAGTTAAACCATTAAATCACATATTACTTTTATAATTAATAAACAAAATATCATCTAAATTAAAAATAAAACATTAATTTTATAAATTATCAGAAACTTAGAATTCGGGAACTTTCCAAGTTCTTTCCCGGAAAATATTTTATTTTTCCTCCTTAGCTCATTGGGAAAAATATATTTATTATTTCTACAATAAATAATACCAACACTTATTTTTTTTTTGCATAAAATTTCATTGAAATATTTAAAAATAAACTTGAATTCAATAAATTTAGTGAAATTATTTAACAATGACACTCAAAATACAGTTTAATACAACATTTATCATTCAAATCTTATAATAAAATTTGTTTAGAGTATAAAAAAAAGTTTAAGAGTTCAATAAGTGACACAAAGAAATAGATTGATTGGGAATTCACAGTCAGCTCAGAAAATAGGGAACTTTTGGGATATGAAACGATGGAAGGAATTTATAATATATCGGAATATATAAGATATAAGTATTTTATTATATCAATGCTTTCAAATTTTTTATTAAAAGTAAAAAAATGTAGAAAAAATGACCAGCTTTTCGTGTTTTTATACTAAATACAATTTTACAAATAAAATATATATATATAGATGAAAATAACTATAGAAAAATAAAATATAAATTATAATAATATATTTTATAATAAGTAAATTTTATTAATATTATAATTTTATGAATTTAATATTCTATAATATTATTGATTTAATTAAATTTAATTAAAGAATAAAAAATTAATTAATGTCTCTATTCTAACCTTTTTTCTATTTTATGTATTATTATAATAAATGCAAATTAATTTTTCTTTTAAATTTTATGTCCTCTTAATTATAATTATTATTAAAATTTAATAAAAGAAACTAAATTTAAGATACAATTCTTATTGATATAAAATTTATGATAATTTATTTCAAACTTTTCTCTCATCGATATTATTATTATTGAATATATTTATATAAAACTTATATTTAACTCATATTTCATATAAAACTTGTCATTATATGAAATGAATACAATTATTGTAACGAATTGTTATAGAATTAGAGTTCGACAAACTGTCCCAAAGAGAGAAGTTTTCTAATAAAATTCCTCCATTTTTCCGGAAAATATGAAAAATATTTTATATCTCTCTTCAACGTTCATCGAAAGGTAAAATATATTTCATATTATTACTATAATACCAAAACTTAAATATTTAGCAAAAAATATATTGAAATATTAAAAATAAAGGTTTTGTCCAGAAATGGATCAAATGTTTATTAATTTTATTAAAACCTTTAAACAATATTAAGCAAAGAATAAGCTGTGATATAAAAATTTTAAAGATTTTATATTTCTAAGTTTGTAAATTCAATTACTATAATATATATATATATATGTTTGCATTTTTATGACATTTTTATCATAAATATATTATTTATGTATATAAATAAAAATTAATTTTAATTTAAATGTAATTTATTTTTCAATTAATTACTACAATATCTATATCTATAACAATGTATTTCACCGTCTTTTACTGATAAGTTCTTTCAATTTAATAAACTTAAAGATACTATTAATCAATACTTAAAAAACAGTTTAATATACTATTTAGGTAACAAATAAAGGGAACAAAAGGAACTTTAGAAAATAAAAAGAGGAAAGGAATTTAATAGAACTATATATATATATATATATAATAAAACAAAACAAATTATGAAAAAATATTAATGAAATAATATGCAAGAAATAATACATATACTGTATAAATGTATTTTATTTATAACAAATTTTAATGATTTCAAATTGATTTTCATGTAAATTAAAGAGAAAGCTAGTTATTATTATATAGTAGTAAAAATTGTTAAATCATTATTTGTTTAAAAGTTATAAACAGTTAGTTTGTAAATAAAACATTATAAAACTGTCAAACAATTATTATAATTTTGATATCAAATATCAACAGTAATTTATTTAATGTTATTTAAAAATTTGATTCAGTTCTATAAACATTAGTTTCTTTTTATGACAAAACCTTTTTATATAATTTGTTAAACAGATCTTACAATCAATGTTATGATAGACTGACAAAACCTTTTAAATGCAATGATTGTAAATATTATCAAATTCCAAGTTGTAATACAAATGATTAAATCAAAAATATGTTAAATGTTTTCCAATGAATTAATTGTCAATATATTATTTATCGGAAAAATTTCATCCCTTTTATGTAATGGATTGATATTTGACTCAACCATTGAATAATAATTAATATTATAGATTAGAACAAAAACAATAAAATATATATCATTTTATGATTTTATTAATTATTGAAATATAAATTAATTATAATAAGCAATAAAAATAATAAATTGATTATTTCATTAATTATAATGAAACAAATAAATGAGTTAAACAACTTTAAGTCGTCAATAAAGAGTATTAAAGTAATAAATTTAATCAATTAGTTATTGCATCGTTTGTTGAGATAATTCAGAGTTAATTGTTGAGGTTTTGATGACTTCCATCCATTGCCTAAAAGTATATTCACTTTCAGTCCGAAAGAAATAGACGTGAGTTTTGAATTGCAATTTAAACACATAATTCTTGTTTATGTTATCGCTTTCAGTCGGTATACTGACTGTGTATCCAATAATAGGAAGACTGGCTAAAGGAAAGTCGTCCTAAATAAAGATATTTTCATAATTGGCTTAATTTGTATATTAATTTTATTGTATATTTTTAATGAATTTTTATGCAAACCTGACACGACTTGTAAAAAAACAAACAAAAGTGAGTGAAGACAACCCAAAGCTTTTGCCAACCGGTGTTGTTCTTAAACTTTCTCAATAGATATCCACTCAAACAACTCTATAATTTTATAATTTTAATAAATATTAAATATTACTAAATCATACAAATAATATTGTAGTTTAAAGTAGCTTACAGTTAACGCGTGTTCATACTCTGCAGCACTTATACTACAATTCCTGTGCCAACACACGTGAGCCATAGTGTTAGACCTGTAGTGAAACTTATCTATGCTTTCAATTTGCGATACATTTTCAGACTTTTGAATCCATTTCTGACTTAAGGCGTTATCTATTTTATCCAAGAGTTCGTTTGACGATATTATTGTTGGTATAAAAGATAGCGAATCGTTATTGCCGTTGATATTGGATAAAGTGATGGCTGTTTCCGACAGATCTTTGAGCCAAATATTGCGCTCTTCTTCAGAACTTTGAATATAATGTAAATTATATTATATAATAAATATAAGTAATAATTATTATATAAAAATAGTAGACATACTTAGCGGCCACCATAAGAGCCCGTTCGCCGGCATATATAGTAAAACAATAATTAACTCCTAATTTAGGTTCTGTTGGTTCAACCATAATATGCTGAAGAGGAAGGTGTCCGTGAACTTTGAATTGAAACTGAACTGAAGCCGAACGACTCGCATATATCAAGATATCGGAAAACTAAACAATTAAAACATACATTAAATTAATTAATAAATAATCATTAAATAGTTATTTACTAGAAAAAAGAGTCTTTGTTGATATCCTTTTTTTGATAATTTCAATAGACATCCCTGACGAACAAATTTCTAACAATTTAATAATTTAAATAATATTAAAATCAATATTAATTGCTTTATATGCTATTTCTTACTCGACCCGATTGCACAATATTGTCCATTCCTGTTATATCTCGTTGTAATTCAATGAGAATCACTAAATTGATCTAAACATAAACAACATATACTGTATTTAATTATCACTAATTAAAATAATCGATAAATTTATTCAATTCATACCAATGAATCCAATGTAAGTAAATACTCGGCATTGAATTGTTTTAACTGTTCCATAATAACTGATAAAATATATTAAAATATAATTACCAATAAAATAACTCAATTAATATACAGTATATTAAAACTTACACAAATATTTCGCATATTCACTACTATTGTTGACTTGAAATTTAGATAATTCTGAAAAATAATTTATATAATAATATAATAAAATTAAAAATGAATTTTAATGTCAATGAATCAAATATATGAATACTTTGAATAATTTGCAAATAGTGTGTGATATGAAAAGCAGGTTTAAGAATGAATGAAGTGTACGGTAAATAACACCCCTTTCGGGCCTCAAAATCACGACAAACGCGTTCAAAGTCTTTGTTATGACGGAAACTGGCGTTAATTCTTTCCAATATAAACGGCAGTCTCTCTATTAGCCTCTCATATAGCTATTGCAGACATTATTGAATTATTTAAATCAGGTTTATATGTATTTAACATAAAATAAATAACATCTTACGGGTAACCACTGAATGATATCTTTTAAAATATCTCCAATCGTACGGTTTAAATGTTGAGAAGCTTTTTCCTCCCTTTAAATAAAATAATATTATTATAAATGTAAACCAATATATAATTGTTAATAAGTCTAACCAAACGGCTAAGACGTGTTCAATTTGATGCAAAAAATTTTCGTGAATTTCAAAGAGTGGTTCCGTCGCTGAAAACAATAGTGACAGCATTTCTGCCGGACGTGTAGTCTCTTTACTGACATCTTCTTTAAACCACTGATTCATCAAATCATTAATTTAATTAAATAATTAACAATATATTCAACTATCATATGATTACATACAGTATTAATAAGTTCAATGTCTTTCTTGTAGGTCCTCTCAGACATAACTAACTCCCGAAACACATAGTATTCCTTATCGAGACGTAGTTTCTTCAAAATAAATCAGTTTTATATTATTGATATAACAATGAAAATACATTTCCATTATTATATTTAACTTACATTTCTTCGG
The DNA here is from genome assembly GCF_028296485.1 of Oppia nitens. Taxonomy (NCBI): domain Eukaryota; kingdom Metazoa; phylum Arthropoda; class Arachnida; order Sarcoptiformes; family Oppiidae; genus Oppia; species Oppia nitens. The sequence goes on from NW_026533197.1 coordinate 1,039,331, forward strand.
TGGTCTCTATCAAGAGTTGACTCAATTCGCATTTGATTACTATTAGCGGTATAATTATGAGGGGATTGTGGGATAACTGAGGAACTGATTGTGGTTTGTATTAATTGGCTATTATTTGTTGACAAATCATTGAGATTATTAAGTTTAAGATTAACATCGTTGAAATCTATAAAATTAAACAAAAATAATAATAAATAAAAACAACAAAAAATACTTTCATAAAATAGTTGATCTCATATAAACTAATGTTATATTTTTTTAAAATTTAAATTAAACTATTTTTTGTATTAATGCTAATATTAAAAATAAAGCAGTTTTCAGTTATAAACTTTTGTATGTAAAGCAAAGCCCAAAATAGAAAAGAAAATTAAGTTAATTTAGATATTTTAAATACACAGAAATAAAATTACAAATTATTATCAATTGAAAGATTAGTATTAATTAGTCAAAGAATAAAAGATTTACAAAATTTGATTGTTATTTATATTTATATAATAGAAAATTATTTTATATATTAATGTAATTATAATAGAAAAGAAAGAGACAAATAATTCTTATTTATAACAATATTATATAGTATTTTAAGTATACATACAATACATTAAAACATATATAAGAGGCAACAATAATAGTTAATAATTATTACTATAACTTTGTTATAAACTCTAACAAATTTTAAACAATTAAATATTAAGTATTATTCTGTAAATTATTGACTTCATTCACTATATTCAAACAATCATATAAAATCACAAAAATTAAAAAATATGACATATACTACCGGTAATATAAATATAACATACAATTTATTGTATATAATAAACTTATAAGCTAAGAATTTAGTTTAAATTATAAAATTTATATTTCAGTTTATAATTATAAATAATTATCTAACATATAAATCAAAATCTGTCAAACTATCTGTATTATACAATATATTTTATATATTATAATAAAAAATTTTAACATAATTATCTGAATTTAGTGAATGAATTCAATAATATATATATATTACTAAATTCTACTTTATTTAATTTCTATATATCATATATTTTTGAAGGTTTTCAACAATTTATTGTTTTTCAAAACTATTTGATATTTTTCAGTTATTTGATGTTATTTTTTAATTCAAATATATTAAAATTAGTTTGTAATTAGATTATATACATTACGTAAGCATTAAATGAATAAATTATTGTCATTAACTTATTAAACTAAATTTTAACTGTTATTAAAGTTACAAACTTATTATAAATAATCAACAAAATCTTAAAGTACTTAAATTTCTAAATCTATACAACAATAGAAGTAAATATTTTAATTGTACTGATAGTTTGATAAAATCAATTATCGGTATATAAAAATATTGATAAACATCTTAGTAATTGTTGAATAAAATCAAAAATATTAAAAACTTATTGAAATACTATAATGAGATATAATAATCAAAGTATTCAGTAATGTTCATAAAATTAATTAAAATTCATCGCTAAATATAGATTGCAAATAAACAGATATTATGAGATCGTGTAAACTTGTGTTTTGTAAATCACATATTTTTGTGTCATTGCTTTGTGTTTGAATTGAGTAATTTGTATTATAGGCTAAAAAATCATTTAAATTCATTTGAATAATTATATTATTCAATGAATTTCTATTATTAATTTCATTATTTACAACACTTTCTACATTCAATTGCTTAGTATATTGAAAACATGAGTCGAGAAAAAACTTATAATTTTGTAAATTATAGAAAATGATTTCATCGGACAATGATTTATAATTATTTTGTTCGTTGTTTTCTTCATTTTGTTTAATTAATTGCTTATTGTGTGACTTAAGAGGACTAATATCTATTAACTGTGAAAATGATTTTCTTAAAAAATATGACGAAATGTTATCTAAAAGAGCATTTTGAGCCGTGTCTTGAAGTGAGTCATCTCTTGAGGAGAAACTCTCATTTGATGGCAAACTATGTAATGAAACGAAGTGTATATTCTTTCTGTTAGGAGAGATGTCTGAGAAGCGATTGGTTCGTGTGAACAGTTTATTGCAATAATCAAATTCTTTGTTAGCCCTTCCTCTTAGTCGAGGTGTAGAAAGGGCTCGCTTTCTATTACTTTTAACTTTTTTAACTTTTAATTGTCTAACTTTTCTCTTATGTAACACATATTCAATATCATGTGATTTAGATTCACAGTTTGATTGATTATTTTGTTGGTCAGTATTTGTTTGTAAATCTCTGTCATTACTATCTGTATTATTGTCTAAATTAATGAGATAATTATCGACATAATTAATGTTATCTAAAATATTTATACTATTTTGCGAGACTTTATTAGAGAGACATTTAAATTCTCTATCGACAAGATATGAGTCATTTGATATGTCGTCAGTTTCGTTATCCATTAACTCTGGAGTAACAAATCCGTGTCGACTCATATAATGAGTTGAATCCCAACCTGAAGATCTAGTGTTTGCTCGCTCTTCACTTTGAGGGCTGGGAGGCGTAACCGGAAGATTAGCACAATAAACATCAGTAACGCTTTCTTGAGCTGATTTGGGTCTCTCATCACCAGTTAATTGTTGACTTATTGCATCGTTTGACGACATATTTTGTGAACTGCTCGGTAAACCTGAAGTTATTAGTTGTAAAGAGTCTCCGGTTTCACTTCTTTGATTGGTTACATTAGAAGCTCTCAAACTATTTGATCTATATTTTCATATTTAATAATTTAATTAAAAAATATATCGTGAGATAAGATATACAATCAATGACTACCTTTGAAATGGTTGTCTTTTAACACAATTTTGTTTAACATATTCTATAATTTGCTGTTGTGTTCGTCCACTATATCTATAAATCATTTAAAACAAACTAATTGTAATTATCTATAATATTGATAAAACAAAACAATTACCTAAAAGAAGAGCCGCGACTAAAAATTTTGGGTTTTTGTTTTGACACTCTCTTGACTTCAATACATCTGAAGAATGAGTGCTGTTCTATACATTTCTTCCAAAAATTTTTACATTCATTGCGTCCCTCAAACAGAAACTCAACCACATCTCCAAAGTATTCCTTAAAAAACAAATTATTGATTTACCACTAAATATAATCCACAAATTGTACTAATATAGTGACAAACTTCTTGATGGAGTTTAATAAAAAATCGTTTCCTTTTAAAACTTAATTTTCTAATCTTAGCCCAAGAAAATGTGTTGACTTTTGTTTGATTTTGAAACACAATTACACCCAAATGAGCGACCGATAAATTTAATGGTACGCCTTCATGATCTTTAACTGGAGTTAACTTTATGCCATACATTTCACAACGTCTTGCAGTTTCTAATAAATTATAATCAGCCTCTGCTGGAGATTGACCACTAAAACATAATAATCAAATAAATATTATTATCATTTTTTCGGTCAATTGAAAATCATATAAGTCTATAAAATATTCGTATAAATCATACACATGTTTCTTATGGTTTTCCATAACTTTCCATTCAAATTCTTCGTCTTGATGTGGGATCAGTTTAAATCGTGAGACATAAAGATGATCGATATATTCGTCTGAATTGTAATCACCGATTTCGGCTAAAGTTATCAAATATTATAAGTAAATTAAACGATAAAATGTTTGTATATTATTATACATACATTGTATTATATAAGATGCCATAAGAGCTGCAGTGTTCTCATTGCAGACTAAGAGTCCTTCAGATAAATCCCTTTTAATTTGTAAACTGAAAAGATATCTATCGATAGCACAAAACATAAGCGTCGGCTAATAAGTGGCCAAACAATTGATTTAATCATAGTTTGCATGCATTAGAGTCTAAATTAATGTCAGACCGCGTCAGCTCGTCTTCCAGTCGCGACGGGTCGGGCGCATAGAATTTGACCGCAAAATACATCACTACTCTTACTGTAGACAATGGTAGGGATAACTGACGACACATCGGTTTTTCCAAATCTAACCAATACTATTGCAAATAAAAGATTAACCATTAATTACACAATTGATTCATGTCTTCATTCAAATGCAAACCCGGGTTCCCTTTGAGTCCAAATACTCGATACCGAAGTAATCCACTTCTATTAGATTCAATGTCTCACAGACCTCATTGAACAACGATCTGGCCATTGATTTGTGCTATTTATCAATCAATTGGTCATTCAATTTGATATTCAATACAATCAACACATTTATCAAAACAAACCGTAATTTTGTATGCATTGCTTGACTCGTCTAAAAACATCACTTCAACCGTCAGATGTTTGTTAGCCTTTCTATCCATTGAAGAGCTCCGATAATTGACAGCACTGTCATCTTCAACACGATTGTGCCGATTATCGGGCGGAGCCGATGAAGACCTCTTTTCTGGCGATGGCATCACTTAAATAGTTTGTCAATCACTTTATTGACATATTATTATCAAATATAATCATTGTTTTAATTATAATAATTATTATATTTATTATCTCATCAATAAATAAGACATTTTTAATATCATATCATATCTTAAATGTTGATTTAAATCATTTCGAGTAAATCAATGGATCAATCAAACAATACATTTACTATTAATAACATAGTTTTATATAAAAACAATAGTAATAATAATAATTATAGTATAATATAATTATAATAATAATAATAAATGGGTTAATCATATAATAGTTATAATAATAATAATATGTAAATAAACTCAAGAGTCGATCGTAACAACCATTTTGTTAGACAATACATCAATGGGTGAACTCAATGCTTAGTTTCAGCCAATGAGCGCTTAGTATATGAAAAGAGCGCTAAATATAAGTTTTACAGTAATTTATATTCATTTAGTGTAAAATAATTTGCTTTAGTTATAAAACTAAAGCAAAATCGTTGTTAACAACGTTTGTTAGTATAATAGTCTCTATACTCCTGATAACTGACTGATATCTTTTCGCTCTGATATCGGGTCAGTCGTATAGAAAGCCTAACATCGTTATCGATGACACCCTTATAGCCACCCTTTCGTAGTAATGAATCTATAGTCTGAATGTGATCCCAACCTATGATAATTGTTAAACAAAATATTACAAAATGCAAGTAATAAATGATTTGACTTCAAATGATACAAACCCTGTTCAGGCGCTACTTCGGGCAAATAAGTGGCCGTACGTTTGGAGCCCTTTTCGGTAACAAATTCAATGCGAATGCCGTGAACACCGATTTGCCAATCGTTGTAATTGTTTGCGTCCTCGAAATGACGCAAAATTGATACCGAAACGTATAGGCGAGGCAACTCATCCCGAGTTATCGGACTGAACCGACTGTCCTTTAGTGCGCTTTAAGTGTTTAACAATAATAAACTTTAAATGAATGTTAAAACTCATTCCCATATATTTTCAGATTAAAGAACAATAAATAGATTTTTTACACTATAAGTAGTTATTAATTAATACTAATAAACTGTACTAAACAGATATATATCAATCATATGATAGTTAGTAGACATGTATTGCTATTTCAAATATGATATATCAGATAATGTGTATATCAATGATGAGTACATTGATGGACAAACATGTCAAACCTGGTCATAGCATATTCACGAAGTCCTATATGAAGGTTCATAGCATTGAAAGTGCCGATACATCCTCTAAGACGTCTATCCCTTCCTATCTTCCACGTGACGAACAGTGGACTACGGATTAAATATTAAATCATATATTAATCAAAAACTTAAAATTTAGTTTAATTTAGTTTACAATTCATGGCATTAATGTTTGGATTACTTACTGGCATTCATTGGGAAAGTTGGGTATCTTCGGTGGTTCCGTATGATTGAGGTGTGAGGAGAGGACATCAAAACAAAAGAAACACATTTCATTGGTGACAATCATTTGCTTGGCCACAGACATCTTGACCATTGAATCGGCATTTCGGTCATCTGTACCATCAATACCATTACAGATACCATTATAGCCATTGTGGTGATGGTTTGGCTTCAAGTCATTACAATTATTATTGATCTTTTGCTTCTTTGTGCCACAACAGGCACCGATTGCCGACGACATGTCTGTTTGTGGCCAAACCAAACTCACACCACAACTATCACCAAAACTATCACTCAATTGATGCCCCAATTAATCAACAAATTAGTTAACTCTTCAATCCTTTGTTGCACTCAATGGCACTCAAAGTGTTGTAAGTGTTGTCACTCTAAACCTGACAACAGCTGAGGTTAAGTGAGTCGACGCATGCGTTACATCAATGAGTAATACAATACAATACACTGTAAATGTGTGTCAAATCAATTGAATGAATCATATATTAAATATACAGTCTTTACTCACTAGTTGTCACTACTGTAGTGTATATTATAGACATTAATACAGTAAAGTATATTAATATTAATTATGTAGATATAGATTGGTTGTAACCAGGGATTTAAAATTGGTAGTCATTAACAATATATGCCAATTTTGCCAAATGCCTGACCTACATTTGCCATGTATTATAAGGTGGTAACACTTATTATTTTAATTTTATATTATTGATTAATTTATAAAACATTGTTTTATCAATATATTTGTTTTGTATGTTTAATTAAAAGTTAATATCCTTAGAAATAAGTATATAAATTATAAATTTAATTAATTCGCTAAAAACACTAAATTACATTATTTTTATAAATACAATTGCTTATTAGTAATTTAAAATGGCAGACATTTATGGCATCTATTTCGGCATTTCGAGGGCAGGCATTCATCTCTATATTTATATCATATTTATTAAAATTATTGACATTTCAGTAATATTTAATATATTTATAAATAATAAGATGTTTAACCATTACAACTGAATTGTCATCAATTTTACAGTAATTTTGTTTAACTCATTAATAATAAGTTTTATCCGTAATATTACCGATAATAACATCTGATAAGTACTTATATTAATTTTTATAGTAATCACTTAATATTATAAGTTTTAGTATAATTAAAAACTTACTTTAAAACAATTTATTTGTATTATTGTATTAGATTTACAAAATGAAAATATTTTAATTTTTATTACCTAATATATGATTATACAAAATTAAAATTGAAAACAAAAATCAATTGAAATATCAAACAATCCGTAAAAACTTGAATCGCATTAATCTTCAGCAGTAGTATTGTTTTCATTGTCTGAGCTAAAGCTAACTGTCCCATCATTTTGCAAATTATTTTTGCATTCATTAAATACTTTAACGAATTGTGTGATTAACTCTTTGTTCTAAAATAAATTATTTTTTTTTAAAAAAATTATAAACAAAATAAATGAAACATACTTTAAGTTTGATTGCAAACTGGTGTTGTTCAGGTTGACCATCACTATAATCCATGGCATACCAACACATTGATGTTTCACTTGTATTCATTGGCTTTAATGTCATATCCGCTGTAATGTAATGATTACACGCAATCTTAAGAATTTGATCTCTTCTAAGAATAATTCGATATCGATCTGTAAATAAATAATTTCTTATAATATATAAATAGTTTAATCAAAATAAAAACATACTTTTAGTATTATGTTTTAATATCTTTAAGTCACCAATTCCTCGTTCTTTCCATTCTTTAAGATTTGGATCAAATCGATAGAGTTTAGCTCTTTGACAATAAATTTGCTCTTCATCTTCTTCTCCAGTCTGAACTTCGACCAAATCAGGCAAAGGAATTATTGGTTTAAAATAAATATCCGGATTGTTAGCCACTTCTACACATTTACGGATAAAAGTATGATAAGTGAAAAACACAATAAATAAAATAATTGTTTACTAATACCGTTATCCTCAGCATTAATATCATTATTTGAGAAGAGAGGGACAGGAGTTGATGTGATCCACGTTTGTTGCTGAGGACTACAGATCTTCCAATCGGTTGGAATAACATTAGTCGAAGAAAGTGTTGAACTAAAGAGATCTAAATATAAACAAAATTATGATTATATGTATAAACTTAATAATATTTTAATATTACGGTAATACTTACTGTCTGAAGTCAATTGTAAGCCATCAAACTTTAGATCATTAATTTGTTTAGATCTGGTTTCACTCAAAGTATCATTATCTCGACAACCTCTACAACCCGGACAATCGGCAAGATTTTCGTAATCATAAAAATTAATCGGAAGTTTCAATTCATTAACTTTCCTTATAATCTCTGCATTTTGAGGTTTTCGTATATAAATAATTTCAATGTCTTTGTTTTGTGATAATTGACTGTCCGACAAGTTATTAACGGTTAACTGTTTAACATTTTCATTATGATTGAAATTATTGATAGATTTGTTATCACTAGATATTGAATGGCTAAGCAATGTCTTTGCATTTTTGAATGCCTGAAGAAACTGTTCAGTAATTTCAGAATTTTTAAAACGTAATAAAAATAATTGAGGATTTGGTGTCTCTTCACTATAATCAATAGCAGTCCAAGTAATAGATTTCTTATCACTTTTTAAATCAAATTCCATCTCTTTATTAATGGATTGATTGAGACAAACCTTAAGAACAGTATCGCGTCTCATAAGAAGTCTAATTCCATTCAATTGTTTTTTCTGCAAAATCTTTATGTCTCCGATTCCACGCTCTTTCCATTCATTATCACAAAAACAAAACAGTTTAGTACGACTCGTATAAAGAATATTTTCATCTTCTTCTCCAGTTTTGATATCAACTTTTGGAGGAAGTGGTACAACGGGTTGGAAATATATATTATCAGCATTTGATGGCTCCACCTCTGAATAGCTATTATCTTCTTCATTAACGACTGGTGTCATTTGATTCTCAATTTTGTCATCTTTTTGAGCATTAGTTAACTTAAAGCTAAAACTAGGACTCAAACTAAACCCAAACGAATCGGGTTTGTTATCATTTAAATTCGATGAAACAGTATTATTATCTTTCAAAGTATTTTGTTGACCAAAAGTATTGGATAATTGAAACGGAAAATTTGAATTACCGGTACTTATTGTTTGTGTGGTATTTCCAAATGAAAAATTAGAAAATAATGTAGTATTGGATGATTGGATTGGATTAACTGAACTCACACTTGAATCCATAAATTTAAAAGTATTTGTAGTACTGCTTGTGAATGAAGGCTTGAATGCAAAAGTCTGTGCATTCGGTAACTGAAATACATTAGTCTTAAGCTCTGGCGTTGATTTAGGTAAAGTAGATCCGGGTTTAAGTGTTTCACATGAAATACATTTAATAGAAGAGCCATTGTTTTGGACATAACATGCCTCGCATTGCCACGAATCAGTTGCTGGTTTGAACAACTCTGATAGTGGCTTATTATTATTAGAACTTGAGTTTAAAGTAAATGAAGGACTTTGCCATTGATCTGCCATTTGACTGGTATTTGATGTCAACAAAGAACTCGAATCTATTACTTCATTCTCTTTATCTAAATATTCATTTAAGATTAAAAAAATAAAGTCTTAATTGATAATTAAATTAATGTAAACCTGATATATAGTCATCATATTCGTCATCGTTTTCATTGTTTTCTTGAATCATGTATTCATAAATAGTATCTTTCAATGAATTTTGGGAATCTGTCAATTTTATTATCACTTCATTTATTCCGACCAATTGTTTCTGTTATATATATATATATAATATTATAAATAAAACTTATTATCAAAAGTGTGTTCATTACTTGAATATCATTGACTTTGTTTTCATTTTGTTGTAATAAATTCATAAGCAGTTTATTTGATTCAATGAGTGATTCGTGTTGTTTAGCCATTTGATTGAGAAGTGATTGATTGGTACAAACACCACACGAGTGACCATTTGATTCATTTTGTCTCTTCTCAGGAGTGGTCGTAACACTAGTATTGAAATAGTTGTCAACACTTTTGTTGTTTATCTAAATAATAAAAAATATAAATATTTAATTTGCTATTAATTTAAAAAATAAAAAATTGAAATAACCACTATTGAAGAATCATTGGCAGTCAAGTGATTCATTGGTAGATAATTATCAGCATTTTTCTTAAGATCTAAAGCTTTCCTATAGTTGATGAGTGCCTTTTCATTGTCACCGATGGCCTCAAAGATTTGTGCCAATAGTTTGTGTCCTTCACTAGAGTTGGGCCGTACACTCAAATAAGAGTTGGCATATCTATACAAATAATACAATCAAACAAATAATGACAATTCATATGACAAACACTAATAAATATCAATTACTTTAAAGCTGTGTCCAAATCATTGTTCTTCAGATATAGTTTACCGAAATTAAGTCCTCGTAAACATCGCTTAAATTTAATACAATTTAAATCATCAATAAATCAAACAAAATATACTATATTTACCTCCAAATCACTCTTTGTCTTTGATTTTGATTCAGACACACATTTGTTGACATCTCTTAACGATATTTGACTCATTTGTCACTAATTATTGTCAAATCAGTTAATTAAATGCAAATCAATGTATCAAACAATCAGTGATAACGAAACACAACACACAATACACACAATGCCGGCAATTGTCGCATATTTCACACTCATATATAACGTACACAAATCATATCATTTCAACACTTAATTTCATTTAAAGGGTTTGCATTTGTCTATCAATTATCACTAAATGTGTGAATAAATCACATAAATTGCAAAACATGTATCACGTGTTAAAGTGGCGCTAATTTTCAATTATAAAATAAATTACAAAATAAATTACAAAATAAATTACAAAATAAATTTACAATAAATGTTTTATTTATTTTAATTTATAACATATCTTAACTAATATTAGTATTAATAAATTATTTATAATAATTTAAAATATTTTAATAACTAAATAATAATAGTATATAATATATAATTATAAATTGGCAAAACTAAATTATCAATTTCAGTTACTTTAGTTTCTATCAAAGATGATATAATAGATATAAATATTAATTTATAAAATAATAAGATATCTATTAAAACATTTGGTGATATATATTGAATAATAAATAGAGAGCTAACCAATTGTGTAATAAAACCACAAACAGTTCCCTCATATGTTTTCGATGACTGACGAGTCCATCGATGTCTACCAAAGAGTGAACCGCCGACAGCAGCTCCAGTGTCTCCCAACCCAACACTTATTATACCAGAAAGAGATGCAATAGTCACATCATTTGTAAGGTTTAGCCAAAGAGGAATTGAAGAACCAATGAGTAAATATATGTGCGTTAGAGTCAACACTCCCCGGTCTTTGTCGTCTCTAAACTTGTCTAACACCGACTCTATTGGTCGCCATAAGGGCTCAACTTTTGACACACGGATCACCTAATGATTAAAATTGTTAAAAAAATGCTATTATTTATAGTCAATACTTACTTCAGTCATAATGAATATCGCAAGTATAGCGGCCGATGAAAAACACAAAAATATTAAATCATTTTTGGCACCAATTAAATAAATTATTGATATTATTATATGAAAAAATTTTCGAGTTATTGGCGATGCTTTTGATGACACTTTTAATGAATAAATTGTTACAAATAATAGTGTCAAACATGTAATAACCATCCAAATTGTTATGATATTAACCTTTAATAAAAATATTTATAATATTATACTATATCCCAAATATAATATTTCACATATTTATTTCAAAGTTATTCAAACCATTATATTTTAATTTAATTAATTTAGTCAAATTAAATCTGTCTATAAAAAACAATTACGGTATTAAAATAAAAATTCAATTCAATCATTCAATTAAGTATATACTGTACAAATATATTCAATCTTTTAATTATTCATTAATTTATATTATATTTAATTTAAAAGTATTATTTACTACTATTTATTTTAACTAAGTAAATATTTATCGTAATAATTAACAGTATAAGTACTGTTAATTTATATATAAATTAATTAATAATTTATGTAAATATAATTAAATAATTGTTAAAATCACTGCAATAACTTTTTCAATTAATAATTGATATCATCAATGGTTTGTTTATATTTTGAAATAAATTGTTTAATAAATTTACGGTAATTATAAAAACAATGCAAATTAGTAATAACTCACTCTATTTTGATTATAATTAATGAATTGTAATAACCATATAATGGGATTAATATTTAAAACATAATACAAAACTTGATATGTAATATAGATAAGTAAACCAATGGTCATCAATGGTAACCATTTATATTTTTCTCTTAATTTATAAGTTATAGTCATTTGTATTAAAACGATGAAAGAAATGCCAACAAAAAGTGTCTGAAAATCATTTAAGTTTATATCAGTTTCAATCACTTACACAATATTTTGTGTAATATATTGTCAATTAAAAATAAATCATTATAAATATATTAATAAAACATAGAGTACTTGTAATATTAGATTTGAAGTATTTGGTGAACAAAATAAATGACATTTTGATGGCTTTAATAATTTTGTGATAAGACAAGCACCCGAAGTGGACAGGTATGCAACCGATGCCTGGCCTACAATCAACAGTTCGCCCGTTGAAAAACTTGATCTCAGATATGTTGGTATTTTATATATAGTTATATAATAGCAATAATTTGAAATAAACGCCAAAAAAGTTAATAATATGATATCGTCTAAAATTGATTAAATAATAAGTCATTCAATAAATTTGATACAACATTAATCAATTACCAATTGAAAACATATAAGCGCTTAGGTATGCAAAGCTTAGTGATGTCACCGATAGACTTATCAACAGATTATTAATTTCATGTAATATTACATTAAATACTACATAATTGACTATAAGATTAGCCGTCAATCCATAACTTCCGACAATATCTAGAAATACATATTTATTATTATTTTTTATATACAGTAAAGCAAATTAAGTACAATATTAACATTATTTTGACTAAACTATACAAATATATATCATATGATATTTAAATAAAATATTATTATATTGTATACAAATAAATGTCTCAATACATAGACATATGTATAATAATATATGATATCAATAATAAAAGTATACAAACTTTTGTCAAACAAATCATATATCAAATAATTAGCAATCAATGCAACGGCAAGAAGTGGTAGACAATGGTTGGCCATCGATGTCATCATTGATGACAATAACAAACATTTGATCAGTTATTGACATTAAATACATTTAAATACATTTAAATACATTTAAAGTAATACTCTCTGTAAGTATTGCAATATTATTGATAATAAGCAATATCTCCATAAAATAGGAAAATCATAGTCTTTTACGGCTTTTATTTGATTATTATTATTAACAATTATTATTGCCTGAAATATAAAATATATACAATATTATGAGTTAGTTAAGATTTAATATCATATATTATATATACTGTATTTTTAATAATATATTTTAGATAATAATTTTACAAATAAAAATTTAACTAACTAATTTTAATAACATTGGAAATGAAATTATAAATATAATAATTTAAAAGACAACATTTTAAAAATATAAATCCTAATTAGATTTTCATGATTTTAATCAATTACTACATTTTAACTTTAAATAATAAATGATAAATAGATTTTTAGTTAGTTTAGTTATTTTATTAGATAATTAACTTGGAATTTGTAATAATAATATTAGTTAATAAATTAGTTTTCAAATTTTTATTTTCAATTATCATAAAAATGTATATAATATTAAAATCCTATTTTATTGAGTAATGATTATATAATAATACTGTTTACTCGTATTAATCATAAATAACGACAGAATTACTAACCAATAGATTGTCATTCATTGAATGTATTACTAAAGTTTGAGTCAATGAATGTAATGTTTTACTCATAGAGTGAGTCATTGAGTGAGTGAGCGATTGAGTGTATATTATAAGTGAATGAAAGCATAGACTCAGTGATAGTGTCAATAGGTTTATGACTTTATGACAAACAAATGGCAAACAAATTAATGTTTCAAATGATTGCGTTTGTCATTGATTTGACTGATTATTATGACTATTAAGTGATTCAATTCATTGTTTGGACACTGTTTATGACAATTCAGTTGTGATGTCCCATCAAAAATCAGGTGAGATATATATATATATATATATAATGATTGTTGTCTTCATTACATTAATACTTCTTTAGGCAAGTCATCTGAAGAAGTTATAGTTATTGCAAAATATGATTATACGGCTCAGGGATCACAAGAGTTAGATCTGAGGAAGAATGAAAGGTTAGTATTACTGGATGACAGTAAGCATTGGTGGAAAGTAGTGAATACAAGAAATCAATCGGGATTTGTTCCATCAAATTATGTCAAAAAAGAAAAGCCATCGATATTTGACAGCATTCGTAAAAAAGTAAGGAAGAAGACTGACTCTCACTCGAACCGCCACAACAGTCCTCTTTCATCTCCGATGGCCACTAAAGCTGTTGACATAAACATAACTTCGTCACCGAATTGCAGTCTTCCGCGACCCGACACGAGTGCCAATAAAAGAAATGTTGTTTGTGAGGGCTCGACATCGAGTACTGATTACCACAAGAGTGTTGCTTATGCTAAATACAATTATGAATCGCAACAATCAGATGAGTTATCTCTAGTCAAAGGCGCTAAAGTGATTGTTATGGAGAAGTCATCAGACGGCTGGTGGAAGGGAGAGCTTAACGGTTCCATCGGTTGGTTTCCTTCTAATTATGTCTGCGAAGAAACATCTGATTTAACAAATAATTGTTTGGATCAAAACAATATGATTACTAAAAATGCAAAATTAGTTAATGATATAAGTAGTGAAAGTAACCGAAATTGTGTTTCAATGATGACTAATAACGGCAACAACTCATCCATAAATAAGAACTGTGTTCTCGATTATGTCATTGCCTTGTATTCATTTGAGTCACAAAATGAAGAGGAACTCAGTTTTCAAAAGAGTGAGAGACTTGAGATAATAGAGAGACCAGTGAATGACCCCGACTGGTGGAAAGCCCGCAATCAACACGGAGAGGTCGGACTCGTGCCTAAAAACTATGTCCAAGTGGTGACCGACACTGTCAACGATAACTTCAATTCATTTAGTTTGACATCTATTCAGAAAGAATTACCAAAAGTTAATACAGCTATGAATTCTCCATTAATGAACACAAGAACTCAGATGCCATTAGACTGTAAATCTGATATTAATGACCGCATCTGGTATTATGGGGCCATTTCCAGAGGACAGTGCGATCGCATGCTTAATGAATTGGCATTAGACGGAGATTTTCTTATCAGAGACAGTGAAACTAATGTAAGTTATTATATAAGATATTAATAATTAATTTTTTCTATTACCGGTAATATAAACGACAAATAAAAAGTAGACTAATTATAGTAATTATTGTACTAATGTTTTGATAATTTATATATTATAAGAAATTTAAGACTAATTAAATGATAATATCTTAATTAATTATTATTTAATTAAAACAATAATTGTTAGTTAATATAATAGACTTTTGTCTCAATTGATAGGCCGGCGATTATTCAGTTTCATTGAAATCTCCGCTAAGGAATAAACACTTTAGAGTTCATTACGACGACGGCGTCTATTGTATCGGTCAAAGAAGGTTTGCATCTTTGGATGAACTTATTGAACACTATAAGAAGGCACCCATTTATACCAGTCCTAAGGGAGATAAGATGTTTCTGATTAAACCATTTTCCAGACCTTAACTATCATTAGTAATACTGTATAACCACATAATATACTTATATATGATGACTGCATATTATTTACATAAACATAGTAGGAGTGCATCTATAAATAATATACTGTATATATAAATACTGATATAAACCAAATGTTGGGTAAAGTTGTGATTTCACTCAATTGACAGATATGTTTGAGGTATCAAATACTTTGACTTTATTTACTATTTATGTTTGCTTGAAGTGCTCTTAATTTTTTTATTTTAAATCAAACTATATTATCTTCCAAATTATTTCATTATAAATATATTTCCTCTATAAAACATTAAAAAATTATTTAGTAATAAATAACTCAACACTTAAAAAATCTCAATTATATTATTTTGTTATAATTTTTATTTTGAATTAATGTTTGCAGATTAACACCAAAATTTATAATTATAAGTAATAATTATATTAATTATTTTTAAGTTTTATGTAATAAGTTTTTAATTACCGGTAAAACAATTTAAGTTAATATTATAAACTATAAATTTTATATACTGAGTAGTTAAAATATAATGAGTACATTAGTACAAATTTAAATTGTATTTAAAAAATATCAATCATTTTATGTTATTTATGTATTAGTATATAATATTATTTAATGCTTAAATTTAAATAGTAAATTATAAGTTATAATTATACAAACTTAGTGATAAATTGTCAATATTATACATTTGAATGTAATTTGAAATATCCATTATAAAGATGATGATAAAGTTATCATTGATTAAAATTTATTATTAACACTGTTTGCTATTTTTAAATAACCGTCAGTCAGACATAATAGCTAATAAAACCGACAAACAAATTATACTAATATTTAATGATAATACAAATAAAATACAGTTAAATATTACAGTATATAAGTATTTGATATTACAGTTAAAATTATTTAAAAATTATTTTTTATATGCTATTTTGTAATTACTTGATTTTTATCATATAATTTCAAAATATATCTTTAATTTAGTAACATTTATATTAAAATACTAAATTAAATCAAAAAGATTACATATTTCATAAAATTTTATGGAAATAATTAAAAAATTATAATTTTATTTATTTTTAAAAGTTATTATAGTACTAACTACTTGTAATTAGTTTATTAATATATATAAAGTAAATCTTGCTAAATGTCAATAATTAAAAAATATTCTTAAAATTTAAGACTATTTTGTTTAATGGCGGTTATTATTTAAAAAATAGTAGTTAATAAATATTACATGTTTGTATAAATTAAATTAAATTAATTCAATTCATATTTATATAATTTACATCATAGTGTAGTAATTTTTTTATTTTGAAAGCATATATTTTTTGTTAATTATGTCTGAAATAAGATTTATTAAAATTTGCAATTACTGTACTAGTATTATACAAACAGTTAAAATCCAAATTTGCATTTATTTTTAATGCAATAATTGAGTGCTTAAAGTCTGAAACCACTTATAAACTCATGACTCGTATCAAAAATAGTACTAATCATTAAACAAATGTAAAACATTTTTAATCTATCACTTGATTTCAAATATTTTCACTAATAGTTTCATTCAAAACTTTCATAAATTAAATACTATAAAAATTAATTGAAATCAATTTAATTTTATTTATTAAATAAATTATTTATTTATTTTATTATTAACGTTAAATATGCGACTTTTATGTTATAATTACTAATTTATTCTAAATATTTATAAGTGGTTTCTGACTTTAGAAACTCAATTATATAATTATTATAAATTATAGATACTTCAGGTTTTTTAAATTGTTATTTGTTGTGAGTTTTTTTAATGAAATGTTTATTTAATTTTTTAAAAACTTTTGCCAAAACTTTTTTTTAACAAACTAATTATTAATCTTAAATATTTGACTTTTGTTTATTATTTTGTTTAATTTTTTTATTACTCTTAATTGTCAAATCTATTTAAAATATAATTAATAAAACTAATGCTTTTTATTTATAAATTATTTTAATTATGACAATCATATAATATTTTATTGTACACTTTAGTTCTAAATATTGATATAATTTGTTACAAAATCTATAAATTTAATTTTTATAAATATGTTTCCAGTGATATAATTTCTAATTGATATCATTAAAAACATTTATTGTAGTAATTTATGTTAATTTATCATAAATTTATAATTATAACTAATCTTTACATAACTCATGCTTAAGCTGTACTTGAGATGTATTTACCCCACAATTAATACTCACATTTATATCATATTTAAATCAAATCACTAGCTATTAAATGCAGCTTTCGATCATATAATTACAAATTAAAAGTTTATCTATTTATAATTTTTTTAATAACATTTAAATAATTTATATATAAATATAGTTTAATATATAGATTTCTATTGTAATCTTTTATTTAAATATTTGTATTACCAATTTTTAAAATATTTTTTTTAATTAGCTCAACAATAATTGATCTCTATTATATAATTAATTTACTTAAAATTAACAAATGCATTTATTAATTAAATATTTGTTTATATAACATATATCCGCATTAATTTATTTTTGGTCTAAAATGCTATCATATAATATATTATTTAAAAATTTTGTCAATGATGTACAGGTAGTTTAAATAAAGATATAAAAATATGAAAAAGTCAAATTGAAAATTAAAGATTAATAAAAAAAATGAATTAATTGTTGAAATTAACAATATTGTCGTTTTCTTTAGTGTAATAATTTTCCCAAAACTGATTGAGTCTTTGATTTTTATTTGAACAAAATGCACAAAAGTCTTGCATTATTTTACGCATAGAGTTCTCATCGCCCGTAACACCAGTTTTCCATCTCTTGGTTATCATATAATTCCAACACCAAAGAAATCCAATCTTATATATCAAACAAATAATTATTAAATTAAAAACATTTGTCATTATATAAGTCATATACTTTTGTTTCAATATGTGCCGACTCTCCCGCTTGTTTAACACCACTGAAGTGACGGGTTATATACTCCTCATGTGGACTGCAAGCCATGTCATTGTTGTCAACCTTTCATTAATAGATTTGTTTTAAGTAATCATTTAATTTATATAATTAAATGCCAAACCTTTACAAATTTGCCTCTTTTTCTAACACTTTTGTATGGACTTGAGGCCGGGTTTTTGCTGGGAATCATCACAAAAATACTTCCACTCACGTGAACAAACTGTCTTTGATTATCAGTGCTCGGGTCATGAAATGGGATGAAACCAAACTTAACTAAAATCCTTTCCTGAAAATTAAACAATCCTTCGCCTAAATTGAATAAATTTAATAATAATTATATAATTAAGATAATTGAGTACTTATAAGTGTATTACAAAAAAAAATCAAATAACCTTCAAGCAGTTTAGTTGCCATTTTTGGTAGAGTGTCAAGATTTAGTGTAATATAAATAGGACCTCTTAATGGATCGGATTTACTTGAAAATGGAAGTGCAAACGGATCGGCAGGTATTGGAACTGAATTTGTCAATTGAATCAATTAATTATTAAATACTATTACCGGTAATTAGATTTTGTGTAATAAAGATAAGATAAAATGCAAAACCTAAATGAAGACCAGTTGATGAAGCTTTACGGCTCCAACCCATGACAATCTCGGAAATGGAGTTTCCAGTTGACACCATCCACTCTATAATCATTTCAAATGCCTGTTCCGGATCATATACACTGTGATATTTAATGTTAACCCATTCAACTCTACCATTTTTAGACCCATCGTCCAAATCTAACACTGTATTCTTGAATGTGAAGTCTAATAATTTAAATATTTATTAAATATTTATTAAATTCTTATAACTAATTGATAAAACAATTCATGCCTTGAACTTCAGGTGAAAGACTATTGTTCGAGAGCTCAGTTGTATTAGAGTACCAGTGCTCAAAATTTTTAGCGATATTACTTTGAGGTACTATTGATACTTCCATATATTCCTTTTCAAACATATGAATATCACATTCATTAACAAACAATGACTTTTCACTGTTTGCATCCGACAAACAATACAAATAAAAACCATATTTGAAGTGTTGTTTCTTATCTCCAGAAGAGTGATAAATAAGACCCGACTCTATCAGTGATTGAAACAATGAAATAGCAATGCCTTCCGTTAAGACATTTTCGATGTTATCTTTGGCCCAAAACACAGCTTCGGCGCTAATAAAAGTAAACGGCGGCAAACCTCCACATTTCGTTAGAAAATTAATAGCACTAAATAATTAAAATTTACATTAATTGAATGATGCAATTAAGTTATATATTATGTTTAAATTAATTACTTTGACTTTTTCATGGCTTCAATAATTTCTAAATGGTTTGATTGAATGTTTAATCTTTTAGTAATTTCGTTGCTCTCAAATGACTCTTTATTAGACGTCAAATCTGTTTCAACAATCGGTGATTTACAGGTGACAATGGAAACAACTCCGCCGTCAACTTCATCACAATCACTGATATTAAGATTCTTTAGTTTTTGATTATCTTTAAGAAGTAAAGTCTCATTGATTGCAATATCAAGCGGTTGTGACATTCGAGTTGTCTGAGTTTGATTGGTCTGTGATTGTAATGAACTCGAACTGAATCTTCTGTTAGTTGTTTGAGTGTTGATTGTCTTTCTGTTATCTGATCTAATAATAGGTCTTCGAGTATTAGCTGGTCGTCTAATTCTATTTATGATTTCTAAAAATTTAATGAAACCTTCCTGTAATTGTATTTTTTCTTCAGCTGTAAAGTCATGATAGAGATCACAGGGATATTCGTCTTCACCGGAAAGATATTTTTCGATAATAGTCTTAGTGATGGATTGCATCGATGGTAACATAAGAAGCCGAAAGCGCCAATATTTTAGATTTTCTTTCAGTTCGTGTTCGTCGGCCTTCTGACACGTGTAGTTGTCTAAGTCTAACAAATAATAAATAAATAATAGATAAACACTTTTATATAATTTCATAATTATTTGACCTACAGTTCCACTTATAATTTTCCAGCTTTTCACTGGTGAAGTCAACCCAAGAAACACCATAAGTCTCATTATCAGGAGTTCTAATTCTATAGCAGTAATGTATTTTAATGACAGGATAGGGATGTCTCGGGTGATAACACGTCACATATATAGTCTTGTCATCCAATTTTAATTCATGAAATATCCTTCCGATACTCAATGCATATTCATATTTATCAAAACGGTTATTAAATTTTGATTTATCAGATTTTGTTGAATTCGGTAATAAAATTATTTGAAATCCTTGTTGTAGTCGCTGGCAAACGAGCTCTAAATATACTTGAATTGTAGTCAATGGCTGATGATATTTGGTATCTTCTTCTCCACGATAACAGCGTTGTTGTAATCGATGTTCACTTTGCTCTTCAGGTAATAAATTGTAACAATAAGTGACATAATCCTGTTGTAGTGTCCGTTTGTCGGGTAAAAAATCAGTGGTTATTGGAAGACAAGCGGGCATTACTAATGACTTCCAATCTACTCCTGTAATAATAGCGGGCGTCCACTCCTGTTCACCGGTCGCACCCCACGCCCACAATAAACTTCTATCCGAATGAATTGATGATAAGTTTTTAAACAACTCATTACTCAATCCGATAGAAGTGGTCCTTATTTGTGAACTTTTTGATGTTTTGTAACTTTCATTCAAATTTGAATTATTTGTAAGAGTCTTAAGCGTTGACTTTTTATCCAATGTATTCCACGTATACTCTGATGATTTCATTTGAACGGTTGATATCTTACGACAAGACTGTCCATCTGTCATATCTTTGGAATCACTCATCATAAGTGAAGTATCAGCGCAAGCGGCTGATGGCAATAGAGTACAGGCCTGGTTCTGGGGGACAGCCTATCAACATATAACTCATTAATAAACCTAACGGTCTTAAGTAATACAATCATTTCATATCAATTTCCTAACAGTCAATGTGTTTGATTGGGACAACAAAAATGATTAATCATATGTTCGGTAAAAATGAAATAATAATATTAACAATTATTGATAGTTTCAAATATTACAATCTAAGTCAAGTCAGAGATAACATAACATTGTACTCAAAATTAAAAAAAAAGTTAGAATTTATTAAAGTATTCAAATAATTAAAATATTTGCTATCTATTTCTACTGTCAATTTTGCTCAAAATTAGATATACGGTAATTGAATTTAAGGCAATATTTTTAGATAAAAGTGTTTGATAGCAAAATAAGTATGTTATGCAAAAAAAATTGAATTTTGATTTGTGTTACTAATATTTATTAAACATTTAAGAATATTAATATTTGACTTTTAAGTAAATAATCTAATTATTATAATTAAGGTAATAAAACAAACAAAAACCTGATAGTGATGTTGTTGCATAAAAATACCCGTCGGTCCCAATGGAAACACATGAGTCCAACGTCTTCTGTTTGAATTCAGTTTTATGGTGACATGTGAGGGATCAAATGGATTGATTAATGCTTTTGACTTAAGATGATCTTTCTTTTGACTCGTACTGTATCCACGAACCATCAAATCATCCTTAGATTCGGGTTTACTCTTGAAATCTAAATATTGTTAATATTTCACAGTTTTATACAATATTTTTGTAGTTATGTATAGTTAGCACAGTATTATGATAATTATAAATGCTATAAAATATTTTTTAAATGCTTTTAATAACTCAACTGTTAAACTCAAATACATGCTATAAATACTTAAGTAAATTTACTTAAAAATATTTATTTTTTTTTAAATCTGTATATTAAAATTAATGATTATACAGTATATACAGTATATACAGTATATATAAATAGTTAAAAACCTTTAATGCTTTTATTTTCAACAGAAGTTGATAAATGTGTGAAATATCCGTGAATATGATTTAATTCAGTTCTATATGAAGAAACAATTGGTATTTCCATTGACTCTGATTTTGTGGGAGAATTTGGTGGAGTTGTCGTACAAATGGAGATCTCATCACAAGTATATACTTGTGAAGCGCGTCGACATGTTTTTGACGGTCGATTTGTTTGCGCCGATAATACAGTATTCCTTCGGTTCGATGGCTGACATATATTAGACAATTCTTACAACAAAATCAAACAATTAGTAAATTATCCATTAATTGGTAAACATATTATAAGTACTATTTAATGAAGTATTTGGTGGAGAAGATGCTATTCTGAAGACCTGTGAATCGTATTCATCGTAATCAACAAATGGTATGTTTTGGCACGACTTGAGCTGAGACGGCGACTCTCGACTTGGAGACCGATAGAGATGAGGATTGGATGCTTTGGTCTGATGATTGCTTTTCAACAAAACATTCGGTAATTTAATTCTCGGCACAAAATTTGAATAACTTATTGATTTTGATGACGAATAAAAACTATTAAATTGATAAATATATATATAATTTATATATATATAATGCTGTATATTAACAACAGTTAGTATCATTCAATTCAATCAATTACCTCAAATTGATCCAATGAGGCATATTATATTGAACATCACTTCTATTAGCATAAGCTGGAGTATTAAATTTTGTGTTAATCTATATAAAAATAATAATGCTTATTTTCACTTTATTATATTATATAATTGTCACATTCAATACCTTAAACAAAGGGACGGCATGTAGTGGTTGTTCCCCTAAACAAACTAAATCACTTCCAATACCTATCAATATTTTAAATTAAAACATAATAGAAATATGACTCAGAAACTAGATATTATCTATAATTTTCTATATATCAGAAATAATGATAACTAAACCAAACCATTATCAATAATTCGTTGTTTTGTTATATTAGTTAAGTCTAAGTCCACTTCATAGACACCAACTCCGGGTGATATAACAACAGATAACTGTCCCGTTCTATCGAAACTCCGATCCAAATGATGTCTTTCGAATACTTGATGTTTAAATAAACATAAAAATATATAATATTTATAATAATTTCTAGAAATAAATTGTTATCTTATTAATCGAAACATACCATTCAAAGACATATTTAAAACTTCGAGAAAGTTTCCCTGAGATGAGGAGGAATTATATGCTTTAGGAACTCGAAGACCTTTTTTCTCATGAAATTTGATCACTTCTTCTTCGTATTGATTAAAAAGTCTTCTAAGAAAAATAAGAGATTGAGTCCAGTCATACATTCTTTCATTCTGAACGGCGACTCTATAGTAATCTTCATAGAAGCGTCCCTTTGAATCCTGTTGAAGACACTCTTGCATTGACTCTGGAAAGTCCTCAATAGAGTAGGCATCGAAATAGGTCCGCGAAAACATGACAATTGTCACGTCATGACTACAGTTAAAACGCTGGCAATGAATACAATAAAAACATTAACATTATTTGACTTTAATTTGATTTGATTGAGTAATATCAATGAAATACATACTTTCCATTTGTCAAAGAGATCCGAAAGAAATCCATTGACAGCTTTCTCAAAGTATAGATCACCGTTAATGTCATAATCCCACATCTCTGAACTCATTTGAAGAAACAAATAAACCATCGATGAAGAAGATCTTAACACAACTTTAGTTTGATTGGTAACATAACCCGAGGCCACTCTCTCTCCCTGAGACCACATCTCAAAGACCTGACACCTGATATTACAAAACTCGAGCTTTTGATTCAAATAAACACAATTCTTGGATATATGTCTCTTGAGTCGCCACATATCACTTCTTGCAATATATTGATCTTTAAAGAAGAGTTCAACTGAATCTAAAATGGCATCCTTTTTGTCCACTTTGTTGACAATGACATCACAATAATATCTTAATTGAAAAGTCGATACAATTGTCTGTTCAATACTAATCTTTTGATTTTCTTTGCCATCTCTGGTATTCTCTTCAAAACTTTTTTCATTGACTCTCATTAAGAGACGACTATTAAACATCAAATTATCATTAAATATATCCATTATATAAACAAATGATGAAATAATACCTGAAGTGATCGTCAGGAGAGAAGATTTCAATTATATCTCCGACCTTCAGTTGTGGGAACTCTTTCTGATTAATCACCAAATCCTCTATTGTGTGTCAAAACATATAATTAAATTGATGTCAACTTTCAAGAATGACATACCTTTAAAAAAATCTTTTTTATGGACATTAAGTTTATATGTCTTCATAGTTGATGATAATGTAATCAATGATATGAAGTTACCATTTGGTGATCACTAACTCAAAACAATAACATATCATATGATTGTGTAATACATTGATTATACAGTAATTGTAAACAATATGATAACACTTAACATCAATGACGAGTCATATGAACTTAGTTTCATTGCATTACTTATAATCGCATTATCGCTAATAATATGATAAGTATTAATATTGTGTGTCAACTAAATTATATAATTTCTGTAATTTTAAATTTTAAATATTATTTATTAATTTATTGTTTGTTTTTAATTAATATATTTTATAATTTTTAATATTACAATTATTGTAAGATTACTTTATTTACAGCAACTTTTTTACGACGACATTACATATCCATTAATTTTATTAGATCTATAGATTAAATCTCAAAAATATCTCAAAAATATCCCAAACATAACCAAAAAAATAGACAAACTGTTAGTTAGTAATCTATATAATCATTGAATATAATAAAAATTCGTGTATTAGTGTCGAAGAATGTGAAAAAATGTCGACGAAATACTTGACTTTTAGCTGACAACTCATATAAATTGTAAGTGTATTTAAATTTTAAAATATTTGTAATAATAAATAAACTTAAATATTAATATTTTTTATTATATGGTAAAATTATAGACAAAACTTTAAATTTAAATCAAAATTTATAACAAAAATTGTATAGATTTGATACATTTGGCACTATTATAAGTTAAGAAAATTTTAACTAATTAATATAATATTATAAGTTAATGATTAAGTTATGATTTCAGTAAACCCAAGAACAGGGAACCCATTGACCCGATCCTTGGATTAGATTAAAAGCTTTCTCCACGAGTATCGCTGTCTCTTCGATGTCGTTGTTAATGATAGTAAAGTCAAAGTAATGTTTGTATAGTTTTTGAAGTAATAGACTCTCTCGAGTTAATCGCTGTAGACTTCCGTCTCTCTAAACATTATTATAAAAAGTATATGTTATTGAAAATTATATATTTATTAATTAAAAATTAATTAAATGCTATACATCTTCAATATTAATGGCATTTGGAGCCGCAATATATACAACAAAAGGAGCAAATTCTTGAGTTCGTAATATTTTTAAAGCCTTAAAAATATAAAAGTAAGTATAATATTCAATGACTAGTAATTATATTATTATTATTATTATTATTATTAAACCTGTGGTTCAATATCTAGAATAGGTGTCAGTCCGTTGTATATAATTTGACGAATTGTATCGATTTTGATACCATAAAGTGCTTCCTTATGAAACCCATACTCTAGAAACTGATTACAAACTATTTCTTCCATCATTTCTTCCTGAGTGACAAAAAAGTAATGTTTTTTATTGATTTCTCCCTTTCGAGGACTTCGTGTCGTGTCTTAATTAAGATCAAGAAATATAATTAATTATCAAATTTTATATTAAGTTTTAATTATAGTATAAAATAAGGTATAGAATAAATCAATTCATTTTTTACTGACTTTTATTTGTCAGTTCATTAGTTAATCACTACATACTATTCACTGATTTGCAAATATTTAATTAATTAATTGTTTCATTAATATAAGTATACTAAAACTTGCAACAAATTATTTATTTTTGCTAATATTTTAATATTTTGTTTATTAAAAACTAAGTCAACCAATGCTATTGAATATATTCAAATCTAATAATAAATAAAAATTATAAAAAATTTTACGATTTAAAACATAAGGAATAAAAATAATTGAATATATTGTTTTATAATATACTATAATATACTGATAATATATAATGAAAGACATACGAGGTATAGGGTATGAATACCGGTGCGGAAAATGACTAATAAGAGTGTTCTTAATATTTCTTCGTCCAATTCCGTGAGCGCCTAACAAAACAAGTGTTTTTCGAGGATATGTCTGCATAAACACCACTTCTTCATAAGACGGAGTATTAAACAAATCAAAAAATGCATTTCTTTTCCAATTTTTGTCTTTTCGTTTACTTTTACTAAAGAAAGCACAGTTTGCTTCAGATTTTTTATTATTTTTATTTTTCAAGTCATGTGTTGTTCGCCATTCAACTAATTCAGGTGAAGGTATTAAACCGGCCGACCCTTTGTCTCCTTCTTTTCTTGATTGCCACCAATAATAATCATCTTTACAAATGACTTGTAGTATATCTCCCGTATTGAACACCAGTCCCGCCTCTTCACTGGGAATCATATCATCTTCTTTAGGGTTATAATCAAATTGTGCCCTAAAATAACTCTATAAATATTTCATTATTTACAAAAAAAAATTTAATTTAAATCAATTATTTATGTCTGACTTCACATTGAGAAGAAGGCGCCCGATTTCGTGAGTTTGGGACGATTTTAAACGAAAACATATTTCCTCGGGAATCACGCTATTTGTATTATAAAAATACAATTAGTTAACAAATATTATAATAAATATTACCGGTAATTATACCAATAATTTTTGCAAACTTTCAACAGATTGATTTGAGATAGGAATGCAATTTATTTCAGTGATTATATCTCCAACATGTAATGTACCTAAAAATTTAAATATATTTTCAAATAGTAAATTACTGTTTTAAATAGATCAATATATGATAGTTTATATATATATATATAGTATATTACGATAGTTATTGATTAAGTTAAAGATATTGGTTGATTTAAATAGTTATTTGAATTATATTGTATGGTTAATAATAATTTTATAATACAGTAGTAGTTAATAAATGGTTAATCACATAATCAATACCTTGTCTATCAATAAGTCCGCCCAACAATACACGGGATACAACACAACGACCCCATTCATCGAGTTTTAAAGTGATACCCATTGGCTCACTTCCATTCTTCTGGAACTCAACAATCCTAAGAGGTGTCACATTGGCGTCCATTTCATTAGTAATAATACCTGTATTTTCACAATGATTGCTAACACTATCAACACTTAAACAATCATCACTAGATTTGTTGACAAAAATTTCGCATATTATATCTGCACATCTCATAAGAGACTAAAAAAAATAATATTCAATTATAATTAACTTAAATTTATAAATATTAATTTTTATAAAATATACCTGAATGTGAGGTAAATATAAAATATTAATTAATTCAGAAATCATTGAATTGTTTGAATTCAACAACGGAAGACTTTTAAGTATATTCAAGACCTAAAAATTACCGGTAAATAACAATTGTTATAATGTTAATGAAAATTATTTAAATTATTTATAATATATTATTATATATATTTCAAACCTCATCATATGTCTGAAAGGCACTGTTGTCTGGAATTGAATGCTTACATTCCCTTATTGATTGCATTACAAAATCAAATAACTAAAAAAATTCAAATGATTATTATATTTATTTAATTTTGCAATTAGTATAAATTGAATCTAATATTATGTATAATAAATGATAAAACGTTCAAATAGTGATATTATACTTTATCTAATTATATTAAATAAAACTTTTATTATTTAGAAATATAATTATTATATAAAGTAATTACTAAGTAGTTTATAAATTATTCAAAATTTAATAATAGTAAATCCAAAATACATTAATTTATAAAATACATTGTAATAAATATGTTCTTACATTGAGATATTTGTTGAGTTTAATATCGTTTAACACTAAATTGATAATAAAATCTTGACGTGAGTTCATACTTGAAATGCTTATTATTTTATGCAAACAATCGATAATTTCAATAACTCCAACTGTAATTGAATTTAGTTATTATATTAAAAGTTATTTAAACAAATAAAATATTACCTAAATCTTGTTGTTCTTTGTCTCTAAATTTAAAAATTACATTTTGATCACAATTTTCAGTAATGCAAATAAATGATATATTTTTCTGATAAAACAAAACATAGTTACAAATTATTTTAATTAAAGTATTAGTATTATTATAATAATAATATTAATGATAATACTTTAAGAATATTTATAGTATTATATCTTCTCATTTCTTCAATTGTAAACACAAGATGTGTTTTTTGAGTAAATAAGTCTTTTTGCTATTAAAAAATTGAAAATAATTATAAATTTTTATATAATTTTGATGATTAAATATTTTATATATTTGATACAACATTTGAAAGACAACTAACAGAAAGCCATTTATGATTTAAGACGTCGTGAGCTGTAATTCTTGAGTTTGCTTTTGGTTTAAGCATTTTGAGTACCAATTCTTTAGTGATATCACTGATTCCGTTCCATATTTTCTCTCCAATCTATTGCAAAAAACAACTTTAAATTATTTTTACATTTTATTGTATAATAATTTAGATACCGAAAAGAAATCTATTTGAGGGTCAAAATGTAAAGAAGATCCACAAAGAAGTGTCAAAAGTAAGATCCCGGAGCTATAAATGTCTGAAGCTTTAGTAAATACAGCATTTGGTTGATGTAATTCAGGCGCCATATAAGGGTTTGGCAACAAATTAAATAAATTGTTTGTTTCATAATAATGAACACAACTTTGTTTGAAGTGATTCTGGATTAGAGTTCTCCCAAAACCACATAATTTGATGACTCCTTCACTCTTATTGTTTGACATTAAGATGTTTTCAGCCCTTATATTGCCGTGAATTATGTCAGACTTATGGCAGTAATCTATTGCTTCCATTATTTGGTTCATATAATAACTGCAATAAAATATGACATTTATATAAGTTTTATAATTACATTTAACAGTAATTATGAGTAATAGCAAAATTGTTATGATTATATTTAATATATTTAATTAGAGTTAATAATATTTAGTTAGATATTTATCATAAAGTATCATATTTTATAAATTGTTAATATTTTTCAAATATTTTTTATATTTATACATTTAATTCAATCCATTTATAATTATTTTAATTTCTATTTTTTAACATTATTTTTGTCTTAACACTATCAAAACAAATCTATATTAAAATTAAAAATTTTATAATACCACACATAAAAACTTTAATTATATTATATTTAAAATTATCTATAGTTACTACAACTATTTAAGTATTTTAAATGAATTTTAAAAATATTATTTTCTTGTAAAAATAAATCCTAAATATTTATTAAATTTGAAAATTGATACAATAACATTTTAATAATATAAAATATTTAGTAATTCATAACTTTTAAAATGTTTTTAAATAATAGATAAATCAAAACTTATATAATCGTATGTTATTTGCCTTTAAAATATAAAAATTATATATTTATACATCACATAAAAAGTTGAAATGTTTTTTTTAATATAAAATATAAATATATCTATAAATGTACATAAATTGATTCAAATACAGTAAATATATTACTAATTTATGCCATACCTGATAACATTTTCACTGTAAATATATCCAGCATTAGCTCTGTTGACAATTTCAACTAATAAATTATTGCCTTCAATGCTATATAAAAGTTATAATATAGCAAAAAATCATGTGTAAGACAAAAAATAAAGTATATTTTGAATATAAAAATGTAATAATAAAACAAATGTTACAATTGATAGACGAGACAAACGATTTGTTGCGATAATATGTATGTCTCATAAATGTTTGCAATCTGTTTGTGTGTCATTCGCTGCAATCGTTGACATTCATCGACAATAACTTTAATTAAATCGATAGTCAAATAGTCAATCAATATATAATTTATTTAATATATGCATTTGTATATCAATTATAATATGTATTATAAATTAAATACCT
This sequence comes from Oppia nitens, assembly GCF_028296485.1. Classification (NCBI taxonomy): domain Eukaryota; kingdom Metazoa; phylum Arthropoda; class Arachnida; order Sarcoptiformes; family Oppiidae; genus Oppia; species Oppia nitens. The sequence goes on from NW_026533197.1 coordinate 1,069,955, forward strand.
GTATTAATAAAATCATTGTCATTGATAGTAAAACTTCTTAAATCAATAAATTTGGCCAAATATTTGTCACCTTTTGATTTATCAGTGCAATGGTATATACAACTGAATCGACCACTATTTATGACAAACATTTATTTTATTTACAAGTTTTTATATTATTATAATATATTTATTATCTTTATTGTCAAATATATTATAATATGATGCATAATCAATTTATAAATATTATTATATAATAAAAATAAAATACTTACGTTTTGATACACAAATCCAAATTGTATTTATCATCAAAAATAGTCGATTCATCTAATGTTTGAGTCATTATTAAAATTGATTCTTCAATTTAATACAAAATAAATTAATTCATATTTATTTTGACTATAAAAATGACTAACAATTAAACGGTACTAATAATAAATTAAAGAAATCAGTGATTTTATAAAATTTTAAAATTAACATTCAATAAAAATTCAATAATACATTCAATAATACATTCAGTAAATTAACAAATTATTGCTTCACTTGTTTTATTTATATTTTTAAATTACAGAATCGATTACATATATGATATATATAACATATAAACTAATGTATTGTACAATATATACGCTATTATTAATATAATACAGAATTCATTTAATGTTCATAAACTACGTCAACAATTCTGTTGTAAAAATTGCTTTTAAATTTAAAAAATATATTAAATAAATGTAAAATAAAGTAAAAATAATCTTTTTTAAATATAATACTATTATATGGTATGTATAATTGTGCTAAATATTTTGTTGTTAAATAATTACTTGAAATTACAATTAATATAAATTTGATTGATTTAAATGACAAAAATGAAATTTCAAATATCATAATAATTTATTCAGAAATATAGAATAATTTTTCAATAATACCAAAACATTTTCAAAATATATTAATTATATAAAATACTCAACAACAAATTATTTAATTGAAAAGCGTTTTTTAAGTAAAATATTATTATTAATTTAAAAAAATAAATTATATAATAATAATTAAACACATTATTATGAAATTCTATTTAACAGTTAATAAATTTTATTTATATATATATATATATATATATATATATATGATAGATTTACTCTAATAATAATAATAAACTAATGTTATTGCAATATTTTTTAGTATTTTTTAGAAATTGTTATATTTCTATTAATATTATAAAATAGAAAATTATTATTAATTACATTTTAAATATAATTTTTATATTTTATTTGATATATTATCTATTTTGTTTAATTTATAAAATGCTTTAATACTATAATTACTATACTGTATTGATAACAAAATAATTATTAATAATTAATTAATTAATTAACAAAAATGAAAATTAGATATTAACTAAATAATGCGACATATACTATATATATATATACAGTATATTAATTACAGGGTTGCGCGAATATTTTTGGTCTATGGGGTACTGGGGGTAAACTGATAAAAATCTTGGGTGGAATGGGTAAGTGTTGACTTTTATTGCATTTTTAACGACATTTTTTGTCATGAGAAATTCCTTAAAAATTCTTAAATGGGATAAAATTCCCAAGAAAATAAAAAAATATTTACAATAAATTTCCTTATTTTAGGGAAATTTTCTATTTACAAATTTATTAAATTTTAACTTAAATTTGAAAATAAAAAATAGTCTTGCATTAATAATGACTAGAAATAATTAATCTAGTATTTTCATTATTAATATTATTATTTTTACTTAAAATCATACTCTACTTAAAATATAAATAATTATTCTTTTAATTATTTAAATATTATCGAAATTTTAATTTAAAAATTAGTTTTATCTAATAACTGAATTTGATTAAGTTATAATATTGTCGACCAGATGTCGACAGTTATGCACTTTAATCGACACTAATATATCGTATATAAGATAACGTAATTGTATCGTATTTTTCAGTTATTATAAATCAATCGTTTTTGTGTAATATTAAAATAAACATTAATTTTATTAATCGTTTCGTTTTTATTACGCAATTGTCGGCTAACTGGCCGACATTCTGGCGCAGTCGGTAAAATAACTCAACGTCACGACAGTCATCGATAACATCGTATCAACCGTCATGCCGTACACATACAGTACACGCAGCCGTACCCGAGCGGTAGGCACACCGAAACCACGTGTTAGTCGTCGCATAGGAGCTAACGATCACTCGAAAAGCGGTAAGTATCCGGTATCTGGAGTCAGCGACACCGATATCGAGACCATCTCACTGGTCTCTCGGCCGTCCACATCGAACCGTCCGATACGATCACCGCAACCACCGATCAAACAGAGCTTAAGCGCTAAATCGACACACATCTCACTCGGCATTGGTACGAAACAATATCGATGACACACCCGCTATACCGACTGTATATCAACCAATCATTGGTCTGGTATGCGATAAATATAGCGGTCCCGACCCGAACATCACCATCGAAGAATGGTTACGTATGTTTTCGTTGCTCACCATCGATGCCAACGATGACAAAGAAAAACTTAAATACTAGCGCTCTCATGGATGGCCGAGGAAATCGAGCCGAACTGGCACACCATGACCTGGAATCGGTGCCGAATCTCATGATTTCCCGATTCAGTCGCAAATCAACGAACCCTTTAGTCGAAGCAATTCATCGACAACTCAACCAAAATGAGTTCGTCATCGACTACTACAACGATATGAGACGACTGACACAACAGGCCGGTCTCAACGACATCAACGCCGTCGCTTTGCTTACCGAATGCCCGATAGTTATCGACATATATTAGGCGCGTCTCGCTTGAAGACACCTCAGGACTGGTATGAGGTCGCCATCAATATCGAGTCCGCAAAAATAAAGCGCAAACATTCGCGACATAACACTGGTCGTAATCAAGACGAAAGTTATACCGAAAGCTCATCTGAGAGCTCATCACCCGAAGACTACACGATTTGCATTCAAGTAGTACCACATATCGATTCTCATATCGATACACATATTGATTCGCATATCAATACGATTAACGATGCAAACGAATGCAAACAACCGATTTGGTCGACACCTAAACCCGAATCTACTACCGAAACATGTCGTCCTATTGAGACAACGACTGTCCCTAACATTGTTATGGCGACAGAAACCGTCACATTTGGACAAGAAATCGCCGACACCACCGATAAAGACGTAGAAAATACAATACACGTCGAAACAACGCCTAACACACTACAAGATCGCCGAATGTTATCGATAAATCACGAGATGCTATTTCGCAATATTTATCGGATATCAAATCGTTTGTGATACCGATAATCGACGTAACGACATGTCGTTCACGCCGTCAAATCGTTTGGTTAAATCAATCACAACAACAACATCGAAGTCATTGAACCGATTCTCAACGACGCCCATCAATCCATCAGCGGATGTTAATCAAGTGTTCATAGACCGTCCATTTGGCCGTACAAATTATTCACCCGATACGTCCGCACCGTATAGACGCTGGCCTTCGCGGTATTGTCGACCAGATGTCGACAGTTATGCACTTTAATCGACACTAATATATCGTATATAAGATAACGTAATTGTATCGTATTTTTCAGTTATTATAAATCAATCGTTTTTACGTAATATTAAATAAACATTAAATTTATTAATCGTTTCGTTTTTATTACGCAATTGTCGGCTAACTGGCCGACAATATAAAGATAAAAATTAGTTAACATTTAATTTATAAAAATTTCTGAAAAAGTCTGAGAGAGTAAAATCTCCAAAATTTTGGTTCTCTATGGATAAGCCGGTCTCACCCCTCAGATCGCAATCTAAATAATTACTAACATTTTAAAATTTTATCTTTATTTTGTAAATTATTTATTTATTAAAAATAATGTAAAAGTTTTCAAATTTTTTATTTATTTATTTTTGTATATATTATTATAATTGTTATAAATTACTTTTTATTGTTTCTATACAGTAGTTATAAGATATTTATGCAGTGAATTAATGTAACATAAATTGATATAATGATTGATATTACTATTTATAAAGAAAATATATTTTATTGTATATATTAAAATATTGTTTTTTAGGCATAATCTTAAATGTCGACATTGGCCATACATATTTATATTACAGTATTAATATGAGTGCCGATGAAAGCAATAATGATAATAACAAAAAAATATTTGATTGACTTTAACCTTAGATTATAGAGTGACAAAATGGCAATGATATAGATAACGTTAAAATAAATAACACACTAATTGGTCATCAATAGTATAATTAGCAGATAATTACAAACGAATATTATATGTAAATATCACACAAAATGCTAAGATTTGCAAAACGTATGCTTGATTTATAATAACGAAATAAATGAAGATTTGATTAAATAAATAAATATATAATTTGATATTTAATTTTAAATTCTAAATAAACATTTTTAATAAATTTTATTAAAAAAATCAGGAATAAGTTTCTATAATATAAAATATAAATATAGAATATAAAAACCTTAAAATTATATTTTAAATAACTATATTACAATTAAATGTAATTTTTTGTATCCAGATATTTAAATAATTACTAATTCTGTTAATTAAAAGAATTAAAAAAGCTTTTAAATTATTTGAGACTTTTCTGAAATTTTTTTTATCTTTTAAAGTTTTTTTTATTATATGTTAATTTAATATTTTATAATTTTTTTATAAACTAATAACTTGGATAAACAAAATTAAAATCAATTAAAAGATATCATATAACATAAATAAGACAAATAGATTAAAAGTTTAATTTTTAGTTAAATTTTCAAATAATAATTTATTAATTTACTTAATGAATAAAAAATGCATTAAAAATTTATGTTAGTTTAGTTTTAAAAAAGAAAAAATTTATGATACATGCATTTCAAAAATATATAATAATATATTTTTTAAAAAGCTCATCAATTATGATATATGTCTTTTTATAAAATAAATTATTAGTGAATGTCATGCGCGGGACATCTCAGGGATGCTGGGATCAGATGTGATGCTATCAGATCCCTAACATTTCTTTTAGTTTATTGGACTTCCTATAACTGTTGAACCAATTATATTGTAACCGTTAAAATGTGTTTTATTAAACAGTTAGTAATATTTTTATAAATAACAAATTTTTATGTAATATAATCAAAAATGTCACCCAAAGCTAATACAATTGTCACTCGAAATGCTTTTATAGGACATATCATTAAAAAACTTGAATCATTAAGTATTGCATTTTATAACTTTATTGAATGTTATTTATATTTTTTTAAAACTTTATATTTATAATAAAATACATAAATTATTAGTTAAAATGTTTATCTTGTTGTACTTAATAATAAATTTTTAAAATTATAAATATTCTATTAATTTTAACGCCTTTATTAATTATTAATCAGTTAGCATTTAAGTGTAAAAATATTATTTTGTAAAAATTAGATAATAATAAATAATTTGATAATTGTTTAAGAAATTTTTTGATAATATTACAAATAATTATTTAAGTGCTTTAATTAATATTTAAAGTATTTAAATTTATTTTTAAATTTGGACAAAATAAAAGCCATTATAACATGTTTTATTATCTTTTATATATTGAATTAAAAATATTTTCCTATACTGTATATTTAGTAGTATATAAATTAGTGGCTACTTTATATAATACTATTTATATGATAATATTATATACTGTATTATATAATGCTAAGTTTAATTTAAAATTATAGTAATAAAGCAATAAATATTAATATATTGCTAACATCTGTCAGCAGTACTTTTAAATTACACATAATTTCATTTAAAAAATTTATAATTATATATTTAAAAATTATTTTATAATAATTTAATTTCGTTTTAAAGATAATGTATTAGCATTTATTTGAATGACAATTTATATTTTTAATTTAAATATAAATCAACAATTTAAATATATTCTTAAAAATTATTTTAATCTAAAATCTTATTATTATTATCACATGAAATAATATACGAAAAAATCTATGAGCATATCATACTGTATATTAAACTTAACTAAATTCATACAAAAATATAGTTAATTTGAATAATTTTTGCAAATACTTTAATATTGTATAGTATTTTTAATAGTAACCATTCAATTACAATTAGTATTAAATTTTTAATGTTAAAATATTGGCAACAATGAGTAAAGTTAGCTATATTTTTGAATGAATTTACTAAAGTTTAATATATAATCTGTATAACTGGTTTGTGTGATAAATCACTGATAATATAAGTATATAATAATAATATAAAAATTAATAAACTTTTTTTTTCATAAATTGATGTTTTTGTGAAATGTTTATGTAAATAATTACAAAAAAACTATGTTTGACTAATTTAGATCATATATTTATAATCGCAAACACATCATTACCTAACTGTCCCATAATCTATTGCGATGAAAGATTTACGCGATTTATTGGTTGGAAGCGATCGGAAGTAATTAGCAAAAGCTTAATCTCTGAATTATTTCACGGGATTTACAATAAAAATAGTGACAATAATTGTATTATAGAGTCATTTAAAAGTGCTATCATTGATAATATTGACTTTGAGTTTGAAAACACTTTTGTCAAAAAAGATGGTCAGTTGTAATACGATTATAATAACTATATTTGTTTATTAATATTTTCTAATTATCATTGAATAGGGACAAAGTTTATGTGTAATGTATTGATGATACCGATCAAGTCATCGCATTTGGTTATTGTAATGTTTGATCCCTTTCCAAATCAACAACATTTATCGGATTGTCATAAATGTAAGCATAAAACTATATATTGAATATATTCAGAGTTAAGTAAAGGGTAGGGATATGGCGAAAATACCGCCTAAGATTGAGATTTTGGGATATGACCCCGCACACTTTTTGACCAAACCGGAAAAAATTTCGCTTAAAAACAAGAAATTAACCCCTTCTAAAATTTCGGAGCCGATTTTTTTTAATTTATAAAAATTAAAATTTTAACTAAAATTTATCACTTAAATGTTTTTAGGTTTTAAAAACATATTAAAATTGAATTATTTAATAAAAATTAGTAAAATAGTTTAAACTACGTTGAAATTGAGCCAAAAATAACATAATTTTACTAAAATTATGTAATTAAAGACTTAAAAATAAATTGCTTGTTCAATAAAGTAATAATTTTACAATTAGGATATTATTTTAAGATGATTAAAATAATTCTAATTATATATATATTATTATAATGTTTTTTATAAATTAATTTTATTTCTTTACATTTTAAATGTAAAATAATTATATTTATAGCTTTTTGAAATTTTAATCAAAATAAATTAATTATTTACATTTTAAGAATTAGTCGAGTTTAAAATTAAAAGAAAAAAATAGTATTAAGTTAATACTACAATATATTTATCTAAATATAACATTATTGTAATAAAAAAATGTTTAACAAAAAACTTAAAAAATGATTTATTTGTACAAAAAAAAGTAATTGAATTACAATTAAAATAATATTTAAGATAATTAAGATGATAATAATAATAAATTATACCATAATATTTAGTAATTTTGTTACTTTAAATTTTGCATTTTAAAGGCAAAATTATTTTTTTATTTATATAATTTTAATTAAAATTTAATTTTTTATTAATATTATGAAAATTTAAGGAATTTATGTGAAATATATTCTTACTTTCCTGGGAATTTACTCCCATTTAAATGGGAATTTCGAGAATTTGGGGAATTTTTAAGGAATTATTTTTTGATCTTCCCTGTATTTTAAAATTTTTAATAAATTGTCGTTTAAAAATGCAATAAAAAGGACCCTATACCCCAAGATTTTTCGAAATTTTTTCGATTTTAACCCACTTATACCCCCTTAAATCCAAAATCTCGCTTAACATTGATAATATATATATTGTTTTATTATTTATAAAAACAAACAATTTAGTACACTAAGTTACTACAGTATATTTTTAGTTATAATATAATAACTTTAAATACTGTACATTTCAATGTACAACTATGTATACAAATAATGTTATACACTATTTATATTTAATATTATAGATTTGTAAAGCATTATTGTTAATGAGAAATATAATTTAATAATTCAAAACATATAGTATTTTCAATTAATTAATAATTGATTAATAGGGCAATCAATCGATAATATATTAAAGAGTATATATTCAAGTAAAGCATTGTGTGATCCCATTGAAAGAAGTCAATCATTGGATATAAATGAAACTGTTATTCAAATGACAAGACATGAAAATATTGAAAAGACGGCAAAAATGGCCAAAATTATACCAAACAAACATCTCGTGTCAACTAATTGTGTTTTACAGACTAAACTAAAAGCGAGTAAGAAATTATTATATCGTTTATTATAATTGTTTGAATTTTATTGGTAATTGTAATTAAGTTATAAAATCAATATCTGAATAAATTGTAACATTGCAACAATCATTTTTCAAATATATATTTTCATAAATTATAGCATTTCATTAATACATTTATTATATGTTTATTGAGTTTGCGTTTTATTCAGATTTACTACACATAAGCTCTGATATAGTAATATAAAAAATAATTACTTTCTTAGAAAATTTAAATACCGTATAAACTTTATAAGAAATGTATTAATATAATTGAAAACTAAATATTACTTAAATTATATTATTATATAATAGTATCAATGGTTGACGTATCTAAAGATTGTGAACTCAAATCACTTAAATGTGATTTAAAGGGAAACCACAGAGTTTTAAGAGTACATCAAAAACCTAATACTAAACTTATATTAAAGGAAATATCAAAACCTCATCACAACGTTGGAGAGAAAGTGGCTCAGGTATGCTATTATTATTATTACCATTACTATAGTACTGTATACTGTATTTAATACTATTACTCATAATAATAGCAATAATATAGATTTATTTTTACGTGATCTGCAATTTGTATGAATTTATATCATTTTTACATTCTATGAGACCATCAAAGTCTAAATTTTTAAAAATAGTAAATGTGTTTGTAATCTAATTTACTTAAAATATAATACAGTGTTAGTGTTTGGTCTAATAAAATAAAGATTATTTATTAATTATCATAGAAATTGTATTTGAAAATAATATTTTAAAATACACCAAAAAATACAATTTAAATTTTATTATTTATTATAGTAATAAATTAATTAGTATTTTAAAATAAAGATTTCAATGCCTTTATGTGACCTTTCCGGGGGCCCAATGCTACTAATCAATGCTCGTATATATCGATATCAGTGTCTCGGAAGCATTTACACGATCTTCAGGTAACTTATCCGTGTAAACAAAATTATGCGACACTTTATTACGCTTACGCTTACACTTACTGTTCAAATAATGCGAATAATAAATAGATATAAAATAAATAGACTTATTATACGTTAGGCATATTAAACCAGATCAAGGGTACGGCTAGAAAAGTCAATTGTCTGGATTGTTGAATATAATGCATGGGTTTAGACTCTAAGTAACTTAGTTAAGTAACATTGTTAAAGTATGAGAGTTAATCCCTTAAATAAACAAAAGTATTAATACAAACAAATACAAATCTTATAACAAATAAGTGAACTAATTTTTCTATAGAGCCATTAGTTATAAAAATCATATTATACATCACATTTATTATTGAATATTTTAATAAGTGATAGATAATAGATTAAATATTGTTGACAGGAATCAATGGATTTGTTAGACACAACAATTATATATTTTTAGTACTACTAGAGTATTAAAATTTAATGTAAACTTAGTTATTTTATAAGTGTATATTTTATAATAATATTTTTTTATATAACTTTTCCTATTTCTACCATGTACATAATACATAAGTACAGTATAATACTCTATATTATAGCTTATAATAATAATTAAACATCTGTAAAAACTATTTACTATTAACATTATACTACACATATACACATATTAATTATAAAAGCTTATAAAATACTTTAATCAGATATTAATATAAAAAGATAATTAAACATAAAACAGTACAATTGAAGTAAGGTAAATTATTATAATTAATAAATATGATAGATTGAATAAATACTGTATAGTAAATTTGTCTTTAAACATATAAACCATTTAGTATGTATTTCATCACAATATTATTATATAATAAATTGATGCAATTTCTATTAAAAAATAATATAGAGAAATAAACTATTCTTGTTTTTATTATATTATTTGTTACTTTATTTAAATCAATTTAAAGAATAAAAATTATCTATTAGTACTTATTAACTTATCAATCATATTTTAAATAATATATTAGTTTAATAAGTTAGTAGTGTAAAATAAATAGTTTGTTTTTCAACAATTATTATACAATACAGTCGCACCCAATTTGAAATTTACTTTCAAATAATTTGATAGAAAGGGGTTTGGGTGGGGTTAGGGTTACCTGTAGACCAAATGTTTAGTAGTCATTTGATTTTTTTTGCCAAAAACGCCATTTAGACTTAAATAATATATTTTTATTATTTTTAAATATAAAATATTCTGCATTATAAATAGTTATTTTAAATAATAATAGATTTTAATATAATAAAACGACAATGATAACAAATGATATATACTAAGTTATAATTTAATTTATAATTAATAAACTAAATTTTATAACAAAAAAAAGCTAAATTATAGTGCAGAATATTTCTACTTGTACATTTTTAGTGGTAAATTATTTTATTTATTTATTTAATTAATTGAAAACATTTTAATATATTTTATTTATCTCATTATCTTCTCTATTAACTCCTCAATTGATATTATAATTTATTATATTTTATTTTAATAACAAAAATTGCATATACAAATATATTGATAATAAAATAACATTATATAACATTAGAGTGCAGTAAAACTATTAGTTATTTATAGCAAAGTTATAAAGAATGCAATTGTTTTGAGATATAATAAATGAGCAAAAAATAATATATTTACATATATTATATATACATAATATTAAATATGTAATTAAATTGTATGTAATAATGTAAAAATCAAAACAAAATATAATATCATTGCAATAATAGTATATAAAGAACTCTAAATAACATTCATTTTATGTTTTTTTGCAAACAATATATTTTAGTGAATAAACTTATTATTCTGGTATTGCTTTAATTAAACTAAAAATTCAAAATAATAAGTATTTTAATTATTAAAAAATTATAATATAAATTATTTTTAATGATTATTAATGCATTATATATTAAATACTATACTGTTTGCTTTGAAACGTTTACTATTAAAATAGTTATCTTGACTTTAAAATAATTAAATTTGTTATTGAAATGAGATTGTTCAATTGAAATATATATATATATATATATATATTGAGGATTCTATAATTTAAATACATTAATTTAAAATTAAATGGTTAAACACTGTTTAATATTAAATATTAAACTGGATTTAAAAGTGATAGCCAATAGATAGACTCATAAATAACACCCATTTAATCGCTTTTTTATAAATATATAAATAACAATATAATATAAAATACATAATATGTCCCCAAATAGCGTTATTACTATTACTACTCTCATTATTACAATCGCCAACTTTTATAAACTTAATTAATATATGTAAACAATTTTGGTTACAATATGTATCTAATAAACATTGTCTACAATGTATTGTCGATAATATGTTAACATATTTTTAATATTGTTATAATCAGTAGTAGTATTAGTGTTACTCACAATCAGTATTATACGACATTCTGTAAGTTAAACATTAATAAACTTAAATTTAATTTTAACAACACTTAATTATTTTATTATTCATTTTATAACTTTTCTATTTTTGAAGAAAATTTTTTTAAATAAAATTTTAATAAAGAAATGATTATATAATATCAAAATTTTGAAAAATATTGTGGAAATGTATTGTGTTATTTATAACACATATCAAAATATTTCTAAAATTTTTAAAATTATATACATTGAAAAATATCTTGAATAATTTTAAGTTAAATTGAATTAATTTAAAATAAAATTATTGCAAACATTTGTTTTATTATGTTTAGAGGATAACAACGTATTCGGAAAAATTGAAAAAATTAAATCCAATTCTATTCAAAATAACATTATTTTAATCACATTTAAAGGTTTATATTGATATAAAATATAGTGTAACGGGAAGTGATATATTGCACAAAATGTAAATTTATATAACTTTTGAATAATACATATTAGAAAATTGTTTTCAGATAAATATTGATAATATATTTTTAATGTATTGATATTGAGTTTACAAAAGTTTTATTAACTATTATAAAATAGTATAAACAAATGTATATAAATCAATCCAAAAAAATTGTAAACTCAATGCCAATACATTAAAAATTGACATTAAATGTATTTTTATGAAATTTTTCTTTGAAAATAATTTTCTAATGAATATAATCAGCATTCATATTAAGAATCTTTGTTTTATCTATATTTATCTGAAAATAATTTTATAAAATTTTATTCAAAAGTGATATCAATTTAAAATAAATTTACATTTGCTTATAAAATTTCCATTCAAACCTATAATGGGGACATTCCTACTCCTAATGGGCTTTTTTAGATTAAAGGTTTAACATAAAAAATAATTTACAAAAGTGTAATGCAATGGTTTACTTATTAACGTATTATCAACTAAATAACACATGAAATACTCAATGTTTATTTGCAAATAAAGATTATAACTTTATTTTAAAAACAAAGATTTAAAAATAGTGGTATTTTGAATTATTTTGAATAATAAGTTTTGATTTTTTAATGATATTTTAATGATTAAGTTATTGTTTCAGTATTAGAATTTTAATAATATTTTAATAATTTATTATAAATGACTGAAATATTAAATACTGTTAATCTTAACCAATCATTATTATTAATAATATACAAACACTGAACTTAACGGACTGTTTTTATTATTGTTTTATATAGTATTTAATAAGTATAATAATAAGATTTAATATTTTTTGCGAAAAAATTATTTAAAGATAATATTAAATAATTGCATAAATTTATGTTTTTTTCTAATAAACTAGATATAGATTACAATTTCTTATAAATTATCAAGGTAAACGATACCATTAAGCACTTTAAAACTTTAAAAAACCTAAAGCATGTATAATGCAAATAAAAATTTTATAATAAAGTCCAAGATTTGGTCAAAACATATTTAAGTTTATGCACTGTATTTTGTTGTATGTTTTTCTATAATTTTTTAAAAACTGCGTTAGATTTTTTAGTGTATATCCTGTAAATTGTCAACTGTATTTTTTTTGTTGGTTTATTGTATTTAAATAATTTTAGTATTTCATAGTATTTTAATTCATACATGATTTACATAATTATAATTTTGTTTGATATACAATAAATTGTTTTAATGTAGACTTTTATTTATTTACAGAAAGATATGAAAAATATAAATAATTAGTTTTTAAGCAAACATTTGATTTGATTTAAATTGAGTAAAAATGAATGTTTTACCGTAAAATTCATGTCTAGTTATGAGCGCCTGCTCTGAAACAATATATGGCCCGTTATGTGAATCAATAGCTGTGAGCATTGCCTCCTTTGACGCACAGCTTTTAGTCTCAAGTTTTTCATATGAATTATAGACATATTATAGACATTATAGATATCAAGATTTATGTGAAGTTATTTTAACTATAAGTCATATTTCTGTGATTTAAGTGAACTTTTTTTCATAACATATACATTGCCTTTATTTATATTAATACTAATGAATATGCAATTACTTGCCTAATAAAAGCCAAAATGTAATAATTATATATTATTATAATTTTTGGTGATTTTTAATATATAATGAATTTGTCTAACTTTACACTAAATTAATAAAAAAAATATTATGTAAAGACATTGCCTTCAAGTTAAAGTTGCCTTTAATTTGAATTACAAGATTTTATAAGAAATATAAGAAATGTCACCACAAATCTCGAATTTACACGAAGAGTACCAAAGATGTATTGGTAATAACAGAAGTGATGAAATTGCAATCAGTATCCGAGTTCCGTACCAACAGCACAATCAAAGACATCTTCTCAAGAGTTCACCTCATATGAGGCAGAACTCGACGCCTCAGATGAGACGTCAACAGGCCTTTGATGTGCCGACCACTCAAACACCACTGACCCGTACAGCTATGTCCACCGTTTGGCTCTCACCTAACAATTCATTTGAGTCAAACACTACAACATCTCATTCAATGCAAAAGTTAAGACAACAGCAGTGGACTAAACAACAGTCTAGTGTTAACTCTTCCAACCATTCAAACGGTGATATCCGTAGTCATCCAACAAATAATAGGTCCCGAAAAAGCTCTATATTTGAACTCAAAGAAAATGCCAGAAGAAAATTCAGTTTAATTCCTCAAGTGAGTCAACTTTACATACCTGTCCTCTCATACATTCATTAAACAAATACAAATAGTCATAAGAGTTATGCAAGTTTTATACCGTATATCTAATTAATCATATAATAAATTTCAAATAAATTATTTATTTATTGTAAGTCTTATTCTTATATTTTTATATGCATTTATATATTATACTTTGTAATTGCATTTTAAGTAACATTTAGACTTTTATAGTAATTCTAAGTAAGAAAATTATATTTTTTATTAAAATTTTAAAAATCAAAAGCAATTTTAATTAATTTTTTGAATGCTATTTAATATTACATTAATTATTTCTTAATCTGTTTGAGATAAAATTATTGAGAAAAATTTTAAATTAAATAAAAATAAATATTATTTAGTAAACTTAATATTTTTTACTTAGAAATTATAGTAAGTGTAATAAATTCTTATTGTTAAAAATGTCTAGAAATGATATTTTTATGTCATATGAATTGATATTTTAAGTGGAAGTTATACCCTATTGTTTTGCAATAAATAATAAATTTTAATATGAATTAAAATAAGAAAAGATTTGATCTCAAGATTTAATAAAGAGTTTGATATGAATACACACCTGCTTTTGACATACCTTTTCTCTTAATGTTTATATAATCCTATTGTTTCTATAGAAACGTTCCCTTTATTTAATGCCAAAGGTTTAAACAATAAATTTAAAATTGAAGTATTTATCACCTATTTTGTTGATTTATATACAGTATATATAAATATATATAAAAATTATTTGTTTTGTTTAATTACTTTATTTTATATATAAAAATATCAATCAATTTTTTCTACTAAAATTTATATTATTGAATATTTAATTAATACATAATACCGGTTAATATATATTAATGAATGAATATGAACAGTACGAATATATTAATACTACTGTATTTTATTATAATAAATACCATATATATCACTAAAACTATTTGATAACAATAAATTGTATTAATTTTTGAGATTACCTATTATTTCATCATTAAAATAATTAAAAAATAATTTGTATAAATAGACATACTTACTATTAGTATTATGATATCTGTAAAAATAAATAAATACTGTAATACTTATTTTGCACAAAAAGTTATTAATTTAACTTTTTACTTAAAATGTAATTTTTTAATTTTTGTTGTCAATTTGATAAACTTTTCGACACTAATCAGTATTTAATATATAATATATAAACTTACTATAACTTAAAAAATTGGTTGTAATTGATCCCAAGGACAGGCGTTTTTCTTCAGTCAAATTATCAAATTATAAGTAAATTTGATTTATTTGAATAACTTTTATAATTTATGTCAAATTAATTTGTTTTAAGTTAAATTAAAATCGGAGAACTTTTGCAAAGTATATAAAAACTTTTTTGTTTGTCAATAACAACTAATTACAAAATGTTATACATTTGCAAAAATATAAATAATTCTTTAAATGAGAGAAATATTAACTTTTTGAACAACAAATAAATTTTTTTAGTGATTATGGCTTTTAAATTAATTAGTTTTATAATTTTTTTACTTATTTTATAGTATAAATATAAATTTATTAAATATTTGAATTTTTAGATTATTAATTTTTATAAATATAGAATTTTGAAAACTATATACTAATACTAATAATTATATACGGTTAGAAATGGGCAAATAAAAAGTTTCTAGAAAATTTCTCATGAATAAATTTCTATAGAAATTTAACTTTTTTGTTATACTATGGGATCCCCATATCTATCTATAAATATATTAAAGAGACAATACTGTAAATTAAAATGTAATAAACTATTATATAAATGGGATACCTATATAAATAATTATAATTATTTAATAATTATCAGTTTTGTAAAATTTTATTCATATTTTTATTAATTAATAATTAAAAAACTAATAATAATATTTAATTATTACTTGTAAAAAATGTTACAAGATAATAAATATTAAGAGAACAAAATTAACCATGGAGATCCCATAGATAGAAATTTCTTTTAGAAACTTTCTAGAAATTTCTTTTAGAAACTTTCTATAAAATTCTTTTAGAAACTTTCTAGAAATTTCTTTTAGAAACTTTCTAGAAATTTCTTTTAGAAACTTTCTAGAAATTTCTCTTTTTTGCCAACACTATATACGGTATATATATTAATGGTTAATTAGTTAGCCAATTAATTAGTCAATTTTTTATTTGTTGATTTGAAAACAATGAATTAAATTTCAGTATTTAAAACTAAATACAATGTGTATTAATATTAATTTATGTAAAACCTGATAATTTTATAGAAATGTTTCGTTATTTATTCATTAAACCAATTTGTTTTGAATATTTAAAAAATTATTTTTTATTTAAGAGTTTTTTGTTAACAAACAATTTACTATTTAATAAAAATGAATTTAGCAATATACATTTTATTATTTACAAATGTTCAATTATTAACAGGTTATTAAAGTATAATTAATTACTGTTAGAATGCAAAAGTATTTTCGTTTTTTGGTATTCTTAAAAGTAACTAAGTTTTTCTGTGACTTATTGCTATATTTAAAAAATAATTTTTTGCCTATTATAAACTTTGATATCTAGTCTTAAAATGTATAATTAAATATTTGTTATATATGTTCAAATGTATCAGTAATAATGCCTGACATCACATGACATCACAGTAACTATTATAAAGTGTCAGTAAAATACTGTATAATTAAATATTTATTATTATTTCGAATATTTGAATTGTTTTTATCTTTTTATTAATGTAATCGATGTAATATCCTATAAATGGTATTTTAATTATAATTATTATAAATACATTTATAAAAAAATTATATGTAAATAATATTCAAAAGATTCGGTTTATGTCTATCATAGAGACCCAACGTTTTTACTTTGTATTACTATTGTTATGTATTAATAAATTCATATATGATTCAAAAAACATTTAAATATTTATATTTCTGTTGTTTATATTTTGTTAATTAAATCATGCATTTGTCGTGTATTACTGTATACCATATTAGACATTATATTGTTTTTCAAAAAATTCAATCACATTCTTATTATTGATTTACAATTTCTTTGTGTATAAACATAATTCTGTACATTATATTAAAAGATTTGAATTATTTAAAAAATCATATGAATGTAATTCATGTCTAAAATCTGATTCATTTAATTATATTGTTTCGTTTCAAACACACTGTACTGTATTATACCTGTTATGATTATATAACTATTGAATATATTAAATAATTTTAAGTAAAAACCTATTTTATTTGTAAAACAATTTGAAATTACAAAATGCTAGTAAATTAGTTTATAATATCAATACTGTACTCAATAACTACAAAATGATCAATAAATCTAATTATTATATTAATAAATTTATATACAGTATATTTAGCTAATGAATATTATTTGTTTAAATATAATTAATTTATGAGAAGCTATATAATTTGTTTAATAAATAGATATATAATTTATATTTAAATAATTGAAAAAAATATTGAAATAGATTACACAAGTAATATAAGAATATGTCATTTTTTATTTTATGTATTGAATGCCAAAATACTTTAAGATCTGTGATATATAAGTAAACTAAACTTATTTTAAGACTTTATATATCTTATATACTTTAGTACATTAATATACTGTAAACTTTATATAGATTATTAATATTTAACAATTGTAATACTGTATCATAAGTAAACTATTCAAATAAAAATCAAGCAAAATATTTAATGTAGATAAAATATTTGCAATGTGTTTATAAAATATAATAAGAAATTTTTTAAATTAGTGTAACAAATATTTCTGTGTAATTTATATTGAATAACAGATTATTAAATTTTTATTATGTTTTTATTTAGTCATTAGTATTGAATAACAAATAAAGTTTTTATCTCTCCTGCAATTTGAGAATTTTTCCTGAAATTTTCAACTCTACATAACTTACTTAAAATACTTATTTTGATTGTCGTTCAAACATTTTTAACAAATATTTTAAGTCAAAATTTGAATAAACAAATTTTATCAAAAATATTATAAATGACAAATAAAATTTAACTATTATATTTTATTTAATAATTTTTTTGAGTATTTTTTCACAATACATAATATTATAGATGTGTGCTATAAAAATATTTTTATTGGATTTTTTGTTAATATAATTATAAACTATCAAATATTTTTTAAAAATTGCATCATAATCTTAATGTAAAAATAGTAATAAAATTTACAAAACATACTCAATCATTGAATGTTTTTATTAGATTTACTTAAAAAATTAAAATCACGTATAATATAAATATTTTCTAAATAAAATCCTTATTATATAAAATATTGTACAAAGAGATATCTCTGTCTAAAATATCATTTTTTATTAATATATTTTATTATACATTAATAATTTTTTTTAATTAATTTATTACATAAACATTTTTAATTAATTCATTTTTAATAAAAGTAAAACAATTTTTGTAAAAATATGTATTTTTAATTTTAAAACAAATAGTTATTATTTGTATAAATCTGGGGTTTTTAATACTTAAAGCGTTTAAAGAATACAGTAATAAACTAAATATTGTTAAACATTTACATATTGTTTATATTGATAAAAAAACTCAATGAATAAATTCACGGCTAATAAATTGCCAAATATTTTCATTTGTTTAATTTAAAAATATTTCTTAAATATCAATTAATAAATGTATTTTTGAAAGTCAATTATTAATATACTGTACATTAATATATACTGTATATGCAATTGTGTGAAACTGTGTGTAATACATAAATTTATATAATATTACATATATTTTGTATACAGTATGTGTGCAATGCATCCATTGATGAATCAAGTTTTTGGTTATACACCTGTATTACTGTTACAATACATTGTAAGCTATGACATGTCTGCATAAAACGTCAATTATACATGTATTATATACTTTTACCGTATGATAATGTTATTTTTCATATTTTTATCATTTTCATATGGACTAAAATGCAAGAATATACGGTATTGTATACAGTGTATAGTAATTTATGTAAAATACTATATTTTTACTGTGGGGAGCGCTATAGGGATACAAACCTTTCTCCGATTATAATATAATAATTTTATTTATTAGAAATATTTAAAATCAAAAGTATTTATTTTTATTTATTTACTTACAGTCTTTTAACATAAATAACTAATACTATTAATAGATAGTCTATGTATTTATATAATAAAAGGTAAATACAATATATCTTTAAAGCATTTTGTAAATTTAATTATAATTTATTATGGCATTTATATAAATTAGTTAAAACAATTTATTTTAAATAATTTTTTGCAATCTTACCAAATAAGGATAAATAGTTTTAACATTTGTAAAAATATAAGATTTGATTATTAAAATATTAGTTAATATTACTGACATTTCAATGCGTGAACATCATTGGAAAAGTCAATCAAAATCAGTAAATATAACAAACAAATAGCTATTCATAATTGCATATAACTATTGTATTGGAAATGTCAATTTGAAAAGTTTTTATTGATTTTTTTTCAAAACAAAATGTTTAATATTATTATTAGTAGTAATGTATTATTAAAGCAATTGTTTATATTGATTATATTTCATTGATTAATATGTAGTCGATTATATTTAATCAAATTTTCTTTACATTAAATATTGTATAAATTGTATCGTTATTTAAATCATATACTTTTATGACTCAAATATCATTGCAAAAGATTATTGATATTTGTTTACTATTGTATTTTTATTGTAAAACTACTTTTATATTACTTATTTTTCCAATGATTTTTATAATAACAATTTATTAATATACACAACATTAGTCAATAATATGATATATTTAGTTTCGCTAATATTAGTTAATAATGTAACTGAAGTTTATCTAATATTAAGTTACAACTATTAATTTATTAAAATTGATATATTTTTTTATTAATTTAACTTTACTATTTTTAGATAATTTTAGATTTATAAATATGAAAAAATGATAAAATATTATTTAGAATTTTTACATAATTAATTCTTGTCATTATTATATAACATTTTACTGTATTGACGTCATCCAGATAAGGCGTCCAAATAAGTTGGGGAGGGGTTAATGGAATTTGGACATGCATGTAATTAATATTTCGAAAATTGTGTATACATATTATTAAAAATAAAAAAATAAACAATACTTTTAATTTAGTTAATAATATATATATATTAAATTTAAAAATTAAATATTTTGTTTCCAAACTACTGGCCATTAATATAATATACTAAATACTGTATTATACTTCGATTGCGCTATTTTTTTAGACCTTAGGCGGAAAATCTCATCAGTAGATACCGCCGAACATAGATTTTAGTACTGTATTTGTTAGGAAATTTTTTACAGTTACAGTAAAACAAATTATATTATTTTAATTAAAATCTAGTGGTTTCATAATTTTTATTTCTATCTAATAATAATAATAATAAAAAGTAAATTATCAAATATGATACAACAATATAAGTTATCAATTAATAACTTAATTTAAATAAATTCATATATTTTGCTAAAATTACAGTCAAGTTTATTAGCAGTTTTTTATTTGCTTTGTCAGCAAATTTTATGTTAAAATTATAATTACATAATTTAAAAATAAGATTATATTATTATATAAAAGTATTAATACTTTTTTTTGTAATTTATATTAATCAGATATTAGTATAGGATATATCAAATTGTTGATAATATTATTGTAACCAATTTTTATATACCATACTTTTATATTGTTTACTAAACGTGTATATTATATAAATAAAAGAAATCTTGATTAAACGTATGAGAAAATATATACAAAATAAAACAATGATATTATAATATAAATAAAAGTCATTAGTGTTGAAATAAATGCTTATTTGTTATGTCATGCAATCACTGGACGTGACATCAAATATGAAACCTTTTTTCTATTGATTGCGTGTTTATATAAATATAATATAACGTCCAGTCATTCATTATCTTATGGCAAACACTGAGAGTTATGAAAATATTACACATCTCTTATAAAATAATATAACTTTTATTAATATAATTTGACTATAAGTTACTAATGTTATATTTACAGTAATACTAAAGACAAATTT
Organism: Oppia nitens; assembly: GCF_028296485.1. Classification (NCBI taxonomy): domain Eukaryota; kingdom Metazoa; phylum Arthropoda; class Arachnida; order Sarcoptiformes; family Oppiidae; genus Oppia; species Oppia nitens. Next base: position 1,091,571 of record NW_026533197.1, read on the forward strand.
ATAAATATAAAACCAGTTGAGAATGCTAGAAAGCATTTCCACACGAATTCCTAATCATAATTAAAAATTAAATTCACTATGATAAAATAAAATCAACTTTAGTTATGTAGGTTATCAAACGATTTAGTATGACAAAATAAACAACTACAGTCATTTGGAGTATCAAATGATTCAGTATTACAAAATAAACTACTATTTTCCTAAAAAATAAACTTAAAAACGAAAAAAATCAAAAAATATTCAAAAAATATTCAAAAAAATCAAAAAAAATTCAAAAAAATCAAAAAATATTCAAAATTTTTTTAATTAATTTTTGGACACCATTTTCTTCAATTTCCTAAAAAATAAACTTAAATAAGAAAAAAAGCAAAAAAAAAATTCAAAAAAAAAATTTGTAGCTGATAGTGGATTCGAACCTATGTCCTCGTGGGACAGACAGACCGACAGACAGACAGACCGACAGACAGACAGACCGACAGACAGACAGACTTATAGAATGCATATACGTATTCCTTTCAGGAATTCGTGAATATATTTATTTATATTTGGTTTAATTAATTATATTTACTATAATTTCTAATTATTGAAATACATTATTTTAATGTAAATTTTTAAATCAAAACAAAATGTTTGATATATTAGACAATTTATAAAATGAATAACGAAGCCAACTATAAATAGACAATTCTATATGCAATTGATAAACACTTATACATTAATTAATATTTAAATTAGATGTTATGACAATTTAATTATTTGTTTATAATTAATGTATTAAACATTTTTGGCAATGCTTTTAATATACGTCAATATTATATAATATGTTACTTTGAATTAATTTATATGTAATGTTATATACTGTATATATCTGTATATATATACTGTATATATCTGTATATATATACTGTATATATCTGTATATATATATACTGTATATATCTGTATATATATACTGTATATATCTGTATATATATACTGTATATATCTGTATATATATATACTGTATATATCTGTATATATATACTGTATATATCTGTAAATATATATATATACTGTATATATCTGTATATATATACTGTATATATCTGTAAATTATATATATACTGTATATATCTGTATATATATACTGTATATATCTGTAAATTATATATATACTGTATATATCTGTATATATATACTGTATATATCTGTATATATATATATATACTGTATATATATCTGTATATATCTGTATATATATACTGTATATATCTGTATATATATACTGTATATATCTGTATATATATATACTGTATATATCTGTATATATATACTGTATATATCTGTATATATATACTGTATATATCTGTATATATATACTGTATATATCTGTATATATATACTGTATATATTAAATTTATAATTATATTTGTTCTAATAAATATAGCTTTTATAGTGTTTAATATTAACTCATAAAAGATTTAAATCATAAACATTAATAATGTGTGGATATGTTGTCTATAATAAGGTGTGTATTTAGGGTAATGGTTTCACTTTAGGGTTCACTTCATTTTTAGTAGATTTGAAAATCACAGATTTTATCAAACTTTTGTCATATACTGTATATTATGAATATATAATGTAAAGGATGTGACCAAACGGTACTTATATTTAGTAACTTATTATCTAAAACAAAGATATTTATATTTAAAAAATAGGATTTTGTCTATTGAATTGATATATTAATTTTATTATCTTAATTTTTGGTAACTTGTATTAATATAATTATATTGCTAATTATTAAATATTATTTTTAATATTTTATTAATATTTAAAGTTAACAAAATTATTACATTTTATAATATATTTATTTTATTTAAAAAATTATTTTTAAGATTCGAAAATAATTAAATTATAAATATTATTTTTTTTTAAATTTAAGTTTAATTTAGAATAACAATAATTTATATTAATTGTTCCCAATTGTGTATTAATTAATACTAATAAGTAATGTATTGATTAATACCTATTTATATTGTATCAAATAGATGTTATAATAGTTGCTAAAAAGCCATATAGTTATTTAAATAGTTATGTATTAAAAAAATATTTACAAATAATTACATTAATTTTGATTATATTGAATAATAAAATAATATTTGATTTTTTCTCATACGTTCTTTACTTAAAATATTTCTAAATTTAGAAAAACTTCCCAATAGTTGTATATTAGTTACCAAAATAAATCAAATAGCTATTGAAATATTTATTTATTTTTTAATATTTGCAAATAATATGTGATTCACTTATTTTCAGTATATTTACAAGAATGATGTACAGTATTATAAATATACTAATTATTTCTATTGTTCACAAAAAATATAAATTAAAAACATTTTACAGTTTTTATATAATTTTTATTATTAATATTTTGTATTTTTACATATATTTGTGCAATATTTTACAGTTTAATGCTTATATTTTTCAAAATTATTAGAAATCAAAAGTTATTTATAAGTTATTATAGTTGCTAACTCACCAAATAGTTATTTATAGTTATAATGAAATTTTCGGGAATAGCGTCCACTGGTTAGTTCGGTTGACATATTATGTATCAGATATAAGCGTTAAACTCAGAAAATAGTTTTTTAGTTGCAAATCAAGACACTTTAATAATAAATTTAAAAAATATATATTTATTTTTCAGAGTAAGTTTCTAAAAATATTTTTAGGGAAATTTATTAGAAATTTCTATTTGTTGACTAATTATTATAATAAACTTTTTTTTAAAGTTAAAAAAATTAATAATTAAAAATTATTTTGATATTACTATTGTATATACTGTATAATAGAGTATATTAAGAATTATTGTCTATTGTATCTAATAGTCTTGTTTTTATAATAATTGAAAAATATCTTCACATAAAAATATGTTATAAGATTAACATAGAGATTATAGTTTATGATTTATAAACTATTAATTAATATTAACAATAATAGGATCTCAGATTATTAATATTATTTTTGAAAATGTTTTTATTACTATTAAATGTTTATTACTGTTTAGGTACTATCATTGGGTGCCGATATATTACCAGATTATAAGTTTGAATCGGGAGACGCATCACCAACTATTGGCCATCATTTGAACGGTCAAAATGTGTTATCTCAGCAAAAGTGGACAATTTTACATTACTCTCCCTTTAAGGCCATATGGGACTGGGTCATTTTAYTACTTGTCATATATACAGCTATATTTACTCCATATTCAGCCGCATTTCTCTTAAATAATAAGACTGTTGTTACTGATAACAGAATCATTAATAATCAAAATTCAGGTCAGTTTATACTATTATTGTTTATCAAATTTAATGCAATATATTGACTCTTAAATTCTTAGAAATTTTTTATATAATCCAACACAAAAAAAATTAGAATAATTAAATGAAATTTATTGCAAACTATTAATATATACTAAAATAACAAAATGGAAATAAATGACACAATAATTATGGAGATTAGAAACACCTATATATTGCTAAATAAATGAGTTTTAAATGACTCTACATTTACATCAACTAAAAGTAGTTATTAAACATAAAATACAAAAAAAATCATTTGGATATATAATTAAAGAGATATTTATTGAAATCACCGGATATTTAGGCAATTTTAAATTTTTTAAATAATCAGAAAAAATATTTTTGATATATAATGTATAATTTATAGCAAACTGATTTAAAGTTTGTTAATATAAGTTTTACAATCAATATAGGTGTGTCCTAAATGGGCATTGCCCTATATATTGTCAGATTAGTTGATAACTCAAAATTAGACGATTTTAATGGTTATATTTATTATAATATAAAATCATTTTGTTAAATAATAATTTTATTTATACTCTCACTACTGATTCATTTGATCTAATATTTAGTTTTTTGTTTATTTTGAATTACAAGAGTTTTTATTTTAATATTTTTGTTATTAAATACATATATTGAAAATACGGTATTTTTAATTATATCAATTATAAATATACAGTTTTATTAATTATATCAATTATAAATATATATGTATACAGTATATTGATATGATTCTAATAATAATATCACTTATAATTGCAAAAATTAATTATACATTTATATTTATTTAAAATTGTTTATATAGTATCAATATTAATAATATACAATATATTATTATATTTAATTACATAATTTATTGTTATTATTTTATGTAACATAAACAATCTTAAAATAATAATAAATTTTAAATATATAAAAATATAAAACAAAAATTATATATATATTTATGTAATAATTTATTTTTGAAAGAATGTTTGGCAATTTTAAATAAAAAAAATGATAATAAATTTTAAATATTTATAAATATTTTAATAATTATAACAGTTAAGGACCAAAACAATAGTAATAAAGAGGAAACCTTTTGGGTTAAGGAGGATAAGCAATACGGCGACGACCCTCTTATGGTTGTCGACCTCCTCGTCGATGTAATGTTTATTGGTTCGCATACTTTCACTTAATATCGTTTTACAATATTTTTGATTTTCTTTATTTATATTACTTTATTTTGTTTATTTGTCTTTTAATAAATTATTACTATTTAAAAGAATAAACTATAATATAATATATAAGTTAATTTTAAAAATTATTTTATTTACTAACCTATTAACAACTGAAATATAAAAATTAAAATTGACTAAAAATTTTTTTAGTTGACATTCTCATCAATTTTAGGACAACTTTTGTTAATAAAAATGATGAGGTAATCAAATGAAAAATTAAATTGAATTATAATAATTGTATTGAAATTGTATTGTATATATAGATTGTGTCACATCCAGGAAAGATAGCATTGAATTATCTGAAGGGATGGTTCCTCATAGATGTTGTCGCTGCCATTCCCTTTGATCTTTTGCTCTTTGGTTCTCAAAACGATGAGGTAATTCATTAATTATAAAAGATGTCAAACAAACACTTAGTAAAATATCAAACAATTAAAAAATATATTATAGACCACAACATTGATAGGTTTGCTCAAAACGGCGCGTTTATTGCGTTTGGTTCGTGTGGCCCGAAAAATAGATAGATATTCTGAATACGGGGCAGCGGTTCTCATATTACTTGTCGCTGCTTTTGCATTGGTATCACATTATTTATAATTTAATTATTTAATAGTTATTATTTGTATTAATTATTACTAATTATATATCTAATTAATGTTTGATTCTTTTAGGTAGCGCATTGGTTAGCTTGCATTTGGTATGTATTATAAAACATTTTATTTATATTAATTTAATTAAATGAAATTAATTAGATTGGTATACTAAGTTTTGAGTTATTTTTATATATTTTATTATTTTTTAAGTAAAATTAATTAGTGATTTTGATAATTAATTAATTGATTGTTATTCAATTTAAAATCAAACTTTTTATTTTATAGGTATGCAATAGGAAATGCTGAGAGACCGGTATATTTGATTATATAATTATAATTTTGATTATTACAATATTACAATTTACCGTTTTTTATGTTAAACTTAGGTATTAGATTCAAAGATAGGTTGGTTGGATCACTTAGCAAACTCAACATATCAATACTACAGTATGTTTATATAAATTGTTTTTTAAAAATTCATAAAACAACCATTAATTAATTTTTTATTTAAATAATAAATTTGTTGTGTATTAATATATCAATAGATTCAGATGGTTCTGGAGGACCAACAATAAAATCTCGATACATAACAGCCTTATATTTTACATTTTCGTCGCTCACTTCTGTAGGATTTGGGTAACAATAAATTGATATAATAAGTAAACAATTAATGAATGCATTTTTCATATTTTTATAAAAGAAATCAATTTTTAATTATTGTATTTATTTTAAAAATACTAAATTTGAATTGAATTTGTAAATTTTCAAAATTATTACTCTTTCATATAATAAAAAGTATAATAATTGCATATTAATTCACTATTTATTAGTAATTTATTTTTAAAAATAAAACTTTTCACTAAATTATTGATTATGTTTAGAAATGTGTCGCCGACGACAAACACTGAAAAGATATTTTGTATATTAGTTATGTTAACCGGATGTGAGTTTACAAACATTTAAATATTTATGTAAATAATTTTATTTATTGAAGTCATTTATCAAAAGCTTTAATGTATGCATCAATATTTGGAAACGTGTCGGCAATAATCCAAAGACTATATTCAGGGACAGCAAGATATCACACACAACTACTACGGGTTCGGGAATTCATACGTTTTCATCAAATCCCGGATCCTTTAAGACAACGACTTGAAGAATACTTTCAACACGCGTGGGCTTACAGTAATGGCATTGACATGAATATGGTTATCATTTTTATTTATATATTAATAACTTATATATATATATACTTATATTATATACTTATTAAATGTCGTTTTTTACATTAGGTGTTAAAAGGATTTCCTGAATGTCTTCAGGCAGACATCTGTTTGCATTTGAATAGAAATCTATTGGAAAATTGTTCGGCTTTTAAAGGTTTTTAAATTTTTATTTATAACATAATATATTAAATTTTAATAATTCAGATGGTTTTATGATTATAACAATTGTTTCAGTGATAATACTGTGTAAATATAAGATTTGTTGGTTGTCTTAATATTAAATTTATAGTATAGTATATAATTGCACATAAATTTATTGAGACAATTGTTGTGAAGTGTATGTTAAACATGTAATTATATAATGTATTTAGTGCTCTCATAACAACATAGACTTCAATCATAAAACTAATAAATATTATAAATTTTGTATATAACAGACGCATCTCAGGGATGTTTAAGAGCTCTATCAATGAAAGTTAGTTAAAATATTTATAAACATTTATATTGAAGTCTTTTTTAAATAAACATCAAAATTAAATAATTGATAGTTTAAAACAACTCACGCGCCTCCGGGGGATACTCTCGTTCATAAAGGAGATGTTTTGGTCTCTTTATATTTCATAGCTCGGGGAACAATTGAAATATTAAATGGAGATAATGTGGTAGCAATTTTAGGTATATTTTGCATTATTAATAGAAAACAGTTTATCAATAAAAACTGGTAAATATTTATAGGAAAAGATGATATATTTGGTGAAAACCCATTAGAGAACCCGACAATCGGTAAATCAATGGCCAATGTTAGGGCACTGACATATTGTGATCTCCATAAGATAACGCGATCCGATTTACTTCATGTACTGGAAATGTATCCCGAATTCATTGCTTCATTTAATGGTAATTTAGTTTTGACATTCAATTTAAGAGATGAGAACCAACAGGGATTGCCAGACATCTCAATCAAGAAGCCATCGAAACGCAAATTTCAGGACTGCTTCTCATCGCCGCCTAATGAAGAACTTTCTGAAGAAGGTTTGTCTCATAATAACAAATATAAGCATTTGTTACTAATATTTATTTTAATTATAATTTAGTTTCGGCACAAACTGATGACAATAGATTAGGTCAGTCATCATTTGTGACTCCACTGGTGTTTAATTCATTTGACGGCGACGATGATGATGACGATTGCGCCCAACTTTACTACAAAAATATTAAAGAAAATAATTGTAAGCGAAGATATTCAGGAACTGGTATTCTTGAGTTTTCACCACAAAAAGCAGGACTCGATGTGACGCCCGCTAACTATGACTTCTTGACTAAACCAGTCAGAGCCAGAAGCGAGACATTAAATTCATTGTCAGGTATTGTTTAAAAAAGATATCAATTAATTTTAATATATTATTTAATTTAAGGAGTGGTCGATCAATTAAAAAGAAGTTTTACTGATTTAACATTTGGTATTTGCTTTTTAATTTTGAATTATAACTCATAATAAAATCAAATAACTATATGTGTGGTCAATGTTCAGGTGCTTTGTCAACGATATCATCGAAACAAAACAAAATCAGTTCATCACATGAAAGACTTCGTCGAAACCGAAATCCTTTGAAACATCAATATTGCAGTCAAATCAACGATCCGTTGGAAACAATGGATACGAGTATTTCGGAAACAGTTCTTCAAAATACTGTCTATAAAATGGAGTCAATTAATGAATTGGTCAGAGAGTCTGCAAATACAGATAATAACTCCAATGATATAAATAATGATAATTCAATCGATAAGAAGATCGATAACTTATCAAAGTATGTCTTTATATACATATATATATATATATATATAATGCAACTAAAATAGTAAATTATTATAAGAATACTGTATATATAATGTAATAATAATTATAATTAGTTAAAATATAATTGCAATTATTTAATCGTTTCAGACGTATTGATATATTTGAAGAGAGATTAAATCATTGTCTAAATGAAGTAATGGATTGTATGAAAGTCATAACAATTCAAAGTCAAATGAGTGCTAAACGTGCGGATCAAATGACATCAAAGAGTTGTTGCGACGAATATTTGTGTTTATGCTGTGATAATAACTCAAAGTCAGACAAAGACAAATGCAATCAAAACTTTGTCTCTCCTTTGAGTCGAACCCAAAGTCTTCAGTCGACAACATTTCCGATACCTATTAATAGAACTCTTTTAAGAAATACCAAAAGCCTTATGGAAACCATGTATGAAGTGTCCGGTCCTAACATTATCATTGATACTAATGTCGACACATTTGATAATTCAGTTGATTTTGATAATACATTAGAATATGTGTCAAGTCTTGAAAACACACTTGATGTCGACCAAGACATTGATCCATCGCAAGTGATTTGCAGCAATCAGTCAGAACCGGTACAACCATTACAACAGCCACTACAACCCCAACTAAATCGTGCTCTTAGTCTTCAAAATTGTTTGACTCTTACTAAAGTAAACATATGTAGCGATACTTACGAGTCGTGTTCATCGGCACCACTTCACGACATCAATCCTTATATCGATTCAAATACATTACAAACTACACACAAATCGTTTCCTAATCTCAAGCAAAGTAATACAAATAAAGATAAACAGCGATCCTCTCAAAGTGATAACAATATTGTTTGGATGCAATCATAAACCAAAACTCATTCACTCAAATAACCACTAAATAGATTATAACTATTGCTATTATTCTCCATAATATTTATTTTAAAATTATTTATTTATACTTATTTATATTTATTTCTTCATTTAAATAACCATTTATGCAAAGTTCATAATACGACTAATTTAAACAAACACTTCAGATAACTATAAATATATAAATTCATGAGCTTTTAACATAAAATATATAATATATCAATCAAATAATATTATTATATAAAATAATGATATTCTATAATACATTTATATACAATTTTTAATATTTTAAATAGTAAATTTTATTTTTGTTGATCAAATCCCATAAACTAAATAGGTTAGTTTTAAAATAAGTGCCTAAAATATTATATTTATCATTTCATATTAATCACAAATTAATAATTTTTAAAATTTTTACACAAAATATATTAATCTAAATCGGATAATTGATTCATCTTTTAAAATAGTGTCTTAATTTAAAAATCACACATTGATATTTTAAATAATGCACAAATTTTTTACATATTTACATTTTACACAATAAATAATTTCTAAAATACTTATTTTAATAACATTTCAATAGTATTAATAAAATCATTTTTATTAGTTAATTAATATAATTTAGCTATCAATACAGTATTTTTATTATAATAGTAATTTTGTAGAAATATCTATTTATTAGAGATATTTCATCTCAAAATCAATATTTTATAAATTAAATATACAAAATACCGGTATATTTATAACTTATAGGATTAATTATAGTTCAGATAATTCAGGAATTCCCAAATATTTAGTTATTTTTATTTTGTCAAAAAATTTAACAGTAAAAATATTATGCAAACTATTATAAATTTAATAGTATTTAAAGTGTTTTTCCCCATTTTTTTATTTTCATTGTTTTTTTAATTTCCGAAAACAGAAAATAATTGCATAAAAATATATATTTGCTTAGTTTAAGCAATTTATACATAACTGAATAACTTAATTATGTTTACATCACTATTATATAGCAAATAAATAAAAATTTTCTATTGATTTAGACCATCATAACTCACTATTATCTGATCTATAGTTTATATTTTATAATTTCTAAACAAACAAATCATTTTGTGCTAAAAACTTTGAGTACTATTGAATACATTATTCACATTTATATTCAAATATATCAGTAAAACTCATTTTAATAAAATGTAATTTATTTAAATGTAAAATATTGTTTCCAAAGAAATATTAAATTTATTAATACAATAATATATTTGACCAAAATAAATAATAAGTATTAACTAAATTGACTTAAATTATACGATTTAACATATTTATATATTATTATATTAATATATTGTATAAAAAATGAAATGTTGTTATTTATTGTTAAATAATAATATTATTGAAAATATTTCTACATCTATTAAAATATAATTTATAATGTATTCATTTGTTACAAATGTTTAACTTTAACAAACTTTAAGATAATTTTTTCCATATTAATTAATTTTAACGATTTTAATCAGTTGTCTAAAAAATCACAAATATTTTTAACAAAATGTTCAATTAATTTTTAATTTTTACTAAAATTGTTATGTGATAATTTTAATTTAAGCGGAGAAATACATATGTTTAGACATTAAAAATGATTTTATGCAATATTTTGGTAAAAATGGAATATATAATTAATTATTAAACTAATGTTATATTTAATAAACATTTTAAAATTTTTATTAATCTATGCAATAATTATTTATATCAATAACAAAGTATTGTTTTAATACTTACATAATTGTTAAACTTATTCATAATATATCTATTAAAACTTATTTATAAAAATAATACTCATGATGTGATATCATTAAATTAATTTTTAAAAATCTTATTTACAGTATGAAAATGTTTTTTTTTTAATTTTAATATATAATAAAGTTTAAATTAATTTAACAATTTTTTAAATTAAATTAAAATGTGTAAATTATGTTTTTAAATTATTTAAATAAAATAAAACTATAGTATATTGTAGTAAATATTGTACATTAATATAATATCTATTGAAAAAATCATAAATTACTGTATATTAAATAATTATTGTCATTTAATATAACAAATTTTTTGAAGATTGAGATCAATTATACTAAAAAAACATAATTTATAATTTTTGTTTTATTATTTTATAATTAATATAAATAAGGGTAAAACAGAGTGTAAGGAGGGGGTAAATAATTTCACCTCCACATTTTACCTTCAATTTGTTTACCCAAACCTTTTTAGAAAATAAAATAAAATTCAAAATAAATTAACCCCCTCTTCAAAATTGGCTGCTGAAGTCCTGGTATAGATATACATAAAACCAATCTCTAATATAACATTATATATTAATTATTACAATTACTTGTTATACAATTTGTATTAATTTGATGTATATGTGACTTATTACTAATGAAATTTTTAAAAATTAATATTAACATCAATTGTGCATTTGTGTAAAAAACTGTTCTCAATAATCACTACTTATTATTATTCATTGCAATTAAATTATAAGTTATTCTTATAACAATATCCAACATACTTAAGTGTATACAGTATTATAAATATTAATTAAATAAAAATTTACTAAAAAACATTTAGATTATAAACTATATATACAATACAAACAAAAAATTATATTAATTATATACATGTTTTGTAAAAATTTAATTATTAACATTCAGATATAATTTTAAAATTTATTAATATTCATATATTCAATAAATCAATTTTATACGATATAAGTTTATATTCGATAATATATCTATATCTATATTATTAATCATAAATATATATTTATTATAAGTAAATGAATATTTTCACAAACAATAAGTGGTTATTTGATATCAATTGTTGATAACTTGCAAATCGTTGATATCTTTATTACAAAATAGTATTTTAACTTTTCTGTTTAATCTCTGGCAAATTAATAAATATTGAATATATAATGACAAATAAAATAATATAATATAAAATATATAATAATAATAATAAATACCTTCCAGTTATCAATGGCTTGTTTTCTCTTTTTTGCCTTAGAAATAGACATTTTTTTGATAACCATTAAAGCAGTTATCGGATCATCAGTTTGTGATTTAGCAGCAATTGTAAGAGTGTATTGACTCAAAAATAGTTTCGATTCATTAAAAGAAAGTGCTTTTTCTAATTCAAGCAAAATCTTTGCCCATTGCATAGTCCACTCCCTCTCAGATTCAGATATTACTAATGAATATGTGTTACCCATCATTGCTATTAACATATTTAGCAATAAAATTGGCATTAATATCATAAATAACACAAAAAACAATTGAGTCAACCATTGATAATATGAATTTCGCAATTCTTCATACTGTAAATCAATAAATTAATATATTATTAATTGAAAAAATAAAGTAATTATTAAATTAAATAAGAAATCTATCAAATTGTTAACCTCATGGGCACCTAAAGTCATACGAAACAGTTCCATCCAAGAGCTGTAATAAAAACTATGGTGTGATTGTCTCCACGTCTTTGTTGGAGATTTTAATAAAAAGTGAAATGCTTTAAAAAAAATATTAATTCAATTATTTGTTTATGAAATCAGTTTTGTTAATCAATATGTAATATAAATACTAAATACTTTGTGAAAATCCATAAAGAAATACTAAATAAATTATACTAAATTGACGCATGTCTTCAATTATCATAAACCTGACCATTGCTACAAAAGGACCGGTTATACGTACAGCACTAAAGTATTGATAATCATTTAATAATAGATTTAAATATAAATCATATATGACTTACGCGGCAAAAAACATTAGAAAAAACCAGGAAGAAGGCAATGCTATTATTAGTAAAACTTCTTCAATATATAAAATACCAAACAATCGACAAAACATACAACAAGTTATAAGAATATTTGATATCAAAAATATTATTTGAGGTAATGTTGAGTTCTATTAATTATAAACATTAAATCAATTATTTTACTTATATAATGAAAAAATTTGTAAATATTACCAAATTTTTTAAAATGTTTAGCTTTTTCTTATTAGAAAATTCTTTAATTTGAAAAAATACATATCGACCACAACTTAATATTGAAGATATTTCCGCAATTATTCTAAACTTTTTTTTTAAAAAATTATTAAAACAGTTTAAAATTTTAACAATAGATAAGTTCATATATTAATTTAAATAAAGTATTAAGTTATTAATAAAACTGAGTAACATATAAATAGTTAATAAGTAAAAGTTATTTTTGATTTAAATTAATAAACTCACAATTTTATTAACTTGTGGTTCACAGATAGACAACTCTTTGTTTGATTGTCTCAAATAAATAGCAACACTAAGAATGACTAAATGAAATAATGTCTGAAAAATCCTTTTCATAAATAGACGCTAAATAAGTTAAAATTATATTATTATATAAATAATTAATGGATTTATAAAAAAAAATCAAATGTCATTTACGTGTCCAAAAGTTTTCCACTTTTCTTCTAATAGTTTTTGAATGACCCCTCCCTGTAACATATCCAAGTGCTCACTATTATTACCTTCAAGTATAATATTAAGAGCAGATCGACTGTCTAATTGATATTTTTAAGATTATTTTATTTAAATAATTTAAATAATAATTATTTTTTATAAACCTGTTTCTTTATTTTCAATTTGCATTGAGTCGACAACATTCAATGGATATCCACAACAGGTGACTATATTGTATGTCCAAAATTCCTAAAATGTTATATTAACTGATATTATAATATAATTTATATTTATGTTATAATAATGGATGAGTACTTACCTGACAACTTAATTCAATTATTTCTCTAAAAATGATAGATTTTCCTAAAACACAGGCCAATGCTAATGGAGTTAAACCATAATTGTTGGTCATATCGTTATGAGCCGGTCTTTCTGAATGTCTTAATACAAATCCAAAGATATTCTTTAAATAACAAATATTTTATTTTAATTAATTGACACTTTTTGTTAGCAGTAGAAGATATGTTACTAATTTTTCTCGGGCAACAATCACATGTAAAACCATATTTCCAAACGTGTCCATTAAATTAGGATCAGCTCCATAGCTTATCAATGAATTGTATATTATTTTATTGTCAATACTTGCGGCCCATGAAAGAGGATATTCACCAAAATATAGTTCTTCTAAAAAATGATTGATTAAACACTTAATTTAATAAATACATTATATATATAAATGATAATATATTTGAAACCATTGAAAGCGGGTATTTTCTTAGAGTTGTTATACTGTTTGGGAACAAAAAAGTTGCCCAAAGCTCGTACATTCACATCACACCCACTTTCCAATAAAATATTAACTAATGATTCATTTCCATAGATTATTGCTAAATGAAGAGCTGATACACCTATTAATTTTACAATTAATCAAAATATTAATCAACTTTTGTATTATAAATTATACAATATTAATATTGTTATAATAGCATATACAGTATATTATATTATAGATAGTATAATAATTTATAATATAAAATCGGTTACAAATTAAATTAAATAAAAATAATTATATTTCCAGCTATGAATTTTTGTGACCAATTTATTGAATTTATTAATTTTAATTTATATGGTCACTGATATGTTAGTTAAATGAGATATAATATCATAAACTATATAATTAAAAATACCAATGTATTCAATTATACAGTATTTAATATAAATTAAATAATATGACATTTTTCAGTATTAGTCAAAACCCCATAATTGCAAATAATATTTTTTCTTTAATTTCATTACAAAGTTATAGTTGAAAAAAGAGTCATGAATTTTGCATATAATTTTAAATTTACAGTAAAATAATTATTAAATAATAATAATCATAAAATAATTACCAAAATAGTCGAGTTCTTCAAACACATCATTAACTAAATTAGGATATAAAAGAAGCATTTGTTTGGCAATAATAGTATGTATTTTTGTATTGTTTATAATAAGAATATGTATTAATGATTCTCCATATAATCCTCGTATATGTAATTTCCAACAAACTTTTCGCATATTTTGCTTCAATTTAGTTATAAATAAGAAACAATTAAAATTGTTTTCAGTAAATAATTAAAAATGTTTAATAATTAATGGTTTATTGAAACTGACCTGGTTTAATTTTGGATCAAAATTATCAGATAATTGACACAAAATATTAGATGACTTGGAAGTATCAAATTCTTTGCCCAAACCATTTTGATACATATTATTCCTAAATTCTTGACTATTAAAAACATCAATCAATGCCGACATCCCTTCCCTATTATATATATTAATGAGAAGACCTCCACTTTCGTAATTAACTAACGAATAGATATATAAATTTCTGAAAAAATAATTATCATTTTGTGACAGAATATTCATATTTAAAGCCATATTTGATAATTTTAATTCATTATATTAATGATATTATTGATTGCATAAGATTTTGACCGGAATTGTAGATATTTTTATTTATTTATATCATTTGATAAACAAATCTTTAAACGTATTTCTCTTTACAACATAATTGAAGTCCTGTTAACACAAATATAATACTTCTTGAGAAGACATTGACAAACACCTGTCGTTGCCATAGATTCACTAATAAAATAATTATTGATCTGTTTTAACATACAATTCATTCAACTAATTAATAAAAATATTATACTCTATTTACTGAAATTATCATATATTTTCTATTTACCGTAATATAGAAATACATTAAACATATTGTTTGATAATTATAGAATAACTTAAAATTTTTAATAATTTAATTTATTTTAATTTAAAACTTTTTTAATAAATGTTTTGACAATATATATATATATATACCATATGTAAAATAAATGGTATTAAATAAAAATATAATTGAGAGCATCAATCAATTTAGAAAGTATTATGACATTTGATAAAATGTATAATTTATTAGAAAAGAGCCATAAAAGCACTGAGACCTCCAATTTCTGATGAATTATTGTTTGAGTTGGCGTTAGGACTGCCTTTGCTCTGATCTGTTACAATACAATTAGATGAAGGAATAGATTGGATAACAACACGAGTCGGAGAGTTATTATTTTGTTTCTGGTGTTCAACTATAAGATCCACAACTGATTGATCCACTGATTCATAGGTTACGGTTGGTATTCCTGATTGTATGACAACTCTGGCGGGAGAAACAGTCAATTCACCGGAAGAATTGTATTCATATATAAGACTGGTTGTTGCGGCACATAATTCTTGTTCAGACAATTGTGATTGAGTTATCTGTATTTCTTGTGGCGAACCAACAATTACTTGTGATTGTGAGTCATCTTGAGATTGGAAAGTAATAATAGTGTCTTCTTGTGATTCGTCGACAGTGTCGTTGGCGTTAATGGTTTGTCGCCGCGATTTACGCGGTCTATAAGTGTTTTTTATCGGTTGGTCTCCGCTGTGATGTTTAATAATGTGTTCTTTAAGTTTATCTCTTCGAGTACTTCCATATTCGCATTGTTGACATTTAAAAGGTTTTTCATCCAAATGGATCCTTTCATGTCTTATTAAATGGCTTTTCTCGATGAAAGCTCTGCCACATGTTGAGCATATATGCGACCGAATGGAGAGATGGCTTCTGATATGTGCGGCTAACTGTGACCTCCGTGGAGATGAATACGTACAGTTGGGCTCTTCACAGTGAAACACATTCCCTGTGTGAATGCGTTTATGTGATAATAGATGTGATTGATATTTGGTGGTAAATCCACAACTATCACACAGAAAAGGTCGGTCCTCCTTATGAGTGGCCAAATGCTGGTCTAAAGTATTCTTCATAGCAAAAGCACGTCCACAGAGATCACAACTGAAAGGTTTCTCTCCGGTATGTATTCTCATGTGAACTATAAGATTACCTTTTGTTCGTGTCTTAAACGGACACAATTCACACTCAAACGGTCGTTCATCTGTATGTCTCATACGATGTGATAAAATGAATTGAATCCGATCACAGCTATACTCACAGTCTGAACACTTATAGGGCGGACCAGAAAAATGTGATTTCATGTGTTTATAATACTCGCGATTCCAATGGCAGACAAAAGAGCACAATTGACACGAATAGGTCGTGTCCTCCACTTTTACTCTCAACTTCTTTCTGTGCACTCCTTTCTTGCGATTTATTGATTTAGTCGTCTTTCTGGTCGATCGACGTCTCGGAGTGTTTTTAATGTCTTCGACTTCATTGTCATTGTTATCACTGATATTATCTTCATTGATATCCTCATTATCTTCATCAGCATTGGAGTCATTGTTGATGTCTAAGAGTCCGTTACGTGACTTAAACTCTTGGATAAGTTGAGTGCAGTTGAGTTGATCCTCTGCCTCCCAGGTCTGCGCCCAACGAACCAAATACTCTCTTTTATTATCCTTTGTTCGCGAATCGAGAATCTCTTCGACTTCTTTGGTGTCTTTGATTGACATCTTCATTGCATTTGATAATCAAATGATTTGTTTACAAAACGAGTCAATCGATCACTGATTCAAACCATTCATCAAATGTTTCTTTTGCTGAAACAGAGTCACAAAAGAGACATCAATGACGACAATAATGTCAGATGTAATACAAACACAACAAATGACGTTCTTTTCATAAAATTTAATATTATATGATATCTCAAGATTTGATGACCAAATCTCAAGATTTAATGACCAAATCTGAGGATTCAATGGTTGTATTCATTGATTATTAATATGTTTCCGCCGTTTATGACATGAAAATCACTTTTTAATAAATATTTTTGTCATTTATTTAATACATTTCTCACACTTTTTATATTAAACTACAGTTATATAACCAGTCGTTTGATTTATAATTTAATAATTATTTAACATTTCTGTCAAATTTAATCAAACTATTTAAATAAAAAATTTTATTAAAAATATATATAGGATTCAAATACAAACAACTAATTTTAAATTTTACATCAAATATTAAATGCACTTTTAAGTCCATTTAACCTAATGTTAAAACATGTAATTTTTATGAGCGATTTGTTTCGGGTAATTAATCTCTGATTAATCAGGATTTATGATTGATTAGGGAATCAAATCTATTGTTTCCAATTCAACATATGGGACATGGCTTAAGAGCCTCAAAACAAATGTAACATATATTAAAATTACCATGAACATTTTAAATTAACTGTTAACAATTGTTAAAAATTGACCAGTGTTAATTATTATTTATATATTCATAACATACTAGTATTAAATATTCCTAAATAAATAAGTTGTCTTAAAATTTATAATATTAATATAGATACAAGAGTAATTATAGATTAATTATAAGATAATTATAATTAAATTATAGATTTTATAATAATTATATTATATACATACAAAATATGTAAAATATGCATAAAAGATTGATATTATCATATCATATAATAATAATAATACTGTTTATGCAATTATAAATTATTTTAGCTAAGATTATATTAATACTACAATTTTTAGCCCATGTCTAACTGGTATTTAACAGCATATACTGTATTAGAATTTTAACATACGATTAATCAATAGCCCGATTATGTCTATACTATTCTAAAAATTAGTATTAAATTTCAAATAAAATTTTTAATTTTTACTTATAATGTTTATGTGTTTTGAAAAGGACTACTATTTGCAATTTTTAACGTATACCGTAAATACAGTAGTTTACTATACTTACTATATAACTATAGTTACTATAGCATAGTATGTACCATATAGTGTACTGACTGTAAATTTATAGCTACATTACTGTAGTACTGTAGTACAGTATAACTATATATATATTATTTTATACTACTGTATATACTATACTCTCTATATAGAAGCTTAATATTCTTGAATACACAGAATCCCTGTACAGTAGTGAGCAATGCTTTTGATTACATTTTCACTAATATATTACTATTGTATATAATAGTATAAATTGCATTAAAATTTATTAAATATTTTGATTATTTGTATTTAAAATAAGTAATGAGAATATGGATTATAAAATATATGCTGATTGTAGTATAAATTGATGAGTGAAGCTTATATAGTCATTTAGATTATCTATTATTAACACATTTGCGTTAACAGTGTTTTTCATGTGAGACTCGGTATTGACTTTTGGATCGATATATGAGAGGATTGACAAAAACGTTACTAAATTGAGAGCAAAAGATGGCTGCAATCAATATATGGCCACTAATTGCTTTAATTATAACATCGGCATTGGTTCCCGTCTTAAATCAATCGACATTCATAACCGTAGATCCATATGAAGTACGGAATCTTGCGCTCAGATTCGGCAAAGATATCTATGAGGGCAGCTCTGAGTCGACGTGTGTCCGAAAAATTACACAAAATTTCAAAGATATGAACGCAAAAGTCATTTGGTTTGACTCAAACAAAATGATGGAAGATATGAGAAACGATGTCATCAATACACTTAACTGGAAGAAACAGGCCGTCGATAGGATAGCCAATGAAAGCCAAAGATTGGCTGCTAATCACACTTATGGTTAGTTTTATATCAATTGATATTTCAATTATATACCAATTGTTTATTAATTAAATAGACAAAAATGTTTTGGTTGAGTATTTAAATATGAAGAGATTATATAATGAGAGAGAAGGAGAGCCACCGTCACATCATAATGAGGATCAGGACGTTGAGTGGAAAGCCGTCAAATTGAGTCTTCATCCAAACTTCGAGACCTCTAACGTCAATCTGGACTTAAGTGCCGTTCACGTGCCTATCAATGTCTATGAGAAGGCACCCGATATTTTAAATGATATCAAATGGTCCGATGCATTGACCCCTTACTTCAAGAACAACCTGGCCTTTGATCCCGGCCTTTCGTGGCAATTCTTCGGCTCGAGTAAAGGCTTCCTTAGATTATATCCAGGTTTGCCATTCATTTATTATCTTATAATATAACAATTGTCATAATTTGTCATAATTTGACATAATTTGACATAATTTGACATAATTATATCATAAATTTAATTTAATATATATTTAAATTAGTTGTATTTTTATAATTTTATTTTTAGATATATTTATAAAATTTATTATTTACCTTAAATTCATGTTTAAATTACTGCCAGTAAAAATTTACATTATAATTTTGTTGAGTTATTATAGCTTTCTATTTATTTATTTAGTCAAAATTTTGTTATTTAAATATCTTAATGTCTAAATAAAACAATATTTATCTTATTTTAATATTATTTTTAATAATTTCAAAAGTAATAAGCAATGTAGTAATAGTAATGTATGAATTTAGACTTTTTTGTTTGTCTCTAAAACTAATTAAATTCATTAGATTCAGAGTTAAATCAAATTCTCGCTATTTTATAATAATTATAAATAATTAATTTAATAATTTTCTAAAAAGTTATGTTATCACAGTTTAACCTTTGCATTAAATATGATAAATAAGATATAAAAATATCATTTGGAAACTACTATATAATACCGGTATTGATATACTACTGAATATGCGTTGAAACAATTTATATGCAATAAATATTTGATTCAATAGTTAGAATATTTTTAAAATACTGTTTCATTGATAAAACTTTTATTGAAATGTGTTTTTCTAAATTAAATAATTTTTATATAACATTAAATTGATTAGTTTTAAAATTAATTAATATATTATAATCATCTAATTAGATTAGTCAGATAAGTCAATTTAGAAAACTGAAATTTAATAACATTTATTTAAAAGTATTCATTTATTATAATTAAAAGTTAATACAGTAGTATTACAGTATGATTTACTATAGATTACTACTAAAATTATTAATTTAAAAGTAATTAATTAGTATTTCTCATTAATTACATAATTTATATAAACAACATTTTAACTTTAAAATAAAGTACCGTAAATATTAATGCTTTATTTTATTAAGATATTTCATTAATTAATATTATAAATACTATTTATGATAGAATAACACTTACTTTAACTGTTTTGAATTTATAAAATATATTATAAAATTTTATATAAGTTAATATCATATAAAAATATCATACAATAGAAATATATTATTTTTATATTTATTGTTAAAAATGTGTTAAATAAAAATCAAAGATAATTTTATATGAAAATACTGTTAAACATTTGCGTTCAGCCACTCAATGGAAAACAGATGTGGATTTTCTTGGTTGGGAAACACCTCCACCAGATCTATATGATTGTCGAATGAGACCTTGGTACTATTTTTAATATTATTAACCACTAAATTATTAAGACATTAATAATTGTATTGATAAACAGGTACATCCAAGGAGCCGCTTCACCTAAAGATATAGTCATTCTTCTCGATACCAGCGGATCAATGACTGGATTGCGAAATAAAATTGCAAAGAATGTCGTTTCAACCATTTTGGACACACTTACCGATGATGACTACGTGGCTATTCTTAAGTTTTCAGATAACGTCACATTTATAAACAACTGCTTTGATAACTTGGTTTTGGCTAATGAAAAGAATGTGAGACAACTTAAAGATGATGTCGACAAAGTCAGACCAACAGAAGTGGCAAACTTTACGTCTGCACTCATGAAGGCCTTTGATTTATTACAGGTCTTAAATCGTACGAAAATGGGCTGTCAGTGTAATCAAGCAATTATGTTGATAACTGACGGTGCTCCTCTAACATTTGAAGTAGTCTTTAAAACATATAATTGGCCAAATATACCGGTTCGGGTATTTACATATCTTATTGGACGTGAAGTAACCGATAGTCAAGAAGTCTATTGGATGGCTTGTCATAACAGAGGTTATTATACACATGTGGCTAATTTGGCCGAAGTTAGAGAACAGGTTCAACAATATATACCAGTTATGAGTCGTCCCATTGTATTATCGGGAGAAAGAATATTCTCGTGGACTCCAGTTTATGCACACGTGTCGGAAGTGCCTCTCAGTGATTGGGTTTGGGAAGAAAAAGAAAAACAAATAAAATATAAAATATTACAACAACAACAACAACAACAAAATAAACAAGAAATGGTTAGCGATAGTCAAACCAAAGAAGATTTTGAAGATTCAGATTTAAATAATAATAAAGATATAGAAGAAGGTAGCACTGAAACGGATGGTTTTCTACCCATTCCTACTATTATTGATAATGAGGACACTCCTATTAATACGGAATCTGAATTTCCAAAAAAATCTACAAAACCTAAAAGAAATTTACAATTAATGACAACATTATCAACTCCTGTATTTGATACTCGAAACTATACGAATATTACGCGAAAAATTCTCGTCAAAAATGTCTATCAAGACTCTGAACCGGAGACCATCAGAATCGCCAACTTATTAGGTGTGGCCGGAGTTGATGTTCCCATTAAAGAGATTGTCAAACTAACGCCAGCATTTAAGTTGGGCGTCAATGGCTATTCATTTATGATAACTAATAATGGCTATCTTTTATATCACCCGGATCTTCGTCCATTATATCAAGAAATGCTTAAACCTTATTACAGTTCTGTTGATATATCCGAAGTAGAGTTGGCTGACACTGATTCCCGTTCTCGAGAAATGGATGAAAATATAAATGAAATTAGAGGTAATATGATTAATAGGACAGTTGGGTGGAAAAAAGTTAAAGTTAAAATACATTTGGATTCAATGAAACGTGTTGTAACTCGTGTTAATCATTATATATACGGCAAAATCGATTTCACACCATTTAGTTTAGCTATAGTATTGCCAGAACCGTACGGTTCTTATAGAGTCGAGGGTCAGATTGAAGTGAAAGTCAGACGAGAAGAAAACTTTACGCATTATTTCCGCGAAAACAATTGGAAAGTCCATCCGGATTGGGTTTACTGCGAATCTCCGCATAAAATGTCTGCTATTTTACCCGAAAATGCTGAAGAAGCTATCACTCAATTTCTTAAAACTGTAGTAAATGGACATAACTTTAGATGGAAGACAAGTAGTACAAGACCTCAAGTTTATGAAACCATTTCATGTATTTATTGTCATAATCTTAATATTTGTTTATTTTTTAAATATATTATTACTTACGACTTATAAATAGGTGACAAATACTTAACACAAAGTTTAGTGTTTGATGCAAAAGCCACTGATATCGATACGTCTAAATGTGGAACCAACTCATACTCTACCAAAATTGAGTATGGTCATTTACTTTTAATTATATTATATATTATATTATAATATACAGTATTAAAATTGCGTTATATTATTAATATATTACTTTTATACAGTAATTTTATAGTATTATAGTTTTATAGTATTATAATATTATGCTCATTATATTTCACTAAAAATATTATATTTTTAGTAGAATTGTTAAATTATTAATTAATATATGATTATATATTATAATTGATGTCAGAAAAAATTTGCACAAACTAACTTAAATTTTAGTTATAATTTTAATCAATATTATTCAGTAAAAGTTAACAATTACGGTAAGTAATATACTGTATCTACTTGTAATGTTAATAAAGTTTATATCGATGATTTTATTAGATAACGTATAATAATATTTAAGTGATCAAATTTAAAAGTAAATTATCTTTATTTATAATATTATATAAAAATTTGATGCTTATGTTAGCCCACTGGCACTATTGTTGGCATTATATCCGAGGTAATGTTTGTTACAAATAGCACAAAGTTGAGGTCGAGCGGGTCTAACAGTTAGGCCCTTACAGTACATTGTAGTACTGTTATAACGGTGGTAGCAAACGGACTAACAGGTGTCCGGACACCCTGTGCTCCCTTACTGTGAACTATAATTTTATTTATCAAATTATATAGTATTGAATTATTTTGCAATTGTTGTAATTGTAATTTAATAAAAAGCATTTATTTTAATCGATATTTTGATAATTTACAAAACAGAGATCAAAAACTAAAAATGTTTGGAATAGTGACAACATTTGTGGCCACACGTAGTGGACTCACGCGCTTTGAAGACCATCGAAGTAAAGAAGAAAAGAAAAATAATACATTTGAACGACCATTCTTTGATCAGTTCACTCGGTATTGATTTTAAGTCAAGTTTTATGATTAAAGTTATTATATATATATATATATATATATATATATATATATATATATATATATATATATATATATATATATATATATATATATATATATCTTATAATTATTTTTTTCTTTTTAAAAATCAGAGCAACTGAAGAGTTATATTATAGACGTGCCGTAGATTTTCATGCTATCAATGACTCTGCGTTTGTATTTTCTGTACCCTTTGACTCTCATCAGATGAATAGGGATGAAGTATTGGTTACTGGAAGTCATGCTATATTTTTAGGGACCGGGAAGTCAAGTGCTCCGGGTAATTATTGTTGAAATTTTAAAAATACGATAAGATTTAATTTGATTTTTATTATAATTTATAAATTAGTTGCTGTCGTTGGACTTCAATTCAAACATTCAGTATTTGTCGAGCGATTCCTTAACATAACTAACAAATATTCTAAGTCTTTATGTTCTTCCGATGAGATCGACTGCTATTTATTAGATAACAACGCTTTCATTATATATAGTAAAGAATTTAGTCATACGGGGAAGTTCTTCGGCGAAATTGATAACAATATTCTGGAGAAATTGGTGGACAAAAGCATATACCGAAAAGTCCATATGTATGACTATCAGGCCATTTGTTTCAAAATTATTACACCTCCCAGTCCCGCATCAATACTATTGACTCCATTCAATCATTTGAAAAGTTTACTTCTCTGGACGTGGTCTCACATTTTAAGTCTTTATATTAACATTTGGTATAATTCATGGGTAATCAGCTCTCAAAGTGATTATGATTATGGATCGGATTCTGATGATTATAATGATAAAAGTAAGTTGTTTTTAAATATTTATATATTTTTTAGTTAATTATAAATTTTAAATAAATCTACTGTAATATTGAATACTATTTTATATTATATAATACGTTTTTTAAAAGTCCAATAATTGTTTTTTATATTAATGAATTATTAATTTTCTGATATAAAATTATTTTAATTAATAATAATAATAAAATATTTACTTTTTTAATGTAAAAATTATTATATAAACTTAGTTAAATGCAAACAACATTAGTTTAGACATATAATAATCTGATTGATAACTAATATTGAAATTGAAAATATATTGTTAATTTGATCTAGGTGATAATCAACCTGGTAATAAGAGCCTACCCTACCCTTGTGATAAAGAGTTTGACTTATATGAAATTGTAAGTCCATTGTCTGAAGAACCCATTCAAGGCGATGATAATTGTGGACAAAACTGTGGCCGGTATGTCATTATACTTATAATATTTAGTAATTACTATATTAACATTAATTAAATATAAAATTAACAAAATTTATTTGAATGTAAAATAGTCAATACACTGTACAATGGATTCCTTATACAAATATGATAATGGTTGTCATACATAAAACTTGTAACTGCGATCCCATATCAACCATCAAATTTGAACTCAAAGAAGTTGTATATAATGTTAGTTATAGTTGTCATCTATTGAAGACAGAGTTGCCTCGTAAAAGACCCGTCAGTTGTCATAACTATCACCCACAGGTCTCATACAAAACTAATTTTTATTTATTTAATTTAATTTTAAAATTTATTAATTAATTAATTATTTAGGAAAAAGAAATCAAGCAATGCGGCAAAGGATCACATTTATATCCATCGTTTATATTTATGTTAATAATGTTTTTATCAAAAATATTAGTTAATCATAAATTGTAGTTTAAAGTTTTTTTTAACTAAATTTTACTTTCATTTTTATAAGTGATTAACTTGAAAATTGCCTAAAATTTATATCTATTTTTCTGAAATTTTTTATTGAAAAATGTTATTAATTTTTTCTATTATCACATTTCATCTATAAATATTGTTTATAATTAAAGCTAAATGTTTTAAGTGACATTAATGGATATTATTAATATTAAGGCCTGAAATGTTGCTGTAAATTTAAAGCAATAAAAATATGAATTCAATTGTTATAATAATAATAGTAGAAAAGTTATCAACTGTTATGATGAAAAATCATATCATATAGAATACACAGTATATAAATTGTATTATATAATAATGTATAGTAGAAAAACTAAATTACATCAAATACTATACATTTATTACATATGACAGATATAGGAGTGATTTATAGGAATAAAATTCACTAAATGTTTATATCATTTGAATTATAAATTTAAAGATTATTAGAAAATGTTTTTGATTTGGATCCGAACAAAGGGTTTTGTTTGTATTATTTATAATTAAATTTTTCATATGAAATAAATGAAAATAAAAGTATTGTAAATATTATACAATGCTATGCATTGATATTTAACTAATTTTTGTAAATATAATGTAATATAATGTTTTATTGAATAAATTATGATTTTTCTCATTAATTCTGTTTAAACAGTGTATATGTTTAATTTTATGAGCAAATTTATTTAAATGGTTATAAATAAAAATTGATTATTATTTAATGTTATGGCTAATAGTGTGGGTAAGTGTGGGTATTGCTAAAATATCAAATTTCACAATTAATTTGAGACAATAAATTGTTTTAACACCTGATTTTCATTGATTGGTTGGTTTTGCAAATAAAATTATAAGGAAATAACTTGTTGTCTCAGTTATATAAGTATAGCTATAACTTAAATACTCGTCTATTATTATATTATTCTTTGAGTAACATATTAAGCCAAAACAATTTTGATACAATTAACTCTAAACATGTAAGTATTTGATTATTTTTTAATTAATTAAATTATATTAAACAAACTAAGCATAACTTTAAAAATTATTAAATATTTTAAGACTATTTTATACAGTATTATACAGTTTATCTTACACAACTTTTAAATACTGTATAAACTACAGTATACTGTAAACTAAAAATTTGGAAATAATTTTATAATTAATTTATAGGTATACAAGCAATCGTAGTGTTTATAAGTTAATAGTATGTATTGCTTTGGTTTTAATATCAAACATAACATTTGCTGATTTGTTATGTTATCAAAATAACTGCGATATCCATTCAAATGAGGAACAAATAACACAAAGAAATAAAGAAAAGTATTAATTACTTCTAATATATTTTAAGATAAATATATTTTATTATAAATTATATC
This sequence comes from Oppia nitens, assembly GCF_028296485.1. Lineage (NCBI taxonomy): Eukaryota > Metazoa > Arthropoda > Arachnida > Sarcoptiformes > Oppiidae > Oppia > Oppia nitens. The sequence goes on from NW_026533197.1 coordinate 1,118,844, forward strand.
ATTAATTAATATGAAATTAGACGCGAAACACCTGAAGTGATGCCATTAATAGACATTATACCGACAAATACACAAATGAAAGTTTCGGGAATTTTTAGGGAATTAACACAAAATCCGTTTGAATCCGATTTTGGAGACAATTCTCAAATACAATCAAATTCTGAATTCAACATTAATTCTATGCCTTTTCCGCCAATTTTTGAAAAAATGTCTAAAAATGCAAAACATAAATGGATTCAAACTTATAGAGATTTTAAGCGAACCGAACCCAACAGGAACTTCCAAACACAGGGATGGAAATGATTGATTCAAATGAATTTAAGTCACATATATTTCCATTAATTATTACCACTATATTTAATTCAAATACAGTATATTGCTATTTATGATTTAGTTAATTTAAATTAATTTTCAGTCAAGACTATAGTATTAAGACTATATATAGTTTTATCATTTATAGCAATTTTGGTTGTAATATAAAAATTGTTAAATTAAATAGATATAAAATTTTATATTTAAAATATATAGTTAAAAAATAAACTTGTAAAAATCAATTTTTAATTTATGTAAACTATAAGCTTTAATAATAAATTATTAAAAAAATAATACTCCTATAAAATATTTACCATGTTGATTTTTAATTTATATGTACGATACTAATAATCTGGATAAATTCTAATTATWAATTCTACATATTTACCCTATATATACAAATTTATGCTATATTTTATTTTTATTTTATTTCAAAATATGGTTATTTTTAAAAATATATTTAACAAATTCATTTGTTTCATTTATTAATTATACTAATTAATTAAATAATTAATTATAACATATAATACCGTACAGTACTGTATAATATCCCATATAAAGCATCGTATAATACGGTATACCAAACAAACTATACTCTTGTTATAACTTATAGTCATATAAATTGGTTTTATTTGACTTTAATTTTGATAATTGACTTAAATATGAGTTTTACAGACAATTAAAAATAGATTTTGTTATTATTATAGAAATATAATATTTTAATTTAATTAATTTAATGATAAAAATTCAATTTAATAATAATTTAAATGATATTAATATTATAATCAAAGTGTGAGTGAGTATAGTATTGGTCGCCATCTGACGGTTTGATCAATTGATGGTATGTTTGGATGAATTGATTGCAAGAGTTGATCGTTGAATGTGTTATGTGTTATGTGAACGATGGCAGCAATGAATGCAATGTCAATGACTTCATCGGCGGTCACACCGATGAATGGCTTTCAATCGACACCAACGGTGTCAATGAGCCGACTCATAGAGTTTGCCATTCAGAAGACTTACCACGAATTGACAGTTTTGGCCGATTTGTTACCGCGAAAGACAGATATGGAGAGAAAGATAGAGATCGTTCAGTTTGCGAGTCGGACGCGACAACTATTTGTCCGATTGCTAGCTCTGGTCAAATGGGCCGGTAGTGCGTCCAAAGTAGACAAGTGCGCCAATATTGTCCAATTTCTCGATAGACAATCGGATCTGTTTATAGAGACGGCTGACATACTGGCAAAGGCGTCGCGGGAAACGTTAGTTTCTGCACGACTTCCGAGCTTTCAGTTGCCGTCAGCCGTAGAAGTGCTTACTTTAGGTACGTATTCACGATTGCCGGCCATTATTCGTGACCGCATAGTACCGCCGGACCCCATCTCAAATGTCGATAGAAAGACAACTTTACTTCGTTTGAATCATATTATTCAACAAAGACTTGTGTCGACAGCACTTCCATTACAAATGAAGAGTTTTAAGATAGAGTTTGGAAGAGTAGTCTTTCATGTCGATCATGAATTTGAACTCTCGATCACACTTATGGGTGATATACCATCTCTTCCGTGGAGAGTATTGAATATAAAGATATTGGTTGAAGACAAGGAAACCGGTGGAGGCAAAGATCTGGTTCACCCAATGCAAGTCATGTATTTACTTCATTTGGTTCAATCAAGACTTACTGACAACTCAAATCCATTAGTTGACGCCTACAATACATTACATTCATTTTGTCTAAGTCTTCAACTGGAAGTGCTTCACGCACAGGCTATACGATTATGTTTTGAAAGATTAGATGACTTCATCCGTATTGAAGGATATTCTCCGGGAAATTGTTTAGTACTATCCTATTGGAGGGAACATAAAGATGATAAAGGATTCAAATTGTGTGTCCAAATCGATTCAATACATCCATCACGACCTCTTCAAGTGATTCATTGTCCCGAATTAGAAATGAAAGACGAAAGTTTAAAATCGGATTATTTTTCAATTGAGAAGAAATTGCTTCAAACAACTTATGAGAGATCAAAACAAAAGTTGTCTCAATTGAGGAAAGAGTTGGATGAACTAAATGTGGGAAAATCGGTGATTTCAGGCGCACCCGCTGTTCTTCATATTTCATTTCTTCAGCCGTGTATGATATCAGAACGTCTCTTAATATCAGTTGATTCGCTGACCGGATATTATTTGGTACACATTCCTCAGTTTGAAGACTGTAGTATTGTTGAAGAAATCCAAACTGTTATCAACAAAAATATTGCAAAAGTTGTGCCACTTTTTCGCCAATTAAAGATTTGGTTGACTCGTGAAAGATGTAAGAAAACAGTTGAATCACTTCCTGTTTATGTAATGGAAAATCTTCCGTTTCATCCAACATATTCTCATCCATTTTTGGCAATAAAATCGCAAAAATTGTTTTATCGATTTGGAAAAAATTACAACAATTGTTTGGTTACTGTTTTTAATGAAAATGAATCAAATGATGAAATTGAAATCTATTATTATTTATTATATTTATCACAAACAACAGGAACTGGTAGTGATTCAAACAATCAGTTTGATATTGAAATTCCCAAATTATATGTCCAAATAAACAAAGCACTAAAATTGGATATTTCTAATATATTAAGAGAAACATTTTCATCTGAAGACAATTGTGACAAAAATGGTAAAAGAAAGTTATGTACAAACAATCTGTGCGAACCCAATAAGACTGTCCGGACAGCCACTACTGGCTATTATATACCACAGTTGGCACATGTGGTCAGCTTTTGCGAAGAGAAATTAGCCTATAGTTTACTATCTCTTGAACTACAGAAGCGATCAATATGTCATCAGGTGTTACAAGATTCTGATGGTTACACCCATTATATAGATATCGTCAAGTTTTCACCCGCTAACCAACAAAACAATTCCGATAATTATTTCGATAAATTACAGACGGATACTCTAAGTGCTATAATAAGACTTCATGGAAAGGGATCTAAAATGTGGAATATTCTGTTGGCATTTTGTAATCCACCCGTTCAGACATTATCAGCTAAAGAACAGGGTTCCAGACGTATTCTTACTCTTCCTTACGATTACAACAGTGGTTCTCAGACTCAGATTACCAAAATGGTTGACGAATTGTTAAATGATTGGACAGCTATTGCAAGACTTTATGATATTATTAAAAAGTTTGCCACATCTTTACAAACAACTAATCAATTGACCACTTCTTTTGATATTAAATCGTTTACATATAAGAAAATAATAATTGGTTACGGAATTTATAAGACATATATAGTAAATATATTTTGATTTATTTCGTATATATTTTATATATAAATAATATTAATATTTTGCTAATATTTAGGTTACAATATATTGGAAAACAACTGAAAAGCGATTTCAGTTATTTTTTGGGTGTATAGGTTCTGCACCGTCCGATTCAAACCCACACGTTATCATTAGCTCTCAATTGCAACATGAGTTCAATCAACACCTATCCATAATTCAATTGATTCAAATTCTTAATTATACTATAAATCCATTGCTAACAATACAATCGTTGAGTGGAATACCTTTACTTGGAGTTATTAATAGCAGACCTCAACTACCTGTTCAATCATTTTGTGCGATACCTCAATCATCGACTCATATCCGCATTGTCTATAGAAATATGTAATTATTCTTAAATAACATATTATTTTGAATTAACATTAATTTTTCATTTATATTTAGATATTGTTTGGATATTACAATAAACTCAGACAACACTATTGCCATACGTGACGGTGCTCTCAGTTTATTTGATAAAATGAAAGTTATGGAAGAACTGATTCCAATTCAAGGATTAAAAGCATTTTTAAGCAAATTTGTTGATAAAACAACACAAATGAGACGTTTGTCACAAACAGAGGATGACAACCCACCGTCACCTATAGAATCTGTTGAATCTTATTTATATTCTACCACTCAAATAAAAGCGTCTAACTCGCCCTCGAAGAATATCAATGATGGTAACCTTAACACTTCAGCCCGACAGTTATCGCACACTATTGCCTCTTCAGCTCATGGCTCTAATCCACACACGCCTTCATCACCGCATACTTCGATACTTTCTCAATCAGCATATGTTTCATCTCCTGGTGCTTTCCCTATGACTTCCCCTCCATCTCATGGTATTCAAACACATGGGATTCAAACTTTATCATCTAATCAAGTGGTCCCTTCACCATCAATGCCTGTTCCCGATCAATCGCCAGCTAATATATTTAATGTAAACTCGCCAATGAATCCATTGCACGCACCGTCGCCTTCATTTCTTGCGGCTCCGTCTCCATCCGCATCGAATCAATTTCATTCTCAATCACCTGTTTCTCAATATCATGCAACTAATACCCCACAAACAGGAATTGAAAATTCTATTGGTTCTCCATTTACTACACCAAATATGCCCGCATCTAATATATCGATGCCTTCTCCGGCACCTAATGTATGGCCTGGAAGTCCATCACTTCCTCGTCCATCTCCGCGATCAATTGGTCCATCGCAAAGTCCTGGTATAAGTCAAGTTTATCATATGTCTAACATTGCTAGCCCTCAAAGTATTGGAGGGCCTCAACATTTAAATACGATGCACAGCAATATTACTTCAGCACTGATTCCTTCTAATCGGATGTTACCACAGAGGCCGTGGGCCGCAGCCATTCCCACTTTACTAACTCATCAGGGATTTGATATAATGTGTAAACCTAATGCAAACATGGATAATATGTCAATGCCTGCAATTAACAATAATGTTTATTATTTGTTATCACAACTCGAAAGATTTCTTGGATGTGTTTATGTCAGGCGTAATATTCAAAGGGCCGTTACTCAGGATGAGAAGGTATTACATGTTTTGTAAGTATTATTGTCTTCAATTAAACCTATTTTACTATTTTTTTTAGTTTAATTTTATTATGACACCTGAACCCGGAGTTATTCAATTTAAAAACGACACTATGGTATTCAAATTAAGTTTAGACACCATTTCAATGCAGGTAAATGATAATATATAAATTGATTAAATTATTTTAAAATAGTTTGAAACTAATATATTATGCAAATTACGGGTAATAGTCGTTACATCTAAAGATCGCTCCTTTATCTGATGTAAGCCATACCTGGTCTCGCGATGATCTGGAAATTTTACAACAATTCTTTGAAAACAAAGTAATGATTTGATTGTTATATTATAAACGTTAAATATTTAAATAATAATTATTATTATCATTAATCACTTATAGGTAGTGTGCGCTCCCTTTAAACCCAATGCTTTTCTTACTTATAGTCGTATACTTAACGCTCCAATGAAAATATTAAAAGATTGCATTCAATTGATGCGATTAGAATTGGTATTATTTATTTATTTATAATTTTTTAAATGAATTTTCAAAACTGATTATATGAATGAATTGAAATGAATTAGTCACCCGACCGATCACTTAAATGGACACTTCATTGGTGTTTGACTATACCTCCCGCGTCCGCTACTATAGGATTGCCAGGGATGTCAGCGTGTCTTATGGTTAAAAATAAAATGCTTATATTTGTAAGTATAGGTTAATAATTCAAATAGTTATAGCTTTTGTCACCGTCAGTACGCGCATATAGCCCCCCTGGCCATCAGGATCTATATACAAAACTATGGGGCTATATGTTAGTTACAGCCCATACCAAAAGTTTGATTTAATGAATTCACAAATAGCCCCACTATTGAAATTATTGAAGTTTTTTTAATGTCTATAATTACCCCCCCCCTATAAAAAAAATTCTCCAGTGGGCTATATGCGCATACATACGGTATTTGTGTAAAGAATAGTCTAACTTTGAAAACTGATCCATTCAAATATATTACAAACCTTTTTTTAATTACCGGTATATAATTTTAGAAATAAAAGTATTGATAATTTATAGATTAATATACAGTACATATTGTAAAGACTAGTTTTGTTAATATGATGTTTAGAATTATTACTTAAAATCTAGTTTTTTTTTGTAAATTTTTAAACAAAAAACTATTGAAAAATTTTATACATTTATAAATACATTTTTAATGCATGATTTGAACAAATATTAATACTATTGTAAATTAATAGATACAATTGACTCGTATACCAATGGCCGGTCATAACCTGAATGCCGAACCATTTTCCATAATCGTTCCGTTTGTTTACGATATAAACACTCACTCTATACAAGTGGCAGGTTTTGGTCGCGACTCTCAATACTCGCAATCATCGGTACTTAATGTTATCAATAATATGTTGAAACGATTTGCTGACTACGGAGGTATATTCATTAATATAAATATATAAAGTTTTTAAAAATAAAGCTTTAAATTTGCTTTTGTAGCCACTGACGGATTATTATATTTGGCAATTAAAGACATTATGGCTAATTTGAATGTCCCGTAATTTATAAACTTAATTTAAATTACATGAGAGTTAATTATTTAAAATGTTTATACTATATATAATTGCACTGTATAATTATCTTATTTAAAACTGCAAATATTTAAATATTAATTTAATAGCGTATGAAATATATTGCCGGTAAGTTTTTATAATGAATAAATTAAATTTGTTATAATAATGTAACGTTATTAATATTATGTGATTTATGTTTAATAAACTTACTTTATTAATAATGTATTGTAAGCTATATTTAAAATAAATATTAAAATCATGATTTCATAAGGTTTCAAGTCATGGGTCGGTATATAAGGCAATAGAGTTCAGGTCATTGAACTAAATGTTGAAATACTGTTTATGTATAGAAAATTAATGCAATGATATAACTATAACTATAACTTAAAATTAATAATACTATAATAACTTAATAACTTAATATATACCGGTATAGTAATATTTATATACATGTAGTATATGAAATATTTACTAAAATTTTAATTATAATCTTAAAATAATGATTTTATTAACCTTTTAAATTTAGATTAATTAATAATTAAATTAAAATTACTTAATAAACTAAATAAAAATGTGTAAAAGTTTATAAATACTGTAGTAATAAATATAATGGTAATATAGAGTATATAAGAGTAATAAAGTATAGTATTTGATATATTTATTAATAAAAATAATAATTTAAAAAATATATAATCAAATATTTTTTAAATTATCACTAAATTGTTTCAAATAAATACAAAAAATAAAAACAAGTCAATTAACAATCAAGTTGTCATTTTATGTATTATTTATACAAACATTTTATACAGTATTACATTATAAACACTAGAATATTATTGTATTTGATATTTAAACGTTTGTATCGCTATATATTGTACACTATGTACTGTACAGTATATATAGTATAGTATAGTATTATAGTATTTAAAGGGCAACTCATTGTATTATATTATTTACGGTAAGAAAATATGTATTATATTATATGGTATTAAATAATAAAATTTATGTTGAAATGTGTGGTTGAGACCTATGGAGAGCACTACAGTATTTGCCAACAGTATTAAAGTCATGTCATAAATAAATATTAAAGGTTTATATTTAAGTGAAAATCATAATAAAATAATTACAGTATTTAATGAATGCTATTGTGAGGCGTTATTAAGCAATAGGTTATGAATTTGTTAATGAAATCAATGAATGTATGACTCGAAAGACACTTATGATTGCATTGAATACTGTATTCAATATTATAGTCAATTGAATGACATTTCAATACAAACTCTATTTATTTGGTTTATAATATTGTTGTAAATATATGTCAAATCAATGCAATCAATGAGTTAATACATAAGACATCTAAATATATATTGATTTAATGCATTTAATTATGATTTGTCAATAATCACTACATTTATAATACTAAACATTAAGACAAACCACTTGTTATACCATTAAGTGATTAATTGATTGATTTGTCATCACTTATAAACAATGGCTTACAATGAGGTATGTCTTGTGTCTCATATTGTTGTTGATATCGATGGCCAATATTGTTGATAATTGATAACAATTATTGATTTTTCTTTACCAGAGAGTGGATCCCGAATTGATATTTACAAAACAAGAGCGCATAGGAAAAGGATCTTTTGGTGAAGTGTTTAAAGGAGTGGACAATCGGACACAACAAGTGGTGGCCATTAAGATAATAGATTTAGAAGAAGCCGAGGATGAAATAGAAGACATTCAACAAGAAATAATGGTTTTGTCACAATGTGACAGTCTTTATGTCACCAAATACTTTGGATCTTATCTTAAGGTATGCCATAATATCAATGATTAACACCATATCATATGATAAGTTAAGCTAATCTTGAAAATTAATTTTAAAATAATGTTTTCTTGTATTTGATTATAATAGGGAACTAAACTATGGATAATAATGGAATATTTGGGCGGCGGATCAGCTCTGGATCTGATGAAAGCCGGACACTTCGAGGAAATGCATATTGCAGTCATTCTTCGAGAAGTACTTAAAGGATTGGATTATTTACACTCCGAACGCAAACTTCATCGAGACATCAAAGGTTTGACTGAATTATTATTAGTATTATTAATACCAACGATAAATCATAATTAGCTGCCAATGTGTTGTTGTCTGAAATGGGTGATGTGAAGTTAGCTGACTTTGGAGTGGCCGGTCAACTAACCAATACAACCAGCAAAAGAAGTACTTTTGTAGGAACACCCTTCTGGATGGCCCCCGAAGTCATCAAACAGTCAGCTTATGATTCAAAGGTTATTGTTTGATAATTGCATCAATGATTGCTAATAATCTTGTTGTCAATATTAGGCCGATATTTGGTCACTCGGAATAACAGCCATTGAGTTGGCCAAAGGAGAGCCTCCAAACTCTGATTTACATCCAATGCGTGTCTTATTTTTAATACCGAAGAATAATCCGCCACAACTTACAGGCAATTATAGCAAACAATTCAAAGAATTTGTTGAATCGTGTCTTAACAAAGATCCTGAAAATGTAAGTTATTTTTTATAATAGTATTAATATTAATGAAAATTTGTATTTATTAGCGACCGTCGGCTAAGGAGTTATTAAAATTTCCTTTTATTCGGAAGGCAAAGAAAAATTCATATTTAGTTGATTTAATTGAGAGATATAAACGTTGGAAAGCAGCCGGTGGTGGACACAGTGATAGTGACTCTGAAGCTTCAGATTCGTAAGTTATATTAATTTAATATTTAATTATCTAATTTGTATTATTTTTTAAGTGATGAGTCAAAAGGGACGTCTAGTGTTGATAGTTTAATATGGGATTTAACGATTAGACCACAACATAATCCACAGGCTCTCAACAAATTATATGGAGAACCAAATGCTGATAATAAACCCAAACAAAGTGATGAAATTGTGTTAACATGTGATACAAACAAATTGTCTACAATTCCTAAAAAAACAGGTCATACTAACGGTGATTATAAGATTGTATCAGACGTGACAACATCTAAAACATCCCAATTGAAAGGTTCGGGAGATAAACAAATGAACAATGAATCGAAAACTTCAAAAACTTCATATAATGTAAGATATATACCATATATTAAGATATATAAGATATACTCTATAAAACATATATTTCTTAGAATAATAATCGTCCGGAAAATGATAGTTTAGAAAGCAATCAGATTAACGATTACAAGAGTAAAACAAATTCCTCTGAATTAAGAGATCGTGACATAAGGTTATCGAGTCATACGAATAATTCTGCAAATGCTTCTCGAATACCGAAGAGTCGTAACAATAGTGATAAAGAAAGTTCAATCAGTAGTACCGGTAAATCGGTTCCCAATTCAATGCCAAACTCACACTTAACTCAAAGCACTATTATTCCGGTTCTTAATGAGGTATCATTTGATTTATATTTGTTTATAATATACTACTAAATACTAATTAACAATAAATTAAAAGATTGCTCAGCGCTATAAGCGAAAGAGTGTCGATTATCACAACTCACGAGTTAATGCCATTGAAGATGTAAAGCATGCGTTTGAGAGCGCAGAGAGTTTGTGTCCCGGAATCAGCGACTATTTCATCAAAGAGATTGTGGTTAACCTGACTGGTCGGTCACTGGTGAGTCAAGTGCCTCAACAGCATCATCATCATCACCATCACTATCAGCAACATTCACAACACTCATCACATTATCACCAAAGCCAGAACCAGAGGAATAGCGCGAATCCTGTATTTACTCGTCACACGCGACACCCAATTGAGTGAATAATAATTTTAGAAAAACTGATTGATTTACTTCTAATTAATGATTAAATATATGGCAACTATTTTTGATGAATTTGTTTGCCGCTATTTCTTATGTCGCCTTTAATATTATACTATATATTATAATTAAGTATATATTTTAAAAGAGACTTAAATTTATTTTAATTATTAAAACGTTATTTTAATATAACGTCAGATTTATAAATTAGTTATATATTTGTTTTGTATTTTTATGAAGAATAACACATATAACAAAATATTAGTAATATTTATTTCATTTATTTAAAAATTTAAAATTATTATAAATATAGTTTTTATTAAATTACTAAATTTACCACTAATGGTTTAAGGGTTTAATAAAAATACACTATTTTGAGATGTTAAATATATTTGTATTTATTGATAATATTAGTTAAATTTTATAACTATATTTTAATAAAAAATACAGTATTAAACTACATGTACTTATGAAAAATTTGACCACAAAAATAACAACAAATACTGTACATATAATAATTGTTATACAGATATATTGTAGTGTAACTTATTATTTATGAACATTTGAAAATATCATATAATAAATATTTATTATTATTAATTGTTATTATAATTAGTTAATTTAGATCCAAATATCTGAAGTACAGTCACCTCCTGGGTATCGCATTTCATGTGCCAAAACTGGTCCAAACTCTTCTTTACCAAAATCAACCAAAAAATTTTTGTTCAAATTTAAACCTCCCTTTTGTGTGTCGACATCAATCATAAGCATTGCTATATATTTGAATTATAAATACAAAATTTATTTAAAGTTTTAGTAATATATATCACAATCAATTGACATGAAGTATGAAAATCTATTAAAAATTCTTCAAATGAATATAAATTGTATTAATACTGTACGACATAGTAGTCATCAATTATATTATGTCTAACTATCACTACTTATTCTCAACTCAACTAATGTTGTCCTTTGCTTGTCTTTTGCATTAATTTGAAATACAATATATCAGTATTTTTATATTAATAAACTTATTTTTTAAAAATATTTATAAGATTTATGAGATATCATATATATATACAAATTAACATATTTCTCTATATATTAAAATGATATACAATATATTTCTAAGATATGATTATCTACCTGATCCTTGATCAACCATATCGGGATAAAATTGTTTGTCCCAAACACTATATAAAGAGTTTGTTATATAAAGTCGATGTCCATCGAGACTCAACTGAAGCATTTGTGGTCCGCCTTTGATTACTTTATTTTTAACTAAAACCCTTTCCCTTTGACCATTGGGTTCTACTTCTGGTTCTTGACTATTGATGACAAAAACTAGTCCATCATTACATAAACTGCCACCAAATAGACATTTTCCTACTAAAACAGGTTTAGATGTCACAGATATATCATATTGTCTGACTTCACCAAAAAGCCATAAACTTATGTATAGATAGCGATCATCCAATGACACCAATATATCTGTGATAAGGGCCGGCATCTCAGGTAATAACCAATTATTTACTTTCTTAGTGGCTATACTTATAACTTTTTGTGTCAGCCATTTGTCATTTGACTTAAAAAATCTAAATACTGTTGAACTAAGAGCACAGCCAACAAATCCCTCACAAGATATGGGATTATGTAAAAAGCGGATTTCCAAAGGCATCACTCCATCGCTTCCCAAATCAATGGTTTGAATACATTGTTTGGTAGTCCAGTTCCACACATGAATTGAATGTCCATAAAGATTATTACTTACATCTTCTAATTTAAATCCTTTATTGAAAGTATTAGGTGATCCCCATTCACTACTAATCATCACATTATGTCTGGTCTGATACCAAAAATCATAACCAAATTGTGAACTATTATTATCCCCTAAATTCCAGTTTCCTTTTATATTAAATGAATTTCCATCCAATAATATAAACGATCCCTATTTCAACAATTGATTAATTAGTATTAAATATTTAGCAATTTGTTAATAATATTACTTTATTATTGCGTTTCTCATCTCCCATACAACTGATCATAATTTCATTTGAAGGCAAACAATGAGATGTATGTCCAGAACTAACTCTATTTCTATGCATTTCTTGTGATTGAATAACTTTAAAAAGTTTTGGTTGTTTAAGTGATGTCATATCAAATACATAGATGCGATCACTATTAAGAGTGGCACATATCAGACGATTTCTGCATTTAGTCATATCATTGAAACAACTGCTACAAGAATTCCAACCCGAATGGTGTAACTCATCACCAAAATAGGGAACAAGTGTTCTGCATATCACTTGACAGAACTGTGAAGAGTTCGGGTCGACATCAATGGTGGCCAAGTAATCACTTTTACAATCGCGGGTACCGTTAGGTTGAATGCAAGTTACATACATCAGCGTTTCTCGCGGCCCTCTCATAGCATCAAATGGACTCCTATATCCTGGACCTGTCTCACGGCAACTCATTTTCATAAATTTTTAAAGTAATTTAATGTTTAATTGTAATGTATTTTTAATTTATATTATATTTACTAATTTATATTGATATTAATATCATATAACACAACCGTATAAATACTAAAATTTCTAAATTATACAAACATTATGTAATACACAATAACAACAACACGACTGACAAAGACTTGTTTTATTTATTAAATTTTTATTAAAAATCATTAAAATATAAACTCTATGACAGAATCTATATGTTATAAATTGTTATCTCTGAAAATTAGGTGAATCTATAGATAAAAAGTTTAAAAATTAATTGCTTTTAATTAATTATTACTCTTAAATGACTATAAAATAGGTCTATATATAAAAACTATATATAAAAACAAATAATTATATAATTATATCTAAATTAAATTATTCTTATTATTATTTAGTTGTATTTTATTTTGTTAGACAGACAGTATATATTTATGGTTAATGTTAATACAGTGTTAATGTTAATACAGTGTTAATGTTAATACAGTGTTAATGTTAATACAGTGTTAATGTTAATACAGTGTTAATGTTAATACAGTGTTAATGTTAATACAGTGTTAATGTTAATAGAGTAAAATAAACATTTCAACAATAAATTTTCATATAATTTTGTTTAATAATTATTATGAACTGCTATTCACATAACTATATATTTTTACTGTTACATTGAGTCTATGTTATGATTAATTAAATATAGGATTTAGATTTAAGTCATTTTTATAAATTTAACAAAAACTCTGAAATATTATTAATCATTAAAACTTTTTTAATATACAGTATCATTGATAAGTATTTACAACAATGTAAAAAACATTTTACTACTGTATACTAATGATAAGCATAATATTAATGTCATATTAACATAAAGTTTTAACAAAATTATTAAAATTTTTATTATTAATATAAATAATCAAACGTATTAATATATTCGTCTAAAAATATAATTTAAAAATAATTTATAATTATTATAATTTTAATTTTCTATAATAATTTTAAATAATTTATTATATAAATAATGTTTTACATTTTTATATGTAATTAGTTTTAGTTAGCATTTCTAAATACTGTACATTTATGTTTAATTTTTATAAACTATTTCTGCAATGTAATAGTAATACAATGCAGTAAATTATATATATAATTATGATTATAATTGATAAAGATTAACATTTGTATATTTTCATTTATCATATTGATTTATTATTAAAAAATAATATTTTTATATACTAAACATTTGTCGTCCAAAATAATTTATAATTATTTTAAAGTTATTGTACATTAAAATGAGATATTAGTGAGTTATCAATGATTGTAAAACATTGTATTTTAAATAATTTGCAAAAATTAAAAAAAATAGAACACTTTTAATATTTTTTATCAAATAGTGTTTATATATAATTACAACATAATTACTGTTAATTTTAGTACAATTAGGATATATTTTTATAATAATAATAACAAAATTTAGTACAAATTAGTAAATTGAGTACAATTTGTACGTAAAGTCCTTGGGATTGTTCATGTAATCGAAAATTATATTTTAAATATTAATTTATTCAAAACATTTGACCGAAACTAATAACATATAAATTCAGTTGTTCTATAAATCAATTCCTATTTATTACAATTAATTTATTTTGGGAAATCATATTAATACAAATTATATAATAAATTAAATATCATGAAAAAATCTTTTATATATTATTTATATAAACATTTGGATGTTATTTTTCAATTACATTTAAAAAAATAAATATTACTTTTATTTTTAATACTTTGTAAATAAAATAATTTTAAATTAAAAAATAATTTTTATAAAAAATTAAGTTTTATGTTATTGAAAATTTGAATTTCAAAATGAGTTTAAATTAAGTTATTGGCTGAAATGAATAAACATATTTTTGATAAAATGATTTTAGACTAAATAAGTTGTATTTTTATAAATTATATGATATATAATTTCGATCCAAAGTACTTAAAATGTTGTCCTATATTGTAGTTAAAGTACTGATACAAAAAGTTTCTGTTTTTAATCAAAAACGATATTTTTTTGTACCAATTTATCGGTGCTATTATAAGAGTTAGTAAAAACATTAATCAATCATTAAATATGATAACTAAATAATAAATTATGCAATTATATATTATTATTATTATTATTATTAAGATACTAAAAGAGTTTGAAATGTTTGTTATGTATTTATATTATATGTGCTTTTTTATATTTTAAGTTAATTTATTTTTAAAAACTTTATATTGATTTTATTTTTATAAAATATAAGTCAAATTACTGTATTTTAAAATTATTAAAATAACAAAAAATTTATTTAGTAATCTGTATGTATGTGTGTGTATGTCTGTGTGTGTGACTATAATTTATAAATTACTTAATACTAAAAATCCACTTATATTTAGATACTCTGTTACTCATTCGCATACATACCCACTTCTACCCACTTCTACCCACTTCTACCCACTTCTACCCACTTCTACCCACTTCTACCCACTTCTACCCACTTCTACCCACTTCTACCCACTTCTACCCACTTCTACCCACTTCTACCCACTTCTACCCACTACTACCCACTTCTACCCACTTCGACCCACTTCTACCCACTTCTACCCACTTCTACCCACTTCTACCCACTTCTACCCACTTCTACCCACTTCTACCCACTTCTACCCACTTCTACCAACTTCTACCCACTTCTACCCACTTTCACTTCACATACATATTTAATATAGTATTATTTATAACCAGATTTTAACCAAATTAGACAACTACTTTAATTTTAATAATTTAATGCCAATATATTAATATATTGAATATTATTACGTAATCTTTTTTTTTGTAATATTAGATAAGCTTTATATTAAGTTTTAATCATTTTTTCCAAATGTATGCTATTTGATATTAATGGTATAAAAATAATCAATTACAAATTATAATTTACAAGCAAATAATCAATAAATTAAACATATGTTTTATTAAGAGTTTCTTTATTGTAGTCTACAATATAATGTAAAAAACAGTTATTAAATGTAATAATGAATTTTAATTATTATTTTTTTATAAACCACAAGTTATGACATCAATATAAATATTTGAAAAATTGTTTAAAAGTGTTTGTCATTAGCTTACGTGGCAATTAAGCCAATATTAATGAAAATAACATAAAATAAAATTAGTTATTTATTGGCAATTAGTTATCTATCATTTGTGAAACCATTAACAGATAAATGCAATCATAGCTTAAGGGCTGTTTTACAGAGACATACTGTGATAGTGTAGTACACTGTAGGCAATACTGTCGTCAAAACCAGCTTTTATTAATCTGCAATTGAGTTGCACTTAGTTTTAGCATTACTTACGATACCTTAGATCAGTGAGGACTCAAATATTTTAATAAGTATTTTATTATTATTATTGATTAACCTGTCATTTGGGTCAGTATTGTCTTATTTAAAATAATTCTCAATAATATTTTGTTAATTGACTGAAGTTAAATAAAAGTCAATTATTGTATTACTTATTGTTAAACTTTTTTACACTTTTAAAAAAACTATTGATTAATAGTTAAAAATTATAAAAAATATCAATATTTTGTATAATAGTATATTGAAGATGCCGTGTCCTTTCATAAGTCAATTGTCGACACCATTTCTATTAAGGAATTCCGCAACATTGGTGCGGACATACCTACCCGTATGCCCCGTAATGTCTAACATATCAACAAACTTTACGCGAAAATATTCAGACTTTACTATAAATTCAACTGAAAATATTGAGAGTGAATTGATATCCAATACGAGTAAGTTTCATATGATTAGTATTTTTATAAATTTATAATTTAAAAATTATAACACTTTCTATAGTAAACAACAATTATAATTCAGTTGAATCAACTAATTGTCCATTTTTGGAGGCAATTAAACCCACTTTAAAAGAAGCCGATCCTGAAGTAGTCAGAGATATCATCGATGAGAGCAAAAGTTTGTTAAATTTATGATATTATTATACAAGTAATACAATATATTAATGAATTTTGTTTAATTAGATAATGGTTTCAAATACGAACAATTCTTTCGTCATTTGATCCATAAGAAGAAGTCTGACCACAGCTATAGAATCTTTAAGAAAGTTTTGCGTTTTGCTGATAGAGTTCCCTTCGCTAATGAGTTTACCAATGGTTGCAAACCTATAACAGTTTGGTGTAGTAATGACTACTTAGGAATGACATCTCATCCGGCGGTTAAACAATCCGTAATGTAATTATTGAATTGTTTTACTATTTTATTAATATTTTCAAAACTTTATTTATTAAAAATGATAATTATATCGTAAATAATATACAGTGTATAGTATTGTTAGACTAGCAATGTCAATTATGCAAATTGACTAAAGAAGCTATCATTAAGTTTATAATATTTAAACCACTTATTTGTTGATGTTTCCCTAATTCTGTAAAAATAATTATAAATTTTAAAATTAACAAATTTTTAACTTTATATTTATATTAAAATTAAATATAGATTTTATTATATTATTTCAAATTGTGTGTGTGTTTGTGGTTATTAAATGATTTATTGTAATGATTTTATAATAAATAATTAGAGAAGCGGTTGAAAAACATGGTTCAGGAAGTGGTGGCACTCGTAATATATCAGGCAATACACCACTTCATGAGGAATTAGAGAAAGAATTAGCAGAACTTCATCTCAAAGAATCTGCACTTTTGTTTACTTCTTGTTTTGTGGCAAACGATTCCACATTATATACATTGGCTAAAGCATTGCCCGGTAAACATATACTGGATTTAGTATTATTATAATTATAATTATGATAAACAGTTAAAAATAAAATTATAATTTAAACAGATTGTCATATATTCTCTGACGCCGGTAATCACGCGTCTATGATTCAGGGGATCCGTAACAGTCAAGTGCCTAAACATATCTTTAGGACATGTGATGCACAACATCTCAGAAGTCTATTACAATCAGTTGACTATTCTTTGCCTAAGATTGTTGCGTTTGAAACGGTCCACTCTATGACAGGTATTTATATAACATTTTATTCAATTTTATTATCGTTGTAATAATAATAATAATTCTCAAATATAAATGTTTTATTTTGTGGAAATAATATATATTTAAATTTTTACATGAAATTTATAATTGTTATCCTCTCTTACTTTACCAACTGATGAGTACTAAATAGGAGACAAAATAGATCTTTCTATGTATTAGTGGTTTAGCAGTTTGTGACCCACTTGTCAAACAAATTTTATAATTTGCAATAATATATAGGATATTGTATTGTTATTATATTAATAAAATAATTAAAATAGAATTTCATTTATTTAATTATATTTTACTTTGAAGACAAATTTAAAGTGAAAACAAAATGTATATATTTTAGGTGCCATTAGTCCTATTGAAGAGTTATGTGATATCGCACACGAATATAATGCCATCACATTTGTGGATGAAGTTCATGCAGTGGGTCTCTATGGAAAAAATGGAGCGGGAATTGGACAGAGAGATAATGTGATGGATAAAATTGATATTGTGTCCGGCACTTTGGGAAAGGCATTTGGCAATGTTGGCGGTTATATAGCAGCAAATGCATCACTAGTTGATATGATCCGTAGTTATGCCGCCGGCTTTATATTTACCACATCATTGCCTCCAATTGTATTATCCGGTGCTCTCACATCTGTGCGGGTAATTGCTTGATATATACGGTGTTTGCAATTTATAACTTTAATATTAATATATTAATAATTATTAAAAGATATTGAAAGGATTGGAAGGAAAGAAATTGCGGGATAAACACCAGGAAAATGTCAGTTATATGAAGAAAACTCTTTCTAAGGCAGGTCTGCCACAGATGTCGAGTCCAAGTCATATAATTCCAATACTTGTTAGAAACCCGTGGATGTGCTCCTGGATTAGCAATGAAATGCTCTCCAAATATGGTCATTATGTTCAAGCAATTAACTATCCGACAGTTGCTAAGGGACAGGAAAGACTGCGTATAGCGCCGACACCTTTTCACGAGAAGCATATGATTGATAAGTTTGTCGATGATATGCTTCATGTCTGGAAAGATACAGGTCTTCCCTTAAATCAAGATTTATGTGATTCCAAAAATTGTTTCTATTGTAATAAACCGCTTGACATCTCTTTTGATGGACTTCCTTGTGGTGCACAACAAGGATGTCCTCAATTGGCCGTCAATGCATAATATCAAATAAATTGTTTGTTTAATATATATTGAAATATTTATTATAAAAATAAGTACAATTGATATAAACTCGATTCTAACTGTTTCATCATTCTAAGTGAACCTCTAAAGAGGGCTATCACTTAAAAATCATATTTTAAAACGATATTTAATATCAATTTTCATGAAATTATGAAATGATGTGATAATAAAACAAATGCTACCAAAGGTCGCCTTCTTTGTCTTTTGCCGGCACTTCTATAACTCGTGGTTTGTCTATAATCCTTGCGGTTCGGTTGCCTTTCTCGACAATACCAATAATCCAGGCCTGATATCCCTCTTGTTTCTCAATATCTTTACAAAAGGCAGCGGCTTGTTCTCGAGGCAGACATATCAGTAAACCACCTGTTGATTACATTATTTATATAAACTAATTAATTAAATTATAGTTAGAGCTCATTACTAAAGTATGCAAATTAAATAACTATCTGTCCCAATATCGGACAATAAGTTTAATTATAATTATTGGCTCAAAACAATCATAAAATATCAAATATAAATTACTAATTTATTTACAATAAAACAAATAAATAACTTTTTGTCTATCAATAAATTGTAATTTCAAGTTATAAATATAATTTTAATTGTCAACTCAAAAAACAAAAGTATAGCATTAAAAGCAATGCTATCTCAATAATCTTTTGTTAATTTAATAATAATTAAACCCCAAAAGTTACTGAACCGCATATAATATAACAAATACTGAACATTGAAATATTAAACATAATAATAATAATAAATGTTTGCTTATTTTTATTGATTTATTCTACACTATGTATTTATATTAGAAATTAGATATAAAATTATTTAAAGTATAAAATATAATTAAATATATTAAAAAACAAATAAATTCATCAGAAATGTCTTTGAAAGAAAAGATTTATTGTTATTAATAAATGTTAAATTCTTAATTACCTAATATAACAATAAACTTTAAATTATACTTTATATTAAAATAAAATTATTAGTGTATTATAACTACTTTATTATAATTTATTATATAGTAATTCATTCAAATCACTTAAATAAAAAAGTAAAAATTCATTTATTTTTACTTATACTGATTATAAATATTTGTAAATTAATTTGCACAAATTATATCAATTGATAAAAAATCAAATATATAAACTAATATTATATTTTTACTATTAATATATGAATAATAAAAATTCATTAAAAATTTTAATTTAATTATAAAATTATTTTATTTACTATTTTATAATTAAATTATTTTTTGTAATAATTGCAATTTCCTCTATTTTTTGTTGATGATATTTACAGTATACTGCATAACTTCAAAAAATTTTTGGGACAGAGTATTGAATCATGTTTTAAAATTTTTGAAGTTAAATATCTAATTAGTAAAATAAATAAAAATCATAAACGCATAGCTCTCTCTCTCTCTATCTCTCTCTCTCTCTCTCTCTCTCTCTCTCTCGTCATATAGTATTGAGATTACAGTAATCTCATCAATAAGTAGTTATAGGTTAAGTGTTTTCCATTTTATTATAACCCGCAGTACTTTCTAACGTAACAATAGACAAAATAGCGCTATCAATGCTATAAATTGTGTTTCATTTTGTGACCAAATGTTGCAAAAGTTTGCCGCTTAGACAACAAACAAATAGAGGAAATTACAATCATTAGTAAAATTTTATAATTAAATTTGATTCCTCTAACTAAATCATTATATACAGTAATATAATTTACGATAATTATTTTGTGTTTACATTCGATATCCAAAGTTTTTATTTAAACAAATTTATTTAACACTAAAATTGTTAAATTAAAGATAAAACTAAATAAGAAATAAAATGATAAAAATTCAACTAGTTCGTTTTTTAAATATTTATATTAAAAGTAATTTATTAGTTAATCATTATTTAAATTTGAATATGAATTTAATTTATGATAACTATCTGATACCAAATTTATAAATTTAGAACAATGTTATAATACAACACAATTATAACATATTAAACTATTATTTAAAAAATAAAAAGGAATTTTAATAGTTATAGATTTAAGCAAATTATGAATCAAAACAAACAAAAGTAAATTACCTGAAGTTTCGGGAGAGTGTCCCTGAAGTAGTTGAAACATATTACCACAAGCTTTAGCCACGGCTGCCATCTTGGAAATGACGGGAAGATTGTGTATAACAAAAGAGACTTCATTTTTCTGAACTGTGGCTAAGTTGTGTGCGTGACCTAATAGGCCAAATCCGGTCACATCAGTGGCTCCGTGAGCGTTGTACTTATGCATCAAACGCGATGCTAACAAGTGTTACATTATTAAAAATTCAAAAGTAAAGTAACTGACATAACATACCGACACGATTTAAACGACTCATACTATCCATACCTCGTAGGTATGCTTTACGGACATCATCTTCGGTAACGACTAATTTAACTCTAGCCCATCTGTCGGGCTGTTCCAGCCATTGATATGCAATACACGAAACTTGTGTTCCCAATGGTTTTGTCAATACAAGTACATCTCCAACCACTGCGTTGTCAGGACTTTATAATACAAAATAAATTATTATAAATATCCACTAAAACTGTACATTTAGTTAACAAAAATAAAATAAAAACTAAAACATGCAATTTGTAAATTATATTTTCATTTATAGATTTTGCTACTAATTATTGTTTCTGTATTTTTTTGTAATCATAAATATTATAATGAATGCAATCATTTAATTAACATATTTGTATTGTCTTTTGTTGTTTAGATAAATTACTGTTTAAGTATATAATACTGCGGCAAATATATCATTAATAATAATAATAAAATATTACATAATGTATTCAGTTGGCTGACAAATACTGGTGGCGACACCACCTATAGTAAGCCATGGATTTTGAATGGTTTGTCCGCCAGTAATTTGAGTACCGGCTTCAAAGGCACAGTCCTATAAATAGTAGAAATCAATGTAAAGTGTGATTAAATACATTGTCACTATTGGGTACCCGAAAGCCTTTGATGATAATGGGAACGACAACATCCCTTTCCTTGTCAGTCATCTTCTGGCTCACAGCTAATATCATTAACATATTATCACAATCCGTGACTCCCATTGCATACAAATCACTCAATACATTAGCGCACGTTATTTTACCCTTTAATTAAATCAAATGCATTTTAATAACAATAATCTTTAATTAATTACTCAATTCTATGTTTATTACTGTCTTACTAATGACTGTAATTATTTTACTAATTTTTAAATACTAACTTTAAATTTGGATAGAATTTGATAAAATACAATTCAATTATATTATGGTAGTATTTCTAGAAGTTCGTTCTGGTAATGCTATCTAGCATTGTTAACTTAGTTTAATGTAAATTTTTAATACAACATTTTGGCAAATACTGGTAAAATCATAAACTAATTCTAATATTGTATATATTATACCTTTAGTATTTCTAACCAATTTTACATTTATTTGATTTACTTTAGATATCAGTTATTATTTTTATAATGTACTGTATTTAAAATTTATTTATTTAACTTAACTACTAAATACTTAGTTTTTAATGATTTTATATTACCGGTAATTTAATATTATAATTTGAATTATTTGATCTCATAACAAATTATATATTACTTACTGGTAATCAATTTATCTTAACTTTCATTATAAACACATAGTATACAATATATAGTTGTATTAAAGTTAAATAAATTAAAATTTTAAACTCAAATTAGTAAATTATACTATTGATTAAATATGTAACTAAAAAATGAATATATGATATGTTTATAGCAAACTTATATTATAATTATTAATTTGTAAGAATTTAAACAGATTTAAATGTAAAATACAAATAAATTATTACCGATACTACTAATTACTGATAGATTCAATATATTACTGATTAACATAAATATTATGTCAAATACCATAAGATATGGGTCATCGACGAGTGGATAAAAGTAATCAACAGTTTGAATGAGTACAAGTCCTCCGTGTCGTATCGGTATTACCGCACAGTCCATACCAATGCCTAAAAATATTAATTATTAAACAATTAAAGCAATAAAATATGTCTTTTATTAGACCAATCTTCGGAAGTCCCATCTCTTGATGAAAGTATGAAGGAATATGTGAATCATTAGATGAATGGTTTATATTATTATGATGTTGTTGTAAGTGCTGGTGTCCGTCATGACCACTATTGGCCGCTTTAAGTCCCTCTAAGAGCCGACTGAGCAGGTCTTGAGGGACTTTACACCCTCATCCTCTAAGTTCGGCAAATGTGGTCAATCGGAACCCGGCATCCAAGTCATGTTCTATTGGATCAAATGGTCGATGCATTGTCACTGAATGTCCACTCGGTCCACACACTTCCAGTTGAACCGATTCAAGAGCTGCTGAAGATTGTGACGACGTCTCCATTGACCACAAGTTATATCTCTATTATATGTCAACAAATGTGTCAATCATTACAACTAATTGCTATCAAATCAAACAAAATGGCGACAAATGAGAGGCGGAGTTATTAGCTTTCAATTAATCAATTGGTTAACCAATCATTCAATGTTTGATTCAATTGATTATTGCTTTCATTGACTATTGATTAACACTAAAACATATGACATAACATATGATATACTCGACAACTATTAGCATATATTAGGCCATCAATGATAACATCACTTTGACATCACTTGACTTGATTTAAGTCACCATTTCATCCAATTATTAATTATAATCAAAACAATAGCAAAATTAGTTATAATTATATAAATACTAACCGATAAACAAACTGTTATTCAATGTATATAATGATTGATATATTAATAAAGGCATCAATTGTTTGGCCGAAAGTTTGAATGTATTGTTGCAATGGTTTAACATTGAAAGCAATACATCGTAAACAACCAATCAGTGAACACATTGATTGGATTGACAGTTATGATGACAGTTGTCATGACTACATGTTAGATGTGTTACGGTATTAATGGTATTAATATTTAGTTTGAAATGTGTTTTGTATGACATTTGTATAACATTTAAATAACAGTACAATTGGTTTGTCTTTAAGTTAACCACTCATATGGTGTCAGATATGTTATTACAGTAACTGATGGTCGCATTGATCCACACTTTCGGGTAATAGTATTATAGTGTTAAGTGAAGGCAATGCCCTCTACTGGTGCCCAATATCTCAGTGATCGTCCATTTTGTTGATTGACGTATTGGTGGTATAGTAGTGATAGTGATGTTGTTCAGCAAATGACAGGTAAGACCAGATTTGTTGGTTTTAATTGTTTTGGATGTGATTTAGTGATAATTTGGGTTTAATTATATGTGAGTAGTGGTAGTGAGTAGTCGTCAAATGACAGTTAGTTTGAATTTGGTTTGTCGTCATTAGCGCAGTCTCCACACGGCATGTGCTATGTCTGGGCCTGTGCTCATCAACCACTATCACAGCACATATGCCCAACCAAACAGCCCAACCATACAACCCAACCATACATCCCAACCGATACCAACATATAATCAGTATTTATTACACCTGATCGACACAGTTAGCCGCTAACCATAGCTTGTCTTTGATGGTAACATGAAAGGCGTAGGCCATCACTTGCTGCACAACCATACCATCCATAGCTTAGCTCTCTATCACTCACTCACTCACTCACTGCTAATTCAAATCCCTATAAAAACATTTAAATCTTGATAATACATATCATATCCTTAAATATATGTGTTTTAAATTATTATTATATATATGTTAACAAATTGATGATTGTATGCATGCATTTGTATTAATGTTAAATCAATTGTCTTAACGTATCAATCAATGGATATAATGTTTTCTAATGTTTGGTGTATTAATAGGAAATACATTTGCAGTCAATCGATATCTAATGACATTACTTGAGACCGATCTCCACCCCAAACATTATCACAATATAATAAATACTCTTTAAATCTATTTTATCATTGATTTTATACAAATCATGAATTACTATTAATATAATGACTTTAGAAAATAGTAATTTTTAATAAAAGTAAATTCATTACATAACATTAAATTTATTATTTAAGTCAATTTTTTCTATATGTTTATGACATACATATACAGTAAAGTAATAAACTAAACAATTCATTTCTATTACTTTTATAATATACATATGATATATATATCATATAAAAAACACAATTAAAAATTATTATATAATTAGCAATTTAATATTTTCATATTTTAGGGTTAGTGTCAGTGTTAATATAATTAATATTAAAACTATATTTAAATAATTATTGTTGAGCCAAATAATATATCTGCCATATTATCATTTGGACTATACTTAAGAAATGATGTCTAATATGATTAATAGAGATTTGGTAAAATATAAGTTAATATAGTATATCATATACATATCATACATACCGTATATATATATATAAATAAAAATAATAATTAAATGTCTGTACAAAATATATGGTTATGTTTGTGTGCGACCAACAAATTAAAAGTATTACTCCAATCGTGTATCCAAAAAGACTTTATTTATTATTTTATTTAATAGACCATTGATGTGGTAATCGACATTACGAGTGGTTTTAATGAAACCCAAAGAGGAGGCGATGAATCATTCAGATGGCGGTGATGTCGATGATCTCAGTGACGACCCTTCATCTCCCGAAAGTGCATCCTTTGACGACGCAGACCTCCTTTCAGGTGATGGACACGACGATATCACAGCACAGTTGGCTGCTGCAGGTAATATAATATTATTATTGTCGGCTATTATGTCTTAATAATTGTGATATAATGTCAAACATTAGGTCCAATCGGTGTTGCGGCTGCCGCTGCTATCGCCACTGCAAAAAAACGAAAGAGACCTCATTCTTTTGAAACCAACCCATCCATTAGAAAACGACAACAAACACGACTTCTCAGGTTTGACTTATTATAAATTTATAGATTTGTATTGATATTGAAATATTGTTGATATACAGAAAGCTAAAAGCGACAATAGATGAATATACAACACGTGTTGGACAACAAGCAGTTGTCCTAATAGTCACTCCCGGGAAACCTCAGAATAATTTCAAAGTGTTCGGTGCGCGACCTCTTGAAAATGTGGTACGTATTAGCTATATATTAATAATAGAGAAAAATTAATAAATGTTTTAAATGTTATTTTAGGTGAGACATTGTCGGTCACTGATAATGCAGGAGTTGGAGACAGCACTGGCACAACAGGCACCCCCTCAAGTGAAAGAGGACCCCTCTTTGCATGAATTGCCTCCTCTAGTCGTTGATGGAATCCCAACGCCGGTCGAGAAGATGACTCAGGCACAGCTCAGGGCTTTCATTCCTTTAATGTTAAAGTACTCAACCGGTAGAGGTAAACCTGGATGGGGTAAAGAGTCAACACGACCCCCCTGGTGGCCTAAAGACCTTCCCTGGGCTAATGTTAGAAGTGATGCTCGAACTGAGGAAGACAAACAAAAAGTATTGACTTATCGGCAGATTTTTATATAACTTTTACTAAATTATAATAATTTATTTGAATAGGTTTCGTGGACTCATGCGTTGCGACAGATTGTCATTAATTGTTATAAATTTCACGGAAGGGAAGACTTATTGCCAACATTTAGTGAAGACGACGACAAGTCTGGAAATCATACCAAAGAGAAGGTGAAAAATCGAAGCACCCATAGCAGCATCAATGTAACCAATGTTACCAACGCTAGCGGTGTGGCCACTGTTTCCACATTAACCGCTGACAATACCCTCGCAGCGGCCGCTCAGGGGGTCAACGTATGTCTGATAATAGTTTCCCATTCAAAACCAATTGGATTTTGAACTAAAATTGCATTAAATGCATGATTTTAATCATGCAATCCTTATTTATTTATTTTTTAACATTGAAAAGATTGCATAATGTGATTATATGATGATTTATTTGCTGTTTTGTAAAAGTTTTGTTTACCCAAATTTTATTATTTTGCATTTTAATTATTATTTTGACATATTGTTCATTTGAGTTACGTTTGATGCTATGGTTTTGCTTTGCATTATATTTGTTTGCTGTTTAATTGAATATCAAAATTGTTTTATTATATATTTATGCAATTATTAATGCAATAATATTATTGTGATGATAGGCTCTTTATGCGCAACCAATAGCACATTACGCGCCAACAATGTTACAAACAATTAGTAATCCCGACGGAACCGTATCTATCATTCATATGGATCCCAACAGTGCTGTCGTTACACTACCTGATGGAACTCAAGCACAAGTTCGAGCAGTTAGTGCTTTAAGGGTAAGATTTATACAATTTATAATATAATATAACAATATTTGAAATTAATTTTTCATATCTATATTATAGATACAAAACACTGGTAGTGAAGCCACACAAGCTGTACAAACATTAGCAGACATAGCTACTGGTCAGGAACATGACAGAGTCACTCAAATTGGAACTGTTAATGTAGATCTCAGCGGTGATGGTACCACACAAACAGTATCACTTGCCGAGGCTACCATCAGTCCCGATGGTCAGATCATCTTAACTGGAGAGGATGGAACTCAAAGCAGTATGAAATGAATTATTTATAGTATAGTATTGTTATCAAATGATTATATCTATTTTTAACAGCATTTCCAGTCTCTGGAATGGTTACAATTCCGGTGTCAATGTATCAAACTGTTGTAACAAATATTCAGAATCTAACTGAAGCTGGTCTACCATTGACTATGAGTGCTATAACAGGTTCGGCACAAATCGCTGAATTGACTGATTGTTCAGATGAGATGAATGACCCGAACGCTACAACAGCCGTTTCCATATCAGAAGACGTCAAGACTGTTCTCAATGGAACACAAACTTCAGTTGTTGTCACTGAAGAAGAAAGTTAATTAATTGTAAATTATAAACCAATGAATTTATTCATTTGAAACGCCAGTATTGGTATTATCTCAATCTACAGATTTGCCAATTAGTCTCAAGTGGTGTCATATTTAGTTCATTACCGCAATCACTACTTTCCAGGATTAGAGTCATCCCAACAATGCTTGTTATTTGAATTAGTGAATTGATTTCCTTCTAGTGTTTGTTATTTTTATTTACACAACAATTAATTTTGTTTTAATTTAAATGTTAACGATTAAGACTTGTGTACTTTTGTGTACTTAAATATCACGGTTACCCCTATATCTGGAAAATCGTTGAAAACCCCGAAAACAGACGCACTAATGATGTAATCATTATTCATATATTAAGTTATAACATAAATTTATGTACTATATATAAATTATACAGTATATATATATATATAAATATTTGAAGTGATATATTATTATTATTATTAAGCTTTTAATAAGTTTCCTTGATTTTGCAATTTAGTGTATTGCATGTGCTATATATATCAAAAAATAATATATATATATATATATAACTTATTATATATAAATTGTATATTATTTAGTATTTTCAGTTATGATTCTATTTAACTAATGTTTGACAAATCGTGAGATTTTAGATTTTCAAATTATCCATCAATTTATTAGATTTTGTTGATATTAATTTTGGCTATTAGTCTTTAAAAATTATTGATTTATATATATTATGAGTTTTTAGATTTTTTTTCAATTTGTATTAAAATATCAATTATTATTGTATTTAAGTATAATGTATTGTATTGTTTGCCAAATCTCTGACGAGTCTTAATGTAAAACATATTTAATATTTGTTTGTCTTTTGAACAAAAATTAATATTTATTCAAAAAATGATTGATAGAAGAGCACACATATAATAATTATAATGTAATTTTAAAATGATTTGTGTCTCATATTTGGACCATATTTTTAAAAGCTCTCATTCAAACAAATTCTTTATATCTCATATTAACTTAATTACATATTTATTGATATTGTTATCAATAAATTAATAAAAATAATCATTGATTAAAATAATTTATTAAAATAAATGACTATCATTTACTATAATTATGATATCAAATAAAATTATATGTTTAATATGTTTATAATTTAATATTTTTCATAACATAGTATATGTGGCGTTAGTGTCGATAAATAATGTGAATGTTTTGAACGCCATTAAAGTTTGAAAAGTATTTGAAATAAATGATTGAATTAAATGATTGAAATGATGTCATACTTATTGATAATATTATTATTGATTACTTGTATCAACTAATCGCTAAACAAATGGTTACTTCAGAGGAACCGTCGTCTGGCAATAGTTGGCCACTTTTGACATCACAAGAGTTGCTACAACTCGCAGATATCGATAGGTATGTTGTGTTACAGATAGTCATCGACGGTATCTCATTATTGTCATACTCTTTGAATCAGTCGCTTGTTTGGAGTGCTTCGTCTCGAAGATCCCGTCAACAATCAAACCAAGTCATTGATTGTTAAGGTATTGACCATTAATTGCTTCAACAGTTAATTAATGATATGTTGAATGATTAGGCCATCAAAGCTTTGGAGACATCGTTACTTCAAAGACATCTCTTGCTTGAAAAGCACAACAAAAATGGCAATCAAGTCAATGATGACAAGGCTTTAAGTGAACTCAAGTGTAAACCAATTGATCCTAAGATTTATTGCAAAATCGGTGACTTTAACTTATTATTAGGCAATTATGCTAAAGGTTTGTCATAAAAGATACACTACTTTGCAATATTACCCTCTATTTTGTGCATTAATATCGTGATTGGCATCAAAACACATCAAATTTGTTTTCAAATTATTTAAAATTACAGATTTAATCAAAAATTTTAATAATAACTATTAGTTTTTAGTTAAAACAAATTTCTGGTAATATTAAAAATAAATTATTACAATAATTACATTTATTAATCAGTAATTAGAAAACAACTTTGATATCATTTGATGAATTCATTTACCAAATATTAACACACAAAGAGTTTTGTAAAGTATTGTAAATTTTTAATTAATAGTAATTTTTAATATAAAAATTGAAAACTATGTGATATTATGACATATACTTAATATTTCGATAACTATTGATCAAATTTCATGTCATTTGTTTTAAATGATAAATATTTAACAAATTGTTTGTTTTAATAAAATAGATAAAATCACTTGTGGTAAGTAATAACCATAATATACTGATAAAATTTAGTAAATATGTGGTTTTCAGTATTAAGTTGAATTGAATAAAAATAAATATCAATTATAATATTATACTTAACGATAATTATTATACTGTATTTTAATTTTGTAATATTTATGAATCAATAATTTTTTCTAACCACTATATAATTTATTATAATTAGAGTTAATTAATAAAGACAACATAATTTTTTATTTAATCAATTAACACAAATACTTTTAAAATACAAATTGTGTATAAAATAATTGTTACGGTAATAATTTATCTATCAATTGGAGTTTATATAAAATTTAAAATAATTGGCATATAATTGGATTAAATGTTATCGATATATATTATATATTATCTGTTTTATAATTTTGAAACCAATAAATTTAGTTTGTTTTCAATTGTTATAATAGCACTGTCAGCCTATCAACGATTTATTGCATTAAGTGAAGAACACTGGAAAGTGAGTTATTATAACATTTACTAACTATTTGTCATAAATACCTTTCTTCACATATTTTCATAAAACTACAAATATATTACTAAATATAAATTAATATATGATTAATGATTAATGATTTATTTGATTATTTTATTTACGAAAGTTTAATATTTAAATACAGTTACTATAGTTAGAAAATATAGATAGTTTTTATAAATATTAGTATTCAATATTATTTGAAATGTGTTAAAAGGTATTTAATTATAATATAACTAATTATATATTAATATTTATATATACTTTATATTATGTTATATATTAATTGAATGGATATAATGGTAAAGGATGTGCCCTTCGTCTTCAGTCTTGGTCTCGTATACTTTCACTTCAATGCCTATCATTGGTAAGTGATTTAGTAATTTGTAAAATAAAAATGAAATGAAATGACTTCCTGAAGAGTAAGTCACAAGTGATGCTAATAATGAAGTTGATGTCAGTGTTAACCATTTGGTGCCAACTTTTTAAAAGTCAAAAATACAATCACTGAGTCAGACAGTCAGTGAAATTATAGTTTAAATTTAGGGAAAGCCTGTTATGTGTTTGCAAACAGAGATCTCTTTTATCGGTTAGTGATTTGACTGTCAGTGCACTCACTCTTGTACTGAGTTTGTGTCTATGAGTTGCTTAGAGGGGAACGGCAACTATAGGGCGGCGTTAAGGGCAATGGTTTGCTTATTGTATTGTAGGATCTGATAGTAGGCACTGGTATGAGGCACTGGTATGAGCTGCTGTTCTCACTCTTTGTGTTTATACAGTATATGATAGTTTGTATTAAAGAGAAAGAGAGCACTAGTAGTGTTGTGAA
Source organism: Oppia nitens (assembly GCF_028296485.1). Lineage (NCBI taxonomy): Eukaryota > Metazoa > Arthropoda > Arachnida > Sarcoptiformes > Oppiidae > Oppia > Oppia nitens. The sequence continues at coordinate 1,150,632 of NW_026533197.1, forward strand.
CGAGCAAAGGATGTGGTGTTTGTGTTGAATGTATACGTGATTTGATCCCATCTCATGTCGTGTCTGTCTCTGGCCTTAATCTATATGTTTGTTGTGATCACCATTTTTATCCAAATTTGACACAATATTTAAACTGATATTAAAGGTAAAGACATTAATTGATACAATGTTTTATTCAAGTGATTATAAGTGCTGTGTTAGGGGTGACTGCTGTGACTGACTTGTAGTTAGTGAGAGGTTAGTCGCCTTAACCAATATATAAGTTATACAGTATATACAGTGTATATAATATATCTTAAGGCTCTTTAATGCCCTTCAATTGTCATATCATGGTATCAACTGAGCTAACTGTGCTCTTATACTGTATATACCAACACATGTAATGATGACAAGACATCTGCCAAGTGGTCAATATATAGCCGACAAATATTTTTAATAAATTAATATTATTATTATTTGATATAATTAGCGCATTAATTATATACTGTGTGATGAAAATGAGCTTTTAATGAGATTTCTATACTTTTATGGGACAACTATAGCCTTAAACAGCAGTTTTGAGTCACGTATGCCTTCATACTGTATGAAGGAGTGTTAGGATAGGGCAGACCTGTCATAAAGACATCTGCAGCTGCTATCAAATAAAGAGACCAACAAAAGCAAAGGGTCTGAATTGTGGGCCCTGTCCTCACTGTCCCCACTGTCCTCTCTCTCTCTCTCTCTCTCTCTCTACTTATGATTTTTATTGAGAAAGTGTTCACATTTGCACTGTTTGTCTGCAAAGTTATTTTGAAAACAAGTGCCATATATTTAATATATTATACCTTATGGGCCACACTTGTCATTGTTTAACAAATATATTATCTCTACAATTGATGGCTTTCTCTTAGTGCCAAAACATGTCCTTTACTGCCCTAAAGCTAACATTAGACGTAAATATATGGCATTTTGAGTTGTTTTTAGCTTTTATTGCCAGTTATTGTCTATTAGTTGATATATGTTTTATAATGTATTAAATAATTGTATTTTAGGTCGATTTGTGCATTTCGTCAGGTCTTATACTTGGATCCATCCTTTGCACGTGCAAATGAAGCTCACGTGAGACTCGCACTCATATTTAAAGTGCTTAATGATTACAACTTATCACTAAAGGTAAGCAAACTAATGAAATATATGATGAATTGATTAAACAATATTTTGTTGTATATCTTATAGCACTTTCACTTAGCACTAAACGACTCTAATGTTTGCTCGATATCTAAATTAGAGAGTGAGTTATCATATGATATAATATTAAATAAATTAATGATTTAATATATAATTAAAATGATAGTTCACTTCCATATCGCACACCTGTTTGAGATTCAGGACAAACACAAGTTGGCCAAAGAAGCCTACGAGAAGTTACTTCAAGAGAAAGATCTTTCAGTCAAGTTAAGGGCAGACATATATAAGCACTTGGGTTGGATGCACCACATCGTTGACTCTTTAGGTGATAAACAGCACAGACAAACTCAAGCCTTGAATTACTTGAAGAGCTCTATAGAAGCAGATCCTGATTCTGGTCAGAGCTTGTATTTCTTGGGCCGATTTTATGCAAGTTTAACCAAAGTTCACGATGCCTTCATTTCTTATCGAAATTCTGTGGACAAAGCAGAGGCTAACGCAGACACCTGGTGTTCAATAGGGTTAGTCATTATTATAACTTAAATGATTTAATTTTTATTTAATTATAATTTGATTTATACTTTGATAGTGTATTGTATCAGCAGCAAAACCAGCCTATGGACGCACTTCAAGCTTATATATGTTCAGTTCAGTTAGACAAGAGTCACTGCGCCGCGTGGACTAATCTGGGAATACTTTATGAGAATTGCAATCAACCTCAAGACGCTTTAAAGTGCTATTTGAACGCATCCCGAGGCAAACCAACTCAAAGCAGTGGTCTTTCAGAAAGAGTTAAATTCTTGCAAAGCCAACTCTCAACTGCTCCTCATAATAGCTCTCAGAGGTATTGATTGTCTGTTTAATTGATTTAATAAATAAATTAATTTGAAAGTGTATCCAAAAGCAGTAAGACGTTGCCGTGTATAGAGGATGCCTGGAATTTTCCCATCTCTCAAGAGATGGCTTCCCGACAAAATGCATTCCAACGACAAAACGATGACACCGTCGGTGGTGGCGTTAAACGTCAAAAAACGGAGGGCCCGTCCAGATTACCCGTTCATATGAACAGTTCGGCCCCACAATCCCCTCACTACCTCAACCAACAACAGATGCAAATTATGAATTATTTGCATCAAAATCAGGTATTTATTAAAGCAATATATTAAGTATAAGACATTTATTACCGCTAATTATACTCTTTAGGCAAATTTGACTTCTCAGCAAAAGAGTCTTCTTCAGCAACAATGTCGTTATTTGGGACAACAAAAGCAAATGTCTTTATTAAAGCAACAGGCAATGCAAGGCCAGACAACAGCAGGCTGTCCTACAACACCACCTTTTTTATCGGATATATCTATAAAGTCTGATTCAATTGGTGCACAATTTAGATCACCAATTAGTCAAAGCATTCCTCACTTACAGTCGTCTGCAAAAATGTCACCACAAAGTGTTCAGCAAAAATTGGGTCCGTCCAGCACTAGTAGCGACTCAAACAATGTCTTATTGAACGACCAGGACTTACAATCATTACTTTCAAACAAACAGTTAAATACATCGACTGAAGACCTTGTGTTCAACTTTGAGTCGGACTCTAATATAACTCAAACAACTCAATCAACTAATTCTAGTCATAATGACATCACTGCCAACTCCAGTAGTGCCCAAAACAGTGCTGTTAATAGTATTAGTTATAAAAGTAATAATAATAATAATACTAATAATATTAATAATGAACAAACAATAACTCAAATGATGTGTTCAGATAATTCAAAGCTTTTACAATTAAAATCTATTGATAACTCGTTGACTACAATGACATCGCTTTTATCGACTTCTAGTCTCAATCAACCGCAGCTCAATATTAAGATGACGGCAAAAGAGATTATCAATTCTTGTAAAAAACTGCCAAAAAATACACGTATAGTATCGAGTCTTATCTCGGATGAGGGTCGACCACCTGTACCACCCGATCCACCATATCCTCCACTTTCTAATGATAAACTACATCCAGCAGCACCCAGTGTTTTTGTGAGTTTGTTTTTTGTTAGTAATATTAATTATTGTTTATTGAATAATCATTTATTTATTTGTAATAATAGCTTGAAAACAAAAAGGAGGCCTTTTCTGCACAATTACATGAATTTTGTTTAGCACATCCTATTGCTGTTATTAGAGGGTTAGCCAGTGTTCTCAAACTAGGTTTGTAATACTTATAAAATATTATAATTTCAACAAAATGCTAATTAAAAGTTTAGATTTAGGATTATTTTCAACCAAAACTCTTGTTGAGGCAAATCCTGAACACTTAATTGAGGTCAGGACACAATTACTTCAACCTTCAGATGAAAATTGGGATCCCGAGAGAAGACAACAAGTGTGGAGATGTGAGAGCCATCGGTCACATACGACAATCGCACGATATGCTCATTATCAGGCCTCCTCTTTCCAAGAATCTCTTAGAGAGGAACAGGACAAAGCTTTAGGCTTATCCAGAGATTCAGATACTGACTCTAATTCTTCTGCTCCGTCCAAGTATAATGAATTGAGTGTTTATTATTCATAAAAAAATATTTATATATTATATGATTATATTATAATAGAGGAAAGAAAACTAAAAGGAACGGTACCTTTAAAACTGTAAAGTTTGGTACAAACGTTGATCTATCAGATGAAAAGAAATGGAAAACACAGTTACAAGAGTTAACAAAATTGCCATCTTTTGCACGGGTAGTGTCAGCCGGTAATATGTTGAGTCATGTGGGACATGTTATTTTGGGTATGAATACAGTTCAGCTATACATGAAAGTACCCGGTTGTCGAACTCCTGGTCATCAAGAAAACAACAATTACTGTTCAGTTAATATAAATATAGGACCGGGAGATTGTGAATGGTTTGGTGTTCCCGATGAATATTGGGGAGTCATTCAGAGAATGTGTGAAAAGTATGTTAACAATGATTTAGTAAACAAGTATTAAGAGTTGTTTTTTAATTAGGAATAATATAAATTATTTGCACGGCTCGTGGTGGCCAACTCTCGATGATTTAATAGCCGACAATATACCGGTTTATAGATTTTTGCAGCGACCGGGAGATCTAGTATGGGTTAATGCCGGTACAGTTCATTGGGTTCAGGCTGTTGGCTGGTGTAATAACATTGCTTGGAATGTCGGTCCTCTCACTGCCAAACAATATATATTAGCTGTTGATAGATATGAATGGAATAAATTAGAGAATTTCAAATCAATTGTTCCGTTAAAGCACTTGACCTGGAATTTGGCCCGAAATATAAAAGTATCGGAACCGCAACTCTTCAATATGATTAAGTATGTTTTCAAACACTTTAATTTTAATTATAGTATTTAATATTTATTTTATTAATAAAGACATTCATTGATGAGAAGCTTAAAATTATGTCAAATGACACTACAATACATTGAGAGTGTTGGTCGCGAAACTCGATGGCACGGCCGCGGAAAGAATGAGGCCGCACACTATTGCGTCAATTGTGAAGTATTGCATTTCATTTACTCATATTTATATCGATAATGATTAATGAAATTTTTTTATTATTATTAGTTGGAAGTGTTTAATATGCTTTTTGTTAAAGAAGTGGACAAAAAACATGTCGTCCATTGTTTAGACTGCGCTCGTAAAGCAAGTGCACAGTTAGAGGAATTTGTAATACTTGAAGAATATACTATGGATGAGCTGATGGAAGTATACGACAATTTCACACTCCATGCCATCAGTTCTTCCTTCACGTGATTTTAACATTTTTGAGATATATTTACAATAGTTTTGAATAATATTTATTATGAATTATTTACTTAAAATTTAATATTAAAATAAATTGTAAACTGAAGAGAACTTTTTGTGATAGAAATACTATTCTAAAGACTAGTGGTCTTCAGTTAAATGTATTGACGACTGAATCCAAAGTACAATATTTAGCGATCGTTTAGTGCTTATTATACAATGTCGACAATACTAACTATTATTGTATTATAATCTGAGGTAAAGGTTTACAAAATAGTTAATTATTGCGTTATATTTATATAACCAATTATATTATACTTAATATATATAATATACAGTATATTTATATATATATATAAAGTATATTTATGAATCGGTATAAAGATATGTTAAATATATTATTAACAAAGTTTTCTTTGTTCTCAAAATACAAATTATATGTCACTCTCATCGCTAACAACTACTGCCATGTAATATACAAGTTATACAATTTTATAGTTAATTTATTTATACAATTTTGTCATTGTATTTAAATTACATAACATCAATGCACTAACTATTAATTTTTTTAAATAATTTTTCTATTTGTCAAATCTTAATTAAATATTATAGTTAATGGTTATAATTATTATTTAAATTTATTATTTATATTCATTAATAAATACATTATATGATTATATAATATAATTATAAAATTTTATGTTGATCTCAAATAGATTTTATTTGTTTCTATAAATCTTATAATCATTTTTTTTTTAAATCATGACTGTAATTAATCTTGTATTTACGATTATAAATAGTGTATTATTTATATGATATAAAATTGTTTTAAATATTACATGTATGAAAATTTATTTCTAATTATTTGTTATATATATAATTATTAATTATCGGTACTTTTAAATTACGGTTACTAAAAACTTACGTAAGTAAATATTATATGAATTGATTATATTTAATTAAATATTGCAATTTACAAATAAATATAAATTGCGGTACAATTATCCGTAGTTTTTGATATATTGCAAAAATGGATAAAATTTCAATTTTAATTGTTTGGTTTATTATTGCAAATTCAATATACAATAAAAGAATTTATTGATCCACTGACTGAAATATTTCGTATAACTGTTTTGTGTGTAAATTATAATAATTATTGTTATGTTATTCTCGTATAAATCATAAAAATTTAAAAATCCAAAGTTTATAAATTATTTGAATTGAATATTTGAAAAATTTTTAGCATAAATTTTTGTTAAAAATATTGATTTCTAGTTTTTAATTCAAAATTCTAATAGAAATTTCAATTAATTCATAGTAAATGAGACTTTAATAATATTTGTTGATTATATCATTTAGAGTTCAAATAATGTTTAATGTTTTTATTGGAAAAGTTTTGTTGTATTCATGTATTCAATGTTAAGCAATGGTTTAGATTATTAGAAGATTGAATAAAATGGCATAAAATTTAAGGAAATTCCTATAAAAATAATAAATTTACTATTATTTCGAAAACTATTTTCTTAAATTAATATAAAATATTTATTGTTTACTAAAATTTAAAAACTATAGTAACTAAAAAATTAAAATCTAAAATATTCAATATTCAATTATTGAATCATTAAATTTATACATTGTTTAACATTTATCTTTAAGTCGATCATATGTCCAGTATTTCCTTTATAACCTAATAATTGGTGTTAGTTTGCGAATACTACCAGTGCTCGACTTAATGAAAAACAAATGTAATTTTTTAACTTTAATTCAATAAAAACACAATTAAATTAGTTTTTCGGTCAAAAAATTAAATCCAAAATTGATAGTTAATATAGTATTGTACTTGAATTGTAGGGCAAAACTGGACTTTTATCAACTCTACTGCACATAAATTATATGTTTTATTGTATAGACTATACAATCTGTACAGTAATTGAAGTATAAGTTAGTGTAATGTTGTGTTTGTTTAAGTCATATGAATGATAAGCCATGAGAGTGGCGGTCGCCCTCTCGGGAGGCGTTGACAGCGCTGTCACTGCACTTCTGCTTCAAAGAAGAGGTCATTTCAATTGATTTCATATTTTTCAATATTTATTGACTTTATTTTGATTAAAGGTTTTAATATAATAGGTATTTATATGAATAATTGGATTGAAGATAACTATCACACCATTTGTCCCAATGATGACCACAAAGAGTCAGCTCAAGAAGTCTGTTATAAACTTAATATTGAATTCAAAGAAATTAGTTTTGCTAAGACTTATTGGCACAAAGTGTTTAGGTTTGATGACAGTATCACTAATAGACTAACTTATTAAGAAATTATCACTTATTATACTGTAGTTATCTTGTGGACAGTTATATATCAGGAAAGACACCAAATCCAGATGTTTTATGTAATAAATTTGTCAAATTTGGGTCATTTCTTAACTATTGCGTCGATAAGTTGGAAATGGATGCCATCGCAACCGGTCATTACGCGGGAACCAGTTATGGTAACTTCTGGCAACACTATAATTGCCACAATGCTGTCCGTCTCTTAAGACCAACCGATAAAGTCAAAGATCAAACACTATTTTTGGCACAAATCAGTCAAATGGCACTCAAGAAAGTTATGTTTCCGTTACAACATTTGCTTAAATCAGAAGTTAAGTCAATCGCCAAACGAAATGGTTTGCAAAGAATCGCTAACAAACCAGAAGTATTTCTACTAATTATCATAATTTTTATTATATTATTTTATTGCTATTTACATGACTTAAATGTCAATTAAGTGTTCAATTAAATTAATTTAGCAAAAAAAAAAATTTTAAACTCTTTTATTTTAACATTGATTTCTATTATTAGAGTCAAGGAATCTGTTTTATTGGTAAAAGAAATTTTAATAAATTTATTGAACAATATATCGAACCAAAAGTGGGCTCTTTTGTTGACATTCACACCAAACAAGTTGTGGGAAGTCATAAAGGTTTGTCCCATTTTAGGTATATCCTAATCAGTTGACATTTTCATCACATCATATATATTATTATTATTATTATTACTGGTATTTGTATAGGAATTCATTATTGGACTTTAGGACAGAATTGTCGCATCGGAGGAATGAAACACAAGTACTTTGTCGTTAAAAAGGATCCGCAAAACAATATTATATATGTTGTATGAAATGTCATATTCAATATAATATATTGATTGCAATTATTTATTAAATTTTTGTTTTTATTAGACCAATCATACAAATGATATCTCACTTTATAGCAATCAAATGTTAGTAAAAGACATAAATTGGATCACTTGTCAACCGAAATCCCTGTCACATCGCTTACCATTTGAATGTGAAATGAAGTGTCAGCACAAGGATCAGCCACAACAGTGTCGTCTCATTAAAACTGATGATCATTACAGTGTTCACTTAAATTTACCGATACGTGCCTTAACTGAAGGGCAGGTATGTTAATGTCATTATAAGTTGATGTAATGATTGACTTTAATTTATTTAATCAAATAGTTTGTAGTCTTTTATCAAAACGATGAATGTCTTGGAAGCGCTCCAATTGTTAATGTAATCTAATTGTCATTACATTATATACTTTATTTTACTTTTATATAAAAATTATTATAATATTGTAATACATATTACAGTAATATATAAGAAATATTGAATAAATAAATATAGTTTTAATCGTACTTTAGTTTGATTTAAATTTTACATTCAATTATAAATTACAATAAAACTCGTAATTAATGGCATTTCAAGTGATGAATGGATCACATGTTTTGTCTGAATGTTTGGCAAACGTTTGAAACAATCAGTGATTGAATTAATTTATTGAATATTTTTAGCAATGATTTAAATAATTAAAGAAAACAAATGGATAATAATAATAGACAAGAGATTGAGACCAATTTAGGTGACAATGGGGTGCAAATTAGTGGTAGTGATGGCGTACCAACCATTATGAATATAAATGACAATAAGGCGGGAATGACAGGTCTGGACACGGATCGGATCAATAAGATTATACACGAGTGGAGCAATGGATCCCATTTTCACTCATTTCAAACACGAAGACAACAACGTATCGATGGCCACATCAATGATATGAAAAAACATTTGTCAACAATAACTGTATGGCAACGACAACAATGTCTTAAAGAAGCAGACGTTTATGTGAAGAATATTGAATCTGAACGAGACATGAGTCGTATCATTGGTCTCATAGATTTGGATATGTTTTTCGCCGCCGTTGAGATCAAATACAATCCACTTCTCAAAGATAAACCCATTGCTGTGGGAAGTGAACAGATGTTGGGAACCAGTAATTACATCGCAAGAAAATATGGCATTAGGTTTGAGAAATATGATAATAACTACAGTATTATATCATAAGATTTATAAAATTTGTGTCCATTGTTTCAGACCTGGAATGCCCGGAGCTCTTGCTAAGCGTTTGTGTCCACAATTGATAATAATTAAAGGCAACTATTCATCGTATTCTGTGGAAAGCAAAGCAGTGATGAAAATAATCAGTGAATTTGATCCAAATTATATGAAAATGAGTTTAGATGAGGCATACATTGATTTAACTGAATATGTGATTGATATTTACTGTCAACAAAATGTAAACTTTGATAGATATTGTTTGAAAGACTGTCGCCAATTACCAGATGACATATGGGATACGGCATCTCTAGTGATGTCAAAAATTAGACAAAGAATCTTAGATGAAACACAATTGAGTGCCAGCGCTGGTATTGCTTGCAATAAAATGATTGCCAAAGTTTGTTCTGATATTAACAAACCTAATGGACAGCATATGGTTCGCGGCAATAGACAAGAAATTGAAGAGTTCTTAGTCGACACTCCTATTAGAAAAGTTTGTGGTATCGGACCAGTTAGTGGACAATATTTGACAGCACTTGATATCAAAACTTGCAAAGACTTGTATCACAAACGAGATATTATACGGTTTGCTTTAAGTCAACATAACTCTGATTATTACTTGAGAGTCGGTTTAGGAATTGGCAGTCATATAATCAGTGGCGACAATGAACCTCAAAAAAGTATGAGTTGTGAGCGCACTGTACGAGAGATTAGCTCTTTTGATGCCATATCTGATTTGATGAAAGAGTTGAGTGAAGATTTGGCGTCAGATCTCATTAAGCGAAATCAGAGCTGTAAAACAATTACTATTAAATTAAAGAAAATTACTTTTGAAGTAACACTTAAATCACATACACTTCCTTATTATACATGTGATTCAGAAACTATTCTTAATGTGGCAAAGAATCTGTTGGAAACAGAACTGAGTAATACTTCAGCAAATTGTCGCAAATATAGACTAATTGGACTCAAAGTGTCAAATCTTAAGTCAGATGATTGCGACAAAAGATCCACATCTCAGATGACTTTATCACAAATTTTTAAAGCTTTAAAAAGCAATAAAAACACAGAAACAAAAGTGATTAATTCAAATGAAACCACCGGTGATAATGAATTAACATTCAATGACATAAATGGTGATAATGAAGACATTTATACAAATGGATTAGATAATGATTTAAATTGTATTTCAAATGTATTTGAGTGTTCCGTTTGTTTTCAAGAATTTCATGATAAAGAAAATCTTGAAATGCATGAAAACGATTGTATCGATAAAATACTTAACATTACAATTGATAAATCAAATGTAAGTGAGACTCAAAATGATGAAAAAGATGACAAAAATGATAACAACGATGTCGAAGAATTGTGGCCAACGCTCAACATTGATAACAATGACAGCAATAAGTCTTACTTATGTCCCATATGTGCGAATCAATTGTCATTTAAAGATAACGTTGAGCTCAATGCACACATTGATGTTTGTCTTAACAAAAATATGTGTTTAGAGTTAACTAAAGTACCCACTCGTGCCTCCACTTCTAATTCAACGCCCAAACCGGTTAAGACAACTAAACGGATGCACAGCTCGGATACAAAACTGAACACAAAAAATAGTCGAAATTCTGAGTCAAACAATAAGAAAGTAGAGTCAAAAAAGTTGCAAAAAACTATCGATTATTTCTTTCATTCGCAATAATTAATTTTATACTTAATTGTTTCCAATTATAATAATTATTGTTGTTTCTGATTACATAATTTTATAAACTTCTTTAAAAATCTCCTTATAAACATTGTTAATATATTTTATATATATATATATATATATATATATATATATATATATGTATATAACTAAATTATTAAATCATAAAATATTAATAACATAATTTGCATTCAAAATGAATATTTATTATTTTTTAATTATGAAAATGTGTTACAAAAATAAATTGTTTAAAATATATAACAAGTGTTTAATTTAGTTGTTTAACAATGAGATATAAAATCGATTTGTATTTTACTTTGCATTATATATGATATGATGGGCGCAGTCGTCGATCACATCAATGGTTAATACAAAACATGAGTCACTTTAACACAGAAGTGGAGCCAACAGTTGTGCGAATCGTTTCAATCAATAGACAATCTATTCTTCGCAACGCATCCCCGGACTTCTCTCTCTCTCTCTCTCTCTCTCTCTCTCTCTCTCTCTCTCTCTCTCTCTCTCTTTCATTCAGTCTCACTCTCACTCACTACTCATATACAGTATGTTTTCATCTCTTGGTTTTTAATTTGTCTGATTCTGTACTCTAGTTTCTCTTCTATAGCCACGACTAGTAAGAGAAGCAATGATTTATATTTTGAGTGATTCTTTGTTTTATAATTAATGCATTCAATAATTATATTGATATAATATTTTTGAAATCAATTATTTGATAATTAATAAGATATGGTTTTATAGAAATTAAGATATAATAGTCAAACAGTGATAGACTATCTAAAATGAATGTGTGACCAAATAGGTGTGAGAGTAGATAAATATATATATTGTATATATTTCTAACTAAAAGTAATAGATTTTCAAACTCATATATAGCAAGTGTTGATGTGATCTCACGGATGATATCTGTTTTGATTATCTCACGTATGCTTAGAATATAGCGATAGAGAGGAAGTCTAACTCTATTTGATTTCAAGTGTCTGTCTCTCTCTCTCTCTCTTTCTCTCTCTCTTTCTATCTCTATCTCTAAGTGACGTTTCGCTTACCAGCGACTTGTGCTCAACACTAATGGTATTGTCTTAAGACATATGGTGGACATGAGTTTAAACCGAAGCAGATATGAAGTACCGGCAGAACTCACTAATCTTCTGCTAGACTTTACTGTAAGTGTTTTAGTGAACAAACCAACGGATCTCTTGGAATACGCGACCATTTATTTCAATCGACTTCTTGACGAAAGACAACATTCTGCACATCACTTGACTAATGTTAACGACAATGAAAACAACCATTTGATAGACGACGACAACGATTCCACTTCAAGTGATATTAGTATGAAATTTAGTATTTTTCATTTATTTAACAAATAATATGATATAAATTATAATTTAATTTAATTTAATTAATTAAAATAATTCTGTGTTTTTAATATAACAATTAATAAATGATTATAACTAATGTTAATAATATAAGTTATTAATTATAATTTAAATTTATTTTCATCGACTAAAGTTTCAACTAAAATTTGATTTAAAACTGCAATCAATTTACAAAATATACATTTATAAAATGTTATTTAATATTAGTTATAACAAATTATCTAAATTTTGATATTTTCATTTTATTTAATAGATATAAATTAAAATAAATTGAATTAATGATGTTTTTTTGTTTAAATAATTTATTGAATTAAGTAAAATTAATTTACTGTAAACATATCGTATATATATATATATATATATTAATATAGTTTAAACAATAATATAAATAAATATAATAATTATTATTGATAATATTAAATATACAATCTTACGAAAAAGATTAAAACAAATAAATATATCAATATATATACTGTATATTATGTTACAATAGGTATATTTATTATTGAAAACTATTACATTTCTATTTTTTTTAATTTTCAATTTTTAGTCATTTCTATTAACATTAAATTAGTTCATTAATTGAAATAATTTTATGTGCAGTAATTTGCAATATAAAAGTTTTAATTAGATTTTAAATAAAATATCACAAGTAGACTTTGAAATTGTATCATTAAATTTTAGTTAGAAATTAAGTTTTAAATAATATTTAACATATTTAAATGGTGCCATTTGTTATAAATAGAAAAAACAAATTTTACAATAGTTTATCTATATTTAATTTTTTATTTTAAAATAATAATAAATTTTTATATTTTGTTAATATATTTGGGAATTAAAATGTGTCCTAGACTTTTTCTAATTATTAATTAAAAACATAATATTAATTATTATAAGTTTTATAAATTATTAAGTACTGGTAAAATAATAATTTAAAAATTTAATTTATTTAAATATTTTAGAGCCACCGGTCAGACTGTCGTTTACACGAAGAAAGTCGGGTATAATGTTATAAATTAAAAAATATTATGCATTTAAATAATAATTAAAAATTAATTATATTTAGTATTTGCCGAACACTACGATCCGGAAGAGGACGAAGACGATGACAATGAAAAAGTCTTATAATTTAAATTGATTTAAACAATAATTAAAATTATAAAACATTTTTATTCATTTTACAGATTATTTATCCTAAAAGTGATGAACAGCGCCAACGATTAGGAGAAGCCGTTAAAAATATACTCCTTTTTCGTTCATTAGATCCGGTTAGTGATGAACTCAATAATTATTACTAATTATTAACTTTTTAATCATTTGTTTTATTTTCATTTATTTATGTCTTACAGTTAGAAATGTCTGAAGTAATCGATGCTATGTTTGAAAAGAAAGTAAGATTTGTTTAATTAAATTATATTTTTATGTAATAACTAATTAATATTAATAACGATTATTTGTATTAAAAATTCCAACAAAATTATATTTTTTATAAATATGTATTTGTGATAATATTATAATTTTACAATAGTATAATGTTATAATAATATTCAAAAACAGTTTTGATGGTCTATATAAAAAATATATATTTTAAATATATATTATTAATATATGGATTAATCTACAGTATATTTTACAAAAGTAATTATATACTCTATTAGATATATAATTAATAATATTGTATATAAAACTTTTTAAAAACATTTTGTTGATTTCAGAGCTCATACTTATAATTTTAAAAAATAATTTTATAATTAATATGAGTTATCACATGAAATCAAGTCTAAAGAAATATAAGTGTTTTACATTCAAATCTTATACAAGTTTTTTAGTCTATTCTTTGATCATAATATTATTCTTTTAAGAAGACCTAAAATATTAAAGAATTTATATTATATATAGGGTTTGTAATGATTCCCAAGTGAGGGAAGTTCCCTAATAAAATCCCTCCAATTTTTACGGAAAATAATTAAAATATTTAAGTTAGGCTAATAATTATATTTGTATATATTTTAAATACCTGTTATATTTTTTTAGATCTATACTAATGATACTGTATTAGAATTATTTATATAAACATTACATTACGAGATATTCAACAGGTTTTTAAATTTTTAAAATTTTATAAATCTTAAATTTATAAATCTTCTATAATATATAAATCTGTTAAATTGACTTCAGATTCGGATAAACCATAAAATATAAGATTAAGTGATGAATGTGTATACAAAATAACTCATCTCTTCGACAACAATAACAAAATATCAGTGATGAACAAAATATTAGAAAAATCGAGTTATAATTATGTATTTGATTGCATTTATTTGTGTTTTGTAATATAAAGTTTATAAAAATGAACATTTCAGACAATTATAAGTTTGTTTTGGCAATGCTATGCACTCTCAACTCGTTTATAATTGTTAGTTTATGTAATTTGAAATCATATAATATAAAATTATTTTTAAAAAATAAAATAATTGATGAAAAGTATAGTTTAAAATGTAGTTTTGTCTATTAAATGAAATAATCCTTAGAAACACTTTATTGAATCATTTCATTATAAATTAATTATTTATTTCTACAATAATTAAACCATTAAATTAATTTTATTTAACTTTTATTGATATTGGAGAATGAGTTAAAATAAAATAATATGAAAGCAGACATTTGGTATAATTTTATTTTAAAAATTATAAAAAATTATTTTAAAGATAAAGAAATGAATAAATATTGTAATAAATTATGTTATTTTGTGATAAAACAAGTTATAACTTTACTTTTACTCATAAATAAAATTTATATTTACTGTTAATAAACATATTAACTCATTTTCCTATTATCCGATAATATCGACTCTGATATAAATTATTATCAATTGTTTTTATATAATTTAGACAAATTATTAATTTAATAATTAATAAAAATCTTATAATTTATTAATTCATAATAGACTATTTAATGCTATTTTAACAATTGACTGCAATTTCTAAAAAACAATTCCTATCAAACTATTAAATTTATTGAACTTAATACAAAAAAATTATAATATTTTGAAATGTATTTTTATACATATACTGCATACAGATTGTATGTAATATACATATACAGGTATAAAGTAGTTTCAAAAGTTTATTCAATAAGAACTTGTCTTAAGGATACATCAAATAAAATATTTATATTTATTAATACCGAAATGAGTTTTTATTAAAAATTTATTATAAAAATCTAAACTTAATATTTATATTAGTAAAATTATAATAAAATATAGATTTTTATGAAACAAATTATATAGAAATATTTGTGTTATTGGTTACAAACTTTAATTTAATAAAAACAACAATAAATATTAATTAATGTGCACTAAATGTCGAGACACATATTAAGAGTTAATACAATTGTAGTCGCGTTAATATAAAACTTAATTTTATACGGCTATTAAAAATTTTTATTATTTTTGTTAAAAATTAAATATAAGTTATTTGATAAATTATAAAATATCAAAAATTTTCTTTATATTTACTTCATATTATATTTAATCTATTATATATATATATATATATATATATATATATTCGTAATTCTACAGTATTAGGAATTACTTATTTTTATTAAAATTACGAATATTCATTACAAAATAAAACGTATTATAATAATTAAGGCATTTTAATATTTATTATGAAATTTTTTTTAATTAGTATATTTTTTAAATTATTTCTTATAATTTAATTTTTAAAATGTTTATTTAATTATTATATACAATTGGTACATATTAAGATTTATATATTTATAAGTTATTATAATTTATTTATAATAATATTATTGTATTATACATTTAATTTACTGATATAAATATAAATTTATTAAATAATTAATTTTGGTATACATTGAATGAGAAAAATGACATGAGATTTATTTGAATCAATCATTTTTCGATTTGAATTATATAATAAAACAAATACTTTATTCAATAATTTTCATTTTATTTAATCGTTTATATTTATAATATTTTTGCCAATTTTCTGTTTTATGTTTTAAAGTAAAGTCATGCTAAATGAGATTTCATGGAATAATATATATAATAATACATTAGTAATAATCATGTTTTGAATTAATAACTTTTTAATATATAAATTGTTTAATTTAATGGTTTTTTGGTTTTTGGTTTAAACTCTATATAATAAAATTTTAAAAATATTTTTTAATTACAACTATGGTTTTCTATCACCAATACAATGAGTTTACTATTTCAATTCTATTTGGGCACCGGTATGCTAGCTCAGGGAGGGTACGATATCAGAAACTAAAGGAGATTTAAAAATTTTGTGAATTCTAAATAAGACTTAATAATAAATAATTAGACACGTCTTTTAGCATTTTTAGTTATAATATATAGTTTTTAAGAAAAATAAGCTTGATAATTAAAAAAGTAAAATTTAAATTTTAAATAACTTGTGAAAACATTGTATATCATCATGCACTTTTTTCTAATTAATACTATATTAGTAATAGAATATTTTACCAATTTAGTTTAATTAGCTAGCTCATGTAGTTTTGAGATATTTACAAAAGTAATATTTTCCATTATAATTGTTTATTAGATAAAATTGAATATTTATTAATTGAGATATTAATTATTGGTAATAATTTTAATGGGAAATACAGGTATTACTTTTGTAATTATATCAAAAACTACATGAGTTAGCTAATTAAACTAAATTTGTATAATATTCTATTACTAATTTAGTATTTATTAGAAAAAATTGCATGATGATATACAATGTGGTCCACAAGTAGTGTTGGCAAAAAAGAGAAATTTATAAAATAATAGAGAAATTTCTAGAAAGTTTCTAAAAGAAATTTCTATCTATGGGATCCCCATTTTAATTTTGTTATCTCGATATTTGCTATCATATAACAATACATTACCGTAAATATTATTATTAGTATTTTAATTATTAATTAGAGTAAAAAATTAATTAATTAAACTACAGTATGATATATATAATAAAATGATGAATACAATTTTACAAAATTAATTAATTAAATGTTTAAATAATTAAATTAATCACATTTGTATAGTACTGTACTATACTGTATAGTATAATATTATATCTATAATATTACAATAACTATAAATATGGGGATCCCATAGTATAACAGTAAAGTAAAATTTCTATAGAAATTTATTCCTGAGAAATTTTCTAGAAACTTTCTATTTGCTCATCTCTATCCACAAGTTATTTAAAGTTGAAATTTTAGTTTATTTACCAGAGCTATAATGCATAGAAAGATAATGAATTATATTATTATTTTAATGATACCTTAAATAGAGTTAAATTTATTTTTATTTATATCAAATTTTATGAAAATTATTTAAGATAAAGTTGTTCACAATCTTGTATATTACTGCTATAATATACTGTATATAATTTTAACACAAGAATTAGTAACTATTATAAATAATTTTTATATTATTAAATAAATATATAAAATAAGAAAATGTTTAAATTAATGTTTAGTAAACATTATCTAAAATCAATTTTACAAATCATATTATAATTTAATACAATTATAGACTTGTAATGAAAAAGTATTTATTCTTTATTTTTCAGGTGTTTTTCTGATATTCATTTAACTTATTAGTTGTACTTTTATTACATATATAATTAAATTTAAACTTAAATTGAAAAATATCATATTTCCTAAACTATATAAAATTTGGTATACATTCTTATTTAACATTAAAACAAAAATTAAGTTCTAAATACTGATTATTATTTATATAAAAAAACCTTGTTTTTAGTTATAAATTTTATTTTATAAATGTATAAAACGATAATGACTTGTGACTCACATTTACACTCACAAGTTGTGAGTAAATACAAAAATATATTAATAACCAGTTGAGAATGCTAGAAAGCATTTTCAGACGAACTCCAGGCGGACATAATAAACAACATTAATCATCTAACAACAACATAATTAAACACTAATTATCAAATTACTAAGTATGACATAATAAAGTCAACTTTTGTCATGTAAGATATCAAATGACAATATGACAAAAATAAACTAAACAATAAGCACTTAAGGTAACATATGATTTAGTATAACAAAAACTTTTTTATTCAATATGTTTTTATAATAATCATAATGAAAAATCCATATTAAGTATAATCATATGGGTGTCATAATTTAAAATAACGCCAATATAAATAATAATTGTTGTCTATTTTAATTTTTCAATATTCTTAATTATATTTTGATAATTATTTGCAAATCAAGTTTTAATTTTTTGACTGCTATTTTGCTTTTAAGGTATAGTTAAAAAAAACTTTTATAACAACATTCAATATTTACAACATTAAGATGTTTTATCCAAATCTAAACTTTGTCCGCCATATTCTTTATGTTCCTTAAGAAATAAGACAATTTCAATGCTGATCCCATATAACTTATTTTTGATGCTTTATCCAAATCTGAAGTCAAAACTTAAAAATTTTAAAAATCTGATAAAAGGATAAAAATATAGAATTTAGATTCTGTATTCATTTCAGTAGTTTATGACAATAGATAATGAAGTATTTGTAGTTTTATTTTGATATTTTGATATTTTATTTAAATTGAGTATTAAATGTCGTTTATAATACTTGAATCTATATAATAATAATAATGTAATGAAACTAATTATTATATACTGTACTGTAAATTAAGTTATATTATATTAATGTTATTTTTTATTTATAGGTAAAGGAGGGAGAGATTGTGATCCGACAGGGAGACGATGGCGACTACTTTTATGTCATATCAGAGTATATTATTTATTACTTTAAATGTTATATAAATTTAAATCATTGTTAATATCGATAAATTAGCGGTACATTCAAAATTGTGGTCACAACTGATGATGGAAATGAGCGAGAAGTGGGACAATACACCGATTCTGGAAGTTTTGGCGAATTGGCGCTCATGTATAACATGCCCCGAGCGGCCACTGTTAAAGCCATGACTTCAGGCTCACTCTGGGCAATGGTATAACATATATATATATATATATATTTATTTATTTATTTTGAAATCATTTCATAGAAATTTAATATATTGTTTAGAGTCGACATATATTCCGAAAAATAGTTCTCAAAAGAGCTTTTAAGAAGAGAAAAGAGTACGAGTCGTTAATAGAAAAAGTGGACATGCTCAGGTCACTAGAGGTTAGACCTACAAAACACCCACCTATCTATCTACCTATCTATCTACCTATCTATCTACCTATCTATCTACCTATCTATCTACCTATCTATCTACCTATCTATCTACCTATCTATCTACCTATCTATCTACCTATCTATCTACCTATCTATCTACCTATCTATCTACCTATCTATCTACCTATCTATCTACCTATCTATCTACCTATCTATCTACCTATCTATCTACCTATCTATCTATCTACCTATCTATCTACCTATCTATCTATCTACCTATCTATCTACCTATCTATCTATCTACCTATCTATCTACCTATCTATCTACCTATCTATCTACCTATCTATCTACCTATCTATCTACCTATCTATCTACCTATCTATCTATCTACCTATCTATCTACCTATCTATCTACCTATCTATCTACCTATCTATCTACATACCTATATATCTACATACCTGTTCTAACTATTTATTCATTCAATCTCTAGCACTACGAAAAAATGTCTTTAAGTGATGCTTTATTGCCGCGTAGATATATCGCCGGAGACCTCATTATAAAACAAGTGATTATAAAATAAATCTTAATTTATTTTATTTATATTTAATTATAATAATTAATTGATTGATTTATATATAGTAAATATACAAATATTATTATAGATAAAAATATTTATAATTATAGATAAATATATTATTGTTTATAGGATGATAAGGCAGACGGTATGTATTTCGTTCAGGAGGGTATCGTTAGGATTACCAGAATCACAGAAGTATATTAATTTATTTAATATTTTTAATTAACATTTTATAAATAATGAAATCAAATGAAAGATATAGTAATACTTATAAAATATGATCTGAAAGGAGGGTCACGAACAAGAATTGTCACGACTTGAAAAGGGCGGTTATTTCGGTGAATTAGCACTCATTACTCACCGACCACGAGCTGCATCTGCATATGCCCTGAGCCCGGAAGTCAAGTTGGCCTGTATTGTCATTATGTCATTATGTGATAATTACATTGATTTAATATAATTGTAATATTGATTGTATTATAGTTCTGGATGTACACGCATTTGAGCGTCTATTAGGTCCTTGTATGGACATAATGAAGCGCAACTTTAACCACTATGAGGACCAATTGGTCAAAATATTTGGCTCCAAATCAAATGTCGGAGACTTGCGATGACTGCCATCAAAAAGTTGTTGAGTTTAAGGACAAACAGCTTTAGGGCTGAATTATTGCACAATTAAATTGAATTCTTCTCCCAATTTCTGAATTTCCAGTTAACGGTGTTTTGCAGTCTAAACAATCCTTTTTATATTTCGTAAAAATATCAAATTGTATGGACAAACATATTAGTCATTGTTTTATATTCAAATAAATGTTATATCATTTTAATAAACAATTAGACAAAATATCAATTTTTAATTAGGTATTATTTTAATTGATTTTTTAATAGACAAATAATTTTTGCAATAGTCATCGGAGCTTTTTAATTAAAAATATTTATATTAATAACAAACAATATATTAATTAACTTAATTATAAATTTAATAAGTTTGTAGAAAATAGATAAAAAATTGTGTTCCCATTAATATAAATAAGTTTAGTTTTGGATTAACAAATTAAAATAATATAGAAAAAATATTTTCAATTTCCAAAACACCAGTAATTGTCTAAAAATAAATATTAAGTAATAAATAAAATACAATTCAAAGCAATATTAAATAATATCTAAAAAAATAATTGACAACAAATTAATTATTAAATGTAAAATTAAATGAATAAAACAAATTGTTTTTAGAGCAAAACATATTCATAATGAAAGACTCGTTAAAAAACAAATTCATGTGTCGGTCATATTTAAAACATAAATCCATTTGTTAAATATTAATACAGTATTTGTATCAAATTAATGAAATTAATGTGTATTTCAAATTAATAAACCCATTAGTAAATTAATAAAATCAATTTTCAAAGTTTTTACAAATGTCTTTAAATAATTATTGATATATTAAATATATAAATTACATATATAACTATAAAATATATTTTAATATTAAATATGTAATTAAATTTCATAATTATTTATACTGTATTTGATATTATGTTAATAGGAAATTGAGATGATTTATTTATTTGCAAATGTTTAAATGTGGTAAATAAATATATAAATTAAATAATAAATATAGTGTAACATATCGTACAAAAAGT
Source organism: Oppia nitens (assembly GCF_028296485.1). NCBI lineage: Eukaryota > Metazoa > Arthropoda > Arachnida > Sarcoptiformes > Oppiidae > Oppia > Oppia nitens. The sequence goes on from NW_026533197.1 coordinate 1,172,460, forward strand.
TTGTGTAACAAAAATGTTGACAAAAATACAAACACGGATTCAAAATTAAAGACACATTTCATATAAGCGATGTTCAAAAATAGGTCGTCTTTCAAAAAAAAAATCAAATATAGTTTAAAGAATATTTGATAAATATTTCACATAACTAACTATATTTTGCAACACAACTATGATTTCTATTTTTCCTAAAATAACATTTTTTGTGAATTTTAAAACTTTCTTAATTATAAGTATACCGTATTTCAATCACTTTTAACACATTTTAACACCAAATTTAAAATTCTTAAACATAAGTAACTTATTTATTCTTTTAAAAATTTAAAACCAATTATTTTAATTTAAATTATATTCAATCAATACTTAAAACTAATATCATTAGAATAATAATTATTAAAAATATTATTTTTCTGAACATATTTTTTTATTATATGACATTTTATTTATTCTTTTAATTAATTATATTTTTTATATAAATGATTTTAATTAGTGTTAGAAATTAATAAATTAAAACATTTATTTAAATAAATAAAACATAATAGAATATAATATAATGCATACTTGTATACTAAACAAGATTTTTTTGCTTTTTTTGCAAAAAATATAAAAGTAGTTGTCATCATAAAAACAATTGCAGCAAAAAATATTTACATTAAAATTTTTAAAAACATTTAAAAAAAAAGATTTGGTCTTAAAAATTTTGTATACAAAAAATCATATTTTATATTTAGAAAATATTATTTGTCAATGAATTCAATAATATTATAATTAAGAATATAATTATTATAGTTTAGATTTAAATACTTTTTTTAATGAAATAAATTATATTTTAATTTCAATAAAATATTTTGCATTACTTTCTCACAAAACTTGAAAACTAAATCATTCACAAAATATTATTTTTTTGTAATGTTTCAAGAAATTCAATTTTTAGTTAAAAATTTTGTTAATAATACTATTAACATAAATATTCCAAATTTTTAAAATTAAAATTATATATACATTAATATATCATAAATTACTATAAATTACATTAATAATTGTTATATTAAGAAATTTATTAAATCGTTACAATTCATAAAAACATCGGACAATCAATATATAAACTTACATACAGTACACAAAAATAATTGATTGAGATATTAATTACATTTGTCTTATTATGACAACTACTTAATTTAAATATAATTAAGTAATTAGTAAACCCTAGTTATACTTAAACTTACAGTTAGTTTATAGTCCAAAATATGTTATAATAACTGTAAACACATTTTTGTATCATAACGTCAATAGAAAGCACTAATAAATACGTGAGTAATGAATGATTCAATCATATGATTAATAAATTTATTTATTTATTGAATTTTTACTATTGTTTAACAACTATTAACACAATCAATAAGTTATTAAACTTTACAATAAATATAATTAAATAAATAATAAAATTTATGTTTGAATTTATTTAATAATTTTTTAATGTTTTTCAAAATTGAAAATTCAAACAATTTTTCAAATTTAATATTATTTATTACAACTCCCGATGTAATGAAGTTTATGAATGATTTCTACCGGTGTTCACACCAGTCTATTAGCATAACATTACCGAATGTCAAGTAATATACTGTAGATTCTAATTACAAACTATTAATTTAGGAATAACTTTGTTATCTGTGTAATCGATTTTTGCTTAATTTCACGCAATATTCAAATAATAGATTATTACAAATTTTATCACACCTTTCCTAACCCACATCACCCAATCTAACCAATTAATATACAGTAGATATAAAGTAATGAAAAAAATTTGATGCTACAGATAACCAAAGTATATGTTAATTTAATTTTATCATTTTTAAGATTATACAATCAAAATTAATTATTATTCATTAAAACTTATTAGTATTTACTATTATCATTTTTTATTTTCATTTTATTGAATATTATTTATATTTATTTTAAACAAATTTATTAAAACCAAGCTTTATATAGATCTAATATATTATATAGTTTAAACAGATATGAGAATTTATCTAAAGTAAAAATTGAAATGAATTTGATTTAATAAATTTTGATATTAATAATAATTATTAGTCAATTACAGTATATATATATAAATGTGTTGGTAATGCTATAATATGGTTGTATAGACTATAGACTGTATAGTGTTTGAGCCAATGTGTGATCGGTAGCCATATTTGGGTGTTGTGTGTGATTAGTGTGTGTTTAGTGTGTCGTCAATGCCGTCAAAGTGTTGTAGTGTTGTATGTGTTGTAAGTGTTGTTCAATCAGTCAATGCATTGCTTTGTCTGAGTTGTGGTTACGTCTGAATCACTGAATCACTGAATTGAGTATCGATTGAGTGATTGATTGAATTGTATTAAATAGTGCTGAAGATGTCGTGGCAGACATATGTGGACAATCAGATCTGTGCTCAGGTGTCGTGTAAATTAGCGGTGATCGCAGGTCTGGCCGACGGTCAGATTTGGGCCAAATTCGAGAAGGATGTCTCACAACCGGTTTGTCACCAATACTAACCACTTTTTATTTGATTGGATTCACTTCTTGATTATAATTGTCACAACAGGTATCACAACAAGAACTGAAAGCAATAGCCGACGCTTTGAAAGATAATCCCAATTCATTTCAAGAACACGGCATACATTTGGCCGGAGAGAAGTACTTCTGTCTTCAAGCGGACAATACTTTAATTCGCGGCCGAAAGGGTAGTTCGGCGCTGTGTATTGTGGCCACCAATACATGTATGTATTATATGATGACTTATGGGTGTGTCTGTCATACAAATGTTTACATTTATATTGAAATGACAGGTCTATTATGTGCGGCCACTACCGATGGCTTCCCGCCGGGACAACTGAATACAGTGGTCGAGAAATTAGGAGATTATTTGCGGGCAAACAACTACTGATTGATTAATTAATTAATGCATTGTTTTATTAAAATTTTATTAAAAAAGCGATTTTCAAATAATGTAAATTTTCGTCGTTTGGATCCAAATATTACTCTTTTTATGTTTTAATTAATTAAATGAGTCATAAATTATTGCTTTTTATTGTAAAACAGTCGGTCGGACTCACAATTATGTAAAAGTTTTGAAGATATGTTGGATTAAAGTTTTATTCATTAATTAATTTTATATTAATTGAATAACTTATTGTGTAATAATTTTTAGTAAATTTATATCTAAGTAATTATTTATTGCTTTAAATAATTATTTATTTACTACTATTAGTTTATTTAAGTCAATGGTCTACATATAAAGTAAAGCGACAAAAATAGCGACAAATATGAGAGACCGGCATATTATAACACCGACAAACTTATTGACGACAATTATATGAGATATACATTACATACAATTGCAATGAGATATGAAATACCAGTTATATTATTATCATTTAATTCATTTAATCTATAATTGATTGACAATTGTAATGATATGAGTACTGGTAAGGGATATGATCTGTATTTTGTAAATCATGTTAACCACTAATTTTATAATATGCACATCACTACATATAATTTATATGGATATTTTTAGGCATTCCTCGGCTAACAAATCATAAGTAATAAAATATATGATTATTATTTATAAAATACTTCAAATGTTAACTCAAGGATTTCAATGCTATTCATAAAAATAAGTGATTTGTTAGACAAGAATACTAAATATTAATAGTAAAATATAGTATAACTTATTTTAATATTATAGTTATTATATAAACTATAAAGTTAATACTGTACTTCATTTTAAAATTATTATTTAAAATAAGTGGCTATTGTATAAAAATTGTGATAAAAAGTTTCAAAAATATCAAAATGATAATTTACATATTATTATTATTATTATATAATTTAACTGATCATTGGTTGCTGTCATTGTTATCATTATTTTTCATGTTTTTATCTAATATTTTTTCAATGAATTTCTGTCAAAATTAACACCCTTTTAATATAATGAACTTCAACTGCAGTTAAATGTAAATTACAGTAACTTTTAAACAAATAATTTGATAAGCAATACAATTGAAATACAATTTTTAATGTTTTATTATTAGATACTAATTTACAGTATATTATAATTTTTTAAAAACTTTACTGTTATGTGCATTAATTGATACACTTTTGAATTTATCAAATAATGTATTGAGTTTATAATTAATGTCAATTTTATTTAATAATCGGTATAATTAAATTGAAAATTTATTATTTGGTTGAATGACTAAATAAAACATTAATGGATAATTTATCAAATTTATTTGATCATTAATTATAAATTTTTGATAAGTTTTAGCAAATAACACATAAAACACAAAATAGATTTAACTAATAGTTGTGTTATAATTAATAGCAATTATAATAATCAAATCAATGAATATATAATGACATTAATTATTAAATTGTATCATTTATTGTAATATTTATGAGTAAATTAGGGAAAATATTAAATATATTAAAAATTTAATATTATAATACAGTATAATAATATAAATTACAACAAATACTGTATAAATTTATTAAACTAATATTATATTAAATAGCGTTATATTAAATAGCGTTATATTAATGGATAGTATGACAGTGTAGTAGTCATACAAATACAGTATTACAGTATAATGTAATGTAAACTACAGTACAATATAGTGTATAATACACTACAGTATATGATATGACTATTAATTGATTCGTTTATTTAGTATTTGTCGCCAAAAATGGAGTCAATGTGTGATTGAATTGATGTTAATATTTATGTTAAGCTATGAGTTGTAAATCAATTAATATTATTAATAATATTAATAACACTTTGATTACAATCAATGCAATGATTATTTGATTAGACATCACATGTGTTGACACCGCAGTCATGGATGGACTCAAAGACATTGAGTTGACCTCAGATGACTTGCGACGACTTCTCGATTTATTCTCCATTTGTCACTATAAGACCAAAGATAGTGATAAAAGAAGTGATTTTATTGAAACCATTTGTGTAAAACTGTTTGCTAAAGACTATGACGATCTCGAGATCATCAACAATGATAACGGAGAGTTGGCCTCAAGTTATCCGTCAAAGATTATTATACCACACATCTATGACATGAACAATGCTAACAGTGATAATTGGGATGAAGTGGATTCACACGTATCACCCATCAAGAGATGCAATACTTTGACTAATGATACTAATGGTCACACAATTGCTATGCCATCGAGTAATGGCACAAATGGCACATCACATGCCAACAGACGATTAGATGTTAATAAATTAAAAGACTTGATTAGTAGGGCTCGAGTGGCCCGATGTAGGGCTCGATTCCCGATTCCAGTTATACTTTGTAACAATAAGTATATTTGCCGATCGGCCACATTGTCCGGCGGACCAGAAATATATGGGCGATCAGGTCTTGACTTTTTATTTAGTGATTACCGAAATAATAGTGATGTGGACAGTGATGTGACACATAATTTGAAAACTCATTTATCTGATGTCGAAACTACTTCCACATCAAATGCCGGCTTATCTTTAAATATCAGTGATAGCAGTCATCTGTTCTCTAAAGTCAGAAACAGAGATATTGAACTTCTTAAATATCTGTCAGTTGGATATATCTGTGATCTAATGGTGGAGAAGAAAAAAGTAAAGTTTGGGATGAATGTGACTTCCAGTGAAAAGGCCGATAAAGAGAGTCGATATCAAGAGTTCACTATAATGTCTTTGCCATACCCTGGATGTGAATTCTTCAAAGACTATCGTGACAATGGATATTCAGCTGAAGGTTTAATATACGACTGGAAACAGCATTTTGTTGACGCAAATCTCATTGTTCCCAACAATGACGGCATATGTGAAGGTCTTAACATTGATTGGAATCAATACCGTAATTGGGATGTCATTAAACTGACACAAAACTATTTAAAACTTTTGTTATTATATTTCAATTTAAGTGACTCTTCAATACTGATCCACTGTATCTCTGGTTGGGACAGAACTCCATTGTTTACTTCATTATTACGACTATCCTTATGGGCCGATGGAAAGATTCATCAAAATCTTAGTCCAATAGAGATGACATTTTTAACCATTTCTTATGACTGGTTTTTATTTGGCCATAACCTCAATGACAGACTCAATAAGGGCGAAGAAATTCTATTCTTTTGTTTCTATTTTCTTAAATATATAATAAGTGAAGAATTTTCTATTGATTTTCTTACTAATAATTGTTGTAAAGAACGCAAACATAGTGTCGACCATTTGGTTAATACCGATGTCTCACAAATACTTCTCGATGGACATAATAATTGTGGTAATTATAGAGGAAGTTCGACCAGTTTGAACAGCAACTGTAGTTCAACCAGCACTAGGAGTCAAGATAACTGTCCGCCTTTATATTTTCCTATTTGTAATACTGAAGATGCGTTTCTCATCAAATCAGACAGAGATAATGGTTACGGAAAAACACCACCGACTTTGACTAATAGTGAAGAAGGATATGCTATGTTTGCCACTCCTGTTAATTCAATTATAAATAAATTGGATGAATCAATGCTTAAGAAGAGTACTTCAAGTACTAATAGTACTGTTACTTCATCCGGATATAACACTAATATAACACAACCCGTTGCTATTCCTGCAAATGCTTCTCATAAATCACATAAAATAGATAATGACTTATCATCTTTAAGTCGGAGTGACAGTTGGCAACTGGTCTCCGATACGGGTAGTATTCGTGAGACATCATTGCGTTATTCATCTCCCGATTCATTATCATCACCCAAAACAAATGGCAATTCAATAGATACGTCTTCGAGTAGTAATTCAGATAATTGTGATTTTAAAAATTCATTTTTAAACAATAATAAAAAGGATCGCATAAATAGTAATAATGGTAAAGACTTGTCTAAGACAACTCAGAGACGAGAGAGACTTCAAGCAGTCCGAAGTATTTTCTATAACTCATATTCTTCGGCCATTGGATTCAAATTCAAAAACGGATTGAACGACAATTCGGCCCGATTTTCCACATTACTCGACCAGTTCGCCGGTCTCTACTCGACCCGAGTCACTGCTCCTCATTAGTGTTGGTGACTATCACTGCCTAATGTCAACTAAATTACTGCCAAAATTGAGTTAAATATTTTTTAATGGGTTTTAATCACTTTTTAATATATAAGAAATGCAAATAATTAGGTTTTAAATATAATATTAATTATTGTTAAGAAATGCCGTTTTATTAACTGACATGAGTTTGCATTAAGAATTAGCCGATAAACAAAATATTAACAAATCTATTACTGTATAAGTTTAATGAAAATATTGACACAATTTTTATATTATATTATACAGTATCTAATATTTATGTCAATTGATATACAGTGTGGTAACTGAGTTGCATAATTATTTTTGATAAATTTTATAAATATTAGTTAATGATCTTGCAACATTTTATCAGTTAATGCGGTATTTATAATAATAATAATATATATATATATATATATACTGTATAAAACAAAATATATATAAAATTTTTAAGATTATATATTAACAAATTTTTAATTATTACCATCATTAATGTATGGAGCTTATTTTTTAATAATCGTACGGTAATTATTTTTAACTATTGTTTTTATTATTAGTAATAAAATTAAAATCATTTTTAATTAAATTAATATTATTTTAAAAATTTGTTCGCATTGCTCAAATATGACATAATCAACAAACTAACAGAGGTTTGTATACAATACAATACAATTAGTTATACAACAGTATAATAATTTGTAAAAATAAATGTCATGTTATGTCCCGTCCTGTCGTATGTATGTTACAGTATTATATAACTGTATAAATGGTTATTTAAAAATGTATGATTTTTATACTTTAATTATAAAAATAAAGTATAAATATTTTGTATGCATTATTATATATAATTACAATAGATTAGAGAAACTAAAATTTCAATTTTACCCCATGTTATTTATATTTATAAAAATTTCATATATATTTTTTATATAAAACTTATTATATTAATGCTTAATATTTGTTTGTTATATAACATTAACTAAACAAGTATGATTATTTGCAATATGTAAATATTAGGGGTATATCCCAAAGTGAAATAGGGGTTGGGAGGACAGGTAGTAGAAAATAATAATATAAGAAATAGTGTGAAGAACTTGTTTGACAAGTGAGTTGAGGTGAGTTTCAGAGCACAGGACGTATGGCTCATGTATTTTGATGTGAAACCCCATTCCTTTGATGGAATGCAGTTGGAGATGATTTTGAAGACATTTGTGCCACGTTTGACATGTCATGCCTTTGATAAGTCATAATTTGACATAAAATTGATATCAATTGATTGTAATAGTATTTATCAAATATGTCTAAAGTATTTTCTACAGAAGATTGCATCCAAACAGCGAACTCAACGGCTGTAAAGTCGCAAAAACTTTTAAATCTTCACAGAGTAACGGCTAATGGAAATGGATTAAAGTTTGTGGCCGTTAAGAGACCCGTTGTTTTTATTATAAATGCACCGGGATTTCAACAAGATGACATTTCCATAGTTGTCACTGGTTGGTCATCATTGGCTCAATTTGTCTTATAATTAATTAAAATAATTACTTTGACAGCACCTTCCAGTCGAGAGATCCCTTTCCGAATGGATACCATTAAAGCGGGTCACTATGAGGTGGAGTACATAACTCCAGAAATAGGCGAACATCTAATTGAAGTGAAGGCGTTGGGCAAAGCAATTACTGGCAATCCGTTTCGTAGTTTTGCATACGATTCCAGCAAAATAAAAGTGGGAACTATACCTAATGGCATTATAGGCAAACCCATCCAATTTAACAGTGAGTCATCCTTTATATTTAACTAATTGTTTAATTAATTTTTTTATACCGTATTGTCAATTAAATTTAAAAAATTGTTTTGTATTTAATTAATAGTCGATTGCAGTGAAGCTGGTTCTGGAAATTTGGAAATTCTTGTAAACAACGGACGAGTTTGTAGTGAAGTTAAAAACTTAGGAAATCATCACTTCTTGGCTTCATTTGTAGCAAATTCTGTGTCATTACATACCATTGAAATGAAGTTTAATGGAGAACATGTGTCGGGATCTCCATTTAAGTGCCAAATATTTGCGCCAAATATTGCATCAAATTGTTTATCAAAATCTGATTTATTAAAAGTCCAGACTCTTGAGTCTTTCCCTGTGGGACAGACACATTCATTTGATATCAGTGCTTCTGGATTCAAAAAAGAAGATATCATTGTTTCCATAGTTGGACCTTCAAAAACAATTATTCAAAACCGTATATTAGATCTACAAAACGATACTTTTCGTGTATATTTTAGTGTCTCAATAGTTGGCACCTATTTGTTTGAGATCAATATTAGCGGTCAACCAATGATGACAAATGCATTTTCAGCAAAAGCTTATGATATTTCCAGAATAACAGTTAGCGAAACACCTAAAACTTGTCTAATCGGACATAAGTTTGAATTTCAAGGTATTGTATAAGTTTTTTTGATTTGTTTTATATAACAAACTAATAGTTGGTTACTTTTAACTATTACCGGTATTTTTATAGTGGATGCCTCTCAAGCAGGAGAGGGACAGTTAGAGATTGCAGTGAATGATGGAGAGGTTCCTAATCAGGTACAAGTGTTGGGTAATGGCAAATGTTTGGTTAACTTTACACCAGAATCACTCATCTCTCATATTGTTGACATTAAATTTAATGGAGAAAATGTACCAGGTAACTATTTGAATGAAATTATTGAAAATTATTTTATATTAATATAATTATTTAAATAGGCTGTCCATTTGTTTGTGAAATATCCGATGCCACACAATTTAATGTAGATGTCAGCCATATTGAACTAATCCCAGTCGGACTATCTGCCAGATTCAACATAACATCAAATACTATTATTCAGAACCAATCAATGCATGTATTCATTACATCCCCAAATGGCAAACAATTACCAGTGAATGTCGAGTATATCGATGGATGTGTTTGTGAATTCACACCATTAGAAGTGGGACCTCATATAATAACCATTGAACACTGCAATCGAGCCATCAATACATCACCATTTGTTATCAAAGCTTATGACTCAAAAAAAGTTTTGGTGACTCCTGTTTCATCGGGAAGTATAGGAAAACCCATTCAATTTATAGTGGATGCCAGCAATTCTGGTGAAGGAAACTTAGAAATAGCAGTCAATGCAAAGGGAGAAAACATTATAACACAAGTGCACCCCATGGGAGGCGCAAAGTTTGGCGTCTCATTTGTTGCTAATGATAATATCGATCACATTGTTTCCATTACTTTTAATGGACAACCAGTTCTGGGAAGTCCTTTCGTTGTTCATATTAATCCGGATATGAATAAAGTTTCAGTTAGTGGTTCAGCTCTTCATTTTGCACCTATTGATAGCATAGCTGTCCTTACAATTCATAATATATTATCAGAAAGTGACTTATTTGTCATAATAGCCGGTTTGTCATAATATTCATTTATTAAATATATAAACAAAACTAATTAAAACATATATTCATAGACCCAACTGGTCAGCCCATTGCCACTACAATTAAAAAAGATACTCATTCTGATCTGACATTTCTGGAATTTATGCCAACTGTCCCCGGTATAAATTGTTTATATTTGTTTTATATTTTATATTTATTTTTATAATTAATTTACAAATAAATAGGCGAATATGCAATTCAACTGAAGTACAAAGGAATAGCAATCATGGGTTCGCCCTTTTCATCAAAAGTTTATGACATAAAAAGAATTTGTGTCAAAGAAATTCCTCGAGAGATTGTTATTGGAAAAGCTGTCACTTTTATAGGTGATTAACAACTATATATATATATATATAGTAAATGCAATGTTAAATACTTATATATATAATAAATATTTTTTATTTTGTTAGTCGAGGCGACAAATGCAGGTCCGGGTAATTTGGAAGTGATAGTCAACAATGGAAAAGTTCCGTCAACTCCAAAGGCTTTGGGATCAAGTCTTTATGCCATTACTTTTGTCCCCAAAGATAGAGAGGATCACAATATTGATATTAAATTTAATGGAGAACCAGTTCCCGGTAAATAACATTTTGTTATATTTAGAATTGATTTTATTTCTATATTTATAATTGAATATAAATTGATTTCAATTCAAATAATAGGTTCTCCATTTACATGTACTGTATTGGATGCCTCTAAAGTTTCCATCAATAAGGAGGGCTTAGAGAAATCAGCTGTTTTGACCACTGCTTCCTTTACTATTGACACCAATGGAACCACTCTTTCTGAAAATAACATTATAATTCTTGGTCCGACACATAAAACTTTAAAAGCAAATCTGACGGGTGATCCTCAAAACGGTTATAAAATAGAGTTCACGCCGACAGAAGTTGGAGACCATGCGATTGATATCAAAATCGGTGGTTCATCAGTAACCAGCTGTCCATTTCTGGTTAAGGCTTATGATTCAAAAAATGTCAGAATTTCAGAAATAACGAGTGGAACTGTTGGCAAACCTATATATTTTTCGAGTATGTCATCAGATTAACATATATTAACTTTCATATGATTTTATGAATGCATTACACAGTATATTGTATTATTATTAACAATTTTTTTCATTTAAGTTGATGCCAGTGCTGCCGGTGCGGGAAACTTGGAGATAATAGTATCGGCCAATGGAAGGAATGTTCCCAATTACGTGCAATCTGAAGGTAACGCCAAGTTTCGCGTTAATTTCAAGCCAACTGAGCCGAGCACTCATGTGTTAAGTGTTAAATTCAATGGAGAACCCGTTCCTGGTATTGATAGACATTATTTTTAATTGTTTTGTCGTATATTGTAATGGATTTAATTATTTGATTATAAATAGGAAGTCCTTATTTAGTAAAAGTTGTGGACAGCACTCAATCTATAGTCTCGGGACAAGCATTAAGGATGGCTTCGTTAGCTAAAGGGGTTGAATTCATTGTCGAAAACAGAAACGATGAGTGCTCTGAATGCAAGACTGTTGTCACCAGTAAGTGATTGTTTGCTTTTCAATCAATTATTACTCATTTCGGATATAATTTAATGTATTTCTTTAGTATCATTAATAGTTTTTATAAAAATTAAATAATAATATAAGTATTAGTGATAGTATAAAATTATTTTAAAACAACTTTCAATCAATACTAAACAATTTAAATTATTTCTACTAAAATTTAAATAAACTTTGAATAATTGTTTTTCATATTTAATCTAATTTTATTACAATACAAAAAAAATCTGATATACAAAATTGAGCATTACTTTAATGAAATATATTTATTTATTATACAATATAGTGAAATAACTATTAAGTATAACAATAACTATAAGTCTTTAATTGATTATTATTATTATTAAATTGTTTTTATTGATTTAATATTAATTATTCAAATTATTAAATATAATAAGCATAAATTCATTATTGAAATTGATAATATAAAATATAACTATAGGTCCAACTGGTAAAAAAATTGACACTTCAAGTATACCCCAATCTAATGGATTTTTGGTTCAATTTAAACCTTTTGAAGTCGGTATGTATTTATTTATTGATTCATATATATGTATACTTTATAAACATTAAAACACATTTTATAAAAATACAAATAAAAATTTAGGACCACATCAAGTGCTCGTCCTTTTGGATGGAGTAACAGTTCCCGGCTGTCCATTCAGTTGTAATATATATGATGTGAATAAAGTGAATATATCGGGTTTGAATACATGTGTTGTGGGTAAACCTATGACATTTCAGGGTAAACTATTATAATATACATTGAATTAACAATTTAAGCTAAATTCTGGTTATTTAGTGGACGCATCACATGCTGGTGAGGGCACACTTGAATTAGTGGTCACTACTAAAAAATCTTCAGTTAGAGCTGAAGTCCTGATGAAAAGTCGAGGTCTATATAATGTAACGTTTATACCACAAGAGATTGTTTCACATTTTATTAATATAACTTTCAATGAAGAAGATGTTCCCGGTTTGTCATACTTGATGTCATAATTTTAGTAAAATTATTAACAATATCTTTATATAAATAGGAAGTCCTTTCAAAATCGATGTATTGGAAGATATTAAGGACGAGATTGAAGACAATACAAGTTTCATAACAAATGAGGATAAAACTGATAAACAAACAACTGCTGGATTAGTCGGTACTTTAAATGTTATGGAGTTTGAAGTAAATAATTGTAACGATAAGATTGAGGCCGTTGTTATAGGTATTTATACTGTAATTATATATATAATTGTTTAATAATTAATTTAATTGTATATATCGTTAAATTACTTATGAAAGGACCGAATCAGTCTGTTGTTAGCACAACGGCTGTCAAAACCGGTGACAATAAAATAAGATTAGAGTATTCACCGAAAGAAATAGGATTACATAAAATGGAGTTATTCTCCAATTCTAAGTCCGTCTTTAAAAAACCACTATTTATAGCAGTTTGTGATCCTTCAAGAGTTAAAGTCAATGATTTATACGATGGAGTCATTGACAGAGAAAATCAATTTAAAGGTAAAGTATTCAACACTTTGTTAAATTGTTTTGTAATATTTATTATAATTATTGCATAATATTTAATAGTTGACACTTCAAAGGCCGGTTGGGGAGTACTATCAGTTAATATAAAAAGTAACGAAAAAGATATACCATATAATATTAAAGAATTGTCTTCAAATATATTTATGGTATCGTTTATACCACGAATTGATATATCACATCAAATTGATATCAGATATAATGGACACCTAATTCCAGGTTTCCCTCAAACTATAGATATTAGGGATCCTTCACAGGCTATTATAGTTCACGGGAATGGAATTAAATCATCGGTTCCCGGAGAAAATACTACATTTATTATAGAAACCGGATGTTTTGCATCTGCCAAAGATTTTGATATAATAGTTACTGATCCCAATGGATCACCCCTTCCAGTTAAATGCTATCAGCAGAAAAATGGTAGTTTACTTGTTGAATGGACACCAATTCAAACGGGTATTATTTTAGTTATGGATTATTTTGATTTTATTAATATGGATACCCTTTAACACTATTAGGTCATCATAAGGTCGATGTTTTGCATTTGGATAAACCAATAATGGGTTCGCCGTTCAAATGCGAAATATTTGATGCATCAAAAGTCAAACTCGAAAAAATCAAATTAAATAATTTGGTGGTCAACAAAAAAGTTGTTTTTTCACGTAAATTAATTTTATATTTTATAGAAAATGATTGCAAATTAATTAATTGAAATTTAATACTTTTAGTGACCCGATTAGGGGCCGGTTATGCAGAACTTGATGTAACAATTACGAGTCCATTGGGTAGACATTTACCTATTGAAGTAAAAAGTATGTCTGATAGTGAGGGAGAGCTGATAGAGTTTGTGCCAACTGTTGCCGGAAAATATAAAATAGCCATAACTTATGGAGGCTTTGAAATACCCAACAGTCCAATAACTTTTATAGCACAGGAAGGACTGTCGCCAAAAGTTGAAGGAAATGGTTTATATTGTGGTATAATAAATGAACCGACCAGTTTCACCATCAATGCAACCGGTATTTATGGTACACCCGAAGTTAGGATCGATGGACCCGACAGTGAGGCCGCCTGTAATATAGAGAAAGAGAATGACTTATTTCATGTGACATACGTTCCCCTCGAAATCGGTGTCTTTGATATCAGAGTTCTCTGGAATGGCAAAGATATTCCCGGTTTGTATGCAAATAAATGGTTAATATTTGAGTCAATAATTTAGATAATATATTATATATCTAGAAAGTCCATTTCATCCACGTATAGTAAACCTGCAAAAGATTCGCATAATAGGCGGTTGGGATAATGTCTTGGACTCTAACAATCAAATCAATATCTGTGTTGCAGAAGAAAGAAAAATATCTTTTGATATTAGCGAAGGCGGACCAGGTCTGCAATTCAATAATTATATATCACTTTATCATATGTGTTATTAACTGCTATTTTGTTATTAACAGCTAAATTGACGGCAAAAGTAAAAAATCCTGATTTAACTTTTGATGAAATACCTGTTGAACAAACTGCTGGACATAAATACAGACTATGTTTTAGACCTAAAGTCGAAGGTATCTATTATTATGTTTTAAATATAATTTACATTATAACTTATATTTTAATTTCGTAAAATTTTTTTAATGATTTGCAGGCGAACATCAAATATATATATATTTTGCTGATTTATTATTACCGCAAACACCAATTCAAGCCATAGTTAGCGAAAACCCACAAACATCTGAATGCGCTACTGTTGTACTTAGAGGACATGGATTAGCCGGTGCTCGTGTCGGTGAAGAGTCGGAATTTACAATTGATGGAACAGATGCAGGAAATGGACAGCCAGAAGTTACTTTGACTGGTGTTAAGACAGACATTCCCGTTAAAGTAACACAAATCAGTTCAAAAGTTTTCAAAGCTGTTTATATGCCATCAATTCAAGGTTTAGAAAATCATTCAATTTATTTATTTATTTTTAATTATTACTCTATTTATTATTATTAGGCACTTATTTATTAAATGTAATTTGGGGTCAAAAACAAGTTAAAGGTTGTCCACTAAAAGTATCAATCCTTCCGAGTTGTGACGCAAAGAGAGTTATTTGTTCGGGTGATGGACTTAAATATGGATCCATTGGAAAACAGATTAAAGCATTTATCGATACTCGAAGAGCTGGTCCAGGTCTGTCCCAACTAATTATTATGATTTAATTATTTGTTACATTAATATCTTTTTCATAAAATTAGGTGAACTTACAGCCCATTGTGTTGGTCCTCATAAGATAGCCCACTGTGAACTATATGATCAAATGGACGGGACATTCACTTTATTAATTAAGCCACAAGAAGGGGGTAAACATGTATTGACCATTAAATATGGCGGCGAACATGTGTCGGGTAATATACAATCAAAATAAAGTTTATCATAAATTTATATTACATCTTATAATTAGTTATTTATAATAAAATGATGTTTTTCGACGTTTATTATAAAAGGTTCTGCATTTACAATACGAATTGCTGGAGCACCGGATGCTTCAAAAGTTAGAGTACTTGGTCCGGGTATAGAGCACGGGGTTCTACCACTATATCAAAGTAGATTCATATGTGATACAAGAGGTGCCGGTGCCGGACAATTAACTGTTAGAATTCGTGGTCCAAAAGGTATTTACAATTATTTACAATTATTTATAAATTTTACAAAATTATTCATATTTTTAGGCGCTTTTCGAGTTGAGATGCAAAGGGAGAGTCAAAAGGATAGAACAATATTATGTAAATACGATCCGACAGAACCGGGAGATTACAGAATTGAAGTCAAGTGGTCGGGAGTACACGTTCCCGGATCACCATTTGTTGTACTTATTTTTGATACTCAAGAGGAACTCAGTCGATATTTGGCCGGACATTATGGCACTCCAAGTGGTGCATCATCTTTGCCACCACTTAATGCTATTGAATATCTTAATAATGGTATAACTTATGGAACAGCTTTGGGGCGCATGTCTTGGAGAGGATCCACTGCTGAACTTTAGTCAACATTAATATATATTAATATTTTAATAATAATAATATATAATATTGTTATTTAATATACTTTTATTGATATAAAAATTATAATTATTTTTTTTTTGTAAATTTTGAATAGTATTCATTACATGTAAAATCGCATAACAAATTAATAACATAACATTATTTTTTTATTAAATAAAATAAATTTTATACAACTTTAAATAAAATTATTTATTGTTTAATTTATTAACAATTATTAAATTTTTTTGAACACTTTCAAACTTTGGATTCAATTGAAGAGCTATTTTATAATTAGTAATAGCTTTGGTATAATCATTAAATCGGTGATAAAGGACTCCTAAATTAGCAAAATATTGTGCGTTATTTGGATTTAAAGCAATTGCTTTCATAAAATAAGTCTCGGATTCATTAAACATATTTAGTTTGCCTAAAACATTGGCAATATTAAAAAGTAATGAACTTTCATTTGTGTGATATACCAGTGCCTGCAAACCGATGTCAAGTGCTTTGTGGTAATCTTGTGTATTGTCGAGCATAATAATCAAATTGTTCCATGGTGATAATAATGTTGGATTCATTTCAATGGCAGTCATCCACATCTTGTATGCCTCAGAATAACGATTTTGTTTCACATACTGTCAATCAATCAATCATTCATTCATTTATTATATATCAAGATTAATGTACCATAAATTTGTTATAAATAGACAAAGTTAAAAACCGCTCAAATTTATACTAAAGTAGGTTATAATAAAAAAAATTATTAAAATATTAAAACTATAAATATTTGGTAATAACTAAAACTGACCAAATTTCCTAAATTATAGAGACATTGTGGGTATCGATTTCTGTGTTTAATAGCATTCAAGTAACTGACTTCAGCCTCAATATATTGTTTAAGTGTTGTTTGAACTATACCTGATTTAGATAAACAAATTAAAATTATTCAAATAAATATTAATAGCAAAATGTAAATGTATGTCAAACCGAGGTTCATCCACGCGGCTGCAAATGTGGGCCTAATTTTAACTGCTTTTATAAGCAATTCAGAGGATTCGTGTAAATATCCGGAATCCTTAAGAATATTCGCCAAATTATTGAAAGCCTGTTCATAGACTGGATTCAAACGAATCGCTTCTCTATATTCTTCAATAGCTTTATTTTTATCTCCAAAATCGGCCGCATTTTTAGCAATGTTATAATGAACTTTTGCGTTTAACTTAATAATTTTTAAAATATATAAATTAGTAATTCAATAAAAATTATTAATTAAACTGACACTAACCGGACAAACACGAAGGCCTGAACTAAACAATCGTTTTTCAGTAGTCCACTCAAAATTGCGCTAAATTACAATTATGTTAATTAATAACAATTAAAAGTAATTGACAATAACGGTAATTAAAGTTTCTTACACAAAATGCACGTATTGTAAATATAATTACCAAATATATTGTCATACAATGAATTATCTGTTTGCATACAATGATAAAATAAAGCAATAGAAATCAAATAAACAATTTATAAATATCAATCATTGTTACGGTATATACAATATAACTTAGAGAATATAAATTTAAGTTATTAATAATACGATAGTTATAACTAACTTATGGAATAATAATACAATTATTATATACGACTAGTAGATGATATTAATATAATTGATTTAAAAGTCAATATCATAGTTACAAAAACTAAATAATATCTAAAGTTATTAAAATTATATATTTAGGAAACATAAATGTTGTTTAATTAAAATTCATAATAATGTAGAAAAGCATTCTAACTGTATTAATGTAATACTAATACTCTATATAAATGTTCAAAAATGTCACATTATATCATTAGTAACCATATTTAATACCATTTACCGGTAATATCTACGATATCGATACATATTAATAATATACAATAATATAATTAAAAAAAGTTTAGAATCTATGGCATAATAATGATTTTATTTTATTATAATACTTTTAGTTGTAAATCAATCATTTATTTAAGGAAATATTATTACCTTTGAATAGTTGGAAAATCGATTAGAAATAATATTAATACCAATTATAATAATCAAAACAAATCCAATACTGGGAAGAAAGAGAGCTCTTTCAGCGACAACAAAACCAACTCTAAAAAATATATTAGAAGACGGAATAAATGGCACCAAACATAATGACAATGATATCTGCAATTGACTGCAAACCAAATATTAATTATTAACTTTTATTATTTAAATCTCTGTTTAATTTAAAATACCGACGAATTTGTTCATCTTTATGAAGAAGTGCTGATTTGAAAACAAGAAGTAAAGTCATCCAAAAAATTATAATAAAAACATTGCGAAAGTCATAAAAACTTTTGATGAGTGGGATGCAAGACATGGACCAATCAAAGCACAACCAGTCGGGAAATATCAGTATCCATGCATTGATGGCATAAATATAATTATAATTAATAATTCTTATATAAAGTGTTTCTTCAAATGACGAAGGATTGTCTCCTCTTTGAAATTTAGGTCCTCTGAAGTCCATTACTTTGAATCTCATAAAAATTGCAAAAATAGTACCAATAGTTAAACATATTATCCGATAAATTAATAGTTTTGTTTTATATTTGTATCTTAAATCAGTCATCAAAATCAAGTCAAACACTATACATAAGCCCTAAATAATTATATAATTAATTTTAAAAAATAAACCATTGAATCAACAAATCATAATAAACTAACGATAAAAGTGATGCCCAGCTCTTTGAAAAGCATAGCAATTGTCGACATCGATATAATAAACAAACAATTGATACCATAGTTTGACAGATTCACTAAAAACAAATTCAAAGTTATCTTGACTTTAGTTAAGTTTTTTATATCATTCAACATTTACCACAATTATTATCATATAATTGACGACTAGATTTGAGATAAATTAAGAGAGAAATCAATGCAAACATTGAAGACAATAGATCAGCGGCACCGACACAAGCGCTTACCTAAAACAACACAATTATACTGTAGTTTCAACTAATTATTGTGTCATTCATTGTCTTACACTTTCGGTATGAATCGGATGACTTGTAAACAAAAGAGTCGCCAAAAAGGCATTCCTCTTAATCTTATTGTTGTCATTATATAAGCGATATGTCATCAATAGATTGTTTAATACAATCAATAGTAAGACATTCAATATGGTATACATTAAGACATTAAACAAGTGATATACAAATGCATTCATTTCTCCAATCATAGGATACCATGGATTTGTCGACAATACAAAAGTATGACTTAAGAACCGAAGTAAACGAAAGACGAGAACAGTTAGCGGTCGGTATGACTTATGACTCATTTTGTCACTCATAGCAGTTCCCCAAAAATCATTAACAAATAATTGTCCAATACTTGTATCATTCATTACATCCCTATTGTTTAGTATGGCTTCTGTGTCATCAAATACAAAGTCACCCATCAGTGACACACTATAGATGATAATCGACACTAAAGACACTACCATTGCATACATATTGATAGCTAAGTATTACCAATAATATCAATCATTATTCAATTATCAACCAATTTATACGACAAGTAATCATTAAATCAGTCAAAATGTCTTAAGATGTCAATCATATGCATAACAATTGACACTTCAATTATATCAATAGAGTCTATACTACTGTACAGTATATACAATACAATACAATACAGTAGTATTACATTACAATACAGTATAGAATCTATAGTATAGTACTGTATATACTGTACTGTACTATAAGTACCGGTAAAGTGTAAAACAAGTTTACATTTCAATGCAATTCAGTCACTGATTGGTCACTCAATTGATGCCAAATGAAGGAAGTATTGGTCGACACACCGGCAATACATGACTCACACTAACCATTAATTACGACATTAAATACAACTTTATATTTGCATTAAATAACAATTATTTGATTACAATTAACTAATTTTTTCAATTGATTTGCATTAGAATTAAATTAAATATTAATTAATTAATGATTGTTTGTATTGAACTGATTGTTGTATTAATGTATAGTTTTATTGTTGAATATAATATAATAGTCGTAATGTATGTAAGGTATGAATGCCGTCAATGTATGTGTGAGTGTTTGTGCATTCTATCAGTCAATTAGTTGTCTCTCATAGCCATTGAATAGTTGATTGAATCAGTAATAGCTGTGAAAACATGTCTAATAACAGTAACAGTGCTTTTGATGATCGGTAGGTCCACTGATTTATATTGATTTTCATTAAATATATCATATATTACATTATTATTAACAAATTATTGGTCAAAGTGTGTCATATAAGTGATAATTATGAGTAAAAGTTAGTAAAAAGTTAATAATTAGATGATTAACATTTGGCACACATTGCCAACCATTGCTAACAATTGCCAACCATTGCCAACATGGCGTTCCCTATATATGCACACTTGACACACACTACTGGCCCCACAATTGCCGACAATAGACCTTGATTTGGGTCAATACATGTCATTGTCTTACCATTGATAATGATCTTTGATATGACTTTACATTTATGGTTATTATAAACGATAAATGATTTATCGGTGCCATAAGTGAATGGCACGTGTTTTCCCATTTTGTATGCACTCTAATGTCAAGCGTTTTAATTAACACAAAACATATTTTTAAATGTTAAGCCATTATTACAATGTTATCATTGAATTATAGTAACGGACCCGATAGTAGGCCGCGTGACGGACCCGATAGTAGACCGCGTGACGGACCCGACAGATCGCGTGATGGACCCGAGAGGTCTCATGACGGACCCGATAATAGGTCTCGTGATGGCGATGACAATCGTGATTATGGTGATGATCGCCCGACTGGAATGGATCCCGATGGTGTCATTGAGGTATTAATTGCTATTAAATGATGAATCAATATAGTTTACTATCAATTTGTTGATATCATTGATTTTAGTCCAATTGGGATGAAATTGTGTCAAATTTTGATGACATGAATTTACGAGAAGAACTCTTAAGAGGAATCTATGCCTATGGTTTTGAAAAACCTTCGGCTATTCAACAGAGAGCTATCATTCCCTGCATTAAAGGTTTGATTATAATAAACTGTTATGAGATGGGCTAATATAATGTATGTGCACAGGTATGGATGTGATAGCACAGGCACAATCGGGAACTGGTAAAACGGCCACATTTTCAATTGCTATATTGCAACAAATTGATACTTCACTTAATGAATGTCAAGCCCTAATCCTCGCCCCAACTCGAGAGTTGGCGCAACAGATTCAGAAAGTAGTGTTAGCCTTAGGTGACTATATGAATGCTCAGTGTCACGCATGTATTGGTGGCACTAATGTTCGTGAAGACATTCGTAAGCTTGAAATGGGTGTCCATATTGTTGTGGGAACTCCCGGACGTGTTTTTGATATGATTACTCGACGCGCTTTACGTAAGTCTTAGCTATCTTTAGTTATAAAACTTAATTAAATTGGTTGACAATCAGGTCCCGATCACATCAAGATTTTTGTGTTGGACGAGGCCGACGAAATGCTTTCCCGTGGGTTTAAGGATCAGATTTACGATGTTTTCAAAACATTGAATCAGAACATTCAGGTTTGAGTCTAATTTATTAAGAAAGTGTTTTATAGTAATTGTTATTTTTAGGTTATCTTATTGTCGGCCACAATGCCCGCTGAGGTGTTGGAAGTTACCAAAAGGTTTATGAGAGATCCCATTAGAATTTTGGTTAAGAAGGAAGAGCTAACCCTCGAGGGTATTAAGCAGTTCTATGTACTGATTGAGCGCGAAGAATGGAAGTTTGACACGTTATGCGATTTGTATGAAACGCTTACCATTACTCAAGCCGTGATTTTCTGTAATACGCGTCGGAAAGTTGATTGGCTGACAGAGAAGATGCAACAAAGAGACTTCACTGTCTCACATATGGTTTGTTTCTTTGATTTCCATCTAATATATGTTTATCTTCACAATAAAGCACTTGATATTTAAATATTACAATTAAATATTGAGTTCGTCGTTATGAAGAATAGTATTAGTAAAGCTTTGGGTGAGAATTTGTTTTATTCAATGGACTCTTTCTCAATGGCTTTTACAACAGTTTAGCATTTATATTGAAAACATTATTTTACTATTTAATTGATTGAATTGAAGACTAATAATGTATATGTATTTCTCAAAGCACGGCGATATGGAGCAGAAGCAGCGCGAAGTTATAATGCGTGAGTTTAGGTCGGGTTCGAGTCGGGTGTTGATCACCACTGACCTCTTGGCCCGAGGCATTGATGTACAACAAGTATCACTTGTTATTAATTATGATTTACCCACAAATCGTGAGAATTATATACATAGGTTTGTACTGATATTAATTGATTTAGTTGTTTGTCATTAATTTGATATAATTTTTGTTACTAAAGAATCGGAAGAGGCGGTCGGTTTGGTCGTAAAGGAGCTGCCATTAACTTTGTGACGGCTGAAGACACCCGATCTTTACGAGATATTGAGACATTCTATAACACACAGATAGAGGAGATGCCATTGAATGTGGCGGATTTAATCTAATTTAATATAATTAATTCGTGTCACTCATAGCAAGTGTTTATATACTTTATTTTAATTAACGAAACGCTATAACCAGTCGCTCATGAGTTTATAAAACTGTTAACATAATGACAATTTGTTTTTTAAATTTCACGATCGGTTATGCGATTTCATTAAAATCAATAAAAATGGGAAAATTAACTAAAATGAAACTTTTTTATCCAAAAAAATATGTTTATATTACTTAATATTGTTTGTGGTATTTGATATCATTTGCTATTAGTAATCATTAATCTGTATTTATATATATTTTGGTATAAATACCAACATTTCTTAGTATTTCTAATCATTTTTCAAAATTATTAATAAATCAATTAGTTTTAAGTGATTAACCTTTTATTAGTTTATATTTAATATCCAATTTATAAATATTACTTATTGTAAAATTTATATTAACCTAAATCCATTTTTGTCTAAGTAAACGAAATTATTTTATTTGAGTTATTAATACTTTATTTAAATACTTTTCCGTATTATATAATTTCGATAATACATGTATGACTAAAATTATTGATGATTTAAATTTCAATTGTGTATTATTTCTACATTTCATGATTGGATGCAACCGTCGTATAAACAAATATTCAAATSATATTTAATGTTTTTTGTTGATAAACTGACAATTATATCAACTATATTACGATACTTTAAAAAAATATAATTAAATAGTGTAATAATTGTAATATAAATACCTTACCGGTATATTATTTTACATTGACTTGTTTTCAATTTATTACATAATTAATTTATAGAAATTATTCTAATAATTGATATTTCATTTTAAATATAAAATATTGATATATTTAATGTAAATCTTAAAACATTTAAAATTGATTTACATAACTCCGAGGAAAACATTTAAAAGTAGAAATTATAGTCAGGTTTTTTAGTATTGTATATATTTGCAGAATTTTGATTTTTTTTTAAGAATTATATAATTTTATGGCTTAATTTGATATACACGTTATAAATTATATAATTTTGTAATAAATACTGTATATATTTTAAATGTTTTTTGAAAATTGTTTAAAAATTTGTTGTTATTCCTTATGAATTCCTAATCCAATGATACGACAAAAACTCTTAGAAAACTCACAAAAATTTTAGTTTCTATAGATTTTATGTTCATATTTGCAAATATTTAGAAAACAACATAATTGTCAGTCAATTATTATTTTATCATTAATATTAAAATATTGATGTTTTGCCCTTTTAAACATTACAGGTAATTTTTTATCATATAATTATATAAAATATTTTTGTTTATCAAATTAATAATTATCACAATTTCCAATATTAAATGCTCTTGAAATTATTTTTTAATATTTTTTATTTCAAAATCAGTCTAGAGTTTGAAAACTCTTTATTCAATAAATAAATATGAAATTGTTATATAAAGTATTATCATTTACTAGTTTAGAATATAATAAATACAATATAAGTATTAATTGTAAAATATATCACTTTGTGAATAGAATTCATTTAACACATTAATGATTATATAATTATTTAATCCTATTTGTCATAATTTTTTGTTTGTTAATATTGCTTAGCATTAGACTTATATATGAAGTCAATAAATCATCCATTTTATAGCCCTATAAAAATAAATGAGATTTATTTTAATTTAATTATTAAAAATATATGCATTTTAAAAACATACGAGTGGTGTTTCACATAACAGTTTACTTCCGCGAACCAGATTACCGATAGTCATATGAAAATAGGTGTTACCACTACTCCAATTGGATATTCTGGTGAATGGATGTGTCACCAGTATATCTTTGCTAACCGGATCTATAAGACTAACACCATTCTTGTTGATTGCTATAAGAAGGTGTTCCGGAAAATTTGTGTCACCGTTTTGCTGGACATAAAACAAATTATTCTTTAGATTTCTTTTTAATAATTATATTTAATAATTGAAACACACCTTAACTTCAAAAAAAGCTGATCCAAATGTAGGCCACTTATAGACATATTTAAGAAAAGATATTTTTGCATTTTCACAGTTAACACCATTCTCTTGACTATGTGCTGTCATTATTGCCTATATTTTCATTAAATACAGTAATAAACATAGATTTTCAAACAAACTAATCACACATTTGTAAAAATTTGTTATAAAAACCTTTTTCCATTCATTAGGATTCTGGGTTTTGATTAAATCAATCGGTATGAGCTCGTGTAGGATTGTACTTAAATAAAACAATTTCCACATTAATTGGATATTTTCCAGTATTTTTAGTATCAATTAAGTCTTACGGGATGGCCTGTAGTTCAGCTTTACTTTCCCCAAATCTTACACGTAGTATAAGTGCGGCTAATTTTGCGGCATCTTCTTTGGTACACTTATGATATCCTCGTAATAATTTTGGTAATTCCTTAAATAATCAATTTGTTTATATAATTAATCTGTAATTAATGATAATTTAGTAAACCTGATGATAATGGAAGATAAGGTCTGCATTTCTATCTTTTCCGGGAACTGTATTCGTCCACAACTTTTTCATAAAGAAGACTTGGTATGTAAACTGAGGTACAGATCCTATATATTAAATACATTTCTAATTAGTTAATATCACATTTCATTCAACTCACAAGTGTTTGACTATAAATAATTCAAATAAAAAATCATTTTCTTATTATATTACCATCTCTTGAAGGTCTGGCTTTCCTAATCCAATCGGTCAGATGTCTAACAAAATCAAAGAAAAAATCTGCTTCGGGAACACTGATTACTTTGTCGGCTATTTTGACAAAAAGACTAAATCCTTCGGCAGTCCTTAAGTTAAGACGTTGTGATATATCGAGACAAAAATCTTTAGCTCTGGTACTTGAGTCCACTTCAAAGGCCTTTATAATTAATAAAAATAAAACTTAAATAATTAAAATCTTTTGAAATATATAAATAATAATTTATCACTTCATCGGTATCGTCGGGAAAGTAAACTTTATGGAAGATTTGTGTAGTTTTGTGTTGAATGGCTTCTACTTCTACCAAATGCGGCGGATATTTTCGCTGACCATTTCTTTAGAGTTTTAAATTAATAAATAAAATAAAATATATTGATTAACATTTGAAGTATAATTAAATAACACTGTAATACCTGAGAGTTTTATGTAATCTTTGCAGTGAATCAATAGCTATAGGGTGTCGACGAGTTCTTAAGAAAAGTGTTAACTCCCTGAGCAATGTCTGACTCGGAGCAAACAGTCCACTGGATAACCACATCAACTCCCAACCCCTTTCTTCGCTTAGTCTTAATATGAAAATAGTTTAATAAATTTTTTAAAAAATATTACAATAAACTGAAAAATAAAATACCTATTCTTGTTATCAGTCAATTGTTTCATAATTTGACAATAAATTTCATCTCTCAAAATATCCTAAAAAATAGATTTTATTCAATTAATGAATATATTTTAAATATAAAAATCATACAAATTTTAGGGGTCCTTCAAATATCTGATCCGTTAAATCGTTGCCACTTCTGGTACGTCGTGATGGAAGATCTCCCATATATTTAAGAATTGGTGCAAAGAAGTTAAGGAATATTGTATTTAAGTCAAAACATATACTTTAAAAAAAAAACATTTACTACTTCTAACTCTTCAAAATACAGTTTATATACTATAAGTAATAGCTATAAAATGCTGATAATATAATATATATTAAATTAAGATAAATAAATTTTAAATAAAAATTTTTTAAAGAAAAGGATATCATTAAATGCAAAACAACTTTCTTGTATTAGATCTTCTTTGTTCAACAATTTTTTAAGTAACGGTTGTTTAATGGGTTCCCTCGAGTGCCTCCATAATTGATCGACATTTCGTTTTCGAGCCGAAGAAAATGTTAGTGTCCGCGGAAGGGTATACTTAGGCGGGGGTCTAAAGTGATCGATTGAATACTCCTCTAATGTATGTGGCTTTTCGTGTGCATCAAAACCATTGATCTGTGGATAACTAAAAAGATGTCTACTATTCTCATCGAGATTGTCGTGAGTAAAGACCGATAAAATATTAGGGGACGGCTTTGTTGTGGTCGGCAATACATAAACACATTCAGTGGGAATATCTCCCTTTTCTCCTGTTTTATCTAACTTAGCCGTAACCCATGCATTATTAAGAGCATAGTCGCCAGTGTAAGAGCCGTCTAATATCATAAGGTCTCCCTGACTGAAGGACAATACTGACGGTCCTTCTTCTCTATAATCTTGTAATGCAATCACATATTTAGATCGTTCTTTGAGACCGTTTAAGAAAAATGAAATCAATTCACAAATATCTTCAGAGTTTGGCGATTGAAATATAAATTCTTCTCCTCTAATGGTATTTAAAGTAAAATTTTGCATAAAAGGTCTGTTTGTCTTCTGACTCACAGCTGATGTAATTTCTGCAAATGACAGTTCCAGCAGAACCTGTTCCTGATCGTCGACCATATATATTCCCGTCCAATTGATAGCAATAATCACATCATTTTTAGGTAGAATAGGTCCGTTCACACGGAATGCTTCGTAAAATCGGGAGAAAAGTAGCGGCCATTTGTATTTGGCGTACTCTACGATGTCTTCTTTAATCTTCAAATACGATACCTTCTCCTTATAGAAATAACTCTAAGGGTTATACAAAATCATTGCATTAAATAATTACTAAAAAACACTTAATTCACATTTTTATTATTTATCGCTTAATTCTACTAATTATACTAGAATTGATTATCAATATAAATATCAATAATTAACAAAATTTATTAATACTAAAGTATTTTTAAGCTGAGCTCAATATAATGTATTTTAGTGACAGAAAATTACTTAATGAGAATTTTTAGTTACCGGTAAACAAATTAATATACAGTATTTAACAAATAAATAAATATGAAATATTAACTATTATAATAAATTTAAAAAAACTGTCAAATATGTATACAACATGTATATTAAAATATATAAATGATAATTACAATAATAATAGAAATATACCTTTTTGTTGGCAACAATGATCAAATTGGCCCACTTTTCCATACTTTTATCATTTGTTTGAAGGCAGTGGTCGGGTATATAATTAGTCAAAACAGATAATAATTTTTCAGTTTTAATATCTTCTCCAAACTCAATATAGTACTGTTGCGCTGAAATCATAGCCAACTCTTCCTCCTTTTCGCACCGGTATTCACCAAATTTGACACCTCTTACTACCTGTTGGTATATAAGATTAGTAGCGACGGCATCATCAGTGGGGTCGTGCCAGGGGGCGAAAATCTCTTTACGAAAGAACAGTCTCCAGGGAGCATTGCGCTCTTGAGCTCCCTGTTCTTTGGCATACTGTTCACATTGAGAAATGGCATCCATTACATGTTCGCCACCACTTCCAAGTGATGACACTTTATCGAAGAGTGCGATATATAATGAAAAGCCAAACTGATCTTTCAAATTGATTTTCTCAGACAATTGAGCGCATAATTCGCGAGCAGTTGTGGCCGAGTCTGCTAACAATGTTTTGGTGTTTCCGTCCATAAAAGTAATCGGAAGCATCAATGGCTTCTTGGATTTAGTTGCTTGAAGTTCCAGCCACGACGGGGGCTGACCTCGAGTCCCATTCCTAAATGTTCGTCTCAACCTATCCTCACAATAGGGTGCATAACCTGGTGGGCCCTCTCTTATAAAGTTCAATAAGTATTTAACAAACTGTAAATCAATAAAATTTATTAATTATTCACAATTACTCACATTATCATCATTTCATTATAAACTATCACTAATATTGTAATTCATAAGTTATATCATAAGTTGTGAAGAAATGTTTCATATTATACTAAATTCATAAGAAATACCAAAATATAAACTAAATTAAAACAAAATAATTTGTAGAAAAAGTCTAAAAACTTTGAAACACGAAATAAGTTCAAGTTTAAGACAACTTGAATAGAGTTTGCAAATAATATGATAATTATTATAATGCTAGCAAAGCAACCATACGATCAATAATTAATTAATTGTTTGCAACAGTTGTTTGTATGGGTCATTGATTTACTATATTTTTAAGTATTATAAGCTTAGTGTTAAAAGTATAGTATTTAGTAAAATACCTTTTCTGACGGCGCAAAACATCCGACACAGAGTGATAATAATATCCATCCCCTCGCGTGAGAACTTTTACTCGTATTGTTTGTCAATTGTTTACATATTTGACAATATATTTCATCTCTAATATTAAACAATAATATAAAAAATGATTTAATAGTATTATATTCTAATTTCATTATTTTATGTATTCATTTACTTATTTGAATTATAGTATTATTTACTATAATTATCTTAACTTTGATTTCTAATTGAAACAAAAAAAACTATAAAAAATGATTTTTCTTATTTAGTATATACTGTATTTGCAAATTATGTAAAAATATATTTATAAAACAATTTGAATTATCATTATTGAGTATTTTTATAAACTCAGCACTTATTATACCTAAATAAACTGTACTGATATATAGCATAATACAGTATAGTTTGAACACATCGATCAAAGTTTACTCATCACTGATCATAAGTGCTATACTTTTCTTTAAACATTTCCTAGTTTTATAAAATTTAAAATTATTAAAACACTATAATTTATGTGTATTATACTGTATGCAAACTATTGTTTAAATATTTTTTAAAAATATATACAGTATTATACTTATATCAAGCAAATAGAAATTTCCCGTTAAAAAGTTTGCCGTGTTTTTATTAATTAGTAACACAAAACCGATGACATGTATGACTTGAATGTATAGTATAAGGTGTTATTTATTACCTATTAATAATATGTTAATTTATTATTATTTGTTGAATATATTTTTACATGTAAATACAGTATATAAATTTATATATATATATATATATATATATACCGTATATGATATTACTTAATATGTGAGTATTTTGTTCAAAATTGTTAATTTTGTTAGCAAATATCTAATGTTAAAGTAAGAGAAATACTAGTTATACAAAATTTTGTATAAGTTTTTACTAAATAATTTTTAACATCGATATTAGGATAGATTTTATAATTAAATCTAAATCTAAAAGTAAAAATGAATATATTCTTATATTATATTGTTTTAAAAAATCTATTTGCTTTAATAAAATTAACTTTTTGAATAACATTTTAAACACTTTAAATTTAAGAGAATTTGACATATAGTTTGAAGGAAAGGTATGATTGTGTGAACTGACCTCAATTCGTCTCTGAGTATTCCGTGTCCAATAATGAAATGCAATTTTTCGAGATTAGATGTCGGTCTCGACTCAAGCCATGAACTATAAGTGTCGGCAGCGATGTCATCGTCCTGTAGACGACGTCTCACGTCTTCACTCAACTTATTCTTCTTTTTAAGTGTCAGTGAAACCAATTTATTACGGATTGAACGCGATTTGGTTGGTTTACTCTCTGCCATCTCCTGTTTACAGTATATTCAATATGTTTTAATAATATAAAAATTATATAAACTCTAATATATATACCAATTCAAGACCCAATAGTTGTGATTCTTGAAATTCTTTACTCTTTATAAAATTTCTGCCTAAAGTTGCCGTTACTTTACTCATCACTGATGTGTTATCCTATGTTAAGTTAATTTAATTTTTATAAAGTTATGTAATCATAAATCCTATGAATCATAATATTAACAAATATAACATACTCTTCCCATTGTATGAAACTTTGGTTCAGTTAGGTCTCCCATAAAACGTAAAACTGTAATCCAAAGAGCTATTGAGGCCTATTATCCAAATAAAGTTCATTACTTTACTAATAGAAAATATATTTAATTAATCTACAATTTATAGATTATAATAGTTTTTTAAAAGTAATTAACAAAATTTTAAATAAAAAGTAATAAATATTATTTTGTAAGCCATACCATGCAATCTCCTTGAGTCTGAAGAGGTATAAGTGGTTGTTTAAGTGGTTTCCGTTGATACTGATGTCCGACATTTCCCTGAAAATAAGTTGTGGCAAATTTCTGAAACTTATATTCAGATAAATCTTCCAATTCTTCATCAGGAACTGGAGGAACCATTTCTTCGCTTTCGATTAAATCAATATTTAGGTCACCGTTAGGTCTCTCAAGATCTCTAAAAGCTGAGGGACCGTTATGTTCGGTAATGTTATCAGTTCGCGGAAGAAAATCAAACATCGCGTCAACAAGTTTTGAGTCGTCTAACACTTCGTCCTGTCGGTGGACGGCATCAGTAATGACAGCCTTTTTCTCTTCAATTTGACGTTTTTCTTCAATTTCTTCTTCTATTTTCTTAGACTCGAATTCTTTCATTCTTTCGAAATATTTTTGTTCAGCAATTTCTTTGGCCTTTTTTGGGTTCATTTGTTTTCTAAGAAGAGATTCTTCTTGATCTTTAAGACGAAGTGCTTCCAAATAACTTTTGTTTTCATTTCGAAGTTTAATATACTTTTTGCGAGCAATGGCTCCTCTAATAAAAGCTTGTATCTTAAGAGCCGCGCGATGTCTTCGTTGATATTCTCTACGGACGAGAAATCCGCGACAAACTGCTTGTAAAGACACGATATGACGGCGAAGATGTTTGAATCGATGGGTCAAAACTCGAGACCGAATGAATGCTTGAAGTCTTAGATAACCCAAACGCATCTGTCGTCACATAAAATTATAATATCAATGCAAATAAGGTATTCATAGCACAGGTATGTATAATATATAACAATAGAATGGAATGTTATTATATCGACTCTCCCTCGACTCTGTCATATATAAGTCAAGACTTACCGCTTTATATTTTTTTCGTTGGATATATCCCTTCCAATATCGTTGGATAATAATTGTGTTATTTCTCATTCTTAAGAAACGTCTTCTATAATACCAGCCTTTTATAGCTCTCTGAAGAGTCAATATTTTTTTGGTCAAAACTCTATCCCTTTCCTGTTCAAGAAACAAGTCGTGTGCATCCTATATAGATATATAAGAAAATATATTTAAAAATTTATTAATAGTTAAATTTTTAACTATAAAAATAATAAACTTTTAAATTATACAAACTTTTAGAAAAACTTTAGATTTTCCTAATTGATAGTCAACTTTGCCGAGAACTGTGGCACAGATTCGTTGTGTTAAAGCCCTACAATCTGGTACTTTATGTGACGGTCCGATACCAGACAATAAAAATCGGTAGCGATCTATGAATTCCATAAATGTATGTCTAATGGGATAACCAGCTCTTCGGATACGAATTGTTTCCATCATTCCTGAATATCGTAGTTGTTTACAACACAAATACCGATCAAACATCTGATAAATAAATATATATTTTAAAATGTTTGTATCGATAGTGTATATCAATTACTGTACATACCATAGGTTTTTTAGTTTCATTTGGTTTAATACATCTAATAAAGAAAGGGTGGCATTGACTTAATTGTTTCATAAGTGAATCTAATGACTTCTTGAACTGTGCACTCAGTGTCGGTGCTTTCTTTCTGGTGTCGTTACCCTAAAAGTTTAATAATTCATAATTATAAGTAAATATTATAAATTGTAAAATAAATTAAATTAAAGAAGTAATACAAACCATTCCGAAATCGTGAGCAAAAAGATTCTGAAGGAACTTATTTTTGCTGACTTGAATCAATTGAATCAAATCAGCGTTAAATGTATCTCTATTTTTCTCAAGAAAACCTAAATATTATAAACCATTTAATTATAAATTATTAAAAAATTTATTGAAAAATGTAATTATAAACACACCTCTTGTATCATAGAAAACAATTCCTGCGAAATGATTTAATCCAAATGATTGGTTAATATCTGACTTTGGCTTTAAATAGTTGCCATTAGAGCCGTGAGTTTTATGAAGTTTATTAAGTAATGTAGTATCGGTTCCTTTCGGGAATTTGCTCTCTTCATCAATCAATGCCATTATATTCATAGGTTTAGCGGCAATCAAGTCGAGTGCCTCCTGATTGTCAACAAACTCTATGTGTTGCCAATTGATTGTCTCAATATTATACTCTTCCTGTTCCAGTTTGAATATATGTCTCACAAAAAATTGTTGTAAGTTTTCATTTGCATAGTTTATGCAAAATTGTTCAAAACTATTAATATTAAAATTTTCAAAACCAAATATATCGAGTACTCCTATTGATGACCGAAAGTGACTGACAGAACCTTTTGGCTTATAAATGGCTGAATTAATCTTATTTACAATCCATACAAACATTCGGCCATAAATTCCTTTGACAAAAGCATCCCTTACATCAAGTGATTGTTCAGAACTCATAGTCGACACAACAGTATCTCCGTGTGCAAAGATGGTACGGGTGGTCAGGGCATCAATCAAGTGCTGCTGATTTACTTCTAATAATTTTGATGAACTGCCAGCACTTCCTGTGTTAGTAATTTCAGTGGCGTCTAAATTATCGATTACAGTTGCTATTAAAGATAGTATTCAACAATTAGTTAATCATTTTAATAAACTTAATATAATATAAATTATATAATACCTCTAAACTTGATATTTCCTAAATGCAAGAGTGCGCTCAATATCTTTAATATTTCCCAAATTTCCGGATCGGAAAACATTAGTACTTTCATAGCTGATCTGATATCAGCAAACTCTGCGGCATCATTCCTGCCTTCACAGGTGATGGTCCCCCCCTGAGTGAGATAATAAAATTTTGAGGCATCCTGTAGTTCAAGCTTTAATTTCTCTTCTTTGCCCATTCCGGCCAATAGACAGTAAAAGATGTGGTAATTTCGTTCATCATTTGCCTGACCAACGATTCTTGATTTCTCGAGTAAGTACTGATCAATTTTTGCCCCTTCAATCACTCCCTGTTTGTTGAAATGAATGTCTATATATTTACCAAAACGACTGGAGTTGTCATTTCTGATAGTCTTTGCATTTCCAAATGCTATTTATATAAAACAAATTAACAATTAATTGTTGATTGTCTTATAAAATCATAACATCCTTACCTTCTAATATAGGGTTGGCCTCAAGTATCTGTTGTTCAATCCAAGAATGCTGACCACTAATAGCGGCTAAAAATTGGAGAATTAATTTTGTCGATTCTGTTTTTCCGGCGCCACTCTCGCCACTTATGATAATACACTGGTCCTGTCGATAACGTTTCATATTGTTGTAGGCATTGTCTCCGATGGCAAAGATATGTGGCGGTAATTCACCGATTTTGCGGTCTTTGTAAAGTTTAATCTGTTCCACTGTATATATGGGAAGTATTTGGTACGGATTAACCGCAACCAATATAGATCCCGTATAAGTCTATATATAAAAAATATGACACTTTTTAGTAATAATTTAGTGATAAAACAATAAAGACTAACATAAATGACATTTTCATTATATCTAATCAATAGATTTCTAAGTATTCCGGCCTCATGTAAGTCACCCAATGATATCATATCTTCGACGCCTTGGATGGACGTCGGATGCATGGCTTTTATGCGACGCTCTGGAGTTAGCCATTGTTCCTGATAACCGGTATATCAATAATATTATAAACATTTATAACATATGATGTCTACCTTTCCGTCGTCGTCCTTCACTTGAATACGTCTTCCTTCTGCAGCAATAACTCGGGCGCCGATCGCGACGTCAAACTCACGTTTGGATTGCGGTTCAATCCATATGTAATCTCCCTATAAATGTCAATCATTTTTAAATATTAATACAAATATTTGTTAACACTTAAGACATACTCGAGTGACGATAACCATAGCTTATCAATTGATTCAGATCTTCTTATTTGAACTCATTTATGTGTTATTTGTTTGAAAATCTGTAAAATTTAATTTATTTAATTATAAATTATGACTTATTGTATACTAATATTAGTTTAGTATAACTAATTTATACTGCATTTAATTGCTTTAACAGCGATAGATATTCATTCAAATTAGTTTAGATGATATTAAAGATGAAAAAGTAATAAAGTTTTATATTTGTGTCAAATAAGTAGTTTCAATAAAATATGACTAAAAGTGTCGGTCATGTCTTGATTGGTAACTTTGAAGGTCAAAGAGGTGTAGATGTGATGTCTGCAAGTAGTGGTCACTCAACTTATCTTAACCCAAATATTACACAATATTATCGATTTTTGGCGATCTTTTTAATGCAAATAAAACTTTTGAAACTTTTATAAACATAAATCGTGACAAATAATAAAGTTATTGAAAATTAGTAATTATCATAAAACTTACCAAAACTTGCAAATGAAATGGCGATCAACTCTTGAGTACAAACCTTATTCAATGTATTAACTGAATGTAAAATTAGTATAAAGTTTGCGACACTTGAAACAAATTTGCAGATATTATAAATTGTTTTTTAAATAAATATTAGTTTAAATCATTTAATGATTTAAATTAAATTTATTTAAGACATTTTTAGAGAGATTGTTGGCAAACATTAAGTGAGTCGAGTCAGTAATGTTGTGACAAATGTATGAGTGGTGAGAGACACACAATACTTTGATATACCTATTGGTTACCTGTATTGGTGTACTGTATATACCCTCTAATATACAACTTTACAAAGTTATTCAATGTATTCAATGTATTCAATGTATTCAATGTATTCAATGCATTCAACAGGTAAATGGTGTGTTCAACTGTCACTGCAATACAGGCATAAGTGCTGCTACTATACACCCCATTCCCGCACAAATAACTACTCATGAATCATATAAATATATTATAAAATCATTAAAATATATAGTAAATTAATATCAAATTTATTTTTAAATATCAAAATATCATATATATATAGCAATATTAAACTTATTAAAAATACTAACTTAATATACAGTGTACCGTAGATTGGATAGCTTTGGCCTAAACATATCAATACATCATTGGTTTGTCATTAGTTACCTATGAAAACGTCCTCAAAGATGTAAATACATTACAAAATGTTTACCACTTGATAATCAAATGCTGATTGATATTATATAAGAAATAATAATTATTTTTAACAACAATTACAAATCTAAGTGTTTGAATTATTTTGTGACATTATATCAATTTATATAATATTAAAACAATTGATTACCGGTATTGGACTCAATTATCTATAATAACATGATCTGCTATATTGAATAAAATATACTGTAGTCTACTTAATAATTATCTAAACTTTAGTAAATATTTATCAATACTTTAAGGTTTCAACCAATTGAAAACAATAGCAATTATATCAAAATTAATTAGTAAAGAAATTTGTATAATTATAAACAATTTCAATAGATTTGATCCAACCATTAAAACATAATTTTACAAAATTAAATATTATTAATATATAAAATAAAATGGCAATTAAAGTATATATATATTATAATTATTTAGTTAATTAATTATTGATATAAGATGTGAGGACTTAAAAACATTAGATTTTTTGATGACAGACACGGCTGTAGACATAGAGATCGGTGAGCCCTATATCCTCTCGGGAAACGACTATTGTAAGAGTGGCACCTGTTTTGCATCCATAATGTTATCATTTGTATCTCAATCTCATAGTTTATATACTGCAGTAAATAATGTATAATATAAAAATTTATATAACAATAAAATCTATCGTTTGTATTGACAATTATTTTTTTGACAAAATGTAATATAAAGAGAAATCTTTTAATAATTAAACATTAATCTCATAATTTATGCATTCAAATAACGTAATAAATATTTGTAAATAGAATATATTTAATTATAAAATAAGATTTAGGACAAAATTAGAAAATCTATTTTAAAAGAAAAATCTTTTTAAAAAGTGTAGGATTTAACAAATGTTAAATAATTGGTTTAAAACATTTGTGCCAATAAGTTAAGGCAATAATACTTTATTTCACAATGAATTCAAAATCTTTGATACGTCCCATAACTTGTTGTTTAAAAAATAAAAAAAAAACTCAATTAATATATGATTAAAATCAACATTTGTTGTATTACTTTAATAACACGATCTGCTCCTGAAGTAAGTGCCTGTCCTCGAGATTCGTCGACATCCATATGCATTATACAATGTTTGGAGTCATGATATGATGCAAGAGAACTACGACTTTAAAAAAATAATATTAAATATAATTAATTAAAATTTAAAATGTAATCATAATGTCATACTCGGCATCAGTGATAACACTATGGCACTCATCACAAACACGAACACGGAATTCATATCCCATAATAGGAATGACACTTCTGTTGGAACTGCAGGTATCGCAGACAGCTTTTCCACAACGACGACAGTGATGCTTATTATTAATTAATTAAAATATATTTTATTTATTATTATCGGTAATAATATATTTTTAATCAAAACCTGTCGCAATCCAATTGTCTTCTGGTCGTACATGGATTTGATATTCCAGAAGAATGGTCTCTGACATCGCTGACAATTATCATTTTCGGCCCATTCAGGAGTCTATTAAATTTCATCAAATTTTAGCAAATATTTGGTTAAGTATTAAATTTTCAATAATATCATTATTATAAACTAACTTCACATCTCTTTTTAGTCATATTCCATGCAATTATCATATTATCTTCTCCTGAAGATAACAATAGTTGTGATGTGTTTGAGTGAACCAAAGAAGTTACTTTATTACTATAAATTATAAATCATAAAAACATTATTAATCTAATTAAAAATTAAATCAAAACAATTAAAAATATAATGAAGACTAACTGATGTCCTTGTAATTCATAAGCGGTTCCTTTTTTGCCTCCAATGTCCCAACAGATGACAATTTTGTCGAAACCTCCAGAATATAGCATTTGTTTACTAGAATCCCAGGCAAGACATCTAATAGCTGCTGAGTGTCCCTTCAAACTGGTAATTGGTTTAAAAGAGTTCTCTTCAATCTTCAACATTGTAATGCTTCCGTTATAATCACCAATAAAAGCGTGTTTAGATTGCATATCAAATCTATAGTTATGATAAATCAATTTCATTAACAATAGTATTATTTTAGTTTTTAATAATAACTCACTGAAGAGCTGTGATCCAACTGTTGCAAAGATATCCACAGAGTCTTCGGCCAGTTTCAGAGCAGTGCCAAACAAAATATTTGTCGCGACCAACACTTAAGACCCATTCAGTGACCAATGAAAAGATAACAGATGTAACTCTGTTTTGATGCGCCAAATAATTGCGTTTGTGGTCAATACGGTTATAATCAGAAGCCACTGTAAACTCAGAAATGGATCCATTGTCGAGACCAACAAACAAACGTTTTGTTTCATTATTAAAATCCATACAAATGGCCGGCGCTATCATCACAAGTAAGTCATACAATCAGTCCATTAATTGCTTTAAATTAAGACTTGAAATACCTGGAAGAATGTGACAAATAGATGGCCAGTAATTGCCGACATCTCTCTTAAGCCAAATACGAATTGATCTAAAAGATGTCAATATTATTAATTTGTTTATTGAGTTGTAATCATACTTATCGTCACTAATGCTGATCACTCCATCCTCTGCGGGCAAAATCAGTGCCATATTGACCACATCCTGATGACCCTCTAGTTTAGACAATAACTCCATTTTGTTGGTCACAGACATTGAGTCACTGAACGGTCGAATTTCAGCGGACATCGCGGCTATCAATTGGTTTGTCGATCACCCGATTGATCCAACTTTGGTCTAATGGTATGAATACAATAATATTACATTAGTAGTCATATCATGTAATAATCAATACATCAATACATCAATTGTCTCATTGTTTGTCAATTGATTTAATAATTCATTGTTTATATTATTTACTCAAATAATCAATCAATTGTTTACCTTTTAATTGCTATTTATTGGCAATCAATGTGTCAAATGTTAAGTAAATTTCAGTAATGATTACTAAATGAATCACTCAAATAGTGATTTAACAATTAAAACATAAATATTGATAAAATTGTAGCAAAGTTTTCATGTTTTCACTGAATCATTGAATCAGTAGTTATAATACCATATGATTTCAATTATGTCAGTAATACCTGTATTATAATAACAATGTATAACACATAACACATAACACATACAATCATTGGTCACATCTATACAGTTATTATATGGTTTAACATCAGATCTAATGTACTCTAACACCAAATGCTTTAATTTAATTAATTAACAATAAATTAACAATTAATATATCATTTTTACTGTTTATAATTTACTAACTATTAATTCATTCAAGTAATAGTTATTTGATATTAAATGTCATTAATATAAGTTACAAGTACTGTAAATATGATAAAATGATAAATTTATACAGTATTGAAATATTATATAAAATATACTATAATTTATTTGTATATGAATTGATATATCATATGATATATCAAATTGTTGTTAATATTAATACCAGTATATTATAGTTTAGTAATATTTGTTGAAATACCTGTTTAATTGGTTAACTATAATATTTGAAGTAATAATTTTGCAAATCTTAGATTAATTGTTTCATAAAATTATTGTAAATATGAAAGTTATTTCTAATTTCTAAACAAATTATTGATAATTAAAATTTATATTAATAACAATACTGTAGTAATTTGTGAAATAATTATTTTATTTTATTTGCATTAAATTGTTATATCTTTACTGTATTAATAGTGCATTAAATATTATTAAGGACTATTAAACTACGAAATATGATTAATATTATGGAAATAACATGAATTTTGGTTTAACAAGGTTTTGCATTTTAGGGGGAGTCTAGAGGGGGATCAACTTACAAAAATCAGGGGGTATAGGGTGGATATAGACTTTTATTGCATTTTTTTAAATGGCAATTTTTTAAAAAATCCAAGATTATGGGGGGTAAAATTCCTTAAATTTACGAATATTCCCTATAAATTTCCAGAAAAATAGGTAATATTCCCAATAAATTACATTATTTTTCAAAATATTTTTTAACTTAATAAAAACAAATTTTAACTATAATCTGTATTTAAAATTTAGAAATAATTGATAAAACATTAATAATACAACTACACATTAATATTAAACAAAAAATAAATATTGCGTTAGTTTTAAAATAAATAAATAAAAACTAATTAAGGCAACGCTTACCTTAGAGGGCTTCGTTTTTTATATTGTTTGCGCGTGCATTACAACACTGTATTAAATGTATTAATAATACTATTTGCACGTGAAATCACTTAATTGTATTCACATTAGAAATAAAAAAAAATATAAATCATAATATGACTCCACACCACCCCTACTTAACACACTACTATCTAACTTCACCCACCCCACCACCACTTCCTAACCTCCCACACCCTACCCAACTCACCCCCACAAACTAACCCAAATGTAAAGATAAGTTTAATGCTTTTATATTATACTTTAAAAACAATATAAAAAACGAAGCCCTCTAAGGTAAGTAATGCCCTAATTAATTACAGAAAAATAATTATTTTCATCAATATAACACTATTTACAGTAAATATCAGGGTTGGAAAAATACAAGGTTTTCAATTTTGGCTATGTAAAATACAATGTACTGGATGTATTTTACAATAATAGATAAATTACATTAACAATGATAAAATATTTATTTTTATTAAAATTATTATTATTATTACATAATTTTAATATCGTTATTAGAATCGTTGTTTTCTAAAACTATTAAAATTAATATTAATTATTTTATTAATATATTTCAATA
This sequence comes from Oppia nitens, assembly GCF_028296485.1. Classification (NCBI taxonomy): domain Eukaryota; kingdom Metazoa; phylum Arthropoda; class Arachnida; order Sarcoptiformes; family Oppiidae; genus Oppia; species Oppia nitens. The sequence goes on from NW_026533197.1 coordinate 1,213,448, forward strand.
ACAGAATTAAATTGAATAGCTAATTTCAAATGTTTTCAATATAAAAAAATAATTATTATTACAAAACACGTGTTTGTTTGTGAATTTTAGTATTTTTATTACTAGGTGGCGCTAAATTTTTTTTGTAAGCCAAAATTGTCATGTAATTTACATTGTATTATACTGTATAATACGCTTTGTATTATACATACACTTTGTCTCTGCCAACACTGGTAAATATAGGTAACAAAACAATAAGTTTAATAATTATTTTTTTTATTAATTAACGCAAAATATGCTTTTAAAATAATAATAATCAAGTTATTAAAGAAATATTACATATGTAGAGTTAGGGCATCTCTAAGGAGAAAGTTCCCTAATATGTTCCCTTCAATTTTCCTGTAAACTAATGCAAATATTTAATTTTTTAGTTATAAAAGAAACCAGTTGAGAATGCTAGTAAGCATTACCAAAAACAAATTTTTAACGCATAAATTACTTGTTTTTGTCATATTATAAACAAAATATTTATTGATTTTCTGATGATGCAATATTTCTGATGATGCAATATATCTGATGATGCAATATTTCTGATGATGCAATATTTCTGATGATGCAATATTTCTGTAGATGCAATATATCAGATGATGCAATATTTCTGATGATGCAATATTTCTGATGATGCAATATTTCTGATGATGCATTATTTCTGATGATGCAATATTTCTGTAGATGAAATATATCTGATGATGCAATATTTCTGATGATGCAATATTTCTGTAGATGCAATATATCTGATGATGCAATATTTCTGAATGCAATTTCTGATGATGCAATATATCTGATGATGCAATATTTCTGATGATGCAATATTTCTGATGATGCAATATTTCTGTAGATGCAATATATCTGATGATGCAATATTTCTGATGATGTAATATTTCTCTAGATGCAATATATCTGATGATGCAATATTTCTGATGATGCAATATTTCTGTAGATGCAATATATCTGATGATGCAATATTTCTGATGATGCAATAATTCTGATGATGCAATATTTCTGATGATGCAATATTTGTGGTGATGAAATTGTATTTTTATAATGATTTCTAGATCATTTTATAATATATTAATTTATCCGCAATTTTCTCTGTTCTTGATGAGGTAAAAATTTTAATTCTGATTCCTATACTTTATTTTTGATGCTTAATAAAATCTAAACCAAAAGTTTCAACCTAAATTTTTTATACTTTGGCCGCCATTTTCTATGTATCGGAAAATATATTAAAATTTTAATTCTGATTTCTATACCTTACTTATAATGGTTTGTTCAAATCTTATCTTTAAAATTGTTAACTAAAATTTTTTGTACTTTGGTCGCCATTTTCTCTATGTTCCTGAAGAGATAACAAAATTTTAATGCTGATCCCCTATACCTTATTTTTGATGATCTAACCGAATCTGAAATCATAATTTCAAAATTCACAAAACACACACACATATAGAATTCATTAAACAAATTTGAAAAAAATTTGTTTGAATATGTTATATTTATATTTATCAAAATAAAATTTAAATTTCAGATTACAAATATTGTAATTTTTAGTACTAAATGTTTATTATATATTTAATTAATTATTATATCTTTAAGTTATTGTATTTTTATGTCTTTTATGCCAAACTATTTTGATAAATCTATTATAAAATTTATTTTAAACTAACTTACTTTTAGTTGATTTATCAATGCATTAGTAATTCATTGTTTATAATATGTTAATTTAAATTTTCAAAATTGATTGTAGAGTTGGGTCAGTTTGCACGCAAAATACTTATAAAAGGAGTACTCTTTATATTATAATAATTGAAAAAATATTTCTTAAATTAATAACATAATTACAAACCTTATAATTTAATATAATAAATTCACATCTAATTAATGTAATAATCAATTATATTTGTATAATTAATTATAAATTGTTTATTTAGATAAACTTTAGTAATATAATAATTATTATTATTGATAGCATAGATAAACTTTTAAAAAGTAGATGACATTTACTTTTATTTTATATAATTTATAAGATTTAATTATTATTTAAATATTTATTAAAATTAATAATAATATCTAACGGAGGGTATGATATACTACGATAATATCAATAAAAGAAAATGATCTAGTTAATAATTCGTTGTTCTAATGGATTCTAAGTATTATTATAATCAAAATTAAAATTATAATAAATTTCAATAATATGTATTAAAACGTTTATAAACAATATAAATATAAATTATAGATTTTAACAAATTTGTAAACAATTATACATTATATAAACCACTTTACATAAAGGCATTTATATGACACAATTGGTAGATAGAGATCAAAAATAATATATGTGTATGAGTGTATCAAGGTAATTTTTGGTGTTAATCATTATTGTATATTAAATGACCAAATATTTGTATTTCTTGTTAAATAACCGCCATCTCAATCAATATAACATAACATAATTATACATATATATACTGTATATACCCTGATATTAATTGTTTTAAAAATAACAGCTTATAATTTACAGTAATAATTATTATATATCTATTTTAAAAGTTAATTAAATATATATTTAACAATATTTTATTAAAAATTCTGTAGTATATAATAGATTGAATTGATTTTGTATATATATGATATTTTCAAAAAAAAGTTGCCAGGGTAGTTTTATAAATTTTGATGAATACTTGATTGAGAGGCAATTTTTTCAAAAATACAAATAGAGGACAATAATAATAATAATAAAAATATTATAAAAAATTTGAATAGGTTTAACATTAATAATCATTTCACACTTAAACAATACAATAAATATATGAATGTGTGCTAACAGTAAACATTAATTTACAATTTGTTTAGTTATCTTAATCTCTAAATTGATATAAACATATTTAGACAATATATAAATATATTAATATATAACATAAAATGCATTAATGAAATAATGAATTAATTAAATGCATAGTCAAGACTGAGAAATGCCAGCAAATCATAAGATATTATTAAATAAAACAAAAATTTATATTAAATTATAATTTTATTTGTATTATATCTCATATTATTAAATGTATTATTGATTTGTTTGTTATAAATGCTTTGCATTGTTAAAGTTAATGCAATTTTTATATTAACTAAATTGTTATAATGAGACAATTGTTTGGGTTCTTTTTTTTGTGAATTAACTTATATTATAATCAAGGTTTAAACCACCCCCACTATAACCATTAGGTATAAACATACGATAATACTGTTTCAATATATTCAAAATTTGAATTTCAAATAAATAATCAATTAATAATAATTTCAGTGTTTTATGACTATAATTGTTGAGTGCATTCAAAGGCAATACCATAGCATTTCAAGTCAATTTTAATTTAATAAATTAGATGTTTTTGTGTTTATTTTAATATGAATTTACTGTACATATCTTATATTAATCTCTGTGTGAGCAATAAACATAAGGAAAACATATTGTATATAAAGGTTTCATTTTACGATATTCTGATATATTTGCAAATAATTAGATAAAAATCAATTATATTTCTTATGTTTAAATGTTAACAAATTATGTATTGATTGATATTTCATATCAATAAATATCAAATATGAGAATTTCGGAAGAGATCACAAATTCATTTGTTTGACTAAAACTTGTTATTCAAAAATTTATTGGCAAAACCACCGATTCCTCCACCAATGGTTCCGACACCTCTACCGATACCAGATATCCTTCCCATTACATTTTGGGTTGCATTTTGCAATCGATTAACCATTCCTTCTCCAGACTCCGAATCAGCTCTATTAAGACCCGGTGTCTTACCCTTAGCTGATGTTTCAGTTACTTCGGGATATTCTCTATAAAGTATAAATAAATTTAGAAAAATATATTAATAAGAATCCAATAATAAATTAAAAATCAATGAATACTCTGAATCTTCATTTTCTCGATTTAGTCCATTAGTGACGGAAGCGGCGGCTTCTTCGAGTTGGATCCGACTCATTATGGTTTGATATACTTTGCTATTTAGTTTCTCCTCTTCAATACCATTCAACTCAAAGTCTGAATAGATTTTCTAATAAATTATATAAAATATTAACTATTAATACAACAATGAGAAAACAATTGAATGTATACTTACTCTAACAATTAAGGAAAGAGCAGACAATTGAAATAAATGCAATCCGTGGTCAATGCGCTCCGATAGCCAATTGCATATAAGGTTCATTTGTGATGAATACCATTGCTATAAAAAATGATTTTGATTTAATAATAATTTTTTAAATAAATTATTTAATACCTCAAACAAACTAATGACCCACAATTCGTCGCTAACTTTTTGTCTCAATTGTTCAGTACTATTGCGTACAAAATTGACATATGCTTTGCCAACCTCTCGACCAGAACTAGACATACCTTTGTTATACTAATTATTTTATAAAATATATTACATTAATTCAAAAATTTATTTTAAAAAATTAATATAAATTTATTTAAGCTTAAAAATAACTTACAGTTAATGATAAAATTGGAGCTAATAGACTGCCCTCATCATAACGGGATAATTTGGCAATACTGGCCTCCAATATACTAAGCATCTAAATATTTTTAAAATTATAATAAAAATCAAATATAATATTTAATAAAATCGGTTTCAAAAATTATTTTTAGTGATTACACAACATTTTTTGAAACTAATAGAATTTTTATAAATTTATTAATCAATTAAATGCATCAATCGAATGCATTAGATTCTATATTTTTAGGAATAAATAATCAAATTCTAATAATAAAAATAATTAATTATATAATATTAAATATATAATATATAATTAATTATTTTTATTATTAGAATTTGATTATTTATTCCTAAAAATATAGAATCTAATGCATTCGATTTAGATTCGACTTGTTCTACAAATTAACCAATCATCAAGGTAATTAATTATGAAACATGTAACTAATTATTATTTATTTATTTAATTATTTTGTCTTATTTCATGTCTTTCATTTATTCAGTATTAAAAATTTGTTTAAAAAGTAATTTTAAATAAAAATTGTATTATTTTATTTTTTAAAAATTAATATATATATACGATATATATATAAAGTTATATTTACTATATAGTTAAGGTTTGGTTATTATTTGTACATTTTAAGCTTTACTTTTGATATATCAGAGATTATTATAATATTATTTATTATTTAATTCAAACTTATTATATGTTATAATTAATACAAACCTTTGCTATTAATCCGGTTTGCATATCAACTAATGCTTTATCAACTAAATTGTCAATTTTGCTGTGGTATTGATGCTATTGAATTAATTTTAAATAATAACTGAAATATTAATATATTGAAACAAATGATTGTGTAAAATGAGGACATACTGTGTCGACGCCATCGAAAGTACATAACTTAAGCGATTGTGACTTAGCTTCGAGTATGACATTAATCATAGCACACATCTCTGAGGGCACGATATAGTCAGTACTGTTCCATCGGGTACTACCCTTACGTTCCCACGTTTGAAATGCTTGTAGTGTCCGATTAATACAGGCGTCCATCATATCACAGGCCATTAATTTGAGTCTTTGCTCTAAATGTTTGGCAAACACTTCGTCCGGCCAGAAGAGGTCATGAATAAAGGTCTGCAACGCATCCAACTTCCAGAACAAGTCTTCAGAAGCCGCACAACCAACAGGTCTGACAATTATTTTTCATAATTAATTAAAATTTATAATTTACTTTCAATTTAATTTGCAAACAAATTTAGTAATCACTTTAAGTAGACATTATTAAAGAAAATTTATAAATATTTTTTAATTATTAATATTCACAATGAGATAAATTCATAATTATTTTTTAAAAATATTGCAAATACTGTACAATTTATTGCCATATCTTATGTTATATAYATAGCAATAAAATTAAGGATAAATAAGAATAATATTAAATAAATTACATTATTGTATAATCAACTTAAAGTAAAGATCATAATTAATAGATTTTCTTATTACATATATTGTACAGTAAACTATATTTTTAATACATTTAATAATAGTTGAATTTTTAAAATAAAATATTATATATAAAATATAAGCAAGATCTATTTTAATATATTCAAATCAGTCATTAAATCTATTATTTATGTAGAAATGCTAAATAAAAAAGCCTACTTATAATATTATTAATGTGTTGTATATATAAAACTTATAAAATATAAGATTGTCAAACATGTACAGTATTATAATGTTAGTATTGGTGAAAAAAATGTATTACAAGTTTTTATTATTTTCAATATAACTAGTATTTGATTAATAAGATTGATAACATTAATATTATATACTGTAGATTCATCACTAGTTTTGTTAGTATTATATGATTTACTTAAAATCATATTTTTATAAACTATTGTATAATAGTTTTTTAAAAAATAATTATGATTTGAATAAAGCAAATATATTTAAAGTAATACTAAATACCCTTTTAATTCCCATTTTTCTTTTTCATAACTTTTATGTAATGACTGTGCAACTGATGACTCCATTAAATCAACATATCTGACCACTTGTGGAGCAAATGTGTCTCTCAATTGAGTATGAAATCGACCCCCACATAGATTTTCTATTTTTAATTAAATATAACAAAATGTTTATATAATTTTTTATATTTATATTATAATATTGTTATAAAAATCATTTTAGATGAATATTAATATAGTATTTACCGTCAAGTCTGAGGTAATTATTGAAGACTTGAAATAACGGGAAACTCTCCCACGTGTCGGGCGGCTGTTCATTGAGTATGACATCCATATCGACGGCAAACAACGAGAAGAATATCTCGCAATGTTCTACCAATAGGTCGGAAAACCAGGCAAATGCCTAACAAATAATATAATGGTTTATATATTTTATTTCCAATTAATTTAATCAATTAATTTAGACTTTTTTTCATTTTATAATTATATAATTTAAAACATGAATTACTTATAGGCACTTACTCTGTCCTTCTTTTAGTTTTAATGTTAATCACATCCAATACATGATGCATAACATAGGATTATTATTTAGGTAAGAGATTAGCATTAAATTAAATGTTTAGACATAAGTGAATCAATCAAAACACTCACCCCTCTAAAGGCCTGTACATCACATTACAGACAACACAGACAGTACAACAAGAGAAGACAAAGAAAGAAATAGATATCAATTGGTGGCAATGGTTTACACAAAATATTTTAATAAAATAGATATAATAGATAATCAAATGGTCACTTGGCTAGGATTGATACACTTGTTATCAAATATTCTATAATATCCATCACACGTTGWATCAATAATTAACTAATAATTAATAATCAATTATAAGTTAATATTGTAAAATTTATATTTGGTATTTCATTAATATTATAATACATATAATGTGTATATAAATTATATGCGAAAATACAAATTATCAAAACTTACCATTATTTTTACTAATTTATAATAAGAGATTGTATTTTTTTAAACTTTAAAATACAATTTTATCATAATATCAATAGTTTCCACAAAAATTAATATTTTACAATTTATTATTTATATTTATATATTATATCTGATTCTTTTTTTCGATAATACATTTTAATAATATTATTTTAGTAAAAGCTATTAGTTTAGTATAACAAATATCTCAGACCTAACCTAAAGACCATTTGAATAATAAACAAAACTACAGTAATTTTAATGTGTGTTTAAAATACAATATAAGTTGTAACTATCGGTAATTAATATTTAGTGAATGTGGTGATGAATAGCAAATAATACAAACAAATCAGGTAAATGCAAAACATTGCATGCATTGAATAATATTAAACATTTTTATATTAAAAAAAATCTGATAACATAAAATAACAAATAAAGTAAAATTGTCTATTATATGAATATTTTTTATCAATATATATATATATATAGTTTAAATTATAAACTAAAATATCAATAATAAAACTTACTTCAGCGTAGTGTTCATTATTTTCTTGGATGAGATCAACACAAAGTTCTGCTAAATGAACCAAATGTTGGAGTTTAACACTTGGATGTAATGTCTTGTCCGCTGCTATTTCTGTTAATTACATAAAAATTTATAATAATGTTATCTTTGAGCTTAGCTATAGTATAAATGTCATATTGTTAGACAATACCTTCAATTCTGGCCACTTCTGAAATGCGGGTATAGTTGACGAGAGCGGCATTTTCGAGGCACTTCTTGATTACACCTCTAACCTCTTCAGGAGGTGCAGGCGTTAGTATATCTTTCATTAATACTCTCTCTAATAAAGAGAGAGTAGCTTTTAATGAGCCTTCGGGTCGACCAAAAGGAAAACAATATCTAAATATATAACAATAAATTTAATTTACGAAATATTATTGAATTATCAATTTTATTCAACAGTGCCAATAGGTAATCATACCTATAGTTTGTTATTTGATATTCTAATAAGCATTTGAGTCTTTCCTTAATACCGGCATACATGTCCCTCTCCTCAACGGTGACGGTTCCAATACCATCAGGTCTACCACATATAGTCATTAGTAATTAATTGTATTAAAGTTGATCCAAAAGCAAATAATAATCAATGCAATATATGAAATAATATTTTTAAATAACAACTATATAACACTATTTGAGGTTTGGGTGCATAGAAATGTGTGGTTAGTGTGAGGTTAACATGAAATTCATGCCATATCTGAGACATACCTTATGTCGAATGCGATTTGTCCGATCGGGGGTGCAGTTGTACTGTCCAAAGGGGGTTAGAGACAATATATTAAGGACTTATATATGGACTTATATTGGTGTGCGATTACAATAAATGCTTAACTATTATGTCATTGTTTATAATTAATTTTTAGTTTATTTATTTAGGGAATTTGATTAGTCAAAGTAATTGCAATTATTAAAATGCAATTTATTGTTATTTTATTTAACGTTTAAAGGATTTAAATGATAAATACTGTATCAGTAAGCAATAAAACATATGATTAGTAAAAAATGATTATACATACCTGTTTCCGTGAACATGTGATGAACAAAATGCAAAACTATAATGAATTAATGTCGGATCAATGAGAGTACCCTTTTCGGCAAATTCAAGTAAATCACATAAGTATGACAGGTGTCGGTAACAACTTCTAACTCCATATCGAGCGCAGTATTCGTCCAAAACAAATACCTGTCCCGGACTGAACCACCCGAGAGAACAATAAAAATCGTTTAGTCTAAATAAAAGTGATTCTCTCTGTAATAATCTAAATAATTGGTGATGACTGAAACGACACGGATCTGATAATATAAATTCATCCATTCCATGCTTTCGGGCCCTATCGGCATCTGAAAAGTTAAATAAAAATAAAAGTATTATTAAATAAGTGAAATGTAAATAATTATCTAAAAATAATACCTCCTTGTAATCGAGATATCGTTGAATTTTTATTAAATAAAGTTTGCATTAGAGGTGTTGGTTTGTGTGCCTGACCCGTTGCCCTATACATAGCCATAACCCATAAATGACACTCATTTTCATCATCACAAGCAAACACAACACTATCTCCTTCTTTGACGGCATTAAAGAAGTGTTTGCCTTCTTCTAACTCAGGGATGGGTTCAATATAATCAACAGTATATCCATCTAATTGTAACATTTCTGTCGGTTCGGACTTCTTTTCCCGATAACTACACATTGCGAACGTGTATTGCGAGACCTGAACTAATATGTAATACCGTTGTTTCCATTTTTTCCAGACCTGCTTTCCCTGAGCAAACAAATACCCACAATGTTTCATATTTTGTGGTCTATCGACTCGGATAATGATTTTGATGGTCAAGTCCTGGTCGGAAGCATTCTTAGAAACTGTCATTTTATACCACTCAGGAGTCTTTGATGTCAAAGGCGTTGGTTTTATTATAACTTTACCCAATTCTTTGTCATCAAGACTTAAAATACCCGGACTTTCGGCATATAATTTAACTTTGACTATAGAAAGTGGATATGTTGTTGTAAAATCTCCCTGAGTATCCCACCTAACAAATTACAATAAACAAAAGTTAATAAGTTTATTACTATTAATAAATTAATGTTTTTAATACATAGGTTTGGAAGCCTCAGCATGGTCAGTTTGTAATTTCTCACTGCCCTCCAACTCCATTGTGCAATAAACTACACGATTTGGTGCCAATGATTTTAACCCCCGCACCTCCATTACAACAACTGTGGTATAAAATAATATATAATTTAAATTATAAAACGATTAAAATTACTAATACCTTCAATAGTAAACGAAAGTAAAACATCAAATTTAGATAATGTAATCACTTCTGTATCCTCTACCAGTCCGTCCCGTGCAAGTGATGCTTGACTTCTATAGTTTTTTTATATAATTATGTTAATTAATGTTTATTTTATATTATAATTAATCCTACAGTATATTACATGCATTAATCAAATAATTTTAAAATTTATGTTAAATTCTATAATTATGACAAATATATTAATGTTATCATACATGTAAGCAATAGAAAAAACGATTAAATCATAAAAAATAGTCCAAAGAGGAGACCGTAGATAAGTTATAATTTTATTGATGTTTATTATAGTAAAACATTGGGCTTTTAGGGTGGAGTTTTGCTGCAAACTGAAAACCAAAAAAAAATAAATAATAAAATAAAAATAAATAAAATAATTTCAATAAGTGTTATAATGACATTCAGTGAATTTATTGCAAAACACTTGCAATTACATTAAATTTGCTGACAATTACATGAAACAGTTTTTGACATAAAATTGAAAAGCATTTGTTTTTGACTGAAGATATGAAGTGACCAAATGGTCAAATGCATGACATATCAGTGCAAAAGTTTAGTGCATTGGAAGTGCATTAATAAGAAATAAGACGAAAGCCAAGTCTACCTGACCTTAGGATTGATGCTCGACGACGGCTTTACAATCGACATATAAATACCACATCATAAAGATTGGTAAGCATTGGAGATAACAATGATATTAAGGTTAAGAAAAACTCAATTTACACAATAATCAACAATAAGCTAAATACTCAGTTATTATAGTTAACACAGTATTCAAGTTAACGCAGAAAATAATAACAAAAACATACCTATGATTATAACGTTTTAGTTTTTGAAGACCATATCGACTGTCTGCACCTCCTTTAGACACAGGAAGGCTCTCGAGGTTTACCATTAATTGGTTTATTGAAGACCGAACTTCTTCTAAAAACAAACACTCCATCTCTTTGAGCACAAACTTTGGCATAAGTTTACGATTCTTTAAATTAATTAGAAAACATTCATTTAATTATTAGATATTTAAATGATTTTAATAATCATTTAAATAAATGTCAAACCCTTTCCATTTCATTAGACTTTTGTATCCTTCCATCCAATTCCCTTCTAATGGCAGCCGCCTGTTCATCGGCTGAATCTAACTATAATATCAATAGTAATCGATATTAAACACAAACAATGATCGGTTAATATTGAAAACAAAGTCACCTGAAGAGCATTATAAAGAAGTTGGTGTTCAAACTTCTTAATATTGAGCACATTCTGGAACATATCGTAGAGCTGTTCTTTGCTAAGGATCAGCTCTGCGGCCAGATTTTGTTGTTGTTGTTGTTGGTATTGTTGCATCTTAGTTCCGGTCAACTTCTTGACGTCGTCATCACAACCTTTGAATATAGTATCAAACTTTTGAAGCCATGAACTCACAACTGTCTCTTTGCTTAATCCATCGATTTCGGGCAAACTTCGGACACGTTTTACAATATTGTTTCGAAAAACTTCCCTAAAGTCATGTGAAGAACAGGCGCCGCTCTGAACCATAAGCATCAGTCTATCGCTTTGAAGAAAGGCTTCAAAATAGTTTTGTATAGCATTTTGAAACGCTTCGTCTGCCGGTATCTGTAGATCTCCCTTAAGAAATGCTTGAAATCTTGTGATAATTTGCTCCAAATGTGGACCACTTATCTTATTAGCCCTTCTTGTCATATCTGTTGGTTGTTTGGCATTGAATGGATAAGCAATACATCTTAAAACAAATACATATAATTGCAATTTAGTCTTTCTTTCTGCTTCTTCACGTTCAACCCTTTCAATGTCATCCAATTGTTTTTGAGCCAATGCTTCCTTATTATCACTAGCTGTTGACGGACAGGGACTCACAGACCTATTGGACGATGTGTTGCTCTTTGTCTGTGGCACCAGTAGTTTGTCACTAGTGTTAACTTGAGGCTGACATACAGGGATGGACTCACTTCCTGATGAACCTGAGGCTGGACTAACACTTCGCTGCACTTGAGGACTTGCCTGAAGATATTGAGTATGTTGTTGYTGTTGTTGTTGCTGCTGCTGCTGCTGTTGATGTTGTTGCTGTTGTTGTTGTTGTKGTTGTTGTGGTGGTGGTGGTGCTTGTTGTTGATATTGATGTTGTGTTTGCGGTATTTGTGATGAAATTTCATTACGACTGGTGGTCGATGTGGACAGAGATCCCGAAGTATCGTCTTCTGGCAGCACATCTTCATTCTCGTCTTCAGAAGACGAAGGCTCTAACATTTTGACTAAAATCTACAACGATTTCTACAATAATTAAAATATTTGTTAAATATAAAATTAAATTTTTTTAAATTTATTACTTTATGTGAATAATAATTACAATTTTATGTTTAACGTTATATTTTTAAAAATTTTTTAAATTCCATAAATATTATATTACAATTGATACACATGTATTAAACACCAAAAAATAAAAAATATACAAAATTAATGAAATTCTTGTAAAACTGAAAATTCTTAGCTTATGATAGCAATAGTTTAATAACAAAAATATTCATTTATATTAAACTACTGATKTATGCGATTTTGACCCATTTTTTCAATGTTTCCCAAATAAATTAGGCTAAAAATTAAACGATTTAATAAAAAAAAATTATTACTATTAATATAAAGAAGTTTATTGTAATTAATATTATAAATAAATTTTTGAAACCACATAAAAACCATGAAAATATTTTTGTTTATATGTTTCATTAAATCTATTATAATTTCTTTCGGTGATATTTGTATATAAATTTATTATATTTATACACTATTTAGTAATTTATAATATGAAAACATTGAGTTAATAAAATAGTAATCCTGTTTTGTCTTTTAATATTAATGTTAATGTAAAAATAACTTAGTATTGCATTACAATACATTAATCTCATTAACCATAAATCAAATGTTATCTCATTAAAACAAAACTTATTTCAAAAATATAAACTAAATATTGAATCTAGATTTGATTTATAGCAGATATATAAAATTTATATATATTATATACAGTATATATACACTGATGTGATTTCATTTATACATTAATTATCAAATTAAAAGCATGAATGCATTACAACAGACATTCAATTTATGATCAAAATTATTTGTAATTTGTATCATTAAAATAAGATAAATAGATTATTTCAATTATTATAATAATTTTTTATTTATTATATAAATATGTATATTCAATTTCATACTTATAAAATATTAATTAAATTATAGAGTTGTTGACATATATTTGGATAAATAATTTAGAAAAAAGTCTATGTTTTATATATTCAAATATTAAGGTTATAAGTGTTAGGAATATTCTAAATTCTATACAAAATAATTCACTTTCAATATATGTGTAAATACTTATATACTCTATGAGGTCGTATAAAAATATATTATATAGTGAATAGTTTCACATAAGTATATGTTATAATTAAATGAATTAAATATTCAAGTAATAATAACAATAATATAATAAAAATGTAAATTAATAAAACAATAACAAAACAGCTGCTGTTATGTTATTATTATCATTGTTTGATTACATATTTGAAATATAAAATTATAAACAATATAATTATATATTATTAACATATTTTAAATAGCAATTAAATAAAATGCATAAAATGTTTAGATAAAAATAATAAAATAATTTGACCCAATCATTTTACAATACCACATATTATCACTAATTTTAGCATTATATTTTGTATAAGCATATTTTATTATGATAAAATAAATATATAATTTATATACAGATAAATTTATATTAAAATATTAAACTAACCCTTAATATAATGGTTAGATAGTCTACAGTATTATAATTATTTGATCACCAATTCCTTATGATACAGGTGTCAATAATATACAATTATTATGATATTATGGGTCAGTTTATACAATATATATATATATTTGTTTAAATAAACTGATATAATATACTTTGTTGACATAGATTTAGTTAAACATAAATAAAATCAATACTTACATAAAAATATAGAATGAATAGAAATATATGATTTATAATTGAAGTAAATTCAAAGTAATTGTAATACTAGTCTAAGTAATGTTAAAAATATCAAATGAAGTCAATGTAGTCAATGTAGTGGAGCTCTGAAATGACACTTTTCCTTCACATTTGTCTCCCATTTTGCCATCAAATCAATGAATGGTTGCAAACATTCATTACGTAATGTCGTTGTGAGGATTGAGAGCCACAGTTGAACACAACTACTAATACGCCAACGCTTTAACACATTTTCATATATTATATAATATTATATATTTTATTAATACCAATAAATGTATGTTTTCTTCTCTATAAACATAAATTTATATAAAATACTTATTTATACATAAATTGTTATTACAGTCATCTCTATTGTCTCACTTATATTATTCATATTATTTATATTATTATTTATACAAAATATATTAATACATTATATTAATAAATATGTGTATTTGTGTATCAATTATATAAATATTGTTTTATATTTTGTGAAAAATATACATTTTTCATATACAATACTTGTATATATAATTACTTAAATATATGAATTAACTTTAATGATATTTTCAAAAATTATTTTTCAAAAATTATAAAATAAMAGTAATAAACAAAAATTATAGTTTATTACTACAGTATTGTATTCTATAATTTTAACCATATTATTATATAATATATATTAAACAATTGGATAAATATTTATGAATATGTATATATATATAGTGTATATATATATAAATCTACAATCAAATAATATATAATATGTAAAGTTGGGGAAAATTCTCTCTCGATTTATTTTTAAAAATTCCATATTTTATCATTCCCTGGAACTTCCCAGAGAATCTATTTAATGTGTTCAACCCTAAGTCACACTTCTTTTTAAAAACACATGTTATATTCAATTATATAGTTAGTGAGTATCAACAAATAGTGTACTTAAATTTATTATATATATATTAAAATATTTCAATAAAATTTTGGTACTTTTATTGTAATTTTATTAAATATAATCTAATGGCTAAGGAGAGAAAAATAAAATATTTGAGGAAATTTATTCGGGAACTTCTTTTTTTGAAAAATTGACGGAACTCTAAATATATGCAATGATAAATAAAAATCATTATTATAGATAATGTAAATAAAAATTATGATAATGTAACTACAATATAATTATAGTCATATTTTAAACATATGATTATTTATAAATCTATGAACGTATTTTATAAAGAAATTCAAATAATACATATATATAGTATTTACTGTATGCACTGTATAATAAACAGAATTTTTCAAAATCATTAATTTTTATGAAAAATATTTGTTTTAATTTGGTATGAATTGCTATATAACCAAAACTAATGTAAAATGCATTTAATATATGCTAAAACTACTCAAATTTGTGTTTTATAATAATTATATTTAACAAAAATGTCTATATATATATATACTGTATATAAAACACTGTATCCGCAATTAGTGCACTTACAGTAAGCTAACAAACAATTTCCCATTAATTACAATTTATTGCAATTGCCTTTTATTTTATTAAATACTAGTTTCTTCATTTATTACAATTATTACAAATAAGTCAATAAATACAATACTATTTTATTATATTAATCAATAAAAATAATTTTATAAAATCTTATGTACACATAATATAACAATTAAACTTTTAAACACTATTAACTCCTACGTACTGTAAATAATTTATAAAAAATTCTAAAAAGTTTAAAATAATTAAATGTATTTAAARAACTATAATTATAATAAAATAATTATATTTATTTTATATATCCATTTTTAAATTATAGTAATGTGTATATTATGTATTCAAATTACAATATATCTGTATGTGAATCCATAAAGATAATAATGAAAATGAAATTTCTTAAAAATTTTATTACTTAAAAAATTTCATAAAGAAAATTATTAGTAATTTTTATTTTCTCTAACTGTCTAACATAAAGTCTATAAATACTGTATAAATATACWGTACTTATTATCAATTAACGTAGGAGTTAATATACTCCGATAACAATTTTTATTTACAATTTATTAAAATTTATTTTAACATATTTTAATGGCACTCCTACCAATCCCCTATTGGGAACCTTCTATATGCCTACCAGTGCMCTACTATATAAGCCCCAGAAAAGTATATAATCGGGGTCTTTAAGTGTACTACTTTTTACTGTATACTTGTATGTAATTTACAGTATAAATTCAATAAAAAATATTTATATATATATTGTGTGTCAATTATTTTAAACTAAATTGTGTCTACTACTACCCAACCTGCCGGCTCCGGGAGTAAATTTCCGTTACATTATCTATACAGTATTTTTCTATAAATTATATATCTTATTGATTGAATATTGTTATAAATTGAAATTTTTAATCATAATAGATATAATTATTGACTTTACTAAAACAATAATATGTAGTACATTGTAGTATTGAAAAACTATTAAAATATTAATTAATATTATATAAGATTATATACTGTAAGAAAGGTCCATAAATTTTTAAAATTCATAATATAGTTGTAATAGAAAACAGTGATAATATTTTTAACCATTTTGTAGTAAATGTTAGATATATTAGAATAATAGTTATATTAAATTCAAATTACTATAAAATACAATTACTATATAATACTAAAAGTATTATCAATGTTTTCCATCAATATGTTTACTATAAAAATCTATAAACTTTTCGTAGTGTAACTACAAAAATAATTACCATTTTTACTTTAGATTAATTATTTAAAAACAAATTATGTTAATATTTATAATTTAATGTTTAGAAAATTTAATTTTTTTATATACAAAAAATATGTAAATAAAAATAATTGTAAAACAAGTGCTCTAAATGAAGTTAAGCTTTATTTTTATAAAAAACTAGATTCAAACCAATAAACCGAATGAAAAATAACTTATTGTAATAACGAATAATAAGTATTTTAAAAACAAAACCAAAACCGTATGAACAGAACTTTAATATATTATAAAGTAATATACAATTAGTAAAATTATATTTACATTCAATTATTAAATATTTAGTATTTATGTGGATATAAAAATAAAATAATAAAATAATTATTTATATTAAATAATATATAATAAATTATACTTTTAGTCATTTTATTAAATGTTTTTCACTTTTTGTTATATATTGTACATTACAGTAGTTATATTCTATAACATCAATAAAAAAATTTATTTACTATATAAATAAATTTTATTTTACATTAAATTATTTATCTTACATTATTTATAATTACACATTACTAAATTGTTTAATAAATTTTCAAAAGTTTTTAAATGATGTAAAGCTAATAAATAATTTGATTTATTTTATAGAATTAAGTTTAAAACATTAATTTTCACGAACTTCTGAAAGTTGTTTTTGAATTTGATATTTCTGTCAGTTTGTGTCCGTCAGTGTTATTAAAATTATTAGATTTACAAAAAAAAATCTATAAGAAAATGAACACAACTTTAAAACTATATTATCTAATCATATAATAGTACAATAAATCAAATTATATTATTTATTTATGTTTAAATTATTATTAATTACAGTATTAACTAATATAAACTTTTTTATTATACCTGTATAAAATATTTTATATGCAAATATGATTTAGTATATAAAGTTAGTTTTGTAACTTAATGTTATTTAATTACCTAATTTAATTTAATGAAAAAGTTGTTTAAAATCAAATGTTGATATACATTATAATACTGTATTGTATAGTCTAATATTGTATAATATTCAATATTAATATATATAAAGGACAGTAAGCGACCCCCATTACCGACCCCCGCATAGGAGTGGTTTTACGTGTGTATTAATATATATAAAAGACAGTATACGACACTCATTAACGACACCCACATAGGAGTAGATTTGTGTGTATACTGTATAGCACTAGCACTGTGTGTGTGACTGTGAACTACAGTAAGCTATACAATACATCTACAGTACATGTATTAACATAACACAGTTAAACACATTATAAACATTGATATCATATGTGAGACATACAGTAGGCAACACTTTTACAGAGAGTCTTAAATAGTGGCGGCGGAGATGATATTAATTACAATTATATGGTCATCAACACATTTAATTAAAAAGTGACCAAGGGCAATGTTGTAGATGATTTTAAACTAAATAAAATTGTAATTGGTCATTTTTAAATTAATTGTATGATTTGCCAGATAAATGCAGTCGACTATCATTTATAAATTTTTTAAACAGTCGACTGTAAATTATTTAGCATATAATACAATTAATTAAAAAATGACCAATTACAATTTTATTTATTTTAAATTTATCTACAACATTGCCCTTGGTCACTTATTAATTCAACGTATTGTTCACCAGATAATTGTAAAATCAAATGTTGATATGACACTTTCACAAAGTTTTCATAACATTCAAAACTAATATTTCAAATTATTTATCGCTATTGTCAATAAATACTATAGAATTAAAATATATTTATAATAAAAATTTAAATTAAAACGGGCCGTAATTACGGGCTTTAATGTATAAAGCATTACCAATACTGTAAATTTTACAACAGTAAAAGTTATACTGTATAACAAATTAAACTTTGTATATTTAAAACTGTATAAAAAATTTAGATCATTAATACATTATAATAAGCATACTTTATGTACATATGTACTACAATATGTACATTATACAAAATTCCCACCTAATTTTTATTATCAAAAATTTTCATATTTTTTATTGTCTTAAAAGTTACAGTTGACTTACAATTAGTTAAGTTATATTAATGTGAGACCATCTATTGAATTCAAACAATACATTTTAATATTAATAGCATATTTGAAAACACATGTTATGTGTTAATTAACAGTATATTGAATTGTATGAATGAATTTATCAATATTTAATATACTGTATATATTTTTATAAATATTTCAATATTATTCAATTATTATTGTCATGTTTAGTAATTAAGTTTTTTATGCCTTTAATTATAATATTATAAATTATATGTTTATTTTAAACTGAATATGGGTTAGAAATATTTTTGAAAAATAGGGAATTTGAATCTTAAAGGGAATTTATTTGGGAACTTTGATCGGTTTGAAAGTTGTCTGAACTCTATGTAATGATAACAATATAACGATTGAATATTAAACACATAAATATATAAATATATAAATCTATAGAAATATATGTTTATTAATGTAATACTGTTTACAATCAGTTGTCCAGTCGTTGTCAAAGATGTCAAATCCAATGATCGGACCAACACTTCCTCCACATTTGAGACCAAATGCTAACAAACAAAGTGAAGACATTGATGATGACAATGACAATCAAGTGTACGGACCATCACTTGTTTCAGATGTCAAACCATGTATCGGACCCACACTTCCTCCTGGATTTCAGATAAGACATAATGAAGACGACGATAGTAATGATGGTAAAGACGAAAGTGCTGTAATTGGTCCAACACTTCCACAGCATTTAAAGTATTTAGAAAATGCTATCAATGAAAGTAATGACGATTCATATGACAAAATGGCTATAAGTGGTCCATCACTTGAATGTGACGATAGTGATAGTGATAGTGATTCCGATGATATGATTGGACCAGTTCTGCCATCACATTATAATTACGATAAATTAAACAAAAAGTTTGGCGATTCGTCACAAATATTATCAAAAATTAATGCAAACAAAGACATCAAAAAACAACGCGAAGAATGGATGACTGAAATACCCACTTCTTTGGCACCGAAGTTACCCACGAAATCAGTGACTCAATTCAGCCAAAGACCTGTCAATTCGGTTAAAAGTGATGACAATATTAGAGATAAATGTCTCAAAAGAGACCAAAAGGAAGAACAAGAGTTAACAGAAATGATGGACTCTTTCAATAAGGTTTCAAATATATCTATATCTTAATTATATGACAAATACTAATGTCTTGATTATATAAAGGCTCAAAACAGAGACATATCTCTTATAGATGTCCACCAAAACAAGTCTAAGAAAATGGTATTTTATTTTATTAACTGTTATACTTATGTTTACTAAACAACATTTACTACAATATATTACTATAATTGTAATCTCAAATGATTTGCTAATATATTTGGTTTAATAAATACAGAAAAAAGAAATGAAATCAAATCCAGAACTCGAAGAAAGGGTTGAATTTGATCGGGAAAAGGATCTGTCGGTTAGGAAAATGAATTCACGGCAAACAAAATCAATATTAAACAAAGCGAAGACATTTAATGACCGTTTCTCACTTGGAGTCAATAAATTTTTATAAATTTAATTCATGAAAATTCATTATTAGTAAAATTGATAAAATGTACAAAATATAATTTATAAATAATAATAATAATGAAAAATAGTGTTAAAATGTATAAAATAATAAGTATCTTATATACATGTTTTTAAAATAATGTTTTATATTACAAAAATATTAGTTAGTCTTCAAACGGAATGTAATGTAAAAATATTTATATAATTCATCAAATATATGCTAATTATTGTATTAAATGCTATTTTCATTGTTTTAAAGATCACAGAAAAAGTTTTAAAATTTAAACAAACATTTTAAAAGTTTTATATAAATATAYAAATATATATATATATATATATATATATATATATATATATWATGGTTATAAGAGATCCAATTTCGATGATAATATATTATAAAATGTTATGCATATTTGTAATTGATATTTGCAATGATTTTTGGTGAGTATAAAAATAAATTAAGTGATTAAGTGGTACAATGTTTGGCTAACATGAGTAGGTAGTTGTCATCACCTATAGGTGCCTGTTCTGACCCATAGATAGTTCGCACGCAAACACTTCTCATGTATTGTTTATGGTTTTGTTCGAGTCTTATAACACATTGTCTCAACTCTTTCAGAGTTTCCCATAAGGAATGTCTATCTTCTATAAAAAAGTGAGACATTCGGGTATTATTGAATGCATTCAAATTGGAGTTCGGGTTAATTCGTGGTGAATGACATAAGTGCTGTTTTTCACACATTTCTATCAAAGTTTCTAAATTATCCATATTTTGGAAGAATATCGTATGAATTCGTTCAATCTCTCGATCGGCATCTATATGGACGCCCAGATCTGGAGGTAGCGATGTTACCGATACTGGACAACAACCCGGAGTGTTCTCATTGGTTGCTTTACAACTATTCAAAAAATTACAAATAAATATATTTAACATAAATTTTATGTTTTTAAGTCACTTACCAAAGCCATTGGCCACTAATGAATGCCGACGGATGATACTCTTTAAGACGATTGCGATTTGTTTGACATACTTTTGTCAACATATCTATCCATTCCTTCTCTTCGACGCAATTACTCGCCTGAATATAGAGAGCTCTGTCTTTGCGAACCACTTGAAACATCTAATAAACAAATAATGAGAAAACATTAATTAGTAAATCAAAGTTTAAAACATAAATACATTTTTCATTTTGAAGCTCTGCTCCTGTAGTTTCTCAACGGCCAGTATTTCATTTATAGGTATTCTACACAACGGCCTCTTGTTTTTGGCTTTTGAATAGAAAAAGTGTTGAGTGTTTAGACAAAAGTATCTCTTCTTGAAATTTCTGAATCCAATGCCAATTCTTCTTCGTCTTCCTTGAGCTCGTTTAGTCATTACACTAACAAATAATATTAAACAATAATTAAATCAATTTTTATTTCTAACACATTATAAATTACATTATTATAATTATTACTTATTATTAAATGTATTTCTTTCAATTACAGTATAAGGAAAGCATAAGAATAAAGAAAATGTAAGCAAATTATTAGTAATTTAAGTAATGTATAAAAAGACATATTTATTATATTTGTAATAATTTATATTAAAATACCTTTCTTTTAGAATAACCGGCGGTTCATTCACGCGGGGAACCGATAAAGTCGTTGATGAAGATATCAACTCTAAAAACTATACAATATATACAAACAATTATTTACACAAATAATTAACTAATTGTTATAAAACTTATAAAACAAACCACTTTTGTTGACTCAATGTGTTGTTCGGTTAAGAATTCTTTGTAAAGAGTTATCATATATTCTTCTTTTATTACTTGAGAACTCTGTTAATGTTTCAAACATTTAATTAAAAATAAATTAATTAATAATTAATAATTAATAATTAATAATTAATAATTAATAATTAATAATTAATAATTAATAATTAATAATTAATAATTAATAATAACGTACACATTTAGAACTAACAAGATTTCCAATACTTTGTATAGTTTTTGATATCAAAGTTAGCGTACGATTTGTTTGTGAATCCTATTTTGTGTTTATAATATAAAATTATTAGTCATTATATACAATACAATAAATGAAATATTTTAATCAATAAAAATAACAAAATCATACAATTTGTTGATCAGTTATTTCAAAAAGTTTGGGATTCAAAATGGCCGGTGCGAAGAATCGTAAGAATACAAAACCAGAGATTACATAATAACAAACTTCTCGACTCTCGGGAAAGTATTTTATGGCTAAGTCTTTAAGTACTGAAAACACTTCACACATAAGTTGTGGACATCTAAGAGCTGATGATGTTATGGCTCGAAATGTATTTGATATGTATATCTTAAGATTTGCCATATTTGTAGCCAAAGATTGGCTATCCTTGAACCGACTCGGATCCACTTCACAGGACTTATGTTCATTTAATACCTGAATTCAATACAAATATAAACACTGTATTAAGTCATCAATGATAATTAAAAGCCATAAATAATTTTAATTAGATTTTTGAGAAACTTAAATTTAAATAATAAAAATCGATAAAATACATCACTTATATAATATTGTAATACTAAAGTATAATATTAAATAAAAACTGTACTTGTTCAATTGGTGTACGAAGTGTTTCGTGAAGATATTGAATACCAACCAATTTCATTAACTCATCCATACATTTAGACACTAATGAATTTCCCCGAAAAATCGTATTTACGTCTCTATTAGAAAATAATTAAACAATTTTAATAAAATAAACAAAATTATTAATCTCTTAATCTATTGTTTATTTAAATTATCTAAATTGTTATAAACTTATAATCATATCACAAATAAATAAAAATTATTATAAAGTATAAAATGTAAATCAATAAAATAACTTATTGATTATTGAACTCAAATAATTATTTATTTTAATATAAAGATATTTTAGTTAATTATCTTTCGATTTCTTAAGATAACATAATTAATTCATAAATAATTTACTATATCTTTATTATAAATTAAATATTATACATTACAACAGAGATAATATTTACTACATATTTAAATATATCAATATAACATTTTGTTGAATTTAACTTTTTTAAACCTTTTTAAACTTTTTTCTATTCATTATTTTTAATTATTTACGTAATGTATTATTAGCTTACATTTCATCAAAATATCTTTTAATATTCTAATGTTGTAAACAATTCTAGTTTTATGTTAAAAAATCCAAACAACTTAAGACATTATATGTCAAAAAAATATGTCCAATTGAAGTATAGTTTGCATAGTTAGCAAACATTTTTAATAATTATAAGTCAGTTAACAAATTGGAATAATAAATGTAATTAAAAACTAAAAAATAAATATTTGGTAATAATTTTTATAAGACTTACGTGACTTTTGATATTTCATTTTCAGCCAATGCTTTAATTAATGGTATAATTTTCTTGTAGTGCATAAATATTTTGACCACTGGTTGTGCCGCATCTATCTTATTAGTAACCAATTCACCCAATATGTAAACAGTACTCGAACTTATAGGCTATGAATATAATTATATTATAATACAATACATTCATTAATTATCGGTAAGAAAAATAATACTTTAATTTCTGGAGATATAAGTAATGATTTTCTGATGGATTCATAGAAACGACTAGAAAATACATAATCAGATGTATAATGAATTTTAAGGCGAAGTGAACCCAATTCACTGGTTGTCCGATCATCGGTACGCCCCGTGTCTCGCGGTTGCAATAAATACCTATTTATATATTTTTTATTAAAATTTTATATTATGTCTTTGAAATCAATAAATACCATGCATTATGTCCGTTAAGATGAATATCATTAAGTGATATCTTAACTTCTCCAAGAAAGGCACTTCCAAACATACCATTCCCGTCGTGCATAACAGATATCCTATTAAATACATTATAAACTATTGATTAAAATTCATTTCTAAATATTACAATTATATTTCTATTGAAAAACAACTTATTTTATTAATGTTATCTATTATTGTTACGGAAAGTTTATTATAATATAACCACCATTTAAAATATAATCCATAATTGGTATAAAACAATTACCTTAACTCTAAGCCATTACTATTGATTACATTTAAATTATTCAAACTTCTCAATGAACTCCTGTCATGATTTTGGCCTCTAATGGGAATCTAAAACAAAACAACAAAAACAATTAAAAACATAAATACTATAAAAAATCAAAGATTGATATATAATGAAGACATACATCAAAGTAAAAGTTTTCATCAAAGTGTGGATTTACAGTCTTTTTCCTAATTTTAGTTCTTTTAATTTCATGTCTTATGGGACCGTTATATAGAGAAACCACTACATAGGGATCACAACAACCATTGATGACTCCGAGATCATTACAGTCGAGCACACAAACAGACACTTTAGGCACAGTTTGATGAGCACCGGGTTTAAGGCAATGGTCTAATTTGATATCCAAATGAATCTTTCCCTGAACTTCAGAGTCTGCATCCACTGGTGTTATGGGAAACCACGACTCTTTGTTGTGGTGTTTGTAGAGATCATCCTTTTTAATGGACACTTTTCCAATCACTTTATCTTTATTATTGACAGACCTTTCCCTGTCGTATAAATAAATGGCTAAATTGCGGAAACGGCGGGGAATCTCAAATTGAAACTCTTCACCGAAAAATGGACTGCAAAATGTTGATAACGTTGATGTCATTAAAATATAACAAAAACTATTGTTAATAATTATAAAAATGAGGACACAATTTGTTATTTAAGACTATAGTAGACTATAAAAAGTCAACTTTAAGGTCAATATTATAAATGTCATTATAATAACGCAATTAAAAAATGTATACAATTGTATAACTCATTGTATAACTTATTTGTTAGTTTAGCTGTCATTAAACAGTGTTTAACTAAAAGCAAAGCCAATGTCTTACTTGAGTGTCCTCTCGATTGTACTACAGGTGCGATATATTTGTTCCCTATCGAGGCTAATGACACAATAACAGTCCCGCAAACCACTTGAGCCATTGGATCCATTTCTTGGATGTAAGTTCTTGGCCTCACCTTTCATATGTTCACATCATTACATTATATAATTACATCATATATTATATATAGTATATACTTATAATAATAACTACTTCATTGTTTCACTAGTATAATAGTTTTAATATTTTATACACCATTTTATATATAATAATCTATTATAATAATCACATAAATATAACAATTAAATTTTAACTATTATATCATATGTATTATAATATATAAATATATTATTATTCAAAAGTCTAAATAAGGATTATAAGGATAATACTTAAAAATAAACGTAAGTGCGCTTAAAATAAATATTTAATTTTTAAAAATAAATTAACTATAATAAATAATTTGTGGGACTTATTGTTTGATATATAATAAAAATATATTGTAAATAAATTAATCAATATATCATAATATTATCAATATATCAATTTATAATAAAATATTTATTTAATTAATTAATTCAATGATAAGATTAAATTTAATTAATAAAATATAAAAATATTCAATACTAATAAAATCAAATAAACTAAAATATAATATTTGATATTTGCTTAAAACAAATTAATTGTATCAATCAATAGGTCTAAACATGTGTTTGTGAATCAAATTGATAGTAAAGAGTAGTAAAATGATAATTCATTCATATATTTATAGACAAAACAATTTATACGACAAACTAATGAATCAGTGAAACACTCAATGACTCTGTGAATGACTGAATGTATGAATGCCTATACTATAGAGTAATAAGTATACTATAAGTGCATTAATAATAGTGATTATAAATAGTAGTAAATATAAACAAAAACATTGATTTCATACCGATTTTGATCCGCAATTGTTGTTCAATCCTAACATCACATTCACTGTTGTCTACACTTTTGTCCAGATTATCCATAATATGGTGTTTTTGGTCACAAATTCACTACATGTTAGTCAACGGAAAAGGTTTGCTATTCAATACATTTAATGTGTACTACAATCAAGTCATTCAATTCATAGTCTATTGCTATTCAATGTTTTCAATGTGTGCTCACACTTGCACTTCACTACACACACAACAGTCCCACAACACTAAACACAACTACCTCTACCTCTACGAGCACTTCCCCACCAACACAACCAACACTACCAACACTTCTACCATTACAACCATTGCTCTGCCATTGCATTGCTTTAAAGTATAGGATATGATAATACTGTGTAATACTGTAATCTTAGGTTAATACTATTGGCTGTTAAATCACAATTGTTGTACAATATTAACATTACTTATACAGCTATGGGGCAGCACTGGTAGTACTCGTGTTGGTGTCCCAAATGGGAATACCATTCATATTTAATATACCCAAACTAATAATTATTTTTAATAAACAATAATATTGTAAATTTAAATATAAAATGTTTTTAATTTATTGTATATTTTTGTATTAAAAGTATTATTTTCTAATATACTACTGTATAATACAGTATAAATACAGTATAAATACAGTATAAATACAGTATAATAGATACAAATATTTTAAAGTGAAGCACATATACTAATTTATACCATATAATACTGTATAAGTTAATACATTATATCAAATATAAGTAGATAAATATAAATTTATATAACTGCTATATAAATATAACAAAATTAAATACAAATATAAACATACTGTAGTAAAAATTGTCAGATAATATACAATTAAGTAATTATGGACAGTGTTTAGCAAACTTTGTTAATTGTGTCCAATATATTACATTAATTAAACAACACATTTATTATAGTACAGTATTTAGTATTTATTAATACAATATATTAAAATTTTATCTTAAATATACATATTTTCAATTAACATAAAAACTTTGTTACTGTCTCTCTCTCTCTCTCTCTCTCTCTCTCTCTCTCTCTCTCTACTCTCTCTCTCTCTCTCTCTCTCTCTCTCTCTCTCTCTCTCTCTCTGTGTGTGTGTGTGTGTGTGTGTGTGTGTGTGTGTGTGTGTGTGTGTGTGTGAGCGAGTGAGTGAGTGAGTGAGTGAGTGAGTGAGTGAGTAAGTGAGTGAGTGAGTAAGTTGGTATATAATGATTGGTATATAAGTGAGTTGAATGTGTGACAAATTGTTGATTAGATGTGTAAAGTAAATGATAAAACAAATTCATACAAAACAATTAGACATACATTTTACAAGTTTGTTCTGGAAATGCTATTTTATACATTATATTCTGGTTTAATAAATAATTTTATGTCATAAAATTCATATTCAAAAATAAATGTCTATAATTTATTTAATATAATGTGTGAATTTTTTAGTAGTTAATGTTGTGAAATGTAAGTTTTATTAAATGAGTTGAGTTTACATTAATAGTTATTACTATAGCTATGTTTTTTCGGAAGTTAAAATGGCCAAAATCGGTCGGGAAATCGGGAAATTAAATTTTATTTTTTTCTTATAGTAATAGTAATAGTTTTATCACAAAATCGGTTATATTTGATAATATATTTGATATAATTTATTTTCAGTTTTTAATTGATTATAATGTAACGGGAATGGTATTAGGGTTATATAAAGGTTGGTCCCGTTAACACGGTCCGAATAACCGGATACCGTGAATATATAAAATAATGGATATCACTGCAAAGGTAATGCGCGTAAATTATGGAAGGGTAGCTTATAGGACACTACGGGTGTCACGTAATCTCTGTGTGACCCTCTCGGGGCTCACTGGCCACTGGTCAATGCTTATAGTATGTCGGAAACCTATATCGGATCTCTGGGGGGCTCTCCGCAGATACGGAACACCTTCCCCTTTAATACTCCTAGGCTTTAATAATAGTAGACGTTATTTGTTCCCTGTGTAGGCCCGTAGGCCCACAACTTAACTTAATTTTATTATAACATAATGTAAGGGTATCGATAATTCATAAGTATTACATGTGTGAGTTTTTAACAATAATTAATTAACATTTAACTAACTTATAATAATAATAACTAATATTTAACTTTACATAATTAATTAACACAATATTCTTAATTATAATAATTATAAATATCTATAATTAAATATAACATAAATTAGTTATTTAAGATAATCATATTTAGTAATTACATATATAATTTAACATAGGATTTAACATTACATACAGTATAGCAATAAATACAGTATAGCTAATTTATAATAAACATAATAATAAAGATATTTTTATTATTTTCTCTGGAGGCGCCCACCATTCTATCACATTCTTCCACGTTTGAAAAAGAACTTTTGACGTAGGAGAAAGTTCTATATATGTGATGGTGATTTTTACGGTACTTTTGCGGCGCGATGTTAATCGTGTAATCGTAGAATTAATATATTGAAGAAGTAATAATTGATAAATAATATAACATAATAATAGTTTAAATAAAGAAATATAATAAATTTTTAAATAGTAATTAAATAGAAGAATAATATTAAAGAAATGTTAAATATGTTTTTAAACCGAATGTGTCGGTAGTTAACTTGTAATATTAAATAGACAATGTATTGAAAGATATAATAAATTAAGGACATAATGATTTTAATTGTGTTAAGTGTACAATAGATAGTATTGTCCTGTGTATATACATTGCTATTATGTGACATTAGATATGAATATATTTTAAATAGTAAGGACATAACAATATTGATTAATGTATAGCGGTATTTGAAATAGTTATGTATGTCCAGTGGTTGCCTAATGGGAACTTTATTTAAGCGGTTATATGTTGTTTCTATGGGCGGCTGTGATGGCGTAGACGAGCTATATTTCTTTATGTGACTTACGGCAGGAATTCGCATATTTGTGTCGGAGATTTGACTACAGCGATCTCCGTTATCTTTAATTTCATATAGCGTTGATTGTGATTGATTAAGTAGCTGATGAGTGAGCGGTACTTTAGTATGTAACTGTTTGGAGAGGTCGAGAACTTTTAGCGGATTATAATCCATGATCGGATTATTGCTTTGTCTGACGTCCGGCATTACAGAAAACTTTTGCAGAGGCTCGGAAGTGTTACCGTCGTAGACTTTATTAGTCTTTATATGTGTTGAGCGACCGGAGAATGTATGTGAAGGGCACGACCTATCGTAACATAATTCTTTCTTTTCGGTGCGATTATTAGAGACAACCGATGGCTTAAGTGAAGGGCACGACCTATCGTAACTTATATTATGTTTGTCGGTGTCGAAAATATGTAAGACGGGTTTAGATTTAATTTTATTAATGGCTACTGGTTTGTGTATAGACTCTCTCTTTGAGTCGGCTGTTAAATGTTTATGTTTGCCGCTGTTATGGTTAAGTTGTTTACCGCGTGTATTTGTTGGTTGCATCATGTATGTATGGCTTGTATTATAAAATGTTTGTGATGCTATGTTCCCGTATCTATTAGTAATTTTATTAGTATTTTGTTGCCTTGAATTGTGTGCACGAGTGTTGGCAACATTAGATGTAAAATAACTTTTACGCTGAATTTGTGTGCCATTTGATCGGCAGCTATTATTAGCATAGGGTCGGCTTATATTATTGCGACTAWCATTATAAAAGTTATTAAAATTACTAATATTATTATTAGACTTAATAGGAAAGATATCGGCAGCTGACGGTGCTGTTAATTGACTGAATTGTTTAGTCATTAAATCTTTTACGATATCCCAATTGGTGTAGTTATGGTCGGCTATAGCGTTACCGTACCATTGAAAAGCTTTTGATTTTAAATTGTATTTTAAATGGTTAATGCGTTCAATAGGTGTCATGAACTGTGTATGGATCTCATATAGTTTAAGCCAGGTCTGGATTTTAATATCTTTAGTGAGACCGTCATATTTGGCTATGGTTCGAGTAGTCATAATTGATTGATTATAAAGTATCTTATAATATATAGATTAACCCTTGTGATTAAATTGTCGGCGCTTTAAATATGTGTGTACGCTTTAGTTGAGTTGGGCTTTGAATGCTAGATGTATTAGCGGCTTATTGATGCGCGGCTTACTATACGGCTTACTAATTGCGTGAGTTTAATACGGCTTATTTTGCGTTTGGTTACACGGCTTATGTTGCGTCTATTGCACGGCTTATATATGCGCTATGTGTACTAGTCGTCCACCGCTCGGTCAGGCTACGTAGACTAGATATGTATGTATGAAAATGCTGACTGTCCACCTGTTTGTCGGCTGCGTAAGTCAGGCTTAGAGTAATTGCCCCTAAATATATATTTAGCGTTTAGAAATTGTTTGCGCGACTTGTGTTTGTCGAAAATAATATAGGGTTAGATATAGTGTAATGTAATGTACAATATTGTGTACGTATAGTATAACATGTAATATAAATATTAAATAATTTTTAAATAGTTTTTAAATGTGTACTATTGTTCAGTACATTATTTTAAGAGGAAGATTTATTTTGAATTGTTTGTTTAATTTTTTTTTACAATTAGTGTGTAATATTATTTTAAATATATTTTTTTAATTGTATTTATAATTATAGATAAGGCTATAATGTGTTTTGTACGGCCGATATGTATAGTATATAATAAATAGTTTAATTAAGGCCGCAATATGTGTGTACAGTATTTGTACGATAGATATATAAAATGTATTATAAAATGTGTTTAATAATTATAGGAAATGCAGTACATTGAATAGTACGGTAATTATGTTTTAAATAAATGTGTGATTTAATTATAGTGTCACTTATAAATGTAATTTTTAATTGTAATATAATTAATTATTTAAATAGGATTTTACAATACTTTGGTTTCTATTAAATTGTGTATTTTTAAATATTAATGTTTGTACCGATAGTAGTCGGCAATTGATTTGTATTTAGTTATAGGTAAGTAATTATACAGTAAATTGTTTAGCTTATATTGGTAGCGGTCGATAATAATATATTTTTAATACTGTATATATATTAGATATGCGGTACTAGTATTGGGTATAATTAGAAATTAATTGTATATCTAAATAGGTATCGCATTTATAGATAGCGGACAAGTATTTAGTATAATGTATAGCATTATTGATAAATTGTATTTAATTGAATTGTTTTAATTATTTTGCAAAGCATTGCATAATTCTATAGAGATATAGGTATTGATATATGAATTGAATTATATTATTTTTCAAAAAGATTTCTTTTTGGTGATTGTATAGTGTGAGTACTATATTGAGTTTACGGTAATTGTATTATAATATTGACTATAGGTTTAAATTAAATAACGGAATTTAATAATGCTTTAAATATGCATATATAGTGATAATAATTAAATGTTATTTATAGGGTTTGATTATAAAGTATCTTATAATATATAGATTAACCCTTGTGATTAAATTGTCGGCGCTTTAAATATGTGTGTACGCTTTAGTTGAGTTGGGCTTTGAATGCTAGATGTATTAGCGGCTTATTGATGCGCGGCTTACTATACGGCTTACTAATTGCGTGAGTTTAATACGGCTTATTTTGCGTTTGGTTACACGGCTTATGTTGCGTCTATTGCACGGCTTATATATGCGCTATGTGTACTAGTCGTCCACCGCTCGGTCAGGCTACGTAGACTAGATATGTATGTATGAAAATGCTGACTGTCCACCTGTTTGTCGGCTGCGTAAGTCAGGCTTAGAGTAATTGCCCCTAAATATATATTTAGCGTTTAGAAATTGTTTGCGCGACTTGTGTTTGTCGAAAATAATATAGGGTTAGATATAGTGTAATGTAATGTACAATATTGTGTACGTATAGTATAACATGTAATATAAATATTAAATAATTTTTAAATAGTTTTTAAATGTGTACTATTGTTCAGTACATTATTTTAAGAGGAAGATTTATTTTGAATTGTTTGTTTAATTTTTTTTACAATTAGTGTGTAATATTATTTTAAATATATTTTTTTAATTGTATTTATAATTATAGATAAGGCTATAATGTGTTTTGTACGGCCGATATGTATAGTATATAATAAATAGTTTAATTAAGGCCGCAATATGTGTGTACAGTATTTGTACGATAGATATATAAAATGTATTATAAAATGTGTTTAATAATTATAGGAAATGCAGTACATTGAATAGTACGGTAATTATGTTTTAAATAAATGTGTGATTTAATTATAGTGTCACTTATAAATGTAATTTTTAATTGTAATATAATTAATTATTTAAATAGGATTTTACAATACTTTGGTTTCTATTAAATTGTGTATTTTTAAATATTAATGTTTGTACCGATAGTAGTCGGCAATTGATTTGTATTTAGTTATAGGTAAGTAATTATACAGTAAATTGTTTAGCTTATATTGGTAGCGGTCGATAATAATATATTTTTAATACTGTATATATATTAGATATGCGGTACTAGTATTGGGTATAATTAGAAATTAATTGTATATCTAAATAGGTATCGCATTTATAGATAGCGGACAAGTATTTAGTATAATGTATAGCATTATTGATAAATTGTATTTAATTGAATTGTTTTAATTATTTTGCAAAGCATTGCATAATTCTATAGAGATATAGGTATTGATATATGAATTGAATTATATTATTTTTCAAAAAGATTTCTTTTTGGTGATTGTATAGTGTGAGTACTATATTGAGTTTACGGTAATTGTATTATAATATTGACTATAGGTTTAAATTAAATAACGGAATTTAATAATGCTTTAAATATGCATATATAGTGATAATAATTAAATGTTATTTATAGGGTATAGTCAGTGGCTAATGTATGATATAATGCGTGGCGATAATAGCGATAGGCGGGATAGGTAGGTATGGGCAGTGATATCCTACCGACTGCGCCACTGTAACGGGAATGGTATTAGGGTTATATAAAGGTTGGTCCCGTTAACACGGTCCGAATAACCGGATACCGTGAATATATAAAATAATGGATATCACTGCAAAGGTAATGCGCGTAAATTATGGAAGGGTAGCTTATAGGACACTACGGGTGTCACGTAATCTCTGTGTGACCCTCTCGGGGCTCACTGGCCACTGGTCAATGCTTATAGTATGTCGGAAACCTATATCGGATCTCTGGGGGGCTCTCCGCAGATACGGAACACCTTCCCCTTTAATACTCCTAGGCTTTAATAATAGTAGACGTTATTTGTTCCCTGTGTAGGCCCGTAGGCCCACAACTTAACTTAATTTTATTATAACATAATGTAAGGGTATCGATAATTCATAAGTATTACATGTGTGAGTTTTTAACAATAATTAATTAACATTTAACTAACTTATAATAATAATAACTAATATTTAACTTTACATAATTAATTAACACAATATTCTTAATTATAATAATTATAAATATCTATAATTAAATATAACATAAATTAGTTATTTAAGATAATCATATTTAGTAATTACATATATAATTTAACATAGGATTTAACATTACATACAGTATAGCAATAAATACAGTATAGCTAATTTATAATAAACATAATAATAAAGATATTTTTATTATTTTCTCTGGAGGCGCCCACCATTCTATCACAATAAAAATGCATTTAGTTTTTATTTATAAACTACTGTATACTTTGTTAGTAAACTACAATTATTGTAAACATAAAATACATTAATTTATTACAGTATTACAGTAAATATGTTTACAATACATACAAAACTACAATTTTTATAGCAAAATATTGTCTAAAGTGTGTTTTCTTATACATATCGTCCCATTCATTGATATTGAGTTAATATTGTATTAGATTTGCCGCTAATATAGTAATCAATATGTATTAGTAATTGTTACGGTAAGTGTTATGTCAATCAATATTTAGCGAATTTTGGGAACAAACACTTAAATAGTGTTTTTCGGGATTTTGTCAAAAAACACCAAAAATCGGGAAAATCGGGAAAAACAATAGGCGTTAATTTCATTCAAAATATTGCCATATTTATATAAATATTAAATTCCCGACGATTTAATAAATAATAAAGTTTTGGGAATTCCCGAAGAAACGTGGCTTTAGTTATTACACAGAAACACAAATATATAATACAATTTGATTTTTTATATAACAATTGTTTGAATTAATTTTTTATTCAAATTATAATATTAAGACCTAAGGGTGATGTTTGAGCTCAAGAGCTCACTTAAGTTAACTTAAATAAGTGCAATATTTGTGGGAATATATCTAAATTTTTTCAGACAAACATGTTTAACAAATATTTAATTATATTAAATATACAAATTACCAGACATTAACTTATTTAAAAAATAATTTTTAAATATTTTGTTTTATTACAGTATAGTAATAATAATTTAAATCAAATAAAGACTTAAACTTTAAAAAAACGACATTTAATGACATTTTTGTCCAGTTTTCCATATTTTACAATAATTGTAATTATATTATATGTGATTTATGAAAATATAGTAAATAATAAAAATAAAATAACTCAATATTTTTAATATAATGTTTAATTTGTAAAATTGTAATATTATTTATTTGAATGATTTAAGATATATGTTAAAATATTTATTATTAATTAAAAATTATTTATTACAAAATTTTTAATATCTTTTGTATTTACAGAGATGTTTTTATGTATTAAGTAAACATTAATAATTAAAACAATGTTTATATATAATAAACCTCTTAATGATTTACAAATAGCGTAATATTAATTAAAATAGAAGAAAATTAAAACTTATTAAAGTTTAGTCAAATTCATATATATATATATTATTTTCACAATTATAATTAAATGAATTATTATCTTATATTTTATAAATGTTATTATAATTTAATCGACAATATTTTCTATTAAAAATTAATTTTTTTTGTAATGCTTTAATTTGTAATGTAATGATATCTTAAAATATATATACAAATAAAACAAAAATGACATATTTTAATTTATATAATAATATTTAATATCTCTTTAAATTTAGTTATAAACTATTTTTAAAAATTTTATATTTAAATAAGATTATAGTTTTTGGATGAATAACTTATTGAATATAAATTGTTTTCAAATGTATGATATAATTATCAATTATGTCATTATTATTAATAATAGAAATTTATTTTTACAAATAAATTATGTACAGAATATGATTAATTTCAAACATTCTGTATAACAATGTTATTATTAAATATAAATTATTATTTTAATATAGTATGATAACATACTATTATTATTATGTACTTGAAATATTTTTTTATTTTTTTAGTTTTAGTAACTTATACCCATATTAATATTTATAATTAATATTTATAATTAATATTTATAATTAATAAATAATATCAGAGTTTCTTGAGAATTTAATTTTATATTATATATTAAATTTAGGTTTATATGTATATTTTATATATACATAAAAGATCTAAATAATAATGAAAAATAGTCTAACTTTGATTTTTAAATGTGAATTCCACTAAAAAGCTATCTTTGTTTAATAAACAATATTAATATTAATTTTGGGTACACCAACTTCTTGATTGGGGGGGCGGGAGCTACTGAACACCTACAACTCAACATCGGGTACACTACTGACTGACCAACATTATGGCTTTACATATTGTTAAAATTAAATTTAGTTATTTTAGTTAATTTTTATTTTATAATCTTTAGCATTAAGAGATTACAACTGATAATTTATGTAAAATAGATTTAGTTTAGGTGTGATTCACATATTAGGTTTGCATTTTTGCAGATTTTATATTATACTATTTAGTATCACTAATTTGGATCTTTATTATATCTAATATAAAACACATAAGAATCAGTTTCTTAGACTCTCTGATATATAATATAATTATAATACTGGGTTTGGGTTTAGTATAAATTTATCATTAATTACAATGTTATAATAATACTGTGTTTAAAAAATGATTATTTTCTAACAATATCAGGCACTATGTAATTGTCATAACAAATAACATCATTATTCTCTTTAAATTCAATTTCAGATAACAATAATTTTTGTTTATCTTTTGTACAATTTTTGTATAATTTATGAAAAATTGTTTGAAAATTTATTCTATGAATGGGTTCAGTCTTCCAACAGTTAGCCATCAATTCATAGATAATTTGTGGACAGTCTTCCGGTGGAATCAATAGTATTCCCTGAAGTATTAGTTTGACAACCTTTTCAGTATTTAAAACAATTATTTTTATTATTTTTATCATTTCTACAGTTTGTTATAATAATCAATATTAGCAATAATGAAACAGTTTTAGCTAATAAGTTAATGAATGAATGAATAAATAAATAAATACAAACCTCTTCGTTATTATGACCAAAATATGGCTGTTTTGCTAAAGTAAACACTTCCCAGAGGACAACACCAAATGACCTATTCATATGAATTATTCAAAAGTCGTCAAAATATACATTTTATACATTATGTGGTTTTGTAACTATTAATAAATAATAAAATATTATATATCAGACACAAATCGTTTTTATTAACTTTAATTATATGATAATTACTTATTTTAAAATAAATATAAATAATTATTAGTTAACCAAATGAACATTAATTGTTGGGGTAATACATATTGACTGACTTATGAAAGAGTTATCTAAAGAAGTACACATCTGAGAGTAAACTGAGTTATATATACTGTAAATATTATAATTTGTAATATTGTTTAAAAATATTTTTATGATAAGAAAAATATTATATTTAAGCATTAAATAAGAAATTTTAGAGTCAACTGACTATTAATTTTCACTAAGTTTTATCACTTAATATTTAAACACGATTTTCGTTGTTATATAAGCTTATAAGTCTTGAGATATTAGTTATATTAAATTATTTATGTTTCTATAATATTGTATAGGGATTAACAAAAATGTTATACAGTTTAATTATAATAGTTGTATACAGTATATACTTGAAAATCAACTGCTGGACAGCATATTAGTATAATAAAAGACATATATTTATATTGTTATATATATTAATGAATGACTACATTAATTAAGTATATTTTAGTTAAAAATAGATACATTATTATTCATATAAGTTTAGATACTATATTACATTTGCATAAGAATTTATTATTCTTATTGAGTATTATGTTAATGATATCATTTTATTTTTATATTAAAATTTAAAATTATTTATATAATATATCAATAGTTTATACTTATATTATATTTAGATTGTACTTAAATTCTCGGTAGGAGTGGAAAAGAAAATAAATTTTAGTCAATAACATACCAAACGTCGGATTCAAGAGTAAACTTTCCGTAGAGAATGCTTTCCTGAATAAAAATATAATTTATTTTATGTGTAATGAATTTATAAATATTTTATTAACATTTCATATAACACATTGAAAGAGTAGTGATTTAATACTATAAAGATTTAAAAATAATAAAACAATTCGATAAATATTTTTAAATAAAAGTAACTAACAGAAACATTTGATTTTTTGATAATTAATTTTAGATAATATTTGTTTATTGAAAATTTACAAAACATAAAAATTATATAGATTTTTTTGTTTTATAAATAATTAAAATGTTATGATATATTTTATGTAATAATTTTGATATTTTATAAATGAAAATTATTATTTTAATATTATTTAAATTAATATTTTTTAAATTTAAATAAATATATATATACCGGTATATTTAATTTAGGTCTGTAATGTGATATTAATAATAAAATAATTTATTAGAAAATTCTTTAAAGTCATTGAATTTCCACAAAAACTTTGTCGTAAAACTTTAAAATTCACTAATTTGATCATTATTTTTATAATAAGTGTATTTTAAAACAGTCAAATTTCTAATCTGTTTTAAGCTATACTTAAGTACAATTTTATTATTATTGTTTTAAAAATACAATTTATAACTTAAATAAATGTATAATAATTTTTTATTTACCTTATTATGTAATATATAATTATAAAAATTTTATGTAATTTAGATTTTTTAAATATATGAATTTAAATTAATGTAAATTATAGAAATTTATTAAATATGATTAAATCTTAAGCTATAAATAAAAATTTTATGAAATGAAAGTAAAAACTAAAGTCAGATTCAAATGTTGACTACAAAATCAATAAATTCAAGTGTTGTTTATTTTATTGACAAAATAAATATTTGGTGTAATATATGTCCGGAAATTGAACATATAATCAAATTTGACTTAATTTAATCTATACTCTCAATGAGTAAATTGAAATCAAGTAATGTACGGTAATCATAAATTATTAAAATGTAATATTTTGATATTTACTTGAAATATCAAATCAATGATAAATTAAATATTTATGATTGAAAAATATTTTGATTTGATATATGATTTGAAAGATATTATATTTTAATATAATACTACATATATATTAAAATACATGAAGTATAAGTTATAAAAGACAATTTTCGCAACCAATAATTATATAGATATGATACAGAAAATTATAATATTATAGAAATATAATAAAACAACCGATACTTACTGGACTCATCCAACGGACTGGTAATAGTTTAGATCCGCCCACCTATTCATAAATAATTTATATATAACTCATCAATGGTTTTATCTATTTATTATTTAGAAATTATAATTTTTGATTTTATATTATAAATATTGACAATAAAATTTTAGTGATGCATATGTGGAGTAATATAATATTTATAGGAAGTAATTTACGCCATTAAAGTTTGTTTCTGGTCAATGCTTTCTAGCATTATCAACTGGTTTATATTATAATTTTAAAACTAAATTTAACATTTGTTATTAAATAAATTATTTTTAAAAATTATTTATGTGTTATTTTAAATGTTTATTTTATCTAATATATACATTATTTAATAGTTATAAACTAACTGAATAGTAAACAATAAATATATACGAACTTTATAAAAAATATATTATAAAATTATGACTTAATTTATTAAATAGATAACTTGAATTAATCAAAAATAGTATTTTAATGTTATTAGTGCTTAATTATAATGCAAAACCTTTTTAAGTAAAACTACAAATATAACCAAAAAAATTATTTTTTTCACAGATAATGACACACACTTTAGTACATTGTTTTATGGGATGCATATACAGTATTTGTAATGATTATCAAAACATAAATTTTAAACACTTAAATAAATTATATTAATTTGATTGTTACTCCACCCCTACCGACAATCCATATTGTCTACAGTACTGGTATGTCATAAATAATAAATTATTACATTTTACTGACCATTAGCTCATTAGCGTATTAGCCAATCTTTCAGCCTATTAAGTAGCCTAAGTATCGGTAGACCATAAAATTTTTTGATTAATTTTTATCTAGCTTTCAATGTTAAAAACGAATATAGAATTTAAATGATTTTAAGTCAAACTTGAAAAGTAATGAAAACTAAATTACATTTTATATTAGATTTTAATATTAAAAAATAAATATAAATTGAGTTTAATATATTGGCATTTTCCTCAACAGTATTATCATTACTAAAATATAGACAATTAATTGTAGTTTTTATTTAAATATAGGTTAAGCATTTATAATTTTTACTTTAATTAAGAAAATATAGAAAGTATTAAATATACTGTACCTTATAATAATCACAAGTGTATATATCCCGAGACATACCAAAATCGGATATCTTGACAGTCAAGTCATGTCCAACTAAACAGTTTCTTGTGGCTAAATCCCGGTGCACGAAATGGTTGTCTGCTAAATACTTGCAGCCTATTTTGTATGATATTATGTATCATCAAATTACTTAAGTCTATTTATAATTAATTTGTTACCATTAGCTATTTGCGTTGAAATCCAAATTAATAAATCCTATAGGATTATAATATAACAAATAAAATCATTGTTATTTATAAATAAAATATAAAGTAATGAAAATACAGTACATGTGTTATAAGTATAGGATCTTTGTTAGGTTGGTCATCAATGGTTTGACAATGTGATGGTTGTATCACTTTTTTAGTCCTCAACAATTCAGCCAAGTCTCCAAACATCATATATTCAAACACCATATATGGTATTAAATCGGAATCAGTGACCACAACACCAATTAATTTGATTATATTTTTGTGATTGAATGTCGAAATTATTTCAATTTCTCTCTCAAAATCATCTTTTGATTCTTTCTTGTCTTTTAGCACTTTGATGGCCACCTGTGTTATAGTAGAGTCTGATTGTCGATATGTACCTAAATTATGTAATTATATAAATAAAACATTTTAGTAACTCATATCTCTATTAAAGCTAAAGTTTATTTACAAAATTATTAAATTATGATAAGAGTATTATATCATATAATAAGAAATACTACACATTATATAATTTGACAGCTTTTAAATTGTGATCAATAAAGTGTATAATATTTTTTCAATGTATTTACACAAAATAATTTGTTATTAGATTATATTTATATAAAAGATCAATGTTTTGATAAAATTAATTTCAAGAAAAACTATTAAATTGAATAATAATAAAATACTATTAGATTATAATGTGAAACATTTGTTAAGTTCAAAAATCACTTACAAAATGAATCTTATATAAAAACTGTATTTAATTAATAAGTACTTACAACTTATGTAATATCTATATAATACAAGTAGTATTATATTAAGTCTACAAACATTTAAAACGTGAACATGTTTTTAATGTAAAATGGTATCCAAACATTAAAAACACTATAAACCCATTTAAAGAATCAATTGTAAGATTTAGTCCATTAAAAGATTAGTATAAAATTTCAGACAGAATTTCATACTAAATATTTTATATAACATATACTCTATCGGTATAAAACATTACAGAATCTATACAAATACACGATTACAACATTTAAAGGCAATCAATATTCTTTACATTATATGTTCAGAGTATCACTATTACTTACAACTATTATATGAAATTTTATGAACTTAAAGATTTTAATTTTACAATAAATATAAAAATATATCCTTTATATCTTATTTTATCACAACATATAATCATAAATTTTATGTTTTTAAGTCTGAATAAGTCTGAATATGCATATTCAATAAAAAAATGATTAGTTTTATTAATTATTTTTAAACAAAATTATTTATATAATTAATATAATAATAAATGTTTGGATAAAAATTGAACAAAACCTTTATAAACGGTTCCAAAACATCCCTCTCCTATAACTTCTCCAAATGTAATGTCTTCTTCAAGAAGTTCAATGTCTTGAATTAACTTAAACAATGGTGTGTCCGGAGAACTATATCAATAAATTATTTTAATTATATTATAATTCTGTAAACTATAATATATAAAAGTTTATTTAAATTGTAATAATTGTAAAAAGATAGAAAATATAAATTAATTTTTACAACATTTTTAAATGAGTTATAACTATTTTAGTTTATTTAACATCATATAATTTCAATATTTTTATTCTCACTTAAAACTTTGTTTAGTATATGTTTTATTTGATTTACAATATTTTAAAAAATAAATAAATTCTGTAATATTTAAAAAACTGAATAATGTAAACAATGATGTTGTTATACAACACATTTTATGCAATTTTTTTCAAACAAACTATAAAAAGTTTATTTTCTGAAATGTGTTTCGCTTTAAAACTTTAAAATTCTGAATTCAAATTCGGTTATGACATTAAAACTAAGATATAAGGGATTTATTCAAAAATGACATCTCTTAAGAAACATCGACAAAATGGCTGCCAAAATAGAAAAAATTGAAATTTTTAATTTTTGATACATAATGTACATCAGACTGTAAAATAATTTTGTGATCAATTTGGTCAATAAATTTGATTTTTGCAAATATTAACTAATTTAATTTAAATGCATATTTGGAATATAATGACTAAATTTAGTTGTAATTAATTTTTTGGACTAATAATTATTAGCAATAAATATTTTAATTATAATATGATTCATAGATACTAATTGTTATCAGCGATAAATATTTTGAATCTTTTATAATAAATTAATATAATATATAAAAAATATTGAATATAATATAATAAATATATACAGAACAGTATAAGCAAACAATATTTTAAATATTATATAATTTATATAGACTTTATAATGTTAGTAATTCATATGTGGGATATTTTATTATTTATAAGGAGTAATTAAAGTTTGTTTATGGCAATGCTACCTAGCATTCTCAACTTGTTTATTTTGTTTTTTATGTTTGGTTATTAAATTAATTTAGTTGTTATATTGTTTTTATATAAAATCATAATTTAGAATAAATTAAAATACTTTTTAAAAAAATCTATCCATAAAAAACTGAATAATTAGAAATGTATGGTATATACGGGGCAAGAGGTCAGGGATGGCATTGTATATCAAAATTTATAACTTTCTAAACTCTGTCTTAATGTACAGCAATTACATTATGTTTTAATATATATATAAGATATGTACAAATCATTAATTTTAGTGAAACGTTTTATTGATTATATTTTTTAGATATACAACGAAATGAGTTATTAATGAAACAATACTTATATATATATAAGTACTGTATATTAATTAATTAATTAAACTAAATTAAATTAGTTATATTTTTTATTATTATAGATTAATACTCTTAGAATTCCTTTTAAATCTAACTTTATTTTTAAAATAATTTTAAAAGTATAAAATAATGATAAGAATGAAAAATTAGCCGACAATTTATAAATATCTAAAAGTGAAAATATAAATAATAATTTTTCATAAGAATCTATTTTGTCTAATAGTAGAGTATTGATATTTTTATATAAATAAATTTATTATATATAATTTTTAACAAACTTCAAAAATTTGTTATTGAAAACAAAATGTATGGATGCATGTATATGTGACAGTTTATTTTGCAAATTTTAATAAATATTATTTTTAAATCATTATAATTATATTATAAATTTAAAATAATAAACTGAATTTACAAAAAATTATAAAAATGTATTTTTTATAGTAAATGCTTTTCTATTTATATTTATTAATGTAATTATTATTGTTTAATCAAAAACGTTTTAAATTAAAAATTTAAAATGAGTTTATCGTTTATTTAAATAAATATATTATAGTTGTATGAATAAGACAAATATGATGTCAAACCTGGTATAATAATTAGGATTTGTTACGTACTGTTGCATACGTTTGCTGAATGTACCGGACATTGCTATATGACTGGTCTCACGTTTCCTATGTTTTCTGACTTTTTTATGTACACAAAATCCAATGAAACTTAAAAGTAGTATAAATAAAATGATTGAAATAAAAGCCACTAAAGTATTGAATGTCCAAAATTGTGTAATTTTAGACAATTCCAGGTCGTGTCTTGAAATCTTGGATTTATTACTAGAATTTGTTGACTTTTGTATAAAATTATAGTTATATTAATTAATTGATTATTATTATTATTATTATTACAATATAATAATTATTAATACATTCACATGTGTTGGCAATATTATTGGCGGAGCATTGAGTGCATCCAATGGAGGCTCATATTTATCGTTTGTCGCTATAATATAAATGATATATTTTAATCAATTTAAATTTTATTATAAATAAAAATCAATAACAATAATATTTGTTAAAAATAAAATATATAAATAGTGTTATTATATAAGTATGTAATAAGATATTGCACTTTACATTTATTAAAATTTATTTTTTATAACAAACCTATAATACTAATAATATAATATTTTTTAAAAATAATCTCACTTATGTAAAATGTATATAAAATTTATGTATTTTTAAATGTTTATTCATATAAATTTTAAATTCAATAGTTTCTATAGAAATTAATCCATTTTATTAAAAAGATGACCATTTAGTGTATATAATAACAAATCAAATGCAATCAAATACAGTATACAATACTGTTTGTCATAAATAAAAATATAATGTAAATAAAAAATTTAATTTACAGTAATACTAGATTAACATTAACTTAAATAGATTTAAAACAAGAATA
Organism: Oppia nitens; assembly: GCF_028296485.1. Taxonomy (NCBI): domain Eukaryota; kingdom Metazoa; phylum Arthropoda; class Arachnida; order Sarcoptiformes; family Oppiidae; genus Oppia; species Oppia nitens. Next base: position 1,258,176 of record NW_026533197.1, read on the forward strand.
TTGTGTATAGTGTAAAAACAACTTATATTATATTAAATTATACTAAAAAAATTAAAAATAATATAACAATTAATTACATAAAAATTGAGATATAATTTTTTGTTAATCACTTTAATAATATAAATTATAAACCAATTATAAGCTTAAAGCTTAAATAATAATACTGAAAGCTATCAATACATTTTTATGAATTAACATTATTTTTTAAAATATATATAATATTTTTATCATATTTTTATCATAATTTGATCTTTAATTAATTAAAATTAAATAGTATATTAATATTATATATATAATTTATAAATAGTTTTGTTTTTAATTGTCAATTTCATTAAAATAATTGACTCAACAGAAATATTAATAATATAAGTCTAAATAATATAATAAAATTACTAATTTTAAAAATAAAGGTTTTCATAAATTAAATTTTTGTTTGATTATGAATTTTAATAAATAAATTTTTACTATAAAAATATTATAATTACATTGAAATATATTACAGAGATTTTAATTATTTAAAGTTTTTATCAAACGGACAAATATTTTGTCAATTGCTTAACTGTGTTGTACTGCGGGTCAGCCCAACAATCAAAACACAATTATATTATATATAATTATAGTTTAATCAAATTTCCTCTCTTTTTTATATTCAAAAAATTCCTTAAGTTTTGTGTTGACCGGGAATTCCTAGGATTTCTATTTCCTTGTGTTACCACTTATTAAACCCTAAGCAACACATTTTATTATGATATTTAAAAAACAAATATTATATTAAAATGTATTTTGATTGCTATTTATAAATAGTATCATTAAATTTATTGATTTGAAAATGAATTGTTTTTTGTAAAATATTTGCAAAGTTTTGGTTATAACTATTTATTGTAAAAATATAAAATATAATTTCTCGTTGTAACAATTAAGGGAGAAAAAATTTGAGACATTTTATTAGAGAACTTCCCTCCCAGAGAAAGTTACTCCAACTCTATATGTAATATAAATATACAATATATAAAACTTTAATTACTCACAATTTATGACATATTATTGTCTTCGGTCTTAATTGCGGACAAATTATTGCAATATTGTTTCGGACAGTAATTGTCTCTATTCTTCATCACCGCAATTGCCGTACATTACTGACAGCACTGTTGGTCTTTAGAACTTACGGTGAGAGAGATTGACCACAAAAAATGATAACATGTTTAGTGCTATAAAACTTATTTGACTAGTTTTAAACATAAGTTTTTATATCATATATAATAATATAAAAACTAATTGTAAAACTAAATAGTCTATACATAGCTCCCACTGAATTACTGTCCGAAACATTATTGCATTAATTTGTCCGCAATTAAGGCTGAAGACAATAATAAGCTAAATATATGTCACAAATTGTGAGTAATTAAAGTTTTATATATTATATAATGTGTGATAACATAAACCTAAATAAACTTATAAATATACAACTTTTATATGTAGTGCTCATTAGCCAACATCATAGCAACTATTGCAGTAAAGTTGGAACTCTGGCGTAACTATACTCTAATATTGATAGTTGCAATGTATGACACTTTAAGCAATTGATTCATATGACTTCATAATTAATTTCTAATTATTAATTATTTCTATGTTCTACAGTATATACAGTATTGAAATTTTGATATTTTGTCACATAGAGAACATAGAGAACATAGAGAAAATGGCGGCCAAAGTAAAAAAATTAGGTAAACATTTTTGAGTATAGATTTGAATAAAACATCAAAACAGGCGTAAGGAATCAGCATTAAAATTTTGATATCTCTTCGATAACAGAAAAAATGGCCCCAAAGTAAAAAAAATTAGGTAAAAATTTTAACGTTTAGAAATGTATAGAGCATCAAAAATAATATATAATAGATCAGCATTATTTAAAAAATGGCGGCAAAAGTATAAAAAATTTAATGTTGGGTAATGTATGATTTTCTAAGATTTATCATATATTATGAATATAGAAGTAATTCAGCAATTATTTATAAATCTAATTATAAATTTTAATAATATGGAATCGTTTGATACCCTTCATGACTATAGTTGAGTTTATTTTGTTATACTGAATCACTTAATACCCCATATGTCTAAAGTTTATATTGTAATATTCTGTCATTTGATAATATAAATTTTCTTTTATAAATTGCGTTAATATTAGACAATAAAATTTTATTTTATGAAAGTTTGTTTCTGGCAATGCTTTATAGCATTTTTACTGGTTTAAATATGTATTTTAATCAATATTTTTTAAATATCTGTTTTTTAACCAATAAAGTAAAAATGATTTATGTTAATAATTTGTTTGTAATTACAGTATTTATATACATAAAACTTTACATACAGTATGATATTTCTTAATATTTTCATCTAAAATAAAGTTCATACTGTATTATGTGAGATATAATTGTTTTAAAAAATATAATTATAAATTTTTTAAAATATTATATCATTTGTAAAATATCAAAATAAAAATATATTTTATGCAATAAATAATAGCTCAAAATAATACTTAATTTTTATATATGAATAAATGTAATAACTATACTGTATTTTAGTGAATTTTTTGTGACTCATTAAGAAAAATTGAATGAATAATATATATGATGTCAAAGTCATATATAAATGTGATTCATATTTCATATGATTTTTAATGCTTGAAAAGATACCAAATGTTATTTTAATGTTAAAACAAATACATTAAAACTAGTGTAAAGAATGTATCACTGAATTGAATAGAACTGTGCAAATGTAACGATCCTTATCTGACAGCACTTGTACTGAAATTCTGATGGCATTAAAATAAAATGAAATAATAAAATAAAATAATAAAATATCATATCATTTGAAAGAGCATTACGATGTGAAATAAGTTGCATATAAAATAATACTAAACATATAAATCTTAATAAAAAAGTTTTGCTATTCAATCAATAGAAAAAACAAAACAACAAACAAAAACATTGATATTAAATTGAGACTATGTTTAGTTGAATGAATAGTTTTGAGAGATTGAACCAAAAGTAATATGACATTATGTGAGTGTATTGTAGGTTATATTTTGAGTGATATTGTGAGTTATTGTCTCAGTGGTGAACCAAACAGTCGTTTATCAAACAACCGGCAAAGCATTGACTACTGCACTGTATATGTGATTTCAACACAAGTAGAGAATATAGTATATCGTCAAAGAATATCATAAATAAGTGCTTCCCGTCTGACATATATTCTGTATATTCTGTATATTCTGTATATTCTGTATATTCTGTATATTCTGTATATTCTGTATATTCTGTATATTCTGTATATTCTGTATATTCTGTATATTCTGTATATTCTGTATATTCTGTATATTCTGTATATTCTGTATATTCTATAAACAAGTATAACTAAGTTGTCCGAAACAACTCATGTTTTCACGCATTTCCAAAATAAAAGGTTTTCTTCAAGTATAGAAAAATCTATTTTTAGTCAAATAAAGCATTTTTATGTTCAATGTATTCATTGACATTGCGGTCAATTTTTATTATTTTTTACTTTAGTATTATTTAGAAGATAATTTGAAAACAATTATCTTTAAGATTATTTTGTAATATTAGTTGTATTATTATTTTTGTTGTATTAGTTTTTTAAGTTTACATTTAATTATATAACACTATACAATAAATACAACATATAATTATATTTGATTAAAAGATTTTTAACTAACGGAAGCAAACAATAGTTAATGTAAAATTATTTACATTTTATTAGAGTTAATAACATTGAAATCAAACACTGTGATCAAATTGAAATTAATGCAAAATTAATTGATTTAAATTTAAAAAGATACTTGACTAATAATAATCAATAAGTTAACTTAATTTTTAAATAGATCCATATTATTTATAAAATGCATTTTAGACTAAATCATTACTAAACTATATTATGTAATAAAGCTTAAAGATTACTATTATATTATATATTTTTAAGTGACTAACTTTTAGTGTTTAAATGAAAATACATTATCGATTAATGTGTAAATAATATTAGAGTTCGTTTTGTTACAATAAATCAATAATCGCAAACAAATTGATAAAAAATTAGTTGTTTGAAATAGCCCCAGGTGGTTTTTAATACATTATTATTAACTTAATACATTAAAATGGTTGTGACCAATAGATGCATACATTTTATCTTACAAATATTTTTTTAAATTTAATTTTAATAAATTCAAGTATATAAAAATTTGTAATAAAATGTTAATTATTAACAATAAAATTACTGACCGTTTTTAAATTCACAAGACTTAGTATACGGATCAACAGGTTTTAGTTTATCGCCACAAATACATTGATAGCCATCACTAGTGTCCAAACAACCGGACTCTTCGTCCTCACATATCTTTGCATTTAATATATTAGACAAATGGCACTCATCTATCTCTATAATCAATTAAATTTAACATTTATTTAATCAATTTCTTAAAATTAWAGTAATTTTTTTAATTTAAATATTTTAGTAATTAAACAAATTAAATAGTATATTCATTACGTATTAAAAATTGTGTTAATCACAAAAATTAATTATTTATTTAAAAGTAAACTTTTAATTAATATTAATTTTTCAAAAATTGTTTTATAAATATAAAATTTATTAGTTATATATAGAGTTAGATATCTTCGGGAATTCCCGAAACATTATTATTTATTAAATCGTCGGGAATTTAATATTTATAGAAGTATAGTAACATTTTAAATGGAATTAACGCCTAATGTTTTTCACGATTTTTGGTGTTTTTTGAGAAAATTCCGAAAAATACCAAAAAGAGTATTTAAGTGTGTTTTCCCCGAAATTAGCTAAATATTGATTGACATAACACTTAAATACATATTGAATACAATATTAGCGGCACATCTAATACAATATTAACTCAATATCAATAAATGGGACGATATGTATAAGAAAAAACACACTTTAGACAATATTTTGTTATAAAAATTGTAGTTTTGTATGTATTGTAAACATATTTACTGTAATACTTAAATTAATTAATGTATTTTTAAAAATGGATAATACAAAGTGTAGTTTATAAACTAAAACTAAATGCATTTTTATAATCACTTAATCAATTAAAAACTGAAAATTTTATTGATTATTATTACTATTATAAGAAAAGAACAAAATTTAATTTCCCGATTTTATCATTTTTTACTCCCGATTTTCCGACTGATTTTGGCCATTTAAACTCCCGAAGATGCATAACTCTAGTTATATAGTAGAAAATATTTAATTTTTTGTTTTATACAATTATATTTTGTTTTTAACCTTRTTAATTGAATTATTATTTTGTTATATTAATTCTAATAACAGGTAAGCATTAATTAATTAAATATATTCTTATTTTATTTATATTTATAATAACAAATAATAACGAATTTGTAACTAATAATCAAATCATTAGTTTAGATTAATTAACAAATTTAATGCAAGCATTACTAATAACTATTAAAATAATACAATTTAATTGCTAATTATCTGATTATTTTGAATTTATACGAATCAATTGAGATCTAATAAAGTCTAAGGATTTAAAAAGTAGTAATCATTGAATTATATAATAATCTCTTGTAATTTTCCCAATTTGTTTAGATTATAGTATTGATTGCTATCAAATCGGGTGTAATTATATGTATTTTGCAATTATAATTAGGTAAAATGTAGATCATTAAAATGTTATTATGTCATCTAAAATTAAAATAAAAAGTATAAGAAAAAATTTGCATAAATTTTGAAAATACAATATGTAATTAAAAAATTTATTAATTTTTTATCTAATTCACTTTATAAGATATTACTTAAAATTAAATTAATATAATTTACTAGTATTTAATTCTTTTAAATTTTGTCAATTAACATAAAGTACTTTTACTCGATTTTTTTTGTTATTTTTGAAAGATTTTTAATCTATAAGTATTTTATTAGGTATTTATAATGATTTACTTGTATAGACTTAATATATAATTTAATTAAGTTTAAGATTTAAAAAAATTGTTATTTTAATATTGTTATTTAGCAATATTGATGAAATATTAAAAAAAGATAATTACTTATTTTATTATTTTATTAAATTTATTATTTATTAATTAAAAAATTGTGACATATTTGAATATCACAAYAAAGTTTATTTAATTTAAAAATTTTAAAGGCAACAAAATGTTAAAAATTTTTAATGATCTACATTAGTATATAAATTATAAAATAAAAATTAAGAAGTTATAATCATTAGATAGTTTTTTAGTTATATATTAATATAATATAATTTAATTTAACATATTAAACTAAAATATACACAATATTTTTAATACACTTTATACAGTAAAACTAATTCAATCCTAAATTCAACAAATATTATCGTTTTTGGTTAAATAAATATTTCAAACTCAAACCGAAATTATATTGAGTTATAGTCTTTTTCGGATAACTAACAAAAGACCAATTTTTAGAGATTAATAAATTATTTTTTAGTATCGATTTAGAAGAGTAAACATTGATAAAAGTAAAAGTAAAAGTTTATATCATATATTAAATCTCATTTTAAAWCAGGCGTTTTAAAAAAGTCAAGTACTGTATAAATCATATAAAAGCATAAGTTTTATATAAATTATTGACAAAATAGCGAGAAGTCCAATGTATTTATATTATGTCAAAATTTATTTATTACTTTCAAACCAAAACGTTATATCAATAGTATATTTAATCAAATGTAAAGTTGACTATAATTTTGAATGAATTTAGTCAAAGAGTAATCCATATATAGTTATAAATTAGTGTTTTTGTCCCCATATGATAGTCAGTGATATGATATACCCATATATACTATTCATATAAATTATAATTAACTCATATAAATAAATTGTTTTGATTTTTGAACATTTGACTATAATATTTATATTTTGACATTTGACTGGAAATGTAATTTAAACGCCATTTTATTTTTAATAAATAGACAAAAAATCTTGACTGCTTTTTTTGTTTAACCCATTTCTTAACTTAATAATTGAAAAACAATTTATTGTATTTTGTTCGCCATTTTCTTCATTTTACTGAAGAGATATCAAAATTTTAATGTTAATTCTCTTTACATTATTTTTGATGATTAATCCAAATCCAAAATTTCAAAATTGAAGGAAAAAAAGAATTATTAAGAATTTGAATTCAAATAAGTATTCCTTTAAGAAGTTCGTGAATATATAAAAATATAATTTTACTTATTTATAAAATAACATTATTATATAACAAATTTTATAATTAATTTTTTACTATTAAATATTTAAGTTAAATGATTAATAATAATCCAGTTGAGAATGCTATAAAGCATTTACAGACGAACTCCATATAAATTAATTTAAATATATTAATTAATTTTTAACTATTCTCTGATTTTACAAATTTCTTAATTATTAATATATTATATTAAAAATAAATCAATTAACAACTTTAGTTATGTATTTTTTCAAAAATATTATTGAATTTTGATTCTTAACCCACATCGTAATTTATTTTTTTTTATTTAGGCCATTATGTTATTTGATTTTTAAGAAATGTCAAAACTTCAATTCTGATTTTCTATACTTTATTTTTTTATTTCATATATAATTTCTAAATTAGAAAAATTTTATGTCACACACAGACATATAGAAGTCAAATACGTATTTTTTCTTGAGTTTGTGAAAATGATTACATATTAAATAAAGTAGTTATTAATTTAGAAATGAATAACATTATTTTTATTATAACAAAATAATTAAAATATATTAATTTTATTTTTAGAAAATTTTCTATTTCCTTAACACTAATTATAAATACACCTGAAATGCAAATATTTGTAATATTTGTTGATTAAAGTTTTACGTGACAAATGATTTTTTATCATTAATTTATCTTCAATTAAAATATAGATTGCAATCTAAATATTATAAAAGTAGAATAAATTGYAAATATTGACTATAGTTAGATAAGTCACAAAATATTATATAATAGTTAAACAAAATATGAATTTTTATTAGAATAATTGTCAATAAATAAAATAAAAAACTAGTATTATTAATATATATCATATTTTCATTAAAATATCAGGAAATTAATTTTAAATTAAACTAAACATTATTATTGGAATTAACTATTAAGAAATGCTTACATTATTATTTTGTTATGTTATATAAAAATATATTTTAAGTATTTATATATTTTTAAATAATATATGAAAAAATAGTTTACTTATAATCTAAAACTATATTTTTTACATTTGTAATTTGTACTTACAATTAAATCTATTTTGTGTGGATCTATGTCTAAAACGTGAATATCATCGACAAATCGATGTAAACATTGGTTATATAAAAACAATAAAATAATTTTGTAAAAATAACAAAAAATTAAAGAATTGTTTGTAATTTCATAATAGAATAATATTTTTTTTGTATATAATTATATTTAAATGTTGTATGTTTTAATATTTAATACATTTAATAAATTTTATATTGCAAAATTTTATTTAGATATATATCTTAAAATATATTAAACTACATTTGAGACAATGAATTTTGGAAAATAAAATTTTTGCATTTTAACTTTATTAAAACTAAAAAAATTATGAWAATTACAAAACACGTATAGAATATAATTCTATTAAATGGTGTATCAAATTGACTATAAGTCAAATATTTTTGCAAACTTAACACAAAACTAAGTTGAGGTAAATAAAAAAATATAGTACATTATATTTGTTTTTTTATTTTAACAGAATTCAAATTTCAACTAATATTTTTGTGAGTTTCGAAATTTCATGATTAAGTTTTATAACAAAAACAAGTTACAACTATTTTGACAGTTATATTTTAACAATATAAATACAATAATATATACAATATAATTAATTGTTTGTAACAAATCAGTATTATAAATGGAAATTAAATTATTGTATAATATATAGTAATAAATGATTTAAATTCAACATATGTTATAAATATTTTAAATAGACGTCATATGTTTAAGAGATATTTATAAATAATTATAAACGAAATTCTTTAAGAATATATGTAATCATTTTATAAAATCTAATTATTTCTTATTATAATTTCTATTGATTATTATTCAACAAAATATAAAGCATATATTTATTAAAGCATAATATTTATATTACACAAACTATACTCACGATTAATAAAAATAAATTCTTGATTTCCGTAGATATTTTGRATGACTTGAGAATCGTATCGTTCATTAAATAGATTGTGAAGATATGCCGATATATTAACTGAAATTTGTTTCATTTTTGTAAGTCTTGATAAAACTGCTATTTTTCTTAATCTTATAGCAACTAAAGTGAGTCTACTATTGAAGTAACTCTTGTAGTGATAGCAGTCAATGCTTACTAGACATACACCACAGCGAATAAATTGATGGCAAGTATATACACATTTGATAACTACATGTTTTATACATTATAATTATTTTGTTTTGATATCTTTACAACTAATATATAAGATTAATATAAAGTGTGTATTATTAATTAATAAATATTTTATTTAAAAAATTACATATCTAAATAAATTGTTTAAAAATTATAATTTTTATAAAAACTAAAGTATTTTTGAGCGCATTGTATATTGATTATGTCTACAACTACTGTACTATATTGCAAATGCGTGTTTCAATTGGTATATGAAAACAAAAATGTCAATGAATTTGTTTTTATATTAACAAACAAATGTTTAATAATTTCAATAATATATTAATTTACAATTTATTACCAATTATTTTTTATATCTTTATATTTTTTAAATAAAATATATTGTTAAGATTATTAAGTATATGATATTTAAAGAAAATATAATAAAGTTTACAGTATATGTATACAGTTATTGAAATATTTTATTTAAACAGTTATACAATATTAATTTATCTATAACAAATATTTAAAAATTAAGTTAGTAATCAAATTTTTAAATTATATATTAAAATGAATATTTACATATTATTTTATTTGTTTTTAAATAAGTTTGTGATGTATAAATCTTTTTAAAAATCAGATTTTATCAAATTAAAGTTTTATTAATAATTAAAATTATTTATCGTATTATCACTGAATATATTATTTAATTAGATAAACCTAAAAATAATAGTAATGTTTTATATGTGTAAATTAAACAAAAATATTATATAGGAATAAAAATATAAAATTAATAGAAATTTAGAAAATTATAAAATATAATGAATTTTAACAAAGATTTGACTTTTCATATTTATTTTATTGTAAAAAATTATAAACTAAAAAATAAATCTTTTTTATTATTTAGTGTAAATAATAATGATTTATATTTTTCATTCGTCACAAAATAATATTTTTAATTTACAAAATCTATATTACAGACAATTCTTTCAGTATTTGTAATTAAAAAAAACATTAATGCTTTTAGTTATATTTGTATTATATTTATATTATAATAATATAAAGTATAGACTGACAAAACAAGTTTTTAGAAACCCTGTATTATACTGCAAAACTACATAAATATTATCTGCATTTTTTCTGTATATTAACTTTTACATTCCCGTATGTTAACCTGTATTTAAATAACTGTATATTCCTTTATATTTTTCAAATAAATTAAGTAATTTTAAATTAAATTAAAAATGTAATTAAAATCCAAATATGAACAAATTTATAATTTTTAAAATTAATTTTTATTATATTATTTTATATATTCATACTGTATATTTTTAAAATACTATTAAATATTAGAAACATAGAAAATGTAACTCATAATTATTTTATACTTTTATTAAATCAATTAGTTATACATATTTTTAAAGTGTAGATTACATTAAACATGTCAACACATTTCCTGACGTTTGTATCCGACCCTCCATTCCTGTATAATACAGGCGGCACCTGTATGGGTGGTTAGTCTAAAAAGTAGTATTTTATCTAAATGTATTTATAAATATAATATTAAAAATAATAATAAAAGAAAAGATTATCAAATAAACATATTTATTATTATTATTATTTGACGTAAGAAACAAACATTTCAATTGTAATTTCAAATAATATTTATGTAAACCTCAAGAGATCTGAAGATTTATCATAAATCAGTCGTTTGGAAACAATAATAATGAATATGTCATTCAAAACAGTGTTTAAATTAATCATTTTATGTAAAAACTTTTCTAAAAAAACTATAATATTGAATAATAAAATAAAATTAATATATTAAATATATTTTTATTGTCTTTTATGTTAAAATTAAAAATAATTAATTTATGTTATTATCACTTATTACAGTTATAACTTATAAGTAATTAATTTATAAACATTTTTAAATAATTAATTTATTTTAATAAAATATACATTTCTCTTACTAAATTTACTGAATATTATAATGTACTGTAATAACTAAAATTAACAGTATAAATAATAAACATCATGTAAACTATTTTCTATATGTTATATATGATAAAAATTAAATTTTTTACATATCTTTGAAAAATTTCTAATTAAAAAATTCAATAAAAAAAGATTTATCAGTTTTGTATAAATTGAATTTTCTGTAGTAATTAAGATCTCATTTTATTAAATAATTTATATTAAAGTTTTTAAATAATTAAAAATTCTATTTACAATTGATATTATTGCTATTGTTTTATTATCTATAGTAAATATTAATGAAAATACTAAACAGAAATTTAATTTTAAAAGTTATTTATTAAATATATATTTTTTAAATTGTTAAAAAAATTTAATTAAGAAATACATTTATTAAATAAAATATGAAGTTTATATTAAATATCTTATTGCGATATTTATCTCAGCAAATATGCAATATTAACATTTGTTACTATAATTTAATTCAAAGTTATTGAAAACTCAATTATTTTTATTAAATAAGTGTCAAAATTCATTGCACTCAAGAATTATAAGTATTAGTTTAGTATTAAGTATTTTATTAATAACATTATAATATTATATCAATGTTAGACAACTACATAAACAAATCAATTAATATCAGTTTATTATTATTATTATTAATTTTAAAAATACAATTAAATTAAAAAATTAAAATTATGATAAGACTGTGTATATGAGTTACTAATGATAGGATAAAAAAGAGAAAAAATTATAATATACTGTATGTCTGTATGTATGTCTGTGTGTGTATAAGTGAGAGTGACATCTGTTGTGACAGTAATATAGATATAGGTTTTATATTAATTATATACTGATTTTTATATATATTCACAGTTAGTTAGTTAGTATAATAAATATACTATAGATATACTGTACTATAGTTGCTTAAAAACTGAATAAAATAATAAAAATTTGTAAATTATATAATTGACTTTATGTTAATTCTCAAAAAATTATACGAATCAATAATACGAATTCATTAGAATTTTAGTTATTAAATATCAAAACAGTATTTTATTATTATATAACATAATTTGATTATCAATTTGATAATCATGGGTATTGTATAGTATAGCTGCCACTTGTTGTTCACGCGATTAATATTTAATACAATTTTAAAGATAAATATATGAATGTCTCGTGAATTACTATTAATTTTATTGTAAATTAGAGAATATTTTCTTTGTTAATCTTGAAAGTTATGTTTCTTTTGAAAGCTATGACTTAAATTTAGTGAACAAAATGATTAATCTAAAGACATTATTTAGACTAATACTTGTCTCACAGGACAATGATTAACTGGTGTATAACAATGGGTTTATTATTAGCAACTAAAAAGTGTCCCATTTGTGACAACGAAATGGTAAATAATTAATTTGCAAAAAAATACATTAAAAAATTATTTTCGTAGAAGATAATTGTCAAACAATTATCGTACCGGTATGGACAACCTCATGATTATAGACTAAGTGCTTTGAATAATACGTGGTTTTCTGGATCAAAGTTTAGCATTGAAAACATAATAATCTTGACGTTCGGCACAACAAAATATGAGGACATTAAACGAGAAACAAGTGATTTAACTAAAACAACATCTCATAACACTATAAGTGATTGGCTTAACTTTTGTCGAGAAGTGGTATTTGATTGGGTCGAAAAATATCAATAGTTGATCTCTTAGGAGGAGAAGGTAGTATATGATACATATTTAATTATGCACGTTACCTAAACCTAATTATAATGGTAATACCAAACTGATAGTGTATTAGTGTTCTCTGTTACCTAACCTGGAGTTCCGACCGCAACCTAAACCTAATTATAATGGTAATACCAAACTGATAGTGTATTAGTGTTTGCTCTGTTACCTAACCTGGAGTTCCGACCGCAACCTAAACCTAATTATAATGGTAATACCAAACTGATAATTATGTTACCTAACCTGGAGTTCCGACCGCAACCTAAACCTAATTATAATGGTAATACCAAACTCATAGTGTATTAATACCTGGAGTTCCGACCGCAACCTAAACCTAATTATAATGGAAATACCAAACTGATAGTGTATTAGTGTTTGCTCTGTTACCTAACCTGGAGTTCCGACCGCAACCTAAACCTAATTATAATGGTAATACCAAACTGATAGTGTATTAGTGTTTGCTCTGTTACCTAACCTGGAGTTCCGACCGCAACCTAAACCTAATTATAATGATAATATTTTGATAACTTTTAATTCAGGAGTTGTCGTGAGAAATTATACAATAGGTCGACTAGTTGATGGGACGTGGATTTTAGGTTTAGTTGAGATTCAAATAGGAGCTAATTGTCGACGTGGAGGTAGATTTCGTTTAGAAATATAAATAAAAGAGATGCCGACACTCTTTTACCTTTGATACGTAAGCATGTAAAAATTGGGACAACTATTGTGTCTGATGTTGGGCTGGTAGACTAACAGACAATGGTATAAATGATAGATAAAACATATTATTAAGTTAATTAATTTTTTAATTTTTAGGTTTTGTCCATTTTACTTATCATTAGTTTGTCAATTCACATACCGGTGCAAACACACAGACCATTGAATCTATTATGAAACGCAATCTTTTAAATATACCACAAGATAACCTTTATCTACATTTAGCCGAATATCTTTGGCGCCGACACGTATTCACAACAATTTAGATAATTTTATTTTTTTATTGATTGTATAAAACAATTATACAACCCTTTAATGTAATTTTAATTACAGTATATACAGGTATATATATATTAATTTGCAATGTAAAATATTATTTCATAATAATATATTTATATTTAATAAAATCTATTGTAATATTCGTATATTTAACTTTAAAATTGTATTAAATATTAATCGCGTGAACAACAAATACTATACAACAGCCAAATATATAATTAACGCAATTTTTATATAAATGACAGTAAATGATTTGAGTACTTAATTATTTAAGTATTTAATTGATGAATGCATTGCATTGTACAGTTCAAAGTTATATTTATTTTTTTTATTGCAATTATTACATTACATTAGTATAATACATTAATCTAATGTTATATTTGATTTAATAAGTATTTTAATATATTATTTTTATTATAATACACCTATTAATTATGTATTATGTATTAATTATTAATTATTAATTATTTATTATTTATTATTTATATAAATTATAATAACAATAATAATTATTATGAAAATTTTAAGAATATCAGTAAATAGGTATTAAATATTATATTTTGTTTATATTATAACTTAATAGATGTCTCTCTATTTACAAATTGTGCTATTTTTACAATGTTATACAATAATTGTTACTATATTTAAAAATACTGTATTATATAATACTATACAACAATGCAATCATATATCATACAAAATGTATCTATAGTATCATATAAAAAATCTTATTAATATAATATATAATAATTATTTTAATTATTCAACGGTAATGATATATTTAAATATTAAATATATTTAAAATAAAATGAGCTAAAATTCAAATACTATAAGTTTACACTTTTGTTTATTCATTTTTTCTACGTATCTCTTAGACAGACAGAGAGAGAGAGAGAGAGAGAGAGAGAGAGAGAGAGAGAGAGAGAGAGAGAGAGAGAGAGAGAGAGAGAGAGAGAGAGAGAGAGAAAGAGAGAGAGAGAGAGATTTATATAAAACAAAATATTAAAATACTTTTATTGTATATGAATTTATAGTAAAAAATTGTACAGTAATTGAAAACGATTTATCAAAAAAATTGAAAGAAAGAGAGAGAGAGAGAGAGAGAGAGAGAGAGAGAGAGAGAGCTAGAAATCAAATAAACGGATCGATACAATCAGTCATGTTATAGATGTGATGGTAGTGCCGGTGCTTTCACTCTCTATTCCCCACATTATCGTTGATTTCTTTTGTTAAAATGTCTGAATTTATTGCATAACTATTCACCGATTCTTTACTTTTCAATGAATATATCAAAATAAAAACAATGAATTTATATCATAACATAAAATGTCAAATCTATTTATTTCGAGTTTTATTTCAATTACTATCTATTTTAAAAACATTTTAATTAGTGTTTAATTCATTAATAAATATTATAATCATAGCTAGAAATAGTAATGCATTTATTGAGTAAAAATAGTTAACAATTAACTGATGGATACGCGTGAAGAGCAACAATGAGATCGCAAATTGCTGTCTAAGCAGTTAATGTTGTTTTAAAATCACTATAAAAAGCCATTTATTTTGATTTCTGTTCGCATGTTTTGTCAATATTTCCGGTTCACAGCAACTGATTTGTGACTGCATTTTATCAATGATTTTAAAACAAAATAAACTCAATTTAAAACAGTTTAAACTTAGTTTACATGGATTTACAACTTATATCGATTTAATATTATTTATGTTTTAGTTTATGCTTTTAAAGCATACGACAAATTCATGAAGTGCTGGGGTATAACAGGTCATAGGTTAGCATTTCAGGTATGGTATGTTATGTAGAGTATAGTTTAAGTAATGGTAGGTGTATTGGTTGGGTGTATTGGTTGGGTGTATGTGTGAGCGTCAAGCAGTCTCGAGTATCACTGTTTGATCCATTAATTTCTTAAATATTTTTGTAGCTTAAAGCAAGAAATAGTTGAACATTGAATAACATATAATTTGCTTCAATAACTCTGTTTTTACAAACATTTTAACTATTTGTAACTATTTATTGTTTGTGCCGTTTGTTTGGATGTAGGGAAGGGAAGGGCATTCTTACAGTGTTGGAGTGCTATGGGAAGGGAATGTTGTGAAATGGTTGGTCTGATGTGATAATGTGATAGATTGAGCTATTAATTGGGTGTGAGATGACTATTGTCAGACAATTATTCAGAAGATACTATCGATGCTATTAATACACTCTATTCAATAAGTTTATGTTCACAAGGCTTGTAATAATAATTATAAGAGTCTATAAGTTATATGATATATAATATAATATAATATAATAGATTGATTTGTGAAAAATAGCAATTAGTTCAATATTATTATTGTTTTGTTGCCTCACAACACAGGGATGCCATTCAGTGAGAGAGAGAGAGAGAGAGAGAGAGAGAGAGAGAGAGAGAGAGAGAGAGAGAGAGAGAGAGAGAGATTCAGTTATGAGTTTGGGTTGAGTCGACTGATGAAAGCCCAGAGACATAGCATAGAGTACTATAGAGTATATGCAATAACTAAGAGTTGCTTTTATTGTTTTGCACTTATGCTTGAATTACAAGCACTGGTAATAATAAATTGCTCAATAAATTAAGTATTGCATTACTATTGCTAGAAAATAAACTGGAAAAAAGTGCACTTATATTACAAATTAATATTTATTATACGCTTTTATTACTGTAATTCACACAACTTTTATCGCTCCCTTGAAATGCTAGAAACGACTGTAACTTGCAATACAAGTGCTATTTCTACAAATGAGACGATAACTATTGAAACATTCAATCAATAAAAGATAAGCTCTATATCTATGATACCTTAGAAATGACTTTTAATAAGTTATTTAACTTTTACTGTTAACTTCAAGATTCAGATACCAGAGTATTATTCAATTGAATGACCATCTGTTGCAATCATACTATAAAACATTGACATATATTCTCTTGTATTATAAGCTTATCTTGTATTCAATCATATAATTTGAGTTAAATTACTATAACAATCAAAAACTTGTCATAAATGTAAAGTTTGGACACATTTGTCATAACATTTAGTTGATTTCATTATAACATTTAGGAAAAGTACTGTTTATTGAGTTAATTGAGTTTAAAAAAGTGAGATCTTTTGTCATTGTGTTGAGTAATGCTATCATCACAGAGACATCAATAATGACTGACTGGACAAGTGGTCCAGTGTTTGGACAAGGATTCAGATGAACGCCACTATTAAACAGAGGACAGTCATAGCTAGTGATGGCTATGATGTGAGAGGGGATGCAATTGTGCTATTGTTGTGCCAGTTATGTGACATACTGTTAGTTCTCAATTGATTGATATGGACTAAACCCCGGTGTATAGCTCTGGTGTATAGCACTGGAGTATAGCAGTGATGCAAACAAGTAAATGGTTTTGTGGATCGCTTTACTCTCAAATCAGTCTCCCTTTTCTGTGTCTGTCTGTGTATTACATTAAAGCTATTTTGTCTTTTTTGACACAAACATGACATTTGTAGTCAAACAGTAACCCCATAAGCAAATCACTTACCAGTGCTAACTGTGAGCTCAGGTTTATCATTACTATGACATTAATATTAAATTTACATCCGATCTATATTACACTACAAATTTAAAATTTTATTTTTTTATTTGACAATCAATCAAACATTAAATACAAAAAAACAATATCAGACATTAATCTAATAAACATTTCAAACATGAATGCAGTCATAAACGAACCAAACATTATATGTTTTATATTTTGTATAAAATATTACTTAATTTTATTTTAACTTTGAAAAGTAACAGAAACACACAATACTGTAATATATGTTTACTGCAGATAAAGTAAATGTAGTAATATATAAACTTAATTATAGGTATATATCAATGAAATTAGTTAATAATAATAAATCAATAATATAATAATAATATTATTATTAAAATGCATATGCAATATGTAATTTAAAATCAGCAATGATTTGTTGTGTGCATCCTTTTATCTATAATTTCAGATATAAATTTATTACTAAAAACTATAAAAAAAAAGTTTATATTTGCATTGCATTTAATATATAATGGGTTGAACAGTGAATATAATACAGGAAAACGGAAGTTTTATCACAATAAATAAAAAGTGAGGAAAAAGGTATAGAAAAATGAATGTAAGAGAGAGAGAGAGAGAGAGAGAGAGAGAGAGAGAGAGAGAGAGAGAGAGAGAGAGAGAGAGAGAGCAATGCATTAGTTGGTGAACTAAATTCAACATAATTTTCAAAGCATATACTATTGAGTGGTGTGTTTGGCGATTCTCTTAAAATCTGGCAATAAATTACTTTTTTGCATAATCCATCAATGTCAACTTGAATAAATAAATGCTATGTGATATCTACTCTATTTCTCTCTCTCTCTCTCTCTCTCTCTCTCTCTCTCTCTCTCTCTCTCTCTCTCAAATGCCTCACTCACTCACACATTAAAGTAATATTCTATGCAAAGCTCTTATTGTGGCATTTTTTGAGATAAATAAAGTTATATTATATTGGAATAAATACTATATATATAATGCTATATATATATAGTATATATTTATAAATATATATACATATATAGAATTATATGTATAGTAGAAATAATGGTAAAGCCACAAAGACACACAATAAATGTAATCAATCACTGGTATGTTTGAGAGACAGTCAGATAAATTACGAGTGCGAACATTATAAGTATGGCCTCCATATAGCCAGGTGTTAGCAATGCTATCAAAATCAAGATATCGTTGGTATATCTACTGACTATATGTCTATTTTATGTTCTTTATATGTCTACACAATTACACACATGTGTGCAAACGTTATGTTCATTATATTGCATATGTCTTACATTATATTGAATTGTATTATAAATTGAATAGCCATAAGAAGTCGGTATATATAATGGATTTATATAATTTCATAACTTATTTGTGTTTCTCTTTAATCAAATGTTTTGAAACTTTTTATTTTGCTAAACATTAGATAGCCTTCATTTGCAGTATTTCTAGTTAATAATTAGAGGCAATGTTAACGATATAAAATTAATCTGACGTTTGAAATAAATGTAAATGAGATCATGCATTGAAAGGTTTAGTTTAGGCCAAAAGTTTGCAGTTGTGATCATCATTTCAATAGTGAACACACTTTTTCCAAAGCAATCTCTCTCTCTCTCTCAACAAATAAAGTGAAAAGCATATGATATTATATACAATAAGTATATCGATATACGGTTTATATTTATAAAACATTTCAGTTTCAGTTCTAAAGACAAATGAATAACTTTAAACAATGACATAAGTTTAGCAGTTATTGCAGTTATTGTTTAGTAAAAACAAAAGACAAGTTATAACAAAGCTGTCAAAAATATGTTTATTTGCACTAATGGGGGCAATAAGGGAGGGGTCGACAAACAAAATAATTGAACGCAAGAATCGAGAGAATAAAGAGTGAGAACAGAGAAAGAGAGAGAAAAAACATTTTTGGCACAAATTTAATTAATTTCATGACAATAGCAGTCGTTTAATTAATTAAACACACTATACATTGGCTATAGTTTGAGCACAAGTATATCGTATGTGTCGACACAATGTTTAAAATAAGCTCTGCTTTTTCAATCTTTTGCTTTTGCTTTTGCTGTTAATTCCCAGCTATTTGTTGCCTTTCCCTCCCTTTCAATAGCCTAGTCTTGTGGTTAACTATGCCTCTGCTCTCCCCCACCTCTTTCTCTATCAATATTTTATGTAAAAACGCTTTTATATTATCAAAATACTTGTCTCTCATCTCTACTGTTGATAATAACAATACAATATATATATATTATATAATGAAATGAATACAAAACATTTTGTGAATAACAATCCTTTGAATCGGCAAAAATCCAAAATCCATTTGTTTGACAATCAGAAAACTTTCAAAATACTTGTATTGAAAACACATTATTATCAAAATTTATCACTTTTTCCAATTGAATGACTCATTTGGCTTAAGACTTAATTTAAATTAAAAATAAACATTGAATGGCATTTGTTTTATAAAAACATTGAACTTTGTATTATTTTTAATTAGTTTATATTTAATATAGAATTCCTTAATAATATTGATATAATATTTGTATTATTCATTCATTATTAATAATAGGACTAACAAACAATTATATTATATTACAGAAATGTTGAGAAAAAACAAGAAATTCAAATGTAATTACTATAACACAGAAGTAAACAGTGATGTGATATGATATGTCGTTTTGATAAATAACTTATCAGTAATTATATATTTATATCAATTCTAAAATTCAATATTCATATAATAATGTTTTATGAAAATTAATAATAATATTAATAATAATTACAGTATAATTATTAATTATACACTAATGTTATCTATTGTTTTGTATATTAATTTATATCAATGTAAGTGTTACTTATTTGTATGTTTTATAATATATTTGGCCTTTCAATAATACATACTAATAATAAATAGCTCAAATAAATGATAAAATTATTTTTTAATAATGATAATAATAATAATAATAATTTAAATGCATTATAATTTTATGCAAAGACTATTGTTATATAAATTAGTGAAAAGTTTTCAAAGAGTTTGTAAAGCAATGAAATATTTTCGATAATATTAACTACTAATCGATGACTTCTGTCAGTTGTTTTGGTGTTTGTGGCGGAGGAGTGGGTGAAGACTTAAGTGAAACTTGTTGTGTGTTTTGTTTGTTTTGATTCATCTGTTGCTGGTTTTGATGGTTTAAATGTTTTGATTGCAACTCCTGTTCCAGTTTTCGACGAAATCGACGCTCTTTTTTGAAGCGCTTCTGATATAACACTAAGACATTAGAGATAACAGACATTTAAATTAATGAGAATTTGAGTTAACATTATATAAAGCAAATAATATTAATGATATTAATAATATTAAATATAAAATTTGTAGCGACTATTGATTAAATGATTTATCAACTCTTACTTCTGATTTTTTGTTCTTCATTTAATTGTTTTTCCAAATGTTCTCTCATCTCCCGTTCCCTTTCCAGTTGAACCGCCAGTTCAGCCCTCAGCTCAGCTATGCGTCAAAAAAGGAGACAAAAAAGAGTTGAAAGTATATAACTATATACTGTTGCGTTAATACAATAGTCGTTTAATATATAAATATATACAACAGTTTCCCAACGTTTCCATTTAAATTGTGTTTATATATACACATATCTGACAGTAAGCATTGAATAAAAAATTAATTAAATTTAAAATACATTAAAAAGTGACTACTTTAATGTAACGGGTAATAAACGAAAAATATTTTACCAAAAATATACTTAAAATAAATTTGTATGTCTTTTGGGGGTTTCTTAAATTATTATGTTTTGTTAAAAAATTCATTTCAAATATTTAACAACTAATTGTGTATAAAATAGCACATATTTTTCGATAGATTTTAATGCAAATGTGATTTACATTAAATCAAAATTATATATTTATATTATTATACAAATGACTACTTATAGTAATATACTGTATGAATATTATGAAGACTAGCAAACATTTAAAAGCAATATAAATTATATCATACAGATATTATTGCTGATCATTCAACTCATTATATTTGTTTAAATAAAAAACAGAAAGAGAGTAAAGGGGTTTTTTATAATGACTTTAAATAAAATGATTTTAAAGTTAAATATATCACAAAAACTTTTTTAATATTTCTTTAGAAAAATTGTTTAAAAATATATAGAAAAATGTATGAAAAGAACTGATTATTATTGCGTTAATTTTTAAGTTGAACTTAATTTTTAAAATACCGAGAATTAAAGTCATAAATGCGTGAAAAAAGTAATTTAATCCTTTAGTTAGTGAGAGTGAGACCAATGAGAGAGAGGGACGATGAGAGGCGGTTGTATAGCTGAGGGAGGGATGGAGTGAAGTTGGAGTACATTTTACGGTTGTAATTACAAAAGCTGTAATTTTTAGACTCTTTTTATAAAAATAAAAAGCGTTTTTATCGCATTTCAACAGAGACTGCACTGGCATTAGTCCATTGCTTAATGTTTTAATGAGTTTATAAAGCAATGCAAAGTAGGGGATGTTAGCCATAATAAGGGGTAAAACACACATTCATTGCATTACTTTACAAAAGCAAAGAAGTTAGCATTGCATCTGTTATGGCATAGACTGAAGCATTGATGCAAATAAATAGAGATAAGAGTGGCTTCAATACTAAATAACTTGTATATATTGGTATATATACTTAAAAAATTAAAACCAAAATTAACTCCAGTTTTGTGTATACTTTATTTAAATATATGATCAAGAATTGTGAATAATATAGTGAAAAAACAGAGCAAACATTAAAGAGTACATTACTTTTTTGCATATACTTTACATCGCTTTACTACTAACTCACTATTAGTAACTCATTTTTATTTCATTTCATTAATTCATTTAACAGTGTATATGTATGTATGTGTATGTGCTTTGAATCAACCCATAGGTTAATTGTTATGTAGCAATCATTTTATTGACCAAAAAAAAGTTGATTAATAAAAAACTACTACATTTCCCCACTAAAAACTTTATTTGATTACATGAAGTTGAATATAATTAGCAAATAAAACTTTTCTGATTAATTATCTAATTGTTAGCTACGGTGTAAATTCAATGTTTTAGTATTTTTATAAATTATACTTTATTTCTATAATATACACTATTTATATTTTTTAAAACAATATTAGTAATTTATTAATGGAAAATATTGTATATTATGTTTAATATGAAATTCTTACATTTAAGTTAACCACACTTTTATTTAAATAATTATCGGTTACTTATTATTTAATTATAATATTTTCTGAGATATTATTTAAAAATATATTAAAAGTTTTTATTGATGTCATGGATGTCTAGTAAGTTTGAGATTAGTTAAGTGATTGTATGCAATAATTGATACCTTTTTGTAAATGCAATTGTGTTTGTTGTTGTCTAGCATTATGTGCAGCAATGGCAAGAAGTCCCTCAATATTTCTTAACAAAGTTTCCAAACAATGTTCCGGTTGTTGGCTTTGTTGCTGTTGTTGTTGTTGTTGTTGTGTATGTGGAGGTGTTGTCGAGCTATTCCTATTGCTTGCCGTTTCACTGGCTGTTCCTCTGCCACAACTTATACCTGATGTAAGAAAAATTAGATAATAATGATGTTGTCATATGTATGGGTCTATTGTATGGGTCCTACCATTAAAACCAGAACTGCTGACAGGATTGTTGCTGTGGTTACTGCTGTTATTGCTCTCGACATCGTCTTCATCGTCGTCATCATCGGTAGAGTCGTCATTGTTTGCAATATTATTATTATTATTGTTGGATATATTTGCTGATATATTATTTGCATTATTATTAGTGCTGCTATTGTTAGCATTGTTGTTATTATTATTATTATTATTATTATTATTATTATTATTATTATTAATTGAGGTATTGTTGTTATTAATTAGATTGTTGTTAATGTTATTATTGCCGGTACTGTTGGCACTAGTGTTACGAGAGCTTAGGTTAAGTGCGGCCGAGTTTGGCAACTGTTGCTGTTGTTGTGACAGAAGCCATAAATAAGCGGCCGTCGGATTAAAGTCAGAACCGACACCACCACTGGTGCCGTCCGACGTAGAGTTACCATTGTTTCCGTGATGTGATGCTATAGCCGGAGGGGAACTTGAATTGGAAAATCTGTATTTAAAAAGTTTAGATATTTAATATTTAATTAAATAATTAATGTTTTTTTAAGGAAAAATGCCGACAATTTATAAGTAAAAAAATGACTTTATTTTAAACAAATTCACGACTTGTTTGCAATTAACAAATACTTATAATATGTAACTGTCTTTCTTAACTAAAAATAAGTACAAATATTTTTGACAATTTGCAGATTGATATCACTTACTTCATAGCCATTACAAGAATTGCAACTATTTTTAAAGGTTTTATCTAAAAAACATTAAGATATCTGGAAATCTTAATTAACTTAATATATATGCTTATTATAAAAACTAATTTATTATGATCTTATTATAAATAAACATATTTTAGATATAAGTTTCAATTTTAATGTTATTTTTTTGCCTATTAAATGATTATTTTATTATTATTAATATTAATTTATTTGTCATATATATAAAAGAAAAGCTCTTAAAGAAAATGTTTATTATAGTCTTATTCATAAACTAGTTATAAATCAATACGATTTGTGAAACATAGGAAACGTTTGATAGAAATGCCATTTACTATATATATTGAAATATATATCTAAATGTGTGACAAATAAGAAGTGTTTTTCATATGAAATAGTGAAGTGAATGGAGAATAAGTTCGACAAACAATTGAATAAAAAGTTAAGAATGACTTCGAAAAGTTGTTGAGAGCAGAGTTGGATCTATTGGTCTGAATAGTGAACTGTCTCTACATTACAATATTGGTTTGAGAAAAAAGTTTTGTTGATCGGAGTTAATTTAGTCAGACATTGTGAGACAGTATGATTGATGACGGCTTTAACGCATACAACTTATATAACCATTACTCTATACACACACACATACACACATACAACCATCACCTCACAGAATAACACAATCACAAAGTATGGGAGAGCTATGGGAGAGAGAGAGAGAGCTCACAGAGAACTTGCGACACCCAATGCTGAGAGTACATAGCATTGCCATATCATATGAGAGAGAGAGAGCTAGTAATTAATCATTCTCTAGTGACAGGGAGGGAAAGAGAGAAATAAATTTTGAATTTGAGTTTTTGAGATCATAGCATAATCTTTGCATTTTGTGCTATATATATATCAATATATATATATATATATATATATATATATATAAAGCATACTCTTTTCATGAGTCGGATCTACTTTGACTCGAATTTACTGTACTTTTCCTATTGCGTTAAGCTTTGAATTTACCTAAAAAGTTGAGTTCACTTGGGTTTGAGTTTTAAAATTTAATTCAATCGATCGCTTTGATTACACCAATGCTTTTAATATGAATTGCATTTTTAATATTTTATATGTTTTAAAAATTGCTTTTTAAGACCTAATATGGAATAATATATAGAAAAAGAAACTTATTGTTTAAGGGATCCCAAAAAATATCTGTTGCTTTCACTAACTTTATATAATATTTTGAATTTTGTGATAAAAACTCAATATTTTATTAGTTATAATTAAAAATTAAAACAAAAATAGATTTAAGTTTTGATATTTAACAAAAATTGTTAAAATAATTAATTTTGTTTAGTTTATCCCGTCTAAGTGGTGACCGGTTAGTGATATGTTAAATGTAGTAAATGGTTGATAATATTATATCTTTAGAATCTTTATCCAAAAAATCTAATGTTGTTTACTGAATGAGCGATGAGATGGTCACAAATTGGTCCAAATAAAAGAAATAGTGTTTTGTTTGACTGTTATATAGTTTCAGTTTGCAATGTTTGTAGTGTGTTATGTATGTAAGCATAGCAAACATAGCAAACATATAATGTAATATAAGTGCTCATCAATTACTGGTCGTGACAAAGACGCGGCACTACATCGACAACTCAGTTGTCACAGTAGTAGTGGTACAGTGTTTACTGTATTTGTAATACAATTGAATCGAGTCATTGATAAGATTTGCACATTTTGTTTGAGAGAAACACAGTTTGTGAGCAAAAAATTTCTTCATTGCTTTTTAATTATATTAACGAGTGTTTGAATGAGATAACAAAAAAGTTTTTACTCAAACTATACTCAACTTCGCGACAGACAAAATGATTAATGACTTTGCATATTAAGACTCAATGAGAGCAATGAGACCAATGAGCACATTGTGTTATATGAAAAGCACATATACTTTATACAGTATATACAGTCAAAGGCACGCCATTTCTCGCATTCATCCCTCACTCCAACTCTTCTCTCATAGCCATCCTATCCCTTGTACTCTCTCATAATAGTTATATAGTGGGCACTGCGTCTCTCTCTCTCTCTCTCTCWCTCACTCACTCACTCACTCACTCACTCACTCACTCACACACACACACACACACACACACACACACACACACACACACACACATCCCAAACATCTCACTCACTAACATCTCTTAAATATGCAAAATATTTTCATTTCATATCATATTTGTGGGTAATATATATGGCATTTTCAATATTCAAATACTCTTATGTTTCCATAAAATCATTCAAATATATATTTATTTTTTTAAGTGTCAGCAATGAGTACCAATGAATGTCATAAATATTAACTTAAATATATACCAATAGAAATATATATTATTTTATATATAAAATAGTTAACTTAAAAATAACATATATTTCATTATTTCTATTAATGACTTCGTATAAATACTGTATAATATAGTATAATATAAATACTATTATATATAAATATGCTTTTCAACAGCACTTACACTAAATTTCACTTAAAAGAACTTTCAAGTCTTATTCACAAAATATCATATAATTTATTTATAATTTTTTTAGTTTTCACTCATTTTAAAATTTATATAAATTTATTGAATATATATTCTTAAATAGTTGAAAGCAATTCCTAAACAAATAGAAATTTTATATTTAAATATTAATAAAATAAAATATAATATATCAATATTATTCTATATGAAATAAATATACATTTTTTATAATAGATTATGTAATTTGTAGATAAATCTTAATTATTAACAAAATTATAAATTGAATGCAACTATTTTTATTTTTATTAAAAAAAATTAATTAATTTATCTTTTTTTACTAAAAGATATTTAAATAGAAAAATATGAGTTTGTATTAATACTATAAAATATCTATTTATATATTTATTTTAAAATAAGTTTTGGTCATATATTTAGAGTAAGTATTTATGATTCAATATTTTCACAGAAATCAAATTGACTTTATTAGCATCACATTTAACAATTGCTGATACCATTAAAACCATTGCATATTAAAAACCATTAAAAAGTATAAGTTATGTTTTTCTGTGTTAATTATGAGATCTTAAATACAATTGGATTGAGAATAAAGTGGTTTAGAAAAATAATATAAATATTGTATAAATAATAATAGAAAAAGATGTCAGACCTATGTGGAAGTCCAGGCAGTCCCAGAGCTGCAGCTGCGGCCACAAGTTGTTGTTGTTGTTGTGGTGTTGGCGTTGAGCCGGTTGTAAAATGTTGTAATAACGGGAAGGCAGCCGAATAGCCGTTTGCGGCCAACATAGCAGCAGCCGTGGCAGCGGTTGAGTTACCATTTGTGTTAGCACTGACTGAATTGTGTTGCTTTAAGTCTAAATCTTTATAAGAAAACATTATATCAGTCTTAGTGTGTATCAGTGCTATAGAGTGATAAGTATATCATATAACTTATACTTGATATAAGCGTGCATTCAATACATGTAATGTATAAAGTGATTTCAAATTGAAGGCCTAATGATGTGTTTCACTTACTTTCACTGCCATAATCGGTATCATCAGAGAAACGAGGCTTTTTAGCAGTTGGATAGCCCAGGAATGGCATAGCATTATGTTGTGTGTTTGAGTGTAAAGATGCGGGCACTGGGCTTACAATGCCTGTTCGTTTGGGTGGACGTCCCGGCCTTTTAAATGAAATCATAGCCAATAAGATAACGTAATAGTGTTATCATTTTGTCAACTAATTGTAGGGATAGGTATGTCTACATGTATTAAAATTCAAATTGCAAGTCATAAGTATATTAATGTAAAGCTTGACGTATTAAAGAATAAATTCAACAATTGAATAATTGGTGAGAAATTGACTTAAGTTAACATATAATTTAGATAAAACTTAATTTTCATAATGATTGCCATATAATGATTGCCATATAATGATTGTGTTTAAATGATTGCTTCTGAACTGTAAGCAAATATCAATCAAAATATATGTTTAAAGAAGTTGTAGTGAAATTGCTTCTTAAGACCCTTAAGACCCCATTCAGTTTGGCTGACGGCCGCACAGCAGGATAGCTGTGTTGCCAGTTGTTAGTCACTATTAGCCGACTCCATGAGCACACAGGACTACCATTCATATCAACACAACACTACTTATAGTTCACAACTCTGTCAATGAGAGGCCAACAAAAACTAATCTCTTTTTCACTCAATTGACCGTAAAATGAGTGTCACATTTGGGCTGAAGTTCAACCAAATATTTGTCACTTTTTTATAAATACCATTTTTTCAAGCATTACTCAATCATTATGTCTTAACTTCAAAATTGTTTAACTTTTAAATGTTTTAAACAATAAATTAATGAATCCATGAAATCGTTAAATATATTATTTAATTATTCTGACGTTTTTCTTAAAATAAAGTATTTTGAGTTTTAATTTAATCCAGTCTTATTTGAATCGATTTTTTATAATTAGTTTTAATAGTTTACATATAATATACAAATAATATTTCAATGCCACTCAAAAAGATTTTACAGATTTTATTAATTAATGTCCAATTAATGCTTAAGTTGAAAAAGCTATCCACTATAAACACAATAAATTCAATTTAATATAATGTAATATATATATACAATATATACTATTGTGTATATATAGCTAATAAATTGGTAATTAGTAATAAGTAATAAAGAATTATTTAAAATAGTTTGTTGTTTTAATAATATTTACTGAAAAAATAGTTTAATTCAAGCTAAACAGTATAAATTTATTTATAAAACATAATTAATTTGTTATTATAATATGATGTATATAGTATAAATTATTAATGTAATTATTTAATGTCAATTAAAATTGTTAAAGAAAAATATTAATATTGCACAAACTGATGATATAAACAAAATAACATTTATAATATTTCATTGAAAATATAATATTTATAATTATGAATTAATGATAAATACAATATAATAAAAATTACTAGTGTTTTATATCTATGTCTAAATATAATGGATTTTAGAAAATAGATGAGAAAGAATAATAAGTTTTTGATTAAATTCAACGATAAAATAGTTGTTTTCTGACAAATTATCTAATATTTCATTTGCTTTTTGAAGTAATAATAATAATAGCATTTTTAATAGAAAAACTAGAAATTATAACATTGGGTTTGAAGTCAATTAATTGAAACAACAAAGAGTCTAATTCTCAACAATAACTCTCATATAATAATAACTGGTGTGTGTGTGTGTGTGTGTGTGTGTGTGTGTGTGTGTGTGTGTATGGTTGGCAAACAATGATTGTTGTTATGAGAAGGGAGTGGTATTAGATGTGACGCACAGCCAAACATATATCCATTGGATCGACGAGTCCTGGACTGAGTCGTTGTGCACAACAAACATAAACACCGATTACTGGTATTACCATTAACTGAGAGTCATATTTATATTATATTCATTTATATATCATTTATACTTTTTATTCTTTAATGTACTGTATATTGACTTTAATATAACAAAAGTTTCATTTAATATCATTTTATACTGTTTTTAATCAATATTTTCCATTAATTATCACATTTGATTTAAATCATATTAATTTAATTACAATGTTATTAAAACAATAACAAAATTAAAAATATATTTAAAAAATGATTTTGTATTAAATTGAATGTTTCATATATCAATATTAAAAGATATATAATATAAAAACGTGTGTAATATTTGCAGTAAAAAGCTATGTATCATATTTGATGTATTATATAAAATAAGATTCATATAAATAGTAATAAATCTTATAAACCTATCATTTTTGTTATATACATAACAAATATAACATAATTTTATAGTAAAACCATATCATCCTTAATCTCTCATTTTCTCCCATTCCCTGCAATTCCGGATAAACTTAGAATTAAGGCGTTTATTGTTTTGCAACAATAAGTCATATAATGTTAAAACATCCAAAACTTTAAATCATATAATTTATTAAATTGTTTCATATGATATAAATTTAATGAAAAACTATCTTAAAAATACATTCATTTAATATTATACGAGCAAAGAAAAAACATTTTTCATTTGTAAATTATTTATACATGTTTGGGATATAAAAATATACATTTTATTTTATATTAATTTTTTGTTGTTCAATAAAATCACATTAATTTAATATGTTTTCTGCATTGAATGAAATTATAGTGTGTTTTATAGAAATTATACATTTTATTTTCTATAAAACAATATATCAAAAGTCATTTCAAATTATTATTATTGTTCACTAAAAGGGAATCTTATTATAGCTATTATTATAGTTTGAAGTGATTTATTCATTTTATGACCAGATATAGTGTTGTCTCAAATATAATTTAAATGAGTACCAAAATAAAAAAATTTTGGCAATAAATGGCATAAAAGTTAATATAATAATATATAATATAATAATATGCAAATGTGATGACTTGCAAACAAAGATTATTGCCAACAAAAGTCAGTTTAACTCACTTTAACTTATTTTTGCTAACTTTGCTTTGCTCGACAAGTGTTGCATCCATTCATTCATTTAAAACTTCAATTTCATCAAAACTCTCTCTCTCTCTCTCTCTCTCTCTCTCTCTCTCTCTCTCTCTCTCTCTCTCTCTTTCACTCATTCTTTCTAATAATGTGTGAGACATATCTATAAAACTATAGATTTGTTATTTTAGAGCTTAAGTTTTAAGTGAAAAATATTTTGAGATTATCATTGATGATGAATGTTTAAAAATATATGTATGATAGGCAATGATTTAAATATGCTTATAAGTCGATCCAATCACATAATCACATATCATTTGCCTTATTGCCGGTCACGTCCTGGCAATAAGGGGGGAGCCATAGCTAGATATACAGGAATCCTATACTTAATTCTATCTGCATATACAATATAAATATCTTATAAAAGTTAGTTTAAAAAATAGCAACGAATGAGTGAGGCATCAGTAGAGGGGAAGACAACAAATTGAAAGCATTTATTTGAGAAATACTAATATTTAGTGATATTATAAGCAATTTGTTATCTCGAGACCATTCGTTGCTTCTCTTAGACAACAAACGGAAATTAAACTTTTGTGAGACTATAATAAATCTGAAATACTATAAAATAACTCTATATTGTATATATTTTATATACAATGTATATATTATTTGTGTGTATAAATATATCGAAAAACTTTAAAATATATTATTTCTTTCATTTTTTATATTTTCTTTTATATATTTTTTATATTTATATGTTTAGCAAACTATTGAAAGCAATTCTTCCCTTAAGGCAAAAGTAGACGTTTAAAATGTATACATTTTCTACACTTTTGTCCGTTTTGTAGAAATAATAGAAATTTTTACAATTTTATTATTGTATTTCATGCGACAGATGTGGTGTTCATGTAAACCACAATTGCGATCCCTTATCGCTAACTCCGACTTCAATATACCATTACATCAATGAGAGAGACACTTCTTTTTCCACTTTTTTAGCATTTTTTTATTTTCCAATAAAATAAGTGAGAGAAGAGAGTCAAAAAAGAGAAATCATGCATTAGTTCCCAACTGAATATATCAAATAATGCTCTCTCTCTCTCTCTCTCTCTCTCTCTCTCTCTCACACACACACACACACACACACACACACACTAACTCACTCACTCACTCACTCTCTGACTGACTGACTGTAGCCCCATTTGGGCCCATATATTAGTGAGCAATATGTAAGCGAACCATTAATAGCCGGGTTGTCTCAGCGGGTGCTAAACTTTGTTGTCCAAAATTAAGGCAACAGGTATTTGCAAAGAAGACGTCGAGACGGGAGACGGGATCTGTGGTATCGATGAAATGTAATTCAAGTGAATTACATAATATAGCAACTCGTTTATGTACTATAAGACCCCCCACTCTCTATTGATTGCTATTTTCAATGTATTTCCTATTCTTTACTTACTTATGACCCAATTCTTTGTTTATAATAAAAATGATATTATATTATATTCATATAAATTAATGCATAACTTATTGAAGTGTAAAATAGTTTTATAAACCTTTATAATATATATTCGCAAATTATATTCAATTTTTTGCAATGACTACTGTTTTAATTATTTTAAAATAATATATTCTATAATTAAATGAAATGATTGACACAACTAATTGTATAAAAAGAAGAAAATAAAAATAATTTGTCAGTTATATTAGTGATAAAATGTCAGAGATTTAGACACTATTTTAACTTTGTTTAACACACACACACACACACACAATAAAATTTAAATACTAACAAAAAAGCTTAACGCTTAAGATTTAAAGAAACATTTTATGAGAAATTAGTTATGTTTGGGATATGATTCCTCCCAATTGTTTTAAACTACTTTTATTATATGTTTGTGTAAAAGTTTGTGCTTTAAATGAGGTGCAAACCCTATTATCAAGTGATGAATTGATTTGATTGAATGAGTCAAGTAATACAAATTGGTTTCACTGATAGTCCGAAATGACTGTCGTTGAGAGTAATGAAATTGAATAAAACAAAAAAAAATAATACCATTTATATATTTAATAGTATTTTATGTAATGCCATATAACAACTCAAATAGTGAGAGTGTAAGGCCTGAGAGAGAAGTGCAATAAAAACAAGAGAAAAGCTTAAAGTCAAACATAAGTAGGAATTGCATTATCACTATTGAAACAGCTGTCACACAAACTATCATACACTATGGTTGACTCCATGTGTCTAATGTATTATTATTATTAATACAATTGACAATTCATATTATATACACTTATATCTAGCAAATCGCTATTCACTTTATAGTACTCTATAAAATACCATTGATTTTTTAGTAAACAATCAGAAATCAACAAATGTTTATATTATATTTTTTCTTTATTTATATAATCAAACTTTAATGTTATCATATCATTGATTAATAATACTTACTTACAAATTAATAAATTGTTTAATATATAGTAATTTTGAAAACCAATAGATTATCAAAACATATGGCATTAGAAATGAATGTAATTGTAATACAGGAATGGATGAGGAATGTGATGTAGTGATGCTACCAGTGCTGTCAATGTATACAACAGTGCTATATAGCGCAAACACGATTGCAGTCGTCTCTACAAATGAACCTATAGTTCAATTCAATGCACACATACGTACATACAGTACATACAGAGAAAGAGATACATATATTTAGAAAGACGTAAAAGCAATGAGAAAAAGAGCAAAATATATATATAGTTGAGAGTCGACTGCACTGTAAAGCTGTTTGTAARTGATTGCAGTCATTGCACACAATTGCAGACTTGAGTTACTAAACAGTGAGAGTGTAGTCAATGCAGCACTCAATCGATTGCATTGCGGCCACACATCACACACACACAGATACATACATACACACACATACACACACATACACACACACACACACACACACACACACACACACACACACACACACTACATACATACATACATACATACATACATACATACATACATACAGTAGTATTTACAACATAGCACTGATAGATATGCACTGAGAGATGCAGTCAACTAAATGTCACACATTTGTTGCATTTATATATTTCCCTCTTTTTCAATGAGATCACTGCAACACTTATATAACTGCATCTCATCTTTGTTTCTCATTGTCTAACATTTTGCTCATAAATCTATCGGATTTTCCGCTTTATAGTTATTGTGTATTATTAGCTATGTTTGAGCCTCAAAGCATTCATAACTAAATGTTTTTATTGCAAAATGTTTTACAACTGATAATAATATATTTTACAAAGATTGGGTTAATTTTAGCTTAATTTGCCTAAAATGACAATTTAGTAGCATTTGATATGATGTGAATGAGATGAATACGATTACCAGATTAACAGATAAGACCATAAATTCATAGTGTGGTCACATAACACACAATACATTGAATTATAACAATACACGCGTCATACAAATGTATAACATTTTATATCATATCCTAATAGAGCACCAAATATATGAAACCCAACGAGAGTTAGTCAATGAATGAGAGAAGGAATGGGAGGTAGACTTAGATATTGTTAAGCAGTAGTGTAGACCATAGTTGTATTGCTTATACTAACAAACATATTTATATTTGCAAACTTTTAAAAAAAATTACATTATATGAGTGTAGTGTAGATATTATTGTTTGTTTCGATAATAAAGCAAACGAAATGCAATTTACTGGAATATTGTTGACTGGGATAGCACCGGGACCATAGCACCGGGACCATAGTACTGGTGCATCAATAGTACAGCTGCCAATTAAAACAAAAAATAGAAATATTTTCATTTCTCATTTCACTTATATTTCTCTTATTTTCTGTACATTTCATATATACTTCACTTATGGACAGAGAGGTCGAAAGGGGAACAACAGTGAGATGTATGTGAGTTGTGGGGATCATTGATGTATGTTTGTATGTATGTATGTATATATGTATGTATATATGTATGTATATATGTATGTATATATGTATGTATATATGTATGTATATATRTATGTATATATGTATGTATATATGTATGTATATATATGTATATATATATATGTATATACTGTATGTTAGGACCTGTTAATGTCTAGTGATGACTGGGATGGGGGAGTGGTTGCAATTGTCAGTTCACAACACGAAGTTTGAAATAAAAATACTAAAAACAAATGAAATGAAATGAAACTCGTTTCGAGTCTTTTCTTCATTTCTTCATTTAATTGGAAATTCTTTTCAAAAAACATATATATATTGAAAAGAGAAACAAATGAAAGCACAGGCAAACTATGCCATACCATAGCTATACCATAGATATATCATAGCTATACTATAGCCATAGTATTGCCATTTCGACTCTATCTCTCATTGCAATGTATATATTGTATACCTTTTTGTGTCTCCCCTGTACTCCACCTTAAAACTAAAGGGGGAGTGATATAGCCGTTAGCGAGTCGGGGATCATAACTCAAAAAATGCCGGTACGGGCTATACAATGCTTATAAATCTATGAGCATTTAGGCCTTGAATACTATTTCCAATTATTGAAACATATTTTTATTGCTCCGTTTAGTTTCATTTCATTTTCATTTTAATTAATAGATATAAATCAAAACCATTTAAATTGACTCAAATTTTATTTGTATTGCTTTTAAATGACACTTAGACTTGTTTTTTGCGGTCAATTTATGTTTTCTTTTGATATATATTGGACTTTAAGTACATCTCACACAACACATAACTAACTTTTTTAGTTAACATTTAAAGTTCTAAACTTTGATTGAAAAATATTTCATATATTTGAAACATAGAGAGAAAAAAGCATTTGGAATATCATTTGTTTTACTGTTATTACAAACAAATTTATTTTCAAGTTATGAACTCGTCATGAGTTGTTTTTCACTCAATAATTTCTGCAATTTATTTGTTTCTTAAATTTAAAGAAACTTAATGTAATGTAAATTTTTAAAAAATTATAAAGTAGATGTGAATTTTTGATAAAATATAAACATTTAAAATAAAAACATTGGTTTTATAAAAAAAATACTATAAATAAGTAAATGATTTAGAGAGAGAGAGAGAGAGAGAGAGAGAGAGAGAGAGAGAGAGTAAGAGTAAGTGAGGGTTAAGGGGGTGATAGGGGCAATAAAGGCTCACAATTTGTTGTGTAAGTGTTGGCTTTTGGAAACAACGATATCAAACACAACAATAATTATAAATTGCATCCAAAACCGGTACTTACATATCAAAAGTGATACAACAAAGGTTCACATTTTTTTCAAGAGTCAGTCCAATCATACATAAGATATAAGTTATAAGCAAAATATATATACAATATAAAAGAGATTGTATGAAATCATTGCTTCTAAAACTTATATGATTGCCATTGATATACAATATGATATGATATGTTGTTTTCTATATAAAATGGCTCACGTTTTATAATAAACTACGAGTACTGCTGTGAACAATAGGAAAGCAGATTATAAAGTTTGATCTATAATATCATATAATGGTATATAATATGATAACATTTTATGAAATTTACTCAACTGTTTTGCTATACTGTACTGCTATTCTATATAACATAATATAGAATTTACAGATTCTGTGACTATATAACAACATTTTGCACAAATGCAATATAAACTATTCAATAAATGCATACAATATATATTTTATATGCACTTTTATACTAATCATATAATATTTAAAATATTTATTATTTAAAACTAGTAACATAATGTAATGTAATATAATATAATAGCAAATTGTATTAATTGTAAAGCAAATCCCAAAAAAGTGTCAAAATAAGCTGTATGTATGAGATCTACATTTGCTAGTGTTTTGCTATTTATTATTTAATAATACTGTAATAATAAGGTAGAATTTAGCCACAAAATAGCATTTAAAGGAGCGATTGGGTTGAATGTAGTGGTTGTAGCACTGGTGTAGTACTGGTGCCACTGTAATACAGTCTGTGCCATACGAGTCAAGCGCGAGATTCATGTTTGCCATACTATAGCCCAGTATTGGCTATAACTTAGAAATAAAGTGTATTTATATTAAGTTATTGAGTGCTAACATCAACACAACAACTCAACTTAAGGGTAGTTTTATTACACACTTTCAATACCCCATTGTGTGGCCTTAGCTTCACTTTTGTTGGTATTTTTTATCGCATGAAACAACAAAAATACTTTAAAATACAATAATATCTTATTGTTTATTATACTATATTTATAATATACAATCATTATATTTACCTAAATTCTCTATTTGTATTTAAAATTAAAACAGATTTATCTAGGTTATATTTTAATTTTATTAAGTCAATTTATTTAAATCCTTTATTATGCAATTTTTTGTATTTACTTCACATACTGTATAAACAAAATTTAAAAAGTCTAATGAAATAAATAAAAATATATTTTTATTTTATTTTTACAGCAAATTTATATGTGATATCAATCTATTTAAATTTAGATTTTGTGTAATCAATATAATCAATCACAACATGTCTATCATTTAAAGAGTTGATTTGGCATTTAAAATGATGTTTAGTTCAAAACATGATCTAACTGTTTGTCAATATTAATGTTACACTTGTGTATTAATTTAGTTGTTAAGTCAGAAAACATAACTTAATTTAACAAAAAACTAATTTAAACAAAAATTTGATTATTTATTATAATAAAGTTGTTAAGTTTGTTTGTTTGTTTGTTTGGGTGATATTTTTTGATGTAAAAATGATGTGAAAAAGTGATAAATATTGAGACATACCGTGCAGTCGTACAGTCCTTAAAAAGTACGTCAAAGTCTTGAGTTGACAGTAGTTTACATCTGTTGACTCCGGGCTGTATTGCACCCAATCCTCTCAGGATTCTCACCTGTTCTACATTGCATACAATCGGCACTATATCTAAACGCTGTCAACATTTTTAACAAAGTTTTTATTCAATTAGATTTTATATGCTATATAGTGTTAATTATTTACATAAGTATTCATAAAAATTAAATTATATAACTATAAAATATATTATTTAATTTAGATAAAGCTATAGAATATAAAATTATATTTTTCTTAATGCATTTATTAATTTAACTTATTGTTAATTTATTATCTAATAACTTGACATAATTTACAAGTAAATATGTTTTCTATAAATTATATATTAATAACTAGTTTTATAAAAATCATATATAATAAAAAAATATATGACTTAATTTATACATAATTTACACATATTTTAGAAATTATTAATATTTATTAAAAAAAACTATATTCTAGCATAGTCAAATATTTAAAAAATATATTTTTTTAATAAATTATTAATTTAAGTATATATATATATATATATATATATATATATATATATATATGCATATATATACTGTTTACTATTTAATATATGTATAATGTCTCAAATTAAATATAACTATAATTTCTCCTTATTATAAAACTATTATTTCAATGTATTGTTATGGTTTAAACTAATATATAGACTACCATATCATATGTTGAATATACTGTATGTTCTAATATGTTTTATACTAATATAATATTGTCTAAATATGTTTAAAAATCTACCTTGACACCTTAGGCCAATTCCTAAGAGGGTGTATACAATACTTTATTGTAATTTTTAAAATAATAGTAATCTATATTAATTTGTTTTTAAGTTTAACTTGAAACTAAATTTTAAATATTTTATATACGTCATAATTATGATAAATAACATATTATTAAAATAAATCAATTATATATTTAAATGTTGAAAAATAATTTATAAACTATAGATAGTCAATTAATTAATATAATGACATGTATATTATATTTTTTATATAACAAATAATTATTTTAAAACTTACTTTAAGTTTAGTATAAACTGTATGAAGACCTCCAACCAAATGCTTGAGAAAGAGTTCAAAAGCTTGTGGTAAACATAAGAGATATTCAGATTGTGATCGATTTGCACTAAGAAATGCTGCGATACGCGCCCCTCGGTATTCAATGAGACGACACTCATTAGTGGCCACATATGGCTGTCCTCCAGAACCGTGCTGTGAGTTATGTGATGGTATTGAACCAGAATTGTGTTGAGGAGAGAAAAAAGGATAACCAGGAAATGTGGCCGAAGAGTGGTGACGAATCTTTTCTGTTTAGATATAACAATATATTTTTAAAAACTATCATTTATTGTCATTTAATAATTTTTTTAATATAATTTTTATATCTATAATCTATATTTTAAAATAACTATTAAAAATTAAATTATTTAACTATTAACATATAAACTACGAACGTATAGTTAAATAAATCAATGATAATAATAATTCAAAGTCAAAACAAATGACATATTAAGGACTGTTAGTTGACTTACGGGAAGTTCTGAGATCATTGGGTTCTGAATTGCTATCGTCTTCACTCAATGTTGTGGTCGGACTGTTGTTGTGGTAGTTATGATGTGATGAGCGGTGATGAGGTGATTGCGATGACATCTTCATGTATTTTATAAATAATATACAATAAATGTATTGCACAAAAAATTATTGTTTATATTAACTAATAAAAAATTGTAATATGTCTTAATTAACTGATTTATCAATTAATTAAATGACATCATTTTATAATAAAAATTATTGTCAATGTATATTTTTATAAAACTTGATGATTTTTAAAAAGTTTTAAAAGTTTTCTAATACACAGTTTATAAATGCTGTACAATTATAATATTAGCATATTATATATAAATTATTATTAAAACAATTGAAGAGTTGTCTTATATCAAAATTAGACCCTATATTATATATTTTGCATGAGAGGCAAGCCTTTAATGTGATGTCATATGAGTAATAGGAGATCAACACAACTAATACAATGCTAAACAATTGACAATAAGTTTATGTTTGCAATTCAAATGCAAAACTGTTATACAAGTAATAAAACACTAAAAAAATGTTTATTTAATTAACTGATGTCTATTAAGTGTTCAATTTTAGGCCCGAAAAGAGTCCGAAAAGTGATGACAACATTTAGAACATTGCGGACAATGAGGTGAAAGTGATAAGTGCTGTGAGTTTTGATGACTTTGACCACAATTGGCATCACTTCACACACTCTACCACTTACTGAATGATTCACTTTTTTACGATTCCTATTCATCTCGTTTTGCATTACATCTCTCTCTGCGCACTCTCTTCTCTCCCCTCTCTATATCTCTCCCTCTCTTTCTCTCACATACTATAGCTATGAGTGAGTGTTTCTTTCTTTCTCTCTCTCTCTCTCTCTCTCTCTCTTTATATAAATATATGTCTCACTATTTTGCTGATTCTCTTCACTGATTCTCCAGACCTGATCCATGGTATGTATGTCTGTATATATGTATTCAATGCAATGATATAGTGTGTGTGCGCCTGTGCTCTACACCAGTGCTAACACACTGTTTCATAGTTACTTCAGATTCATAACATTGGACTCTAAAACACTAACTATTGCTATATTTGTATAT
Source organism: Oppia nitens (assembly GCF_028296485.1). NCBI lineage: Eukaryota > Metazoa > Arthropoda > Arachnida > Sarcoptiformes > Oppiidae > Oppia > Oppia nitens. The sequence continues at coordinate 1,298,404 of NW_026533197.1, forward strand.
AATATATACAATATATGTATGTATGTATGTATAAGTGCTTTTCAAATCTGTTTTGCCAAATGATTATACGTTGTGTTGATTAATGACTAACTTTGATGTTATTACAGGTTAAACATTTGTCCGACAATTATATATTACAGCCAATCATTGATAGCTTCTCTCCCATTAAATTATAAAAAAGTTGCAAAAAAGTTGTCCCAAAACTAAGTTTTGAATAAAGAAAAAAGTTTTCATTTTTATTATTTTGTTGTTTTCATTTTGAAAAAGTCTTCATATAATAATTGCTGTATTGAATGAACTTTTAATAGTTAATCACTGGAGGGCTGGCTGTTTAAGTACGTTGACAATGCATACGGTATGCCATTAGAAATGGGGTATTTAATCAATAAAAAATCATAGTATTCTTAGCTAAACTGCTTTAAACTAAATATATTCAAATAAGTAAACATTTTATTAGTCATTTAATTATAACTTTTAAAATTAATTAATGTAACAAATATTTTATAATTGCTATTTATTTAAATTTTTATTTGGTTTAACAAAATAATTGAGTTGCTGTACATTTGTCAAAAGATTTTATCTAAATATAAGCTATTGATAATAATTTTTACTTAATTAATTAATATTCATAAAAAATTTTATTTTGCTTTAGTTTTAAATAATTAAGTAAAAAAATAAGGTAAAACTAAATTGAAATTAGAGAATATTGGTATAAATAAATTAGAATAATTAAATATAATAATAATTATTAATAATATTTTTAATTTTCCTAATGATATACAAATACTCTATTCATATTTGAATGACTCGAGCCTTAAAAAGTATTATTTTTTTGTTATACATTAATTGTATTTTTGTAGTTTTGATGTGCTTTGGGATCACATATCAATTTAAGAGATGTATTTTTAGCATCCATTTGCAGCTCAGTTTACTTTACAATAATAAGTTTTGAGCCAATTATTTGAGTGCAATATATTCATAAAAATATGCAAATCAATTGATATCAAATTTCATTGTGTTGTCAACTCTTGATATCATTGTATTAAAGCCTTTCAATCGGTATTATCTTCATAAAGTAAATTACATCATCACTGATGCACTTAATTATAGAGATTTATTTATTTCAAATACTAAAACAACAATTTTTTCAAATATTTTTAACTCATGATCATTTATTTTACAAATATTTATTTTACAAAAATTTGATACTAAAATTGATCAAAAAGTATCGCATGAGTAAAATTGTTTTATTTTATTAAAATTTTTAGTGATTTTTTTAAAGTTTTATATTTTTATAATATTATAAAATAATAAGTTCATATTGGTAAAAATTATAAATATAAAAGTTAAATATTATAAAATGTCAAAGTTGATATATAGTAGAATGCAGTTTTTAATGCAGTATCTATAAAAACACAAATAAAATATTAATAACATAATACAAATATATTAATATAATTTTTATATTGAAATTATTATATTATTTGCTTATGTKTTGTAGTTTTAATTTAAAATCCTAGTTTTTATATTGTTATATTTACGTTTTTAATAATAAATATTATTTATTTTATATATTAAATTAATTGTTAACTACAAAACACAAAATTTTTAATTAGTTTTAGTATTTGTATACAATGTTAAAAWTTTTTTGTTTATACACTATTATTATTATTATGTGTTATATTGTATTAGAGTAGAAGAATGTATATAAACTGTATATATTAAGTTAGTCATCATTTTTTTAAATTATTAAGATTTTCTTTACTTTCACTATTAATCTATAAAAGTTGTAATTCTAGTAAAATTATGAAACAGTAAACACACAAACATTATGTTAGTGTAATAATAATAATAATTTTATAACATAATCACAATAATTGGATCCAATTATCTAAAACACAATTATTGAACGGTAAGTGAATGAGTTATCGCTTCATTTATAATATATATACTTAATATAAAATTATAGTCTTTAATCAAATATTTATTGAATATTTTTATTTATACTTAAAATTATGATTGTATGTTTAAATAATAACATATTTTAAAATAAATTAATTATATGAATTTAATATAAATAATTTTTGAGAAATTAATTAAAAACAAGACTTAATTTGAAAAATCTTAATATAAAAATAAATACATTAAATTAATTTTTAAAATCTATAATAATATTTTAGAATACACATGATTTAATTTAATGAAAATTGTATCAAATTTAAATTATCTGCAAATAAAAGATTAAGTATTTTCTAAAATAAATAATAATGTTTAAAAAATAATTACATAATCATACCAACAAAAACTTCACTGGAAAATATAACCAAAGTTTTTTGTGTTCAATCTATTTTTTAGACATTATCTTTGATGTCAAATACAAACTATTATCACACATTTTCTTTGCTATCTTTTTAAAATACATATCTAAAACTTATTTTAAATTTTTAAAAAACAATTGCATCGCAAAGTTTTCAATCTTAACCTAAAATCTAATTTAATTACATTCTGCTAATGGAAATTGAATACTATATTTCATGAATTACATTATTTTGTAAATTATATAATTTTGATAAATGATAACTAAAGTTTACAAAATATTAATTTACTCAAATAGTAATAACAAATTAAAAGATTTTTTGCAATTTTTCAATACTATGAATATATACTGTATAATTTATATCTGAATTCATTAAGTTGTAAAATGTTAGGTAATGTTATTTGTTTTTTACTTTACTAAATTTTTACATTAATATAAGTATAAAATTATTATAAAAACAATACATTTTTAATAATATTTATACTTATTTAAACTAACGATAAATATTTTTATACTATATAAATCATTTTTAAATGTAATAATACAGTAATATCTTATTTTAATAGATTAATAACAAATTTTGACAACAATTATAAATATGTTAGATTAAATATATTATTAACTTTAAAATAAGTATATATAAGTAAAATAAAATATTGGAATTAAGATTCAAATATTTTTATTAGTTTCAATAATTCTTTAGATTCATTAAAATTTATTTTTATTTTATGTCCCGATTTTATAATAAATAAGTGAATAACATTAACTATAGGTAAGTTAATAAAAAGTTATTTTTACATTTATCTAATAGTAATCATTCAAACTATGCAATTCAATTCAATTCAATTAACTAATCAGTCACTAAAGTTAACACACAATGTTATAAACTTCATTGTATTCTAATATTGAAGTCAATGCAGTATATTATAAATATATATCAGAGTATTAAACAATATTTAGTGCTATACAGTAAAAATAAATTTTTATTACACCAGCACTGGTCTGTCAATTATATGACTTACAAGGGCTCAAATAAATGGGAATCAAACATTCAATCATAACATTATTACTATAACTTATAATTTTGGATGAAACAAAAATGGTTTTTTTCCTAAAAAAAATATTTAGTTGAGCTCCAGGGGTAGAATACATTTAATCTATTGCTATATATTTAATAATATTATGTGATATTCCGTAAGGCTCTGTAACTGAAACTATACCACACCTGCATATCTGCCTAAATGAGTAGTGTATGTGTGTGTGTGTGAAAGAGAGAGAGAGAGAGAGAGAGAGAGAGAGAGAGAGAGAGAGAGAGAGCTATAAATGAAAAGAGAAGAGTTTTGTTTAATTATAGGTTTATTTTAGAAATAAACAGTTTCTCTTTAAAAACTGTTTGTATAAAACTAATTAAAAACTTTTCTCTGAGAGTTTGGTCTCACAAATACAACAAACTATATCTGTTTTATGCAATTTATCAAATATTTTACAGTATCTCTCAGTCACTAACACTCTTGCAATTAGTTGAGACCCGACTCTCGTTTTTCAACAAATGATGCGATGAATTGAGTGGACGACGAAAGACTATATATACGTTTCAGTCAAAACATAGTTTATGTAATTATTCACTCACTTGAATGATATAAATCTTTTATTGTTTAAAACAAACTTTAAACTTAATCTCCCATTTATTTTCAATGTAGTTTCATAATTACAATCACTTAAATAGAAAAAGTTTAAAATGAGTATCAATTTTTTGATTTTATCTTATTGCACAATATATATATAACATTAGCATAAAAATAATATTAATTAATTACAAAACAATATAATCACAAATTTAAATTTTACGTTCAATAATGTGAATTAATTAATATAAATAACCATGATTTTAATTAATATTAAAAATTTTAATTTTTGTAAATAACATAAACATATTTATAAATTTTAAGCTGTTTTACAGTCTTACATATACTGACATAATGTAAAGTACTGTAGTTTTGTTTTACGTTTGTGTCGAAAACTAAATAAAAGTAAGTTTGTAAAGAGTGTTATCTTTATTAATAAATGAAAGTTTTCTTAACAATGATTAGGTGTTTATTGTTTGGTTTAACCATCAACTCATGTGGGAGTGAGTTATTGAATGATCCACTTCTTAACCATCGCTCATATTTTACTTTAGATGACTTGTTTTGTAACAAATAAGTTATAATAACAACTATAATATATGATGTAATATCATATAAATGTGTGTATTATATGTGTTGTGTTCTCAAATATTTTATATAACCGGAAGAAATGCAATGTGCAATAAATTGTGGATAATATTAGAGTTTATTATATGGAGTTTTGTAATATATTGTTATATCAATATGTGTTTCACTAATATATTAGTATAGGAATTGTTAAATCAATTGTGAAAATAATAGATGAATAAAGAGTGGGAGCGGTGTTTGTGTCAATGCTTTCACTGGTATTGTCATGTATTTAGTGGTATTGAGGAGTATTGGGCATTGAATGGTATGGTATGGTATAGTATAGTAAGGTTTGTGTGGCAAACAAGTCAATTGATTTATGTGGTTGTCGTTGTCTCACTTTTCCCGGATTATTGTCATAACACACATCACATAACATCAAACATTGAGCCCAAGCGCACAACCATTGCTTTCAATTGCTTTCAATGTTTAATGCTTTTGCTTTGACTCAATTGCACAGTCAGTCTACAGGAATTACAAACAGAATTTATATAGTAATCTATGAAAACCAATATATTTTGTCTTTAAGCAAAATTGATATAAATGAGCCATAGTTTGCCTTTCATAACACTCTATGTCTTACTCATAATAGCCATATCAGTAATACTTGACCTAACCATACCATCCCTACCAACAATATGGTCATCCAGTAAAACGACACCAAACCATAACTGGAGTCACAACTGAAATAAATGTTATGAACACTGGTCTGCAATCTAATACTTATTTATGATCTCATTTTGTCATATATTTTAACTGACACTACAATAAGGCATTATTTTCACCAAATTATTATTTCCAACGGCTTTGGTGTCATATTTAAGGTTTTTATCATTAATTTAGTCATTTAATTAAACAATGTTTCTCACATTTTTTAATTTATTTATTTTATCACTTTTTTATTTATTCAAAATGCTATTTTATGTATATTTCTCATTTTTTATTTAAATGTAAAATCATATACCGTATAATCAAATATTTATATAATTTAATTGATATAATTTACATTTAAAATTAAATTAAATAATTTATACTTTAATTTTATATTATTGTAATTTACATGTCGAAATATAAATTATAAATCTATAGAATAAATATTAAATTAAATAATTTGTTTTAAAAATAAATTAAAATTGAATATAATAAGCATAAAATTGAGATCATTTAACAAAAATAATAATACATGAAAATGTTTAAATATAAAATGATTAATTCAATCATTTTATGTTATGTTTATAACAATTGTTTATAATGTTTTTAATGATTGACATCACAAACACTGCTTGTTTTGCAAATGTATTGCGAGTTGTGTTGAGGCCACATAAAGTTAGTACATAAGTCCATACATATGCCAGTCCTACAAATCACATTCAAAGCCACTTAATTATATATACTGTATATGATATGTGTTATACAAATGTATATATATATCAACAAAACATTTTAAATAGTAAATTTAAAATCAATTTATCTCTCACAGTGAAATAAAGTAACATTGATTATAAATATCTATATTTTAATTAAAAAAAAGTTTAGTAGAGTCTAATTGTCTAACTGTGCATTTGATGGACTTTGTGAGTGACTGACTGACTGATTCGGGACTGTTTGCCAAACAAAGCCCTAACCTGTCATTCCCTTTGATGTCACTTAAAGCTATTGAAAGCAAAAAATCGTGAAATAAATAATTTGTTGCTTTCATTTGGCTTTCAGAGTATAATTTCTTTTATTTAGTGATGATTTTGAGTTAAAGAGTCAATCACTCAAGTGTTAGCTTATATTGGCGTTGAAATAGCACTTTGATTGACAGTTCACGATAACTTGTTTTCTACATTTTCAGTCTATTTCATTACAATACTAAACAACTGTTCACTCAATTTCAGGTATTGTTTGCACTTATTTATGCATAACTTGTTATTAATAGTATTGCTTTCATATACAGTATACTATAATGAAATGAAAAGCTGTATAAGAAAATACATGAAAATAATAGATATTTCTTCAAATTGAAAATCTCTTTAAATGTTTTGATGTTTCAAATGAAAAATATGCTAATCTTGTAGAAGCCGTCAATTAAAATGTTGACTTCACTCACAAATTGTTTTCTAAATTTAATCAAATATATAAATATATTATATATTATATATAGATAAATATATACAATAATTTTATTACAACCTGAGAGAACGAGAGAGAGAGAGAGAGAGAGAGAGAGAGAGAGAGAGAGAGAGAGAGAGAGAGAGAGAGAGAGAGAGAGAGAGAGAGAGAGAGAGAGAGAGAGAGAGAGAGAGAGAGAGAGAGAGAGAGAGAGAGAGAGAGAGAGAGAGAGAGAAGAGAGAGAGAGAGAGAGAGAGATTTAAGAAATTTTATATAATATTTAAAAAGTTATGGAATTGTATGCAAAAATTAATTTAAAATAAAATAAATTTAAATTGTAAATAACACTAAATATTAAGATAATATCCAAATGCATAACAACAGAAATTACATTAAAATATTTCTAATAATTTTGTTTTTTAAGTGAATTATTGAATAATATAATTAATGTTAATAAAAACCACATTTCACACGATAAAAGACAATAAAGTAATATTTAATAAAAATTAAATGTTTTAATAAAAGCTGTGTTATTAAATATGGTGCTAACATATAGATTGTATTGTTATATATCATGATATGATGTATGTTAGGTCCTATAATATGATGGACAATCACGATTGGTAGAAGTGTGGTTCACCTCAATTGGTTGTCCAACTCATCTAATATAATATAAAACATATAATTTTTGTAAAAAAGAAATTCATTAAAAGGGGTCGGAAGGGGAACAAAGTGTATATAGACTTATGTATGAACACTGTATGTATAGACTTGTTTATGTAAGACAGTGTATGTATGTATGGGCGACGCCCTGCTATCGGTTACATTAATTACATTAATTGTAATCCGAAACTCGTAATATAACTCCACCTCAACGGCACGATTCACCTCACATTCAATATCAATGGTCTCACACTCACAATATATGTATGTTTCCATACCTTTACCAACACATATGATACCCATATACACACATATCCATATCATATGTAATTTATATACAGAGCATCTTTGACTTAGTACAGGTACCGCTTCAATGCCCTTTACTAATGGTCTGCCGTCTGTGCCCTCACTGTACGGTCGCTTTCATTTAATTTGCCAACAAATTTGCCTCTATTTATATCCCTATATCACTAAACATTACTTTTATGTATATTTAACTTATATGTAACTAACGCTTTATGTCTGTCCCCCAGAATCGTCACGACTCGTATAAAAAATAAAAAGTTATATCACATAATAAGTTATGTAATAAACATTTAATTCATATTTTACTAAATTATTATTTTCTATTTTTTTACATTAATTTCTATGCATTTATTGCCTCAAACTATTCAATAAAGAGATTCAAATGAAATGATAGGCAATGCATTCACGAGAAATGAAAGATTAAAGCATTTCTAATAATTACTTTTCTCCTCTATATAAATATATTTCATGATTTGTTCAATAATGTGAACCTTTAATTGGCATACAAATACATTTTTGTGAGAAAGAGAGAGAGAGAGAACATTAATGTTTTTTCGATGCAATCCATAGTTTATAATAAAAGTAATTTTTAGTAAAAAATCAGAAAATTTTTTGTATACATTTGTGTATAAATTTATTTAGCTAAGCAATAGTTATATATAATAGTTAAAAATGTGAGCAAAAGTAATCTATTTATTTTTGACAGTTATTTAATTGTGATTCCGCCTTAATTATACGTTTGTTTTCAACTTGATATTTGGTGCAACACTAACTCACATAGTTAAGCTCAAGTATATTATATGATATATACAGTATATACAGTATTTTATAAACAATATATGGACACTATTATATATATATATATATKSCTTTAAAATTAGATAAATTCTAATATTTTGTTTTCAGACTTATGCTTATAATATAATTTACTGGAAATTATTTGATTTAAAATATTGCCAAAATACTAAATATTTCAACATATTTTTTAGTATATACTGGAAATGTTTTATAAATATTATAGGATTTATTTGGAAAAAAACTGAATTTATAATAACTCGAATATATCTTTAATAACTAAGATTATATCAAACAATAAAAATATTTTTAACTTTTTTTTTAACATAATTATAAAAATAATTTGTTTCATATTATGACAAATGTAAGACAAATAAAGTTTTATTCAGTAACCTTCAAGCTGTTGGAAACTACTGTACATTTTATTGAAAAAGTTTGTAAATACTTAAAATTAACAACTAAATAATTTAATTTATATTTTATTATGAATATAACTTTAATAATTATAAACAAAAAGGTTATAAACAAGAAATATATAATTTATAAATTATTAGCATAAAAATGAATACTAATGTGTCTAATAAATAACTAATTAAATAAAACTAATAATCAAAATTTATCTTTATTAAAATTTTATAAAAGTTTTTAAAAATACTGATACATTATAATTTTTAAAAAATTGTTTTATCTTTGATAATTAAATTATAAATGTTATACTTTTAAACTAATAAGTATAATAAAAATTAAAATATAAGTCTATTTAAGAATAAAACAAATAATACATACATACAGTATATAATATTACAATTAATAAAATAATTACAAAAATTAGAGTTTATATACATTTAGAGAAATTATAATTATTTCTTATTTATAGAAATTTCGATTTCTGTAAAAAAACATTATATTTTAATAATAATTTTTGGTACAGTTAATAAAAATTAATATTATATTTCTAATGTTTTACATGGTCTAAATATTCAAATGTAAAAAATAATCTACAAATAATTATAAAGGAATTCTTATAAAAAAATTAAATTATTGTACACTTACTTTTAAAATTAATTTTTGCAACAAATTATTAATATTACAATAAAAATACTTGATAAAAAATTAAATAAATTTATTAAAATGTTAAAAATTATTGAATACTAATTAAATTAATATAATACAGAATTTTTTGAATTTTATTTATTTTGCACACATTAAAAATAGTTAATACAACAAAATAGAATTTATTTTAATGTTTTATAAGATTATTAAAGTATGTAGTAAAACTGTATAAAAAATACATAAACTATAACTTTTATCATTTAAAAATAAAATTTATTGTTATTTAAACATATAATGTATTCAATTTTTAGTTTATATTGCATGTAAATGCTTAGTGACCAAAACGTAGGGTTTGTTTTGAACAAACAAAAAAGTAAACAACTATTGCAAAGTTGGGATTTAGTTTCATTATATCCAATGTTTATAAATTTCCAGTTGAAAAATAAAAAAGTTTTATAATAAATAGACAATACAAGTAATTTATAATTTTGTCAATTATTATGATCTATTTTAAACATATTTCTATATCTTATAAGTAATCAATATATGAGTTATAGTATTAGAATAATTAGTTAAATAATCTCTATTTAGTAAATATGGTTGAAATATAAAATGTCCAGGTTACATTATATATTTTTTGGTCACTTTATAATGTAATTATAATAAAAATGTTTTAAAAATATTTTTACGCTTTTAAGAATTTAATTGATTGTATTTACATATATTTTAATTTTAAATTCATTATTTTTAAAAGTATATTGTATTATATATTATATATAAATGTTTTTGTTATTATTTTTGTAAATTTACTATAGGGCACAACTAAATTCAAATAATAAAAAATAAACACTTATTAATTATTGTATTACAGCATAAATAATTATTAAAAATAATAAGCATTTAATTATGATATTTCATTTCATACAATATAGTCATTATTTTAAAGTTATAAAATATGTATTTTTAAAATATTAAWATAGCTAATAAGTTATTAATGCAATTCATTTATTTTTTTCATAATAAAAACTTTAATTTATAAGAAAAATCGATAGAATAGCTATCAATTTTTATATAAATTAATTTTTAATAAAATATTTTAAAGATTTATTATACAAAAAGCTTTAGTGTATATGTTTAAAATAAAAAAGATTACTTATAGAAAACAAGTTAACTGTTTTAAGCAATTTAGATATTTATATGAAATTTTCTATAACTTTAGAAAAATTACTCAAATTAATTAAATTTATATAGAATATTGTTTATTTATAATATTTAACAATTATTAATAAAAAGTAAAATAATTATAATTATCTCAAATGAATATCAAAATAAGCATTTTAAATAAAGTATTATATAAGATAAATTTTCATTTCTTTTAAACTGAATGAATATATATTGTATTAATTCATATTCATATTGTATTATACAGTATAATAATCTATTAGGTATTGCCATATACTGTATATTGTATTTGTCTTATTTATATAATATAATATAGCTAATTATAAATTTAAAACTTTAAATAAATATATATAATWTTTTATTAAAATATACCTGTATATTTAATATTTATCTAAAACAATAAAAAACAAATTTATTTGGAAAATTTGAGAAATTTTCTTATTGATTTTAGTTAATTTTTAATACACACAACACTAAATGTAAGCAAGTGCTGTAATAAAATATATAATATTCATATTTGTGTATATAATATATAAATAAATAATAATGAAAATATTAAAAGAAAAACTTCAATTTAAAATTGTAATCTAAGATGTTTTATTTCTCATACTGTATATAATAAACTCAAATTAAAAAAGTACTAATTAATCATAAAATAATTTTAAATTAAAGTTATTTATAAGACAATTTGATGTTTGCAATAAAATATTAAATATATGTATAACTTTACAAAGCAATGGCAAACTTAGCCAATATATAGTCTTAGAGCAGAGTTTGCTAAGACTTAATCGCTAATTATAGTGAATCTCATAATTTTGTTTATTTATGAATTGATAAACTATGTTCAAATTTATGGGAAATTTTGTAATACATATTTTAGGACAAAATTTGATATTTTACATGGCACGATACCATGCGGTTTTAAAACTATCAATTATTTAATATTTAAAATTAAATTTATAAATTTTGAATTCAATTTTTCATTCATAAGTTTAAGTATTTATAGTTAGTCTTATACTTGATTTGCATTTTCAAGTTATTACTATAATAATAATAATTTTTTATAATATGGATTTGATATATGTTGTAAAAAATTTGATATTTTAAATTATTTTTAAACCAAAAACAATAAAATATATAGACATAAACATGAATTATGAGATGTGGAAAATTGGGTTGAAATTGGTATCAAACAGAGCTATCATTTCAATGACTTTGTGATGTTTTGTGTGATGTGAGACACTTATATGTAAGTTGAATGCAATCATTTTATTTTCATGCCGTTCCCCATCAATATATAACTTACAGAATATGAGATTAAGAGTGAAAATACATTTTTATCATCAAAGCGATAACATATTATACAGTAGTATACGTTGTACTGTATTATAATATTACAGTGAATAGGCATTAGGCATAACAAGTAAAAGCCATTTACTTGTAAAACAAAATTCAAAAATATTGTAATTTTAAATCACAAGAAGATTTTGTTTTTCATTTTTTATTTTTGCGGATCACTTCCCCACTTGACTCTAACCAATACTATGCCATACAATACATCATTTGATTGTTTCTTAAACTATTATCTATAATATCCATATAAATCCATTTATAAATTCTCTCTCTCTCTCTCTCTATATATATATATCATCTTTTATTATAATTTCTAGATAATAAGAAATAACAAAAAACAAAACAAATTAATTAATTATCAAATATTGTTAACAAAAATTATTAACAAAAATAATTGTTTTAATATTTTTGCCATAAACCTCATTTAAATTAAGTTTTATATTATTTTTAATAAAAGATCATTTGTATTAATTTTAATATTCATTAAATGCAAACATTAGTATTTATAAATAATATTATTGTATGTTATGTATAATACAAGCTATTTTAAACGCGTACAGTATTTTGCGTATTTAAGCGTCACAATAATATAAAATTTTATTAATCAATTTAAAGTAAATATAATAAATTTGATTGTGGAAAATATAGCCTTTTATTTTTATTCACTATATCTTTGATAGTAAAAGTTGATGTGACTGTTAGTAAATAAGTAAATCAAATATTATGAAAGAGAGAGGTATCTAATGTATAGTAAAACCATAAAAACATTAAAATGAAATTCTGAGAAAACATAACATGAGTTCATAAAATGGGATTTTTGTGTTATTTATTGTTTCACTTAAATATAGTCCTTTTGATATGAATGTGTTGTCTATTTAGATGATTTCTCATTTCTATTGCACTCAGTTATTGTCGACTCAAATGTTTATCCCATTATTAATATAAGTTGCAGTTTAGGGTACAATAGAAAAGTGGTGTTTAGCTGTTTAGTAGTTTAAATGCTAACTACGATCCATACTATGCATCAGATAAGTGTGTAAAAGATGAGAGTCAGTCCTAATGTTAGTAACAATGCAAATGTATATTGAAATATAAATTTATATTCAATATAATAAAAGTGCATTTCAACTGTTGTTGTGTTATCAGTAGTGATTGTACTAAAAAAGTCAAATTTTGCATAAAACCATTACCATATGCTCCATAAACGGCATATCATATCATAGACAACATTAGGTTATGCCTTATATCGCAATCTTTTCTTTTTTTGTGCTTTAAATCAGTTTACGATATATATATGTTGTATATACTGTATATTGTCTGTTATATTATAGTGTATGGCTTATCGTTGCCAATGCACACCGTTTTGAAGCATTTCTTATCTCAATTGACTCTAAGTGTATGTATGTGTGGCATCTGTATGTATGATCACCACAAACATCACATTTCCAACACTTCATTCACTATTTACACAAACAATACATTCTCTAAGCTTATGGAGGGTTAGGTCTCACCAGAAATGAGTTACTCTTAATTAGTCTGAATTCTCTAATGCTATAAATATTACTAATGTTTGTGTAATGATTGTAATGCATTGACTGTTTGCTATACAATGTTAGTATAGCATTAATATTATGATCCACTTAACACTCGCTAGAATTTAATCCAAATTAATGATAAATGAGTTAAAGTAAAACATTTAATTAATTACTTGTAATTATAGCTACGAATAATTACATTTAATGTAACTTATGTTATGCTAACATTCATTTGTGTCTACATTTGCAATGAGTTGTTGAGCCTTTCACTACATCACAAACATCTAAAACATGCAAAAATGTTATACAAGTGTTAAATGATTTAAATAAATTGCATTTATTTTTACTGGAAATACCATTGAATGAAACTGAGTGACTGTGTGTTAAAACAAATTGTATTTTTGTTWACTAATCATTTAACCAATAATTGTTCAATGCTTACATTACTGTAAATGATTTAAACAAAATATTGTCTTATTTTCAATAAAAAATATTTTACTATTCATATTCAATAAAAATTAGATAATTCAACAAATCAAACAAAAATATTATATTTAAAATATTTAATTTGTATTAAATTCTAACTTTTCTCGATGTTTAGATGACATCATAATTTTTTTTATATGTATGAGCGACATAATTATATATTTTTTTGATAATATTTAACAAATAAAATCATAATTATCTAAAAGTACAGATAACGATCAAATGAAATTTTATTATTTATAGTGGATATCTAAGGTATCAATAAATCAATTTTTTAATAGTTGATTTTATCGACAACTATATCTTATATTATTTATCACAAAATTCTRTTAATAGTTAACAATTTTAATTATTTRATTTTAGCTAAATTTATAAATATTAAGATTATTTTTTAAATTATTAAATTACTTTTATTATGAGTATATTAAGTTAGTTTGATTTGAGTTTAACATATAGTTAAAAGAGAAAATAAATTAAAATAAAATTGACTATTGTTTAAATAAATAAATTTAGATATACTCACTTAACAAAGCTATTGTCTACTCAAATGTATGCAATTATCTCTCTCTCTCTTTCTYTCTCTCTCTCTCTCTCTGCCTCTCTTTCTCAATATATATAATGCCTTTAAGGTGCAACTCAGGTAAGTTATACCTAAAGCAAAATAAGACTTTATTTAGACAAACATAAGGCAGACAGTGAACAGAGTATTATGTGATGTGTTGTGTGAACTGAGTCTTAAGCGTAACGATTACTCGTTAATAGTTTGTTTGCGACTAAATATTTTGCTATAAATTAAAGCTTAAGAAAAATGATAGTTTTTGTATTCATCAATCATTTACTATAAAAATAGTTGTAGCGATGGTGTGTCGTCTCTACACAATGGGCTCAAACATTATCAAGACTTGAAATACTATAAAAATATGGGATTGGGATGTGTTTTACTAATACAGTGAATATACAGTAGTATTACTGCTTATATATTTAAATATAAACAATATAGTTTAGTTTAGTTTAAATTTTATATAACTAAATATTATAGTTTTGTTTTATTTGAAATATTCATAATTACAACCAATCCTTCAATTAAATCTATTGATTTTTTAAAAATATTATCTACTATTAAGCTAAAAACTATTTTGAAAAGTTTAAAAAATTATTTATATAGATTATACTGTTAAAAATTATTATAGATGGTATAGTTTGAAATGAGAATTGTATATATCATAAAATATAAGTTATAAAGAAATTAAAATATACACATAAAATATATTTGTATAAAAATATAACATTTAGTTTCCTTAAAGTGCTGTACATTGCAATCATTCGGCGGAAAATATTTTTATATTCATTTGTCATAAAATAGTTGTGATATTCATTGAAATTGAGTCAAACATAGTGTAGGACAGAGCAGACATCGACAGATGGTTTTGCGTTATATACACCACTATATCCTTATCGGTCATATCAATGATTGTGTGATTACAATAACTGTTACGTTTGTCTACAACTGTGACGAGGGAAACATAAGAAACATATAACATATATAACATACATATATTATATTATAGTTATAGTTATATACTTAATATACTAATATATAGTATTTATATACGTCAATAATATCGTATATTCAGATTCATTTAGTAATTGAATTTTTACTTAAATAATTTATAAAATAAATAAAATAGCTTTTATTTAAATATTATACATAATTTAATATATGTAAAGATGTATTTATAATGTAAGTTAAATAACAAATATTATTTTCACAGTTATACTTCACAAAATTCACAAATGTGGCATTAAATAATTTTAATGTTTTAAAATATAGATTTTATCTCATTTTTATGTTTAAATAAAAAACAGCTAAAAATTGAAACTCACTGTTGAATGCATTATTTTATACATTTGGGTGTAGTATAGCTAAAGGCATTGTTTCTAACAATATATGGTATATCATATCAATATTTATTGTATATGTCTATATACTGTATATATATATATATGATACAATAAATATTAATAAAATTTATTGTACTCTAAAATAAGCAAAAGAAAAGGTGCAGTTTTGAAGCATCGGTAAGGATGAGAGTGAATCAATGAGTCAGTCACTGGAGAGAGAGAGAGAGAGAGAGAGAGAGAGAGAGAGAGAGATGAGCGTTGATAGGGAACCGATGAGAGATGAATACTATTAGATGTGGTGATGTGTCGGTGTGTTTGCAATTCATTTCCTGAATTCATGTACTAATACAACAACAAAAAAACTTTGTCTGATGTCTATACCGTTAAAAGTGATGTCCATTTATTTTGGTGCCATAACTCTATGGATGACACAACTGGATGGCAACTATTGTTACAGAAAGGGCGTCAAAGCATAAAATAATAGTAAATAATAGCAAATAATAGTTACAATATTAAGAATTGATATATAGTTGTAAGTTAACTCATATTTAACTGAATATACAGTATTGTATAATATTGTGTAATATTGTGTAATATTGTGTAATATTGTGTAATATTGTGTAATATTGTGTTACYATTATATGTGTATTGCAGTCAAACCATAACTGTATGGCACTGTTGTGTGACTCCACACCCAATGAATTCTTTTGTTAACTTTTTTTCATTACATTTATTTCTATTTGCATTTGTTATCGCATTGTCTCTCTTTGTATGCATTTATTAAATGTCACTTTTTCTCATATAATCATATTTAGTATATAATAATAGTTTTGTTAATATTAACACACATATACACACAAATAAAGTTAATTTAAATGCTCTTTTGCTATTTATATGGTATATTTAATATAAATGAATGAATATATATATTTTTATACCCATATACAGTACATATATATATATATATAAGTTTATTATATTTATACATTATAAAAGATTATATAAACAAAGTATAATAATAATATCCACATTAATATAATTTAAATATAACGTAATATTAAGTTAGTTCACGTAATCGCAGTTATATTGTGCTATAGATTAACAAATATAACAGTTATATATTGTAAACATTATTTTGAATACTAAAACTAAGCGMAAAATGAACACAGAATTTAGTTTTAAAACATTWTGTCTACTCTTAATATAATATTAAAAAACAGAGTCATTACTGACTCCTCAGTCCATATAACCCAACATTTCATTACATTTTATCTTTCATTACATAATATTAGACTTGAATTTTTACAATATTTTTATTGAAATCATTAGTTGTAAAACTAATATTTATACTTTAAAATTTTAATGTAATCTTAATTTAACTTTTCTTATCTCTTTTATAATTTTTAGAAATTTAAAAAATAACACAAATTGTCAAACAAATTATAATTTTTAATAAGAAAACACTTTATTTAATTTTAAAAATTTAAGTCATATTGAAATATATTAAAAAATATTTTTAATATTCTCAAATTAGTACTTATTTGTTAATGTGTGTATATTTAAATTWTATAATATTATGTATCATAATATATAGCATCTAAATAAATGTAAAATATGTTGTATTTAAATTTCAAATTAATTTATCATATATTGTATATGAATTAGTATAAATTATTGTCAAGTATGTAATACAATTTGTATTTATATTACCAATTAATATTTATATATTTTAATATAGATTATATAATAACACATCAAAGAGTAATACTAATTGTAATTTACAATTGACTAAATTGACAATAAGTCAATGTAACTGAAATGTTACTGTTAAAAATATTATATAATGTTAAAGTATCTTGGTAAATTTGTCAAATTAACTTTAATTTTGAATGAATTGAGTCAAATTTAATATAAACTCAAAGATTTTTTTCTTGTGGATTAGTTTCACATATACCAATAAAAGTTACATAAAATATTTAAAAATTAAAATATTATTAATTATAAATTGAATACAAAACTTTTACAGACTTTAAATTTGTTGTGGCAATGCTATGTTTTAGCATTCTCAACTGGTTTAAATATAACTTATAATTGAAATAATTTGATAAATCATAATTATAATAAAATTTTATTATTGAATATTAAATTTAGATTTAAATTTATTTTTAATCAGATTATTAATTTTTGTATATTGTGTAATGCAAATATAACATAGTCTAACTGTTAGACTCTAACATATCTATAAAATATAAATCATTAATTCATAAATTTTAAGTGCAGTGTATTATAAAAGTTATAATTTAATAGTTTAATAGTTTAATCATTAAATTGTTGATTAAGTGACATCTATTAGTGTTATATAATATTATTATTCAATTGCTTGACGTTATCAGAGTATAGACTATAGAGTAGAAGTAATAAAACCGAAACCCATTTGATTTAAATTATTTTTATAATAATATAATTAATTATTTGATTTRCAATGTATTGTATAAATTTGATTTAATTTAATTATTTATATAAAATATTTATATAATAAAGTTTAGTGTCTTTTATAATAGTAATAACAGTAATAATAATAATAAAAACATGTTATTGTTTGGTTCGGTTCATCAAAATATGTATTGTTTTGCATACCTATAGTCAGTCATCATTTGTTAGTAAACATAATAAGAGTTCTTAAACATCAAGTGATTGAGTGAATCAATTGATCCCTTAGTTTACCATCGATTTGGTGATAATGTCGACCGTTGTGTCTACAAGTGTTGGCTTTTGTAAGTATTGTTAAGATATTTGTTTGGTATTTAAGTGATAATTGTTGTCATTTTTTTAGACAAAATGCCGATTACGAAGACTTTGTTGTCATCAGTTCTGTTGACTTCTTCAGCACTCAATGTACCCATTGTTTACAGTTATAGACATTTATTTATCTGTAATATCAATGATATAGTATTCAGACATAAGGTGGTGACAAACAAACTAATTGTTTGAAAAAAATTAATGTTTTAATTATATATTTTTTTGTATTATTGTGACAGTTGTGGCAAATATTGATATCCAAGATATGTATGCCAGACGTCAAAGACCTGGTCTGCGGGTCTTTACTTCTCTATTATCTGCGAGTCTTTGAGCGAAGATATGGTTCAAACAAATACGCTGTAAATATGAATAATTGAAAAATTTTAATAATTTCATATAAAAACTTATCAAATGTTTGTTTTGATTGACAGTCATATTTGTTGTCCTGTTTTACCGTTTCATTATTTCTTGAGATATCAATGGTATTCACTTTGAATGCATTCAATATTATTAAAAACCCGAACCTAATGTCCGGACCGTAAGTCACACTGAATTCTTGATAAACTTTTGAATAATTAAATAATTTTAAATAATTAAAACTTAGATTTAATATAATATTTGCACTTTTGGTCAATTATTACATTGATATCCCGGCCCTCAAGACAACACAAGTTTTAGGACTTCCTATAAATACCAAGACATTAACATATATTTTGGGATTTCAGGTATAATTAAAATAACATTTATGTTGTATTAATCTATCAATTGATATTAATTTACAGACTATGATAACATCGACTAATAGCATGATTTGTGGAATTTCTGGGATCATCGCTGGACTCATATGTCGGTATAATGTCTGCAAAGTCTGTAATTACATTAAAATACCGAAATCTATTGCATCATTTGTGGCCAAATGGTTGGGTCCTATTGTGGTCTCTTCACCGCCAATTGAAAGTCCAATACAAATGGGAGCGACCGCTGAAATTCAAAGACAACAACAAATAGAAATAGTTGAACAACAGATGCTTTTGTCCAGCTTTACAAATATTAATCAACGAAACAATTTGAACCAAACAAATAATACGAGATTTAATAATCTAAACGCACAGACATCCAGTCTGTCGCCGGACTCAGAGTCGATCAGTTCACCCGACAATCTTCACGTAACGGCTTTAGTTGATATGGGATTTGATAGACAGCACGTGGTTCGTGCACTTCAGCGTTCAAATAATGACATCAATTTGGCCACTAATTTACTTCTCAACGAAACTTAATGTTTTATTTATATTTTCTTAAGTTTGTAATATTTAATTACTAAGTTTGATATTTAATTAATAATTTAAAAATATGATGTTGAATATTAAAAATATTTAAATTAATATGTTTTGATTAAAAAATTGAATTATTTTTGTTTTTTTTATTTTAACAATTGTTTGACTATTAATATTATTAAAATTATATTAAAAATATCAAGTAAAAATATATCGGTATTATTTATAGACTATCTATTAACTAGTTTAAAGAATTAATCAATAAATGTTTGATAAATCAAATTATAATAAATTGAAAGTTTACGTAAAATTTTATAGTATTTAAATAAAGTTGTTTTCACTTACAATTGATTAGATAATCCTGATATTATTAATTTAAATATTTTTTATAATATTAAAAAAATTTTAATTTAGTATTAAATATATTTTAATTAATTAATATTTATTTGAAAAGAGTTGAATAAAATTAGAAAATAGTGGTAATGTTTTATTTAATACAGTATATAATTTAGTACATACAGTATAAACATATTTTTACGTAGTTTCAATATAAATAACATTTATTATAGTAATATTTATATATAATATTAGTTTTCCAATTATACTGTACATCAGTAGATTTTAATTAAAATTATGTTAAATAAATATTTTTTTATTAATTGCTTAATTAAATATCCATAATATATTGTAACTTATGTTTTATAACAATTATATATGGTATTTTAAAAATACATTAGTAATCCTTTTTGTCGATTATTGGGTTATATTATTTATAAGTTATTTTCTAAAATATTTTGTWTAAAATTGTTAGAAATTTCAAACCGAGACACTATATTGTTGATGTGAATTGTTGTCATAAGACATAACCTATAAATCCAACTGTCCTTTTCAACCACCGCAGTGACCAACTCTATTGAAAACATTGTTATTGAAATATTGAAAAGTAAAAAATAGGGCAAAAAWTTTTTTTATAATRTCTTACTGCAAATGAATTTAAGTTAATAACTAATTCATTACATAACTTATTTTAAAGTGCAGTCTAACATTATATTGATTTACAGTAGTATATCATTAAAAAAAATTATTGTATGAAAAGATACAGTATTACGTCAGTTATTTATAAACTAATTTGGATCCAACATTGAACAAGCACTTGTATTAATGCCACCTACCTGTGTCCATTAATAATTTGTAATTGTTACATTAAATTACATTAAAAGGTACATTACATTAATGTTATAATTAACAAAAATATTTAAAAAGCATATCTAAAATAAGCTCTTTTTGTATTAAAAAAGAGAGCTTTTTATTATATGAATTTAATGTTTGGCTTTAACTATAGTTAGTAATAGTTGATTTAGTAGTGAATTTAGTAGTAAAATGACATACATTTAAAAAAATAGTCTATAAATAATTTTAAAATCATCAATTTTTGTTATCCACTATTTAGTTAAACTAGATTTAAACAAATTTCTTATGTAATGACCTTTAAATTAAATATTACATTAAATAGCAACTAATATGACGTCAAATGTAAAACTAAATGAATGCTATTAAATGATTATAATTAGTGATTAATTCCCGGATTTCATTCAGTAGAATAACATTCAGAAAAAATATTTAAAAACAAATTAGTATTTTTAAAATTTATTTAATTAACATGTTTGGCACTATTTGTTACAAAAAAAATATATTTAGCAAAAATTGTAATGACATTTTATAAAAATATACAATTTATTTAATTATTCAAGTAATGAAAATACGGATATCTATTTAAATAAATTGTATATTTAAATGAAATATAAGAATAATAGTTTAAATTATTCTAACATATTTTATATTAAATTTCTATTTAAAATCTAATTAAACTATTACTAGTATGTTTGACAAAAATATTGTATTAGTGACAATATCTAATATTTAGATATACAAACTAAATTACTTAGCCTTTTTTAAAAATAATTTAAAAGTATTTAATAAAACTAAAATGTTTATAATACTGGATATAGAAAATATTATAATTATTTATTACTAATAAATTATTAAAATCCAAATACATGTTATTATAAAAGTTTAATTGAGTTTTAGTGGCATTATTTAAGTATAACTTTCATTGTTTGGTCACTATTTGATGGTAATTTGAAGGTTATTGTTATACCAAATATGGTTTTTTAAGTATAGATAAATGTTTGTTAAATATATGAAACGATAGTTTGACCCATAAATGTAGTTAACTGTGAACCGCATTCTCATCTTTGACTTGAATTTCTGGTAATTTTAACGAAAAAAACTTACAATTTGTTGCTCTATATTAACAGCACATATAAAACAGTGTTGTTTCTCTCAAATAAACACTAAACAGACTATTTTTAAAAGCTTTTTATTAGTTTAATATCTTTTATTTGTTTACCAGAAAATAATAATTTTTTATTATTTAAAAAACAATGTATTCATTGACCATTTTGGTGACAATTATTTCAATTTGGTTTTTTCAATCAGCAAAGTGTCAGCGCTTTGGTTCGGGTCCCTGTCCTATAGTTAAACCACAATCTGATTTTGATAAAACAAAAGTAAGTTTTATTAACATTTTATATAAAATATTAAACATGTAATCAACAGTTTTTTGGTCATTGGATTGAAGTGGAAAAGTCTCCGTCGATTTTTGATCTTATTATGAGATGTATTTCAGTTGATTATTCAGGTCTGTTATTGTCATCATTATTATTACAAATATACCGTATATTTAATAATATTAATTAATATAATAATAGATGATAACGACGGAAGTATTAATGTTGTAGTTCGCGGGACATCACTGTATGATTTATTTTTATATAATTTTTTGTTGTTTTAAAATTAAAATAAATGCATTTTATTATATTAATCATTAATGATTTTAGTGCTGGACTACCATTGAGTGTCAATGGAGATGGTCTTCCTCAAGATGTGTCTCGAAATGGACAGTATAGTGTTAGATATGGTTTTGGTGTACCATTTCAGGGCACATACATAACAGTAGTCGACACCGATTTTAATGATTACGCTGTTCTCTATTCGTGTACAAACAGTCTTCTTCCCGGTGTTTTCCACACAGGTATGTATTTTATTTCAATTAGTTAATAATTTATTTAAATATATATATATAGAAATGTTTTATCATTTTTTGCAATTAATTTATTTGCAATTTTTTATAACATGTAATAATATATTACAAATATAAAGCAATTTCGTGGAAACGTTTGAAATGAATGCTCTCTTAAATTATAAAAAGAGTTATATTTATTTCATATCATTTAAATATCAAAACATGTTTATAAATGGTTTGAAATTATACTTAATAATTTAAATTATAAAAAAAGCAATTTATTTATTTTTAGTTAAACTTATTAGAGATGTATCAAACATATAAAAATGATTAATTTATTTGAAACATGTAATACTGTAGAGTATGTATGGATACTATCCCGTGACGGAACCCTTTCTAACCCTTCACGACAAAACATTTATGAAAACTTGGATCGCCTTAAGATTAATAGAGTTGGTCTTCAATTGAGTGAGAGAAGTGCCTGCGCCGGGAGGAACACCACTTTGAATCAAAGAGAAAGTGATGACGATCTCACCAAAGGAACTACACTCAAACCATTACAACCGGAAGCACCCGTTCCTGTCTCCGGCTCTTAATATACAGTATTAAACTATTCAAACAAATAACTATTTATTAATCAATGAATATTTATATTTTATTTAAAACAATTCATCCGTGAATTATTTAATATGTAAATTACATTAATTATTATATATTTTTCTCTAATTAAAAATTTCAATAAAGATAAATATCATTTACTGTAAATGTAAATTTATATATATTGTAATTATGAAATAACTTGTCATTATATACTATTATTACCATATAAATACAGTTTATGCGTGTTTGGCAATAAATATAATCATATAAATTATGAAAAATAGTCTATCAATAAAAACAAATACCAATTGCCACTCGTGTTTATTAGTAATATTGCTATCATTAGAGCTATTACTGTCAATGTTTGTGCCGTCAGGTTCTTCAGGTGTCAAATGAATGCGATCTGAAGTAAATGATTTGCTTTGAGGCAAACATTCATTATTAATGCACAGAATATTAGCCAAAACTCCAGACAAGAAGTCGACCAAAAATTGAGGAATTTTTATGTTTGAATTCAAACAAATAGTAAATATATGTTGTGATAGTGTCGAGTAAATTAATGCAATGCTAACCATTATTACCAAAAGACTTAGATTTTTAACTATCAATTATTTTTTTCAATTAAATAGTTTTAATTTATTTTATATGATAACATACTTGCATAAGGAACTCCTAAAGTAGCCGTTCCTAACTGTAAAGCCAAATAAAAAAGTGTTGTTAGGCTTATAAAAAAACTGTAAATAAATAAAATTACATTTGAGTTATTATTGTTTCCTAAATATAATATTTACATAACTAAATATAGTATCAAACCTTATTGAACCTAAAGTATAACGAACAGTGCTATGAGAGGGTAACCAAAATATGGCCAAAATCAATGTCATCGATGCTATTGAAGGTAAAGTTATTATATAATAATAATACGATGTGTTTCTGTTTATTTCAAAATAAAAATAATATATAAAAAACTTAATATAGTGTAAAACAGACATAGCATACACACCTTTTAAGCTTTAATGTTAGGTTCAATGTTGTGTATACACCATAACCAGCATATTCGTAGTTATTTCTATAAATTTATTTTTTTTAAATATAAACTACTATATCGTATGTAATGTTACATTATATTAATATATTAAATATATTATCTAAACCTTGTTGTTTTAAAGTCAATGATTTCCCACTCAGGATTTGTATACCATGTGTTTCCACTTAAAAATTGATTGCCTAATCATATTACAGTATATATATATATACTTAGAATATTTAAATAATTTATGAAAATAGAAATGAATTATTTAATATTAGACCCAATGTTGTTATATTGATTTGTTGTTGATTATGAGTCCACGAACCGAAATATAGACCACATTCCTGAATGTCATTCGGATAATCAGTCAAATCGACAGTACATGACGTCCGTAAAGATCCTGCGGGTGTCCTATAGTTTGTATTTAATAATATTACAAATCATATCATTTTTACTAAGAAATTATAAATACGTTAACATTGATCTGAATTATACAAACCATACAGCAGTGCCATTTGAGTTCACTATTATATGTACAGGAGATAGGACTTCATCTAAGTTTAAACTATAAAAATAAATTTAAAAGTAATCCACGTTTAAAATATTATCATATATTCATACAATATATGTAATAAATATTATATTAACTTAAATAYAGATTATTGATGACATGACTTACTGGTCGGCGCTATTCCACAAAAGGATATCTGGTTTCCACAATTCATTGCAATCAAAATGCAATTCCTTAAGGAATAAAAATTTTAATTATTTTAATTAAAATAATAGAAATTTATTTGTTATTTTATTGAATATAAACTGATTTTTATAATCACATAAATACTTTTATATATAATTAAAATGTTATTAAACCAATTTAATAAGTACAGTAAATATAAAATATCTATCGAATATAAAATGTTTGTTAGATTATATAATATATCAATAGTATATTAAATTTTGGTAATTTATATTTTTTTACTTGTTTGCAAGTTATATTTGTCTACTATTTAAATACTTAATATAATTAACCATAAATATAATAATAAAATAAATGTTAATTTGGTATACATTTAATCCTTGATAATCATTAGGATTCCAAGTCAAGTGTTCGTCAATCCAAACCTGTAATAAATGCCACAATATATCTGGCGGTTATTTATACAAAACAACATTTCACAAAAATTGTATCAAATATTTATACCAAACGAATCCAAGCCTCGGCTATCAATACATGTCTTGATATATCCTTAAAAAGATAAATATTAAAACAAAGTAATAGATTTTATGAAATCTAAACTTGTTTTTTGATGTAAATTTGGTAATTGACTGGATATTAAAAGATATATATATATATAATATAATGAAACTATGATTCACCAAATCGGTCAAATGGGTGACAGATATAGACATTTGAAGCCAAGTGGGTGTTTGGTGTTGTTTGACGGGTCGACTCCACTTATCATATGAACGACTAGACAATAGCTCTTTTCTCAAACGCTTGATTTGAGTCAAATCATCTGTTAATCAAAACATTATGTTTTACTTACTGTACTTTTAAGATAATCGCAAACAATTTGTTTTTCTTAAAAAACAAATCTCTTCAAAAACACATACCATTACAATATATGTTAAAAATAATAAACAAAATTAAAATAATACTGTTTTGATTAATTATTTTCATATTTATTTACTGTATATTGTATTGTTGTTTATTGCTTTTTTTCTCGTAAACTAATTTTTGGTACACATTATTTTTCGTGAAAAATATTATAATTTATTCAAGACAAATAACTTTAGGATATTTAAAAATTATTTTATTAAAAATTAATAAATTATTTTTGTTTCTACTAATACCTTAACTTAAACTAAAAATAATTATTTATATATGTACAATTTTTACTCAAATAACATGTTAAAGTGGGTGTATTAATTTTGATTAATGTTCAAAACTGTATTATGTTACCATTATTAATGAGCATTAAAAAAATAAGCAATATCATATAAAATAACTTTAATTTTAATAACTTATATATTTTGTAATAACTTTTAAAAATTTAAAAATTACAATTATTATATTTACCAACTTATAGTTATTTACTATCTTAATAATTTATTATAATGATATACTAAATTTATATTTATAAATATATAAATAGTGTAATAAAATTAATTGTCATTAACCACAAATAATTCTATAATATTTTGATTCTGTTTTTTATTAAAATATATTATTTTTAATTAATTCTAATTTTTTTGAGTTTTATAAATGATTTAATAATTTGTAACTTTATTTTTTATCTATTAACATAATATTGTATACTATAGTTTATAAACTAATGTTATATTTATGACTGTAAATTATATGTTAATTTTTATTAAATTAGACAAAACTACAGTATTTTTGTATAATTTATTGAATAGTATATTGTATTATACTGTACACAATTTCATATTAATTTAGTTACTGTATAAATGAGCATTTATCTTATTAAATACAATACAATATATTAAAGTTTACTTTTATCTAAAAATGAATTAACTATAATAAATCCAATTATTATAATTTGCTAAAAATATTATACATACATAAAGATAGATGTTTTAAAAAAGACTGTTATTTACTATAAATAGTAAAAATGGTTTTCAAAAATCAAACATTAAATCCTAAAGGTTTTTACAGTAGTTTAAGTTTTCATAAATAATGAGATTATTGCATTTAAATAACCAATTTTAATTAATTATATTTCAAACAAAACTATTTAATAATCAAAAAATTAAAATACTTTTAACTATATTACAATTATGATGTTTGCAAATAAAAGAATTATTAAAATCTATTATATAAAAATATTTATTTTATAATATTAATTAAAAACCCTTTATTAAAATATTATTTATTTATTTAAGAAAATAGATTATCTTTAATTATAAAATTTTAATAATAAATAAGAGTTTTTATTTTAAATTTATTTATTTATAGTAAATAATAAATTAAATTTGTATAATTTAATATGAAATTTAATTAAAAAATTGTATATAATATAATAACAACCTCAATGACCTCAGGCCACAAAAATTTGCAATTCATATTAAGAATAGACATAACAACAATTGTTTTATAATTCATTATTAAATATTATAATACATTAAATTTAACAAAAAAAAGCTATAAAACTTATAATTTAACGTTATATATAAGTTTATTATTTACAAAACTTATAATTATAAAAAAATAATTTGATATATAAATTTAATATATATTTTTGTAAATACTATATCCAATATATAAAGCAATTTATTATGGCTAATATTTCGCACTTAAATTTATGATATACTGTATTTTAGTTGAGAATAAACGTGAATTTGAATTTAATTGACACATTTAATAATAATAATAATTTGTTTAAGACTTGTTTTATATGTTGCAAATGTTGCATACGTTGGGATCACTTGATTAATAGTCACAAACATTAAATGTTCAGATAATTCTTTATAAATAGATTAGTCAACAATTTTATTTTTTTTAAATTTTTTAAATGACATAATAAATAACTAATTAAATAATAAATTATGAAATAATTGTTGACTTTTTTCCAAATTTTATAAAATGTAAAATTGATATTTATATTAAATATATAATAAAATAACAGTTTTGATGAATGTTGTAAAAGTTGTTGAAATACTGAATGACTTGAGCTTTGATGCGATGACGACAAGCAATTTGTTAGCAATTAGTGGTGGGGTTTAAGATAGGGATGAAATGGTCAACGTTTAGACATTTGTACGTGTGATGGATGTTGGCGTTTGGCATATGTTCTCATATCATAAGTAAGAGAGGGAGGTGTGGACAGGGATGTCAATTTGCTACTTGTTTCTAACGATCTCTGTCTTAAACAGAGAAACACTGAGAACAGGCAAGAAATAAGAAGAATAACAATTAAGATAACAAGTGCTGAAGTGAAGCCAACCAAAGACATACAAATGACATCACTTTCATCTGCACTTTGAGACATCAAAGGAAGTGATTCATTGTGTAAAGCAAACGATAGATCTCCGGCTGAAACCACTTGTATTATACGGTTGAGACCCACTTGTGTTGAGTCGTGTTTATATGAAGTGCTGGCAATTATATGTCGATCGACATCACGTTCTTCTCTAGGTTTTCCAATTGAATGAAAATTGTTTTGACCGGAACCGCTATATAGGTTAACAATGTCTGCGGGAGGACTCTGGTGTTGACTACATTGCTCTGGACATTGGAACCGACAGATCTGTATCGTACACTGAAAGTGCACTTCCATACTATCGGGGAATTTAAATGCCTGGAAGTGGGTATACGACAAAACACTAGCACTCGAACCAAAATTTTTGATTTTCGTGAATTTGCTCATTAGTTTTGGTCTAACTATACATCCCTGACTGTCCACTAATTCAATTGGTGCTCTTTTGCCGTCATGAGCTATACAATTACGAACCAACATATCAAACTTGTTTTCATCATCTTTAATGGCTAACACCATTGTCATGGTTTGTCCAATTTTGACAATGCCTGCCACCTCACTGGCCCATGGTCCCTTTCCAACTTGAATTTGCATCCAACATCCCACGTTATCACCAGCAAAGTCAGCTCTAACAACATCAAGCATATCGACAGGGAATGGTCTAAAAGTGACTGCCTTTTCATACTGGTCGTGCCACGTGCACCTTAACTTCCTCGCCTGATCCCATACTTCTTGAACTTGTGGGTCATATTGAATAACAATAGTGTTTTCAAAGAAGCTTCCGCTACCACTTTGTGAACCGTACCCATAGAGTCCATTTTGGGTGTTACCAGTAGTACCACAACTATTAATACCGACATCAAAGAAGACACTACTTCTGCCCGAACCGGCCGGTAAATGAATACAACTGCCATAACTATAGTGTCCTTTACTAAATATAATACCATTGAATGGCTTATCAAACTCTATGGCAACTTTCATCAAATTTTTCTCGCATTTAACATCCAAATGAACTATTTTAGGCATTTCTGGAAGTGGTAAAGGCCAGGGGTCATTTCCTTGAGGTGCTGGTGGACCTACTATATTTTTTATTTTTAATTAAGTTTGCAATCAAATTTAAGAAATATTTTTTTAAAAATTATTATTACCTGAAAATTGTTGCGTTTGTTGAGGTTGTGGTTGTTGTGGCTGTGGCTGTGGTTGTTGTTGTGGGCCATGCATTTCTGGTCCATATTCTACATAATTACTTTCAATAGGGAAACCTCCGTGTTTTCCTTGAGCACCGGGATATACAGGTTGTGGTCCTTGAAATGGTGGTCCGTGTGGTCCTTTCTGAGGTCCATTTGGCATAATTATTTGTCCAGGTCTAACAGGTAATGGCAATGGAACTGGTATCGGAATACCCATATTTTCATGTTTAGGAGGGGATGATTGCATATAATTATGTAAATTCAAAGGCATTCCTGGGCTATCAAATTGAGCCTAAAATTTATGTATTGAAATATAAATAATATTAATATATTGTATATTTTAAAAGTATAACAAATTATATTTATTTATTTAATTAATTTTAATAATAATACTAATTACATGATAATAATAATAATAATAATAATAACCTGATGTTGAGGATAAACCTGGTGTTCAACAGAGTCTTGACTTTCAGCTTTGATTAAGTCTTCATCCGGATGTACCTCAACTTGTGCTCCAATTTTATCGTTTTGATTATTGACTTCAATATTTTCATGGCTCTCATCACCACAAATTGCAAACTATAAATAATTATTAAATATGTTATACACTATAGTCTATAGATATTAAATAGTAATAGACATATTTGTAATATAAAAGTTTTAATCTAAATCCCTTCAAATTCAATCAAATATAGACAATATTTATTAAACAATATATAGTATTATATTATCATATTTCATGCAATATAACTTGTATTGTATTGACATTTAAAAAATTAATTTAATCACTATTAAGTGATGAATGCTTGTTACGTGAAATAGTTATATCAAAATTAATGTTAAGTTAGTTTATATTTATACAAAAGATTAAATATAATGCATGTATTGTTATTAAAATAAAGAGTTGGTCTCTGAAAACACAACATGAATGGCATTCCTGTAATTCCTCGCTTAACAACAGTTCCCATAAAAGTAGCAAATATTTCATAACAAGGCCTCAAAATGCTTGAAGTGTCAATAAAAAGCTGAACTTCGAGTTAACCATTATTTCTGACATATTTTTGTATCTAAAATATATAAACATTAGGCCAGACTCTTATGTCTGACAACCAAAAAGTACTTGAAATTTATGTATTCCTTCAATCAATTTAACAAAAATTTTCACCATTTATTATACTCCTATAAATATCTTTCTAGTATTAAACTAAAATAATAATAATATAAAATTGAGTTATATTTTATAAATAAAGTATTATTAGCATTTATTAAAACTCATTTATCATTGAATATATAAACATGATATGGCTCTACAATTAAAGTTAGTATATATTGAGCGTAAGTTTAATGAATAATAGTATATATAAAATAATTATAAAATTGATATAATTGTGAATATATTAATATGAAATGTATAAAATATTAATGTGAATAAAATATAAAATACTATATAATATTGAACAGGAAGTCAATGGAGTGAATGTAATGTTTGTTGTCTGCAATGATAGCATTACAACATTGAATACATTGCTTACGGCATTCGGTCACGAAGGAGGAGCACAGGGATAGCACAGCGATAGCACAGGGATGGCATGTATGGGGCACTTATCAGGGGTAGCAATGTTTGGCTGAATTCTTTGTGCGACCTTTACATAAGCTTTCATTGATGGTGTGCACAGCACTTATATAATGGTGAGAATGGTATGCCTGAGGCACTGTATCAGCGGGCAGTAGAAGCTATAGTCAATACATAGTGAAGCTGCAGGTGAATCACTACTATTAACTTTTGACTATTGCAACTATCCTACTATGAGTACCACTAGGCACTCGGCACCTGTCATTACCCATACATGTAAACAACCCATTGCTTATTATAGTTACCTCTGCTTTGATTATAAATTGATTAGCTATCAGTTAATACATATTTATTGCCCTCTTTAATGAGTATCATTTTAGTTTCAATGATTATAATCGCAATAATTCCCATTAATTGTTATTCAATTTTTCACAATTTATTGCTTTAACTTAGAACTTGATTAACGTTACTTAATTTACATAAATATTTGGTAAAAAATTTTCAATTTTTGAACAAATTCCTAATTTTATATTAATTACAGTAATATAATAGTGACTTAAAGAGAAAATTATTTTTAGAGTATTATTGGTTTTAGTCATAGGATTTTGAGATCAAGTTTTTAAATAAAATTACACTTCAAATAATAATTTTTATTGATAAACTGGTTGTCCGTTAGAAGTATAATTTTTTGTTCATTTTTATTAAATAATATTTTATATAATGTAATACATTTCTACAAACACTAAATGATTTTTCTTTATATACATTACAATGAGATTTAATATAATCAACAAAAGAGCATTAAATACCAATTCAAAAGCAAAACAACAATTATAATTTAAAGTTAGTTGTGGGATAAAAGTCTATCTAACGGTGCACACAACACTGTATTTATGTACTAAACTACAAAGTAATACAATAGTTTTTTTTATTAAACAAGTTAATCATAAGATGAAAAGATAGCATTGAAATTGTGTAATGTTTGGACAATTTAGACTTAAAGATCAATTGTAAGACGATTATTGAATTTAACACAACATTAAACATAATACTAATGCTAACGTTTAACTGTAGTTGAAATGTAAACGCAAACCATAGGAAAGAGAAATATCTTTTTCATCATATAATCGATGACTTGCGGCTAAAATACTTTGACTTAAAAGTTATACTTAAAAACCAAGTCCTTGACTGTCGAGATATTTATTTATCTTTAAATTATAAAAATTATCGAAAACTCTCATTTAGAGGTTAATCAACTATTAAACAACTAATTGATGGTTAAAAGGAAGTCAAATACAAAGACAACTCTACTTTTCTCATTATAGTCATTGATAAAAATATACTGTGTTTATAGATATGCATAGTATTTGATAAACACATACAATAATACTCATTCAATTGAACGTTGCGCTACATTTTTAATCCAAATTATATAAAGTATATATATATATATATATATCAATATGATAAGCATACAAATAAAATTGCATCCCAAAAGCCTACTTACCCCTATAATAATAGTCATAAATATAATGCGAAAACCAAACATTTTTTCCATTGTCTCCGATTTTCTCTTTAAAATTCCTATTTGTATCTTCAAAATCACCTATTTTTAATAAATATATAATTAATTTTTATCAAATTTTAGTTGATATATAAGAAAATATATAAGTAAAATTTATTTTTTATAATTTAATCAAAATTGTGTAATTCAAAAGTTATTGTTTAAAAATGATTAAATTTTAGTTATTTATTGAAAAAATATAATTTATAATAAAAGTAAAATAAGTTGTTTTGTGATTTATAAAATAAATTGAAATATTGAAGTCAGTAGGTTTGGGTCTAGACTTGACTCTTGACTCTTGACTCTTGACTCTTGACTCTGGGTGTATACGCATACCAGAGCTTACGTGTTATGTGTATCTCTCATAGGAAATTCTCTCACACTCTATTAACTTAAACATACAGTCACTGTAATTGTGTTTAATTTAATATATAAATTAAACAAAATGATGAAACATCATCTCTAGCACATATAGTATGACATTAAGTATATAAATAAGTTGATACAGTATACAAATATATATATTTAATCTAATTTTTTACTCAATTAATATTTACATATCTTTATAAATATAATGTTATAATAAACATTAATTTAAATTATTACATTAGCAAAATTATGTCATATTCTGCATCTTGACTTATTTATCTTAAAAATTTAATATAACAATATTCTCTACCAAAAAATTAAACCATTTAATGAAAAAATTTGATTAAAATATATATAAATTAATTTTGAAATGTTTAGTATTGTTTATTTAGTTTAACACAATATAAAATTTATTATTACTTTTAAAAATTATAAATTAATCTTAATATATATATTATAATTTGTATTATTTAACTTAAATATTATAGGAATAAAAGTATAATAAATTACATTTYTAATTAAGTTAGAATTATAAATATATGATATAAATTAGATAATATTTAATGAAATAAGTAAAATGAAAATAACTTACTGTTAAGTGAATTGAAGATAATTAGTCAAACAATAATAACCAAATTAAGCACGAATTGATTGTCACAAATGATGGCACAGGTAGTTGTATTAATAGGTAAGTAAGCATCAAACAGTTGAGTGCCTGAGTTTCACATTGAAATCACAGCATAACATCAACTCAACTGCAATGAGTTGTTTGGTTTGATTGAATCCGTGAAAGACTTTGAGACACACTTAAAAAGCTTGTTGTGTTCATACAGTCCTAATATAGTGTATAAATTATAGCATAACTCTGCGGTCAGGTAACAGTTTGGAGTGTTTAGATCCCGTTATAGGCCGACCTCCACATTATATACTGGCTTACAGTGGATAACCTGTACGTATACTTTCGCAGCCGTAGGGCCACAGAGATGTTAAAAGAGCTGTAGTGCCGCTAAAATCAACACAAATATGGCATAAATGTTGGCTCATATAATATCACATATAATATCACATATAATATCACATATAATATCACATATAATATCATTTATAATATCACATCTGCCTTTCTTTTAGCCTAAAACCCTATCCAAACATTTTTTATAATCATATTATAAGGTATTCAAACATTGATTGCTTAAACTTCCGTAAAAATATATTCACTAAATATAAATATAAATGTTATAATGTTTTTAATTGCAACTAATGTATTGATTACATAACGTGAGTTTCAATGTTAAGCCCTGAATCTATTACTTAATTTTTATTGACAAATGTCTCGACAAATAGACTTATTTCTCTATTTTCTAGATTTACTTTATCATCACTTCGTTAATTTGACTTTATTTCATATAATCATAACATTTAATGTGTACTAAAATTTTTATATAATAGTATATTATATATTATAACATAATGTTTTATATTAGTAACATAATTTTATATTTGTTTAAAAGGCTTTTAGACAATTCAATACCTGTAATAAATTTATAATAAAATAGTAAAAATATATCATTACTTGTTTTAGCCTTAATTTGTTTAGTTTTGTTGTTGTTTTGTGTTATATTTAAGTCAAAAAAATTTTTWAAATTGATATATTATTACGCAAAGAACTTGTTATAAAATAAAATAAATAATATTGTAATGGATTTTATTATACCGTATTGTAATACAACAAATTATGACATAAAATTACATAAATAATATTTTTATAATATTTTTTGGCTATTTATTTTAATTAATYAAATAATTAAATTTTAAAAATATCGTAGAATTATTTTACTAAATATATTTTAACTGCAAACATGCCCATTTACTATCAATATTTATATATAAATTTATTATTARTGACTTTATTAAGTAAATTAATAAAAAAAATTAAATTAATTGTTTATTATGATATGTAGCAAATATTAAGTTTTGTCAATTTATTTATCGTAACATATATACAGTACTTTAAGTAAATGCAACAATAATAAGAGTAATATAAATTATATGAATTAGACTTGCTCATATGAAATATTACATATAATTTTTACTGATTTTAATATTATAAATAAAATTGAGTTTGAAGTTTAGCACTTTTTATCAAATTGAAACTTTTGGTTAAAAAAGTATATTTTTTAATTATAATTAGTTTGATTTATTAAATATTTATGTCAAAGTTCTGTTTATAAAACATTTCTTATTAAATGTATTTAATAAAAACAATTTAGTTTATAATAGAAGATATTGATAAAAATTGAAAATTTTATCTTAAAAAACATTGGTCTTTGTAATTAATCTATAATTTTTGGTAATATAACTAATTATTATATTTTTGAAAAGTATATTGAAATGTGGATAGAATTTAAATAAAAATACATACTGTATATAGTACTGTACAATATGTTATATATAATATATGTTTCTTTTTATGTTTATTTGTTTGATACTTTATTTAGTAATTTTATATTTGTTTATTATCAATAATTATGAAACAATGAAACAATTTAATTAATAACTATACAGTACATAATAATAATTATTTAGGAACTCATTAAGTTTAATCTTTTTTCAATGCTATTACATTTAAAATTCAAAACAAAATAATACAGTATATTGATATTGATCTCTGTATATTGMTSTCTGATTTAGTCAGATATTTTATAATGTAAATTTAAATAAAAATAAAATGTTAAAGTATCTGGCTAGTTTTGTCAAGCATACTATATTTTTCAGAGTTTCCAATTTAAATCTATATTTTTAATGTTTTAATTATWATATMTTTTAAAAAGTTTTTAATATTTAGAATAAATTATGTTTAATAAATCAAATACAATGTACTACTAAATAATGAAATTTGTTCACACATTTGGTAAATAATTTATTATATTATAGAATATAAATAAATATTATTATTATTAAAATTATATAAAACAGAAAAGTCATAAAATAAGAATTACAATCATTTGTTATTTAATATATTAGTGTTTAGTTAAGACATCAGATCTCAACAACAAAACTAAGACAATAAGTATTTAATGACTTAAACAATAAATGAGATCCAATTATTAAAATTTATAAATATTTAAATTTATTTGTAACAAAAAATATTAAATATGGGGATTAGCATATTACGTTCGCACTTTTTAAGATATCTAGCCCCCTCCCTCCCGTATGTTCGCAATTGTTCGCAAGTAATCATTTAAAAATAAATTAGGTTCGCATATCCCTAACCGCTACCCCAATACTAAAAAATAAAATATTATGTAAATGCGAACGTTCTTAAGGTCTCTACCCCTCCCCATCGTTCACAAAAGTTCGCTTTGGCCAACCCCTCCCTCCTCTCAACTGCGAACATAATATGTGAATCACCCCTAATGTTATTAAATATTGTTTTCCAATTTCATTTATATTAAATATTTAATTTATTACTGTATGACAATGTTTTAATTATGTTTAATCGTTTAGTAATAAAGAATTATATAAATGAATTTATTTTACAAATAATTTAGTCAACAATTTATTAATTTGTTTAGTTTTTAAAATATTAAAAAATAATTACAATATAATTATTTAATAAATATTAAGTTAATTACACATAACTATATAATTTAAATTTTATTATTAGTGAAAAATTAGATTTATAAATGTAGTTTCATATTTTATAATAGTTTTCAATATATAACTTTTTATGTATATTATTATATTAAAATATATTAATAATTAGTTAATAAAATTGACTTTCAAAAATTTACTAGAAATAAGCATTTTTACAAAACATTACAAACAATATTAACTGTAACTTTTAAATCTTATTTTATCGATTTATTGATAATAAATGATAATAACAATAATAAACTTATATCTAAAAAACCCAATTTTTTTAATACTATACTACAGTATAGTTATTATCGAAAGTCTGATTAAATCACTTTTATCACTACTAAAAACTGTTTATATCAATATTTTTATTATTATGAATAATTAATCATTACATATTAATACAAGTTTTATAAAACTTTGAGCAAATAGTTTATAAATAATAAATATAAATTATATATTATATAATTAAAATAAGTCTCAGATAATCTCATAATTTATTTAATACTTATTTACTTTCAATAGCATAATGTTTCTAACTTTAATGTTTTTTTTGTTGAAAAATCATAATTAATTTTTAATAATTGAAATAATAAACATTTAAACTTTTAAACATTATGTTTATGCAAATACGATACAATATAATTAAATTGATATATTAATAGTTATTTTATCTAAACTATTATTTAAGTTTATTTTAAGTGACACTTCCTATGACTACTAAATAAAATAGTAAAGACCTAATTAAATGAAGTTTTATTTTTGACAAAATAATTTCAAGAAATAGTTATATTTAGTGTCAAAAAATTTAAAATTATAAATATCATTAAAACACGAAATGTCAAAATTTATATTTGATATTTCAATATAGACACTGAAATGAATGCCACAAATAAAAGACAACAAATAACAGGTATTTATTAAAATGAGTGTCATTTGAGATATAAATTATTGATTTATATTAATATTTGTGAATGAATTTGTTGTAGATATTGAACTGTAAAATGTATATTATATTACAGGTATTTATTTATAGTTAATAGACTAAAATAATATTAGATATTAGATATTAGATATTAGATGGTGACTCTATGAATTACAAGTTAGTGGCACTGGTATTGTAGCACTGGTAGTTACACCACTGATGAGGTCAAGGGCGAGGATACACTACATTTCCAGTGCTTTGTTGATGACATGTCTTTATTGGCTTAGGATACCAGTGCTGTTCACTACAGTTATCTGTTAGTGGTTTAGCTGTAGTTCCTGCTTAACGGCTCTTCACTATGCGATTCAATACTCAGTTTTAAAACTTAACAGACAATACTGTACTGTAATTAGGGTTCAATCAAATTCCATCTCTCGTTTTATTTTTCAAAAGTTTCTTATTTTCATTGCTCACCGGGAATTCCCAGGGAATTTATTTCCTTGTGCTACCACTTATTGAACCATAAATAACACATTTTATTATAATGTTTGAAAAACAAATATTATATTAAACTATATTTTGAGTGGTATTGATAAATAGCATCACTAAGTTTATCAAATTGAAATTTATTTTTAAATATTTGAGTTTTGGTACTCTTTATTTTAATAATATAAAATATATTTTCTCTTTCTAACAATAAAGGAAGGGGAAATAAAATTGGAGGAATTTTAGAAGGGAACTTCCCTCTCTGTGTTTTTGTTTGAACTCTAACTGTAATACAGTATTGAATCAAATGTATCACTAATGCAGACAATCCCTCATTCAATAGATTAGAAAAGTTAAGCAAAAGCTGTTTGAAAACATTTACTATTTATATTAATATGGATACAGTTATCTGAAAAATTTTATTTTATTATCATATATTAAATATACAGTCTATTAATATATTATACATTATTTCAAGTCATACCAAATAACAGACTGGTGTATAAAATACTCATTTGTATAACTAATTTGAAACATCTCTCAAAGGCATCATTATTACTAAACACTGATATCTCTTATATGAAAATATTTGGTCGCATTTGGCACTCAGTTATGACATACCTGTGATCACACCTCAAACCTTTCTTCCTGTTTTGATGTTACTATTAATAACAAAAGTTATTATTATTACTATATTTCTATAAATACAAACATCTTATGACAATAATAGTGAAACAATTTTAAAAAACGTTTTCAACAATTAGTGAACAAATCAATCTGTAATTAATAATTACTAAGTATTAGTTATTATGATTATTACAGTATTATATTATACATTAAAATACATATTGATATTATAATATATGAATCTCTTAGTATTAAATTATTTCAATTTATTTAAAGTCTTAATAATATTAGCCTAATATACAGTATTTAATTCTTTTTATATTAAAAATTAAAATTTATATAAATGTTTTGTATGTTTATATATTAATACATAACTGTAAAAAAATTTATGTAATAATAAACAATATTTATATTATTCAGTATATCGATAAAATATATATTGCATAACTATACACTAGTATACAGTAGTACATAAATTGTTTAGTTGTATATAAAATATTTAAAATTTATATAAATATTGTATACAATATGTGTATAAAAATATCATTATATTTTTTGTTTCATTTAAAAATTTAGACACTTTCATAAAATTTAATTTAAATGAATTTCATAATATCTGTTTAACTTATTAATAAAAATTAACTTTTAGCCTACAATTTGTAACATTATATAAACCAGTAAACTCTCTCTCTCTCTCTCTCTATTTATATATATATATATATATCTAAATCTAAATAATTATATCGGGTATATTGAACGTATATAATTTTTAATGATTAAATTAATTTTTACTGA
This sequence comes from Oppia nitens, assembly GCF_028296485.1. Lineage (NCBI taxonomy): Eukaryota > Metazoa > Arthropoda > Arachnida > Sarcoptiformes > Oppiidae > Oppia > Oppia nitens. The sequence goes on from NW_026533197.1 coordinate 1,338,302, forward strand.
TAATCTTGGATATATTGTAAGACAAATAAAAGATAAAATAGTTTATAAAAGTGAAATATAGCAATTTAATGCAAATATTAAGCCATTTATAGATATTTCAAACAATGAAAAAAACAAAAAAAAATCACAATAAATAGTAAACTCGTTTTATTTTGAATCAAATTTAATATACTGTATAAATATGGTATTATTGTTAAATAACATTACAGTCAGTATTGAATCAACCAATAGAGGATGAGGTAAAGGGTAAAACTGGGGGGAAAATTATAATACATATATATGTCAAGCAATGGATTGCGCAATACTATTGATAAAACATTACACTGAAAACAATTTGTGTTGACTAAACTAATCGTTATTATTAATATCCACATTATTAAACATCTATTAGTTCGGTGCTTACTATCAATATATTAGTTTCATAAACTAATTTATAAGCATTTATTTCATATATAACATACCACTATATTTTTAGTGATAAGAGATATTAATCTAATATTTAGATATAATTGATAAAAAAATAAATTATTTTGGAAAGTTTTTCGAATATTTCGAAATAAATGTAATAAAATGTTAATTAATAATTTAATTTAAAAGATAATTATATTGTCTTAAGAAATTAATATAAAATATTAAAATCATATAATTTAACATAAAGTAGAAATGAAAACATAGACAATATTGAAATAATTGTCCAAAAATAAATACTTGAATAATATTACAATCTACACATAAAATTCAAATTCAATTATTTTTTTTACTAAAAGAAAATATTTTAAATACATATTGATTTATTTATTTTAATAAATAAAAATATACTATTTTAAATTTATCGTTAATTATAACAAATTAAAACAAACAATAGTTTAAATTGATATCACATACAATCACATCTTTTTAAAGCAAATGTTTTATTCAATAAAAAGCTAATTTAGTCACATATATATACATTATATAAACTCACTATTTATAAATTATAATATAAGACATTGATATCATTATATGACTTTAATGATATGTAAAGTATAAATACCTTATCCTTAATATAATTTTAAATATAGATTTTAGTATAAGTAAACAATATTTTAATTAACAAATATATAGAAATTTAATACTTTTTCCTTATTTAACAAATAGAATATTCACTTTCTTTACATTTATTAGCCATCAAATACATGAAAACTTAATGTATTTTTTAGTAAATCTATTAACTCTTAACCCTATATACTGTAAACGATACGACTAAAAAAATATTGCTAAATAAAAGTTTAATAAATTATAAACTATCATATTTGTTGATAACTTTCAATTGACATCAATGGTCATCCATAACGCATGTTAGGTCATAAACGTTACGTTTAAACATTTATGTCAATTAAAGGTAATCAACAAATGGTTTATTATTACAGATATATTCTAATATTTAGACATAAATCAAACATAATATATCATAAATTTATTTCAATAAATATTTTATTTATATAAATATTAATAGATATTATAAATCGAGAATTAAATAGAGATATATTTTTAATTAATTACGGTAATCCTATATTTAATATATAAAAAATATAATAAAATTAATTATTTTTGTAAATATAATTTTTAATAGTGTGATTTTTGTACACTATTAATATTCTATCAAAAAACTTAAATACAATTTTTTACAATATCAACACAAATATGATATTTATATTTATAGCTAACTATAATTTATAAAAATTAAATGTATAGAGTATTAGTCTATCTCAAGGGTATCCGGACTCACAACTCGGGACTCACGACACGGGACTCACGACACGGGACTCACAACTCGGGACTCACAACTCGGGACTCACGACACGGGACTTACAATTCGGTTGACTAAAATCATTAGTGAAATAAAATTTTAAAAATAACGTAAAGTTAATTATATTTAATTAATATCTAATATAATTTAATTTTAACTCATGTTTTAAATAAATATTACAATTATATGCCATAACTACTGACATAACATTAAACAAAATGAATTAAATGAAAAAAAATGTTTAAATAAATCAATTGTTTGACGATATGTATTGACTGTCACAGCATTGACGTCATGTGTTGTACTGTTTGATGAAAATGTGTTTTAAAAATGTATTAAATGTTTACTTAAAGTAATATTGATATGAATTCATGTGATTTTAAATGTCGATTAAATATATAGTAAATGATATAAAGTTTGTTTTCAATGAATTTCTAAACTTTAATATAATATATATTTAATTGAAATCAATATCTCGTGTCTTAAGTAATAATAACAATGAGTGGTGATAGTGATGATCCCCGACAACTGATCCCACAGTTGTGTCGACAGTTTTACGATTTGGGTTGGGTATCGGGAACGGGTGGCGGTATGTCTATACGTAAAGGTGACCACATATATATAGCACCGTCGGGGGTACAGAAAGAGCGCATCCAAAGTGATGAGCTGTTTGTGATAGACATGAATGAAGAAGTGTTGGAAAGACCAGATGGTGGCAAAAATCTTCGACAATCTGAATGTCAGCCTCTTTTTATGGCCGCTTATAGGCTGAGAGGTGCCGGTGCTGTGGTTCACTCTCATTCATTGAATGCCGTGTTGGCCACTCTGGTAACAGATGGCAATGAGTTTCGTATAACACATCAGGAGATGATTAAAGGCATCAAAAAGGGATCAACTAATGAAAGTCATCGCTTTGATGATACACTTGTGGTGCCAATCATTGAGAACACGCCGTTTGAAAAGGATTTGACGGATCAGATGGTTGTGGCCATCAATAGCTATCCAAATACTAATGCAGTTCTGGTCAGACGTCACGGCCTTTACGTTTGGGGTCTGAACTGGAAGTCCGCTAAAACTATGGCTGAATGTTATGACTATCTGTTCAAAGTTGCCGTTCAAATGAAATCATTAGGTTTAGACCCAAACAAACATTAGATCCATTGATTGACCCAAAAATATATAACAAAATTTAATTATAATTTAATTAATTGTTTTGCTCTCGTTTTTAAACCCTTTTTTAAATTAGTTTTTATAACTTTTTATATTGATATATGAGTATAAATAAACCGATTTATCATTAGTTTAAAATAGTTTATCAAAAAAGTTCATTTTTGTTCAATAAGTTTGATTTATTAAAATCTCATTTATAATTAAATATTAAACATAATATTGTATTTGTTCTCAATTGACATACAGTTTAATAGTCTATTAAATGTTTTAAAATTATATTTTGCTATATTATAGCTAAATGTTTTTTAGCAAATGATGATTGAAAATTTATTTAAACAATCGATATACAAGAAGTCAGTCTAATTTATATCACATTTGCTTAAAAGCAAACGAAAAATTTATGAGAAAATAATAAATATATATAATTTGCTTAAAAAATTATTTTCAAAAGTTGTTATATATTAGACAATTTAAAAGATAAACACTTAGCCAATGATTAGTTATCATATAAATACTTAGTATATCATATAAATTGAGATCTAATTTGTCGATCAAATTCATGGAAATTGTTATCGACTGATAAAAGGCGTGACTTTATGTAAATTCAAGGCTAAATTCATAACATTTTTTATTTAAGATATAAACACGAATATTGGTTTGAATTAAATTATATTTTGTTTTATAAATAATTTTTAAAAAGATGTTTAGCGGACATAAATTGGGTTTAACTTATAGAAAGTTGGATTTAAACCCTCCTTCTCTTGAAGAGGTTAGTCATGTACTTAGAGTTGGCTTAAAGGAAGACTTTGAGGTGATTGATGTGTCGGTAGTTGAGTGTCCAGATTTGAGACAATCACCATTTCATTTGGCACAAAGAGGTTTAAGTGGCAATGAAAAGATTGCAGATATTGGAGGTGTGCCTTATTTGGCACCAATTGTTCAAAGAGACAAATATTACTCATTCAAAGACATGGTATCTGTGATGGAAATGAATGAAAAAGCCTTTTTCATAGGAGCCGGTGCCGGACCTTTCAAAGAGGTTCAAACTAATTGCGAACTAATGCCTAACATATCATTTGAAAATAATTGTAATGATATTACAAATAAAACACATTTTGCAAAGGTTTGCATTTAATTTTAATTATCACTAATTGTTTATTATATTATCAATTTGATATTATCTAATATTTTTTCAAAAAATATGTGAAAAATATTAAATTTTAATCAAATTTCATTTTCATATTTATATTTAATATGATTACTTATAATTTGTTTCAATAAGTACTATATCGCAGACTTTTATGATAGTTATTATAAATTTTTTATTATTTGTTATTTGAAATTCATAACAATTTTGCATTTCACACAAACATACATAGAAAATGAGTGAGTGATGGCCCATAAATTAAGTTAATTATTAAGATTAACTTATGTTAATTAAAGCTATTGATATTTTTAGTAATATTAATGATTAAAATAATTGAACGTTAAAAATGAATTTTAAAGATAAGTTAGAAATATTGATCTATAATTATATTAAACAAATCCTATATATTATTTAATAATTGAAATTTACTGCTATTAAATTGACATTAATTGCATTCATTAATACCAGTATATATTACATGTATAAAATAATAAAATAAATATTTGAATTTTATAATTTATTAAATGTTGAACTTATTTATTTAAAGTTTAATTACCAATAAATTTATTTTAAATCAATAATACATTTACATTTTGAACAATTTTAAGAATTTGTTATAATATCGAAGAAAATTTGGGTCAATTGACTGAATTTTCATTAAATACTATTTTACTGTTATTTTGTGAAAATATTTTATATTAATTGATATTAAATTATTACAAATATTTTTATTAGTAATTATTGTAATTATATATTGAATAGATTGACGAAAAGGGTGGATGTGAGCTGTCATTAGTAAAGACTATGGATTTTGCTCTGTTATGTAATTTGTTTGCATCTGAAGGCCAAACGGGTCCCGTAATTAAAGTATCGGCCAAAAAGAGGATCGGGTCTAACAATTTTGTTTCAACTATTAGAGAAATTTTAGCCAAACATTATGATAAAAGACCAGTTAGTTTAGGCGGCGTTTTCTTAATTAAGTCCGGTTCCGCTAAACTTCATATTATGCCTGACTTTAGTAAAACACCGCTCAATACAAATGAAGACGTGAATAATTGGCTTAAATATTATACAATGGACTCACCATTGATCTGTTTGAGTGTCTTTCATTCATTTGATCCACAATTAGATCTTCGTATTGAACACACTCACTGTTTTAGTGATCATAATCAAGGAGGACATTATCATTATGATACTACTCCTGATGAAGTCGAGTAAGTGCTACCTTAAGTGTTATTTATAATAATTATAGATATTATTTAATTCAATTTTTTTATTAAAAACATTGTTTATTAAAAATATAGAAATGAATATAATGGATATAATATTATCATTAATAGATCAATTAATTTACAATATTATAAAATTTATAAATATTTTTCTATCAATATTTCATTTCAAATTATAATAGTATTTTGTAAATGATTAATTTATAAGTTATACTGATTTTTATATAATATAAAAATATTTTTTAATTAAAACTATTTACAAATTTTATTAGATATGAAGCATATTTCAATGTCGCCAAACAGATATACAGAATCGATTCACCCGTTGTTACTCACAATATTGGAAGAGATTGAAAAAAAATTTGATTCAAATTTTAAGAAATTTAATTATCAATAAATTTATACAATATATAATTTTATGAATATTAAGAATTAATTAATTGTTATACTATTAGTAAAATAAGTATATTTGCAAAAGAATATCTAAATATATTTTATCACAATATTACAACAATATAATAAATAGTGATATGATACTGTATTGTATATATTTTAATTGTTTATAAATACATTTATTATTAATTTTCATTTTACAAAATTGTCTTAAATTAACAAACATTTTTAAGGATTACGGTAATGAAAATTTTGACAATATTTTTTGACGATTCAAATGTCACATAATATAAAAAACATTTATTAATTAAAACTATTTATAAAGATATGCAATTAAAATAAATGATATAAAATGATTGTGTGAATTGAGATGATTTATATCACAATTTTACATAATTTTTATATTTTTATATTTACATTCATAGTTACTTATTTTTAATTCAAATATATTTTATATAAAATTGATTTTTGTTTAAATAAAAACTATAATTAATTTAATATTTGAGATATCATTGCATTCAAAGAAATTAATTTATATAAACAATAAGTAAATTGTCCTAAAGGATCCAATTTAATAGAAAATGTCAATAAAAATCTCAAATATTCATTATAACTTATGTTTAAATATAAAATATAAATCAATTAACAAAATGAGTTTGAAATACACAGTCAATGTATATAATCAATAAAAATACGAATCTTTGGATTAATTAATATATGACTTAATTTAAATCAAAACCGATTATGATTTATATAATAACTAATTTTCAGTATTTATCTCTTAACTTAACCAATAAAACATTTATTTGAACACAAATACTGAACCACTACTTTAATAATGGACAGTATTCTTAATGAAACGCCTTGGAGGACACCGTTATATTTAAGATACAGAAGCTATATGTACGGTAGAAACGGATGGTATTTGCATATAATATGGATTTTCATTAACACACGTGCATTGCATTGGAGACATCTTTTTAGGAATATTTCTCAATCGTATAAATAAAAAGACTGTCACTAAACAAGAGAGGATTAGTAGTAAAAACAGTAATACCAGTCCCGCTGTAAAACCAGTGGTCGACATACAAATCAAATTATCATTTTTAAGTAATCTGTTTGATAATACATCAATAAAGTTAGTCTCATTGTCGGCACTCAATGGCAAAGTAAATGCCACATCTCCCGGTGCCACAACTTGAATGATTCGTTGAGTTTTTATATCTTTCATTTGAAGCGTTTGTCGTTTCTTTCGTGAATCTAATTTAAGAGATCGAGGCATTCCTCCGGTTCCTGCAATACTGTAATCTCGACTAATATTTGATTTAATCGATCCAACTATCTGTCCATTTTTAGGTATAACCGTTGGTGTTATTTCTCCCTTTCTGTTTAGAAATTGTGAGTTGGAATTAGGCTTTGGACCACTTTGTTTGTGACCCGAAACAGCATAGTTTGGTTTACTTTCACTAAATTGAAGTGATTGGTCTCGTGGTGCGGGATTGTACTCAGTATTGACATCACCATCACAGGTGGGTTCAGGACATTCAAAACGGCAAACTTGGATTACACATTGAAAGTGAACATTCATAGAATCGGGAAATTTGAAGGCTTGAAAGTAAGCATATGAGACAACTGTAGCCGAGTGACCAAAATTTTTAACTTTTTGAAATCGTGACATAATCTTAGGTCTGACAACACAACCAAACTCATCAACCAATTGTATTGGTTGGTGTTTGCTGTCATGGGCTATACAATTGCGGACTAACATATCAAACTTGTTTTCGTCATCTTTAATGGCCAAAACCATTGTCATGGTTTGCCCAATTTTGACAATACCGGCCACTTCACTGGCCCATGGTCCCTTTCCTACTTGAATCTGCATCCAACATTGAATATTATCACCTAAGAAGTTAGCAGTTACGGCATCTAACATATCGACATTGAATGGACGGAAGGATACGGCTTTTTCGTAGTAGTCATACCACGTACACCGTAAACGTCTTGCTTGATCCCATATTTCTTGCACCTGTGGGTCGTATTGTATTATTATAGTATTTTCGATGAATAAGCCAACACCCGGACTACTGGTTGATGTGGTGACGGCTGTATTACTATTCTGTTCACTACTACTCATACCACAACCTCCGAGATATATCTCAAAATTTGCCTGTAATTGACCGCTACCTGTATTTAAAACAAATATTTGTTAAATATTTATCTATTTTATTAATTTTTATTTCTAGTGAAGTATACCTTGAGGTAAATGAACGCATTTAGGATCGCTGGTGGATATAATATATATTAATATAATTAAAAATTTATATTAAGTAAATGTAAATATATTAGATTTAAATAAAATATATTTAATTATTTTTATTTAATCAATAATAAAACTAAAAATAAGGTTTATTACCTGTAGTGGCCTTTACTGAAAATAAGCCCAAAGAAAGGTCTGTCAAACTCGATGTTAACCTTCATTAATGATTTCTCGCATTTTACGTTTATTGCCTAAAGTATTTAGTTTTTAAATAATCAAATTATCTTTTATCGTTATTTTAATTAAATATATAAAAAWATATATATATATATAAATTATTTATTATAGACAATTAAAATTTTAATTATAAACCTTATGTCTAAAAAACATTGTAATTTTCACGTCTAACCAATATTAAAATTCAGTATATTGTTATTAATATAAATAACTGACACTTTTGTTGAAAAAATTTTAGTTAAATTTCCCATAAAATTTTGGATTAAAATAACCTAAATATATAACTCAATAATAATAATAATAATTATGAGAACATTTTTAACATACTTTCTATTAAAAGCTCTGCAATATTATGCAAAAGCCCTTAAGACTATTGTGGTCTATATGTTACTAACTTATAGATAAAATAACTAAAATATTTCTAAAATATTATTTTAATGATTTTTAAAACAAATTATTTTTTATTCAATACATTTTACTCAACATTAACTATTTTTCGAAATATAATTATAAAATTATTTATATTTATAAAGTATAAAGTTTGTAACAAATTTCGAGATTTGGTTTTTTGACAAAAATATATATAATTTATATGTATTTTTTGCATATAAAATCATTAAATTATACAATTAATTATACAATAAGTAAAACTATTATTTTCAAAAAAATATTGCAGTAATAATTATTATTGAAATGTTTAACATTTTTAATATAATTTACATTAAATTTTAAAATTACAATATTTATATTCTAGAAAATCAATCACTAAAATATGGAATTTCTTTATATAAATTAAAGTTTTTATACTATCTAATTGTATTTACAATTGTATATTACTGTAATAAAAATATATTAATTTTAAATACATTTTTTACACTGTATGTAGATTATACTCAATTAACAGATTGTATACAACTTTTTATAAATTTGATAAATATAATATACTTAATTAATAACTCAAATTAATTATGAAATTGCACTATATTGTACAAAATTTTAAATGCAATAGTCTATATATTAGAAAATTAAAACAATATTAGATATATACATTATAAAGTGCTATAATAAATATAAAGTGCTTTACATAAAAATAGTTTTTATTTAAAACTATGTCAAACATATTTTTAAAAAATTAAATTTAAATAATACCTTAATTTGATAAAATTAAAGGGTGTAAATAAATGTTGTAATACAAACAATTGAAATAGATATTAAATAATTTAGTATAATCATTTAATTTAGATACTGTTTATTGATCATTTAATGATGATCAATAGTTTCAACATTTATTATAAATAAAATAAACGATTTATTAAAAGTCAATAAAATTTGATAACAACTATAGATATATACAACTGTAGATTATAGACTATAGATGTAATGGACTTGAATCTATGTTACATTATGCTAAATTAAGTATTACTATAATGCATAAAGTTATAAATTTTTAGTAATCAAACCTTTAGCATAAATAAACCAAACCATCCAAATCTATCAAATCTTTGAATAATACAATTTATAATAAGTCAACAATAATGATGAGTATATAATAAATATTATAATCACAAAGTGTGACTAGAATTTCACATTAATTAATTGAATTTTGTGTGAAATTCTTATATTATTTGCAAACTATTTATTTTGTTGAAAATATTTTTAATTTTATAGTAAATTCTCAACAAAATGAGTAAAAATACAATTATTGTGGTAAAAGTTCACTAAACTTGTATATAAATTATTTAGCTAACAATTATATATATATATATATATATGCTTGCAATTAAATACAACAATTAGAATTCAGTAACTAATTTGAAATATTAAACAATTAATTAAAACTACAAAAGTTATTATACCTTAATCTGAGCGACATCTGGTCTTCCTACAGGCCAGGGCTCATTGGCCAACACATCAGACTGACCAGCACTGGGACCGAGAGTTCCGTGAATGCTTGGGTGAGGAACTATTGTCTCGGGAAACGATCGGTGCTCTGCAGTCATAGTTAATGTCTCTTCCTGTTGTAAATCCTGTTTACTATCAATTTCTTTGGCCCAAAACGGCTAATTAGATTCAAATTTTTATATATTTAATATTTTTATACCAATATTATAATACTAATTGTATTATATTTAATTAGCAATTACCAAGTTCTCAATATTCTCATTATTTAATTAACTTTTAAAATTAATTATAAAGTTGAATAAAAATTCTCGATAACAAATTTAGCCATAAATTTAATTAGTTTCTATGTCTCACAATTTTTTGACAAATGAATTAACGAATTAAAATTTTATTTCATTAACTAAATTCATCAAATAATATCAACAAAAATAAAGGTAATGTACATGTGTTTAATATTTATAAAATATTGCGATATTTCTGAATTTAAACCACATTATACACTAAATTTATATGTATTATTAAATATATGGACATACTGTATATTGTTATTAGCCAATATTATCATTAATAAATGAGATAAATGGTACAAATGATATATTAATTATCTTACAGTATATTTGCTTCAATTTTTATACAGTATAACTTTAAAAATACTATTTTATTAAGATATATATTTGAATATTTATGTTAGTTATATAACTAATTGCCAATAACTAAAGTTGAGTGAATTTTGCCCTAACTATACTAACAACTAATAATTACTTAATAATTATGGCTTAAAATAAAATCAGTATTATTATACAATTAAAGTTATGAAGCAATTTAAACAATCTAGAGATAATTTTTAAATTGTTAAAATAAAAATTTATTTACTTTATATCAAAAATAATTATTGATTTTTATTTAGTTGATTATATAATAATGTAATTTAATGTAATGATTTGTGTATGTGAACAAACCTGGACTAGAAATAGAGTTATAGATATCGCAAATGTATACATAATATTGAATTTGCTTTTAGCCATTATTTTGGTCGTTGACTAAACCTGTAGGAAATAAATACATTTTTATTTAATCAATTTAAATAAATGTTAATTTTTGTCAAATTATAATTTATTATCAACATACACTTTTTTGTAATTAATATTTTATATTTATCTATATTTTATGTGATATAATATTATAAAATAATTTATAATTGTATTCAGATATGTATAATTGCATTCAAAAATATTTTCAATTCCAAACGATTCAGTTATGTTAACAACGATTTGTTTCAATTAATAATTAATATCATTACAATAAAGTATCTTAAATTATCTAAAAATTTCGTATAACTCAAAACATTTTAATAAATTAATTTAAATAATAAGAAATAATTAACAGAAGAATTAATAAGATTATAAATTATTACTGAATTTTATTTTTTTCCAAAACACTTTTATAAATCATAATTAATTTCCAATAATATAAAACAATAGTTATCAGATATAAGATACAACACCTAATACTGTATTTACGTTAATTATTGTTATAATTAAAATGCTAGTAAATATTTTCACATATATAATCTATAACAGTATGACTTAAATTAGATGAAAAATCATTTTTCAAAATTATGTTTATATAATTTTATAACAGTAAAAAAAGTTTATATTATATACAGTATATACAGTAGTTTATTTGTGTATACTATAAAATTAGACCTTTTAAATTTTAGTTGAAAAACTGTGTACTAATAGTGGTTTATTTGATAATTTTCTGAAGTTGATAATTATCTGATAATTCACTGATCTATACAATTAATATATAGATTTTTATCTTTAATAATGTTATATAATAATTTCTAAATGTATATATACTATAAATTATAAGTAGTTTATAATAAATAGATATTTGATTTTCTTATTTTTAATAGTATTTATTAAATTATTGAGTTGTATATGAATTGTGAGAAAACAATGAAAAGTTTGTATTAAATGAGACAAATTGAGGTCAGTTTAGGGGACAGTCTGTCACACACTTTGCTCAACACTCGAGTRTTTTCGGTCTCAATCTGAGGTCATTATCAATGAGAATAACTGTTGATTATAATTGAATTGACACTAACAGTGATATAACAGTTGATAATGACCTTAGATTGAGACCGAAAACACTCGAGTGTTACACAAAATGTGTGACAATCTGTTACCACAAACTGTCCTCAATTTTAGAGTTTTAAATCAAATTTTGTTAAATAATTTTTATTTTTATAATAAATATAAATGTATTTATCTATTTTCTAATAATAATATCTAATTCATCGACACTTCTTTGTTTATTTATATACAATATTATTTGATACACTTGTCAAACAAACAAGAAATTTGTTAAAAATAAAATATGACAAAAATACATCCAACATATGGACAGTTAGCCACAATTTATTAACAATACCAGTATATATACTGATATATATATGTATATACTATACATAAAAATGACCCAAAAATATGAATAAATCAACGAAGCGTTCAATTCGTAAATTATGAAAATCGTTATAATCTTGTATTCAAAATATATGTAAACAAAAAATAGATTTATGTTTTCAATAGTTTTATAAAAAAAATGAATAAAAAATTATATTTTGCTAAAATAATAAATCTTACAAAATTTTGAATCTTATAAATCCAAAACTAATTCCCACAGCTTTTATGAACCATATATTAATTGTTACAAAAAATCAATTAAATGAAATGATTTTTATAATTTTTTTTTATAAAATAATGTTATAAAAAATTATAATTAATTATATAATACCTACAAATTTTGAATAAAATATATCTTTTAAATAATATAAAATTATTGTTAATAACAAAATTAATTGCTAATCTATATCATATATAGTTATTATTAGAGTAAGAAAGACTAAGTATATAATTTATATTTTTGATAACAATAAATTCATTAATAATCTAAAATTTTGTATTTACAGTATTATAAAACTTTTTGTTGTATAAGATATATAGTTTAGTGGTTAATAACTACAGTAGATTAACAATGTTTTCATACTTTAGTTATTTATACTAATTTTGATATAAATTAAGTAAATTTAAGTAATGGTAATATGTATAATAAATATAACATATAAGCATTAATTTTATATTACTATAAATTAACATTTTATAAACTTTAAAATAATGTATAATATGTGTTTAATTATAATAAAATATATAAATATCTTAATAACAAAAATATATGAAAACTTACAGAATATTGAAGAAACAAAATGTCTTTTTGATGACAAATAATACAATTAATGGTAAAAATAAGATTCCATTTGATGACCAAAAATGTGAAATAAACAGATATTTTACACAAAACTTATTTATCAAAAGTTTATTATTAGAAACGTTAGGAATGTATTGAAATATATTGAGTAGTTGTCTGAGAGTTGACTGAAAAACTTGTTCTTACGGTAAGTCAATGTTTATGAAGTGAAGCACTGGATTGGGAGGCATTGGGACAGTCAGTGTTTAAGAGGTCAGTAGGCATATGTTAGTTGTGTTAGTTGTGTGTCATAAGTAGTAATGTTGTAAACGTAACCGATTTGGTCGGTTGACTACAAACGTTAAGGAATGTTAGCTTCAAGAATACATGTTTAGACAGTTATAGCAATAGATAGATAGATAGACATGTAGTGTAACAGCTATACAGTTGTCAATGCAATGGCAAGTCTTCATGTATATCATTGTGTCATTTGCTATGTTAGCACAGTTAGCACTTTACGATCAGGAACTGTATCGGGATATTAGCTCATTAGCCAAAAGGAGAGCACTATCAACATTCAGACATTCATTGCCAACCTATTCATAACCAGTCAATTGGTGTTTGTCTTCAACTAACTTATGGCTCAATAGACCTGACAATCGATTAAACAATTGACTACAGAAAAGACATTATAAAGCAATTGTAGATAATATTGTAAATCTATTAATGATTTTAGCAGACATAGTGTATATATATATATATATATATATATCATATTATGTGACACTAAAATTATATTGAAGTACATCTGACGGAACATATGACTTGAAAATCGACTAAATTTACATAACATAACAATACAGACATACAATTGCTTTATTGAGCCATTAATAATCAATTGTTTCAGTTGTTTGTCTCAATTTTTGCTAACTTGTTATACCAGTGATGTTTGCGCCTCAAAGCAAATAATGAACTGTATTTCGTTTAATAGCATAATCTTAATACAATTTACATAACACTCTATAAAAACTTATAAATAGATTTAAATCATTCAATAAGTAACTGTTAACAACAACAACAACAATATTACTATATTAACCCATTTTTATAATTAGCATTACTTGAAATATAATAACTAATTTACACCAAAGTAGGAGTCAGTCATTTAGAAGAGCTCTTTATGAAAGAAATTAAATTTGAAAGCAAAGCAAATTCAATAAATAATAAATTTATTCAAAGATTTATAATTTAAAATTTATATCATAATTATCATAATAGTAAATAACTTTCATCTTATGAAACTAATTTAAGTATAATGAAAATAGTTTTAAATACATAATTATTTCTAATTTTATGAGTTAACTGTATATTGTTATAAATTTACAGTAAGTTATAAATTGTTATAGATTTTGTGTAGTTATACTGTATATTGAATATTAATCAATTAAGATGAAATTACTCGTATTTATTTTGGACTTTTAAAATAAAATAATTTTAAAAAATAATTGTAAATCTGTAAATTTCATTCATACATTAAAATGTTTTTATGATAAAGTTTTTTAATATAATAAAATAGTATATGAAGAAAGTCATGAAAAAATAAATATAAAACTAATGTTTTTCTAATTCTTAATTTATTTTTAAATGTTTATAATAAACTAAATTTGTTTGTTGTGTTGCTTTTAAAATTGTTAGTTTGATTATTATTTTAATTAATTATTATATATATTGTTATATAATGTGAATTAATTTCTATTATAATTGATATAATACTATGCTATTTATATTTTTAATTGTTATTTATGTATATTAGTATTTCATAGCCTATATTAGTTTTATTAGTTTTAAATCTTATTATATTATTATTAAAAATATAACAACTTTGGATAAACATAGTGTATATATTTAAATATAAACCTATGTATTTACTGTACCATTATGTTATACTGTATTATACAATATTTATTATTATTGAAATTTCATTTTCTCTTTCATCTCATCTTATTATTATAATTTAAAATTACTTTATATATTATAGTTTTAGTAGTAATATATGCCAACTAAATTGAACATTGTTAAGGGTTTTTTAATTGAAACAATATTATTTTTAAAATATATCTATTGTTAAATTACATTGATTTGCATGAATCACAAAATATAGTATAAATGATAGCAATATTGTAATAACGGGATCCTGTTTTGAAAATCAAGCGGACTGTGAAATATATGAGACATTCAATTGAAGTTCATTTGCCGGCTCTTAGTCTTTAGCGGAACTGTTTTAACCTTATTTTCATATCTACTTTATAACCATATATTGCGCGCATATATTACAATATATGTAACTTTTAATATATACAAAAAAGTTTATATTGTATGATAATAGTAGTAACGCCTAACTCTATTACTTGCCTGCTTAACAATATTTAGTTTTATTTGTATTAATATGCACATGAAGTATGATCCATTACTATGTTTGCTAAGTTTCAATACATTTTTAAAATATTCAATCATTTTTTTTGTCAATAAAAGTTATCAAACAACTTATTACAACAGTATGTGTAACAATATTATGTAAATATACTGTATATGCTTTATTTAATACTATATTTAACGATAAATTTATATTTGGTTCTAAATTACAACTTCTAATCTATAAAATTAAAGTCGATAATATATTTTTTAATAAACTAATAAAAATAATAGCTGTCAATAAAATTAATGATTTTTTATAATACTGGTATTATTGTAGATATATCAATATTATAATACATGTTAATTAATGTCCAACTAATAGATTTATTGGATTTTTGCCATTTGATTACTTTATTTTATATACAATTGTGTGAATTTTATTGTACATAATTTAACTATGATAATTACAATTAAAATTTGTTTTAAAATTATTTATTATAATGGTTATAATTTATTAATAAAGTAATTAAAACAAATATACTGATATATGTTATAATCTGTATAAATCTATAAATATTTAGTATAAAAATTAATTATTTCTAAACTAGCTCATTTTTGAACAAAAAAGTGAATAAACTAATTCTATTATACTCTACTAATTTATATTCAAATGAAATAAGAAAAAATACAATAAAATAATAGTAGCGAAAAAAATATGTCAAATAATTTACAAAATCATAACATTTGCATACATTTAATATGTCACCAGACGTTTAAAAATGGGTTGATTTATATATAAAAAAAACTATGTTTTCAATACCAGTTTGTGCCGTCATTTAAAGTTATAAAAAAATATTTATACAATAAAATTTAAACTCTCTTTCTGTTATTTAAAAATATTTTTGATGATATTGTAATTATCTATAAATAATTTAATATTATATACAAATTAGATAATAAACATTAACAATTTATATTATAATGAGTTATTTCAAATTATATAAAAATATACGCTATATGTTATAATATATGATATTTACTGCTTTTAATAGTTTGAGATAATAATAATAAATACATTATATATTTAGCTTTGAATCAATTTTTAAAATTGTCCAATTGTAAAATTATATTATTAATAGTTTTCAATTTATGTTTAATAATAACAATAAATAATTTATATAATACATAATTATGTTTATTTATTATAATTATTAATTATTAACAATACAATTGACAAATTAATAATATGATTTATTTTTAGTTATAATTATATTTATATATAATAATAAATAACGATTAATTAATGATTGATAATTACGGAAATGATAATCATATAAATATTTTTATTAATAAATATTATTGTTTTAAAGTTTATGCTTATTGTGATAATATAAAATATGTTGAAATGTTTTGTTTTTATATAAATATTTTAAATACTTTAAACACAACAATACAACTATCTAACGAATTTAATGTAATTATTAATTAATATTTTATACCTGTATACTTCTAAACATAACATTACTATTTAAAATTATAGTTTATAACTTATAAATGCATATAACAAAAATAAATGCATGTAAAGGCTAATAATTGTATAATGCAATTGTATAAAACCCCAGTGATAATGAAAATAGACTTTTATAGACTAAGTTTATAAAAGTTGGAAATAACTATATAAAAATAGGTCAAAGTAATTGAACAAATTGTAATAATCAGTATAGTTTTAAAACAAATACAAATGTATTTATTACAAACCTAACGGCACTGCTTTTGGTAATTAAGTATTTTTTGTGATTTGACAAACGCTTACATAATTGTAAAATAACGTATACCAGTATTTAGTAATAATACTAATAAAATAAGACAATTAATTGCTATCTATTTTTTATTTGTTTTTAAAAGTTATTTGATGTACTATAAGTATAATGTTATATAATATAATCAATTTTAATTTACTATTGTTATTATATTATTATATCATATTAATAATTTAAATCGTTTTGTTGAATACTATTTAAATTTTATTAAAACACTGTAATTATAATTATTACAGTATTGTAAAATTATATTCATTTACTTTATAATCCTAATATTATCCTTTTGTTAAATAAAAATATATGTTTAACAAGATTGTGTTTGATTTTAAATATTTTATAATATATATATATATATTATATATATATATATATATATATATATATATATATATATATATATATATATATTTTTAAGTGCATTCCATATTATATTTAAGTACTTTTATTGCCGACAACTATCCATTTACACCTATTCCTGGTATGAGCGGTCATTTGGGTCATCCTATTGACACCATTTGATCGTTCTAACCGTCCAACTGTCTTTTATTTGAACTGACCAATAGATACCCATTTAATACCATCACATACCTGTACCTCACACACACTATAAAAACCCAATGTACTGCTACACTACCATGGAGAGAGTGTATACCTAACCGCCAAACTGTACTTACATTTTATACAGTAATTCATACCATTACACTCACTACATGTGCTTATAATACCTACAGTTAACAACCATTGTATTCTCCATTTTTATCTTATTATTAAATAAAGTGAATTAATATTAATTGTGATTAAAGTCATTGAAATGTCACATCACTAGTTCATCTACTGTTCCTCTGGTCAACTGAATCCCGAAGTCTAGAAGTCATTCAGGTATATTAGGATCTCCTCCTTGGCCTAACTCGGGTCACCACTACTGCAGATCTGTCTATTGTCTGAGTGACACATACCGTGGCATTCAAGCAATCCTCTCATCAACTGTTAAGTCAATTATTGGCCGATCAGTTGATACTACAATCAGTTGTTGGTCTCAATCAGACACACGCGAGACAACTGTTACTTTGATTAGTTGGAGTGTCGAGTACTGGTCTCATACCGACCCACGCAGTGTACCGACCGGTCAATTAAGACAATTACTGTCCTATTGACCGATCTAACTAATCATAACCAAACTACCTGTGGTTGGGAAGTCCCTTAAAGACAATACAACCGCAACAATATATATATATATATATATATAATGCAAAAATATTATTGTAAAATAATTTCTGACTATATTGATTATATAATTATTTATAAATAAATAAAAAAATATAGTAATTAATAAAATACTATATGAACTAATAATAATATGTGATTTACTGTATAATATATAAGGTATTGCAAGACGTGATAAGACGTGACAAACATGAGAACACTAGTCACGTACTTAAAGGATATTTTATAATTTATAAGTTATAGCAGTGAGACGTGAGACTGTTTAAGTTGTGAAAGTTATATAATTTAATAATTAATTAATTAATAACTATTTTTTAACATAACGTGTAACATAACATATGAAGATTATAACAAATAATTAAAATGTATTTAATAATTATTGTAAATATAAAGATAAATGATAATAAAGCACAAGATTTAGTAAATGCAAAAATATAATTGATTTTAAATATAACATTACTGGTAATTATAAATATTATTGATACAGTTGATTGTCATAAACATTTAGATATTATTTATGATCATAATTTATTATTTAATCATCACTTCAATAATATTATAATAAAATCTTAATAATTTGTAAATATATTTAACTAAAAAATAATAAAATACCATAAGATATATTGTATTATTTTATTACTATTTTCTAATATCTACGGTATAGACAGCAAAATATTGAAAAATTTGATAATTTTTATTTTATTATTTATTATTCAATAATTATTGTATTAACAGTTATTTATATAATTCTCTTACTATAAACCAAAGATATTGTAATAACTTTTAATTAATTTGTAAAAAATAATGTAATCTTATTTGATTAAAACACTTTTATGTAATCAATGCTTTTAATGCTTATTATTATTAATTATTATTATATTTAAAATAATTCATAAAAATTAATGTAAAAATTGCTAAATTATAAATATAATAGTATTCAATTATTTTAAGAATTTAGATATAATAAATTTATTTAATATTACAGTTTGATAAAGATTWTTAACTTTGTGTGGCAATTAAAAAATACACATTATTATAAATAAATACTTTAGTTTATTAACAACAGTTGTTTGTAAGTTATTACTTCAATTTAAAAATATCAAAAATTTATATAACTATAATCAATAATAAACAGCAAAATTAACAAATAGATTACATATTAAAATTTTGTGTGTAATCGTATTCAATGGTAGGTATGACTGCCTGAACGAACTTAAGAAATACAATTAAATAGCTGTGAACCGGTAGATCTCGTCCGCCTTCTTCAACAGTCTGTATTATTTTCTTCATTACTTCTGCGTGTCTGACAATTGAATAAATGTTTATTTTTAATATACATAACATTAGCTTAAATTTGCTAATTTTAATATTCAAATAGTTAGCCACACCTGCAGGGATGTACAGAAGCCATGGGTCCACCGGGAATGTGTGGATGTGTTTCCATTGTTACTGTTTTCTTGGCGTGATCCTGACTATATATATAGTATTTATTATAACATTATTATATATTATAAATATATAACAATTAACTAATAATTAGTTTGTAAACATACCTAATATCTTCATACATCTGATCAATAGTGAGTGGTTTTTGATTCTCATTGTAACCGCAGAGCCAGAGTCGAGGTGTTTGATAATACTTATCATAAGTGATATTCAAATCATAAGTTCGTGTCGGAACTATATCTGATTCTAACTGTTCATCACTTTTGGAAGCGGTATTGGCTTTAATTTCATTTAAATCAACCGTTGCCTAAATTAACAATTACCGTACGGTAAGTAAAAATTATTTATTAATAATTTTATAACAATAACGCTTAGACTGACTATACCTCATCTCTTTCTTCTAACTGACCCGAAGCTAGATATTGATCCATATCTTCAGCTTCTTCATCATCTTCTACAACATTTGGCTTATCATTTGAATTGTTAGTATCTTTAGAAGTGAGTGTCATTTCCATAACTTGTTCGTTAAGATTTGCGAAGTGATGAGTGTCGACCCAACCGCCGTCTGAGTCCTTCTCTTCAATTATCTTCTCATTATTCTCCATATACTCAATATCTTTACAGCGTTTAAAACAGGGAACTAATAACAAAGTATACCAATTAGTGTTCATTTATTAAGTCAATCGTTAAAATGTAATAACCATTTCTTGTAACCAAAAATTGTTTGTCTTTCGGTAAATAATCCCTAGATTTAGATTCATCTCCTTTGGCCCACTTCCAGGTCGGACATTGATGGACCAGTTGTTCACCAGCGATCACAAACTATATCATAACAAAACATCAAATGCTTATCAATTGTCTTCATAAGCTATACAAACCTCTTCGGGTGTCAAAACTCCCGTCTCTTTAAATTTCGACTCCTATTTAAAGACAAAAACAATTACAAACAAACCAAACATATCATAACATACCTTAAGAACTGGAGTTAGATATTCAGCAAACTTAATGATCATTGACATTGTGGACCAATTGACACAATGGACACAATTGGATGCAATTTAAGACAACAATAATAGACGAGATYTCAGTTGTTATCAAACAATTCAATATAACGTCACATAAGTTATGATACAATCAGTGACTAAACAATACATGTCTTCACAACAGATGGCACTCAACGCACATATAATACTGTTTAGTACATCAAATCATACAAGTAGTACATGTTTGCAGTGCCAACAATATGGTGGGCGTGACCACAGTCAGACATAACTGTTATACCTATTAAAATAATTCTATGGTATATTCCAAACAATATATGCAAACAAATTGTGTTACTCATGTGCTACATGTGTACAAGTAATGCATTGATTTGATTGGTTTATAGGTTTAAACCAATGATAAAGTGGTGAAACTTTGAAAAATTAAAGCCAAGTATTGAATGCATTTAAACGACATTTAATTGTCTGATCTCTTAATGTTAACAAACATTTGATTTATTTAAACAATTTTTATAATAATTTATTTAATAATTTTTAGGTTTGTTTATTAACTATTTGTTTATTTTGTCATTAATTTAATTGAATTGAATTATCAGTTAATTAATTGTTTAAAATCATATGTTATTTAATTATATAATTAACAAATAATAGATGATATGATATATGTTTAGCTAAAGAAGTGGCAAATCATCAAAATGTTGAGACAAAGAGTTTTCACAAACTTATCAAATGTTAAGACAGAGACCAACTCTCTGAAGACTAACAAAGCCATTAAACGCACTCTTGATGTGTCTCTTAATAAAGAATGTCTGAAGAAGAAGAATAAGTCTGTAAATACAATAAACAGTAATTGTATTGTTGATCAAAATGACGAAAACAAAGAAATGTTTGATCCAACGCTTACAATTGAGAGAAAGGTTAAGGCCATTGACATCGGATCCAATGTCAAAGAAATAGACATCGAAAGGGAACAAATGGCAGACATATCAGAACAAGAAGAATCACAATTGAATGACCAATCATTTGAAGCCAATACCATCGACTTTCACGATCCGACTACTTATTATTGTCCACCAAAAGATATTCCCGACTCTATTGAAGACTTCGACAAAAGTCAGCTCAAGAGCATAGACTCGGAACCACATTATTCGGCGGATATTTTCAGATATTACAGGGAAAAGGAGGCCAACAAACCAATTAAAAAGTATATGCATTCACAGCCAGAGATCACCAAAGCTATGCGGTCTGTTCTCGTCGATTGGATGGTTGAAGTCCAGGAAAGCTTCGAGTAATGATTTTACTTAAGTTTTATAACATATTTATTAATTACCAGTAATTGGTTTTATATTTTATTAGATTAAATCACGAAACATTATATTTAGCCATCAAACTGATGGATCACCTCTTAACGAAAGAGCAGATACCTAAAGTACAATTTCAATTGGTTGGCGCAACTGTCCTCTTAATTGCTGCAAAATTTGATGTATTTATTTGATTTGAAAAAGTGATGATAAATCTATAATCTAATGTTTATTAATCATAGGAACGCATTCCTCCTGCAATTGAAGACTTTCTGTACATTTGTGACGACGCCTATACCAGAAATGATGTTATTTTGATGGAAATGCGAATCTTGAAAGCAATAGATTTTGATTTATGTTTTGCCATTTCTTATCGATTTCTTCGCCGATACGCTCGGGTATTGTTTGTAAATTGCAAATAATTAAATATTTTTTTATTAATAATAATATTATATATAAAGTGCGCCAAACTATCAATGGAAACATTAACTTTGGCCCGATTTATATTAGAGATGTCTCTAATGGAGTACGAAATCATAGAGGAGGCGGACTCTCGAGTGGCGGCCGCAGCTCTCATGTTAGCTCTCAGAATGAAAGGACAGACTGATTGGGTATTTGTTTGTTTGTCTTAATTTGATATCAATTTATTAATTATTTTTATATAACACTTTAGAACGAAACTCTTGAGTATTATTCGGGATATAAATCAAGCGATCTCTTGATTTTGATGTACAGATTGAATGAAATAATAACAACACAAACGAAAAACAAAACTATAAGAACTAAATATTCTCATAAGTGAGTCAATCATTTCTAGTGTATTGAATATTGTCTTATTGTTTAATTTTAATGATAATAATTACCGGTATATTAAATATTCAGAATATTCTTCGAAGTGGCCAATATATCACCCCTACCTCGCATTAAACCCGAAAGAATGTGATTTATATAAAAGAAAATCATTTAACAAATTAATTAATAAATGCATTTTATTATATACACATATATTTTTACAAGTTTTTACTATAATTATATTATTTTTATTTTGCAATCATTTTAAATGAATTTTAATAAATGGTTTTGAGAAAACATTTACGGTATACTAGATTATGTCATTAATGTTTAGTTTATTAACAAATCATATATTTTTAGTTTATTTTAATTATTGATAAGAGTTATTGAATCGATAAAACAATTTATATGTTAATTATTAATTAATTTAAATGACTGGACATTTGATATTTATTGGCAATCGTTTATTGCTCTATAAATCTTATGAAATATTCGATATATAACTATCATATATAATAAAAAATTAATTATTCAATAAAATATACTAAACATTAAAAATAGTTTTATTTTGTTTTATTGCTTAAAAATTATAATAAAATATATGACAGATGTCTCTATATATTAATAATAATAAAACGTATATTCAATGAAATGACACCATATTATGCAATCATTGTTATTATACTGTAGTTATAGTCAATGTTTTACTGATTAAATTAAACATTGATTTCTATGATATTATATTTGAAAATAGTTATAATTGTTTGAATACATATTGAATGACCAGTAAATATATAGATAATTCATATAATATAATATGATTGTAATGTATAGTAATTTACTATATATTATATGAGTTATACAATTGATTGTCAATATTAATGTTGTTTTTGATGTTGTCATCAGTTTGTTATTCAATGATAAGTCTATTGACTTATAATTTATAACTTTGTTTGTCATAACAATAGTAATAATGACTTTTAAAAATAATAATAAATATTTGTAATAAATAGTGAAAATATGTGGTCATTGATATCGATGTATGTATTGATACTATGGGTCATCATCTGTCAAGTGGTGATCGCATCTAAAGAAAAGCTAATTGAAGATAACATTAATGGTTTGATCGCCGCTTTTGGTGACTTTGATTCTGACCGCTTTACCGATGTGTTTGTCATCACTGATGACGGCAAGAGTTTTGAAATATTTAAAGGCTATCCCACCGAACCCGTGCTTAGGAAGTGGCCATCGCTGATGAAGTGCACATTTAACACCACCACTGACACTATTGTCGGTCTAATTCCGGCTGATTTTAGTGGCAAAGCAATGATGGATGTATTAGTGGTGACCACAAGTGATAATAAAAATGAAAAGTTTAGTATATATTTAGTGAGAGGAACTACCAATCAATTGTTGTGTAACTATACGACCACTCCTTTAGTCAAAGATGTCAAAAGTCATCCATTTATTCTTGACTTTAACGGTGATATGATTTCAGACTTTATTGTCGAGACGGACAACAAGTCATGTGTTCGACAACTTTGGACTTTGTCAGGGCTTCAGCTTAAGCCAGAATGTCCTCATGAGATACAAAACGAAAACAATTTGTGGTATTTTCCTAACTCTAATGCATTTATCAATTTGAATGACTTTGTCGATGATATGACTGCAGACATATTCATCAGCGGTCAGAAACATATGGAGATTTATAACAATAGTAATGGTTTTAAACAAAGAAATAAAAAGTTTATTCAATATCCCGAAAACTATGAACGTTTCGGTCAATCGGCATTTGTTGACCTCAATATCGACGGCAAAATGGATCATATTATGCCTGTTTGTCGTCAATATAAAGATTTGAATTGCAAAGACCCACATATACTGGCATTTGATTCAAATGAGAAAAACTGGAAAAATATTTCTGATTTTACTGTTGGCAATGACTCTGGTCTTACATTTTCTGAAATTCAATTCAATAAACAATTTCTTCCTATAACTCTAAGACATGGAGACATTGATGGCGATGGCTATATTGATCTCATAGCTATTATGAGAGATAATAAAAATAAATTTAAAGCAGTGGTTCTTAAGAATGTTAGAGATAATAGTGAAGATAATCCATTTAAACGTCGGTTTGTAATTGACTGGACTAGTGATAGACACGTGGGATCAGATGTAGACGTATTTATGGTTGGATTTATTGATTTGTTTGAAGACGGAAAACTTGATTTATTAATGACAACAAAAGATAGTAATAATAAGTTGACGACAATAGCAATTGTCAACACCTGGATGATCGACGCCTGTTTCCTTAAAGTTCTAGTCACTAGTGGTTTATGTTACGGATCTACTTGTCCTCGAGGCAACATTCCTTACGGGACCAATCAATACGGCCCATATGTTTGTTATCAATTACAAGACATGGATGGCAATATGCAAACAGCCTGTGCCGGACAACTATCACAAGCAGCACATTCTGCTCTTCAAATGCCTTATTCAGTGTTTGGTTTAGGAGAGACTCCAAACTTTGTTGAGAACGTTCACGCGTCCATACCATCTGGTCGTATACTTACTCGTGAATCCAAATGGACTCAAATAGTACCGGACGCTCAAGTGGTTCTCATCCCATTCCCCCCAAATGACACAAGCAATTGGATCGTCAAATTATTTTATACTCCCAGTACTATAGTTTTCTCAACACTAATCACTTTAGCCTCAATCTGTTGTTTTCTTGTTCTCATTATTGGAATACTTCATCGCAAAGAACTATTAGAAGATTTGGCAGAACATGAAGAATATAAGAGACATTGGCCTGAAAGCAGATAACAAACCATACATTGACCACCATTTCATTGAATATTGTTTTTAGTGATACATCAATGAAATTATTTATTGTTTTATTATAGTTTCATATTTTTAGTTGTGGTAATAAATTTAAATCATTTATTATAATTTCTCAATAATTAGTCATTTCATAGTTAATGCCAAACAATTGATTGATTTTAAAATAAAATTTTATACATACAATTTAATTTACGGTAATTATTTTTAATTACCGTTAATCATAAATAAGTTTACCGTAATATATACAGTATATTAAACTACAAGTAAATGTTATTTTCATAAAATATAAATCATTAGAATTACTGGTTTTATTAAAATATATAATAATTATTACAAAATAGAATATTATTGGTTGTTATGAAACATACTATAAGTTTTGATACATTTTTTGGGAATATATACTACAGTAACAAAAGGTATTATAGATAATACTAATTATTTAAGACATACTAACAAATAGGTAAACCATTTGAATGCAATACAATTGTTAAGGTTTGTGGTCTAATCTCACAGATTATCTCAATTTATATGCAAATCATGTCTTCAATTATATAATGAGGAAGAATGAGATTATTGAATGATATAATAATGAGACCACAAGTTTTCATTTTCAATGGACTATTAAAAAGTAAGTTCATGTAGTTATAGCTAAAGTAATAACATAATGATTGTAAGTTACAATTTAATGTCATATAATAGATCATTATATAAAAAGTTTTGTGATAAAAGGTTAGAAGTGGGTATAATAGGTGAAGGTTAGGTACAAATAGAGAGATCAAATAGTTTTCATAAGTTTTATACATGTATTTTACTTATAAATGTCACAAATTATTTCATTGCATAGATTTTTTTTTAATTAAAGAAAAATTAAATAATAATATAAATATATTGTCTTAACATTGTTATCATAGTTTAGTATAATTTTTAGTACCTCTAATACACATTAGTGTACAGTATATTATTGTAAGATTATTTATGTTTTACAGATTGTATTAATTATATTAATTATTAATACAATAAGAAAACAAAATTATTAAATAGAAAGTTATTATTTGCCAACTTATACTTTATAATAAATGTAATTAATATGATATTTATATTTAGTTATAATCAAATTAATTTACAGTATTTAATATCTATATTATTTTATTAATTATACTTTATTATACAGTACTTATAAAATCAATTACATATTTTTGATACTACAGTATATATTGACAGAACATTACATTTTAAATCAAATCAAATAACAATACAATGTTTTTCTCTATAATGATGTGAGGCGTGGCTTATGTTATGTTATGTTATGTTATGTTGTGTTTTGGCATTCATTGCATTTGAGTTGTAATTGGATTGAAATTGTCATTAATTGTCAATAATATCAACAAAATAATTGATTCAAATAATTGGTAAGTAATATGACATTAATGTTGATAACAATTGATAAGACATGTATAATGTGAAGACAATGGCAAAGAATACACTTAACAGTCAGTTCCGGAAGATAGACGTTGACTCATATGGTGACGATGTGTTCAAAGAAGAAGATGCCACCAATGATGGCATTACCACCAATGGTGTCGATGAGAGACAAGTATCACATCTAATCAATTCAGGCAAACACGTGGACGCACTCAAAGTGATGCTAAACAACAGTGCCATCAACTCGAAGAATACGGCGGCCAAAGACAATGTTTTTGCAATTGTTTTACAGATATTAATGAGTATTAGAGTGACTGATATTGACAAAGCAGTGGACGCTCTGTCCACAGATCAGATCGATGTCCTCATGAAATATATTTATAGAGGCTTTGAGTCGCCGACTGACGGAAGCAGTGCTCACCTCTTGATTTGGCATCAAAAGACTTACGACAGGGGAGGTGTCGGTGCCATAGTTCGGGTGCTGACAGACAAGAAACGGGTTTAGATATCATGGATTTGTAATGACTTCTTGTAATTTGAATAATTCAATTCAATTGTTATTTTTTATCATTAATATTACTAATTTATAACATACTTAACAATAAATTTGATATTTATTATAATAATYATTATTATTATTATTATTTATTTATAGTCTAAATTTATTTTTCAAGATTTATATTTCAGTAATTTACAGTAATCACTAATTAGTAATCTACTTATGTTATCAATATTATAGTTATTTTTATACAGAGTATTATATTTAAAATATATTTATGTTTCTATTAAAAGTATAGAATAATAAGTTATAATTATATTTGCAATTTCTATTGTTATATTAATTTATACCAAAATAACATCAATTTTAAAATTTAGTTACGTTTACTATATATAACTTAAATTTGTCAATTATTAAAATATGAATAAATTTTAGTGCATATAATTAATTTTAATTAGTATCAAACAATTCATATTAAGTTTGAATATAAACGTGTTTTGAATAATTTCTAAACATAGAGACACTTCAAACTTGATTGTATATATTATTTTCAATGAACTTTGTTTTTTGTAAAATCTATTTGTGTGTGTGTCTGTGTCGTAGTATTTTTAGTTTTAAAACTAACAAACTTGAGATTTGAATATAACATTAAAACATATTATTTTCTATTTACAAATAATTTTTAAAAATTCTATTATTTATAAATTATTTTTTATATGAGTCGACCAATTATTAAGGAAAGAATTAGGTAAATAAATAGGTAAGCGGTGTATATATGTATATATGTATGTATGTATGTATAAGGGTTAAGCAAGGGGTAGGGCCTAAATATCCCCCTAAGATCAATTTTTAGATTTTACCCCCAGACCAAATTGTACTTAAAACGAGTAGAAATGACCCCCAAAAAATTCCACTCCAATTTTTTCAAGTATTTAAAATTATAATTCTAATTGATAATTTTTAATTAAGTGTTATTATGTTTATATAACTTATGTGAATGTAATTATTGAGGAAAAATAGTTAAATCACGTTAAAATTAATTTAAATATAACTTTATATTAATTAAAATATTCAACTAAAAAATTAACTATTTGTTGGAAAGACAGTAATCATATAACAATTTAAATAAAATTTTAAGATAAATAGACTATTGTTATTAGTTATGATTTTAATTTAAACTTTATTTGTTAAATTGTTGAGTAGATTATACTTTTAGACTTTTATTTTGGTAATGCTAAAATTCTCAATTGGTTTTATCTTACAGTTAATTTCAATTTTTTAAATAGTCTACTAAATAAATAAACACATTATATTAACTATACTGTATAATAAATACAGCATTTGTATTGGTTTTTATATTTATATTTTTAAATTAATAAGTTATATGAAAAACTCATTTTGAATTGTAATTTAAAAGTATATTTCCTACATTATATAATATTAGCATTACTATATAAATTATATATGTGTGTATGTGTTTATAAATACTTAATTTATTAAATTGTAGTAATTATTAATAAATAATATATTAATATAAGAAGAATAATTGTAAATATATCAAAATTAAAAATATTTTTATAAAATATAGTTTTTATAAATTATATTAATAGTTCAAATTAGAAATTAGCATTTTTTTAATTGTTAAAGAATTTAATAATAAAAAATTTATATTTATTTTCAATATTTATATTTATAATAATAAAATTTATCAAATTTATTGCCTATAATTCATATAAAAACAAACCTTATATAAGATGTATTCAATAATTTCATACTTTCACTCATTAACCCAATTCTCAGATTTAGACAATCAAATGTACGACACATATACTTGTAGTTTGTTATGTAATTCATAATATAATACTTATTTATAAGTGAATAGTTGTTTCACATAATTGTCATCTTTTAATAGTTTTTAAGTTTAACTTTAACTCTACTTTCAATGAATACTCTGAGAGTGTAATTATCAACATTTTGAAAACTGTTTATATGAATACAATATTAAACTAGTGATTAAAAAGATTTGGATAATTCATAGGTTAGGAAAATAAATATTTTAAATAATTATAAAGATTAATATTTAAATAATAATATAAAAATATAAAGAATTCAAAATTTTTAAACAGATATTATGATAATTGAAAACAATGTACAAAATATATAGCATTTCCCACTTTTAATCTAATGCTAAATCTATGCATATATAGTGAACATTAATTTATTTCAAATTAATAAGACATCAGTTTATTGTGAAAATTTTTATAAATGTGTTGTATATGTGATGTATTATGTATAAATAATTTTAATAAATTAAGTAAATTATCATTGCACATTTATCAAATATAATTTTTAACTTATTGATATATTGTATAAAATAAAAATACGGTTTAAATAAATTTTTTAATTATTCTAAAATGAATTCAATTTTAAGACTATAATTATTATTTAAGAAAAGGAAGACAACTAAGAGGTATAAAATAGTCAGACATTACTTATAAATACCATTTGTTAAGCCTATTGTTTAAATTTAAAAAATAATTTTACAATTTATTGTAATTTATATTTTTGTTTTCTTTTTTAACACATTTTAAGTAATTTTAATATAATATATTATTAAACAATGTTTACTTAATCATTGTTTTGTCTATTGCTACTTCTTTACGTTTAAAAGATATTTTAAGCAAAATATTTTAATTATTATATTTAATGTATAATACTTACAATAACGTTATTTCTATGAATAATATAATTTAAAATAGATTAATTTGTAAAATATTCAAATTATAAATTATAGTTTATTTTACATCATTTAATTCAAATCTATCGAAAAAATCGATTCAATATAATATTAATAGTTTATTGGTTTTGTAGTACTAATCAATATATTATAAAAATCGTGATTTATTAAGATTAGCATAAATATGTTTTATCTTATACTATAATTATATTATGTAATACTAGATATCATAATTATATATACAGTTTATATCAATCTATATATTACACATAACTCAAATATGATTTAATGTTGTTTTTTAGAATAATAACATGTATTATATTTCCTTAAATTATTTTTATTTTTTTACTTTATAATATAGTTAATCTATACTCTGAAAAATATTGCATATATTAATATATTTTTATAATTATATTTGTTTAGTTAATCATTTATAACTTTGCAACCATCGAGACACATAAACATCAAAATCTTTTACTGATTTATTAATATTTTCAAATCATATTTTTAAATTTTAAAAATAAAAATTGTATTGTAATATACCGTATAAAGGCTTTATTGCAACATTTGTAATTTGTAAAAAATGATAATATACTTTAACAATTAAACAATAAAACAATAAGTTTTGCAATTAACTATAAACTATATAATTAATTTGTGCATATTCAACCAATATTATATTAAGTAATACAATATATTATAATATAGTTAAAATTATAAAACCAATAAATAAATTATTTTATTTGTCTGCAATTTTTTCAATGTTTTAGTTAAGTTATAATATATTAATAAAACAATTTAATTGATGACTAGTTTATAATTTTATATGATAATTGAGATAAATTACTTTTTATGTTAACAATTCACAATTTGTCTTTTTAAAACCCGACAATTTGGGTTAACATATAATAAATATATATTTAAATTAAAATTATAAGTTTTACTAAAGAGTAATATGTTATAATATTGAATTAGTCATCTCTAAAAATGTTTGTCTCATAGATATTTGAAAATTAAATTTTTATTTAATATAAAAATTATGTCATCAATATAACAAACATTGCTTTGATTTATTTTTTCTAAGTTTTTTTATAAAGAGACCACAAATTGAATAAATGAATATATTTGTGATTTGAATGATTTGTTTTAAGACTTGAGTTCGTGAGACCACGAAATTCATGTCTGATTTATATCAACACAAATACAATAAATAATTGTTGGTCTACTCATCTATTGATAATAATTTATGATACGTTAATGTATTTTTTATTAACTTTTTAAAACTATTATTATTATTTACTAAATATCAGTTATACATGATAAAATAATTTTTTAATTTTATAAAATTTTACTTGTTGTATTATATGAAATATTAAAGTAATCATACTGATTTTAATTAAACAATCAGTTACAATAATATTTAATTATTAATTAATTATATTTTTATTTCTTATTAATAAAATTTCTTATTTTTTTTAATAATAAATAAAAATTAAGCAATGGTATTTTACCAATTATTATTTATTTAATAGAAAATTAACAATATATACAAAATTAAAATTTTATATTCAATTAATCCTTTTATTGAAAAATATATTTGAATTGAATAACATATTGAATTACAATTGAACAGTATTTATATTGTTTATTTTTGTTAATTATACTTTACATATTGTATAATGTAATATATTATTATTTTTGCGCAAAAATAGATTATAGAATATTTGCATAAAATTTCATAATATAGATTAAAATATGAATAAATAATTTAATTATATTAAACACCATTGTTGTCATTCATGACCTTTAATAGTAGCAATAAAATTTCAATTTATATAATATAAACAAAAAATATATAAATTAAATTTAAAAAAAAGCATTGAATTATAAAAAAATATTATTATATTAAAGTGAAAGTCATTGAAAGTTTATAAACAAACAATAATTTTTATTATATAAATTTAACTAATTTATGTATTTTTTAATCTATTATATCAATAACACAATCATTTCATAAATCTATTCAATTCACTGTGCTTTCATATTTTATCACTGATTTAATATAATTATCTTTTAGTTAATTAATAATGTGATGTGTGTCTTACAATTGATATAAAAATTATGATTATTAAAATAAAAGTGAAAATAAAGTGCTTATCACAACAAATAATAAATTTTGTGGTAATTTTGGTTATTGTCTGTGGTTTCTCAATGTTTTGTATTCATATTCAGTATAATAGTTAAACAGTATGTATATTATAGTCGACCTGATTTAGACCCAAATAGCGAGTGGACATTAAAAAGTCTAACTATTCGTTGCCCTAAATTTACAATTACTTTTAAACACATATGAAATTAAAAGTTTTGAAAAATACACTCAAAGGAGGCGTTTTTCTTATAGTAAATGAAATTTTTTTAATGAGAATATAAAAGACGAGACTTTTCGTTGAAATATTACTTTTGATCCTTACTTTAGTTGTTGACAACAATTGTATATATGATTGACTTGAGTTGTGTCACAATGTTTAAGGTATAGTTTGTTTCAGTTATGCTTTTAGTTATAAATGAAAAAAAAGTTTAGAATTCATTTGTGATTAAATACAACATTTAAACAACAATTTTAGTTTATATACTGTATATATAATTATTAATAATTCATATGTGGATTACTGTTTAAATAGGTGCTAATTTTGGCCGCAACTACTTTAATAGCCAGCGCTCAATATAAAAAATTTGTCGGTTCTCCAGGTATTTATAATTTATATTTAATTAGCAATATTATTAGACATATAATTTCATAATCAATATTTTTATAAATCAAAACTAAATAAATTTAGATTAAAAAAATACTAGTTGGTTAATTATAAAATTAATTGTGGTATAAATAATTTACACAATTTTAAAATAAAAATTAAACATTTAAAATTTATATATTTATGACTAATAACATTATATTATTGTATTACATATTTGTAAATAATTTTATAAATTATAACCGTAATTTATATAAAGCTTAAATTTATAATATAAATTTTATATCTTAATAAGTTATATTATAAACTATAATATAAAATATAGAATTTCTTTAAGTATTGTAAATATTTTATTTTAGAGAGTTTGTAATTGTATAATGTTTAATAATTAAGATATATAATTTTTTAAATTTATTTAAACTAGCATATTATGGATATGCACCTGAAATAAAATCACCTATTTATGCCACTTATACTGATACTAAACCTGTATATGAAACATATAAGGTAAGTTATTAGTTAAATGTTAAAATATTTAGCATTTAAATTTTTATTATAATATAGATTTATCTATTATATAATATTGATTAATTGATCTTTATATATAGGAAACTCCATCTCCCTATTCATTTGGATATACAGTAGACGATGGTTTGATCTCAAAGAATATTCACATATTATTTAGTAGTTAATTATTATTTGTTATAAACCATAGGTTACGGTAATAAAAATCACAAAACTGAAGAAGGAGACGCATATGGCAACAAAAAAGGTTTATTTAATTTTTTATTTATTAATGTTTAGATAATATATTTATAATTAAAAATTTTGTATAAAATTATAGTTAAATTTATAAAAATTTATTAATAATTATTATTCTATTTATATACATAATAAGAATATATTAGTAAATATTTTATAGAATATTAAGTTCTATAATTTGATAAATTCTTTAATAATTATAATGTTTGTATCTTTTATTAAAAAAGGATCGTATGGTTATACAGATGCTTATGGAGTATATAGGTTTGATTCATAATTATAATTAACGTTTCAAAAAATTTAATAATTATTTATATGTTAAACAGAAAAGTTGATTATATAGCCGATGAACACGGATTTCGGGCGTCCATATCAACCAATGAACCAGGAGTTGGCTCAGAAAGTTAGCTAAGTTTACAACTATATATACTTTTAATAATAAGTTATATACTATATGTATAGTCATAGAAATAAATACAAAATAATAATTTTATATAAAAGTTCTTAAAGACAATTATTTTTACTACTGTTAGAAATTCTTAAACAAACAATTATCACATAGAAATTAATTCTATAATTATTATGATTTATCAATACAATAATATATAGTAATATAATTCAAGTTATTTAAAAACATAAAATAAATATATTATTTTATAAATTCAGCTTATAATTAGAAAACTTTTTAATTTTATAGGTTGCAATTAATTTTAACATTCTATAAATTTTAATACAATTTTTAAAATGCAATATTTAGATATAATGCTATTAATAATTATATTTTTAGTAAAATACTATATTTTATAATTCAATGCGTTTTATAAAATTATGACACAAAATTAAAATCAAACTAACAAAATATAATTATTATAAACCAATTAAATTAAATATCTTAGACAATTAAAAATAAAAAGTACTAATTCGACAAATCTAAATAATTTTTTTATTATAACTATAAATAAAAACAATACAAAACAAACTTTGACATCTAATTGAAAAATATAAAAATTTTAATTTCCGTTTATTTATTATTTTTAATTTTTAAGTTTAGACATTATATAATGTTAAAATGTGCTTAGTTATTTCATAAAATTAGTTACAATAATATTATAATATAGTAAAACAAATGTTTTTTTTATTGTAGGTCCAGCGGATGTACAATTATATGCTAAGGTTAGTTCATTTACAATTGAATAATAAATAAAATATTCTTATATATTATTAAATAAGAATATATTATAAGATGTGTATTAATAATTATATAATTATTTGTATTTATAAGGAATCGCCTCCAGTAGCGCCATATAAAGCACATAGTTATGGGACTCCTATTTATGCTGCGGTTTGTATTATAGATATACATATATTAGTAACTTATTTAAAATAAAATATAAACAATTTATATTACAGGTGCCAAAATCTTATGAATCGTATCCCATTCCTTATTATCATAATTACAAACACTATTAAGTTTGTGAAGTATTTTAAAGATAAATAGTATGACAAACGCTTATATTTTTATTTCACTTATTTCACTAAAACATCAAAAAATTAATTATAAAAATTATTAATATATTACTGTATATAAATTTAATTTTATGTTTAAAAAATTATAGTGAAAATGCAAAATAATATAAAATAAAGTAAATTTAAATAAATTACATAAAAATATTTATAATAATAACTAATAATTTTTTAAAAATATATATAAGCAAATAAAAATTTAAATCTTGTAAAATTAATTATTTTTTTTATATTTATATTTCTTTATAAAATTATTAAACAATTTATTTTATTTGAATTTTTTATACAAATAAAATGTTTAATAGTAATGTACTGTAGTGTAAACAATAACTATTGAATAAATTATTATAAAAGACATTATAATTGTTATTACTTTAATAAATAAACCAATTAAAATTTTTGTTTACTTAAAGCAAAAACATATAAATTTTATTATTATTTTAGAAATAGCATTTAGAAAAATAATTAAAAATATATTAACTTAATAATAAGTTATAATTAAAAAAGATTATATCAGACAATCTTTTGTTGGGATTTATACATATTTAAAATACAATTAAATAAAACACAATTCTAAAAGTTTAATGAAAAACACTGTATTTAAAAAATAATATAACATTTAAAACTTGTATTGATAATTTCAAACGTGTTAAAATCTCAACGAAAATATTAAAAATTTTACATAATTTTATTAATTTTTTATTATATAATATGAGAAATTTATTGTTGGTTTTGATTTTTATTGTAAATATTAGTAATAACTAAATCTAAAATTTACTAAAATTAAAACATATACAATGTATATAAATATATTAGAATAAATAAATATATTAATATAACCAATGGGTTATAAAATAATATTATCGATCAGTAATGGTAACTGAAATATATTTAAAGAATTTATTTTAGAATTCTTTTTATGTTAAGTATAATGTATTAATGTTAGAGATATTAATTTGCTGTCTATTTTAAATTAATTTTTAATAATAGATTATAGTTAAATTTTAATTTAATCAGTTAACCATTTATTAAAATTTGTAATATTACAATATTTTATTATTAACACATTTCTGCAAAAATATTAATTAAGTAAATTTTTAAATATCAATAAAAATATATATAAGTTTATGACATTTGCATTTTTAGGATAAAATGATAAAAGATATAAGGAGTGTTAAATGCTCCAAATTATATTACCAATTGTTGAATAACAGGAAATTTAGATTTAATTTTTGTTTATTTTTGATATTTTATTAATTTTATTTAATTTAAATAAGTCGTTTAGAATTTTAGTATCAATAACAAACATTAAATATTATTTTTTATCTAAATAAAATGTTCATAATATATTTTCAGATATTTTGCTATTGATTATAAAACTATGTTATATTGTATATATTTTTATAATACTGTAAATAATAAAACAAGTGTAATATAATAAAAGTGCATATATTGTAACAATTTTATTAATATTAATTTTTATTTGTTATTTTTAAAATGTCAATTATTCATTTGGATTTTTATTTTATATATTAAATATTAATATATAACAATTAAATATATAATTAACAAGTTTTATCATCCTATGTAATTTATGTGATTTTGGCACTATCATAGAAAATATTTAAATAGAAAACATAGCACACATATAAAAACATTTTAATAAATATAAGTTATACAGTATTATAAAATTATAATGAATGTTCTGTAATTACACAACGTATAAATAAATTATAAATTAATATAAATATATTATTATAACATATACATTATATGCTTTATGTAATTTATTTCAATTATAATATTTCCAAAAAACCTTTTATTGAGGAAAGTAAATATCTTACAATTTGAATATTAAATATTTGAAAAAGTTAATTATTTCGATAACAATTCAGATTTAAAAAAATTGTTTGACAAACAAAATACATTAGATTAAAATATTAATACAGATATATAATAAGTTTATTAGATTATCTATGAATATATAAAATTATTTTTGTAATACAAGAATTTCGTAAATTTTTCTTTATATTATTTTTGAATAGTTATAACAAATTTGATTATTAGTAATCATTGATAAATTTAAAACAAGTCTTAAGGCATTAATTAATGTTATGTCAATTGTATAAACAATAGTAAAAATAACCGAATGGTCTCATAGCCGATGGGGTCTTAAATTTAATTATTTTGACTCAAACGGCGCTAATGGGGCAGTGGGTGAAAATCACAGCTTATGGCTTATCGATTGCATATTATAATTGGGTTTTAGGCCATGGCTTTGTATGCCCTCTCAATTTGTTTACAATTCATTAAATTACCTTTTATCATTATTATTATTATTAAAAACCACACTTTACCATTTTTGTATTATATAATTGTAAAATTACCTATATTTAACAACATATAAATTAGTAAATATGTAATGCAGTATATATGGTAATATGTATCCTAATAGTACTATAAAATAATAGATGTATTTGTTAGAAATTTGTATAAATTTAAAATTTAAAAAATAAAACTATATTAGTTAATATTACAGTTTAGTTAATTTGAAAGTTTTTATCAATACTTTTATTGTCTACTGTTATAAAAAGATACAGTAAAACACATAAATATTATAAAATAAGAACCACTCAAACAATTAGTTTATGAATTGCAATATTTGCTTTGAACAACAATTATATAAGTATTAAAATGTATTATTTAATATAATATATATTTTAATAAACGTTTAAAATATAGTATAGTATATAATGGAATATAAAAATTATATAAAATAAGCTTTTAATACAAACAAATTAATTAGTAATAGTTTACAGCATTTAAATGTTAAACTGTTTGTATTTCAATTCGCTTTTTAAGGAATTTATACAATTTTGACTACAAATTCGTATAGTATTTGAAAAAGTAGAATAAAATTGTATGAAATTGTTTTTCAGTGCTTTTTAAGTTTTTTTTAAATAACTACTATTTTCTTGATTTTCTATTAATACATAAGTTTTTTGTCAACAAACTTAAATTTAAGAATTAATTCACTATAATTTATAATAATTATTTATTAAGTAATTTTTAACAAATTATAATTTGTAAAAATACAGTATTTTTAAATATTAAACTTGTTTTGCATTTCTGAAATCATAATAATTATTTGTTTTGTTTATTGTTTATTGTTTATTACATGTGTACATTGTGTACTACATGTTTATACAAATATTAGACATTGTTTATAATTTTGTATAATTAAAAATAATATATTTTATATTATTATACTACTATATAGTATATACTGTATAATTTACAGTGTATACTGTATATAGTTAATATAATATTATATTGTTTATTTTATAGTATAACTTTAATGTAATAACTAATTTTAGTTTCTTTATTTTTTTACTTTAAGAAACACGAAATTATATATAAAAAATGTCAATAATTGTTAAAAAAATTATTTTTATTTTTTATACTAATTGTAACAAATAACTGATAAAGTATAATATTCTGAAATTATTAATAATATGTATTATCATATCATATAACTTCACCTTGTTTAAAATATACTTTAGGGGATTGACACAATTTGTTATTTTTCAATATATTGAATATTATTGCATATATACTGTTAAATAATATCAAGGATTACACATTAGTACATAGAAAAAATAAATATTAAAATTTAATTATTTGTAGATTATAATAAATTTATTTATTAACAAAATTTTTTATAATGCAAAACAATTAATATAATATAAATAGTAAAACTATTATTATTGTTACTTTTATAATTTCCACTGATTTGTAAATTTATTATAAAAAATTAAGTATTGTGATAAAATTGTCATTTATAAAAATATCTAAATATTATATAAATTAAATTACTAACTATTAATATTTATAATTTAAAAAAATATTTAAAAAAGTAAAGTTCAATATAGTGTAAAAATTTGGCGTAAAAACAATTAATATATTTTTTATTTATAACTTAATTAATTATTTATATAATAACTGAATGCATATATTGCGGAAATTTAGTTAATATAAGAATTGGTAATTATTTTCTGCACGAATAAGTTTATTATGAGTTCAATATTCAAAATAGATTGTTATCAAAATATAAGTAGTTTTATTTTAAAACTCCATTGTTGTTAATAATTTAATATAAATATTATTACCGTATTATTATTATTATTATTATTAGTATTATATCAAATAAAATTGCTTTTGTAAACTAATTAAAGAAGATTTCATTAAAGTTAATTTTTTACAAAAAAAATTATAATAAATTTTATAAATCAGATACATTACACCTACATATTTATTATTTTGCATAATTGCTTTGATAATCAATTACAAAACAAAAATTAGATAACTTATTGATACTGTAATAATATTTAAATATAAAATTGGGTCTTTTTATAATAATTATATAATTAACATACAATATATATTCCATTTCATATAAAAATATAGAAAAAGTGAAAAAGAATTTAATTTTTATTAACATTACTTATTATATAATAATTAACATTGGATTGGATTGTAGAAAGTGATCGCATATTATAATAATTTGAAGCACACGGCCAGCTATAGTCGCACCCAAACCTCAAGCAATTGAGTCAAACCGCGCCCAACAAGTTTGGCAAATGACCTCAATTTAGTAGACCAGTGGACCTCACATTCAATTTTATGACAAATCAAGTTTTGTGTCGATACATACCTATATTTTAATTGGACGGTCAGCTATATAAATACCGATTCAATTCAATCGATTGTCAATCAACTCATTCATTTGAAAGTGAAACTAAAAGTTATTACAACTTTACAACTCATATCAAAATGATTCAGGTATTCATTAATTCAATTATATAAACATTTTATGTTTTACCAATGGATTAAATACATATAAAGTGAAACTTATAATGTGTTAATAAATCAAATATAAGTTTTTAGATAACGTGATTCAACTCTTCAATTAATAGTTAAAATTCTGTTTGTTTTATTAAATCATAGATAATATTATTAGCATTATTGCCAATTGCATTGGCACAGTATGGCGGACATGGATATGAAAGCAGTCATGGATATGAAGAAGTATTTTAATTTTTATAACTTTTTAAAATTAATTAAATGTTTAAAATTTATTAAATTACGTGTTGTTATCTTAAAGTTTTTATAACATTTTTTTAAAATACTTAATTTGATAAATTGTTAACCGGTTTATTGGTTATTAACATCATTTTTATATAAATGTTTTATATATAATTATTTTTAAWATATATATATATATATATATATAACTAATTTATTGCAACTATTAGCAGCATTATCAGCCACAACCATATAAATTTGGTTATGATGTTAAAGATCGTAAGTATTTATATAAAACATCAATTATTAAATAAGTGCTAAAAGAGTGGTAATGTAATGATTAGATTATGGATCAACTCTTCAACAGAAAGAGGAGGGAGACTCTCACGGAAACAAAAAAGGTATAAATTGTTAATCAATTAATTTATTATTTATTATTATTATTTTTTGAAACAAAATTATAATGTTATTTATGATACTAAAAATAGGTAGCTATGGTTATACCGATGGACACGGAATTTATCGTCAGGTAGACTATGTGGCCGACAAAAACGGTTTCAGAGCAACCATTAAGACCAATGAGCCGGGAACCAGTGATCAAGGTATAACTCATTACAATATATCAATACATTTGACTAATTATAATATTGTTAATTAAAACCCAGATCCGGCTGATGTTCACATTGACTCCAGTGCTAGAAATGTATGAATTTTTCTATCAAATAAGTTATTAATTTATGACAAAAAATAATATTATTTAATTTATTTTTAAGGATGACCACTACTCAGCCCCACAAAAAGCACAATCATACTCAGCACCGGTAAGTTTGCAAATTATTAAAATTATAATAAATCTAATGGCAAATAATACCAGTCCTATAGCCAGTACGCCATTCCATCATATGGTCATCAGGATAGCTACTCTTCCTATTCATTGAATAGAGACAGTCATGGATATAGCAATGATAACGACAACAAGGGATACGCCATCAGTGGAAATGCTGGTTATGCCAGAAGCCACTCAATTCCTGCCGTCTATTACGCAAAGGGCTATTAAATGTCTGGTATTTGGATCTGATATTAAACACTACTAAAGAAATCTGTAAATTATATTAAATAATATTTCGTAAAATAACATAAGAGACAAGTTTAGTGCCAATTTTATATTATTATTTTTTTGCTATTTATTGCATTTCTCGCTCATTAAACTTAAAAACAAACTATTTATTATGTTTTTTAAATAGTTTATTATAAATAATGTTGTGATTTTTAATTTGTATTAAACTATTGTTGTTAAATAAAATATTTTTCCAGCAATTTTAATATTTTACTAATTTATATAATTAAATTAAACATAATAAGAGAACATTTATGTCCGGATTCAATGTTTTTTTTTTATTTAAGGTTTTTATTTTTTCATTAAAAATTATGGTATTAATAGTACTGCACTATTAGACAATAAAAACTATAAATCTTATGACAATAAATTGTATCAAATCTATCGCTCACCAGTTCATTGATAATTACTATAAATACTGTAATATTAATATTGTATATAAAAGATAAACATTATATCGTTGAAGAAGTTTGAATGATTTAAAAATTGTGAAAAGACTATAAACTATCAATTAATGGTTGATATCGTATAAAATATAATATTTATTAGTAACTAATTTATAGCTACAAGCTTTGAAATAAAACTAATATTATTTATAGGAAAAGCAGTCATTTAAATATTCACCTAATTTATTATAGTAATTATAATTTTAGGACATTTAATCAAATTGTGTTTTTAATTATTAGTTCCTTATTTTATGATAAATTAATTTAACGATTAAAATTAATTTTAGACACTTGGTTACAACATTTAACCGGATTATTACTATTGAACCATAATTTGCATTTATAACATATAACATACTTTTAGTATTAATATACTTTATTTTAATTTGAAATTATCATTTATTTTTTTCTATAAAAATAAATAAATTTAAAAAAATAATATTTTAGCTTATTGTTTTAGCAATATGTTGCTCATTATTCAATTATAAAGTTTTAATATTGTATTACAAATTGTATATATTGTCAATGACAAATTTTGGATAATACAAAATATTAAAATATTACATTATTTTGAAAACATTTCTAAAACAAAATACTTGTCATAATAAGATTACGTTATTTTTAAATACTGTAGATTAGTGTAACTATTTTGAATTATTTTGAAAAAATAATACAATTGTGATCAGTGTTGGCAGAGATACAGTACAATACAATGTAAATTACATGATAATTTTGGCTTACAAAAAATATTTACAAAAATACTAAGATTCACAAACAAATACATATTTTGTAATAAT
The DNA here is from genome assembly GCF_028296485.1 of Oppia nitens. NCBI lineage: Eukaryota > Metazoa > Arthropoda > Arachnida > Sarcoptiformes > Oppiidae > Oppia > Oppia nitens. Next base: position 1,381,660 of record NW_026533197.1, read on the forward strand.
AATTATCTTTTTATTTTGAAAAAATTTGAAATTAGCTATTCAATCTAATTCTGGTATTGAAATATATTAATAAAATAATTAATATTAATTTTTATTAGTTTTAGAAAACAACGATTTTAATAACGATATTGAAATCATGTAATAATAATAATTTTAATAAAAAAATAAATATTTTCTCTTTGTTAATGTAATTTATCTATAATTGTAAAATACATCCAGTACATTGTATTTTACAGTATTTTACAAAGCTAAAATTGAAAACTTTGTATTTTTCCAACCCTGATTGTGATACAGTAGTAATATTTGACAAATTATTGAAATTATTGATAATATTAACAAATATTGAAAGTTTTATAATTATCTAAATGTCGTTATATTTTAATTAAAACGGTGTAAAAATACTATAAAATAATCGTAAATTACTTCACAACTTATTTTCTTTTGATTTCAGCAATAAAACAAAAAATTAAGATTTTTAAGATATTAAACATTTTAAATATTAATTTTATGTATTATAGCTACAAATATACAATTATTATAAATTAAAATTAATGATTTAACTAAAATGATTTAATTAATATATGTAACCAATTGTGTTAATTCACATATTCATAAATACTGTATTTATAGTACATTTATTTAAATATTATTATAATTTACAGACATTTATTTCACAATACATTTCTATTTCATATTATTTTATAACAAAAATTAAAATATTAAAAACAACAGACAGACAGACAGACAGACAGACAGACAGACAGACAGACAGACAGACAGACAGACAGACAGACAGACAGATACGAAACTTTTCATGATTTGATAATTTAAAAAAAACGATTAATATTTTAAGGTTTATTTAATAATTTTTCCAAAAATTTATAATTATTGGAAATAAATTGAAATTTAATTTTTGTTTAATTTTTAATTTTGAATTTTGAATTCAATGAATAAAATGTCAAATCTTTATATTAATGATTGAAATGTCAGCTATTGTTCAACTGTTGATCACTTGATGTCGCTGTCAGTGAAATGAAGATTCAATGAAGTGATTGAATGCCTTAACTCTTGACTTCCTTTTCCTGTATTGTCTGCCAAAGTGTTGACATACTGTGTCTTCAGTGCTCTCTTCGGTTGATTTAAACACTTGTTGTCATTTGTGGTCAATTGATATCTTAGAGACAAATCAATTAACAAAATGATTATTTATAAGGATATGTTGACCGGTAAGTCTTCAGATGACTTTTAAAGACATAATTTAATGACTTGTAATGTCTTTCTTACAGGCGATGAGATGTTTACCGACTCATCCAAAGTAAGACTGGTTGACGACAACATATTTGAAGTGGAGTGTCGGGTATTATATCATTGGATCCATTTGTCAACAATGACTACTATTTTGTCTTTGATTGACAGCTCGTCACACGAAAACAAGGAGATATAGAGATCGCCGGATTCAACCCATCGGCCGAAGGAGAAGATTTAGAAGACGGAGGAACCGATGAAACGATGGAAACGGGTCTCGATCTGGTACTCAATCAAAGACTCGTCGAAACGGGTTTTAGTAAAAGTGATTTCAAAAATTATCTGAAGACTTATACCAAAGCGTATGTCAATAAATATGACTTTTATTGAATCCTATCATAAAAAATGTTTATTTTTATTTATAGTCTTCAAGAGAAGTGGAAGAACCTCGAGTGGACCGATGACCAGATCAATGTGGCAAAGACTAAGTTGACAGAAGCAGTCAAAAAGGTTTTACCGAAGATAGGAGACTATAAGTTCTTTTTAGGTTAATTTAGTCACTATTAGATCAATTGATTGTTTTATACATATGTTATCTATTGTTATAATAGGCGAGAGTACTAATCCCGACGGAATGATTGGTCTTTTGGATTACAGAGAGAAAGAGGACGGTTCGGGTGAAGTGGCGATTATGATGTTCTTCAAACATGGACTCGAAGAAGAAAAAGTTTAATTATTGTTTATTTATATAAATAAATGAATTAATTATACTTTTAGTAATAATAATGAATTAAATTTTCTACGGCTTTGTCGGCTTTTATTGTTATCTTATTCTTTCACAACAAACAAAAAAAAGATTAAACAAAATTGTCTTAAAAATATTTTTGTATAACTTTATTATATTCAGAGTTTGCGTAATAATATATCATAAATATCGGTTCCCAGAGAGCTCTGGGCGCAAAATCAATGGCTTAAATGTCAACAATACTGAAATGGCAAATGTCTTCAATACTGTGCTCTGACTTCACAACAGTATTGTGTCGGAGGAACTGAACTCATAGGGAGTATTCCTGAGCTGACTATCTTTACATATATTTACTCATAATTTATATGTTTGTTAATTACAATTTTTAATTATAATACGAATAAACATTTTATATACCAAAATCTATAATTACCATAAATAACAATTTGGATGAATAGTATTATTTCATTTAATAACTTACTGTAATTACAAAGAGGAACATATGATATATTGATGGATAAATCAAATCATTTATCAGTAATTATTAGTTACTTTCAATGTCAGTATTGATTATCTTATGTTTTATTTACAGTTTGACGACAGGGAAGAAATTAGACGCCGTTTGGCGTTTGATTCAGACAATGAAGATATGATTTATGGGATGAGATCATCGAGAAAGTCAACTCTTATGAATAGACTCCAGAATTGTCAGAGTTTGCAGATTTGTTTCATGAATGAAACGGTTAGTGAAACCAATAATCAGAAGGATAATGGATCAGTTGTTGATAATAGACCTCAAAGTAGACAATTACTCGACAATTCACACATAACTAAACCAAATGAGAGTCCAAACAATAATAGCTCATTGAATATAAGCGATTCATTGCATTCATTGAATATATCCAAACATCAAACTACTGTCAAACGTCCCAATCATTTGTTTAATAAATTGGACTCCGAGTCCTTTGATATCGATAACTATGATTTATTTTCATACATTGAAAAACCAATTCAAAAGAGTATGTTTGCAGACTATCACTCAAAACTTCATAATGAAGCCAGACTTGCCTTAGCACAGGTAGGTATAGATAATATTCAATAACACAATTAATTAGGAAAATAATTTATAGTCAGCTATCAATTGTCTAAGTTTAAGAAAATATTTTTTATATTAATCACGATTTAAATAACATTATATCAAAATACATCATAATTTTAGGTTAATCTTAGAAAATCATAAATTTATACATGTATTTTAGTTTATCTTATAATCAATTAAATACTGTATGTTAGTAATATTGCTATTAATAAATTTATTGCCATTTGAATTATTTGAATTTAAGTATAATACTGTATCTATATATTCTATAAAAAACCAAATTTCACAAATTAATAATTATAATTATTAGCAGAAATTTAAAATTACATTAAATAAGTTGTTAAATCAGTCTAATATTTTATTTCATTTTTATTTATTTAGAAAATCTATCGTATTATTAAAATTATTATTTGTTTATGCACTGGTTTATGTTAAGCATTTAACTTATTAAATATATCTTTAATTATTATTAAATTAAAATAGATGATTAATTTAATTTTACTATTTATAATTAATTTGTAATGAAAATTAATGTATTTTTCAATATATATAGAAACTTTCGAAAATGTCATACTTAAGAAAGTTTTTTTAAATTTTATTTTTTAGTCTTAATTAATTGTGTCTTTGATGATATTATAAAATTAATAATTTTTATAAATCTATGATAGGTTAAGAAGATTGTTAAGAAACAAATCGAAAGAGAGAGAGAAAAGAGAAATATTAGTCGGAAAGCAATTTATAAGTTAATAAATGTTGACATTTCTGATGACAACCAAATGTCTAAATCATTTCTCGATAATTTAAATGTTTCACAATTGCAAATCATTGTTAACGATATGCTCTCTCAAATTGAATGTTAGTTTAATATACAGTATTATACGGTATATACTGTATTATCATTTACTGTAAAGTACTGTATATATGAATAAATAATATTAAAAATTTTGTTATATTATTGACTAAAAGGTTTGAATTCAGAATTAGTCCAACTTTTGATGAGAAGAGATGAGCTCTATATGTCTCAGGACTCAGTTCTCGTCGATATTCAAGATCTGACTATATTTTCGTGAGTTATCATTGCTTTTAATAATAATATATAATATATAATAATTGATAAAATATTAATTAATTRTTATTTAATATTATTATTATTTTAGGTGCTCTAAACAATAAAGAGCTAATCTTATCAATTATACTGTATATTGTTTTATTCAATTTTAATATTTTCAATTTTCACATTTGTTATGAAATTAATTTAATGTAAATAAAATTGTTTATATTATTTAATTTACGATAATTATAAGCATATTATTATTATTTAATGTAAATTGTTTTAATAGTTATTATGTAAATATAACGCAAATTGACATATCAATTACAAATGTATTTAATTTAACAGAGATTTTTGTAGAAACCGATTATCTTTAAAATATATTATTTTTAAGATAACTTTATTTTAATTAAAAAATCATAAAAATATTTACATAAATCTTTTAATTCTTATCAAAAAATATTGATTTGTTTTATTTATATTAATATAATCAACACTTTAAGGTAATAATACTTTAAAAACTAGAGTAAATCACAATTTCTCTCATATGAATTGGATAAAAATTATTAAGAATTGCATTTTAATACTAAATATTAATATCATATTATTGTTTAAATATATTTTCATTGGTTTTCAATAACAATAATTGCTTTTCTGTAAAATATTTAGAGTAATRATTTGCTATTAAGCAGTACTTCAATTTAAATAAAATTAATTCATATTAAATCTAATTTATAATATTTTGTTTATGTATTCAACCAAATAAAATAAATTATATATTTTGATACTTTATTAATACTATTAACAACAATTTATTATCATTGTTTATTAAATGCAGTCATTGAACTTAAGCTTGAAATTATATTGTAATGACCTTAACACATAATATCACTGTTAGTTTTTAAATGAGAAATAATTATCTTATAAAGTTGCTTACAGTATATAAATTTTATATATAATATACAGTACAGAATATAAAAATATTACATAAAAAGTATAAAATACAATATAATAAATTTTTTTATATATTTTATGTATGTATATATTATAAATTACAATATTTTTTATATATTAATATTTAACTTTGTCTTACATTTTAAGTTTAACACATGTCTATGGCTATAAATTAAAATATTGATAATAGCCAAAATACAATAATCAAAAATGTTATATTTATTTTTAATAATTATGTGTTTTTATAAACTTTATAAAAATAATTATTAGACAATGAATTGATGATAAAGTCAATTTAGACTATTTTGAATTATATTAAAACATTTTTTAATCTATAATTATTTACTTTTGCATAAAGTCTTGAATAGTTTTTAAAAAATATATTGAAAATTTTTAATATTTAATAATTATTCACCATTATCAAGTACAATTTTATTCAATGTTTAAAAAATATATATTCAATATTAAATACTGTATAGTCAATATTAATTGACAAAATATAATATTTGTATATTTATACTAATTTTTATACTAATTTTTAACTACTATATGTTTATTAATAACTAATGTAAAATGAATTGCAGTTATTTAATTATATTAATTCAATTACGTTGAATGTAACGATCAATTGCTGAACATTTGGCAATTCTATTAATGGGTTATTACTGTTCAATATGTTAATCAAGTTAATAACAAAATTAAATACAAGTTTTTTAAACATAGACATTGCAAAAATAGACTCAAGATTATCAATATTTTTATCTGATTAATAACAAGCAAATATTTAAAGACTCGATTGTAGACAAAATTTTTGTCAAATTAAATTTTAATCAATAAACTGTTTAATAAGTATTTTGAAAATAGTTAGTAAATGGGAAATGTATGGAAAACAGTAGTGACAGTGATGTGGAGTACACAGTCTCACAACTCATCCCTACTATAAAACATACAATAAATGTGAACCATTAGTGACATTCCGGTGCATAAAAAATTGAGACTTATATTAGTTGAGTCCATAAATAAGTGTTAGTATTATAGTAAGCCTTCACTCGCTTTTTATATCACAATTCAGTGGGCATTCATTTGATGTTTTAGTTTTCAAGGCTTTTAGTGATCAGAGTTTGAATTCATTGAATTCATTGCACATCTCTTTAAAATAAATATTTTTCATTTCATTTTGATTTGCGATTTGATTTCCCCATTCAAAGTAAAGCATCGATTATGAGTTCGGGTATGAAATTAAATTAAATGATATGATTATTGATTTATTGACATTAAAATAAATAAATATTATATATTCTTTAAGAATAATTTATTAATAAATAAAATAATGTATTTTTCATTAAATTACAGAMGCGTTCGTAACTCTGGTCACAAATGACACCTATTCTTTGGGTGCATTGGTTTTGGCCAACTCTTTGCGGTCAACAAAAACGAGGGCAAAATTGGTAGTTCTCGTCACACCAGGAGTTACTGATCACATGAGGTATTAAACCTGAGTTTATATTATTTTATTTAAAAGTATTTGTTTTATAATATAAAAATTATATTTTTTTAACAGAAATAATCTCCAATCGGTGTTTGATTTGATAGAAAATGTAGATTTAATTGATAGTAAAGACACTGAGATATTAGAGGCAATGAAGAGACCAGAGTTGGGCGTCACTCTCTCAAAGATTCATTGCTGGCGTTTAACGCAATACAATAAATGTGTGTTTTTGGACGCAGACTGTCTGGTCATTCAAAACATTGATGAACTCTTTGAAAAAGAGGAACTGTCAGCAGTTCCAGACATCGGATGGCCTGATTGTTTCAATTCAGGTGTTTTTGTATTTGTGCCATCAGATCATACATTTAGAGGTCTGCTTAAAGCTGCCATTGCTAACGGAAGTTTTGATGGCGGAGATCAGGGTCTTCTCAATACATATTTTTCTGATTGGCGAACAAAAGACATTTCTAGACATTTATCCTTCATTTATAACATGAGTTCAATTGCTGTTTACTCATACCCTCCCGCTTATAGACAGTAAGTGTTTCATTATTAATGATAATAGCTTTTATAACGTGACTAATATTAATGATTTAACAGATTTGGCAAAAATGTAAAAATTGTTCATTTTTTGGGTTCATTGAAGCCATGGTTATATGCATACAGTGTGGCAACAGGTCAGGTATCTCAACCAAAGAACAATGAAGGAATGCATCAATTAATACACGTTCAGAACTGGTGGGATATCTTCATGAGTAAAGTACAACCATTACTATCTACTGAAGATGTAAGTGAAATTAACTCAAGTCTTAAGCAAATTATTAGTAATAATAATAATATTACAATAATTATTAATACTAACAATAGTCTAACACTCGGAATAAACTGTTGAGAGAAGTAATAAAATGTTGAAAAATATAAGAATATTAATATAAATTAATAATTTACTTAATAGGCAGGACTGGCATCCAGTCTTTCACAAATTCATTTGTCTAACGAATACCCGGGCTTTGAGGGCGAGTCAGGTGAACAGTTAGGTCGACAACATGCCTGGGAAAGGGGACAAATAGACTACTTAGGCGTCGACTCATTCGCTAACATCCAGAAGAAGATAGATGAGGCCATAAATACCMGAATTGGTCACTAATTAGTGAACAAATTCAATATCCATAAAACCATTGGTGTCTTATTCTAAGTGCCTTTAAGTTCACATTAATTCTTTTATTTGCTTTGAAATTGTCGTTTGATATCAATATTTATAGTTTTCTGATCTTATTTTAATAATTATTATAGAATTTTCTAGATTTGTGTGCAAATTGTTTCACTTTTAACTATTAATATAATTATAAAATGTTTTATTTGATAAATAAATTTTAAATTTACAGAAAGTTAACAAATGATAAAACGATTGTATTATTAAATAAATTAGAGATGAGAGACGGATGCCTTGACTTCTTCATCGGTTTCGATACCAATCTCTTCAATAAGTATTTTCTTAGACTTAGGATACGAGTCGAGAACAATATCAATGATATTAGTGGCCATTCGTTTACGTCGTTTCCATTCAGTGACCAATTTTTGTCGCTCGTCTTTAAGATTTTGATTGACTTTTGGATCGATATCTTTAACATCTTTTTTTATGACTTGCAATCGTTTCTCCATATCGTTAATGTCTGTCATGACATCTGATATTTGTTGACTGATTTGTTCAAAACCAATAGAGTTCTTGAAGACCGCAAGTTTCGACTCTTTAGGTTTGATTTGAGTCTTCAGGTTATTGTATTCGTTGTCCAACTCATTCAACTCCACTTCCAATTGTTTCATTTGGTGATCACCAATGTCTTCATCATATTGAATGGCAAAATAGATCTTTTGTTTTCCATTGACTTTCTCAATGATGTCATGTTTTTCGGCCAATTCCTCCAAAGCCTTAGTGACCGCCGTTTTACTCAATTTGCTGTCTTTGGTATTCAGATTATTAAAGACATCGTTAGCACTGAACGGACGACATGTCTTCTCTAAATAGTTCTTCACTAATGACTGCATTGAATCTTTTGATTTACTCATCATTGGATGTGTTTGAGTGACAATCAATGGCTTGACTGGTGATCACAAAGTCATTGATGTAAACAATGAGTCAATAATTTAATCGATTGTTTTGACTGACAATTGAATTGAATTTTGAATTTTTTTACTACTTATAGTCTATAAGTACTGACTGTACTATACTTTAGACTCTAAAGTTTAGAGTATTAATACATAACATATTATACGGTAATACTATTACTGTATTAATACTGTATATGTTATTAAAAGTTTAAACATTTTTCAATATTATTAAAACATTTGAATGCATTGCAAATGAGCGCCAATTCAATGATCACATGATTGATGACAACAACACGTGTTGACTATAACTTAGTTTCTGATGAAGTGATGGCCAAAAACAACAAACGAAGATATTTACAGCAAAAGCGAAACAAATTTGAAGACAAAAACAAACAATCAAAGAGTGTCACTACAAATGTGTTTGAATTTCACAGAAATAAAGTTAAACACAATGTCATCGGCAGAAAGTTAACCAAATATGAGTTGTCCAACAAAGCTGTGTCCAGACATCGATCGTATGACAAGAGGAAGAATACCATTCTTCAAGAATACAAATCAAAGCATAAGAGTGGTAAAGGTTTACAGGATTTAAGAAACAATGACGACAGACGTTTGGATCAAAACATTGAGTTGTCTTACAATGAAAACACTGTTTTGACGCATAAAGGAAAACATTTGAATGATTTCATCGATGATATTATTGATGAAGACGAAGATGAAGACATCGATCTTTTAAGTCGACCAGACTTTGTTGAAGTATCACATTTTGGTGGCGGAGAACATGGCATTCCAAAGTCAACGACCGAAATATTGGATCAAATTAAAGATGAAAAGAAACAAAAACAGATGGAAAGAGCCGCTAATATTGAGTTGACTAACAAATTGGATGACGACTGGAGTCATGTGAAGAATATTTTAAGACACAAATCGGTTAAACATGAAGTGACTGATAATAAACACGAAGATTTTGATGTATTACTAAAAGAACTTATGTTTAATCCAAATAAAGGCATTGAATCTGAAAACAGAATCCGAAAACCCGTTCTCACAACTATTGATTCAAATGATATGAATCAGTCTAATCATAAAAGTATTGAAAATCAGTTGAAAGAGTTGTTTGAAAAGATTAATAATGAGAACAATTGGACACAAATGCTATATTTAATTAAGACTTCTAACGATCTCTTAAAACAATTATCTGACGATTGTTTAAGCATTTTATCTGAGAAATTGGCGACAATTGTTGAAAGAAAGTCTGTATTTAATATTCATAATTTAGCACTTCTTATAGTTGGAACTCATTTTAAAGAAACAAAACTAATTGTTAAATTGATTTTAAATCAAATGTTATCACAAATGAAGTACAATTCACTTAATGATATTGCAATTAATTTGATGATTATTAGACTTTTAATGATTACTTCAAATTCAGCATTTATTCCTCAAATGTTTAACTCCATCTCAAATATAATTCAATTATCTTTAGGAAATGAGTCGTCAGAAGTAATTATTAAAAATAAAAAGTTAAGACCTGTTCTTAATATTAATGAATTGCCGATTGAAGAAAAGTCTTTAGATTTCGATATAAAATATATTTTTGATGAAACATTTAATTCAAATATATTTAATGAAAAACAAATGAAATCAATGCTTATTTCGGAAGCACTTAAATGTATGGATCAAATAATTGATTTATATTCAACACTTCCATCATATAATGAATTAACAAATTGTTTAAAGACATCATTGAATGATTTAATAGAAAATAATTATTTGAATAATGATATAAAAGAGTTAGTGAATAGATTAGTATCTAAATTAAACAGACAATTACCTAAAGAAGTAATGACATCGAAAAAACGGAAACCATTTATGTTACCAATGCTTGAACCAAAGTTTGACGACTCTTCTAACAATAAGGAGAAGAAGGATATGAAGAAGAAACTAACGAAGAAATACAAGAGAGAACTCAAAGGCGCTCAAAGAGAGTTGAAAAAGGATTCAACTTTTATGAGAAATACTTGGATTCAAGAGATTCAAGATAATGACGAACTAAGAAAACGTAAAGTCAAACAACTGTTTGGTGAACTAACTCAACAGCAAAGTCTTTACAAGAAAAAGAAATAGTGATAACTAATTGATTAATACTTTTAATATTACAGTAATTTTATTTTATTTGAAATTATATTAATTATATGTATTTGATTTAAACAAATAAATAGTTATTAAATAATAATGAAATGAAATGTCAATCATTTGAAGCACACAATGGATGGCATAACTGTTGCCTCAGTTTTATAACGTAAAGAGTATTTGGTTTGACGTGATTTGTGAAGAGTTTGAATGTTATTGTATTGAAGTGAAGTCAGATGGATATGAATGTGAGTCCAGTCGGTCCACAACTGGTGTCCGCTCGACGGCGAGTCTTGTATGCCGTTGTGTGCGCCACGTGTCACGAGAATGGCTTCGTTAGCGCCGATAAGCCATCGCTCGACACTTTGCTGCAAATGATTCAAAGTATTATCAAAGAGATAGGAAGGAGTGCTCAGGCCTTCTGTGAACTCAGTGGACGTACCGAACCACTGGTCGGCGATGTTGTTATGGCTCTCATTGAATCAGGACTCGACTGCGACCAAATAGCTGCTTATGCAATGCGGCCAAATAGGGTGACAATACCGACACCACAAGTGATGGCCAAACAGTCGACACCGCGTATACTTCAAGCGGGAGAGAAGAAACTATTGTCGTCTTATATTCCCGACTATTTCCCGTCATTTCCAGACCCGCATTCATATATTCGGACGCCAACACACAAACAGCCCGTAACCGAATACGAGGCAATTCGGGAAAAGTCGGCCACACAGAAACGGGACGTCGAGAGAGCGCTCACTAAGTTTATGGCAAAAACTTGTGAACAATCGACAACACACAGACTGTTTGCCGAAGAACACATGTCACACTTGTTCCCACTTATTGTACTTAAATTAGAGGCCAATCCATATCTCAATGCTTTGCTTCCCAAAGACCAGGTATTTGAAAACGAAAGTGAAGAACATGTGATCCGTAAAAAAGATTCCGACAAAAAACAAAACAAATCGGTTACCAATACTAATGAATTATCAAACACTTCAACGACTGATAATGTGGTCAATGATGAAGACAATATTGAGACTAATAATGAACAGATGGCTAATAATACTAATACTAATGATACAAATAAATTAACCAACACTTCAAACATTTCTGTTTGTGGTAACACTGATACCGATGTGTTAGACAATCCTTATTTAAGACCTTTACTTAAGTTATCTTCAAGAAAGAGAAGTCGGAAGCAATTTGAAGCATAAAAGTATCACTTCTTGTATTAAATTATCATTTTTGAATTGTTTGTATTTTTTGATAATTTTTCAAATTGATTGCAATTTGCATTAGCTTTCATCAAAAGTAAAAGACATTTAAATAATTTGACTTTTTATTAAAATCTTGAATCCTTATAACTAATGTATATATTAATTATATAATTTGTATGTTTTTATTTAATAAAATACAAATTAAGTTTTTAAATAATAAAATTTGATTCTTTTTTTAATGATATAAACTTTATATAATGATTTTTATTGTCTCCGATTTTAACCAAACTTATACCATATATAATGCCTGAAAAATAAAAAATTAATACAAAAATTTTGATGACATTGTGATGGTGAAGGAAATTACAGTATTTTAAATAATGTAAACTTCTTTTATTTAATGATAACTTTTAAATTACAAATGATAATTAAAATACTCTTTCACTAATAATTACTTAAAAACAATATTTTTTGACTAATTATTCCAACTATATRTTAATGAATAATATATTGAAAAATAATTAAAATAAAATATATATAATTAATTTTCACTTCATGTATTACCCTTTGGTTATCGAAAATGTTTTTTAATTTTTAATAGAAATGGTGAACTGATTTTCAAACATATTTACATTTTGTGTAATTGAACTAAATTACAATATATTACTTAAAATAAATAGTTTTTAACAAATTAATATATATTTAATATATACTATACAATATTTTTTCTATATTTTATAATAATTATACTCAAAATTAATTATTAAATTTAATTTTAAATAACTGTAAAAGACTGATATTATAAAAGTATGTAAAAATATTTTATAGTTAAAATTAACAATTATTATGATTAATATTAAGAATCAATCAATACATTGAACCAATTGATTTGACTGTTTAATGAAATTTTTGAAATAGAAAATTAGTTATGATTTATAAATTATAATTTATGAAAACATTAATCACTTTGAGTTCTCATAATATGAATTATATTTTTAAAATTAAGTATTTTTTGTGTGAAAACAAATAAAAATGCTATAAAACTATTAAGCAAACTATAAACTATAAAAAATATGTGTCTTATACTTATTATTTCAATGATATAAGTATTTCTTTTTTTATAATTAGAGCACAAATTAACATAATGTATAGCTTTGGGGCTCAAGAGTGTACACAACTTTGTACGGAAAATCCTGTTTTATCTACACTTTATTATAATTTTTATTATTTTTTATTTATTTTATTTATAAATATTTATCATCGACTTATTTACTTCTGACTCTTAACAATAACATGAAACAAAAGTTCACATATTTATTGAACATTAATTAACAACAATAAAATTATTAGTAAATATTATATAATAATAATAATAACATCTTAAAGAATATATACTATTTTTGGTAATTTTTAATTAAATTAATGAACATTTTTTTATTTTTATTTATCAAGATATTATTTTTTAAATCAAATTGATAAACTATTTAAAAACCAAATTTAATTTGTAGTTTGAGATAAATGTTGTTCATTGTTACCAATTTGTCAAATTCATTACATTTGACCAATTTATCTATAGTTGATTTATATGTCGTATAAAATTTAAAGCAATTTTTCAATAGTAAGGGCTGTAAGGCATTACTATCTACTGAATTTAATAGATAGTACTCAAAGCTATTAACAAAATATGATTTTTGAGTATAATCTGTTTCATCTGTTTATATTAATACTAGTCTTCCTATTTGTTATAATATAATGTATTTAAAAGGATGTATTCATAAAACAACAAATATTTATATATAAATTCTCCAAATTCTTGACACAATCTCTTTAAAGAATTATAATGTTATATCTAAATAACAAATTACTTACAAATTAATTAATTTATGATAATTGTTTTTTATATTATATTTTGCATAAACTATTCAAATGTTTTACGTAAATATTGTATACAATAAAATTGCAGTAGTTAGATATATTAATTTTATTAAATTAATACAAATTTGCATAAATGTAGTGTATATGTATATATTAATTTCTAATGCTATAAAGTAGCAATAACTGTATTTAACAAATCAATATCATAAATATTGCTCAAGTAAAAACATATAATCTTATATTTTTATAATTAAAATTTTAATGTATGCAAATTTTTCATAACCTCAAAATTTACTTTTATATTAATAGATAAAATTAATAAAATTTACCCAAATGAAAATAAGTATTAAATTATATTATGATCATAACTTATAAATTGAATGAAATTCAATTTTAATATCTTATTAATTAAAATGTATATAATTTTTAAAATGCAATCATATTGCTCTCCTAATACAATGACTTTTCAATTACTGCAGATAACATTAGGCATAAAATAATTAAATGATTTTATTTTGATTAGCAAATATGGGTATGGAATGGATAAATGGATGGATAAATGGATGGATAAATGGATGAATGGATGAATAAATGAATGGATGAATGAATGAATGGACGGATGAATGGATGGATGGGCTATGTATTGGTCAATATATGTCAATATATGTGTAATTTAAAATCGGTCGACAAATATGTGGGACTGGTTTTTTAGAAATAATTTCTATATTGAAAAATATTAATATTTTATCTGTAATTATGAATTTCGATAAGATTTACTTGTTTTACCTAAATTTAATGATTTTAAAAAGTAGTATTTGTTAAAATGGAAATTATAATATTTCAAAATACTTAAGTGATGCATCAATTATCTTAATACCACATTTTTATAGTTTTAAAGTTATTTGAATAAATGTTTTAGCTTTTAGATAATATTTGAATTTAATAGTTATTGAATATTGAATTGTTAATAAAACAACATTTTAACATCTTATAAAATTATTGTATCAAGGTTCAGCAGATAATTTAAATAAATTTTATACTCCAAAAAGAACTTATATGTTTATTTAAATTTGCTTGCTTATTTAGAAATTGATATATTTATGAAATATAATTTTTTTTTAAAATTATAATTATCAGTCATTGAAATTAAAAATATTATTTAATGTGTAATTTTAATATGAAAATTTTTGTTATGAATAACTCAAATTTTATAATAAATAACCTAGCAAACTAAAATAAATTGTTGGAATAAACATTTTTATATAAGTAAGAAGTTATGTCCCAAAAAACCAGTCACATCTATTTTGCGACCGATTTATATATATATATATATATATATATATATAATATACAGTATATTCTCTATATATCTGAGCTGAATTCAAACTAACTGCCGGCTATGTAACCAAAACTGGAAATAATTGCGGAGCTGTCGTTCCCCAACACGTTTGGCCCCAAACAGCCTGAAAACAACTTGAGACCCAACACACAGTCGACTCTTAAAGTTTTAGTAAAGCAGTGCTTAGGCTGTGATCACAACTTGAGTGCCTTCAGTGCCTTCAGTGCTAACATTTGCTTCACTTTTATGTCAAGTCTTATCAAAAGTTTTTGTGTTTCTCTAATAATGTATAAATATATGACACAAACTCGTTATTATTTTTAAAAATATTTTTATAAACTAAAAAAATACGTTAAATTCAACAATATATGTTTATTTATTCATAATTATATTTAGACAAATTTTAAATAATGATTTGTTAATTTTATTTTATTCAAGGTATGTATATATATAAAAATTATTTATTTATTTATATTTATTAAAGTTGTAATTTTTAACTTAATTTAACTAAACTTTTTAATTAATAAACTAAGTTTAACTGATTTTAATGACAATAAAATTATTTGTTAACTTATGGACATCAGTTTAGCAAAACAATTGAACTGATAATCATAGACATACCAGTGCTTAAGCTATACGGGAAGTCGGTGTTTTGATTAGACATTTAATATATTACAGTATTATTGTTTATATTGTTTATAATAATGTTTTTTAAAATAATGATGTATTAAAAATTAATTATATTTACGTTATAACTAATAGTTAATAACTATGCAATATTTTTAAACAAGTATTGAACAAAATTTTTAAAATTTTTAAATATTCGATTATTTAATGATAAATATAAAATATATCTTAAATTTTAAAAATATAATCAAATGTGTCAGTCAAACACCAACTTCCCGGTGACAATAAAGCACTGGTATGTGACTATCAGTACAATTATGTGATGAAGATTTTCAGTGATCAACGAAACAATAGTATTCATAAGTCAACAAATAATTATTGTTATAAGTATTGTCAAACTCAGTTAAATATATATTTTTAATTAAATAAATGACTTGTACTTTAAAAAAATAATTAGTTTAAAATGTAATTTATTTGAATTTTACAATATTTTTTAATGATTTTAATTTATAAATGAAATTGATTAATTTCCAAAAATAATATATTTTATATACTTTTTATTTAATTAAAAAAAATCATACATATTTTATAACTTAATAATATTTTTAAAATATATTTATTTGCAGACAATTAAGATCAGTGATTATGAAAGAAAATATAAGAAATTTGAAGTCATATAAAATAAATCATATCATCCGTCACTTCTTAACACTCATATGTTTTAAAACGGTATGAAATCATTTGTGTTTTGTCTGGTTTTTGTAACATATTATTAAATATTTTATAATAATTATAATATATATATATATATATGATATAAGTTTTGGTAAATTATATTTTGAGTCAATTATTGTTTGGATTCATATCCGTAATGAATGTTCACTGAAGCGATTGTGTGCACAATAGATATGCAGTAATGTATTATACAGTAATACTAACAATAATACAGTAATAACTGTTAACTTATAATAATAATATATCTTAGAATATATAGTATTTTCTGTTTATTTATAAACAATTTTCATATATTTTTCAATTTGTAATATATTATAATGCATTAAATGATAATAAAAAACAAACAAATATAAACAAAATCATTAACAAAATAACTTTAAATAGGTTTTCATAGTTGACATTATTTGTCAAAATTTAAATTGAAATAATCAATAAATATGTAATCAGACTAATAATGATAAAGATAACCAAAAATATTGGTTATGACAGGTAAATAATAAGCCAATGTATGTTATAGTCGTGTTTGAAAATAGGACACAAATATAAAAGCTATTATTCAACCAAAGCCAACAATTTTTTTTGACTGACCTTTATTTGGATCTATATTTGCCATATTATATACAATAATATACATTATGTATTTGATGGTTGCATTGAAATTCTTGTAATAAAGCAATATATTTATAATCTTTATATAGTCTCATATGATTTAGTGAATTTATATTTGTTTTCTAAACAAATCAAATTTAGACAAAATTTGTTAATTTATTACAGTAAAATAATTTTTTATATACACTACATATTACTGTATATATAATATACAGTATTATTACATAAGTAAGGTCAAGGTTAATTTTATTATTATTATTCACTGCTAATGAGTATCAAAGAAAAACTAAAATTAAATAAAAAGAAAAATTTCTAAATTAATATTTTTAAATCAATAATAACTTATTCTTCTTTTTATATATATTTTTGTTTATTTTATAATTTTAAAATAATTGATTAATAAAAATAATATTGTAATTAATTGGTGCATTTAATTCAAACTTATTGAGTGATTCTCAAATTGTTTCCTTGAAAAAAATTGGTTACTCAAACTTTTTCATTAGACTTTATATACACATTATATCTAAACTATAATACTATTTTAAAAGTAGTATAAATATGTTTAAATATTGTATATTATTTTATTACATAATTATACTTAAGTCATTATTAGAAATGTATTAATGCATGATTACACACATTTGTATTTTTATAATTTTTTAGTCATGAACTTCTTTATATATCTGAATCACAAAAATCCAATTATGTTGACATATATTTGTTTTCATAAATTCATAATTTTATATAATTTTAGAAATTATTGCCTATTTTTATTATAACAAAATTTTGATGAATGTTTTACTTTTAACAATTCTATACTGTATTATACAGTCTGTATACTAATAGTACATTTTAAATGTTATGTACAATATATTGTTAAACGATAAATAATTCAAAATTGTTGCATAATTTTTTTTATAAAAATGATTGCATATATGCAATATATTTTGTTTGCTAAAACAGATAAACTTGTTGTTTATAAGTTCATACAGTAGTTATTTTAGTCTTTATAAGAGATAAATAAAAGATAAATTATTTTAATTTTTTGTCCCCATAAGAAACTAAACTCAGAAACTGTATAATAATGTACTAAAAGATAATACTTAATAGTTTGAAGCATTTTTAAATGGTTTAAAGCTTTTCAAAATTTCCAATGTTTTATATTGCTATTAGAAGTCAATAAAATTTATTAAATAATGTTATTATACAATTTATATTATTTTTGTTTTTGTTTTTATTTTGTATGTCAAACAATAAACAATTGCCAAACAATAAAATAATTTAATTGAATTTATTTATTCTACTGTATCTCTTGCCATCAAATTAGAAACTAAAATATTAAACATTTTTTATTTAGTTTTATTTTTTTAGTTGGCAATCAACAAATTAAATGTCATTTAGTTTGAATTAAATCAAAATATTTCAGCTGCATTTTTATAACATATTGCTATTAAATATTAGTGATAATATCTTAAAGCCTTTTTAGTACAAAATTTGTAATTATCATCAAATAAAATTATTATATTAGTTGCCTTACAATATGATATCTTTTAAAATAATTATCATAGATATACACTAATATCTATAAATAGTTAACTAAAAAATATTTATACATAATTTAATATAATATATGTATCATTGCATTGATTTAATGAACTTATAAATTTATAATTAAAGTCTTGAAGGCAATGTTTAATAAAAAAAACTCAAATAATGTATTTTTAAAGCTTAGAATTGAATAAAATATTATCGCATTTTAACTTTAAAAGCATTTATTGACTTCAATGCAAATATTGAAGTTTAAGTTAAAGGAAGAGATTATTAAAGTGAGGCCACTGTTGTTGTGTTTATTATTTGGTATTTTTTCGCATAATTATTGCCATTGATAATAAAAAAATTATATAATGTAATTTTCTAAAACAATTTTATATTCAAATTTTATGTCTTGAATTAATTATTATATTAAAAATTTATTTATAAGACATGTTTTAAAAAAATTTACATCACCTAAACCTATATATTAATTTAATGATGAATATTTTTGATGAGAAATTTCACGATTTTTCACATCAACAAAAATGTTACAATCAATTGCAATTTTTTGTTACTTAACTTAATTTGATATTTATACAATTCAATGATTTAGTTTTTTAAATCATATAAACTTCAACTGAATTTGTTTAGTTTTTTTTAAATAATGTATTACATTTAAATATAATATTAAATATGATAAACTGTTTAAATACTTGCGAAACTAAATTGCAGACTATATATTTATGAAATATGTAATAATATTTATTATAAAAATAAATTATAACATAATTATATTTAAGTTTATAATATATTTATATAAACAATAACATAAATGAAATATAACTTAATTGAAAGCGTGTAAACTTAAAATTTATTTAGACTATAATAATCAAGTAATCAAACTAAAAAGTTATGCAAATTTTTCGGTTCAACTTTTATTGTTATTGGATACACAATATTTAAATATATTAAGCAATTTTTAAATAAAATCTGTTAATAGTTGTCATAACTTATAGATTATGCTAAAAATTGTTTTTAGGTCTTTAATTAATTAATATAAATTAATCTTATATTTTAAATTATTTTAAATTAAAAATTTATTAAAATATATTATAAAAAATCATAACTTTAGGTTTGTTTGGCACATGAGTGGGCATCTGAATCACCTCAAGTATGGGCTAAAGAGCCTCAATATAGTGGAGCAAAGATTACGGCATTGGATGTGATTTGTGGTAAAGAGTATATGACTGTTAGGGCAGAGTTTAGTGCGCCTTTCAATGGGATTATATCATCGAAAGGCACGTATGGACAGAATAACTGTGTTTATATTAAACCATTTTCAAGTATATCTCACGCAACCTTTAATGTTAAATACGATGAATGTGGTACTAAACCTGATCTTCAGGGAAAGTATTATGAAAATACTATAGTTATACAGTACGGCACTGACATTATTGAGGCCTGGGATGAGGCTAAACGATTAAGATGTGAATGGTTTGAAGCTTATGAAAAACCCGCAACTTTTAGACCAGCAATTCCTGTAAATTATATAACAATATTAAATCTAATTTATATTATAGTAATAATTTTATTGTTATCACCAAATAGGTAGCTGACCTGGATGTGATCGAAATGAATTTCCAAGGAGATGAGATTGATTGCTGGATGTCTATTCAAGAGGGTAAAGGTCCATGGGGCCGGGAGGTGTCCAGAATTGTTGCAGTCGGTATGCCATACCATTTATCAAATAATTATTAAATAATAACTTATATTAATATAAATTATTATATTAATAGGCCAACCAATGACTATAGTTGTGGCTATAAATGATTATAAAAATCAATTTGATATGAGAGTGAAGTCATGTATGGCTCACGACGGTGTCAAACCTGCCATTCAATTGACTGATGAATACGGTTGTGTCTTACGGCCTAAAATGTTGTCATCTTTTAAAAAGATTAGAGATTCACGAGGAAAGGCTACCCTTATATCTTATGCACAATTCTTAGCTTTTAAATTCCCAGACAGTATGGATGTCCAGATTCAATGTACTGTTGAAGTGTGTAGACATGGATGTGCTGATGCCTGTCAAGAAGAGAGTTCACAAAATGTAAAAAATCCATCGATGCAAGTGTCGGCTGGAATGCCACACGTAGTACCACAACATACGACACCTAATCACGACCCAAGAGATTCATCTCCGACTCGACCCGTCAGACCAGATGAAGAACCACAGCCAGTATTTCAGAACATTGACTCTTCAATGACTGCCACTATCGATCATAACCATCACTCAGATGAAGTGACAAATGAAGCAGTTGATGATTACCAGGCGGTTCCATCAATTCAACATTTATCACACATTAACCAAAATTTTGATCAAATGGCTGAACACGAAAGTCAAACAAATCCTGTGTATAAACCACCTGATCATCAAATTCGTGACAAAGACGTAAATGTGAATCAAAAATTAAAAATACCAAATCTATCGGATTTAAAATTAAGACCCGAAGACATCAATATTGCAAACAAATTATTGTCAGCTCATAGTCTAAACAAAGACAATATTGATTTAAGCAATTTGGCCGCAACTTTCACACAAGGATTACAACATCAAGATATCATGTCTTTAATGCAAACAAATAATGTCAAAGATTTGATCTCAAAATTCAAGAATCGTATGGAAGAGCAGCCAATCGCTGCAGCGCTTCAATCAGTTAATACTAATAACGATATAATTAAAGACATAAATCATAATATATCGCAAACAACTTTATTAACCACTGAACAAACCGTAACCAATTCATACAATACTTTAAATACAGAGCAAACAACTGTTCAGTTTCATAACGAACCTGAGATACCTCTTACAGTTAATACAGATTTTAGGCACCCATACAATCACAATCACAATCAAAATCAAAATCAAATACCTTTTAAAGTTTTTAATAACAATAATAATCAATTAAACAAAAAAACATCAAATTTAATTGAACATCAATTACCAAATAAACCTACACCAGTAGTTCAAGTACTTGACATTCCTCTTCAACCAGGTCTACCATTTTTACAAATACCAGTGCTTCCTAATAATTTAATTAATAACAATTTAATGAATTATCCACAAAATCCAACATTACTTAATAATAGTCCTTTAAATAACATTTTAAAGCGTGTCATTCATCGTCCACCACATGGTTTTCCAGCTATTCTTCCTAATAATCATTTTATGAAACGAAAAGAGCAGCTCTATAATGAAAGAACAGGAACTGGAGGCTCTCATATACCATTTGGTCCCCGATCTCTTAGATTTAAAAGATCAATCAATCCAACGGCCAATGAAATCGGATTAAAGAAAGGCTTTCAAGTGGTAACGTCTGTTGATTTAGATTTCTTTCCGAACATAACCACAGATACGGCGCCAATATATTCCGGTCGAAGAGATAATAATATTATTTATGGTGTTTGTCTTCCAGTCGCCCATTTGGCCACTGGACTCAGTTGTATTTTATGGCTAATTGTAGTCTCATTTTCTTCGTGTGCTTTCATTATTTATAAATTAGATAAATCCAAAAAGTCATTTCTTTCTAAAAATTAGTTTAATATTTTCATTATTTGTATTATTAGTGTTAAATGTTTTATTATATATAAAAATTATATAACGTATATATATACAGTATATATATATATATATATAAATTAATAATTTGTCATTTATTTATTGTTGAATAAATTGTGCCACTCATCCAATTTAGATATCAAATAATTATTCATTCATATTAATAATATAAACTTGTTGTCAAATTTAATAATTAATCAATTTAATGGATTTCAAAATCAACTTAAACACTATTATATTGTATATATTGAATACTTAATGATTATTACAATTACCGGTAATGATTATAAAAGCTTAATAAACAACAAATTATAAATCTAATTTTAAATAAAAGATAACTAATAATTACTGCAACGACTTTGTGAGTTAAATAAATTAATTAACATATGATTTAATGACAAAAAGTAATAATTTTATATCAAATAAAAATATGAAAAAGTTATAATTATTGATTTTTTTGGTCAGTAATAAAAAAGTCAGTCAACGACCAGATTAGATGACAAAGAATCGATTGACACCAACTTCGAGTTAATAGACTTTGTCTGATAGTTGTGTCCATTGAGTTGATATTAGTGTAATCGGGAGGCAATTCAAACAACTTTTCTAACTCTTTTGGTTCAAAACTTTTGTCTTCGGATTCGTTTGATTGAGATTTATCTGAGTTTGATTTTCGTGTGACATTTTGAGACAATATGTTTATCAAACTTATATATTTTTCTTGAATTGTTTGTGGAAGTGGTCTAATTTATAATAAATAATTTAATAGCGTATTTAATATTCTATTAAATTAAATATAATGTAATTTATTGTAACACTTTGTATTTAAATTAACTAATATTATAATTAACAAACCTTTTAATTCCGGGAACATTACTCCAATAATATCGATTCCGATTATGTGAAACATCGCTGGCAAATAAGGTTATTGGTTTGCACTGAATTTCATATTACAGATAATTTTAAATAATTCATATAAATAATGTTAAGTTTTTTTAATCATACCATAAATAAATTTGAAATAACATCTCTTTGTGTTATACTTAATGGATTAGAGTTCTCACATAAGAAGAAAATATGTCGACTTTTATTTGTTAGGCGAAGCAAATGCAAGACATGATTGAAATATAAAAAGTAATGACCGCTACCTTTATTTTCTGTATATAAAATATATACAATTTGTTAGATTTACAAATATAACTAATTAATTGCAATTCAAATAACTACTATATATTTATTTACAAACCAATTAGACTCTTTCGAGTGGAAGAATTTAAAGAATATTCGGGTGGCGAAGAACCGATGACTAAATCAATTGGACCCATGGATGCAATCTTTATTTTTTTAAAAATAATAATTTATTAAAAGTTAATTATTTTTATAGAAACAGAAACCTTTTCAAGTGTTAAATTTTCCATAGAGTCTACAATTATAATACTATTCTTATAGTAATTCTTTGCGATTTCAATGGCAGTTGTATCCGATTCCGATGCATAATATGCTTCCACTTTAATACCTAACTTATCAAACGCTAGCTTTGCTGCAAATATACAATATATGGTATAAATATTAAAAATAATTAAAAATAATGTTAATACCTGAGGAAATGCCATCTATCAAAGATAATATTCTTATCGGTTTCTTATCATTATTTATTTCTTGGATTAAATTTAACGATTTTAATCCATTAACAAATGAATCGAAAAGAAGTTTAACATTAAATCTCCAATTGGATTGAATCCTCAAGAGTCCCATTTCTTGTTTAGGATTACATATAAAACACTCCCACTTTTCGGTCTCTAATATCTTTTTTAAAATAAGTTTTATATTACGGTAAATATAAGTACAGTACATATAAATACATTTATTTTATTTAAAAAATACCTTTAAGTGAATTCCAGATCCAATCAAAAGGTCAATACATTTCAAACAATAAACTCTAAAAATAAAAACAATTTAAAACTTAAAACCATGTATTATATCATATAATTTAAATTATATTCTTACCGATGACATATGTTATTTTCACAAATTGCAAGTTTGCCCAATTGGCCACAAATTGCACAAAAAGACTAACGTAAACCATACATATATAAATAAATACTGTACTATAAAAAATAAATACAAATACAACAAATAATGCATACATTTTTGTAATCACTTCCCGGCGCATACATTGTTACGCGTATGGAGTCATGACAGAGACGACATAACCCGCCCTCAAAAATCGGGTGTTCGAGAAGTGCTTTTGAATTGGTGTTTGCAAGAGACTCGGCGTCACAACAACAAGCAATACAAATGTGATAAATTGTGGTCTCATTATTCTTCACGCGATCTATTTGTTGTACTTTATATTCTGGCAATTCATGCAATGCTTCATTACTTTCTCCTTTGTCTACTTCATAGTAAACTATTTGTTGAAGTCTTTCATCTGTCTTTAGAGCTTCGGAATACACTGAATCTAATGGTAGATATATTGCTGCTGATGGAGGAATAGGATTAAGTGGATTAGCTTTGAAAGCGGTGTTATGGGATAATCCAGTCTTTAGTTGAAAACCATTTCTAGCCCACGAAATGAGTGCACTTTTTTCTTCATCTTCACAGGTACTACTTGTGGCCGCATTTTCATCTGATTCAATGTTAACTTCTCCTCTAACAGCCAACACCTGAAGCGCTTCTTTAACTCTTAAACTAGTTAGAGAAGAAGTGCCTTTACTCAGATCAGTAAAATTGTCGACAAATGATTTAATCTTTGATTTAGAAATTTCCGAAACCTGATGGTCACCAAACCAATAGACCCAAGTTTGACCCTTTTTTGGCACTTTTTGCTTACAATGCAAATGTGATATAATAAGTGCCGGAAACCATGTTTTATAATTAGGTAGTGTCGCCCAAACTATATCTCCGATCTCAAACTAAAACACAAAACAATTAGTTATATAAAAACATTTAAAATTCTATTAAATACAGCATTACTTCAAATTTTCCAATTGTTTGCTTGGATTTGATTGTTTTCTTATGCTCTGTATTTAAATTATTAACAATTGTCTCCTCATTGGCAACCAATCGGGAAGACTCCTTATATATACGGACGCGTCTATCCTCTAATATTGACTTAATTAAAAAATATTTACAATAAAATAAGTATTACCGGTAAATTTTAAACTTAATTAAGTTTTATTGTAATACCAAATATTATTATTGTAATAATTGATTGTAGATAATTTTTTGATAAAAATAATTTCAATTACAATATTTATTTAATTATCTTTTGTAAATAAAATTTTTAGAAACTTCATAAAAATTTATATAATATTGTAAGGTATTTACAGCGTTAAAAACGTTACAATTTGGAAAAAATAACTAAAACTAATAGCTAATATTTAATGTAAATTTTGTTATATAAAATTGATTACTAGAAAATTGTTAATATTGTCAAATATTAAATTAAAGTAATATTTTTCAAAAATATTTGAGTTTTTTGGGAAATACAGTTCTTGAAAATAAAATAAAATAAATCATATTTGATAAGCAACTACAGTATAGTTTGTTGAGAGGTATACTACCGGTATTGTACTGTAGAGTAATGTATTTAATTTCTGTACTTATAAGGGATACCAATATGTTAGGTAAGGAAAGTGTAATTTCAAAAAATTATATGACATTGTATTAAAATTTTATAAATAGCATTACTGTACTGTAGTTTACATGTAAATTATTATACATGTATTATGTATTTTTTCAAAATGATAAGATTTGTTTTAGCATTTTAATAATATAAATAATATTATATAAAATCATCTTGGTCATTAAAAACTTAATACTATTTTACTTATAAATTAAAAGTGTTTTGGTATTACCGGTAATTTTAATAAATTATATAATCTTTATAAAAAAACGCTTTGTAATAGTACTAAACCAAACTGTATTGTATTACAGTAAAGTATAATAAATTGCAAAATAAAATTATTAAAATAATGTATATTATATGTTATTTTTTATATAAAATAATTAAATTTTTGGTTCATTAGTAAAAATCTTAAAGTTGAAATTAAAATAATATAATTGAAATAAAAAGATATAATAAAGTATAGGATATTCATTGATTGATTTCAATATCTAATATCATATCATATATAAAAATATCAGTTTATGACATCAAATATGATATTTAAATAAAATATGTTTAAAGTGATAATAAAATTTAATAAATACTTGATAATAGTCGACTTGTGTGGGCAATAGTCTAAGTCCATACCTTCCCCTTTGTAAAGGATTGACATCTTGACTACCGGTGCTATAATTATCTGATCTCTGTTTCTTAACGGTCGCATCAATGACATTGTCTTTGATATCACTGATAACCTTCTGGATGTCATTTCGTGACTTTCTCTTAAATTTTCTACTCTTTTCTCCATTAATTAGGTTTGAATTTATTGATACTTTAGATAAAAATCAATTGAAAAGCATTTAGTTATTGAATGAATAAATGAATAAATGATGAATTGATTTACATTTAGTATTATCTATAGTCTTGTCTTTGGACTCATTAGTCAAATCTAACGGCACTTCAGATGACATATCAAATAATAATTAAGTCGTAAGACATCTGCAATCAATTAATACGTAATATATCGCAACAATTATAATCACAACAATTAGTATCAAACTCTTACTTGTAATCAATATTGCAATCAATTAAACCAAATGTTTGTCCAAAACATAAGTCAATAGATTATGATTTAAACCAAACTTTTGATTTTGTTATCAATTCAATGATTTTGTCATTCAATTGCATTTAAACTATGTTTACAGTTATGTCAGTCATTGACAATACATCTCTATTACTCAATCCTACTGTACTTAATATATATTATTTGATTCTATAGTTTACTACAGTATATATTCAAATACAATACAATATATATCTATAGTATCAATGGTTGTTAAACGTCCAGTACTTAACTGAATAATCCATTTTTGGAAAAATATTATTAAAAATTGTATTAAAATATACAATAAAAATAATTATATAATATTTTTGAGTCAAATTTTATAATTTGTATAATTATATTGTTTATTTAGAAAATTGTCCAGTATCGCCTAATAATAATTTAACAACTCTTATAAGTTTATCACAAAATCAATAGTATTTGAAATGCCCTCTTCATTGAGCTAATGAAAAAATATTTACTAAAAAACTTTAAAATATTTTAGTTAATATTATTTATAAAATATTAAAGAGATTTAGTTAAATATATATATATTTATAATTGACAAACGAAAGTCAAGAACAGCCTATAATTATTTAGATTTATTTATAAAGGACTCAAATTTACAATAAACAGTTGTTTAAGAATTAGTACTATTTTTGTAACAATAATTGTAAAAAATATGTACTACAGGTAATGATACACTATGTATAACTAATTTTAATTTTAATATTAAAATTTAAAAAATAATGTCAAGCAAATATTATTAATAAATGATTTAATTAGTGTTAATTTACATAATTATAATTTAGTTATTCTATAAAATTTATATTATAAATTAATAAGTTTTAATAAAATAAGTTTCAATAATTTCATTTGAATTATATGTGGATTGAATGAATGGAAAAAATATATTTGGATTACAATTTAAAAATGAGAAATATATGACAATTATTAAATCAATAAAATAAAATATCATAAAATAAATGTAAATATATATTATCCACTGTATATATACCGATATATACTGTATATATTTTTTAAAACTAAGAAATTCGTGAAATAATATATAATTTTTATTTATTTATATATTATAAAAGATTATATACAATAATAAATGATAAATAATTAAAATTAGAATTAATATACAATTACTGTATCATAAATAACAATGTTTTCTATGAATATAAATCATAATTAATAATGTATTAATAAAATACAGTAAATCTAAATAATTGTATTCTTGATTTTGAAAAGTTATTATAATATTATAATCTTTATTAAATTTATTAAATTTATTAAATTTATTAAATTTATTAAATGTATTTAATATATAAAGTTTGTATTAAAAACTGTATTAAAAACGTCAAAATGAAAGCACTTTAAACGTAATGTTTGGTAAAACATTAATACATTATTAATAGACTGTATTTAATATCAGATATAAATAACATTATATACAAATTGTTTTACATGTATAATACATGTGGTAAAATACTGTAACGTAACTAGCGTTGCCAGCTAAAAAATAGTAAATACTATATATTTTATAAATTATATTTTAATCATTATTTAAGAGCTCTAAATCCTTTATTTATTATAATTTATTATTATTATTTATTAATCTGTAAAAATAAACTAAATTATAAATATAGTAAATAAATGAAAAATATTTATTTAATTATATTCACAAAAATTTATTATACAACTATTTTATTATATAATACATTTATTTATACAGTATTATTTTAATAAATTATATATTATAATTTTAATAAGATATTATAATTAAAATAAATTTATTCAATTCCTTTTTATATAAAATCAATTTTATATTCAATCGGACACAAATCATTATAATATATAACATTAGTATTAGTATTATCAATAAAATTAACATTGTTTTTAACAATTGATAATTTATGTATTAAATAAAAATTATTATAATTAAGATATTGAGCTTTAATTAAATACTCAGATAAACATGAAATTTTATATTTATTATTACATATTTGATGTTCCATTTCTAAGAAATCAATAGCCACTTCGATTGTAAGTTTATTAATCATATATATATATCAGTATATTAATAATATAAAATTTTCAAAAACAAACTTAATATCCATAAAAAACTAAAATAAATAAAATATTAATTATTAAAACTAATAAAATTAAAATTATTAAATAAATAAAATAACGTACTTTGAAACCACAATTATAAAAAATAAATTATTCTAAACATCTTGTTTACATAATTGATTATATTATATAAATATAAAATAAAAATAATCATTGATTATTATTATCACAATTTTAAAAAATTGTTTTTATGTTAAATGTTATAAAAATAATTAAAATAAAAATTATTAATTTATAACTGCTTATGAATTAATTGATATTTAAAAACTGTATTTATTAATTTTTAAATTATTAGATTTTTTTTTTAAATTTGTTTTTGTTTAACCATTAAGTCAATGGATTATTTTTTTAAAATTTATTTTTCATCTACATTGAATTATACAAGTCAGAGACAAGGTCTGATATATAGTATATAAATAATATATTTTTATAAAAAAATAAGTGTAAATTTTTTTTTTTTGGCAACACTATATAGTATACTGTGTATTAATAAGTCAATGCATTGATTTATACTGTATGCTTGTATGCACTAATAGTATATGTGATGTCATTTTTACCTCTACATTGATACCACATCTGCTATTGGCTGAACCACCTCGTAGTGCTTTACTTAATACATTATATACAATATTATTGACAACTCATGTTTTAATTGATTTGTTGTTAATTATAATAAAATTTAATTGTTTAATAAATTGATAAAATGATGCGTTTAGTTGTGATCGACAAATGGGAAGACAATGGTATAGACAATGGTATAGACAATGGTATAGTCAATGGATGCGCTCCCGTACTCTCACATCAACATAACTTTTTGACAAAGTTGGACAACATTTGCCAAACAAATCAAGTAATGTATTATTTAATCTATTATTCAATTTATATATCATTTCAATGATTTCATTAATGACAGCAAATTCAGACATCAAGTGATAAGAGGGATGACTGCGAGGACACAACTAATAATGAGATAACTCTTACTAAAGACTACCAATTGATGGATCACTTCAATGACTTATATGAGGTTTTCATTGATTTTCACTAATTTTTTATTTTCAATAATTGAAACAAATTTTTAAAATGTTTTTATAATTATATTATTTATTACTTTATATTAAAGTTTGACAATTGGTTTGAAAGTATTGAAAGTCAAGTGATTAATGAAAGTGATTCACGATTTAAGTGAGTAATCAATTAATTTATTGTTTATTTGATTTAATATTTTAATATTCAATATTTAACAGAAAACTATTGAATTATTACTATGAATGCTGTGAACTGTTAGATGAGGTGAAGACAAGTTTATCACATTTGGATCAATTGCGTCAACAATATCTCTCGGTGTCCAATAAGACGAAATCATTGCATACATCGTGTGAACAACTTTTACAACAACAGGTTTTTCAAAATATTTTATTAAAACAATAATTAATGATTTGTTTGTTTAAAGCACGGCCTCATAGTAGCGGTTGAAACAATTAACCAAAAATTGACTTATTTTGATGAATTGGCAGTCATTTCCAAAGTAATAGATAAATGAATGAATGAATGATATGTTGAATGTTTGGTTAATTACAGAAATTGTCTGCACCGACAATGCTTGTCCTCAACGAGTCATTGATGCCAATGTTGTCACGTCTGGATGAATGCATTTTATATTTGGAGACAAAGACAAATTACAGAGAGTCCGAGTCATATCTGAAGCAATTTCAACACTTGCAGTCACAGGCTTTGTTGACTATCAAGAGTCATGTCATCAAAACACTGGAACAGACGGCTCAACAAGTAATGCCCGAAACAAAAGACTCGTTGACACCAAACGACAGTGTCTTCACATTATTTTACGGCAAATTTCAAACCAATGCTCACAGAATTAAGACTTTAATGCAACAAATTGAAGAGCGGACGCAATTAAAATTGTATTTAATTTACTTATATTTTATTTATATTTTTAATTTTACCGGTAATACAATTTCTAAGATATCAGCAATATTTGTCTGAATGTCATCAATGTTATTTTAATGTGAGAGAGTCGCTAATTGGTCCAGTATTGTCACTTGCTATCGATGAAATGGTTACTTCATATAATCGCAATTATTGTTCACTTATAAAGAGTTCATCAAATATGTTGATCCATATTTGTCAGGACGAATACCAACTATTCTTTCAATTTTTTACGAAAAATACTAATCTTTTAGAGTCAGTAATTTACTTATTATTATTATTTTTATATTAACATATGGTATAACATAAATCAATTGTCATTTAATATTAATTTTTTAGTGAATTTTTAACAAAGAATTGTCAAATGCTTTACAATATATTAAGACCAGTAGTCATCCATTTGGAGCATTTAGAGTCACTTTCAGAGATTTGTTATATTTTAAAGAATGAAATGATTAGCGAGAATATTATGAACCATTGTATGTATTTATTATTATATGATTTTAATTAATTTAATAACGAATTTAACATTTGATAAAACTTATTGGTTGTCATTAAAAATAATTAAAAAGCACAAGAATTGAGTCCTTTTATCCGTTCAATGGAACGATTGCTTGAAGACACACAAGAAAGACTTGTTTACAGATGCAATATATACATTGAATCAAATATCATCGGTTATACCCCCGGTTCGGGAGATTTAGCTTATCCTGAAAAACTAGAAATGATGAAAGTATGCTATAATTAAATTATTTAATTAAATTACAATATTTATGTTTTTGTTAGAATATTGCACTAAATTTAGTCGAAAAAATCGATAATCAAGACTCAAACGAAGAGAATAGTGATTGCAGAAGAAATCGATCAGATTCTGTCTCTTCATGTCTTTCAGACATATCTTTTGCTACAAACGAAAGGACTTACGCGAGGACTAAGAAAGATATTAATAGTATTAAAAATATATTATTATTATTATTATTATCAAACATTATATCTATTGTTGCAATTTATTAACAAAAACTAAGACAAATTGTATGTTAAAATCAGAATCACCGGCAGATTTGCACGGCATGTGGTACCCAACAGTCCGTCGAACTCTTCTATGTTTGACTAAACTTTATCATTCATTAGATGTGAGTTTAATATCTATTATCGGTACACAAAAAATCAAATATTAAAATTAATAATTTATTAAAATAGAGACAAACATTTCAAGGCCTTTCACAAGAAGTATTGGCTGCTTGTATTGAATCACTTGAATTAGCTCACAATCAAATCACCAAAAGAAAGGTTTGTTTTATTTAGATTACATTTATTATTATTATTACCGTATGAATACAGTTGATATTTTTATGTAAAATTTAGACTTTATTGGATGGCTTAATGTTTTTTATAAAACATTTACTGATAATTCGTGAACAGATCTCTCCCTTTCATATAGAGATCACACTAAAAGAAGTGTCACTTGATTTTAGTCGAACTAAAAGTTAGTTTTGAAATTTTGTTTATTTTATTACAATATAATAAAATGTAATTTTTTTTAATTTTTTTTATATTAAAATAGACGCCGCTTTTGATTTAATTCAAAAGAGACAAAATTTATTCACTTTGACTACAAATAATGCATTATTAAAGTTTTTATTTGAGGTAATTGTAATTTAATTGCAAACTTTAAATCTTATACTTAATATTATCTCAAATGATAGGGCGCTCCTCAGGTAACTGAAAAGGTTGTCGACTCACAAAAAGCTGTCGACAATAAAATAAAGATGAAATGTGAAGAATTCATATCACACGCCACACTACTATTGATATCATCTCTCATTAAATTAATTGATTTGTCAACAGTTCTCCTTAAAGCAAATCAACTTAAAACTCATCAGACATTTAGTAGTGCAGAAAATCTTAAGGTTGTAATAAATGAAGTGATGAATGAGTACAATCAAAATCTGGCAATTGTTGAATCAAAAATGGCTTTATATTTAGCTAATAAAGATACTCAGGCTATCCTTTTTCGACCAACAAAAGTAATCACTTATTTTAAATTAATTAATTTGAAAATGATTTGTGCATAAAAGATAATTTTGGAAAAATAACATTAAAACCATTCATACTTTCTTTTATAAATAAACACTAAATCATTAAATTAAAATTAAAATAAGTGATTACTTTTGTGCTAATATTTCATTAAATTATAGGTGAAAATTCAACACTATTTCAATCAATTAATTAAATTAATTGAAAGTAATTATACGGAATTGGAAAGACAAACGATAGGATTGTCCCAATTGGTTGAAGTGATTACAAATTTAAAATAACAATAAAAACATTTTGCAATTTATTTAATCATATTTATTCTAAGCAACAATTTATTGGGAATGAGTTTTGATTTCGATGAACGACTAGTTTTTGTTATATAAGTATAACTTAAACAATATTTTTTTAAATGGCAGTGAAATATCTTTAAATTAATGCGATTTATATTACATAACAATTATAATTGATAATAAATATCTGACCGGTTTGGCAGTGGTTGCTGTCCGGCAGTGAACAGTGATCTTCACAGGGTTTATACATAATAAGCTGACATAATATCATTAAAAGTCCTATAAATATCTCATATCACTCGGTTTTTGATTATTTTAAATATATATATAAATTTTACAAAAAATTAATAAATAATATAAATGACTACTTGACTGGTTTTAACAAATAAATCACTCAAACTTTTTTTTTTTAATACAAATTTAGACTTAAATTAATGAAAGCACTTGAAATGCTTTACACAATTATGTTTGTGTTGAGACATGAATATAGTTTGAATGTTTGTTTTGATTGCAATAAAGCTTTATCTGTACATTAAATTTGGTAATAAAACAAAAGTAATGCAATAATTGGTTAAATTGAAGAATTGGTTCCTTAAGTAACCTAAGCTATAGTCTGGTGTTTTTGATGCAAACCGAACATCGGCTCACTTTTGTCCTCAGGTTTCCTGCTTTCAGTGTCTCACTAATGGGTCTCTCAAACTGAGCCCTCGATTCAATAGTTGTCAACCAAAAGCTAAATTTATTGGCGAAGTAATGACAGGTCCCGCGGGCGCCGTTGCACTCTATGAATGGCGTGGCTCTGAAATCTTCTAAACAACTGCCAGGACTTGATAGAGATTGACCGCCACCTTCAGCACCGGCAGCCGTATGCTATTTGTAGTATTATTTGAGAATTTTATCCATTGTATAGTATATTATTAAAATATGTATACAAACCATAGCAAAACTGTAACCAATCCATAATGAAGTCCATCCTCCGGGACAGTCAGGTATATCAAGTGACTGACTGTGAATGGCGATCACATTTGCTGGCGCTTCACAAACAACGCATCGACTGATGTATTGTCTAATGGCTTCTTCTCCGACCGGCATCATAGGTATGGGTGCATTGGTTGACAACCAATAAGACTTATCATTTCTTGACGCATAATTACAGACACTATTAAAGTCACAGAATAGGAATGGCATTGTACTGAATCTCCGGAGACAAGAACCAGCAAAGCCTATAAACAAAACAAATAGTTAATCACTTAATATAAATAAGTTATAAGTCATGACTCGCACCGAGATCTTGATTGTGTGCCTTTTCATTGCCTTCAATATATAGTAGACTATATCCGTCCCACATCTTCTCCATAGTATTTGGACATTCAGGAGCAGCAGCTGATTGACTGTGACGTACCAAAAGTATACCCATTAAGTAATCCCCAGCAGAATCACCTGGAGGTCCGGGATAACCCGGTGACCCTTTTAGTCCTGGCAGTCCCGGAGGTCCCAATAAACCTGCAATTCCACGATCTCCTTTGATGCCCGGAAGACCGGGCAATCCGGGCAAACCTGTCGTTCCCGGTCTGCCGTATTCGCCTTTAATACCTTTGTTGACATAATTATAGTATTATTAAAATTTATATTAATTTACTGTATATTATACAAATACTGTATATCTTACCCGGAAAGCCTGGTTGGCCAGGTATTCCTTTAAGTCCTATTAAATATATATTGTTTATAAATAAAATTATTGTATAAATTGTTATCATTTGATGACATGCCTTGTGGTCCATAATCACCGGTCTGTCCTCTCTCTCCTTTATCTCCTTTGATTCCTTGTAAGAGCTGTCCCGGAGGTATATAACCTTTTTCTCCTATAATTCAACAAATAATAAAACACTTCAATATTTTTTTTTGTCAATACTTTTAGTTACCTTTTGGTCCGATTACGCCTTTTATTCCTATAAATCAAATCAATATATTATAATTTTATCTAAATATAACAATTTATTTTTTACACTGACCTGGAAGTCCTGAAATACCTGGAACTCCATCATAACCTCTGTCCCCTTTTAGACCGGGTAATCCGGGTAAACCGGGGAATCCAGCCGTACCTTTATCGCCTTTTGAACCGCTAAGTCCAGGATATCCTATTTTTTTAAAATTAAAAAATTAATACACATTTACATAATTTTTTATGTGTCAAACCAGGTTCTCCGGGTGGACCTCGCACTCCACTATCAGTACTTGGAGGACCTGGAAGTCCTCTATCGCCTAAATTGATATATTTTTATTAATTAATATTTTGATCAAAAATAAAACTGTTAACCTTTAGTTCCGGGGAAACCGGGAAGTCCATCATCGCCTCTCTGTCCTGGAACACCTGCACGTCCCGGCAAACCTGAAGAACCGGGATATCCTCGATCACCTTTAGCACCCGGTTGACCTGGTTGTGTTGAATCTCCTGGAAGTCCTCTTTGACCAGGAATTCCTGGTAATCCCTGTTCACCTTTTTCACCTGAATAACCAGGTGGGCCATTAAAACCATTAAGTCCAGGTGGACCGGATTCTCCTTTCTGACATATTTCACCGGGAGGTCCACGGGGTCCATCATCACCTTACATATTTAATTTATTAATAAAAATGTTACAATATAGACATTGTGACTAATACCAGGTTGACCGGGTTGACCATTAAGACCTGATGGACCATCAAAACCAGGTGGACCTGAGTTTCCTTTAAGACCTGGAAGTCCTGGCAAACCATAAGATCCTCGATCACCTTTAAGTCCAGGAAGACCCGGTAGACCAGGAAATCCAGTCAATCCTTTATCTCCTTTGTCTGCTCTTTCGCCTATTAATAACTCATGATTAATATACAAAACATATGGTATATATAAAATATAATAATAATATATTAAATATAAATTTCAAACCTGGGAATCCTGATTCACCCTTAGGTCCTATCAAACCGGGTAAACCTGGCATTCCATCCAGTCCTCTGTCACCCTTTAATCCTGACTGTCCTTGAATCCCAGGTTGTCCACTATGCCCTTTTAACCCAGGTAATCCGGGTGGACCATCAAAACCTTTTGGACCAATTGGACCAATTGGTCCAATAAAACCTGGATTTCCGGGCTGTCCAGGTGTGCCCTTCATATAAATTTTAAAAATTATTATATATTATTTATATAATTAATTTGTTTAAGAAAACCTTATCTCCTTTATAACCAGGAAGTCCAAGTAAACCACTGTCTCCTTTAATTCCGGGAAGACCTGGTAATCCTGGAAAACCATCCATACCTCTCTCGCCTTTGATTCCATGAGGACCGGGTAAACCAAGACCAGGCAATCCTGGATCTCCTTTGATTCCGGGTAAACCGCCTAAACCTGTTTTTCCTGGTGGTCCGGGTAAACCAGATAACCCAGGTAGTCCCACATCTCCTTTATCACCCGAAAATCCAATATCTCCAGATAAACCGGGTAAACCAGGTTGTCCAGGTAATCCAGAATCACCTATATTTCTTAATTATTAAAATATTTTTTATTTACTATAAAACTAACCTTTAAGTCCCATTATTCCGGGTCTTCCTTCAATTCCTGGCAATCCATTGTCTCCTTTATCACCCTTTTGTCCGGAAAGACCAGGTATTCCATCAAATCCTTGCGGACCGGGTAGACCGGGAAGACTATCCCCTTTTGCGCCTATTGTTTTGAAAATTAAAATTTAATAATTTTAAGTTAGTTTAGGCATCATATATAAGACCTTTAATTCCGGGTAGTCCTGGTAATCCATCCTGTCCTGGAAAACCATTGTTACCAGAAGGTCCATCAATTCCAGGTAATCCTGGAAGACCAGGTATTCCACTAACACCTTTAACACCTGGTAACCCTGGTATTCCTGGTAAACCGCTGTCACCTTTGTATCCTCTTTCGCCTTTAATTATTTTTATAGTTTTTATTACTTAATATATATTTAATTTAAATTAAATACCTTTTGGTCCATCAATTCCAGCCAAACCGGGCGCACCCTCTGGACCAGGATATCCATCTCTTGCCGTTTCACCTATAGTTTAATATTTATTAATGAAATTTTTATAAATTTAGTTTATTATATACCTTTATCTCCTTTATGACCGGGCAAACCAGGTAAGCCAGGAAATCCTATTTCTCCTTTCATTCCAATAATTCCTGGCAAACCTCTCTCACCGGTCTGTCCCGGAATACCAGTCATTCCTTGATCTCCTTTAGAGCCCGGATAACCAGGCAGTCCAGATTGTCCGGGTCTACCAATACCAGGTAAACCTGAATCTCCTTTTTGTCCTTTATAAATAAAATTTTAACATTTAATAGATATTTATACTTATTTATATAATAATTATATATATTTATTAAGTAAAATACCTGGAAGTCCTGGTAATCCCGATAAACCAAATTCACCTTTCAATCCTGGTTCTCCTGGGAAACCCATTGAACCTATTTCTCCCTTATCACCTCTATCTCCAGGAAGACCTTAATTAAAAAGCAATTAAATTTTAAATCAATAGTGTTTTTAAAACAATTTTTTACCTCTTAAACCGGGAATTCCAGCCAAACCATCTTCCCCTCGATCACCTTTATGTCCTCTTAATCCTGAAAGTCCATCCCTTCCCGGAGCTCCAGGAAGACCTGGTAAACCAGGTTCACCATTAATACCTGGTTCACCGGGAAGACCAGGTGGTCCCACTGGCATTGTTAAGTTTTCTCCGGGACGTGGAAGTCGTCCTACAAATAAATATTATTTAATAAAAGTAAATATTTATTAATAATATATTAAACCTGGTTCTCCTTTTGGTCCTATTCTACCGGGTAAACCAATGTCTCCTTTTGGACCGATTATTCCTGGTAATCCAGGTGCACCCGGTCTACCAATTCCGGGATCTCCTTTCATTCCCGGAAAACCGGGAAGTCCTGGCAATCCTTGTCTACCTGGCTCTCCAGAAAATCCGGCGAAACCCTTATTTATTAAAATAAAATTTTAGTATAAAATAACATTGATTTATAAATACTTTGTCTCCTTTATGTCCTTTAATTCCTATAATTCCAGGTAATCCCGGCAGACCTGATGTCCCGTCACGCCCTGGAATTCCCATTGGACCAGTTTGTCCCAATTCACCTTTTTCGCCTAAAATTTATATTAAAATTAATTTTTGTTAATATTTATATTAAAAAATTTACATTTAAGTATTTAAAATATAATACCTTTACGAGGTATCAAATCTATTGGTACAAAAGCTGAGTCTCCTTTTTCTCCCGATTGACCATCTCTTCCAGGACGACCTGGTTTTCCCTTAAATTTATTGTTTAAATAAATATTTATTTTAATAAAATAAATAATATTTCAATTAATACCTCATCTCCTGGTAATCCTGGAAGACCTGGTATGCCATCGTCACCTCTGACCCCATGTGGACCAACCGGTCCTCGATCTCCTTTTTCTCCCTGAAAACCTGGTAATCCATCCAAACCTCTGTCGCCTTTTTCTCCTAATATATAATATTATATTATTAAAAATTATTTGTGTTTATATATGACTTAAGAACAATACCTTTAAATCCCGAAATACATGAGAGACACGAACCACCTTTTTCTCCTATATTTATAAATTGTATTTAATATATTTTATACTATTTAAACAACTTTAGTATTATTTACCTTTTAATCCGGGTACTCCTGATAAACCTGGTCTACCGGATAGACCAGGATAACCCTGATCACCTTTTTTTCCGGGTAATCCAGGCAAACCAGGTATTCCATCAATTGAGTCACCTAATAAAAATGTTAATGTTATTGTAGTTTTATAAAAATAATATATATATAATAATTATTAGGAATTATTATAATAACCCGGAGCTCCTATTTCTCCTTTTGTTCCCGGTTCTCCTTTTTTACCGGGTAAACCATTTAACCCAGGACTTCCATCCAAACCTAATTAATTATATATAAGAAGTATAGAGTATTTATATTTTTACAATATTATAATATAAATAATATACCTTTTGATCCTTGAATTGAAAAACCAGGATTTCCTTTCGGTCTTATAAATAACTTTTATTAATATTAAATAGTTATAAATAATAATAAATAATAATACCCAGGTTCTCCTTTAGAACCGGTAAGTCCAGGTAGACCAGATGGACCCGTTAGTCCTGGTAGTCCAGGGTGTCCTTCATCTCCTTTTACTCCTATTATTAATTTTATAAATATTTAATTGATTAAACAAAATTCAAATAAATTGTTACCTTTTTGTCCAATTGGTCCCTCCCTTCCCGGTGGTCCTGAAATACCAGGACCTCCTGTAAGACCAGGTGGTCCTCTTGGTCCAATTTCACCAGACAATCCATCAGCTCCTGGCAGACCAGGAAGTCCAGGAAAACCTCTTGGACCGGGTAATCCTCGAGGTCCAGCTCTTCCATGAATTCCCTTTTAACATATATAATATTATTTATATAATTATTTTTTTAAAATATTTTTAGTGATGTTAGTTAAGTGATTTAAACATAAAAAATAAATTTTAATATTATTAGTTATTTATTATTATAAGTTTTATAACATTTAGATATATATTAAATTGTTTACCTTTTATTAAAAACAAATCATTTTTTCTAAATGACTATTGATTTGTAATTCATTTTTAAAAAATTATTATTCTATTTAATGAATTGAGATTATAATTACTATTTTAGAATAAATCGATTGAATTTATATTTTGGTTATGATTTATACAACAATGTAATCTATACTTAGTGTCTATAAAATACTTTAGTTCAAGTGTTTTACACAAATTATTTTTTTAAAGTTAAAAAAAACTAGTTATATCAACCCCTGGAGGACCTGGCGGTCCTTGTAATCCTCTTTGTCCAGGAAAACCAGGTGGTCCAGAATCACCTTTAATACCATGAATGCCATCTAAACCTGGAATTCCAGGCTCTCCTCGATCTCCTTTAAAGCCAACACTTCCATGTGGTCCGGGATAACCCTCTTTACCCTAAATATTACTATCTTTTAATTTTATAAAATAAATAATTATATATTTTAAATAATACTCTTGGACCAGGATGTCCAGATAATCCTTTTTCTCCTTTAGGTCCAATATCACCAACAGTTCCCTAAATTTATATAAAAAGGTGTTATTTTAGATTAATTTAAATTCACTTAAATTAACATACAGGTAGTCCGGGTAAACCATCATAACCTCTTTCACCATAAACACCAATTTCGCCCTATTGAATATATAAAAAAATAATTAAAGTATTTTATTAAAATAATATTAAATAATTAATGATATTTTATGTGTATTAATACCTTTTGCCCTTTATTTCCCGGTTGACCCTGTGGACCAATTATCAATCCCGGTCTTTCTATAGCATATGTATAATTACAATCTTTCCCGGGTAAACCGGATACACCTTTATCTCCCGGTTCACCCTTTTGTCCGTCATAACCAATTCCCATATTTCCTTTATTTATTAAATTTTTTAAATTTTAAAATGTTTTTATTTTTAGTTTTTAAATACCTTTAGGGCCAAGAGGTCCAGTGTCTCCTTTGTGTCCCTAATATAAAATTTTACAAACAAAATATAATTATGACATTGAAACTCGTTTTAATTACCTTAGAACCAGGAAATCCCATATCTCCTTTTGCACCGGGAATACCATCAGCGCCGGGTAAACCAGGTTCTCCAGGAAAACCATTTCTACCCGACTCACCTTTAAGTCCCTTAAGTCCTGGCGGACCTATAGCTGGTTCACCCTTTTGTCCTAAAATATGCAATAAAATTATATATTTGTAAAATTATAAAAATTGACAAACCTTTTGGACCGAATCTCCCTTTTAATCCATGTGGTCCATCATTACCAGATGTACCCGGCAATCCAGGTAAGCCATCTGTACCATTACACCCATCAAGACCTGGTGAACCTCTGGGTCCACTAGAACCAGGAAGTCCCTGAAAAATATATTTGTTACTAAAAATAATTTAACGTAAATAAAAAATAGCTAACAGGAATTCCATTAATTCCGGGAAATCCAGGCATTCCCATTTTACCACGATCACCTTTGATTCCTCGAGGTCCTGCAGCTCCAGAATCACCTTTTACTCCTGTTTCACCAATCAAGCCTTCAGGTCCGGTATGTCCCTGAAGTCCCGGTGCTCCTATTGGTCCGGGAAGACCTGGTGTGCCCTTAAATGTATAAAAGTTGGAAATAGAAAATGAATTCATATAATCGGTGACATCTAACCGACCCGCGAACCCTTCTCTCCTATGCATTTACACTGGTTTTGTATACAACCCACACATTGGGTGTTATTGTAAGTATACGATTGATGGGATGGGCTCTGGTATCTATATCCTCGTCCGTAGTTTGGCTTAAAATAGACATCAAACTTAAATTACTCTTAAATATAAACTCAATTAAAACACATATTTAGAAATAAAATAAATAAAAAATTTTGTATAATTTAGTTTAATTACTTTAAATTTTAGTACACTTTACAAAAAATAAAATAAAATAAAATAAAAATGATCCGAATTCATTGTAATTAAAGTTTATCATTAAAGTTAAATATATAACAATTGAAATTTATTTACGTTTCATATTAGTAACTTAATGAATTTATAAAATTTAATTAAAGCTTAATAGTATATTTTATAGTTAAATTATAACAATGTTAATTATTGTTTTAATAAATAATGTATCATCTCATTTTATATAAATGCAAAAATATAATATTTTATGATTGTTTATATAAAACAATTTTAAAGTAATTGTTAAAAAGTAATAAATCAATTATTGAGGTAATTAATTAATCGCTAGTAGCTAAACATTAAACTGATTTATTGATACAAAAAAGCAATTTGTTATGTAATAAAATTTTTCACTTTTAGTTAAAGTCTCAAAAATGCATAAAATTATAGGAGTTTTGCAAAAAATGAATGAAAAATATGAATGAAGTGCTCATTAATTAAGAAAATTTATATGAATGCCATGTATTACATGTAGTTTAGGACTTATCCGACTTCTCATCAATTTGTAAACTCTTATTCAAACTGTTTTGTGGCTTAAAATGTTGTCACAAATCCAAATATATCAGCCGTTTATTGTTATTAAAGGTCACATAAGCTAACTGTTTAACTACATGTGGGGTGAGAGGGGCTATGTTTTACATTCCGGTGTTAAACTGTTAACAACAAATGTCAGTCATATATCTCCACCAAAAAACATTCAGCTCTTGTCATAAATTATTATCTAAAACTTCAATCAAAACACTTTAAACTAAAAGAAAGTTTTTGTTTGCATTGAAAGTAACTTCAACTCAACAACTATTAAGTGAAAACTCTTTTATAATTACAAATCTATTATTTACATTATAAATGTTTAATCATTGAATTTAATCATAAAAATCCAAATCTACATTAAAATTCACATAATTTTTATTGAAAAAACCGAATGATAACGAAAAATTGGTTCAGACATTCATTTTACACAATATATACTACAGTATATATATAAAATTATATATATATTATTTACACTATATATCATATATAATGTCAATTCAATGATAAGTGAATGATCTGTGATCTGTTTCATACTGTAGTCATTAAATCAATAGGAGTTTTCATTTAATTTCTAAAATAATTATTAGTTTCACTTTTCTCAATGTAAACATAAATATAAATATTTGTGAAATAATTTGTATTCTTATATAAAATATAATGTATTTTATGTTTTCTCAAAAATATTTCTTTTAAGAATTTTTTTAAAGCATATATAAATAAATTGTGCGAAAAATAGAGCCGTAATTATAAGTATGAAAATTTATATATAAAAAATGGTTTATTATTTTTCCGATTTGCTTAACGACTAAATATTTATAAATTTTAAAATAGCTTATCGTCTATAATGTTATCAAAATGTGATTCATATGAATTGTATGCAAATCTGGTTTATTTAAGCATAAATTGCATTTCTTTTAGTTTTAATTATTTAAAAATTATTACACTTTTGTTTGTTTATAATTGCTTTCAATAAATGAAAATAAAGTTATTTCAGTCTATTTGTATTATATATAAAATGCCAATAATTGACTTTTAGGCAACAGATATGCAAATGTAATGTATAGTCAATTGGAAGCATCATTTGAGTTGAAAATGCCTACAAAATCATACATTTCCTGGAAGTCTATCAAAATAAACAAAAGTCTTTGGTTTAGTAAAAGACACGCCAAGAGCTCAATGTTCTGTTCTGACGAACTCATCATTACTAAAGTCTTGACTAAAGTCTTGACTAAAGTCTTGACTAAACTACTTCTCTAAGTCTCATAGCTTTCAAGTATACAATAACTAACTCTAACTTCTTAGGTCTTTACAGACACTACTAACACCCCAAACACCCTCTCATTACTATTACTATGACTTAAAGTATAGTTTATAGTATTTACTTATTTTTCAATTTACTCTCATTTCTCACAACAAAATTTTGGCTAAAGACCGGAAAATAGTGAATTGAAACCCAAAGTGAGCCAAAACAAGCTGTTTGTCGACACAGACTTCACAACAAATTATTAGTTGTCATTTGTTTCAATCAATCTTTTGATAACTCTTTTATCATTTTATTTGACATTATTTCAAAATATTAATTAAATAAGCAAAACATTGATTGTTTTTTAAAAAATTAAACAAAAGCTTAAAACTAATAGTGAAACTTGAGATGCAATTTGCAAATCACTTACCACTGTATCTGAATATTGTGCGACATATGGTTTAATCACAGATAAGATGAACAAAATCCTAACGATTTGTAAGAAATGTTTGAAATTCATTCTTTGAGAACCATTTTAGTACATAATTTTGAAAATAAAGGACAAATTTGACCAAAAAAGGTGTTTAACAAAAACTATTTCAATTGTAAAGCATATAAGATATATATATATATATATATATATTGAGTGTTTAGATTAGAGTCGAGCAAACTATTCAAATGAGTGTAACGTTGGACCCAAAGAACTCATATACAAGTCATACAAATAGTGGTATATTCTTGAGTGAAATGTTTGAGTTATTTATATCACGTGCGCTAACAGTTAGTCGAAACCCTCCTTCTTGTTGTCCGCACCTAAATCTGGTCCACAGAGGAAGGAGGGCTTTCTATACATTGGCGCACGTGATATAAATAGCTAACTGA
The DNA here is from genome assembly GCF_028296485.1 of Oppia nitens. Classification (NCBI taxonomy): domain Eukaryota; kingdom Metazoa; phylum Arthropoda; class Arachnida; order Sarcoptiformes; family Oppiidae; genus Oppia; species Oppia nitens. The sequence continues at coordinate 1,426,372 of NW_026533197.1, forward strand.
GCTCTAAGACAGAATGAAAGATAGAGAGCCTTAACAGTATCTCTGTTTGTGTCTCTGAACGGGTCCAACACTACCAACACAACACTTCTCTCATTTGAATATCAAATCTCATATAACTAACCAAAAAAATCATTCATTCATTTATTTATTTAGTCATCAAAACAATTATGTGACAAATGTTTTTAAATTATGACTTTTAAAACTTTTTCCCAATTAGTTTTCATTTTATTAATAATCAACATATTTGTGATTAAACCAAAATTTGCACAAAATTCAGAATCAGTGGTAAGTCTAATGAATATCATGTTTCAAATGTATTAATATTAGACTAGCAGTAGAATAGTATCTTATTTGACAATAGTTTATACGATATGTTATGTTATGTTAAACGATCTGTGATTGTATCACCAAATCACTGAAGGAGTGTCCACTTTGTTCATCCCTTCAGGGCTTTTATACATACAATCACAGTGTATGACACAGTTGTGACCCAAAGGGCTATTAATGGGTGTGACTTCTTTCAGCTCAAAGAAATTCACATTTTTCTTATTTTTTTCTCTTTATATATACTGTATGTCTATATTTACCAAATACTGTATCATATCATCTGTGTCTCAAAAGAGACATTTCTTAGATTTATTACAACTTTTCATAATATATTCAATTATTATATTTTATTAATAAAAAATCGGTATATTTTTGAATATAAAACAACTCTAGAGATACACTAAAATATTATTATAAAAGTTTGAATAATAGTAATATCTTAATAAATTTTTTTTAATAAATTTTAATATTATATTTTTCCATACATTTGAGTTAAACATTTTATTTATCATACGATTTCTCTACTTTTCCTATATGTTTATAATACAGTAAAATAACAAACAGATTTGCTATATTTTATAGTATAATTTTTTTTTATAAATATCAGCTTTTAATAATAATATATATATATATTTATTATGTTAGTTATTGATTCAAATATTGTTTCATAAATAATAAATTTGAAATATTTCTATATTAATGATTTATATTACATAAAGATTAGCTCTCTCTCTCTCTCTCTTTCTTTATTTCTCGCATTTTTGTCTGGTTTACAAAATATCAAAACATGATACGGCAAAAAGTTATAGTAATATTGGGATATCATAAAAACAAATAAATAGTAAATATTATTTATTTAAAAGATATTATTTGTCAGTTTTAGACTTTAAAATTTAGAGTAAATACATATATTATATTATATGCATTATATATTTTGCTTAATTATAATTATACTGTAGTTATAGTGAACATACGCTATGCTTTGAAAAATGTTAATAATTGAATGATATAAATGTTTACATTAGTTAACCCATAAAATATATAAATATATTATCTATGAATATAGTATAGCATTCTAACTAATAATCATATTTATATTGTTATGTTTTAATTATTATAGAAATAAATAAATATTAATATTAACTAAAAATTACTATTTAATATTTAAAATTGCTAATTTATAAAATATAAACATTTAACAACATAAAATTTAAAGTATCTTTATTAACATTAAATTATCTAAAATATAACTTACTATAATTTTTAATAATTTTTATAATAATTATTTTATAAATTGACATATTTCGCTAAAAATGATAATATATTTACTGTGAAATTAATAGTTAAAATAATGACTAAATTATAATAAAATTTATTTATTAAATAATATATTAATATATTTATTTTATATAATTTTCTTATAGTATACATTCTATTCTATATTACTGTATAGTATTTTAATTTATAAAATTATTTTCTTTTAATTAATAATTAAATTATGACATTTATATCAATAAATTATTGATATTTTATGTATTAATAATATAATGATATCATAATTTCTATAATTTCTAGCGCTGTAAGGGATGCACAGTTAAGCCTTGTTTATGTGTGGGTGAACCAGGATCTCCTGTATGTATTTTTAATAATAGTAATTTTTATTGTACTAGTTAAATTTTATTAATTTATATTAAATTTTAGGGATATCCAGGAATATCGGGATTACAGGGTCCACAAGGAATACCCGGTCCAATTGGTCCGGAAGGTCCAATCGGACTAAAAGGAATTAATGGAGATATCGGAGATTTGGGAATAATTGGACCAAAAGGTTTGTAATATTTTACACAACAATTACAATACATTAATATCCTTTAGGGATCAGAGGAGATATCGGTGCCCCCGGATTCACTGGATTACCCGGAATACCTGTTTGTTATATTTAAAAAATGATTTATGTAAAAATTAATTAATTAATATTTAGGGTCTACCCGGTTTAGAGGGAGAATTGGGAGAACCTGGATTAGATGGTTGCAATGGTATTGATTTATATAAATTGTAAAATATGTATAATAGATACAAAATTATTTATTAAATAGGTACTGATGGAAGACCTGGATATCCTGGACCACCTGGTTATCAGGGAAAAGCAGGTCGACCCGGAGAAACGGGAGATAATGGACCAAAAGTATTATAAAAATATATTTATTTAATTAAAGTATTTGATTATTTTTATTTGCAAATTTATAGGGAGATCCAGGTTTACCAATTTTATTAGAATTAATAGTCAAAATCAACATTTTCTGTATTATAAAGGAGAGGGAGGAATAAATTCAGTCGGTATTAAAGGAGAACCGGGTTTAGATGGAAAACCTGGATTTACTGGTATTCCAGGAAATTTTGGTTCTCCCGGAGATGCGGGAGATTTAGGCACTATTGGGCTTCTGGTTAGAAAAATATTAAATTTACAATTTATAAATACTTATTTATATTTATAATATTATATTAAGGGTATAAAAGGAGATGTTGGTGATCCCGGTTCACAGGGTCCTCGAGGTATTACTGTTATATATTACTGTAATTTTATAACTAAATTTATAATATGAAATTATTTAATAAAATTTAAGGTGAAAGTATAATTGGTCCAAAAGGATTAAAAGGAGAAAGAGGAATGCCTGGTGAACCCGGCGTCTCTGATAGTATGGAAATCGGTAATAATGTCTATTATACACACATATTGTATTCAATTGTTATCATAATTAGTATTAATGTTAATTTCAATTTAGTAAAACCGGATGATATTGAAATACAGCCGGGTAGAAAAGGGTATTCAGGCGAAAAAGTATGTTATTTACATTATTATTATTATTATATATAAGTGTATATACAGTATATATATATATATATGCGTTATATTAGTATTTTAAAATAACTGCCGATAATTATTAATAAATATTTAAAGGGAGAGAAAGGAGCCAAAGGAATGCAAGGGTTGGAAGGCATCGAAGGGTTTCCGGTAAATATTCAACAAATATTAATTTTTTTACATTTTATGCAAATAATTAATTATATTATTATTATTATTAATAATAAAGGGTGCTAAAGGAGTTCTCGGACCCAGAGGTCTAAAAGGAGATATTGGAGAAGAAGGTCTTCGGGTATGTTTTGATTATTTGTTTTTTTAATAATAAATTATATAAAAACTATTTTAGGGAAAACGTGGAAAACCTGGAGTTGCAGGAGCACCGGGAGATAAGGGATTCAAAGGAGAGCATGGCTACGATGGAGACTTTGGACGACCCGGTCTTAAAGTATGTTATTAATTATACATAATTTTATAAATTTAAAAATATTGATCAAAATTAGGGTATACGAGGCGATGAAGGTCTTTCCGGTAGACCTGGACCTCAGGGACCACAAGGTGTTAAGGGAGAACTTATTGAAGTGGGAGAACCAATAGAAGGATCACCAGGATTGCAAGGTGATCCTGGAGATCCTGGACCACCTGGTAGCTTTGGAAAACCTGGTTCACCAGGACCAGTTGGATACCAAGGCTTAACAGGAATACCTGGATTACCTGGTCTTGAAGGACAAATTGGACCGCCGGGACTGTCTTATAGAGGCGATACGGGTGATGATGGTATGAAATCATTTGATATATTTTAATTAATCTATTGTATTAATTAAAATTTTATTTACTTAAACAAAAATTATTACAATATTTTTAAGGCTTTCCTGGTATTCCTGGATCAAGAGGTCGACCCGGAATACCTGGACAACAGGTAAATAAAAACATTTTAATGACAAACATTTTTTATTTCAATTATTATTAACACACTTTAGGGTCCGTATGGAGATAAAGGAGAATCTGGAATCGATGTTGTTGGTCCACCGGGTGAACCAGGTCGTCCTGGATTTGATGGTATTCCCGGTTTACCCGGATTTCGCGGTGAACCTGGACAACAAGGTTATTTGATTATAAATTAATAATTTTAAAATTAATCTTAAAATGTCTTTAAAAGGTGAAAAAGGTTATGCAGGACAGGGAGTGCCAAAACAAGGCAAACCAGGAGAACCCGGTTTACAAGGATATCCAGGAGAGCCAGGTTTGATGGATAATAAAATTCTATTAATAATAAATTTATTATTCAATTATAAAGGTTTCCTTGGAATAGATGGTATAGATGGCGCTCATGGGTTACCCGGTCCTAAAGGTGATGACTGTCCCATATGTACCCCGGGTTTACCCGGAAATAAGGGTGATCGTGGAAATGATGGAAGACCCGGTTAGTTTAAATTTTATTTTATTAATATAAAAATCATAACATGTAAATATAAATTTTAATTATTAAGATATTTTAACGTTTTTAATGTCCTAAGATATTTAATGTGTGAATGAAATGATTATCATTTTTAATATTTAATTATAAAATTAACTGTTATTTTAATTTTATTTAAAGGTTTGATTGGTAAACAAGGTTTCATTGGAGATGTGGGCCATTTCGGTCCGAAAGGTGAACGAGGATTACCAGGAATTAGCGGAATTAAAGGCTTTATTGTAATTCATATTTTATATGATATGTTAAATAATGGAAATTTCAAAAATATTATTATTATATATTAAAGGGACTCTCAGGTGTTGATGGAGAACAGGGTTTGTATGAATAATAATCAATAATTCAAAATATTAACTTTATATCAATAATTTAGAAAACCTTTTATTTTATTAAGTAATATAAGTAAATTTCATATTTTCTATGTGATGCTAAACCCAAAATAAAAATTGTTTAATAATTAAAGGAAGATTTGGTAAAAAGGGTGAACCGGGAGAACTCATATATCCTGATATATCTCCAGAATCTCTTACAAAAGGAGAACCGGGAGATATTGGATTTCAAGGACAACCAGGAAATCCAGGACTGCCAGGTATATTGCAAACTGTAAATTCTATTTAACATAATATTGATTGACTTATACTTGATATCTATACATAGGTCATACTGTATTTTTATAACAAACTAAAATTATTTTACATTTTAAAAATTGATATATTATTTTAGGTTTGTCCGGCATTCCCGGTATTAGTGGAATTGATGGTCCAAAAGGCGAACAGGTAAATATAATTAAAAATTATAATTATTATATTAATTAAAATTACATTAAAGGGAGATTATGGTGATATTGGCCAACCTGGACAATCAGGACTACAAGGTTAGTCATATTTTTTGTCAATAATAGATTATTTTATAATTTATCTTAAATTAAAACTACTATTTTATATGTAAAGGTCTGCCTGGAATTCCCGGTTTAAAAGGAGAATTAGGAGAAGCCCTCAATGCATTGCAAGGGTTGCCAGGTTTACCAGGAATTAAAGGAGAAAGAGGAGATTTCGGATACGATGGACCTCCCGGTCTGTTTTATATTAATTTTATTATAATATAAACGTTTTATTTAAATTTTATAATTTAGGACAAAGAGGTGATCCAATAGCTATGGATTTATTGATAAATATATATCGCGGACCACAAGGCTTGCCTGGAGTTAAAGGTCAACCGGGAGATGAGGGACCAGCGGGTGAGTGCAAACAACTTATATTATAATAAATTCAAGTATATATTTATATTATTGATGATATGTGACAGCACCACCCGGTTTGCCCGGAAAAGATGGTTTACCCGGATTTGATGGACAAAAAGGAGAACCCGGAAGAATAGGTTATTCCAGTCCCGGACAAACTGGTTTAAAAGGATATCCTGGAAGTGCTGGTGATCCTGGAATTAGAGGTACACCCGGTCGTCCTGGAAAAAGAGGTGATGAAGGTCTACCTGGTTACCCCGGATCAAAAGTTTGTAATTATTATATATCATAATTTATAATAATGTTATACTAATTTAACAATAATAATTTATTATAAAATATAAAAATGCTAAATATTATACAATAAATATAAAGGGAGAAACTGGTGATCCAGGTTATGATGGATACAGTGGACCTTCTGGTCCACCTGGAATTCCTGGAAATAAAGGATTGTTAGGTGATATTGGTCAGCCTGGCTTAAGTGGATTGACAGGAGATCCAGGTTACCCAGGTCTTCCAGGATTTAAAGGTCAAAATTATAATAATAATATTAAATTTATTATCTTAATATTAATAAAAATTTATTATAGGTTCTCCGGGATATTCTGGAATGAATGGCGCAAAGGGTGATAAAGGAGAAGCAGGAGAACCGGGTGAAGGCACTAGAGGTCCAATGGGAAGACCAGGCATTAATGGTTATCAGGGTTGGTATATATTACAGAATTTTAATATATTATTGAATTACTTTAAACATTTACAGGACTAAGAGGTGATAAAGGAGAAGCAGGAGAACCGGGTTTACCTGGACTTTATGGATTCAATGTATTATATTCTTAATTATAATTCAATTAATATTGACTTTAAAATTGTTAACTTAGGGAGAAAAAGGTAATGAAGGGATACATGGGTTGTCAGGCTTACCGGGCAAACAGGGCTCACCAGGACCACATGGAAGACCCGGACAAAGAGGATTACCCGGATTACCCGGTCAGTTATACACAGACATTGTATTTATAACTAATTTTTTATCTAATTTATATTTAAAGGTATTAAAGGAGATAGAAGTGACACTTTTGTTGAAGGAGTGAAAGGTCAAAGAGGACCATCCGGTCAACCAGGAATTCCAGGATTATCTGGTAATTCTAACATTTTTTTGTTTTGGTTTTAAGTAAACTAACAATAAAATAATAACAATATTTAATGTCATGAAATGTAAGGTATGAAAGGAGATTCCGGTTATGATGGTTGGCCCGGTAGAGATGGACCTCCAGGTTCTAAAGGCATACGAGGCGAACCTGGTTATAATGGTTTGCCCGGAATAAAAGGATTTCCAAGTGTTAAAGGAGGTAAAGGTGTACGAGGAGAACAAGGATTGCCGGGTTAGTAAAAATTTTATTATTTAATAAAACAAATTATAATTTATAAATTTTTATTTATAATAAGGATTGGATGGTTATGAAGGTTTACCGGGTTTGATTGGTTTACCCGGTCTTAAAGGTAGTACTTATTAAAAATTATAATATAAAATATTATAACAAAAATGTATTGTTTATTAACATTAAAACATAATTTTAATTGAAAGGACCAAAAGGTGAAGACGGTATTGCATTGTTAGCAGACCCGGGACTGGACGGCGAAAAAGGACACAAAGGAAATCCAGGTCTCCCGGGTCTTCCGGGTTTGAAAGGCTTAATGGGAGAAATTGGATTACCTGGTAGTCCAGGTTTTGTTGGAGATACAGGCAATATGGGAGCTCATGGAATGCCTGGATTACCGGGTAGACCCGGTCCCAGAGGACAAAATGGAAATCCTGGATTAAATGGTATTTATGAAAATAACAAATTATTATTAATAAATTAATTGTCGTAATCTTTTCATTTATAGGAGTATTTGGAATCATAGGTGAAGCGGGAATTCCTGGACTTATGGGATTAACTGGTGTTATAGGTGATCGAGGTTTTGATGGTATGCCCGGAATTATCGGTAGAAAAGGTGACCAAGGAGATCCAGGTTGGATTCAATTTTTAATATGAAATAAATAAAATTTAATATATTTATATAAATAGTAAAATTAAAACAATTAATTACGAATTTTTTTATAAATTTATTCTTAGGTGTGCCGTCTTGGGAAGGAAGTAGGGGTGACGCTGGAGATCCCGGTCCTCCTGGTTTACCTGGCATTCCTGGAATCAAAGGTTATGATGGTCTTCCTGGACAACCAGGATATATTGGGCAAACTGGAGACAGAGGTATTCCAGGCAAACCAGGTTTACCAGGAAATTATGGATTGAAAGGACAACTCGTATGGTTTATTTAAAATATTTATATCTTTCAAATAATATATATTATAAATATATGCATAAATAGGGTAGACGTGGAGCACCCGGACCATCGGGACGACCTTTCAATTATACATGTATGTATCTAAACTCTATATACAATATGAAATTATTTATATTTACAAAAATATTTTTTAACTCTTATTAAAGACACAATAGTAGGAGATCCGGGATTTCCTGGAATTCCAGGAAAACAAGGAATACCAGGTCCTAAAGGTCAACCTGGAGATTTAGGGTTACCCGGTTTAATTGGCTTACCTGGATATCCCGGTTATTCAAATTTTGGTATTCCAGGAGAACGAGGAGAACCCGGTTTTGATGGTCAACCGGGTAAGCAATGCTTTCAATTTATGAATTAAATTATAATATATTTTATAATATTACACTACATATTGTATGTAATATTTTATAATATCTATTTTGTATTAAAACTTATGGTCCATAAAGTCTTTAATTATATTTTTATAGGTTTTGATGGCTTACCTGGAATTAAAGGTACGCCAGGTTTTTCCGGTCTTCCAGGTCTTAAAGGAGAAATGGGTGAAATAGGATCACCAGGTATTGCATTATTTGCAGAAAAAGGAGATCCTGTAAGTATTTGTAATAAAAATACTAATAAAAATAATGTTTTAATAAAATTTTAATAAAAATATTAACTTTTAGGGCATCGATGGTATTCCCGGTCTTATAGGTTTCAGAGGTGATAGTGGTGATCAAGGATTACCTGGTTTCCCCGGTATTAAAGCAGAAAGAGGTGACAATGGTTTACCTGGTTTATCAGGAGCTGATGGATTACCAGGACTGCCAGGTTTTTTTTAATAAAAATTAGTTTGAGATATATTTATAAAATTTGTATTTAGGTGAACCGGGAGAAATAGGAGATTCACCTGATTTGGGAAATTTGGTTTTAGTTGTAGGAGATATCGGTTTGAAAAATATAATTATATATTAATGTGATTTTTTATAAAATATAATTACAATAATATTATTATATAGGTGAAAAAGGATATCCAGGCCTTCCAGGTCCTTATGGAAATATGGGTGATCCAGGAATTAATGGCTTACCAGGAATTTCTGGTCATTCAGGAATGCAAGGTCTTCCTGGTATTCCTGGAAACCCCGGTCCTCCAGGTTTACTTGGAGATGCTGGTTATGACGGTATATATATATATATTATTGTATTATTGGTTATATTATTAATAGTTATAATATTTAGGCCGAGAAGGACAGCCTGGTTTAATAGGCACTCCCGGAGCTATAGGAGAAAAAGGAAAATCAGCCAAAAGATCACATTCTATTGGATACTTTTTTACTAAGTATTGATAATATTTTTGATTATTTTAAACTAAGTTTTTGTCGTAAATTATAACATTTACTATATTATAATACATATATATTAAAGACACAGTCAAACCATGCAAATACCAGAATGTCCATCAAAAACATCATTATTATGGTCGGGATATTCATTACTTTACATTATGGGAAATGAAAGGTAAAATTGAAAACAAATTAAGTTTATATAAAATGATATTAATGTATGTGTTTGTGATGACAGAGCTCACGGACAAGACTTAGGAAGTCCTGGCAGTTGTTTGCGGCGCTTCAGTACAATGCCATACATGTTCTGTAATCTCAATAATGTGTGTCATTTCGCCTCAAGAAATGATTATAGCTATTGGTTGAGTACTACTGAACCGATGCCTATGTCAATGACACCCATTTATGGTAGAGATATCCAAAAATTCATTAGTAGATGCAGTGTCTGTGAGTCCGAGACACAAGTGATAGCAATTCATAGTCAAAGTATGCATATTCCTGACTGTCCTAATGGATGGGACGGCCTGTGGATTGGTTATAGTTTTTTTATGGTTTGTTTTTAATACAATCTTAACAATGTTATGCTTTTATAATCTTAAGATACTTGTTATTAATGACATAACACAGAACACTGATGCTGGTGCTGAAGGTAGTGGTCAACCCTTATCATCTCCCGGTTCATGTTTAGAAGATTTTAGACCCAATCCATTCATTGAATGTCAAGGACATGGAAAGTGCAACTACTATACCACTGCATATAGCTTTTGGTTGGCAACCATTGAACAAACAGATCAGTTCCGGACACCTGATTCACAAACACTCAAATCGGGTGAATTGAGGTCAAAGGTGTCGCGCTGTCAGGTCTGCATTAGAAGAACTGTTGCCGTCCGACAAAAACCAATCAAATTTAATCCGAGCAAATAATTTACTGTTTTTTTGTTAACTATTATCAAATTAACTGCCATTTATTATGTTATTTATTCCTATATTTTAATGATTACATTGTCTGATATTCTGCACATTCAGTGATTTCTACAATAGTGTACACAATGTATATCATAGCTTGAAATTTGACAAAAGATTCAATTTCTAAACGTTTTATATTATTTAAAATAAAATATTGATCACAGTTTACAATTAAACTGGTATTTATGTATATTAACTAAATTCTAGTCAATAAATAATTGTTTGTTTTAACAGCAATTTTAAATTATAAATATTTCAATACATTTACAACTTTATAAATGTGTCACATATTATAACTGACAATTGAAATTGATTGTTAATAAATGTATCATTTTTAGACATTTGCAATCATGTTTTCGCTGATATCATGTCCAACACCATAAAGTTTATTTAAATAGATTGAAATATTATTGGTATAGATATCTACTATTAGACAAATGATTTTGTATTAGACCTACTGAGTAACCAAAGTGTCTGTGTATCTGTTAATTAAATTATAACCAGTTGAGAATTTGTTAATCATTCAATCATGAAATTTCTTTATTAAAAAATATTAATTATTTATAATTAGGGTTTAAATATTCAGTAAAATAAACAAACTTTGAATATTATGTATTGATTTTAATGTTTTAATAATATTAAAATTAATTTAAAATTAATTGTAAACTTTTTCAAACAATTTTTTAAAAATTCAATTGAATATTCAAATTATACACACTTACCGGTAAATAAACAATAATCGGTATATTTATGTTAATAATTACAATAATATACTGTAAATCATGTAAAGTATGGATAACAGTAATGATTATACTATATGTGATGTTATGTTAACTAACAAACATAATTAAGTCAAACAAAACTTGTTGTTAAATAAATCATTAAATATATATAAAAACAAAATATAATAAAATGATAGTACTTTAGGCAGAAGAGATGCCGAGAAGGAGTCCGCCGGCAAAACCCGACGCAAACACAACATTTTGTTTGGCAAATATCTGCAGTCTTGTCATCAAATGTGTCACTTCTTTATCTTTACGTTTTAACTCTTTTTTTGCGGTTTCAAAGTCTCGATTTAATCGCTTCCAATCAACTCTTATATATCCATTATAGTGAGCCATCTGTCATATAATAAGAAATGTCATTAAGAGTCAACAAATGACAAAAATAGTCATACATTTAGCAACAAAAAGGCGCCACCGATGGCCGCGCCCGCAGTCCTCCCGAATTTGGCCAAAACAAAGCCTGCAGTCCAACCACTTATGGCTCCAACTGTCAACTGTTTGGCCGACGAAGACTTTTTCAAATCTTTGTAATATTTATTAACATAACTAAAGGCGTCATCACTTGAATTCAATACTTCAAACATATCGTCGCTATTATTGTCTGTAAAGTCATTCAAAATGATTGTTATATTCATTGCTTTAATAAAACTATTTGTTTATACCTTTGATTGTCATCTTTATTGATATCAATAGTTGTCAACAAATGTTTAAATTTATATTTAATTTATTTAATAAAATATTTATTTAAATGATTATCACTTGAAATCAAAATAATAAACAAAATACTCGTCACATATAACGTAAAATACTGTATATATTAACCACACATTTAGTCATACAATCATTTATTCAAAGATAATTGAAACCATTGTTTACTAATTAGTGATCACATTATTGACACTATTATTAAATAATTAATATTAATATTAATTTTATTAATATTTATATTAATGTTTACTTTACATAAAAAGTCTATATCTTTGTTGATATGTTTCCATAGCAACTGTTTGACTGCATTTTGTAAACATTTGTTGACAACAATGAGTGACCAAATAGTGATGACATGTCTTGAGTTAACAATTGGTGACTAAATGAGTGATTAAAATGAGCCAAATATACGTCAAATTAATATTAAATACATTACTTGTGTTGATAGCAGTGATTGCATGGACTCATGTGTTGATAACTTCATCGGTTATGTCATCTAATATTAAGTTATGATTAAAGACAATATATTGTGATATTTGTTTAGATTTGATGATAAATATGCAGAAAAGTGAAGCAAATAATACATTGAATACATTGAGTGGTCTGTCTGTGTCTGAAAGCATTATCATAAGTGAACGGATGCGTGAATTTCATCAGATATTATGCCAATTGTGTGAAGAAATGGTTAGATCTGACCATAACTTGGATAATATGAACAAAACTCATGAACGCACTCAAAGTGAACCACAAAAGCCTTACTATAAACACAAACTAAAGGGTCTCTACAAGACTGCTCTTCACGACGCAAAAAGTGAAGAAGAAATCGTAAGGAAAGCACTTGAAATCATTCACGACATTAGATCTGTTATTAAGAGCCGACACCGAAAGTCTGGACACGGCTTTACAAAAGAGACTGCAATCAGAAGGGGTGCACTGATGAAAATGCTTCAACAAAATGCTGCAACACTTCCACTATTTGTTCCCAAATCTAACGATGATATTACTCCTCCGTAAATGATTTTTATATCATTAGTCTTAATGATTAGTTGTTATTATTTATATGAAAATTATTTGTTTGTTTTTGACAGTATGTGTGGTGCCATACCATCCGAACCCAATTATGTGGCAAAAATGGGTGATTTAGTGGCAGCACTGGTTAAGGGAACAGATGGCGATGAAAATTGGATATTAGCTGAAGTGGTTCATTATAATCACAATTCAAATAAATATGAAATTGATGACATCGATGAAGAACAAAAAGATAGACATATTTTAAGCAGAAGACGTATAATACCCTTACCATTGATGAGAGCTAATCCAGTAACAGATTTGGACGCACTTTTCCCAAAAGACACGCTTGTATTAGCACTTTATCCTCAAACGACATGTTTTTATAGAGCCATAATCCAAGAACCACCTAAAACAGCTCAGGAAGAATATCAGGTGTTATTTGAGGACTCGAGTTATAACGATGGCTATTCACCACCACTTTCAGTCCCTCAAAGATATGTCATTATCTGTAAAGAGTCGCGAAAGAAATAATTACTTATTTATTATATTAGTTATTCATATAATTTGATTAGCAATTTATAATTATTGGTTATCAATAATTGCAATATACAGTAGATTATTAACACATTAACAGTAATTGGCTTTAATTTATGCAATACAATAATACAGTATTGTTGGATTATATTAAATAAAAATTATATATTATACAATATATATTTACAAAATTATAAAAATAAAAATAAATTTAATAAAAACTTTTATGGGTATTATTTTATTATAACAACTTTACAGGTAATTATAGTAGAATTATAGTACCGGTATTAAACAAATTGAAAATGCATAACATTGCTAAACCTAAAAATCGTTAAATTTTAAAACTATTTTCAATATGTGTTTAGTGACAAAATTGAATTTGTGTCATAAATATTGTATTGAATATTTTCTTTATTAATCATACAATCTATTACTTTATATCATATACAGTATATGATATTATGACATAATTTTATAATCAGATATTATTTGTCAACTTTCTTCTCTTTGGTAAACTGTCTGAACTCTAATTTTTACATTAGATATGTGTTATTATAATGAAGTTATTATAATAATTAGTGTAAATTATTCAATATTTATATAACTATTGTACAATTTATTAATTTAATTTATATAACTATATTTTATGCAAAAATTTTAAACATTTTTTTACCAGGGTTGCCCCATATTGAGCCATATTACCCCATGAGATCATGATTTTTTGGGTCTTACAGTGTAACACCCCCTGGCCTAAAGTCACAAAGTACCGGTAATATGGCTCATCCCTATTTTCGGTTATCGGTTTCGGTTCCGAAATTTTTTTCAGTTATAAAATTTAATATTAGATAAAAAATAATAATGTTAAGTGAGATTAATTGAAATCCTCATACATTGTAAAACTAAACTTTTATTTTTTCTATTTACTGTAAAAAAATTATATCTCTTAAAAGATAATATATTTGTCTACATTTGTTGAAAATGTTTATCTATTATTATTATTATTTTTAATTTAATAATTATTACAATATCATTAATCTTTAGATTGCAAACATTGTAATTTTTAAATACTAAATGATTATTATATATTTAATTAACTATTTTAACTAAATTAAAAGTTAAGAACAAATAATTAGTGATTGATTTTTTAACTATTTTATATTTTTATGCAAAACTATGCCTTAACTTCGGTCCGCAATAGCAAAGTTGTAAACAACATAAAGTTGGTCTTTGATTGTATTACGTAAAAAATATTCGACAACCAGTGGGCGCACAAAAAAATGTAAATATTTTTTATTATTTTATAAATTAAATTAGATATTTTAAAAATTTATAAAAATTTATCATAAAATGAGGTCTACTGTATAATTAATTATTTAAATAACATCTGGTAAAATATTTTAAGCAATTGAATATTATAATAATTATTATTATTACAAATAGAAATTAATTATAGTAATTAACCAGTTGAGAATGCTTCAAAAGCATTTCCATACGAACTCCTTAACTTAAAAAAATAAAAAAAAAATAAAAAAATCAATAAAAACTTTGTAGCAGAGCCTGGATTCGAACCACTGACCTATATGGGACCGACAGACAGACTTATAGAATGCAGAAATGTACTCATTTCAGGAGTTCGTGATTATTCGCCCACTCTATACCCCTAAGATTTATCAATTTTTTGCCATTTACCCCCCTATACACCCTCTGAAAAAACCTTTCGCAACCCTGATTTTTGACGTAACTTTAATTATTTTAATGATATAAAAGTATGTTTTTATTGTAACATTGATTATAAAAATAAAATAATTTAAATCAATTCAAATCAATGATAAATTCTAATCTAATTTAGTTCTAAAATCTTTGAAATTATAATTATATTATTATTGAATAACAAGACGTAAGTTGTGATTGACATTCAAACACATTATTTATGAAGTTTTAAAAAGTCTTAAATAATAATAAATTTACTATAAATTCATGTGTTTTCTAATGAAATGTGTTTTAAAAATATTTTAAAAATTAATAATTGATTTTAGTTTTATATATTAAAAACAAAATTATCATTACTTGATATCATGGAAGCGCTTCTCATGTCTAGTAATATCTCGAAGACAACGAAATCAAGTTATTTAAGAGTTTGCCAAAAGTGTATCAATGCTTACAATTGCATTCAAATGAGACAATCGCGACAATCGATGGCCAAACACAAGCAGATTATGAAATTGAAGAGAGATTTTATTATTGAAAGAGACGACAGAAAGGAAAGACCATTGATATCAACTGTTTTTGAAAGTCCTATTTCTTATGTCAATCCAATGGATGGCAAACTGAAGACATCACTAACCGTTGATATTCTTGGAAGAGAAACATTTCCACAATTGACAGAATGGCGTAAAAAACAACTGATTTCAAGACAAAGAAGAATACTTCCTTTGCCGGTATCTCTGACTGGTTTGGGTGACGGCGATAGACCTAGATTTTGGACACAAGCCATCAAAAGATCTGCACTTATATTAAGTGAAAATAAGTCACAACTGACACTATATGAAGCCATTCCTCTATCTTTAAGACTTTATTTTGACAATTTTGCCGATAAAATACCCAAACAATGGTCTTTAGTTTACGAGAATTATATGAAATCAAAAGATAAGTATTTACAGGAAAAATCTGAAACCGATATAAACTCAGAAAGTGATAAAATTCTTCGTTTTCCGTATGAATTGATTTCATATGTTAAACAACAGAATAATATTGAGAAACGAAAGAAATCTATGGATGAAAACAATAATTTGTTAGAAGAATATCCTCGACTTGAGAACAGTCTTATAGATAAAGAATATGATAATTATCTCAAACATCACCACTTAATGCAATACTTTGCTACTAATATGAAAGACATTAAACAGGATGAATATGAAGCAGAAATTGAAGGCTGGAGTAACCAGTTTTGGCTCAGGTATTGTCAATTTTAACTTAATATACTGTATAATGTATATATACGTACTGTTTATATACCGGTACCATATGTATTGACATTTACTGTATATTTATTATAAATAGGAATTACGGAACACCTGATCCCAAAGCCAAGCCTTCTGACATTGAATGTAGCGGTTGTGGGGCTCATCTTCATTGTAATGCCACTAATATTCCCGGATATATGCCGTCCGAGAAATTTAAAAATCTTAGTCAAAGACAGCTTAAAGAAGATAAATGTCAGAGATGTGAATATTTAACACATTTTAATGTTGCACTAAATGTTAATGTTTCGAGTGATCTCTATCCGCAACTGATGGCTAAAATTGAAATGAAAAAGGCATTAATAGTGATTATGGTTGATATATTAGATTTCCCGTGTAGTATATGGCCGGGTATTATCAATTTAATTGGTAATAATCATAAAATATATATTGTGGGCAATAAAGTAGATTTGCTTCCAAAAGATAATGATTTATATCTTGAAAATGCTTTGAATTCTTTAAAAAAGAGTTTAAACTTAATGGCAATCAACAAAAGTGTCAGAATTATTGATTATAGTCTTATTAGTGCCAAAACAGGGTTTGGTGTCGAGCACCTCATCACTCGTTTAATGAGAGATCGCATAGAAGGTGAAGACATTTATTTGATTGGTTGCACTAATGTTGGAAAGTCTACACTATTTAACTCATTAATGCAATCAGATTTATGCAAACTTCGCGATTTAGATCTAATAAATAGAGCGACAACTTCATTATGGCCGGGAACTACTCTCAATCTTCTCAAGTTTCCTATCCGAGCACCGACTGGTTGGGAATTACAGCTTAGACTTAATCGACTCGCAGTACTTGAAAGACATGATATCAAGGAAAAGAAGATGAGATGGAGTTTATATAAACAAACAGGTGATACAACTTATGCCACACTTTCCAGTAGAATAGGAATGACATATAGAACTCAAATACCATTTACTGTCCAAAGTGGACATCCATTTGCCAGAAAAACTCAAACACCCAAACCATTTGATTCAAAGAGTGAATACTTTAAGAATTGTAATTTTTTTCACGACACTCCCGGAACTATATATAAGGATCAGTTGTTAACTTTATTAACAACAGAAGAACTTCTCAAAACAATTCCACGAGAGATAATAACTCCGCGAACTTTTTCATTAAGACCTCTTCAAAGTTTATTTATCGGTGGTTTGGCCAGAATTGATGTAATGCACGCCCGACAACACATTTGGTTAACTGTTTTTGCTTCTCATTATTTACCCATTCATGTGGTCCATACAGAAGAAGCCAAAAGATTTTATGATATTTATTTAGGAACAGATATGTTAGGAGTTCCTAAAGGAGACTTTGAGCGTATTCAGCAATGGCCTAAAATGTTACCCAAAGAGTTTGTTTTAGATGGTAAGGGTTGGCAACAAAGTTGTGCTGACATAATACTATCAACTGCTGGATGGGTAGCCGTTACCTTTGGTCATAACAATCGTTGTGTACTCAAAGCATTTACACCTGAAGGCAGAGGTATTTATATGCGAAACCCACCCCTACTTTCTCAGGGTTTCAAACTAAGAGGAAAGAGGATCTTAGGAACGCCTTGTTTTGAAAATAAATTGTTTACAATCGATGACTTACCCATTGAAGACAATAAACATATTAAGAAATTAATTAAAAATCGTGAAATCAGACATATAAGTCAGCATAGATTTGACAATCTTGTTATATAACTATTAATTTTATTAAATTTAAAATAAATATATCAATAAGTTTTTACCAGTAATATTTAGTCCAACAATGATATCATATGTTATATATGGTACAGTATATACCAAAAATAATTTTTCTTGTAATTACTGTTTTTTAATTATCTGTGTATTTTAAAAGAGATAAATATTGAAAATAATAAAAATGTTTAATGTTTTAAATCAAAAATCTCTATAAGAAGTGGTCCAAAATCATTTGGATCGGCGTCCAAATACATGCGGATGTGGTCCTCATTAAGTGAATGCAATTCTTCTAATTTTGTCATTAATCGCAAAAATTTAGATTTTGCCTCACATTTAGAGTAATATTTAATCTCTAAATATCTTTGTAATAAATACATGTATGTTTGCTGTTCAAGTCTATAAGTAATTGTAAATTCAATTAATTAAGAAAATTTATTTTCAACTTTTAATTATTTGTTAATTACTTTATATTATCTTTTTGGGTTACGTTTTGTCGCTCAGGTGAGAAAAGTGTTATTGCAATTAACTATAAAAGTAATTAAAAAAACAAATTAATGAATTATTTTAAAAATCATTATATGAATACCAAATCAACTATAGTTGTGTCTGAATCCCATTCCTGTTTGAAAGCCATCATAAACTTTTTGTGTGCCTCATATACATTGCCTTTTGACTGTTTTATAAAATAATTATTAAATTAGCGGTAATAAAAATCTAGTAATTAGTGGTAACAAACCATAACAAATGAATAATATTGTTTGTCGTAGTTGTAAGAGATGACAGATTGCAATATAATGAGTTCAGTACATCCACCCTTAAGAAGAGCAATCTGGTCGCGTTGGCACAACATCTTAAATCCTTGAAGACGTTTAGCTGTCTTTATTAATCGCCTAACAGTTTGGTCAGTCATCTTAAGTGCGTCCAAAATGCCGGTCATTTGTGTCGGTATTGAAGTTAACGGTTCCTTCAATATATTGGATGCATTCAAAAATTCTGATAATTTATTTGTCTCTAATTCGTTAAATTCAAAATAATTTGAATTAATTTCATTTATTGATTTTCTTATAGGAATTGATGCAAATTCCAGTTCAATGGCTTTCCTATAGACAATCTCTGGTATGTCATTCATGTCATCAATTTGTGAAATGTCGTCCAACTTTGTCTTGAAATTGTCATCACCATTGATACCATTGATACCATTGATACCATTGATACCATTGATACCATTGATACCATTGATACCATTGATACCATTGATACCATTGATACCATTAATACCATTACAATAATTATTTTGTTGATTATCACTATCAATAGTCATCAATTGTAAATCATTTGAATTCATATTAGTTTGATTGGAACCGATGGCCAAACATTCTTGCGATTCATCAAAGTATGAGTTTTGGATTAATGAATCACAAAATGTATTATAAGAATCACTGTTTTGTACTCTATTTGCACTGAAAAGCATACTATTATTATTATCACAACTGTATTGATAACTATTGTTATTATCATTAATGGCATTCATATCAAACATTGCACTTTTGGTAAGGTTTTGGTTCATATTTGTTGATATCATCTGTAAATTATCACAATTGTTAGCCATAACAACAGGCATGAGGTTAATATCAGCACTGGTGGTCGAGTCGGCGACTTTAATGCCATCGTTGCCATCGAAGTCATGCTTTCTTTTTCTGTTTTCTGCAATTTTACTCCTTTTCATAACTTTTTCCTCTTCTGAAAGAATCCATTCCTATTAAAAAAATAATAATTAAATTAAGTATATATTCAATATATAACAATTACATAACAATTACAGTTATATAAAGTATAGTTATATAACAATTAATACCTTTTTCATACCGATGTCAAAACATTTCTTAAGCCGACATCTCTGGCAGAATCTTCTGGTGACTAAATCTATCTTACATTTGCCATCAAATGGACACTTGAATTCCTATTAAATATTTATTCAAATAAATTATTATTTCATATATTATAATATACTCAATGTATTTAACATATATATAATAATTACTTTATTTCTTAAAGCATTTCTTCTAAAGAATGCTTTGCATGATTCACATGTAATTGCATTGAAATTATAGCCTAATTATAAACATAACAATTATTTAATTATTTATACAAAAATCAAAATTATATTTTAATTAATATATACCGAGAGCTTTGTCACCACAAATGCCACATACTTTTGTCAAATCCTTATCAGTCATTTCTATTATATAATATATATATATATATCTAATAATTAATATTTATTTGATAAAAATATGATTAAATGAAAACCCTATTAAGTAATCAATTGATATAAATTGTAATAAAAGACATATAATATTAAAATAATAATCAATACATGTTTTAAGTAATATCGTTGAAAATATGTTATTTAATAGAAACAGCTTTATTGGCAAACATTGCATCGATTGAATGCCAGCAATACATACATACTATAGTCAACAATAATATTAATACTTAATATTGTATTAAGTTATGTATTAAAAGACAATAATATAAATATATGCGTATAATAGACAGTAACACAATAATTGATTTAATAGGAAAATTCAATTTAAAAATAATTATAAATATTGACTCAAATTTTAATAATAGTATTGAAAATAATAATATTGTTAGAGATTGCGTACCAATGATGTCCTTGTGATTAGAGTTACAAAACTTTTATAATTTAAAGTCTTATGCCTTAACTTTCCTTCTTTTAGTTGTAATAGTTGTCGATATTTATTACCATTTAAATCACAATTTCTTTAATTTACACTAAAATTCTAATATATTATACAATAATTCTTTTAAAAAACTGTTAAAATTAAGTATTATTATTATTATTTAGTTAAGTTAATTAAGTATAACAAAAGTAAATTGTGAAAAATATAAAAACTATTTTTAAATAACTATTATATATATATTGAGAGGTTTTTTAGCAAAATTATTATGAATGAATTGACCTAGACCAATATATATATATATTGCAACTATGGATTTTTCTTACCAATGTAACGGTATATTAAGCAAGTTTTTATGTATTGTGGCACCGGTATGCAAGCTCATGATATTGGACCGATATCATCCAGGGATATATATATATATATTTAGATATATATAATATGGTATCTTATTGTAAACACCGTTGAAATATTGTTTAGATATTTTCTGTTTAAAATTAGTAGTTTATAAAAAATACTAACAATAACTTTATACATCAAGTTTTGCTATAATATACAGTAGAGTAAATAAATAATAAAAAGACTATAAATATTAAAAACTATTTTTCATGATAAAATCCTATAAACTATATTATTATGAAAACAATAAAACTAATGAAATTTACAAAATGTCATTTAAAGTCATTTTTAACTGATATACTAGTCCTGAGTTTTAAACAGAGATATAACTTATTATATATATTATTATTATATATTAGTCTTAACAGAGGTATAGTATAGTATAATATAAAAATGATATCTAAATGCCACTGACATACCATGTGATGACAATTCAGATGTTTTAATAGATATCAAAATAATCACAAATATGTTATATTTACAAATAATTAGCTAATATTGATATCATTTTAAAATATAAAAAAGTGGAAATTGTATTATTAATTTAAACAATTCTTTTTTATTATAATTGTATTTTGTTTGCTTTTCAATTTAAAATATAAAATGAATTTTTTAAAAAATCTAATATTTAATTTACTACTTTTGAATGCTATTTTATTTATAGCAATTTGATTCAAACCTATAAAGTAATTAGATTTTGAATGCTTAACAAAGAAAAATTCTTTATTTTTTTGTGTAAAATATTCTCTATTTTCCATAAAGAGTCCATTAAAGTGAAAATATAATTTATAATAATTATTATTATAATAAAAGATTATTTTTCGGAGTAAGTTATTAAAGAATCAAAACTAAAATACAAACAATTAAAATAAAAATAACTAAAGATATATATTATTCAACAATAGTAGTCTATATATATTAAACACATAAAGATTTAATTTTAAACATTATATTAAAATGTTTGGTTATAGTTCAACATATCTTACTAAACACAAAATAAATCAGTTAAGAATCCTAGAAAGCATTATTAGAAAAAAAACTGACGACATAAAATATTATCATCGTAAATTAATTGTCAGTTGATTTTAGTCATATAGTCAAATGACTCAGTATGACAAAATAAACTCAACTATAGTCATGTAGGGTATCAAATGACTCGGTATGACTAAATAAACTCAACTATAGTCATGTAGGGTATCAAATGACTCGGTATGACTAAATAAACTCAACTATAGTCATGTAGGGTATCAAATGACTCGGTATGACTAAATAAACTCAACTATAGTCATGTAGGGTATCAAATGATTCAGTATGACAAAATAAACAACTACTCATGTGCGGTATTAAATGATTAAGTATAACAAAATAAACAGCTAAAATCATACTTTTGCAGCCATTTTTTGAAAAAATAAAATAATAATTTTGATGTTCTAAACAATTCTAAACGTTAAAATTTTTACTTAAAATTTTCTACTTTGGCCGCCATTTTCTTTATGTTCCCGAAGAGATATTAAAATTTTAATGCATATTTTTATGCTTGTTTTAAATGCTTTATTCAAATCTATACTTAAAAAAATTTTCTTAACATTTTTTTTACTTTGGCCGCCATTTTTTCTATGTTCCCGAAGAGATATATCATTTTTGATGCAACTTTTCAATACATTATTAGTAGTCCTCTAACCGACTCTGAAGTCAGAATTTCAAAATTAACAAAAAAAATGCTACAGACAGACACACACACAAAAACTCTTATAGATTTCAGAAAATAAAACTTTTTCAAAGTTTTTTTTAATATATAATTTTTGTAAAATAAAAAAGATAATTTCTACTAACTTTATACATTATTGTTTTTACATTGTTTCTAAATTATTACACAATTATACAATAGTTTTAAAAAACAGAATAAAATGAATGAAAAAATGCCAAATAAATCACATGAAATAAATAAATTAAATATCAAATAATAGAAGAAAATTTAATTAAAAGTATATTTTAAAATATTTAATATCCATAATATTTAACTTGAACATAAATCTTAAGCATAATGATAATTTTTAAATAAATTAATATGCTATAAAAATTGTATCTACATAACTGAAAAGTCAAATAATATATAGTAAATAATAAAAACTATAAGAAAATTATTATTATTATTATTATTTAACTTTATATAAAGTTATAACATTATTTTGTATAGTATATGAATAATATTGTTAAAAATTACCTGTTTGTTATGTTAATCGTAAATGATTGAAATAATTATTAAATAATTAACATATTAAAAAATTAAAGTACACAATTAAAAACAACATGTATATTTTGTAAAATAAGCGACATATTTATTAAAACTCAATGTCATGGAAATGGTATATCAGTTTTACTATACAGTATATACAATATATTATAAACATTGATTAGATAAAAGTTTTAATCCAATAGATTTCATTAATTAATTATTTCACTCTAAGTAGGAAATAGTCAATATTTTTTTTTAATAAATCAAATTATTATTATAATTAAATTTCTATAATTAAAATAAAAATTATTATTAAATTATTTAAATTATAAAATTTATATATCATTTATATTTAATTTTCAATTATATTAAATTATAATAAAAATAATTCATGTATAAATTTATTTAAAATGTTTTTAATATTTTGACCAACACCTAAAAATAGTATTGTTTGAATTCAAAATGTTTGTATTCATCCAATTTTTACCAAATTTCCATCCAATTTTTAATTTAAAAATTTATACAAATAATAACAATTATATTAAAATTTGTTTTTTCATAAAAACAAAATTATTCTTTAATCGATCATTAGTTATATCATATCTTAAGTAATGTTAATAAACAAATTAGTTGTATTCAATACATTTTCTATTAATATTTACAATTTAATATCTAATTTTTGTTCATATTTTTAATGTTTAAAAAACTAAAACACATTAATCATATTTAAAATATTATATCATTTGTAATGCAATTTAAAACAAACTATTTGTTAGAATATTTTTTGACATTATTAGACCAATTAATTAAGTTCAATGATTGGCTATTATTTAAACATATTTATCTTTATTATAATATTAAACCAGTGAAAATGCTCATAGAGCATTGCCAGAACAAACTTTTATGGCATAAAATATGTTCGCATTTTATTATAGAATAATAATTTAAAATTATTATAGAGGTATCATATGATTCAGTTTGACAAAATGAACTCAACTATATTCATGTAAGGTATCAAATGATTCAGACAAAATAAATTCAACAATAGTCATATAGGGTATCAAATGATACAGAAAGGCAAAATAAACTCAACTATAGTCATGTAAGGTATCAAATGATTCAGAATGACAATATAAACTCAATTTTAGTCATGTGGGATATCAAATGATTTAGAATAATAAAATAAACAACTATAAACATGTGAGGTATCAAATGATACAATATGAAAAAATAAACAAGTTTTGTCATGTATGTAATAACAGATTTATAAAATAAATTACTGAATTACTTCTATATTAATATAAATCTTAGAATTACATACATTAGCATACATAACTACATTATCATAAATTCAATTTTTTAAACTTGCCGCCATATATTTTTTAAGAAAAAATGCTAATTCATTATATCTTAATTTTTATAACACAATTCTAAACGTTAAAAATTTATAAAAATTTTTGAAAAAATAAAAAAATAATTTTGATTTATTATCTTATTTTTGATGCTCTATGCAATTCTAAACGTTAAAATTGACATAAAAATTTTTATACTTGCCGCCATTTTTACCTACTTATTTATACTTTGGCCGCAATTTTTGAAAAAATAAAAAAAATCTTTTATCTTATTTTTGTTGCTCTTTACAATTCTAAAATTGTCCTAATATTTTATATACTTTTGGGGTCAGCACTTGAGCACCAATCTATCGCTTCATTGTAAATTTAACAATAGCAAATCACAGCTCAGTGTTGACAACAATAAAACCGTTGTCAACATGAGCTGAGTATAAATACCACATACACTACTACCGCACCAGTAGTTCCTAACAATCAGTCCGCACAGGCACTCACTCACGTACTCTCTCACAACCATTACTTTACTTCCAATCAATTAATAAATTAATTATCATTATTTCCGCACAATTCTGTGTCCATTCATTACCATCACTGGCTATCATCGGTAGATCCACACGCAAAGCAAAACATAGCAACACTTTTTAACCGCTATATACTTTTGCCGCCATTTTTGAAAAAATAAAAAAATAATTTTGATCTATTATATCTTATTTTTGATGCTCTATGCAATTCTAAACGTTAAAAATTTTTACCTAAATTTTTTTTACTTTAGCCGTTATTTTATCTATGTTCCCGAAGAAATCTCAAAATTATAATGCATATTTCTTATGCTTGTTTTTGATGCTTTATTCAAATCTATACTTAATAAAAAAAATTTTAAAAATTTTCTTACTTTGGCCGCCATCTCTGTTCCCGAAGAGATATCAAAATTTTGATGCAACTTTTCAATACATTATTAGTAGTCCTCTAACCGAATCTGAAGTCAGAATTTTAAAATTCGCAACTTTAAACCTACAGACACACACACATATAGATTTCAGTGAACTACTTTTTTTTCTAAAAAAGTTTGTTCGAAAATATTTGAATTAAATTATTAAATAATTAAAATTACGTTTTTCTTTATCTAAATATTATATTTTAATTGTTGTGCTTTATAGCTATATATAGCACAAGTAGGTTGTTTGGATCAGTTGACCAATCAATCAGTCAATGGACCGATCGATCTGTTAGTTGTTTGCGTTGGACGGTATTAGTCCTACCAATAGTAGTATCAACCGTAATATGATTTACACCACTCTATACACCCATTGAATCGAAAATTTACTTTATGTTAGTTTATAAAAATATTTTATTTTATTCTATTATTTATATATTGTATTTAAAAATAACATAAAATTATTTTATTTTAAATAGATTTTGATTGTTTAAATAAGTTGTCGAAAAGTTTTAAAATCGTGTTTTTGTAAAATATTGTGAATGAAACATTTATATAAAAATTTATTTATTATAAATATTTTTATTTAAATAATTTAAATGATTTATATTAAAAGCAGGGTTAAGCAAGGTTTTGATTTTAGGGGAATATAGAGTGGAGTGAAATTGAAAAAATCTTTTAAAAAATCTTTGTGGAGTATAACTACATTTTTAGTGCATTTTAAGCGACATTTTTTCTAAATTTCAAAATGCATTAATGGTCAAGAGAAAATTGCCAAACTTCCCGAAAATTTCCATTTAAATGGGAGATAATTCACAGGAAAGTAGTAATATATGATCAATAAATTCCTTAAATTTTCAAAATTGCATTTAAAATGTAAAGAAATTTAATAAAACAATAATTTTTTTAAAATATAATTATCTTACTTGTATTATAACATTACTAATTTATTAAACAAACAATTTATTTGAAATTTTTAATCACAATTAAAGTAAAATAATATTATATTTAGCTTTATTTTAACATAATTTAAACTATTTTACTAATTTTTATTAAATAATTCAATTTTACTATGTTTTAAAAACACAAAAACAGTTAAGTGATAAATAATAGTTAAAATTTTAATTTTTATAGATTTGAAAAAAAATTCTGATTTTTTGGTGTCATTACTCTTCATTTTTAAGTATGATATAGTAATACATATGCGAACTTTTACGAAGCGTTTTACGCTTAAAAGCGCTAATTTTTTTAATTTCCGAAAAAGACTAGTGGGGGTAAAATCTCCAAAATCTCGCTAGCTGAGGGGGGGGGGGTAAGCCGGCCATACCACCTACCCCCAGAGCTTAACCATGTTTCTAGTAATAGTAATGCTATTTAGCATTCTCAACTGGTTTTATTTAAAAATATTTAAATATTAATATAACATTAATGAAATTTAAATCTAAAATAAATATACAATATTATAATATATTATTATTATTAATATTTATTTATTATTATTATTAATAGTGTATTGATTAATAATTTTTTATACTCTATTAAATAGTTGTTATAATAGTTGCTAAAAAAAAGTCAAATAGTTTTTTAAATAGTTATTTAAACTATTAAATAGTTGTATATAGTTGCTAAAAAAGCCAAATAGTTATTGAAATAGTTATTTATTTTTTATAAATATTTCAACTGATATATAATTCATTTGTTTTCAGCATATTTACAAAAATGATTTATATAAATAAACTAAATATTTCTATTGTTAAAAAAGTAATATGATTTGAAACAGTTTACACATTTTATATAATTTATATAACTATTACATTTTGTTTTTACATATATTTGTGCTTAATTTTACAATTTAATGCTTATATTTTTCAAAATAACTGAAATAGTTATTTTGAAGTTTTTATAGTTTCTAACCCAACAAATAGTTATTTATAGTTATAATAAAATTTCGGAAATAGCGTCCACTGGTCAAGTTAGGTGGACATACTAAGTCCCAGTTATAAGCGTTGAACCGACAAAATAATTTTTTTAGTTGGAAATCAAGACACTAATTATTAATAATTATAATTATTATTATTAAACTGTATAAATGAATGACATATAAAATACTGTATACTTACAGACTTAATGCCTTATGTCTACAAATTGTGAGAAAGTGCTTAAAGCCCTTGAATTTGACAAAAATAAAATGTATTTAAAAATAGAGAAGAATTGATGAGAAGATGCCAACCATTTCTAACAAAATATTATATACAGTACTGTATATAACATATGATAAAAACACTTTACCTTCACTTTTCCTTCACTCATAACTTTACACTATTTTAATTTGTTTTATCCTTCAATGCCTAAAATAATTACAACAAAATTAGTTAATTAACATTTCTTAATGATTTTTACAAATTCAAAGTTAACATAATTATATGTATAAAATAGGATTGTTAGACGTCCTCTTTTTTTTGGAGGATTTTTCTCTTATTTATTTTGATAAACACTGTCATCAGAAATATTGTCCATTAATATGTTAATTAGATAAAATATTTTTTTCAAATTATATATTTAGTAAACATAAATTTTCATGAAAATGTCATTAATATAAATTGTTATAATTGTAATAATTTTTAAATGTGATCAACAAATTGGTAAAGCTTTTAATTTTGTATATAATTTTTAATTATATTTTTATATAAAACAAATAAAACTATTATGTTCTTAAATTCTTCTTCGAAATTCTATTTTCTATTTTCTATTTTCTATTTTCTATTTTCTATTTTCTAATGTTAAAATTATAACTTGCAACCCTAGTATATAATTTTATGATTTTTAAATATTGTGTCAGATTTAAAATATTTCATAAGATTTAATATACAGTATATACTGTATTAAATTAATTAAAAGTAGTTTAATCTATATTTTGTTATTGATTTAATAATTCAAAAGCAGAGTACTGTAAGTACTGTAAAACAATTAATTCATTAAACATTTGCTAAAATGTGTTAAAATACATATATATGAGTGGATTAGTATTAAAACAGATATAATTTAATTTAGAAATTTAGATTCAGTGATAATTTGATGTTAATATTTGTTATTAATATAAACAATAAGTTTCTTAAAATCTAATATTAAGAATAACTTTTATTGTAAAAATATGAATACATTTTTTGGTGTATTTTATCGCATAATTTATTATCTATTTTGAAAATACTATATATTTTGATGTTTAGGATAACGACTAAACAATCAATTAGTTAAATGAAAGCAATTTATTGACAATGAAATTGTTGTCAAGTATTAGTATTAATATAATGTATTAATAAGTGTTAGTTTTGTGTGATGTCAGTCACTGGCACTGGTATGCGCTGGCAGTCACTGGTGTAAGTGTTGTGACGTAAGGTATGGGATGTGCTTTAAAGCAATCATATGGACGACTGTGTGATGTTATGTCAAATGATTGCCATTATATGAGTGAATGTAATAAACATTGTTTTGTCTCAATTGTCAAGTGTTTTGCATTACTTCGGCTACGATATGTGGATATCAACTAAATTGGATCAGACATCACATATCGACCAGTGCTTCAATGAACTCATCACTGAATGCAGACTTTCAGGTATTTCATCAAAAGTCGACACACATTACCCTTCATTACCATTGTTTACATTTAATTACCAATTGATTGTTAATTCAATTACAGTATTAATACAATTGTAAATCAAACTAATATATCAATTGATTTACATTTACATTAAATCTGTTATAATTATAATTAAATGACACATTTATTATATATATGATAGAAGTTTATATTATAATATCATATCATATATTAAATTAATAAAAACTAAACAATAGTCCATTTAATTTAAATGATTTAATTATGTTATTAATACTAAAGATTTATTAAATGATAAGACATTGAAAATTGTTTGAAATTTAAATATAGACTTAACTTATAGTATAATAATTGGTTTAAATTATAGTTAATCACATTTCTCCACAAAATCTAATTCATTGCCAAAAAATAATGCAATCAAACAAATCTATAAACTCTTTACTTATGTTTTATTATTTAATGTTTTAATTGGATTTTATTATGAAGTTAACTAAATTAATCATAGCTTTGATGATTTGACATTTGATTGAATAGTCGTGAGTTCGATCCCAGAGTAGTACATAAAAGTGTATAATAACTTAATCTAATTAAAATAAATAAATAATATTAATATACTGTTTATACTGTATATTAAAATTTGTTGATTCAAATGACTAGAATATAATTTTTTCTATTGATATTTAACTTATATAATGATTAACACTCTCTTTCTCTCTCTCTCTCTCTCTCTCTAACAGCTCCGGGCGCTAGACTTTCATATTCAATCCGAAACAAATTGGAGAGACTGAGCAAAGAGGAGAGGAAAGTGATTGTAAGTCGGGTTAAGGAGGGATGCACTCCATTGTTTGTCTCGTGTAAGAAAGGAAATGTCGAAATTGTTGATTATCTCATCACTGAATGTCACTCCGATGTCGAACAAAAAGGTGTATATGAAGTACCCGACGACCGATCCATTCATTATGTAACTCCTCTCTGGTGTGCAGCTGTTGCCGGAAAGTTAGCTGTTGTCAAGTGTCTCGTCAAACACGGAGCTAATGTTAACAGTGTTTCAGGTAAACACTCTTTTAGGACCATCTCTTATAACTATTTATTACAAAAGTTAATGAATTAGCTATTTATTTGAGTACTATTTTATACAGTATAGTAATGAACTATTATTAAGCTTATTATCGTAATTATCAAATTAATTAAAAAAATAGTGAGATTTGTGTTTTATTTTACTTAAACTACCCATCTCACTTTATCTAACAGCCGTAATAAATTATATAACATATATTTTATATTTACCGATAGTTTATTAAATATAGTAAATATAGTAAATATAGTAAATATAATAATTTTATTAATTTATAATTGATGTTATATTTTAATATTTAAGGTAATAATAGTTTAATTTTGAACAAAACAGATACGGGTAGTACTCCGGTACGATCTGCCTGTTTCATGACTCATCTCGATATAGTTACCTATTTGGTTGACAACGGGGCTAATATTTTGAAGCCTAACTATAACGGCGGTACTTGTCTTATAAATTCAGTACAAAGTGTACCTCTCTGTGAATTTCTGCTAAAACATGGCGCAGATGTCAACGCACAAGACATACAATTCAAAACAGCTCTTCATTATGCCATTCAAGAGCATAGATTTGAAACAACTAAACTTCTTTTGGATAACGGTGCCGGTATGTATGTCTTACTTTAATATTGATTTTATGTTTTATTAAAACTATTATCGGTATAATAATGTTATTTTGTTGCAAATTTATAATATGCATACCAGACCCATACATAAAGAGCAGATATGGTGACGACGCTCTTCAGACAGCATGTTTGAAGGGAGCGACTCAGATATTTGAGTATTTAATCAAAAATGTCAATTATAGCAGAGCTCGTATAGCCGAAGCTTATGAACTAATGGGATCGACATTCCTCGATGAACACTATGACTTACAGGCGGCTCTTCAAAATTGGAGAAAAGCTTTAACCATACGTATTGAAGACCCAACTTTGTCAAAGCCAAACAATGTTGTGCCAAAAGCTGCGTATTTGAATGCTTTTGAGTTTGAAACTCATGAGCAGTTGGACAACCTATCCATGGATTTGGATGCTATGAGAATTCAATCGCTAATTATTTGTGAGCGAATATTAGGAGCGCTTCATAAAGATGTTATTTTTCGACTAATGTTTAGAGGTATTATCAGAAAACCAAAATCTAGCGGTAATTATAAGATATATGTGTTATCTTATTATTTAGGGGCCGCTTATGCGGATGGATTACAGTACCAGCGATGTGTAAGCTATAAATATAAATACTATAAATACTTGTGTTTAATAATATGATTGAATTATTAATGTTTTTCATATTTATTGAATCCATAGATTGATCTCTGGAGATATGCTTTAGATTTAAGAATACAAAAGGATAGTCTTCTTCATAGCGAAACATGTTTTGCAGCTCAAGCTCTGGTAAATTGAAGCAAAAACATCATTGAAATACAATATTAATATAATCAACACATTTATTATACATTAGGTCCGACTATATCTTGATTTACAAGAAAAGCACTCGAATGGTGTTCTTCGGGAAGAATTGAAATTTGATGACGTCTTCCATACGGTTAAACTTTTGGTCGAAGAGTTCCCTAAAGCGATGAGATTGTTAAAAGTGCGGCCAATCTTTAAGCGACAACAGGATAACTTTGATAAGATTCTTAAGGTTATTGTTACTAAATATAATTGTTTATAAAAATCAACTAAAATGCCTTACCGTATAAACGCTCATTTTTCCTATCAAATTATCTTAATATTTGAAATATTAACCATTTGTTCACATTTATTCCCACCCACAAGGAAATTATGTAAGATCTGTCAATAGTTGATAATAATAATGCAAATAGTATTAATTATTACAATAATTTATAAGGCAGTTATTAGTTTCCGACCGGTCATGAAATTAAAAGCTACCCGACATTTGTAGGGCCATTATTTTGCATTACATATACCAGTTAATAGATGACAAATTTTAAGGGTGGGAACTTTATTACTTGGAATCATATGATTAGTCAGTAGACAATTAATTACTATGAGAAGGAATTTCATATTATTTCCTATGGTTTCCTTAATAAGTGCTTACATACGGTATTAATAATTTTAAAATTACGGTATTTTTAAAAGAGAATTAATTTATATTTATTTGAAATTATATATTTTTATTTTATACGATAACTAATTTTTAAAAACAATTTTTACACAATATTATGATAATTTATGTTTAAATTCTTTACTATAATTATAAAAACTTATTACCGGTAATTGTTTAGGTATTGACTCATCTATTTTATGTACTGAATGTAATCCCGAAGACAATGAAACAAACAGAAGAAACAAAGCAATTAATAAATGCAATAAATTTAATGAACGCTCGCAACTCATGTGGCGATACTTTATTACATTTAGTTGTTTCAAAGGCCAACACAATGAAATCCAATACATTTATTGAAGACCCGCATACAGTCATATTTCCCGACCCACGGGTTTGCCAACTATTATTAGAATGTGATTTCAATGTGGATGCGTTCAATAATGTTGGTTCAACAGCACTACATATTGCTTGCACCCGAAACAACTTCAATCAGGATGTAGTCAATCATTTGTTGATTTATGGCACTCATATTGATCGTCGCAATGTCAGTGGCCAACAACCACACAAAATGCTTAAATCAATTACCGAATCAACAGTCAATCCATTAAAATATATGTCACTTAAGTGTTTGGCCGCTCATAAAATATCTGAACTTCATATACCATATATCGGTCAAATACCAGTTTCTTTAGAGCAATTTATTGCAATTCATTAACTATTTGATTATTGATTTGCATTTATATAAACTTTGATATCAATCTTCCAAATATAATACAAATTAATAAATAATATTGTTTAGCAATTGATGCAATTTTAAGGCATATTTTATAATTATCATTATATAACATATATCTATATATTTATATATATATTCATTCTGTACATATACAGTATATTTATATTGTATTATACTTGAAAATATTTTATTTTCTTATCACTAGTGGATCTAATTTATTAAAATCACGCCATTATTTGTAAGATCGTCATTTTATGCTATTATAATTATTATAAGTAATTCACATTTATACTCTAATTAAAGTATCTATTGAACTATAATTATTGACAAACTTTTGTTATTATTTAATTACAATTATTTTTATTATTAATATTCATTGTGATATAATCTAGTTTAGATCTGACTCAGATTAAATTTAATATATATATATAAACCATATGTATAGGTTTATATTATTTAAAATAATTGTATAAAAATTCATTGCAGTTTAATTAATTTCGTTAATTAATAAAATTTATTTTAAAAAACACTATTACCAGTATATTATACAGTATTATAAATTGCATTTTAAGTTATACTATTAATAATAGTATTTAATGTTGGAAATTTGTTACAATTATTAAATATTAATTAAATATATGGAATATTCCATAATATTATAAATTATAAGAGTATAATAACAATTGTATAAACAACTTGACCATATAAATTAATAAATAAAAGTGATAATTGATTAAAATGATAATATACACTACATTAAAGATTAGCATAGATTCTATGCCATAGAATATATATTAATTATATATATATTGTAGAATTCTAGTAAAAATGTTATAATATTATAAATATAGTATTAATATTTAGCAATTCTCGATTACCGTTATTGTAATTAATAATTAATACTGGATATTATATTAATATGTTTTATTCAAAAAACATTAAACGAAAATAATTGTTAAATTTGTTTTATATTTTAAACAAACATTTAAACGCAATAATAATTACTTATTATTGTAACAACAAAATTGCGAAACTTGCAATCATAGCAACATATATACTGTATTTATATTAAATTATATATATTTATTATATAGTATTAAATAACAATTCAATTATTGTGTAATTAGAGATTATATTGTAATTAATTAATGTTTAAATTAAATGATGAGTTTATATGAATCCCTTCCCCAACACATGTCGTCACTATATGTATTGATAATGTAATGTATTATATGTGTGGTTACTGTGGTATATGGTATGCATATTATGATAACTCTATGATATTATTACTTTATATACAGTATTAGATTATTTTGTGTTACTCTTACTGTAGTTATGTTACAAAGTGTTGTACTTAACAGTCAATGCAGTGATGAATGCGGTGTTGTGTTCACTATATGTGACACTCATATCAATGTTATCGATGTCTGACTACTCATACAATAGTGGCTTATATTTGTGACAATACTGTATAGACAATAGTATTGTCAAAGTGGTCATCACTGGACATCACTGGACACACCATCTGATACATCATAACAACAACTATGGGTAAGTGGGTATTACATACATATCCAACTCAAACACATCTAACTATCAATTATTCAATTATTAGTTACTTTTAAAACCATTGATTATTAATGTTTATACTTTAAATGAATTTGTGTCAAATTGTCAAAAATGATTGAATTTATACATATATTATATATATATGACAGCAAATAACATGAATTATATCTTAATGTATACCAATAAATATCAATTAATGATAAAATTTATTATAACATACATACAGTCTATGATATATGATAATAGCATATAATATATGATATAAATATATAGCTAATGGCTTAAACAACTTTTTATTAGTATTGCATTAATGAATATCTTATTTGATATATAATATTATATTGTATTGTAAATATCATATTAAAATAAGATTAATAATGTATTGTTTAATAAAATTATTTATATTTAAAAGATGTCTAATATTTGATATAATAAAAGACATTTAATTAACAAAAGCATATATTTAGCTATTTATTTGTTTACTTAAAATTTTATATTCATTATTATTATTATTATTATTATATAACTCCTACACCCAATTGCCAAATGCCATCCCATTTGAAGCCTTATATGTGAAACACTTTAACAAAATTTTATGCAGTAATTGATTGATTGACACAAGATTTAAAAACGGAAATTATATTACATTTTGTTTTATCTCAGATAAAGTCAAACTTATTTTATTGAATATTATAATATTTTTTGATAAACATTTCTCATGATTTCTACAATTGACAATTAAATGTTTATTTTAAATTATTATGAATTGCATTTTTATTGAAATTATATTTCATTATATATTTTCATTAATTGAATTATTATTAATTTTATAAATGTAGAATTAAATATACTGTAAAAATGTTTATCAATTAATAGCTTAATAAAATTATAAAAAATTACAAAAAATACTTTATAAATTGTAACTTATCTTAAATAATATCGATATTTTAAATACAGTATCTGAATAGTAAAGAATTGGTTGATATTGTAGTAGATATGGGTGTGAATCACATGATTAGAGCATTTGAAGCAATTTTTATATTACTTATAAATAATGATTTTAATTGTTAATTACTATTTTAACCATTAAATAACTATTTAATATAAATATAGAACATTTTAATACATTTAAAAATAGAAATTTATGACAATTATTGAAAAAGATATACTTATAGTCAAACAAATTGTATTTAGAAGTTCTGTAATTAGTATTTACAAATCACAAACAAAAGTATCTTATTTTATAATCTGAAAAAAACAATATTAAATATGGCTAAAATCAAAAATGTTTTTAATTGTTTAAATATATATATATTATATATATATTTAAACAATTAAAAACATTTTTGATTTTAGCCATATTTAATATTGTTTTTTCAGATATTAATTCGCAAACATAACTATTGATAGATCATTTTGTAAATAACTGTAAATTACAAAAATAGTTGTATAAAATTTTTGAAAATGATAATTCAAATAACTTTTTGTAAAAGTTGTTAAAAAGCGTAGTTATGTATTAAATTATATTTATGATGTACCGTAATTATAAAATTATATTATAATTTACAAGTGATATACAGGAATTGTAAAAATAGTATTCAGTCACTCTAATAGTTATTAAACACAATATAATATATAATTCACTAGACATAGGATTTTGAAATCATTAAGCGATCAGTAATTCGTCGGTCTTAACAATTGTAACAGTAATCTAACAATTAGTCGACAATAATATCTAAAATAATAATGTTTTGTAATAATAAAAATAATGTTATATAATAAGCGAATTCTTGTATTTATTATAATTTTTTTTTTTGAATTACTCGCAAATTTGTAAATTTGATTCTCAGTCACACAACATGTGACACAAAAAAGAGACAATACAATGGACTGATTGGTTATTGTATTAAATGTCCCATTTTAGGCATCATTTTATTATGTGACTATAAATACAATATTAGCTAATTTTGAGGACTTATTTGTTTTGCTTTAAAATGCCTGTAATGATAAAATCCAAACCATTTGTAAGTGTTATTTGATAGATGTGTTAATTGCGATCAACCTCTTAAAAATCATAAATTTTTTTAAAAATATGGATACAAAAGTATCAGCCATTAGTTTATCTGTTTATGAAACTCAATATGAAAACTATGGTAAGTATTATCGTTATATAACAATAATTTATTTATTTGATTTAATAATTATGTTTGAATGATTTGTTTTGTGTAAAAACCCATTTATTATTAATTGAAGTTTTGTTAAATGAATAGGTTTTAATGCATATTAAATATATAAACAACTTAAGATGTAAAAACTTAATTTTATTATTATAATTATTATACTATATTATATAGTATTGTATATAAAATAATATAAAAATTTAATTCTTATGCAAAAATTGACACAATTTTATTAATTAATAACATTTATGTGAAATACGGAAATACTTGAAATTCAATTGTTTTGTGTTTTTTTTTCAATAAACTTATTAATAGTATATAAAATATAAAATGTTGGAAATGCGTGAAATAACATTACATTTTTAATAACTTTGTTGATTGGAAAAAATATTATGATTTAACATTTTTATTTAATGACTAATGAATAAATTTTTAAAAATTGACTAAACATTTGTTACTAAAAAATAAATAAATATTAAAAAATTAAATTAAATTATTGAATATGAAATAAAAATTAATTAATTTGTTATATTAATGATATGACCAAAACAGGCAAAGTTTTGTGTGAGTTTTGCTCAAAGAAGTGTTCGGGAAATGTCTTAAGAGTTGGCAAAACATACTTTCATATCGATTGCTTCAAATGTCAGGGTATACCTCTTGAATGACTTTTTTGTGTTTATAAAAACTGATATTTTGTTGATAATAGAGTGTGAAACGTCATTATCTACCGGTGGCTTCTTTAGCCGGACATCAAACTCTATACAACACTATTATTGTACTAATTGTTATCAGAAGTCGTTTGGAACCAAATGTGCCGCTTGTCATGAGTTTGTCGAGGGAGAGGTTGTGACAGCTTTAGGCAATACTTATCATCAAAACTGTTTTCGTTGTAGTAGATGCAAGTGAGTTGTATATTAGATATATGTATATGTATTATCATTAAATGTTTTACTTTATTTCAAAGACAACCATTTCCTACGGGTGATAAAGTGACGTGGAATGGGAGGGAATGCTTATGCGCTAAATGTGTACAAATTCCGGTCGTCTCCTCTCAAACACCCGATGGTATTAATCCGAGTAAGTCATCGTATAGTAAGTCAATTATGCAAAGTATTTAATTACAGACTTTCACACAGAATGTAGTGCTTGTGATGAAGACATCAATGAAGGCCAGGCCTTAATAGCATTAGACAAACAATGGCACATCTGGTGCTTTAAATGTGAGTCCTGTAAGTCAGTACTTCACGGGGAATATATGAGCAAAGATGGAAAGGTTTACTGCGAAAAAGATTATCAGGTATTTAACATATTTTAAGTAATTTTTCATTCATTTAATGTTTTCATTCAAATAAAGCGACTTTTTGGGATTAAATGCAATCATTGTGAACGATATATTACTGGGAAAGTATTACAAGCCGGAGAAAATCATTTCCACCCTACATGTGCCAGGTATTGATGATTGTACCGATAATTGTAATATAATTGATTATATTGTTTATTATAGATGCACTAAATGTGGTGATACATTTGGTGATGGTGAGGAAATGTTTATGCAGGGTGGTGCTATTTGGCACCCACGTTGTGGTCCCGGACCTGATGGTAAAATGGAAGTGGACGCACCTATTGATTTACAGGTATGTTTGAATATTAATAGACTTTTAAAATATATTTTGTTATAATAAGTATTAATTTAATAATAATTTAAGCATATTTTTGTCAATTAATTATTCAATGCTTTATCCTTAAAAAATGATATTGATAATGTATAATTTCATTAATTATAAAAATGTTGCATGGTTTATTTAATTTTTTTGTATGTTATTTTAAAATGCATGAATTGGCTTGTTTTGTCATTTTGTTTGGATATTGATTTAATACAATCAGTATTACCCACAAACCTATTCCCCGAGTCTATCGGATTCAATATCGCGATCTGCCAGTCCCTATGATAGCAAACAGGTTAGTCACTTACATGACTTATGAATGCAATGATATTTTTTATATATTAATTAATAAATATGTGTGAATTAATACAGTAAAAAATTATATTTAATTGCATTATAATGAATTTTGAACAGTTGGGTCACTCAATATCGCCATACACTGATAAGGACTCGATGTTTAATGACTTGAATCGAGTTTATACATACAGCTATTTAGCTGCTGAACCAACACAGGGTTATCTTAGACGACCTCTAGAGCCACGACCGCCAAAATCTCCGCAATTTCATAGACCCCCAGAAAGTTATGGTAGACGTCGAGTGTTTACCAAATCGTTGCCAAAACATGGAATGCAAGCGTTAATCGATAACTTACAGACAGGTCAGCCCAGACCTAAGTCTCCAGCCATGAACAATGAGGAACCACTTGAATTAGCACATTATCCCGGAGCCCAAAAACCAAAACCCAATGATATTCCTAGAATTGAAAGAGACGACTTTCCCGCTCCACCGGTATTATAATTGATGTTTAATTACCGTAATTTTTTTATAAGTAATTTTTGTGTTATTAGTTTCCGTATACTGATCCCGAACGTGTACGGCGATGGAGTGGTAACTCTAAGGATGCCGACTTAAACAATATTGAAGCCGATGAAGATGAAGTGGATCAAACAAATGGAGATTCACATCTTAAGAAAGAAGAACACGAGCTTTCAAAAATTGCGACCGGAATCGGAAAAGTGTTTCTTAAAACAGTTCAAGAAAGAGAAAAAATAATGGCATATAAGAGGTCTCATATTGATCCAAGAAAATCTTCGCGAACACCATCTGCCAAAACTGAATTATCGGCGCGACTCAGATATGAAAATCCTGTCAATGCCTGTAAGTAATGTATTGTTTGCCAATTGAAATATTTGCTTATTTAATATATATTATAATTAACAGCGCCTTCCCGTGATATGGATCGCCCTAAACCCTGGGAAGATGAAGAAATTGAAAGGGGATCTCATTTCAGAAGTTCATATATGGGCAGATATGTGCCTCCAATTAATTATAATGGTATTATTGTACAGTATATTATGTATTCATTATTCAATTGTTTAGTTTAAATATTATTTACTCTAATATTAAGTAATACATTATTTAGAAATCTTATATTTAATTTATTACAGTATATTATACAGAATCTATTGATAAACAAATATATTTTACTTTTACTCTAATTTTTGTAATAATCGTTAAATTGTTTTAATGACATTATAAAACATTACATGAATTGTAATGTAATTTATTTATGATATATTAATTGATACCATAGTTGTCTCATCTCTACGTAATGTTCCAAAACCTGGATATTTGCAGCACAAGTCATCGACATTACCTTCAAGAGATATTCATTTAAATGTATAATTTATATATTTTTAATTATATTTTTTAATTACCGGTAATTTAAAATGTCATAATAGGGAAGTGATTCTCCATTTACCGATAGAATGATTGAAAAGACACAAAGCATTGATTTCAGTTCTGGAAAATCCGATAGTATTTATCATTTAAATATCATTCAATGATTTGTATTAATAATATACTCTTAAATTAGTTTCAGCCTATTCTGAACAACCACACGATAAAAGACAATACATCGTAAGTTAACTCGATTTCTAAATAAATTTAAATAATGTATTAATTGTTAATATTTAATGAATGATAGAATCATTCAATTAGTGGAACCTTCCGGACGACACCCTTTTCCGATGGATTCGGTGGCTATCGTTACGCATCCTATTCACCGCATTTTCGCCGATCAATGCCTAACGTTAACTTTCATCTCCATTCAAACGATCCGCCCCGTCAGTACCCGTATCATCTACTGGTGACTAATAATTATAGACTACCACCTGATGTGGACAGATGTCATTTAGAGAGACATTTACAGGTAATATACATGTTATTAGATTAAGCTAATTATCTTGAATTATACAGTAATTATACCAATTTAAAACACACTTATCTATATTACTATCATCTACTCTTCAAAAATTATTATCGAAATTAAATGATAAAATTATCAAATGTTTTAAAGAGTAATGTAGTGTAGTATCGATTAGTGTGTGTTAAGTATTAATTAAAATATATTATTTGACAGAACTCTGAGTTTGAACAACTGTTTCATATGAATCGCATTGATTTTTATCGATTACCTGAATGGAGAAGAAATGAAATGAAAAGAAGAGTTAAACTCTTTTAGACAACAATTCATAATTACTTTAATCAATTGACTTAAAATGATTTTGATTTGGTGTTCAACCACTTCGTCTATCATTATTTTGTTTTTTTAATTTTTAACTTAATGCTAATCACTTTAATTACTTAAAAGACATATTGTTTTTTATAAACTGATGGTTTAACATATGACATGATTTAATTCAAAACGTAATGTACTTTTTGATTACCGATGCAATTAATGGTTGAGTTGATTGAGTCATTAATTATTAGTTAAATTGAATATATTTACATAATATTTTAATATATATATAAATTTTAGTAATATTTATTGGGGTATTTATTAGATTTTTGATTTTTAAGTGTTTCACTAGTTTTTATCTACATTCTAGTCGATTGATAATATAAATTATTATTATATAATATATAATTATTTATACAAAGCAAATAATATATACAGTTCTATATATAATATATATTTTTAATATAATTAAAATAGCAATTTAGGTGACAATAAAGGCAGCCCTCTATGAAAGCGCAGCTTTTCTTTTGTAAGCAATTTATTTATTAGTTATCAATTTATTAAATAAAAATTATGTTTAAATCAATTATGAATAATTGTTTTACAATACTTTGCTTGTATCCAAACTCTATACATACGGACTCGTTTGGCACGATTTACTTGAAGTCGTTTATCTGATTTTAAAAAACATTTTGTGAGTCCAGCGTTTGTAAACATTGAATCGATTTCTTCTTCAGAGAAAAAGTAAACTCTTGTTCCATCTCCTCTAACATAGAAATTATCTTTAAGACAATGACCAGCTTTGAACCTCACTTGAGTCATATCGTATCGACCATAGTCTCGGAATAGAATAAGTCCTCCCGGCTTAAGATAATCCACTACTTTAGTCATTACGGATTGCATTCTGTCCGAAATTACAATAAATTGTATAATCATTTCAGTGATAATTCAAAAAACATGATTTATACCCACCGATTGGGATCAATAGCTGATAATACAAATATTATTGTAATAATGTTTAGAGACGACTTAGGGAACGGTACCAACCAGTCATCACATGTCACGTCCAATGTAAACGCATTGCATCTCTTTTGATCGTATAATGCATTTGATTTGACTAACGATATGGCAGTAGACGAGAAGTCACAGCAATAGATCATTAAATTGGGATTTCTGTCAATATTTATATTAAATAAATAAAATATCTGTAATTGATTTCAAAGAAAGACAAAAATAACTAACGAATTGATTTGTAGGACAGGAAACACAGTGTTTCCGACACCACAACCAATCTCGAGGACGTGTAATGGCTGACAATTTTCTTCACTTTCAGTTGTTTTAGTTTCTTCAGTAGTATTGAGTTCAGGAAATTCAGTGAACAACCAATGCCTGTCTTTAAAGAAATTAGTTTCGTGTTTGTCATAAAACTGATCCCATAATAGGTTGGCATCTCTTTCTAATTGGTCCGCCTTTTCAGTTGAGATCCGCTCCAAAGCATTCATCTTAACTTTAGTTTCAATAGACTCTATTAACTCATTATCCCATTGAATGTCATCCCTGTCCAAAATTATCACTTAAATCAATGCAATCATATATGCAATCAGACATATAATACCAAGCGTTGTGGTCGAAGACATCCTTGTCGTCGGTTAGATATCTGTTGCCAAACTGAGTCCTCTTTAAATCAGACATCACTTGTATTGATCCGTAAGCACGTGATTACCATTAATATTGACATTAATATTGACAACAATAGTCACAACACTAACAACACATACATTACGCTATGATTCATATGAATCATATGTTTGTCAAAAATGAAACACAAATTCAATAAAAAATTATTAATTGTCTTCAAATTAATTGTGATATTAATTGTAATAACTTTTGTTTGGTTTCACTTAAGGATTACTTCACAGGATTTTAATCAAGAAAGTGATCAATCATTTAATGATAAGACTAGAGTTAAGGTCACAATCAGTACAAACAAATTATCACATCTTTCAAACACTTTATCATTGAAACAATTGAAGACTCAAATTGAAGACATAAACCGAAAACAAGAAGTTTTCAATTATCATATATTTGGTCCACTTTTAAGCCATCATTTAGTTATTGTGATTCAAGTACACAATCGGACACAATATTTATTATCATTAATTGAATCCTTAAAGCAAACCAAACACATCAACAATGTATTACTCATCTTCAGTCACGATGTCTTCAATGAAGAAATAAATTCATTGATCTCATCCATAAATTTCTGTAAAGTAAGACTTAATAAATATTATTTAATATGTCATGAAATTATTTGTATTAATTTATAGGTGATTCAAGTGTTTTATCCAAAATCATTACAATTACATCCAAATTCATTTCCCGGACAATCGGACAATGACTGTCCCAGAGATGTGTCGTATGAAGAGTAAGTTATTTCAAATAGTCATAGGATTAAGCCATTGAGGGGTTGACCTCTTGAGTGATAAATTTGATTACTTTATGAATATAAGTTAGTTATTACCGGTAGTTATACTAAATTTGTTCGCAAAGATTTATTAATTTTATCAAAATTTTTGTGTTAAAAGTGCCGTAAAAATTGGATGCATTAATAGGTTAAGTGCCGATACATTTGGTCACTATAGGGAAGCTAAATATAGTCAAACTAAACACCATTTTTGGTGGAAAATAAATATTATTTTTGATTTATTAAATATAACTCGTCATCATTTGGGAAACTTTATGTTTCTAGAAGAAGACCATTACTTAGCACCCGATGCTCTGCACGTATGGAAACTTATGAATGAATATCGCAATAAGTTTAGTGAATAATAGATAACAATAATTTAGATTATAATTATGATAAATATTATTAGGAATTGTCCTCAATGTCAAGTTATAACTTTAGGATCATATACTCATTCATATAATTATAAACAAAATGGTTACAAAATTTCTATAAGTAAGTGGATATCAAGTCAGCATAATATGGCATTTATAATAAATCGGTAATTATTTTATTATTTTTTATTTACACAATAACTTATTGCAGATATTTTTATATTTTGAAACTAAAAAGTAATGTCTGGAATCTAATCAAAATGTGTGCCAAAACTTTTTGTACATATGATGACTATAATTGGTATCATTAAAATTATTATTATCTATATAAATAAAATAATAATAAAAAATAACATTAATATGTTATAGGGATTGGAGTTTACAATATGTTAGCGAAAAGTGTCTTAAATCCCCTCTTAAAACATTATATGTATTAATTCCGAGGTATTTATTTAAAGTTTTTGTTTAATAGTATTTAATAAATGTATAATTTTTTAATATTATAGAGTTTATCACACGGGAGAGTGTGGACTTCATCACAATAAACAAAATTGCAATAATAAACAAGTTATTCAAAAAATTAAACAACTATTAAAAACTAACGGCAATTATTTATTTCCAAAACAAATGGTTTTATATGAAAAAAGTCAATTTTATCCTAAGATTAAAGTGAACGGTGGTTGGGCTGACCCTCGCGATCACCAGCTCTGTCTTAATCACACATTTTATTCACAATAATTTTAT
This sequence comes from Oppia nitens, assembly GCF_028296485.1. Taxonomy (NCBI): domain Eukaryota; kingdom Metazoa; phylum Arthropoda; class Arachnida; order Sarcoptiformes; family Oppiidae; genus Oppia; species Oppia nitens. Next base: position 1,471,282 of record NW_026533197.1, read on the forward strand.
TGTCTATTTAAACATGAAATTCAAATAAGAAATTTAATCGAGAAAATGTTTTTTATGAATAACTAAAAACATATGATGTATAGTATATAATCATAAAAATCATATCGACATTAAATATATAATTAAATTAATTTTTTTATAAAATAAGATATTTATGTATATATTAATATAATTTGAGATACAAAGCCTTTCTGATATTAGATCCATGAGCTCTAGGATACATTTAAATTATTTTTTAAATTTTTAAATTATCTTTATTATTTTTAAATTATTATTTCAAAAAGCTATAGTATATAACTATGGTAATTGTATTGAATTTAAAGTATTTGAAGAATAAGTGATTTATTAAAAATATTATTGATCTTAAATTTTATTATAAATCTCAATATTTAGCGAATATAATATTGTAATTAACTATTTGTTAGTTTCATTAATAAGTATAGTAAATAAATTTACAGAATATCTCGTTTTATAGTTTTATTTATTTTATGTTAAAGTCATCAACAAAAGTGATAAATAAGTGATATTATTTTATAATACATATTAATAAATATAATTTATTTTATAATTATTAATAGAAACAGTAATGATTAGATAAACTAATATATTTAATAAACACTATATATTATATTATTATAATTTACAATAATATATTATTTATTATAATTTGACAAATTGTATATAATATTCGATGAAATTCAACTAAAATAGTATTCAATAATAAAAATAATAATATAATAATAGTAACATTAATTATTTATATTTAAATAATAAAATTACTTCAGAAGTACTCAATGATTGTGTGGACGGATATCACAATCAGATTTCTTGATCAGAATCATCACTCGAGAAATCATTTGTTTTAATACATTCAGAGAGTGAAGGCTGAGGAAGATTTCTGTAAAAGTCGAGCCACTCATCCATCATCTGAGCGACTAATAATGGCTTTCTTGGGATCTTTTGTTTAGCAGCTAAAATACCACCAGTTGTCACACAACAATCCAGCCATTGTCTCATTATGTCTTCCTCTCTGCCCAACTCATTGTGGCTCAAAAAATGAAGGGGGAGTAGTTGGTGCTCTGATGTAATTAATGGTAAATATATCACTTCATTGTCATCATTAGATCTAAAGTTAGCTCCGGCTCCTATTTGTTCATCAGATGGCTCCGGTTCGATGGCCACAAGTGCTGAAAAATGGCCTCTTGTGTAACCTAATGCTATGGGAGACTTCCAACAGAAACTCGGTTCCCAAAGAAGGGGCAAATAAATGCCTTCATAACCGGCGTAACCCAAAGAATCTCCTTTAAAACTTTTTACAATTTTTATGGCATATACTATGATTGGGCGACGAAGTATATGAGCTAATGTGAAGATATGAATTTGTTCCAGACTCTGACCCGGCTGTGTTGCTAATGCTGTAAATATTCAATAATAAATCAATTGATAAATTTATATAAATAAATATCAGTTATCAAAATATACATAATATGATCGCCCAATCCTCTCGCCATTGATCGTCATCGAGTGTATAGTGCAAGAGATTCGCTTGAAGTGTCTCAGCCTCTTTAAATCGTGGGAACAATTGAGATGAACTTTCAATAAGAGAATCGCCCAAAGCTTTTCTCATAGTATTATCCCTATCGAAGATTCCATACGTTGCCTGAAGTACTGAATCTAAGAGACAATCGCCGGTCGAACGGTTCCATAGCGCATAAAGACGTGATCCTAATCTTTCAGTTAATTCTAAACTCCAATTAATTATTGGTGACTCTTCTTCCAATTCTAACAATTTAACCAAATTTTAAATATATTTATACAAATACTTAAAAACATACCTTTTTGAACGTCACGGTCTAAATATTCATCAAAGAGTCGTTCCTGTATTTGTGATGACAAGTCTTCAATCTCTGGCGGCAAAGCAAATGTGAAAAAATCGGTTACAAAAAAACAGGCAAATTCTCCTTTGCGTTGTTTGAGTCCATTTGCAAACAATCTTCTGATTTCTGCCGCCAAAAATGGACTCACATCTGATGGAACTCGTTTGGCCACTGGACGTGAACTTTGACCGATTAATAGATCTAATTCATATAGTTTTTGGTTATCTTCAATATAATCAACACATTCATTAGCTGATGAAGAGATGTCACTCAAAGTTTTAATATTATTGTACTCATTATTAGAGCACTCTTTAGCAGCCGATTCACTAATTTGAGACAAAGGACTTTCATTTCGCTTCTCATTTTGTCCGTCAGTAATAGTATTAGTTGAAGCCGTGGCCTGTCTTTCATTAATTATTGAAATATCTTTTTTGATTGTATAGCAGAGGACACACTTTTTTGCGGCCATCCAGTTGTCGTAAGTACAGGCACTACACGACCACTTGAAACCACTTTCAACACCAATACTCACGTATTTGTTTTTGTCATTACTATAGCTGTTATCAAATACTTTATTATTGCCAATACTATCACAAACAATATGTTGTCCGTCAACATGACTGCCGACACCCGACCCGTTAGACTCATTGAACGTCATTTGATGGCCATCTGCTTCTCCTTTAGGACTACGAACTCGTCGGACAGTTAAACATTGGCTACATTTAAGAGATTTATAGTGATTGAGAAAAGTACAGACATCGCACCACCACTTCTTATTGGTCTCATTCTTGTCACTCATTGTCTCAGATAATGAAGACTTCTATATATTGTTTATTAATTATATATAAATTAAGAAATAAATTGTTGAATCAATAAGTAATGCAAACCTTATAGATGTGTTGGGATGTGTTTTGATGATCGTTGTCATCGATGATCAATTGGATGGACTGTCTTGTGTCTAAACACATCGTGCATTTGTTTGCCTTCATATAGTTATGATAAGTGCATCGACAACACTGCCATTTGCCTGAAGACATGTCAGACATGTTGGCCACAAATTCACATCAATTGACATCAATTATCATCAATTAAACCAATCATTCATTACTTGTTTTCATTACAAATAAATCAAAATAATATAAATTAAATTAATTATATTTATATTAATAATCAATATTTATAAATATTATGTAATTTTTATAAAAATTACTTTAAATTAAATCTATGTTTACATAGATTTCATAAAATTATTGTCAAATAATAATAATTACAAAAAACATAATTAAATTATATTTAATTCTATAATAATTACAAAATCAAAATAAAGACATTAATTATAAATTTAATTAATAAATGGATTACTAATTAATTAATTAATTATTTATTTATATTTATTATTAAAAAACATAATAATATGTAAAATCGTATATAAAATATATGAGACAATCATTTAATGTATTAATACTGTATTATACAGTACTTTAAGTCAATGTTCCCAATGTTGACGTCATAGCTATTCTTACATATATTACGTTTAGTTTATTTGTATATTGTTTTCAAATAAAGTAATTTTACAATAGTTTTAAAGTTTGGTTAGACTTTTAAATTTGCAATTTTATTATATTTTTATTTCAGTTGATAATAATTTTAATTAATTTTGTTATTATCTAAAATTGTTTTATCTGTTTGTCTATTTGTCCGCATTTTAAGATTTTTAAAAATTTTAACAAAATTCAATAAAAAGTAAATAGAAATATATAAATAGTAAATCACAAAAACAGTATTAATATATTAATTTACACAATAATTGTTTTGAAATATAGACTACTTATTATACAATACATGTTAGTTAGAAAACACTAAAATATTGATTTTTAAAAATTATTGAATTTTTTAATCCAATTGTTTGTTACTGTATGACAATTATTAAAATAAAACAATTTACATGAATGTGAAAATTTAAAAACAATGTTAAATAACCCAAATTTTATTCAAAATTTTACATTAAATTTTGGTAAAATTGATTTCAAATATTACTAATTATAATGTATTGTTAGTATTATACTTAATGTAACATTTAATCGACTTTATTATATGATATAATTAATACAACTAACAAATAAACTAAATTTAGTCGAAATCCTATTAGAATATCAATCATTTTAACATTTATTAATATAATACTATAGAAAATATAAAATAAATTACAATAAATATAATAACAATTATTAAATATATTTATCACAACTAATAGTCAAAACATTATAACATTTATCATAACTTATGCCTAATTTAAAGTCATTTGAGATAAATATACGAAAGTAGTGTTTATTAGGTTTTGGGGATTATATATACATTGCATTAGATATTGTATTTTCATGTGATTTGAAAAGTATATGAAATATAGTAGTGTTTTGTTATTATAATTGATATCAATGTTAGTGTCGGCACTGTTTCGGACATCACTTGCGGTCAAACCGTGTCATTCATTGACCACTTTTGCCACAAATCACAGGTATTTCATTGATTTATTGCAAACATTGTAATCATTTTGTGATAAATACAATGTTTTCGTGTAATTAATATTAGCTAATATTGACTTCAATGCAATAATTATTAATAATCATTGATATTAAACACAAATTCATTTATTTTTCATTTTTGTTGCAAAAAATCTGATTTAAAGTTAAAATGTTTTTAAATGTTCAGTACTTTTAGATATCGTATAAATAATTGATTTAAAAATAGTATTTTTCCAACAAAAATGTCAAATAAATGTATTTGTGTTTTGTGTCAATAGTTTTGTTACAATTTCTTCATTTACTTTATAATTAATGTTTGATTTATTAAAATATAAAATATTTGATATAAATAAAGGATTATTAAATTGTTAACAATTATTGCAGATTTGGTCACAATTTGATTAGTATTAGTAAATGAATTAAAATAAACAGAGTCTTAAACAGCGGTGACGACAGTGGCGATGATTTTAATTTCAATTATCTAATCAACAATACGCTGGATTTAAAAGTGACCAAGGGCAATGTTGTTGATAATTTTAAACTAAATAAGATTGTAATTGGTCATTTTACATTACAATTAATTGCATGATAATTGCAGTCGACTATTATTTTTGCAATTTTTTAACAGTCGACTATATTATCTGACCAAACATACAATTAATTAAAAAATGACCATGATTACAATCAATTTTATTTAGTTTAATATTATCTACAACTTTGTCACTTAAATTGAAAGTATTGTTAATTAGATAATTGTAATTAATATGATCGCCGCCGCTGTTTAAGACTCGGTATAATTTATAAATATTATACTAAAACAGTATTACTTTATACTGTATTGCAAATTGCAATATACTGTGACTATGACTGTGAATACAACAAAAATTACGTTAACCTATAAAACATGTGTTAATACCAGTAATAACATACTGTAGACAAATGTACGGACAATAGTGTTGTTTAATAATAATCTGATTGTTATTACAGAGTATTTGTGGATCAGTTTCGCCGCATAAGTGGTCATACATTGCGCCGCAATATGGAAGAGCACGCAGTAGTGCCCGATGTCGTGGATCACGTGCCACAGCACGTGCTTGACGTATGACTACAATTGATTTAACCATACAATTAACTAATTGTTTTTATATCATCTTCAGGTGAAATACGTCTCAGGTGTCGAACCAAAGGTATGTCTTGTGGACCAATTGTGGTGACACTTGTAGTTCATGTCAAACAAAACTATTTATTAATTGATAATATGTTTGATATTTGTATCTCTTAGTTATGACAGTAGTGACCGACTATAACATGACTTTCATTATTAGTTTACATTAATTACATAAACATTTAAAATTAATTGATATTATATTAACTAAAGATATCTTTAAAATGAGATTCAGTGTATCAGTTGTAATGATAAATGTGTTATCATTTGAATTATTATTCAGTTTTTTAACAAATGAGAATCAAGTGATGGAATGACTAATTGAATGTATATTTTTAGATAATTAAGTTTAATAACTATAATATAAAGTTTGATTATTTTATAAACATTTAATTATTGATATTATGAGTGATGAAAACAATTTGTAATATTTGATTCACACAATAGTTGGGCAATGAGTTGACACCGACTCAAGTTAAGGACATTCCGACTGCTATTAAGTGGCCGATAGAAGACAAAGCACTTTACACCTTATGTATGACCGATCCGGACGCTCCCAGTCGTCAAACACCAAAATATCGAGAATGGCATCACTGGTTGGTCGTCAATATCCCGAACAATGATGTGGCAAAAGGCGATACTTTATCGGAATACGTGGGTTCCGGTCCACCAAAAGGTTTGATTAAAATGTTTGACATTTTATTTAATAGTCACTGAATGCTGCAATAATTTATAGGAACTGGTCTTCATAGATATGTCTTTTTGGTTTACAAACAGCCAAACCGTTTAACACCCGACGAACCTAAGCTTTCTAACAGATCTGGTGAAGGCAGAGGACAAGTATGTTATTAATCATTGATATATTATTATACAATATATGTCAATTCAATTGGTGTTTATTATAATTGATAGTTCAAAATACGTAACTTTGCTAAGAAATATAATTTGGGAGAACCTATTGCCGGCAACTTTTATCAGGTTTTACATAATAGTCAATAATATTGAATTTATGGTATATATATAGTATTGTTATATTTTAGGCGCAATGGGATGATTATGTGCCCAAACTATACGAACAATTGAGTGGAGACTAATAAACATGAAAATAAGTTTAAAAAATTTCGTTTTATTGAATATAATAATGCATTCAGTAATTTGTACCCAAATATATAATTAAAACTAATGCAAAAAAATGATTTAAAACTTTTAGGAGTCATATTAAATGAATAAAGTTTGTTTTTGTGCTAATTTTGAACATTTGTCTTATTTGTGTGATTTTTGTATAAAAAGATTAAATTTTACCAAATATATAAACATTCGTTATAATTATTCAAATTTAAAAGTATAGAGAAAAATATAAACGATATATAATTTATGTTAAATTCAATTAATGTAAAAATTAACATTTTCTTCAACAATAGCGTAAATCGATAACATTTTATGTTAAATTCTCAAAAAATTGAATAAATGAATATAATATAATAATAGATGTAATAATAGATGAAATATTAATTTAATCAAATAAATGGTTATTCTTTACAAATCATTCAATGATTTGTTTCTAGTTTTCACTCTTAGTTAATGAATCGATGTTTTCTAACAAAGAGTTAGATAACTCTAACTTGACTTCAGTATTGTTGTCTTCATGAATGTCACTAATGGACTCATTCCTCATCATTTCAATATCGTCCGTTTTTTGCTTAATAATACATCCATCGATATCATCGGTCGAATGATCAGAACAAACAAGTCCTCCGTCGGGTAATTGCTGTAATTAAAACATTATGTTTAAAGTTATAATATTGTAATAAGTAATATAAAAATCAATAGAAAATACCGTTAATTTAGAAGGAATTGCGTGCTCTTTGCATAAAGAGTTTGGACAGAACTCGCAGAGAGCAGTGGCTGCTTTACCGCAAGTGTCGCAAAAATGTCGCGGACACTCCCACTTGCCTTTCGGTATTGTTTGCAATTTAAGACATTCCAAGTGATATGATTTTGGACATCCTTTACGATCACACATAACAAGATCTCCTCCCTCTCCACAAGAAAAGCAGTCGTCGTCATGCATTCGACTAAAATCTTTCTTTGAGGTCTCGTTTTTCTTCTTTTTCTTTTTACTGTTTTGACCATTCGATGCATTCTTTTTGTTGTGATTTTCTTCAACCTTAGGCCGCACTCCAATAAATCCGGAACAGTTAGCCGATCCGCAAACACATTTAGTTTTTTCATTTCCGCGACAATCAAGATTATAGTTGAATGTTAGCTCAGTTCCGGCAGAAATGTCACAAACAGCGAATAGTCCTACACGTGTGGCTCCGTTAACCATCCATTTCTGAGTCTCACAATTTGGTTGACACGAGTGGTTCATAAAACGAGCCAAATTGCCTTTAGGACCGGCGTCTATAATGTTATCCTTATCTATTGTCAAGAAGTAGAAATTTGACTCATTGTTTGTAGCCATCTCTTTAAGTCGTCGTTCACACTCGTCTTCGTCGATCAGTTCTCCGACATATTCGATGACAAACTGTCCTTTTTTTATGTCTTCAAGTGTTCGAAGACCCCAACCGGCAGATAAAATGGTTTTAAAAGGTTTAGTCAAAGCGTATTCACGTTTCTTAAATCTTTGATTTTTGCATTTATCTCCAGAATGGCATAGTTTGGGATCGCATTCAACCATAAGAGCTCTATTAATACAAGTATCGTCACTACAAGAGATGTCATTCTTGACTTTGCATTCACACAAACTTATCTGCGATTCGTCTGTATTTGCAATTTGGACTTTAGGTCCGACGCCTTTATTAGACTATAATATCAATTATTAGTTAAATTAATTCAAAGTTAATGTTAATCCACTCAAAACGTACTCTAATGTGTTGATATGGCGGAGGTTTATTGATAACCATTGCTTGTCTGAAAGCTATTTTTGACTCTTGCCATATCTTAAAATTCTCGGCCGCTTCCTCAGTGGCTATTGATATGATAACAATAAATTAATTTAAAATAATATAATCTATAATTAAATATTATAATACCTAATTTAAATGTCTTTAATATAGAATTACTACTCTTTTTGCCGCCACTATTGGCGGCCACTACTTTGTTGTCTCCTTCCATAAACAAGAAAACCCGTCCTCTATGTACCCAATAGTAATCATGTGATCCAAAAAAATAGACGGGAAATTCTCCGACTCCATGGGGCAGTTTCATGACGTTATCGGGCACTTGTTTTGGATGACATACTTTTCCCGGCCACCATCTGTAAAATCCAAGTTTAACCCAAACTATGTCTCCATAATGTAATGGTTTTCGAGCGGTACAATCGGTACAATAAAAGTTGGAATCGGGATCCACATTATAGTCCAAACAATTCTGATGAAATGCGGCGGGACATGACTCACAACATACAAGTTGTCCACCTTTTTCAACATTTTTTTAATTTACATTATTTACATAATTAGTTAAATAATACAACACTTACCAGTTAGACATGAGAAGCAATAGTTGACATTAACGTGTCTGTCTTTCTTTCTCTTTTCAAAATGGTCGGGACATATGACATAATTTTGTGACACCTGAACAGTTCCGGCAGCGATACAGTAATCTCCCAAATGATAAGCAGTGGGACAGGAGATGCACTTAACTAGACGTCGACGACTCGGACGGAATTGTTTATCATTTTGACTTTCAATGTGACAATTAAGGCAAAAATGAAGCGGACAAACAAAACTATCTTTTGTGTCATTCATTTTAACGGGAAATCCCTTTTCCAAACAACTTAAGTGATAATATTTACCACATTTCATATCATTACACTTTTGAGGACACTTTTCTTCTTTCATTTCATCACTTTTGCAAACATAACATTTGTGTTTTCCTAAAAAAATAATTAAATATATAGCGGTATGTATTTTACTTAATAAAATGGATTTGATAAACAAATTTAAACAACAATATTATATATTATACTGTATATTACATTTGTATAGTACAATGTATTACTATTGTATAATACGTTATAATTTAGTATAATATGAATCATATTAGTTATTAAGTGTAATAAGTTTAAATAATTAGCAGATTATGTCCATCTAATAATTAGTTTTATAAATCTTGATATTTAAGTAAAACTATAATTATTTTTTATATTAATATAATTTAGTTATATATCAAACCTGTTTCACATTCAGAGCATTTATATTGATTGTCGATTCCTTCATAATTAATACATTTCTTATGAAACATTTGAAAGCAATTTCCTTGACATGCAATCAATGTGTCCGAGCCTTCAGAGTCATTACAAATGACACAAAACTTATCAAAACCACTCTTGACTCCGTCGACAGCTTCAGGTTCTGATGTGGAACTGGTGTCTTCACTGCTCGCAAATTCATCCAAATAATCGATACCGAAGTGAACGAGAGACTGATCGGTAATCTGTGAACAACTTTTCTCGAAAACTCCATTTTCTTCAACCGATGATTTTGATAATTTTGTCGGTGACTTCTTAACAACTTTCGGACTCTTCTTTTTTTGTGATCCTTTAATTTCCTGGCTTTTCACAGAATTTAAATCTTTTTTAGAAAAACAATTTACGTTATTATCATCTGATTTTGTAATGCTTTTTGTCGATCTTTTTATAGGTGTTTCAGAAATCACTAGATTTCCTTCGCTATCACTTTCATATTCAATACTTTTATTTAAAGTTTGCTTTAATTTTCGATTGTCTTTAGTTTTAGATTTTGATGAAACAGTAGATTTAGGAGTCGTTTCAGATTTAGGGGTTTGATTTTGGGTTATATTTTCGGTTGAATGGGTTATTGCAGTATACTTTCGGTCGGTATAAAGTGCTCTGAGATCTTCTCCGAGTAAATCCCATCTTCTTTTAAGCATATCTTCGATTTCTTTTCGATTTGCGTCAGGATTTTCAGTTTCCATTGACTTATAATGTCGTTCGACATAAATAGCAAAGTCTCCCTTTTGGACTCTCTTTCTCCACATAAGTCCAGGAGTTGTTTGTAAGACATTGACTGACGCCTCGTCGTCATCGAAGTCATATACATCTTCTGGAGACGAATTATGTTTTTTCCGTTTCAAATTGAACTCTCCATCACTCAAACCATCTGATTTTCGTCTCAAATTTGTTTTAGAAGTAAGAATATAATCGAAAGTAAGACTTCTTACTCTACTATCTCTATCCATTTTGGCTGCTTCTTCGGCCTCATCAACTGATTGATCCCATTGTTTTTTAAGACTTGGTTTAATTGCATATTTGGCAGCAATTTTAGCTGACTGTGCTTTTGGTGAACTTTCTTTCAAAGTTTCTAATTTTAGTAAATATGAATCTCTTCCTTCAAAAGGCATCACTTGTCCAATAGAAGTCCATCCTCTAAGTGCTTGTGGACCAAAATATTGGACGTGATATATTCGTCCTGATTTAATACCAGCTCCTAAATTAAAATTAATATTTAGTTAATCTTATAAATAAATAATAAATAAATAGTATTAACCAGAAATTTTTGAATATAAAGCATAAATTGGATCCAGAGATATCATACACGGCCACCACGGATATCCCGACACTTTCGCCCAAATAAGATCTCCAACACAATAATCCCCTTCTTGTTGAGGAATTGTTAGCAGAACCGATCGGTTGACAATTGTTGCGGAAGAATCACCAGTCAATTCAATACATTTCTTTTGATTTATCAGTTGTTTATTTGTATTATTTGTTTGTTTCTTTACAGATGTCTGAGAAGGTGTCAAAGTTTTCGTATTATTATCGTTTGGTTTGCCTTTTATTTGATCGATAACTGAATCCAATTTATTTGACTTTTTCTTTCTTGGACTTTCTCGCGGTGACACTGATATTCTTCTCTTAGACTTTCTTAAAGTTGATTCTTCAGAAGTCAATTCACTTGATTTACTGTCTTTCTCTTCATTTCTTTTACTTCTTCTTCTATTATCATCCGCTTTAACCGGTGAACTAACAACAGGAGTATCACTACTATTCTTTAGAGATGATCTCCTCTTGACTTCAAAAGTAATCATTTCAGGGTTCGGTGTCTTTGCCTTTTGAAGTCTTCCGTAACGACTTCTTGTGAGTCTATGTTCTGAGTTCTGTTCGCTCTCATTGTTGTTGTTATTCGTGTTATCTGTCGGTGTATTAGTCAGTTCAGCAACACTTCGTCTTTTTCTCGTTGCTTTAGGAGTTTGCGGAACTGTTTGATCGACATTTGACTGATCAGTTGTTGTGTCCTCCTCTTCATTAATTGTTCCTTCTTGAGGTTTATGACCATTAGTTACCTCTCCATCAATTATACCGTTTTCATTAGATTTGATATGAGATGTCGGTTCAATGTTTAGTGAATCAATTTGTTTGTCGATAACATTGAGCTCAATGTCACTCTTTTTAAGCACCGGTTCGTCGTCAACAACCTTAGAGTCCATTATCTGAATCTCTTGTTTATCGCAATCATTATTGAGTACATGATTGGTATCATCGATAGTATTGGTGGTGATATCCATTTGAGTAAAACTGTGGTCAAATTAATCATTCAATGCAAAGTACGGTCACACTGTGCCATCACTTACATGGATGTGTTGATCAACAGTTAAAACAGGTAACGATCTGCTTATAAGTGATGCACTCAACGGTCAATCAAATGAGTAATTCAACCGACAATACCTTAAGAGTCAATTTGTTTGGACGACCAACACATCAATTGATTAAAACGATGGACACAAGTGATGACACTATGAGACCATTAAATGGTGTTTAAGAGGATTACAAACAATCATAACATTAGAGTAGATATAATGTAAGCAAATGTGACACAAATGAGACTCAATTCAAACACTGTTTGCCATAAAAGCGGACAAAAGGGGCAAACAGTCATTCATTGAGTTACAGTCATAACAGTATACATACTATTGAATACACTATTGATTATACAGTGTAGACATTCAACACATAATTATAACACATTTATTACTTTTATTACTGTTTTCACCAAAATTACGGATAATGTGTACCAATAGAGACAAACTTAACACAAGGTTTGCATTCAATTATTATTATTTTAATCATAATTTATATCATTATTAATATCAATGGTATCTAATATACACCAGTTATAAGAGTTATGCAAATACTATATAAGAGCCGGCATTTTAGCAAAACTTTGATTAGGATATAACATATCATAAGATATAATACTGTATATAATATATAGACTTATTTTGCATTATATTTATTGTTATATTTATAATTTTTATTAAAATTAACAATTATTATATTATGTATTAAATGTTAATTTTGTTGATAAGTGCAGAGTTGGGATCAAACCAGGAGATGGTATCCGATCTTTGGACTCGTCTAGTATTTTCCGAGTGGCCAACTTTGAATTGTTTGTAAAACCGGTCAGTTAGTAGTTTTGTTTAAGTATGTCTTGAATAATCATTTATTAATATACAGAACAAGTATGTGATGGGCGCCGGTATTTGTGCTGTAACTCTATGTATCGGTTATTTTGTTTATATCAATCATCAAATCAGATCAAATCCATCAACTTATGTGGCACTCAATGAAGATAATACACAAGTAATACGCGACAAGAAATCCAAATGGAGTTGAAGTCAAAGTCAATCCAATGGTGATATCAAAGATAATTCAATAGTTATTTTCTATAATTATTGTACAATAATTTAGTTATTCTGTATATTATTTTGTTGTTTTACTCATAACTTAAGTCAATAAAAACTAATAAAGTATTAAATAAATTCATTTATTTTAATCACACAAATATTAAGACCAACACTCATATTGTAGTCTTCCTCTTAGTTCCAAATTATTGACAATTTGTTGGATCTTATCGTTATCTAACTGTTCATTAAAATGACTTTTGAAAATATCACAAATACTTTGTCTAACTTGTTGTGGCATTTGTTTTGCATTTCCCGCCACATAAATAACAGCACTCTTATCGGTAATCAAATTAAAAATAAGATCTTTTTGTTGCGAGAGTTTGTGTTGGACATAGACTTTGGTATCGGTATCTCTAGAAAAGGCTACAAAAAAGTTCAAAAATCCCATTTCATTGTATTGTTTCCATTCGTTCTCAAAATAAAAGTCTGATTTTTTGTAACGACATCCGAAAAATAGATAGTTATCTGTGACCTGTCTATTGACTCGATCTTCAATGAAAGCCCGAAATGGCGCCACACCTGTTCCCGGGCCTATCATTATAATTGGTTTGTTATCGGTTACAATCTTAAAATTACTTTTTTTTATATAAATAGCAACACAACTATCCTCTGATGGTAACTGAATGGCCAACCAATTAGAGCAAAGTCCATATCGTAAGTCTTTAAGTCGAGTCTTATAACTAACGACAGCAACTAATAAATGTAATTCATTTGGTCGTACATTAAGTGATGAAGCGATGGAATAATATCGCGGATTAATGGCTGGAATTAAATCAAAAATATATTCAAATTTGATTCGAGCCGTTGTGTGAGGAAAGTCTTGAAGCACTTCCAGAATAGACCGTTTCGGACGATTGCAGTACTCGTATAAGTCATCCAATGAATCACTTTTTGCAAATTCTTTAAGTTTTTGTTTTTCTAATTCAAAATCACTGAATCTGTAAAAGAGTTGGAAAAAAGAGCGCTTTGGGACCGACTGAATGTCCAAATATTCGGTAACCAATGTTAACACCGAACAAGGTTTCGGTAGGTTATTGTAATATGACTTTCTATTAATCCAATTGTGAGGATTTGCATCCAAAACAAAATATTCATTTTCATCTAAATTAAGAAGTGATATAAACTTTTGTACATTTTCTTTACTATTTTGAGGTTTAATACAACAAACGTCTCCTAAACTATAATTTAATTGTTTGTCATTTATTCCAAGTTTTATAAGTCTTACGTCTTGAAAGTGATCTTTGGCTGTAATTCTCTCATTTGATAAAACTTTAGCCAAATATGGATTGTGTTTATCAAATGGACTGCTCTTATAATTAGTTATTTCATTTTGTCTGTCATTTTCATTGACATATTTAACACTAAAACTAGAAGTAAAAAGTTGATCCAAATCTTGAGTTAGTGAGAGGTTCTCAAAGTTGTTGATAATTGAATAAAAGTCAAACACTTTGTCCCAAAAAATTGACAAAAAAGGATCTATCGTTGCATTTGGTCCGCACTCGTGCTGATCATCACCTAAGACCAAATCAGTTAATGGTTTTGCACCCAAACATAACAACCTTTTGTGTAACTTTTTGGCCACAAAATTATACTTTGAATACGAAGAGTCACCTAAACCTATAACTGATACATAAACTGAAGACAATGAGTCATTCGGTAGATCTCTTCGGCGAATAAATGCCCAAAAATTCTTCATATTATTTGGTTCTTCGCCCACACCTGTTGTTGAACAGACAAATAATACTAACTTTTGGTCAATCAGTTGTGAGACATCATAATCATCGCACTCCAAGACATTGCAGTCAATGCCTCTATTGATTGCCTCTCGACCTATGCTTTTGGCCAACTCTTCACAATTTCCTGTTTCTGAACCGTAAAGTATTAACAAATGATACACTTCTTGTGTTAATACCATTGTTATCATAAATATTTACTAAATATAACCAAATATAACTAAATATAATTAAATATAATTAAATATAATTAAATATAATTAAATATATTCAAAAATAATCTAAAATAATCTAAAATAATCTAAAATAATCTAAAATAATCTAAAATAATCATGGTCATTTATACAATATTATTTAAATTTACATTTACGTACACAACATGTGTAGTACTATTATGTATCAAATGTTTCCATTATCAGTATATACTGTACGGTACTGTAGTTAGAGTTCGGGCAAGAGAGAGGAAAATTCCATAATAAATTCCCTCCTATTTCCCATGAAAATAGGAAAAATATTATATTTAAGTATAAATTATACGTGTATATACTATATAGTATATACAGTATTATATACTATTTATTATACAAATTATTAATATAATACAATATTATTTTGTATTTTATGAGTTGAGTCACTTGATATACTTTAATGTATGTAACTAATTGGGTGTAAATATTATTTGTAATTAAATTTAATCTTATCTAAAGTTTAAAAATTGAAAATATATTTTATTAAATATATTTAATAAATAGTGTACTTTTAGTAACTAAATATTTGTATTAATAGAATATATAAACAAATAAAATAAATATTTTAATATATTCTGTTAATTCAAATCGATTACAAATACTGTATTGAATATTGAATATCTTATTTGATTTATATTAATAGATATAAATATTTATAGATATTTTAGATATTACTTTAATAAAAAGATTACATTTTACATTATAATTTATATTCATGTATTTAAAGGAAACAATTAACACTTAATGTTGTTTTATTATTTATTATTATTTATTTATTTATGGTATGATATATGGTATATTAATATTTATATTATTGATTGTATTATACAAACTTAAATTACTATAATTATAAATTGAATGTGTGGTTAAAAATTAATAATATATTTATTAATATTTATATTAATATTAAACTATAATTCTTTATCATTATATGTTTGTACATCTGTTTTTAAATTTAATATTACAAACAACCAAAAATAATTATAAAATACAAAGTGATAAATATTTATATTCATTATTACATAATGTACTGTATAGTAGATAATTGATACCAAAATTGACTGTTTTGTGAACTTTAATTTAAATTAAAAATGTATACAAAAATTATAATTCTGTAATAAATGATACGTAACTTTAATACATAACATTATTTTAATACATTTATAGTAAAATTTATTGACATTTAATTAAAATCAAGTCGTTAAAAGTAATTAATGAAAATATTACTATAATTTAATGTATTTGTGTTATTGAAATATATAACTAAAGTCAGAGTAATTTAAACTTATTAATCAATTAAGATATTTTTATACTGTATATCAGATATTTTCTCTTTTGAATATTTTATAATTAATAGTTTTATTCAAACTATAAAATATATTATTATTGCTTTATTTTAGTTTAAGGTTTAGTTTTTAAAAGTTGTATTTAACTATCAATTGATTATTCAAATATCTTCATTGAATTCAATATACATTATATTTAATTAATTGTTTTAAGAAATATCTTCATTAATGGCATTAAATTCGGCGTCAGTTTTATTACCAGTTCTTCTGTTGTTTGGTTTAAGTGGAGCTTTGATTTATGCCATAAGTCGTAAAAAACGTGATTATAAAGAAGTGGCAAAAGTAATTAAATTAATTATATATCCAATCAAATCACTTCCCGGTATTGAAGTAAATGAGGTGACAATTACAAAAAGTGGCCTTAAGTCGGGTCCGGTTAGAGACAGGTCCAGTATTTTTACATTGACTTATATTTTGTGTTATTAAACACATTTATTAAAATGATAATAAAAATGAAAATAAAATTACTTTAAAGGATGTGGATATTGATTACAAAAGAAAACAGATTTATTACACAAAGAATCGAACCATCTTTAGCTTTATTGAGACAAAGTATACACCAAAATGAGATTTGGATCGACGGACCAGATATGCCAACACTTAAACTGAAGATTGAGACTCAAAGACAATCTCAAGACATTATCTTACAAACTAAGTATTGGTTTTATCATTGGTATTGATATTTCTTAAAGGATTTTGTTGTTATCCAGAGTGTGGAACCAAGCTATCGACGGTTTATATTGTGGTAAAGAAGCTGAGGAATGGTTTTCAAAATATTTAAATAAACCAAATACTAAACTAATACAACACATACCTGAATGCGGTTTAAGAAATAGTAGTTTAGAAAGAAATGATAAAGTGATTCAATCAAACAAATACCCGGTCTGTGAAATAATTATAAAATATATTTTGATATATATATATATAATTGATAATAATTATGATTTAATAGATAACTTACCATGATGGATCACCTGTTCTTGTTATTAATCAAAATTCTATCACTAATTTAAACAATAAACTATCGAATGAATGTCAAGTGAGTTACAGAAACTTTAGACCAAACATTTTGATCACAGATTGTGAACCTCATGAAGAAGACAATTGGAAATATATGAAAATCAAAGACATTGAGTTTGTCGGTCTTAAGCCATGTGATAGATGTGTATTGACTACAATAAATCCAGACACTGGTATTAAAATGGATTCTGAACCTATCAACACTTTGAAAACGTATGTCATATTAAGTAATCTAAATTATATTTAAGTTATATTAATTATAGCAAGTTATCAATTTATTATTATATCAATTGTCACTTATTTTTTACAATTTTTAATATATTATTATAGAAAACCTATCAAATAAAATAACTTTTATATAGTCTATAATATAGAGTCTATATTAAGTAAAAAGTATATATTTTAAAGTTTTTGAGTGATATTCGATATACTGGTAATTATTAGTTGGAAAATTCTAATGCATTGAATTTCATTCAAATCATTACTTATTTACTGTACAGTAGTTTTAAAATCTTAGTTTTAATTCATATCACTTAACAATTTACTTATATATTATGATTTATAAATATATTAATACTGTATTATAGATATCGATTGGCTAATGAAAAAGTTCGCAAATATTACGGAACATCTCCTTTGTTTGGTATGAACTTCGCTCCAGAAAAAGAGGGACATATATATTGTGATGATATCATTGAAGCTGTCGTTAATCAAAATAATTAAACTTAAATTTATTGTTTTATTTAAATAAAACTTAACAAAAATAACAAAACAATTATTAACAATATTAGTTAACTTTTGAAAAAGTCATTTAAAAAATTAGAAATTGATTTAAATTTTTCTGATTTGTCGATTGTGTTGTGTTTATTAATAACATGTATTAAAGGGGTTCCCATTTCTATTGAATTATACAATTTGTCTAATGATTTCTTGTCTAAATCAGAGTCGACTTTGTAAGAGCTGTAAGGCGGAGGTTTGTTGCCGAGTCCTAGAGGACTGTGGGTGAAAATGGACATATGATACAACAAATACTCAGTCAGATACATGATGGCCGGTTGTATGCCATTAAATGTTATGCTAACATCACTACAACATTGAGTACCTTCTGGTTCAAGAAACAGACTGCTTCTCCAATAGGGATTAAAAATTGATATCATTCCCGGAATCAGTTGTTTTTCTGGTGGAAATGAGTGAAATCGTCCTCTATTTCTTGAGTCACGGGTATCAACTGGATTAGCTCCAAAATGACTTAAAATGATAGCCAGTGATACTTGAAAATTTGATGAAACACTTGGGATGCCTTTAATGTATGTTAAGTTGCAAACACTATAATTAGAAAAAACATTTTTGATGACCTGAGCGGCGCCTTTACTCAAGACAATACCCGCATCGGCCGAATTGTAAACTCCAGTAAAATAATGTTTGACAGCACGACCTAAATAATAGACATGACTAGAGTTAAGGGGTGCCACATATTGTCTCAGATTCTCTATCACTGCATATGTATCGTCGTATGCAATCAAAAGCCAATCAAATTGACCACAAAATTGATGCCAAGTAGTGATGAAAGAATAACAAAAAGACGAGTGACTACTTGTTGGCGGATATTTCATGA
Source organism: Oppia nitens (assembly GCF_028296485.1). Classification (NCBI taxonomy): domain Eukaryota; kingdom Metazoa; phylum Arthropoda; class Arachnida; order Sarcoptiformes; family Oppiidae; genus Oppia; species Oppia nitens. The sequence continues at coordinate 1,490,515 of NW_026533197.1, forward strand.
CTGGTATCTTGTGGTCTGAAAATGATCCGAAAAATATTACATCATTACAATGGTTAGCCCACGTGAGGCGCACCGCCTGAGAACCCTTTCTTGATTTGCTTAATACCAAACAAAGTACCCGAACTTTTTTGAACAGATATTCTGATTCAAGCATTACATTCCTCTGGTTTTTGTCCAATAATTCAAATTTGACGAACTCTTCTGAAAGAATTTGTCTTTTAATAGACTTTTGTTTTAACCAATCGTTATAATTAGTATCTTTAAGGCGACCATATATATGATTTTGATAACTCTGTACTTCAACTATGGTTTGCTCGTAATTCCTCCAAATGATTGCAATTATCATTCCCGAGACCACTGAACATAGTAGTGGTATAAGTTTAATCATTCCTCTACTTAGTAAAGTCATTGATAATTAGTTGAATTTGATTATCACTACCAGTAATCAAATGATATAAAACACTAAATTATAGTAATATTACATTTTTATTTAAACAATTTAATTTATTACAAAACTAAAATCACGCAAACAGTTGCATAGATAAAGGGATTTTAAAATGTTTTTAAAGTGTATATAAAAGAAGCATTCATTTTGATGAAAACTTGGTATTTGAGAGCAGTAAAACTTGTTTAAGACTACTATACCTACCATTGGTTGCAATATTATACTTGAAAATATTTAATACTAAGTTTAACTAAATTATCAAAAATACAATTTATTTAAAATTATAAAAATTAATTATATTTCAAAAAGACTTTTTAACTCTTTGTGGCAAAAGGCTGTCCTTTGCGTAATTAAATAATGACAACAAACCATATTTTTTTGCTCTCCGAGAAAAATAATGAGAAACGACATCACTTTCCTCTATAATATCAAATTATTAGATTAAATGTGAGAAAATGTATAGTAAGAGACAGTACCTGACAATAATGGTCGCGACTCTGCAACTGTCGGCAACACATTCTCATTGGCAGACAATGAGATGAAGAGTGCCTTAATATGATTTAATTATGTATTTAATTTGCATTTTATATACAATATATTTTAATATTCATAATACTGTACTTACAAATGGTATGAACCATAAACAAAGTGTAAAAAAAGCCAATACCTTTAAATTGATTAAAATAATTTTTATCATATATTGTATATAAAAAATGATAACATTTACTGAAATACCTGAGTAAACGGGTAATAGACGGTTGAAAAGTATGAAAATGCAAAATAATGGTTAACTAATAGAAGAACTAAAAAAGATAATCATTAGATATATTTATTATTATTATTATTATCATATCATAATCACAATCACTAACCAATTGATGATATAAATGGTACTGAAGTGAAGTTAAAATACGGGAAACTCCTTAAAAGTATTAAATACATGCAATGACTTAATAATCCCGTTATAATCAATGAGTTGGGAAACTCTTCAAACAGGAAAAGACATAAATATATTGAGAGAGTGGTCTGTAATCAAATATATCATACAATTAGTGATAAGTAATAAAATCAAATAAAATGATAAAAACTAAACCAAAATCATATATTTGATGACTTTTGCCGACACAACGCTATACTCTTCGACCAATTCGGCCAAATAATACAAACCCGAAGCTATCAAATTATAATCAATACATCATTTTTTTGTTAATACAAACATTACTTATTACTTACCGACGGATAGTATGATAAACATTAGTTGCACTGATGGCCAACATATCAGTAATCAAATTAATAAATTATCAAATCAAGTGTTTAATTCATTATCAAATGTAATCATTACCTAACAGTGCAAACCATGTGAGGACTACCAGAAACCACATGGATATCAACTAAACTCACATTAGTTGACATTCAAACTGTTTTCAAACATTCATTAAAATCGCTTTTAATATATGAATATTAAATAAAATATTATAAATTATAACAATTTATTAACAATTCATTCACTAATACGTTATATGTATTATATCTATCATATGGTTAACAGTGACGTCAATGTACAGTACAATACAGTGTATAGTATTAATACATTTAACTAACAAATTTGAAAGTTATTTTAATAATTAATATAATTGTTAACATTTTATTGTATAATACTTATTGTAAACATATATTATTTACTAATTATTTTGTCATTAATTTTAAATGTAATTTAATAAACTTAGTAAATATTAATTAATATAATTTTTTTTTTAAAAAACAATTCAATAGTTTTATGTTAAGTATAGCAACCAATAGATGTCTTAAGTATACAATTGAGTGCTTTATGTTTACATTGGATTACGTGTTATTTTGTTTACATTTTAATTATTCAATATTTTTAAGTAAATTGTAATTAACTGTTAAATTGTTTTTATTTATAAGTGTTTATTTATTAGACATTACAAATAAATCAATGAAATATTAATGTTAACTAATTGTAATTAAAACCATCAAATATTAACTAACGATTGATGAAATGGGAGCCAATATGAGTGCAAATCATAATCAACCAAATGGTAAATATATGACATTAATTGCAATTAATATTATATAATAATATAAATTAGTCTATTGTTAGATATAATTGTATATAATTTATACATTAACTAAACATAACTAAATCTGAGACGATATCTAACATAAAAAGTTATTATTTGATTTTTATGTGATATTATTATTCACACAGAGATTTTAATATTAAAATATTACTTTAATTTAAATTAATAATAAATTTTAATTTGATAGTTAAATGCAGGACTACTTTACAAGTCTGGGTAATGCAACGATAAATTGTTTATATAATATATACACTATATTATACATTACAGTAAATTTAATTCATTATAACATACATTAAATGCTGAAATACAGCGATAGCTTTCTATTGTTAAGAGTTTATTAATTGTTTGTATTTTATACTAATTTAGTTTTATTGATTGAATTATAATAATTCATTATAATTAGGTTCAGATTGAAAGGCATATATCAGGTTATGTAAAGCGGACAACACTAATATTGTCAGTAAAGTTTTTGGGGTAGAATTGTGGGTGGGGGGGGGCTCTGAGGGCTGTTAAAGTAACTTTAATTTTAGTGATTGTATAAATATATATATACTGTATATATCATTGTTTTTAAATAATTTAATTGCAATATCCAGACTATAATGAGACTTAAATGCAATATTAATATATGATGTGTTTTATATACAAATATATTTAAATAAGTTTGTAATTATGTAATTAAATAATTATGTAAAAATAAGTTTTCACTCTTTAACTATACAGTAATATAATAAATTACGGTAAGTAAACACTAAAACCTAAACTTATATTTTAGGTGAAAATTTTTTGATACATAGAAATATATAAAATGAGTAAATAGTGTGATTTATTATTAATAATTTGAGTTAAAGTAAATGTATTTAATAATTGTTATTAAACAATGCAATACAATGAATATATAATTTATAAAAATGCAAATTATTTATAATTATTTAAATTATTGGAAATTGAGTGTTGAAATCATGCTTTATGTATAATATACCTTAAGTAGTATATCGTAAAACTATTGTCAATTAATTTATTATTATTATCAGTTAATTTATATTAACTATAGATATATTATATTTAAATGTTTAAGAAATTAGAAATTACATCAAATTATGTCACACAAAAGATTCACAAATAATTTTATTGTTATATATATATATACAAAATATAAGCAAAAGTGTGGGGTAAAGGCATTATACCTCCACTTTGTTGACATTGAAAATAAAGACAAATTAAAATTTCACAAAATAATTGCTAATTAATTTTTTACTATAATTTTATAACTTATTTGAATCAAATTATTTACTTTACAATACTGTATAACAATTATATAACGTTAATTATTTTTATATTAAATACTTTTTATAAATTCATATATTAGTCCAAAAATGTAGTCCAAATATATTGTTATATACTGTATTTATTATACAAACTTGTCCGACCCTTAAACATATACATTATATATACTGTACTGTATATAAATTTATATACTGTATTAATATTATGCATAATACCGTATAATATAAAATATAATTTTAGGATTTTTTGCGAATAATTTCATTAAGTGAATGTTGGTAAAAGTTGTATTAATTTATAATATAATTAAAAATAATTAAAAGATATTTAATTAGCAAACAATTTTTGATCATTTATATTGGTAAGAATTATGGAAATTTTTTATTAATAATTGATTTAAAGTATACTCAAAAAGGATATTAATACCAAAATAATTATATAAATTGATTATTTTATGGAAAGATATTCTTTAACATAATTTGTTTCTTTTATTGTTCATAAAATAAAAACTTAATATTAATTATAAATTTTATATAATTGTTTTAATAAGTATTGGTTAACTCCTTTGAACAAATAAGTTCATTCAATTAATTAACTCATTAGTCATTACTTTTTTCACACAATCACTAACTAACTAATACAGTATACTATTGATTAGATTGAAAATTATAAGTTAATTAAATTAAATCCTTTATATATTTTTAAGGTTAATTACTAACAAATAGTTTTTGGTGAACTTTTTAGTATTTTTAAATACATTTTACAAAATAATAATAACTGTTGAGAAAAATATGATGAATATTGAGTATTTACTAATAAGAAAAATGTATTGATTGTGTATAATATTATTAATAAACTTATTGTGTTATATGTTTATATCGACAAATTAGATGATGTGTACAATATGTGAAATGTTTAATAAGTACAATGAATAGTATAGTTATAACTTATAAGGCATAGGATGTGAGTTAAACTTATATGTGTTACGATTGGATCTCAAAGTTTGAATATATGAATAGTTTGACAGGAAATGTATGTCCGGATGAGGAGATGGGGAACTTTGAAGTTAGGCTTAATTTAGTATTCAATTTTGTTTGTTGAATATGTATAGTGTTGTTAGCTTTTTAGTCTAAGCACTCGTATAGGTCCTACAGGTACTGGTCTTGTATCGCGTGTCTGACACGCGTCACACGTGCCACACGTCTGGCTCTTTAGAATTACAACTAAACAGCAGATGTTAAATGATGTCAATTATAGTTAGCTTTACTTTATTCAGCAAACAATGCTTTAGACTAACAGTTGGTCCAAACTTTGCATCTGTCTTAGCATTTGCTTCATCTGCCTCTCCATATCATAAACTATACTACTATACACTGTATAACCAAATCATAATACAATCTTTTATACATTATATTCTCTATATTTATCACTACATATTAGTACTATAGTATACAGTACTAGAGTATATATACTCTATATATTAAGTTAATATATTATTATAAATTTAATACAATTTTAATAACTTTTAGAGCAAATCATGAAAATTAGTTATTTATTTTGTTTTATATTATTTCCTAAATTATTATACAGTATTTAAACATTTTTATATTTACAATATATTGCTCCAATAAGTAAAATCATTACCTATAACTTAATACAGTATATAATATTATTATTAGTTATTTGATTGAAAAATTATATGCTTATATGTATAGAATTTATAGAATATATGGAGAATTAATATTGAAAATTATCATATGATATGATATCTGATTGAATTATATAATTCATTTTACTTTTTTGCATTTAATCTTAATTATATTTGATAGCATTTGAAAGTAAATGCTATATTTTTAAAAGTCCAAACATACATATGGTATATGATTTACAATAAGTCGGAATAAATAATAGTAAGGGATATGCGTTAGCTTTAGACTGTATTTTCATTTACATGTTAAGGACATCCCATCACAGGTGTGGGCACTCGACTCGCAAACAGTGTTATAATAGTAGTGTATTTGAGAGAGTGTTCATTCATTTGTCGATAAGCTTTGGTCGCAGAAAGTTATATACGTTTATGGTTTGACTGTTTCACTATAATATATAAGTATTTATAAGTATATAATAATATTAATAACTGTAAACTACTATCACTTAAATATTATTTTGTGAATAAAAAATAAATTGAATTATTTTATAATTTGTTAATAAAGTAATAATAATAAGTGATATAATACTGTATATCTTTGATGAATTTTTATTGACTAGTGTTGAGACAATTGTTAATAGTATTCAAACGAGACTTTTTTGTTTGTGTGTCTCATTTGAAGTAAACGAAGAATTGGTAAAAAGCGGTGAATCACTTGAGTTGATATTTGTCGGTAACAATCATAACAGCACAGGGATGTGGACAACTCCCTTCCCATCCTTATAGACGACTTCCGCTTCTTTTTAAGTATCTGACCCGTCCTTCCCGTACTACTAATTCATTGAAAAGTCAAAAGAGCTAAATATACAGCAATACGATGGGTGTGTGACTTCCGCTTAGACATTGATTTCAATAGCAGTGCTCTATTGCTGGCCTATTGCTTGGGTGCACCCAATCTGCGATATATATATATACCCAACAGTTCTCACAAAACTGAAGGACAGTAGACTTTGTGTGTCGAATAACTCAACGACTCATATATTTGTGTTATATTTATAATTAATTTTTCGTTAATCAAAACAATATGAAAATATTAAAGAGAATTAAAAGAATTGGTATGTTTTGTAAAACTATTTAATTTACTATAATTTTTATTTTTTTTATTATAATTATTATTATTTTATTAATAATATAAATTGATTCAAATATTTATTTTCTATACTACACTACATTAAATATGTCATGATTTTTTGTACTAATAATAATTTATATATTATCATATAATTATAGTATTTTACTAATATATTTATATATTAAAGTTAGTAATTTTGGTAAATTTATATTTATTTATTGAATAAATTAAAAGTTGTCTACGAAAATCAATCGATATGTTTTTGTGTACTATTTGTGATTTATAAAATATGAAATTATTAATGTTTTTATCAGTATTTTTTCATTACATTTAATTATAACATCTTTAAATATAAGCACAAAATCATTTACAAACAAATAAAAAATTAATACTATTTATTATATGATGAAACAATCGTATAATAAAATGTATTAATTTTTTGTTTGTTTGTAAATGATTTTGTGTTTATAATAATATAATATGAATAAGTGACTAAAATCAGAAATATTGTATTAATATTGTATTAAAGTTTATTTTATACACATATAAGAAATTGATATATTTTGATGAATCATTTGACATGAAATTTGTGAATAATAATAATAATAACTATATTATCTATATGTTTGAACAGCTTGTTCACCGAAACTGCGAGGACATCATGAGTCGGGAACAAACAATTTACCGCCCATTTTGTTTCACTCGATTCACGGCGAGAACGTCCGTATTTCTCCTGACTGTACAGTCGCTCAAAGAAGTGATAGCTTCTGCAAAGGCATTTGCTTCAGCAACCGTCCCATTCGTGTCAATGAAAGAGTTTGCATAAAATTTAAAGACATTTCTCAGAGCTGGAGTGGAGCCATACGTTTCGGATTTACATCTAATGATCCCTTAACTTATAGATCAAGTTTACCAAAGTATGTCTGTCCAGACTTAACCAATAAACCGGGCAATTGGGCCAAAGCTTTGGGTGAAAGATTTGCTGTTAAAGACTATATATTATACTTCTATTACAATGAATTGGGTGACGTTCACTATGGCATCAATGGTGAAGAAAGAGGAATTTTCTTCAGTGGTGTTTCTTCCAACTGTTCTCTTTGGGCACTCATTGACATATATGGTAATACTGTTGAGATTGAATCGGTTGATCCTCGACAGCAGATTAGTTGTCGTCGCAATAGCCTTGAAGTCGATACAATTATTCCAAGTCTTTCAACGATTGATATTAATCGAGAAAATCGGGAACCATTGCCTCAGGTTTACAGAGACACTCATTTTCAGTCCTTTCCATTTCATAAAACAAAAGGATGTAATATTAGACTATCAAATGACAGGTGAGACTGAATGACAATCATTTATAACTATTTTTTACTAAATTATTATTTTAAAAAACAGATGTATAGCTGAACGAAATAATAGCCATTATTGTCAGGGATATGTATTCTCTGAAAGGCCATTAAGATTGGGTCAAAAAATGGTTCTTCAAGTGTTACAAACCGATGAATTATATGCCGGAAGTTTAGCCTTTGGGTTAACAACATGTGACCCATCGACTATCAATAGCAATGATTTGCCTGAAGATCCACACCTATTACTCGACAGATCTGAATATTGGGTTGTTGTCAAAGATGTAGCAAATGCTCCTCAAGCTGGTGATGAACTGGCCATCAGAATGACCCAAAATGGTGAAGTCCAGCTCATGAAGAATAGACAACCGGTTCACACACTAATGCACGTCGACTCCACTCAAACAATGTGGCCTTTCTTTGATCTCTACGGCAGTACTATTAAAATGAAAGTTTTGGGTATGTTTTGAATAAATAATTAGTTTAAATCATTTTTCTTATTTAATAAATATATTTAAATTATAGGCATTTGTGATAACGAAACGCCTGAAAACATTGGAAATTCGGCTCAAGTCTGTAATTCACGAAATAATCAACAAATGAGTCGATCTCTTAATACAAACAATAATAATAATAGCAGTAATTTAACTGTAAGAATGCCTAACAATTCTCCCAAATTGACGAATACTAATAATAATAGCAATTCTGGTATGTTTTAAAAATAATCAATAAATTGAATTAAAATTAATAAATTTTAAACTTTATTATTAATAGACTCATTGAATGCAATTGGCAATGAGTGCAATGTTTGCTATGAACAGACAATCAATAGTGTACTTTACACGTGTGGACACGTGTGTATGTGCTATGAATGTGCAGTCAAACAATGGCGAGGACCCGGACAGTGCCCCATATGTAGAGCCACTATCAGAGATGTCATCCGAACCTATTGGTCTTAATTGTTTGCTTATCTCTCAACACTATTCAATCAAATTTTATCAATTTATAAGTTGTGCTTCGAGTCAATAATAATAATAATAATATCTATTTAATTGTTTTATACATTAATTTCATAAATAGAGTTTTTCTTTAAAGAAATTATAATTTTAATATACTATATATTGTTCGCACGTTTTAAGCTTTGTTTTTATTGCTAGTCATTTGTCACAACATTTATTATAAAAATATTTTAATGACAGTTATAAATCTCATTTAATTAAATATTGTTTATATGCTATAATGTGACAAAAATGTTACAATATATTTAAAAAATGATTTATTGAATAAAATCTTTAACATATAAATTGAATAAATTATTATTTGTAAACAAATTGTCTTTTTTGTTTAATTATTATAATTATAATATTTATATTATCAATAATTATTAATTTAGATTAAACAAACAACTATTGGTTCCGATGTTAGACAAAATGGCTAATCCGGAGTTTACGCACATTAAAAAAAATTGATTTTTTTCAACAGATAATTGTTAATTATGATCTAAAAAACATATATCCATCAAAATTATTGCGCGGAAACACCTAAAACCTAACTAAAATCTAATCTAAATACCTGAGCTCTCATAACATAATTCTACACTAATTATAAATAAAATAATATTAAACAAACATAAAGCGCGTGAATATAATTAACATTTATAACATTGATAATAAAATAGTATTATTGTCATTTCTTTAAAATACTTTTAAAAACACTAGTTGTCCACGCGGAACATATAACCATCTAATTTTATAGAATTTATAAATTAATTGAACCACAATAATAATGATTTTAAAACATAAATCGAATATATGAATGTTATTTAACGTGACAAACACTGATTCCGTAACCCAAGTACTGTATAGATTAGGTTAGGTTACCATTGAAAATTAGGTTAGGTTGCGGTTCGAACACCAGGTTAGGTAACGCGACAAACACTGATTCCGTAACCCAAGTACTGTATAGATTAGGTTAGGTTACCATTGAAAATTAGGTTAGGTTGCGGTTCGAACACCAGGTTAGGTAACCATTGAATAGGTTACCATTGAAAATTAGGTTAGGTTACTGATCGAACACAGGATAGGTAACGCGACAAACACTGATTCGGTAACCCTAGTACTGTATAGATTAGGTTAGGTTAGGTTCAAAATTGAAATAACATTGCTTTAAATTAAAATTGAAAATATATCAATAATTTTTTTGGTTTGTATTAAAATATTGTTTTTGGGGAAATGTGACAGACATACAAAAATCCAGATTATTATCTTAAAGTATTATCTTGATAGTCATTGACAACAATATTATTTTATTAGTTATTATAAATGTTTATATAGATCTCGCGCTTTACAATTGATTAATATTAACTTTTTTATAATTAGTGTATAATTATGTTATGAGAGCTTAGGTATTTAAATTAGATTTTAGTTGGGATTTAGGTGTTTCCGCGCAATAATTTTGATGGATATATGTTTATTAGGTACTAATTAACTAATTTCTGTTAAAAAAAATCAATTTTTTCTAATGTGCGTAAACTCCGTATAGGCCGACAAAATATTGGATTTTTAATTTTGGATACAAATAAGGGATCACTTTTAGAGATTGATATTTTTATAATTTTGATGTAATTCTCCCATTTATTACATTTTAGTTATATTACCGTTTATTTTAATGTTTAGTTTATTAAACAATTACTATATATAGAGTATTTATATGTATTTATAAGATTTGAATTTGTATAGACATGATAATCATCATAATATAAATTTAATACATAATAAAATAGTACATATCATACATACATTCATAACTTATATAAATATAATCGTAAATTTAAAATTAGTTATTATAAGTATTTATATTTCACAAAATATTTCCGTACACTTTCTTCAAATCAATTTTTTTAAAAAGTAAAAATATATATAAATATTGAATAATCTGAATAAATATATAATACTCTGTAATCTAAATTTTAAATTAAGAAAAAAATATTAAAGTTTATTAGAAATAAATCTAATATATTTTGGGGAACGTAATTATTCTCTCTCTCTCTCACCTGACTCTCACCTCTCTCTCTATTATTGTATTCATATCCCTATCCGCCCAACACTTTCATTCTTTTTCTTACACAATAATACTGTACATTGTTTTTCGTTTAATCAATAAATTGTTTGCTAATTAACTCTTGTGTCCATCGATTGTCATATCTTGTAATCGCTATCATCGGTCAACACACGCAAAGCAATACATAGCGACCGCAACCGCTATATTGGTGACCCAAACCAGTGATCTTCACCGCCGATGACCTATTGATTACAATACACGTGTTTTCATCGATTTGTTGTCTTATCGCCGATATTATCATCAAATCATCGCTTCTGTCGCCGCAATCAACTCAACAAAAGTCAACAAAAGTTTTGTCATCACCTGTTGTCGCAAACAATGCCAGACACCGAAACAACAACTACAACAACAACGAATGTGGACTCAGTGGCCGTAAGGCCTCCGCCGTTCTATGATTCGAATCCTGCGCTATGGTTCGGACTTCTGGAGGGCCAGTTCGCCGCCAATCGTATCTCTAGCGATGCCGTAAAGTACGGAAGCGTTTTATCGGCACTCACTGTTAGCCAATCAACTGAAGTGATGGATATCATTACTGATCCGCCGGCAAACGACAAATACAAGACAATAAAGGACGCACTCATCAGTCGATTATCAACAAGTAATGCAAGAACGACTGGAACAACTGATCGATCGCGAAGAACTCGGAGATCGCAAACCATCTCAACTGTTCCGCCGCCTCCGCCAATTGGCCGGTACCAGCGTTACTGACGATGCACTGAACATTATGAAACATTATGGATGCGACGACTACCTAACGATACACAGAAGATACTAAAGTCCTCAAGAGAACAACTTAACACACTGGCCGATATTGCCGATGAAATACACGATACGTATCAATCGGCACACGTATCAGCAGTATCTACCGAAACAGAGGCATTACGTAAACAAATAGATGCTCTTACCAAACAAATCGCTCAATTGTCATCCAATAGATCTCGTGATCACAGCAGATCTCGATCTCAAAGACGTGGCCGATCCAACAGTCGCAATCTCGAAGACAATGGCAAGTGTTGGTATCACAACCGATTTGGCAATAAAGCAACGAAGTGTACGAAGCCCTGCAACTACAATGAGGGAAACGCGAACGGGAATCAATAGCGACGGCAACTGATTCCCACAACAAAAGCCTTCGTCTGTTTGTTACCGATAAGGTCACAAAAATATTTCTCATCGATACGGGTGCTGATGTCTCAGTATTCCCGAACTCGAAGCTATGTCGTAGGCGCGTTTGCCGCCAACGGTACACCTATTAAGACGTATGGCTCACATTATCTAAACCTGGATCTCGGACTTCGCCGCGCTTTTAATTGGAAGTTCATTGTTGCAGACGTATCAACACCTATAATTGGTGCCGACTTTCTCGCACACTTCGGGATAGCACCTGATCTTCGACACAAGCGCTTACTCGACTGTATAACTGGTCTCAAAGTGTTTGGACGCATTCAAGTCGTCGACATACCGACTATTAGGACAGTCACCGGTGACACACCTTATCATCGACTTCTCGAAAAATATACAGTAATTACTCGCCCGTCAGCAACAATGAAGCCTAGACTCCACAACACTGTACATCACATCATAACAACTGATGGACCACCTGTTAGTAGTGACCGCCGACGACTGGTTGGCGATAAATACAATTACGCTAAACGTGAATTCGAGTCACTGGTATCTCAAGGCATCTGTCGTCCATCATCTAGCAACTGGTCCTCACCTCTTCATATGGTCCCTAAGAAGGACAATGAATGGCGACCGTGTGGTGACTACAGGTCTCTCAACGCGCGTACAATACCCGACAAATATCCAGTGCCTCACATCGAAGATTTCACTCATAATCTCGCCGGTTGTCGCGCCTTCTCAAACATCCATTTGGTTAAAGCCTACCATCAGATACCTATTGCACCAGAAGACGTACCCAAGACAGCTGTGAAGACACCATTCGGTTTATACGAATACTTATACATGTCTTTCGGTCTCTGTAACGCTGCACAGACTTTTCAACGGTTTATTGACGAAGTAATCCGTGGTCTCGATTTTTGTTTCGCATACATTGATGGCATACTCATCGCATCTAAAGACGAAACTCAACACTTGGACCACTTACGACAGTTGTTCACTCGACTCAAAGATTATGGAGTAGTGATCAATGTCGGCAAATGTGAATTTGGCGCCTCTGATGTCAAATTTCTCGGTTACGTTGTCGATCATACAGGAACTCGTCCACAACCAGAAAAAGTCGCATCTATTCTATCGTTTCCTCAACCGAAGACTACTCAAGAACTCAGACGTTTCTTAGGTATTGCAAACTTTTACCGAAGATTCGTACCGAACGCCGCAACTATTCAGGCACCGATGAACACATATCTTTCCGGAGCCAAGAATGATGTCATTAATTGGACTGAAGAAGCAATCAATGCTTTTGAGTCTTTGAAGACAGCCATCGCTAATGCCACTCTATTAACACATCCATTGACCGGCGCGACGCTATCACTAATGGTCGACGCATCCAACGGTGAAATCGGAGCATCAGTGCAACAACTTGTGGACAGCGATTGGCAACCAATTGCTTTCTTTTCTCGAAAGCTCACAGACAAGCAAATTACGTGGTCCGCCTATGATAAGGAACTATTGGCCGCATACGAATCGGTGAAGAAATTTCGCTATCTTCTCGAAGGCCGAGTGTTTATACTGTACACCGATCACAAGCCACTGACTTATGCTTTTAAACAAAAGCCAGAGAAAGCAGGTCCACGACAAATGCGTCAATTGGACTATATATCGCAATTCACTGCTGATATTCGCCACATTTCGGGTAAAGACAATGTTGTCGCCGATTCGATGTCTCGCATAGAAACCATCGCTCAAGAGGTCGATTACGAAGCTTTAGCTAAAGAGCAAGAAGTCGATACTGAACTCAACGACATCATCGCTTCAAAGACATCACTATCACTCAAACTTGTGTCACTACCGCACAGTACATCAAAACTATGGTGTGATTTATCTACAAGCACTGCCCGACCGTTTATCACTAAAAACTACCGACAAATTGCTATACAATCATTGCATTCACTGTCACATCCCGGAGCTAAAGCAACAACAAAACTAATCAAACGAGCGTTCATATGGCCAAACATTGAGTCTGATTGTAAACAATATGTCCGCAACTGCATCGAGTGTCAACGTTCAAAAATAACCAGACATGTGTCAACACCGATTGGCTCATATTCACTGCCATCGCAACGCTTTGAACACATACATATTGATATCGTTGGCCCACTACCACCATCAAACGGATACACTTACTGTCTAACGATTATTGATCGTTTCACTCGTTGGCCCGAAGCACTACCGATGATAGACATAACTGCTGAGACAGTTGCCCGAACACTGATCAGTGGTTGGATATCAAGATTTGGGTGTACCATTACGTATAACTTCAGACCAAGGCCGGCAGTTTGAATCGAATTTATTGCGATCTCTCACTCAACTGCTGGGAACCAAACGGATCCGAACAACTAGTTATCATCCGGCAGCTAATGGTCTCGTTGAACGTTTTCACCGTCAACTCAAAGCATCAATCAAGTGTCATAATAGCGAGAAATTTCTGATTTACTACCGATTGTACTCTTAGGCATACGGAACGCATACAAAGAGGATCTCAACGCGACATCAGCTGAACTTGTATACGGCCAGCACCTGCGATTGCCCGGCGAATTCTTCAGCAACACTGACGACACGTCAATTGAATCATCTGATTTCGCCGTTCAAATACGTCAACACATGCGTGAACTCCGCCCGATGTCTGTTCAAAGACATGGCGAGCGCCGAACATTCGTATTTAACGATCTACGCAACTGCTCTCATGTATTCTTAAGACATGATGCTGTCCGTCGACCACTACAAGCACCATATGATGGCCCATATCAAGTACTCATCCGCACAGACAAGACGTTCGACATCGACATTAATGGTCGCAAGTCTACTGTATCTATCGATCGACTCAAGCCAATCCAAGCACCGGTCGAACCTACACATCAACAGACAAGTCATACAGTACCGGATTCCGACAATCAAAGCACTTCATCAGCACCTCAACCATTGACAACTCGAACGTCGCGTTCGAATCAATACTAACCCGGATTTTCGTTACTTCTAGTCGTGGCCAAGCCACTTCGGGGGGAGTACTTTGGGGAACGTAATTATTCTCTCTCTCTCTCACCTGACTCACCTCTCTCTCTATTATTGTATTCATATCCCTATCCGCCCAACACTTTCATTCTTTTTCTTACACAATAATACTGTACATTGTTTTTCGTTTAATAATAAATTGTTTGTTAATTAACTCTTGTGTCCATCGATTGTCATCTCTTGTAATCGCTATCATCGGTCAACACACGCAAAGCAATACATAGCGACCGCAACCGCTATAATATAATATAATATAAAAGCTGATTATTATTATTAAATAGAATTTAATTAATTTTATAATTACTATAAAATCAGTTGCAAATGCTAAGCCTAGCATTGTCACAACAACTCCTGAATGACATTAATAAAATACATACAAAACATACAAAAATACGTTAATATTTAATGACTTTCAAATAACCTTCAAATGATATAATTGGTGGAAAATACCAAAGAGGATAAAATATACTCATATATTGTAAATATATATAATTATTGAATTGACTTTTATTATATTTATAGTGATAGCTCTTTACAAATAATGCTGATTTCAATAGATGTCAACTTAAACAACACAATTGGCACTAAATGACAATTAAGGAAAATATATCACTTTTTCGGCAAAAGTGGTATTAAGGTCTGGGCTCGAACCCGGGTTTTTAGATCAATAAGCATTAACATCACTAAAACTCTCTTTTGTAGAAATTGAATGTTTTTGGATTATTTCTATGAATTTCTATATCATATAACTTCAATACTATTTCTAAATTATTACATTGTTTCTTAAAAGTTTAAATATTAATTTCAGATTTTTAAGTTTTATTTACATCACCATTCGATATATAAATTTAAAATATTAAAAATGATTGACAGAGACACAGACAGACAGATACACACACACACAACGATACAAAACACTTCAAAATTTTGTTTTTTTTGTGTAAAAATGTAATGAAAAAAAATTAATTTTATTTATAATTTTTTAATATAATTTTGTAGTTAATTATAATTTATTTTTTAAAATATGAATTAAAATGTGGCAAAAATTATTAAAATCAGGATTTAGTAATATTTTTTATGATTTATGAATTTTTTGGTGGCTTTTTATTATATTTTCTCTTTTCAATTGTATATATGAATTGCAATAATAATTTGTAATTATTTCAAAATTTAACTGAAATTTTCAACACTAATAATACATATGATATAAAATAATAAACAGTCAATAAATTTATTAATAAATATATTGAAATTTTTGTTATAAATTGTTAGTAAATACAGTATTAAATCAATTAATTTAATTGAATTTTATTAATATATTAAAAATAATAACCGATTGAAACAAATGTCAATATCATTGGCCAAAACGTTTGCATCAGTTTTGTCACGAAATGTCACAAAAGTAATGATCAAATGACTTGATTTATAAATTGATTAATTGATTGATTGGTTTAAATGACAGACATATCGATGTCCACTCTCGATGGTCAACACATCCGTACGTTATATGACAACGAGTGGTCAAAAATGGCAGAAAGTTGACGTCAAAGAAATTGATCCGAAGACTGAATCCAAAGTCAAGTGTACTCTAATCCCTGGCGATGGTGTCGGACCTGAACTCATGATTTCTGTCAGAGAAATATTCTCCGCTATTGGAGTTCCCATTGAATTTGAAGAACTGTTTCTTAGGTTTGTTGATAATTAAATGACTTTATATATCATCTGATAATTGAGTCGATGATTGATCGCTGCAATAGTGAGATCTATCCGTCGCTATCAGTTCCCGTCGATACAGTGATTGATTCATTGCAGAGGAATGGCATTGCTTTGAAAGGTATTTTGTCGACACCTTTCAGTTCAAGTGGTGGAGAATTGCAATCATTGAATATGAAGATTAGGAAACAATTGGATTTGTTTGCAAATGTGGTTCACGTGAAGAGTTTGCCCGGAATTAAGACTCGATATGAAAATCTGGATTTCTATGTGATTCGGGAACAAACAGAAGGCGAGTACAGCGCTCTCGAGCACGAGTCGGTGCCCGGAGTTATTGAATGTATTAAGATTGTCACCGAAGAAAAATCTACACGAATCGCCAAATTTGCTTTTGATTACGCAACTAAACATCACCGCAAACGGGTCACTGTTGTCCATAAGGCAAACATTATGAAGTTAGGTGACGGACTTTTTCTCAACACTTGTCAACAAATTTCACAATTGTATCCAAATATTGAGTTTGAATCTATGATTATCGATAACACGTGTATGCAATTGGTCTCAAATCCCAATCGTTTTGATGTTATGGTTAGACTACTTATCATTTGTAAAACTTATTACTTATGTACAGTAATTGTTGTTTAGGTTATGCCTAATCTTTATGGCAATATAATTGATAACTTGGCCTCAGGATTGGTTGGCGGTGCCGGTATAGTTCCCGGAGCAAGTTATAGTTCTGATTGTGTTATTTACGAACCGGGAGCTCGACATACGTTTGGAGAGGCTGTCGGCAAGAATATTGCAAACCCGACGGCTATGTTATTGTGTGCAATCAAAATGTTACGACACGTGAATCTTCATGAATACGCCAATCAAATTCAAAACTCATTGGAAAAAGTGATCGCTTCGGGAAAAGTGAGAACAAGAGATCTCGGAGGATATGCGTCGACTACTGAATTCACACACGCAGTCATTTCAAGCATGACTTAAATTTTGTTTTATTATTTATTTTTAGGTTTTAATTTTAAAAATAAGTTAATTAAGAAATTATAAATTGTTAAATTAAATAATATATTAATAGATAAATAGAGAAACAAATTTTTAGAAAATTTTAAGTCTCTTAAAAAGTTATTCACTTTTTGTTTGCTTTGATGTTCTTAACGGCCCACTCGAGCCCATCCTATATTAAATTGATTGTTAATTAATTAAATGACAAATTATAATATTAACAAACTTTGAGTCCTTCAGCGGATATGGCAGAACAGGGTTGTATTTGCCACGTCCTGTCCCTTATTGCCATCAAATGTAGACCTTCTGCCAGTTCACTAGCGGGCGATGCGTTGAATAAGTCTTGTTTGTTGGCGTAAACCAATAGAGGAACTCCTATTAACTTCTCTTCACTTAAAAGTTCACTTAATTCCTAAATACGACTTTAATATATAAATATTTACTAAAAACAAATTGATATTTATTTGTGAATACCACTGATGTTTCTTCAAATCTTTTTTTATCAGCGCTATCGATGACATAAATCTAATTACCGGTAATTTAATATAAGAAAATACAGTATAATTATTGAGAGAATCGAGTATATAGTAGACATAGTTTTGAATGCAATAAAACTGTTTATTACGAGAACATCGGTGTTGTCGAAGTAGTTCCTCCAATACGGTCTTATCTTACGTTGTCCTCCGATATCCCAAACATTTAATTTAAATCCAGGCGTTTGAACACTTTTTATGTTAAAACCCTATATTTATAGCTATATAATCGATGTTTGATTTTTATCTCAATTGTTCACAGAATACCTGAGTTGGAGTGATATGAGTGACGTCCTCTGAGGCCAACTTCTTGAGAATTGTCGTCTTCCCTGCCTTTGGAATAAATAAGAGTTATTACATGCATTCAAATAATATGAAGACTGACATTGTCGAGACCCAACAGAAGAATTCGCAATTCTCTATTTGGTGTGGCTTTCAGTTTCTTTATCAGTGCTAACAATCCCTTATAAAAGAAATTAATTATTATTAACAAATTATCATTAGATTTATCCTAATTTACCATAATTTCAATCAAACAAATAAGTGATTCATAAAATATTGATCGTTTTGATGACTTATTATATATTTATTTGCGATTCTTATTGAATGCATTTGTTGTAAATTTAATGTCAAATAAGTTTCAATTGTCGCCAACGGTTACCACAACTGAATAACAAACATACTGTTAGTCTAAGTATTGAACTAATGTTATAATACTCTTCATAATTAGCTTTTATTTAGGATAAAGACATTTATTTAATAAATAATTAAATATACAAAAACAATATTCAACGTAAAAACAGTTATTACATTAAAATTTTCAAATTATAATATTGATAAAAAATATTAATTACAATATGTATTACAAATGTTTTATATACAAATTTTGAGAAATATATTCTTAAAATAATTTTGGAAACTAATTATAACTTATACATTATTTTTGATTGCTTTTAAAGCAAAATTGGATTTATATTATTAGAGGATTACAAAACAGTAAAAGAAAATAGCCTAACATTTTATTTACAGGCACTTAATAATCGTTAAAATTAAATACCTATAAATTTTTTAAAACTTATTTTTTAGTCAGAATTCAAATAAGATTTCATTTCAATGTAAGATAAAGGATTCAATAAATAATTAACTGATAATACAGTATAAACAAAACAATTATTTCTATATATACTGTTTATATGATATAAATTTATAACTTACCGGTAATATATATATTGATATTAATAATAAAACACATATGACATTACTTTTTAAAAATATAATTATTATACAATAATCATGAAATGTGTTCAAATATCTTCTATTGTACGGTAATATTATGGAAAATTCAAATCATAGTATTGTATTAATACACTAAATAGTTATTAAATATTGTATGGCTAATCATTGAATAACTACTTTATATATTAACTTTATATATAAATAATTGATTGAATTGTCATTAAATGGTACGACGAACCAGAATCGTATAACCAATGCCAGCGCCAAGAATTAAAGACAAAATATTTGTCAATAAGAGTATAGACAGAACTTCTTTGGAGAAAATGCCTCTTCTTATAGCCCATTGACGTAAACTCATCCGACTTTTCCTCAGCGGTTGTATTTCATTGAAACCCCATTCCCTATGATATGTCATTAGATTATTATTAGATCAATAAATTAAATGCAATCAATACTTAGGCAATTGATCTCTTGTACTCCAATCCCAAATCCAATCTGTACTCAATTGACGACTTCTCCCAAAATTTTCAACCTTTGATAAGCAAATAATTCAAAAATAAAATATTAATTTATAATAAATACTATATAAATGTTATCAATACTTTTTGAAGAATGGAATCGTTTGGTGACAACGACTCGATGGCAAAGACAGGGCTGTGAGCACTCTTTGGGCTAATGCTATGCGAATTGCGAGCGCTTCCAGTGAGTGAAGACTCATTGCTCTCTTTCTGTGCCTCCCATAAGAGTCTTTCCAAACTCTGAAATGTATTTAAACCCGTTGTCCTTCCTATCAAATGAACCGGTGATGTCAACTGTTGACAACTGTTCACTTCAACCCAAGACTCTATTAATTGGTAATTATTTCAATCAAACCTTTTACTTAATAGTCAGACAAAACAATTCACTAATTATTAATTTTATATTAAAAAATAAAATATTAAAACTATCAATGTTTTTAGCAACTACTAGTAAAAAAATAATTAAAATGTATCAAATTATTTGTTAATAAATATAAAATGCAATATATTTCAATATATTAGCATGCAACATTTTCTAATTAAAACAATATACTGTTTATTATGAATTTTTCATAATATAATCATTTATCAAATTTATATTATATAACTTTGCATTAAATACTAAAACCATATGTAATTTATTACATGTTTATATCTGGCTGTCATATGACTTAAATTATACATTATTTCAATAGTCATCACTAATTTAATTTTTAAACAGTTTTTCAGTTAATAAACTTTTGCAAAACTTTATTACTATAATATGTAAAATAATGTGTAATAAAAAACCAGTCTTTTAAAGTACAAAATAAATCTAATATAAAACAAATACATATAATATAATTAATAACTTAAACGGTGTTATATTGGCTTAAAATTAATACTTATATATATTATAGTTTTTCATTTATATTAAGTCACAAAATAACCAAAATTAGTAATTAAATCCAAACTTGGGCCGCAATACACTTTTATAATCGGGAATTCATAGTTAAACACTCATATGTTTTCTATGTATTCTCAATATAGATACCCGATTAGAAAAGTGTATTTCGGACAATTGGACAAAAATCAATTATAAATTTTTATTATTTTGTGATTATATATATGTTAATAATTTGATGTGCAATAAACAATTACTTTATTAAATCAATAACTATTAATTTTAAACACAATTAAAAAATTATCATTCTTTTTGCACTTATCTTTATATATTATAGTTTTTCATTTAAAAGCAAATTAGAAAAAAAGTTAAACATTGAAAACATGGATACAATTAAACACTTATTATTTGACAATTCAATTGATATATTATATAATAAAATGTCAATAAATTGTATTTAATAACAATATTTGACTTAATTATCATAATAGCAGTCATTATACAAATATAGTGACTCTTTGGCCGTAATATCACTATATTTGTCATATAATGAGTTAATGCGTAGTTTAGTCATCACTTCATTTCATGTCATTGTCAACACTTCTACACTTCAACTATCACTCTGTACTCAACTGTCATCTCTTAAGTCACTCTGTGGTCAATACAATCAAATCACTTCAAGATATCTAATTAATTGCCATTTATTGATAGCAAAGTCAATAACAATAGACATATCGTTTGACTTATGTATACATTTAATCACTATTTGAATCTTAAAGACATAAATGAATAACACTTACCATTGAGTGACTCTTGAGTGAAACTTCTTGGAGTGGATGTCATGATTGCAGTGATGTCCACAACTGACACAATATATGTATTACATTAAGACATCACTCAAACTGATTGCCAGTCATTCACCACAACAACAATGAGATCATTGATTGTCACACATATAGTGACATCTATTGTATAATAATATTATATATTTGTGTCAAACCTTGTATTCAGTGTTTAATTAAATCAATGTCTAAAAGTAGAGTTCAATTAAATTATTTAGCAGTCATTATAATTTATAACCACTTTATAAATTATAATATAGTATTATTAATATGTTTAGTAAAGTAATATTCAAATATACATACATATAATACAATGTTTTATATATTTTTACATAATTTTATAAAAATTTTGAAAAACATCACTGAGAAAATTGTTTGATTAAACTAAGATATATGTCTTTAAAAATAAAATAATTTGTAAAATATTTAATTGACAATCGATTAAAAAATAGATAAATAATCGCCGGACAAAACACAGATTATTTAATCGACATTTGTCTATTAAAATTATAGGGCATTAATACTAAAAAAGGGCAACATTTTAATATACAAATATCGCTTTAAAACTAAACATAAATCTATTTATTTTAATATTATTGTTCAATAAAAATAAATGTAAAATAAATATTGTATAATTATTGAATTTAAAATAGACATTTGTGTTTATTTTTATTTATAAACATACACACTAAAAAAGATATTTATATTTTAAATACTAGATAATTGTTTTTTAAAAATAAATGTAAAATAAAAGACAGATAATTATCGATTTAAAAATCCACAATTGTCTATTAAAAAATAGTTTTTTACTGAAAAAAAAATCTGAATTTATATTTATTTTATTAATTACAATTGTTTTAATTTAATTAGATATTTTTTGATTAAACATTTAATTTTAATATTAATATTAATTTAAGTCATAGTTATTATTTTCTTACAATAATTATTATATATATATGCATTAATATTCTTATAACTTTTCATTTAATTAATTTTTTACAGTTTATATAACACATTTATTTTATAAAAAAATGTATAAACTAAATATATGTATAAATATCGATTTTTTAATCGATAAATACTTTTTTTTAATTAGAATTTGAATTGTCGGCTTTCTTACAATACTTTTTATTGATAATTTTTGTGTTTAAAAAACATCGATTAAATATTGTATTTATGTATAAAATGTATATTAAAAATGATATATTTATCAATTATTTAATTAAATTTTATTTTTGTACAGTGTTTGTAAATGAGTGTAGAGTTTTTAATAGACATTAATGTTTGCATTTTAAATATATTGCGCATGAGTAAAAATGTTTTATTTTTATTTTATAAATTTACAATTTTTATTATATATTAACAAAATGTTTTATTTTTAATATACAATTATTTAATTTTTATTTAACACTCATTTACAGTATAATTTTACTCTCTCAAGTAATAGGATTTTTTTCTCAGTGATGTTAAAGTCATTGTAGTTATCGAAAAGCTTTGCAATCAGTGATAGAAATAAAATCATTATAAATGTATAAAATTACTGTATTTTACTTAATGTTGATAATAATGTGATATATTTATTAAATAAAATATATTTTTGTGATGAATAATTATTAAAAGCAATATATTTACCGTATATTCAATAAAGCGTATAAATTCAAAATTTTGTTAATAAACCAATTAAAGTTACATAAATATTGTACTTTATATCCATATGAAACACAAATACTATAATTATATAAAATTGGATTATAATTTATAATAATAATAATAATATTGATAATATATTTAAAAAATATAAAATTATGTAATGAAATGAAAGCTTAGAGAAGGAACGGTGGTTTGTGTTTATGGACATTAATACGAGGCAATCGACTCGGTGTATAGCCATAGTTACTCTTGACTTGTGGTGAAGTAGGAGTACTTCTAATGGGTGTTAAGTGTCGACCATTACTTATGTGCATCTGTTTGTCGATGGCTTCGGATAAATCATTACAACTACGAGATAACCGTCGATGCATTGCTTGTTGTTTGGGTTCCCTTCTCTTCGTTATATTTCTCGATGGAGTCAATGGTTTATTGGGAAACGTTATGAAAGTAGAGTTGGCGTTATCCCTATCTGTAAGCGGAGCCTAACAGTATTATAAATAAAAATCAGTTGATAATAACTAATAGAAATTTGTCACATACTTGGAACTGGTCCTCATCTATACTCAAAATTGAGTCAATATTAGGCGTATCCAATACTTGATTCATTTGATTCTCAAGATTACGAGCTCGAGCTCTGGGAACAGGTTTGGCAACATCTCTTCGTTTTGTTAACGTATTAGCGTTGACATCGTTGATGACTCGCGATGGCGTCAAAGGGCCGCCAACTCTGCGAACTTTATTACTTGAATCACAATTGGGTGCCGTATCTAATGCTCTCTTAACAGGTGTTTTACGGACGACGACTCCACCGCTAACTGGTGTCATCTTTTTACTCTTAAGCTGTCCGTTGATCTCCATCTGTCTATGTCTTTGTCGTTCCTTTTTTTCATTCTCTTTCATGTCCTGATACTCCATCTTAAGATTTTCTAAGTATTGTTTCACAGGAATACCAAACACATCGAAGAGTTTTCCTTTTAGTTTAAGTCTATCTTCACTATACTTCTTCAAAATGTTCTCAACTTTTGGCAAATTTTTCTTAATTTGATTTTTCTCTCTTTCTTCAGCGAGTAGAGCACCGCCTCTATTATTGAACCGATTCGGATCATTGGCTTTGCTTTCGAGTTCTTTATATCTGTTCCATAGATTATGCCATTCGCCGAGTTTATCAAACATTTCTTCGCACTCTTCAAAGTAATTCTGAAGTTTTTGCAATTCGTTTTCATGTAATTCAAGCAACTCTTCAGTGTATTCGTTGCAATCAATAAATGATTGAAATTTATCCTTTTGTTCATCAGATAAGAAACACTTTTCATACCATTCAAGCAAATCATTGCGAACTTTTTGAACGAAAAGTTCAAGATTTTGTCGTTTCAATTCTTCATATTTGTCAACTTCTTGTTGCAGTAGAGACAGAATTGATGGTTTGCAACCCATTTTGTTACGAAAGAAATCGTTTCTATAAATTGAATCCACTTCTAGTTTATCCCAAAGAACTTGTAATCTCTTTTCCATTTGCTTTCTCTTATCATTGTTTTGTTGATAACATGTCTCCAATTCTGAATGTAAAGATTGTAATCTCTTCATGTGATCGTCAGAAAGAATGAAATTTTCTGAATCATTAAACAATAGATGTTTCTCAAAATCAAAGACCACTTCTCTTTCGAGTTCAACAAAGAGTTGTTCAATAATTTTCTTTAAAGATTGATATTTATTGAACCGTTTTGAACGCTCTTTTGTCAAATCGGAGACATAGCTTTGTAATTGCATCAGCTCTTCATCCGACGGTATATTAGTGGCAGTTCTGAACTCTTTTGCCTTTTGATTCATTGTGGCCAACAATTTGTCGCGTTTTGACTTCAATTCTGTCAATTGATTCAGTCTTTCTTTTTTTAAAGCCTCTAATTCGTTGTATTTGTAAACAAGTATTCGTCCGATTTGTTTAAGTGACCGATCAGTGGGCGCAGGAAATGATGGAAGAGTTAGATCATCAAGAATTTGATTGATTTGCTTAAGTTTGTTGTCGTTGTATTGGATCAGTCTTTGTAAGGACGAGTTTTCAATTTGCAGAGAGTTTTTATTTGCCGTAAAATGTAAATCTTTTAATTGTTTAATCCTATCGACCATATCACTAGTGGTTAATCCCATTTGTAGCCAAATGGTGGCAATCTTCTCAACAGTCTGTTGTGTGTCTTCGGCAATGTCTTTGGCCGCCTCTTTGGCAAACCTTTATGAAAAAACATCAAATCATTTCTTTATTATCTTATAATATACTTGTCATACACTTGTGGCAGATCGTCATCGTCAGCGACCGACTCGTTGTTATCCTTAAGAAGCCATTCATGAAGTCCGGCGTCCGTTGTATTCATTATTATTATTAATTGTTATTAAGTATTGAATCAAATAAATGGTAATCAAATCAATGAGACATACATTACATTCAATATATTGTTATAACTGTTGTAATCATGTATTCAAATGTATTGCTATTCAACTGTCATATGATTTCATACAACAATCACTCATACGATTGGTTTACAACTTAACACAACAACCAATAGAAATGTTTTATCAATGCATTGAATGCCCTCTTGTGATGACTAATGTCATTGAAAACAATTGAATTCAATTTACTTTACATTAAATATGACAGAAGTGTTAATATTATATTAAATACAGTATTAATACTGTAATTAACAAAAAAAGTTTACAATTATTATTATACAGAACTTAAACTTTAATTATAATAATAGTATATTACAAGTAATTATTTTTGTTTTATAAAATACATTCAAAATAATTAAATTTTATTTTAATTAAATAATTATAATAAATATTAATTTTTATTAATAAATAAATAAAATAATATATAAAATACAATAAATTTATAATATACAGTACGCATGTATATATTTATGGTTAACTTACTGTACATTTAACAAATTTTTCACTAATGTTAGATAATTTTTAATACAATAATGTAATAATATTACAGTAATATCATACAAATAATATAATTTTATAATGAATTGTATCATACAATTTGTATGTCATTAAAATTGATCAAAAAAGATATAATAGTATTCAAAGATGAGTCGTTTCAATGATATCTGAATCACAATCACTTAAATCATCACTAAATCCGATCTCTTTAGTGATATATTTGACCTCATTTTCAACTAATTTTTCATCACATGATTGTTGACAATTTGTCAAACTTTTAACTATAATAGTGACTGATTTGTCTAAATTAAAACATTTGACGAGTACTTCATTTGTATTGCAATTTTCTATATTTTTCAAAATATCTTCATTTACAAGAATCTACAAAATATAGACAATTAATTTAATAGTTATAATATTATTTAATTTATTATAAATTGTATCCAACCTTATGACCTGAAATGTTATGAATATCAAAATAGCAGCCAATAAGTAATGAACCAAATGTTATAACATTTAAAAATTTGTATATATTTTGATTTAAAGGCGTAACAGTTGTTAGTTATATTGAGGATAAAGAGGTGAAAGGATATAATAAAATTATATAAGTTTTCTTCTTATTAATTAAACCAAAAAAAAACTATTAATATTATTATCTATTATATCCACTAATAAAATAATAATATTTAGTTAACTATTAATATTGTTTCTCACTTTTTCTATGCTTTCATTTGAATCAGTTGTATATCTTTGTGAAGAATGAGAACCAGTTTTAGACAAATTTGTTTGGCTTTTCTCTAACCAGTCATTAGAGACATTGTCCTATAAAATAGGATAAAATACAAAATTATATTACAAATAATGATTAAGTAATGTATTTTATTTAATAAATATTAACTTCAATTAAACTTTTTCATACTTATAAAAGGGATATAACAAATAATTGAATAATTATAATATAATATACGAAATAACACTTTTCATATATGAATTCGTTATGTATGTATAATATGTATGTTAGTGTAACAGATGTTACGTTTTTAATATTTTTCAATTCAGAATCTGATTGAAATAAAAGAAAATATAAATGCTTTTCAAACGAAACCTCTCTATTAAACAAAATTATTTAAATACTTTTTCTATAGAATTAAATCTAGAATTTTATTATATTTGCAAATATGTCCGTTTGGTATCAACTCATTTCTTACTCATTTAATATAAATTTATAGAAATATATTTAAACATTTAAAAATAATTTTCCATAATTTCATCTGACAATGCTTAACATTAAATAGTTTTCTTTATAATTTTTTTATATACAGTGATTATTCTGATTATTTCAATATTAAAAAATTATATTACAATCACAGGCTTTAATGGGAATCTATCTTAAAATCAGACCCGCATCAGACTCCCGACTCGTGATTTTTTGGGAATATCTAGTAAACCATATTTTTAATATAAAAATGACCACAAGTGGCAATGTTATAGACTATTTTATACTCAATATAATTATAATTAATCATTTTTTAATTACTATTATCATTGGCCAGATAATAGCATCAGACCTGTTTTAACGTTTAACGTCTATAACATTGCCACTTGTGGTCATTTTTATATTAAAAATATGGTTTACTAGATATTCCCAAAAAATCACGAGTCGGGAGTCTGATGCGGGTCTGATAGTAATATATTGCCCTTTAATGTAGTTAATAGTTAATATAGTTTATACTGTATATATTTGTTAAGTAAATTAACGCAACCAAAGTTAACAATAATTGTTATGCAGACAAATGAAAATTATTATTAATCATAAAAAGTCTAATATTGGTACAAATAAATACTAAAATACTAAATAATTAAAAATTTTTGTACTATTAAAATACATATAAAAAAATATTGTTAACATAATTTTGCATATTTTTCCCGCAATTCAATAAAAACTTTTAATAGACTGATTCAGTTGTGGTCACAAATTTTAGTAATTCATTTAACAACAAGAAAAATGGTTTACAACTACACTACAAGTATATGATTACATTACAGTAAGTACTGATACAATACATGACCGGAGTATATCTAATAACTTCTCGGACTATATTTGAAAAACTAAAAACTTTATTAAACGATTCTATTGTATTGAAATATAGATATTTTATATTATAATAATAGATATAATTCTTACATATAATAACTTCACTATTGACTTATAAATGAACTAAAAAGTAAAAGTGTGGTTATATTAGCCACAAATCAATGATACCTTTGATTCTCGATAACAGTTTGTTTGATATTGTTGTCGACGACTTAACTCGATATCCTCTTTATATGTATCTAATGTATGATTCAATTGTTTGTTTAAACAATTTTTTTCATTTTCTAAAGTATTATATTTGTGTTGCATTTGTTGATTCATTTGATTATAAAACATTTCTTTATCTTTAAGCAAGTCTTGTAGTGATTGTTGAGATTGTAGTGAATTGTTGAGTTGATGTTTGAGTTGATCAGTTTGTTGAAGTAGATGATTGATTTGTTGGACCAGTTGATCCTGATCTTTCAGTTCCTTTTCGATGGCATTTTTGCAATTGTTTGACTCATCTAATTGGTGTTGCAATTGATTGATTGATAGTTCAAGTGATTTGATTTGTAATTTCAAAGAGGACTCTCGAGCCTCACAATCAATAAGTTGTTTGACGAGATCACTGGCCTTTCCATAGGAATCAGTAGTTCGTCGGTCAGGTTTAAGAGCTGATCTCAAGCGTGACTCACTTTCTTCCAGTTGTAAGGCTTTAATCTTATACTTTGTTTCTGAAGACTCCAATTGATGTATCCGTTGTTTGTAATTAAGTTCAAGAGTAGCAATAATATTGTCTGCTTTTGTCAGTGTCTCTGAATATGCCGACTCTTTTCGCATCATTTCATTCAATTGTCTTTTCAATTCTTCTTCATTCATTTGAATCGAAGTAATTTCAGACTTTAATTTCATTTTTTCAATTTCTAGTTCTTTTAAATCCCTTTTATTATTCATTAAATCTAATATTTTATTCTCTAAATCGTCTACTTTTGTATTAAGTTCTTCAATATTTGCAATAAATTCAAATTCTTTACTTTTAATTTGATTCAAACTTTGGTCCAATTGTTTTAATATATCATTTCTTTCATTTTCCAATTGATTGACAGTTGACACCGTCTGTGTCTCCATTTGTTGCATCTTTAGTCTCAACTCTTTTTCCACAACTTTATGTTCTTCTAGAAGTACATCCAGTTGTTCCTCATATCTTTGACGGGCCTATAATATTGTAAATAATTTATTTAATTAAAACAGTTAAATATATCTATAAAGTAATTTAAAGTATAATTACAGTTACTTTTTGTACAGTAATTAAAAAACTCAAAAATAAAAACAATTGTAGACTTAATAATATACTTATAATATAATTATTATTATTATTATTATTATTATTATTATTATTATTATTATTATTATTATTATTATTATTATTATTATTATTATTATTATAATATAATAATAATAATAATAATAATAATAATAATAATAATAATAATAATAATAATAATAATAATAATAATAATAATAATAATAATAATAATAATAATAATAATAATAATAAAAATACTTAATAATATATAAAAAGTAGTTTACTTTTAAGCATTCATTTTGCTCGTCTTTTAATGAATTTACAAGAAGTATCTTTTTGTGGCAAATATCAGTCAATTTTTTAATAACATTTTTTTGTTGAACTTCTAGTTCTTGCAATTGTTGTTTAAGTAGTGTTTCATAATAATTATGGCAATTAAATAAAGATATTGTTTTCATAGAGAAGTCTTCGTTAATTTTTGAGAGACAATCTCTTTCTGTATCCAATTCTTTATTAATTATATCGTATTTATCCTTTAAATCTATGACACTATTATGTTGTACATTGTCTTCACAGTTAAATAAATTTAATTGACTTTTTAAGTCATATTCTTGAGTTTCTAGTTTTTCAATACATCTCTTTAAAACTAATAAACAATTATTTTTATTATTTGTTGTTTCTTTTAATTTCAATTCATGGTTTCGCTTTTTCTCATCAATTTCATTGCAAATCATCGAAATTTTTTCATCTAATGATTGTCTTAAAGCTTTCATTTCAATGTCTTGAAATTCAAGGGATTTGATTTCACTCTTCAATTCACTTATTGATTGTATGAATTGTTTTTCACAGTTCATCCAATCTTTTTGAATGTTTTCTCTCTCGAAGAATATCTTTTCTCTCAATTCTAGTTCGCTAACAAATTCTTTGTTAATCCACTCCAACTGAACTAATCTTTCTCGCAATTGGTGTTCATTTGTTTCTAATTTCAATATTTCGTTCTTAATTTCAGGGGTCAAGTGATGAGCTGAAGAATATTTCATTTTAAGATTACCAGTAGTCGACAAACTGACATCAATGCGCTCCGGTTTAACCGTTTCACACAAAGGCATTGATTCGATGAGATTATCGAGTCTGACATCCCAGTGATTACCATTTGTTTGCAGTTGATTGTCATCAAAATGACTCACTTGGAAGGAACTGCCTATTTTTGAAACACCTTCCGATAGTTTTTCATCCGAAATAAACAACTGTAAGCCATCGTCGCTATCATTAGAGTCATTTGTATGAGTTGTTAGGTTAACAGTATATTCTTTTAGACAATCGACCTGAGCTTCCAAACGGTATAATTTCTGCCAAAGTATACCAAAGAGGTTATCATCGGCTGAAACATACTGTTCAACCCTTTTATCTTTATTCTCTGCAAAGTTATGTCTATTCACTAAATCACTGTTTTGTTGTAATAAACATTTTTTTTCATTTGTTTCTAATTTATTTTCATTTTTATTACTATTATTACTGTCAATAATAAAGTTATTTCTATTAAATAATAATTTTTGCATTTCCTGTATTTGATTTCTTAGTTCATATTCAATTGTTTCAAAATCTTTAATTTTATGATTGTTTTGATTTATAATTTTGTTGGCATTAATCAAATCAAGTTGTATTGTCTCGTATTGATTGCTAAAAGAGTCCATTTGTTGTCGCAATCGTTGACTAAGAAGTCTCGAGTCATTCTCTGCTTCTTCGAGTTCGAGAACCTGTTCTTCTAAATTAGTCTTTTCTAATTTTAATTCATCAATGGTTTGCTTTAATTTGTCAATTAAATCATTTGTATTATTATTATCTGATCTCAATTTGTGGTCGTCTTGGAAAAGCAATGGCATTTGATGTTGTGATTGTTTATGGCATAGTTGATCACTTTCGGCACAATTATCATTTGGTATATCTATATTTTTGTTATCTTCAATAACTATGTGACCAAATTCAAGACTTGTATCGCTAAACTTTTGACTAATCATATCATCTTCCCTTTCTTGTAGATCAGTCAAACTGCTTGGACCCGATGAGTGATCTCTTCGAGTGTCATCTCCAAGACCTTCATCTTCACTGGTCATTGCAGATGTATTATAAGTATTTTCTAATGTTTTGTGATATTTAAAAATATATATATATATATAATTACATATATTGTAAATCATTTAAAAAAGATTTTAGGGTAATAGTAATGCTTACGGTGTAAAACATTATTTTGATTAAAATTGTTATTAAGTAATAAATTGTTGAGTTCTTCCTTAATCGCATATTTGACTATTAATTCATTTAATGTTTTTTCTGATACATTCAGTATTTCTTTTAACTTCTGGTTTTCATTGTTGACATCCAAAAGTTGTATTTCAAGTTCAAAGCACTTATTACATGTTATTTCCTAAATAAGTTTTTTATTAAACAGTTATTAAATATATTATATCATAAATTAAATATTTTTTAATTTTAATATAAATTAAAGAAAATCTTAATTAAAATCATTGTTTCTCTTCACTAATATATTAAGTCTTAAGAATTTCCATATAATTAGAGTCATAATGTTTTAGTGAAAGTAAATAATAAGTAAGCGATTAAATGTGTAATGAACCCTAATATATAAGTGCTGTATATGACTGTCCTAATGACCGTATTTGTGATTAAAATTTAGTGTCATTAATGTCACTATTTTTATCAGATATCATTATATCAGACTTATATAGATATCTTTATAAAACTGCTTTTAAAAACTGAAAATTTCACTTTTATTTTATAATTATTTTTTCAGGTACAGTACTCCTATTAACTTAATATTTTATTACTACTATTTGTAATGCATCAATTAACTTTTTAAATTGTTATATTTAAGCTAAATTATTCAAATATTACAAATATAAATTATATAATTCAAATATACTTATACTGGAATTTAGTTATTTGTTATAAATTATTTACAATTAAGTTGTGACTTACTTACAGTATATATTTAACCAAAAATCAATAGATGTATATTAGATATATTAGAAATAATAATTAGTAGTTAACTAAATTTCTAAATTTTCTATGTCTAATGAGATTTGAATTTCGACAATAGATTCAATTTTCTCTTAAATTTTAATTAATGTATTATAATTTTTATATTTTTATATTATAAGTGAAGGCGACAAAAAGTTATTTAAGCAATTATTTGATGTCAAATAATTTATATAAATGATGTTACTGTACACGTATTATTATTGTTAATGGTCAGCATATTCCTAGTCTATATAATTTTATATAATATGATTTTAATATTCATTTTTTGAAATAATTAGCTTTTTTACATACAGTACTGTAGTTATTGCTTATACTGAACAGTACTTTATTCTAAATGTTTTAATTTCAAAGTTAGTTTTCAAAGTAAGTAAGATTTTTTCATATTTATAGTTATTAACTTTAGCTTAACTTAATTATTAACTTTAATTATTATCTTCATTTGAATTATAGTATCTGATTTAGTAACCAATTATTATCATATTTCCTATAATTTTGTATAAACATAAACACAGACTTTGATTTCTAGATTTATATTAATATTATTATAATTATTATAATATATTATACGATTGAACAGTTAGTTAAATGTTTTAATATAATCTAATAGTCATTATAGCATAAATAAAGTAATGTACTGTATATGAAAAAGACTGAAATATTGAATACAATAATTGTATTTATATATACATATAAATGAAATTATGCTAACTTTAATAATCAGTTGACAATCGGTAATGTTTGTGGTGTTTGTGGTGTTTTTTGTACAAAAGTTTGTTTTGTATGCAATTTGCAATATCTTTGTGATCTTTTAATAAATTTAAATTTGAAAAATATGAGAAATGTTTGATTTATATTTTCTTTGAATAACTGTTACCTCATTGACTTGAAACTCATGTAACTTGAACTCAAGCAACTCGTTTTGATCATTTGATTCTTGTAACTCAAGTGTCAATAATTGAATCTATAAATTAGATATAAATTATATTGAATTGTATTGAATATATTGGATATATTTGAATGTAAGTACAATATAAACACTTTTACCTGTCTGTTGAGTTCATTGAGTTGTTGTTTATTACATATCTTTTGTTGTTTGGGTCGTTGACTGTTGCAGTGATTGGCGGCGTCGCCAACATTGCTGCTAATCATACCTTTGATATCATTTTCATGGTTTGTATGGTTAGTATCAACCAATTGTCTCAATGACTGACAGAGTGTTGCAAAAGACCGCTCAAGAATTGCATGTTCTCTACAAAGTCTTTTGTATGACATTGAAGACCGACTTATATTCTGCAAGAGTTCACATATTTTGCTATTAACTTATATTTGCTTTTTAACAGTCTTTATATAAAATTAAACGAATATTTATGTAAATTTAATTATATTTTTGCTAATATATAGTAATTTTATTACTATATTATAGTATAATACTATTAATAGAGATAATTACATTTGAAAAGATCTCATTTATAAAATACTGTATTAAATCAATTTCTTAAACTAATCATTAAAAATAACTATTTTAATCTAAAAAAAATAATATATAATTTAATAAAAATTTTAAAAGTAGATTATTTAATACAAGATATACAGTATAAATAAATTATGAAATTTATATCTTTATTCAGACGTGTTAATAAAATTTAGTCCAAAAGCAAATATAATTTCATATGATTTATATTAAATATATAAATTAAAATCTTCTATAATTATTTTGATAAATTTAACTAACATTAAATAATAAAATTTTTTAATGACAATACCTTTTTACCAATAGATTTACCACTTATATCATTGATTATATAGACACAATTGATATATCTCTAAATAATTTATATTATCACATTCTTGAATCAGTAAAATTTTCAAACTAAACATATATTAATTATAAAATACAATACATAATTGAAATTTACAATAATTTTAAAATACAGTAAATAAATAAAATCATGATTTTTATAAAATTATATAAATTCAGAAATATTTACTATTTAGTATTTCAAACTTTAAAAAATAGATTGTATAGAAATCTTAATTATTGAAACCATTAATGAAACCAATAACTGGAAATAATATGCTTTTCCATATAAGTATTGAATACTTGTAAACAATTTACCCACAACTTTGAGTTTAATATATTTCTACAATAATTTATTAAAATGCCCTCATATTCCAGATATGTATACAATTTATAATTCTAACCATATATTGATATATATATATACAATACTCCATAAACTGTAAATATTGTTTTAAATTCTTTCTATTGGTAATTATTTTGTAATAAAATTAAAAAATCGTAAAACATTTTATTACTGCATAATCAATGTCAACCCAATTAATTTAGAATAGTTTATATTGAAATCATAATATAACGTTTATTTCTTAAATTCATTACTTAATTATAAAGTTTTATAAATTATATTAAATATATTTAAAATTCTTATAAAATAATTTAATTTTAAAGATAACTTACATTATAATGTTGTTGTAGATATTGTTGTATGAGTAGGATCACACATTTGTCAAGTAGTTTGCAATTAATTAATGACATCTGATAATATGTTAATTAAAAAATATGTTAATAATTAAAAAAATATGTTTATTTAAAAAAATATATTTAAAAATTACTTGTCTTTTAAGATAAAATTTAGTCTTTGGTTTGTTATTGAATTTTAAATCAAAATGATGGGC
Organism: Oppia nitens; assembly: GCF_028296485.1. Lineage (NCBI taxonomy): Eukaryota > Metazoa > Arthropoda > Arachnida > Sarcoptiformes > Oppiidae > Oppia > Oppia nitens. The sequence continues at coordinate 1,526,240 of NW_026533197.1, forward strand.
ACATCTATTATTGCACTGATGTTTAATTTGTGTTTCATTGAGTCTATGGGATAGTGAGGCGAAAGACCGCTGCAAAACAATATGTTCTCTCTGTAATTGTTTATATATTTGAAAACTCATCTGAAATAAATGTTTTCAATAAATATTATATAATAACTAAATGGATGACAAACTCTCATACTATACCTTTTGATGATTGTTTTGATGATATTTATGATGTAAATCAAGTCTATCAAGAGTTGACTTTTCTGATTTAGACAATTGCATCGTTTCTGTTCTCTTATAATAAGAAACCTCTTTATTCTTATCATCAAAATATCAACAAATTATAAAATTTATAAAAATATATCTAATATCTAATATATATTTTTTATTTTATGTCACATACTATTTTTGATAGATATTTCGTGCAATTGTATGTCATTTTTTATTGAATATATTAGAATATTTTTTTTGTTAAAAACATATTTTTTAGTAATATCCTTATATTTTCTCTTTAATCACAAACTTATATCAAAGTAATTATTAAGAGTTCCGTAAAGTATTTCTTTATAATTTTATAGTAAACAATAAAACAGAAAGATTTTGTTAGTATGTATGGCTGGTAATAGTTAGCATCATTGGAATGGTAGTCCATGGATCAACCCATCGCCCTATCATAGCTATCATTGTATGCTATCTATATCTTCCCGGTTCATAACAAAACTAAGTCAAACCGGTTTGAGTGGCGATTGAAGTGCATTTCAGATACTAATGGCTATTGATGTAAGGTATGTACTATAAGATGCATTGAATGACTTTTTTTGTTAATCATAATTCAATTCATAAAATTCTGGTATAAATATATTCAAAAATAAAAATACCACTCATGCCATGCAATGTGATTCATGCAAACTTGTATTTTTGAATTAACCACTATTTTTATATACAGTCTCAGCATTTTCATCATTTATAACGAGTCAACCTATCATACAATTTGTCTTTTATGTAATGTTATTACTCAGGCATTTCTTGAGGCTAACTATCTAACAGTTCCGGCAAATATTATTTTACTAATAAACTTTTGTTATAAAATTACTTGAAATAAGTTCACTAATATTTAATATAATTATAAGCCTAACTATAAAATTAAATTAAATTTGTAGTTATTAAATATAAAAATAATCAATTATTTTAAGTGATCATCAGATGGTCTAAATAAACTATTTTCATTAAACTTAAACATGTATTAATTTTTTATAATTATATTAATTTATGCACATTTCAAATACAAATAAACTAGAGCATATTAATTATGATAATAAATGTTTTTAAAAAAATAATATTCACTATACAGTACATGTATTGTACCTTATTATAACTTATAATTTATAAATTTAGTCAAAAAATTGTTTTCAATTAGTATTATATACTTTGACAAAATTCATCATGATCATTTCATACAAGAATATATCTGAATTAAATGTCTTATTATTTTTAAAAACAATAATAATTTAAATAAAAGATATTGATATTGTATACCAATTAGTTATCAATTTTTATAATTACAAAATATTTTCAACTAAATTAATATTTCAATAATTATTAATTTTGTATAAAAACTAAAGTAATAAATTAAATTAAGAAAATACTTATTTATTATTATTTTAGTATAATATCTAGATAATTTCAATAAATAAAAATAAAAAAATACTAGCAAATATAAAACCTTACAGATGCAAAATTTTTAGCAATATTTATATTATTGGTTTAAATAAGTCACTGTTTATAATTTAAATTAATCATAAAAATCATATTTTATTGGTTTATTTAAATTAATTATACTTTCATTGTATTTATAATGTAACACCACTATAAAATTGTTACCGGTATAATTTAAAAATCGTTTTATAAAATTTAATGTAAGATACTAAATAATTATAAATAATATTTTACAATAATCTTATAATATTTATCTTAATTTTTTATTAGTAATTTTTATTTAACTAGATTAAAAAATTTGATATTTTAGATAATTATTACCAATAAGTTACTAATATTTAATTTTTTATTTTCAAATATTTTAAGAGATTCAAATTTACATACAAGTGTAAATGCACATCCAAGTTATAATATTATTACAATTGTTTGTTATTATTTAATATATGGTTAAACGGTAAATATGAATAAAATAAAATCAAAATGTTAACTTACATCGTTAATTTAATTGTTAATTATAAAGTTGAATAACATTAACAATATAACAAAACATATATTTTTAATATAATAAAATTTATCAATTAATTTAATTAAGCTCCAATGTTGCTGATTTTATGCATTGTTATTATTAGTTATTTTAATTTGAAATATTATATTAAGATCAGTGATGAGTAATTAAAACAAATATATAATTGTTGAAAAAACTATTAACAAATAAAATGTAGATAAATTTTATATTTAAATGTTGAAAACAAATTTTAATTAATTAGTCTATAGGATTCATGGTTGATATGTATGGATATAACATAAGTATATTGCACTGTACTATAAAGTTATGAAAAACTTTATTAAACATCACAAACATTTCGGTGTTTTTGCTACAAATAAACTGACATTTTAGGTATGTTTTAAATTTGAGTCTTTCAAATACTAAACTAAAACATAGACTCAATTGAATTGATTGTAGTATTACTTGTATTTCAACAAAATTTCATTTTCCACTTCATTCACCTCTTGTGTATTATGGACTGTGATGTAAATTATAAAAATTTAGTTTATTATTTTTAGTTAGTTTAGTTATAGTTTTTGTAATAACAAAATTGACATTTTATTTTCAAAACTATTTTTTTGTGTAAAATTTTAGCAAAAATAATTATTACGTATTTAACTAACTTAAGCTAAAGATAAACTAATTAATCAAATTAAATATATATATATATCACATATTTAAATTTTTATCTAAAATAATATTTATTTAATAAGATATCATATATATAATATTTATAGATATACAAATTGTATAAATATATTATATATAAATTGTATATATTAGTGGATAATTAATTAAAATATATAATGTTTGTCTTTCCAGAACATTTTAACATACGATTATTTTAAAGTAATAATAGCATTAAAACTACATTTTATACATTGTTACATATATTCAATGTATATAATGTTGATTTAATATTTAAATATTTTTTTTATTAACCATGATTAATTTTCTGAATAAATAAATTTAATATAAAATTTAGATGATAATAAATAATTTTGAAATAATATTTATATAATATAATGTCTTATAATGAAATTAGATTCCTCACTGTCAATAATGACTTGACATTACTATAATATAAAACACAATTTTAGTTAGAATAATATTAAATAGCAACACTAATATTTAAATGCAATATTGTATTAATGAATAAAAAAAAATTACTATTAAGTAAAATAATTGTTTTTACAGTTATATAGATATAACTGATTAAAATGATTGAATCACATAATTAAATCTTTTAACTTATAAAACTAAATTATAGTATGTTCACGATGTTGTTATTTATAATATTAATAATTATTACTTAAGTAATTTAAAATAATGTGATAAACACACATTAATTGTACTTCAGTTAGATTATAATCTGTAAAAAAATTAAAATAATTTTTGGGTCAAATAGTCGGATCATGATTCAATAAATAATACCATAGAGTTACAATATATTTAATATATTAGGGTTGGAAATTATAATTTTCAACATTAAACACATTTTCTATATAAAGTTTATTTTACTGATTTCTAGCAGTAAAAGACATTTTTGAAAACATAACACAAAAATAGAATTTGAATCGTAATCCAAACATCAGCAACAATAACATAATGTAAATTATAATGTTTTAAAGGTAAGTGATTGTCATGTTTGCACCCGATTAACAACAGTGTATGAATAGAATATGTGGTAAATTTATATAGTTAGCAAAATATACACATAATAATCATAGTTTGTGTGTGTTTTTGTGTGTGTGTGTGTGTGTGTGTGTGTGTGTGTGTGTGTGTCATACTGAACCGATATACAAAAGTTAAAAGCGATTTTTATGTTAAAAACCGGAACCATTGAAAAGGCTAATACAAATAATACATTATATAATACAGTATGTATAAAATTTTAAACCTTATATTTTGCCAACCCTGATAAATATATTTTAATATATACAGTACTATACGTGCTGTTACATGTACTGTATTGTAGAATATTAAATACTACACAATACCTGTATAATACACTAACTGTTTATTGAATATTACATACAATGCATACATACTTTACATACTTTAAGATTTTAAATAAATATTGTTTTATATGCCATCATATTTATTCTCCATCACTAATAATACCATTTTAGTATACTATATATAAATTTTATGTATGATATTATTGAAAAAACTGTATATAATATATGTAATATACAGTATATATACTGTATGACAGTAATGTACAGTAAATGAATGAATCAGTTATTTAATCGAAACAATAAATAAAATAATGCAAACAAAATAATCATAAAATTTAAATCAAATTATTTATTTTTGTTTGTTTGTAACCATTTAAATGTATTGTTGTTTAATAATATCTATCGTTGTTTAAATCACAAACTTATCAGATTAAAGCACATATAAGTTTATATGTAAGCTATTTTTGTATATAAATTATATATAATTGCTTTATAATAATAAATTTTATAAAATAGTGTTTTCAAATATAATATTATATAATGATAATCGACCTAATCTTTTAAATGGCGTTTATTATAATTTTTTATTTGTCATTAGTTTGTTTATAATACAACTATTATTAAAGTAATTGTCATAATAATAAATCATTGATATTATTATATTATGAAATCTATTTTGTTTTAAAAATCTATTTTGAGTGTAAATATCTTAAGTTTATATTAATTTACGAGTTATCTAGGTAATTTATAATACTCGTATACAGTAATACTAGGGTTAAGCAAGGTTTTGGATTTTAGAGGGGGGGTAGACTGGGGTAAAATTTACAAAATTCTCGAAAAATCTTGTAGATTTATATAAATTTTAAAAACATAATAACATTTACTAAAATAGTAATAATTAAAATTAAAATTTTTATAAACTTGTGAAACTTATAATGTGTTTACAGTAATAGGTATAATATTGTATTATATATACGTATAAATGTATTATAAGTCCAGCGGTTTTATCATTATTATATAATATTAGTTTTTTGAAGTCGAGTTTAATTACTAATCAATAATTAGAGGTAGGAATCGAAGCATATCTCTTAAAAACTGGGATCCGGTATCTCATATCGGGATCTCATTGACAGTTAGTTTTATATTCATTGGTGTTTGGGCTCCGGTTGTCACAAATCATAAGTCAGATTCATTGTTACCATTATTAGTCCATTGGATGACTAAGTATTGATGCAAACAGTGGTTCTCATAAATTATAAATTGTTTTAAAAGTTTAGTCGACTCTGATATCGATTACTGTTAGACCTTATATTCAATAATATATTTGGTTTTTACAAATCAAACAAATATATGAAAGGAAGTGAAGACATAAATTAATTAACAATTGATATTCTTCTCTATAGTCGACAACATATCTTACAATCAAAATATATTTTATGGGAGTTTTTTAAGTAAAAATAACTAAAATAACTCATGTCTTACATACTGTATATCATATAACTATATTTAAAACTAATTTATAATACATTTAAATTTATAAAATTGAGTTATTTTAAAATACATTTTAGCAAAAAAATATAATTATAGTATTATATAAATTATAAATTTGTATTAAAACAGTACATAAAATTTAATAAATAAGTTTAGTCATTGCAGACGTTTTATTATTTATAATTATTTTTATATACAATTTAATACATATTATATGAATTTCTTAAAAACTAAAATTATTGGTCAGTTTATACATTACATTGTATACTATACGGTAACTTCAGTGCTATCCATAACAATAATATTATACAAACAATTGAAATAAATTTGTATTTAGAGATAATTACAATGAATTGTTGATTTGTTTTTATTTTGAAAAATTAAAGAAAATGTTTAATCTTATTGTTATTTCCGGTACAATAAGAGTTCTTAATGAAGGAATGACAGCATTTGTATCCCCATTGGTTTTGGTGCCAATAGGAGCCCCAAACAGTGGTATGATTATTGGTAAAGACATCTTCTTCATAAATAGAGCTCACTTTAGCTTTGATACAGCCTTTGATTACCTGTCCCTGACGTGAATACTCCATATAAATGTCTGTTTGTCCGAACATAAGTTGTGGTTCCAGAGTCTGTAGATGTTCTTTACCGCCATATTTATCAATAATACTTTGTCTGAACTGTTCCTTAACGTTCTCTTTTTTGCTATCGATTTGTTTCTTTACTAATTCCGTTTTAGTAGGTTCTGCTTGAAGATGAATGTCGAGACCCCTGTCCACTGCCTGCCACGCAAACAACTGAGTCTTCGAGACCTCAGTTGTGTCTCCTGTAAACCGAACAAAGTTGTCGCCGGCGTATTGCAATTCATCGGCACTTTTACCAGTAGTTTTGTATGGATTCTCTCTCATAGCCCGTGTTTTCGGGTCGTAATACGCAGAGTCCAGGTCTAAATTGCGAAGATATTTAGCCGTATCTTCTCTGATACGTAAATTTCTAACAGTTATGCGCTGTTTTGAGTCGACTTTAGTTCCCGGCATATCTATATGATCGGCATATTTTTCATCTTCATCTTCATCTGAATCCGATTCTACCCCTTCTTTAGCTGTTTCTTCATTTAATAAATCTTGTTTTAGTTTCTCTTCCTTTATAACTCTTTTTGCTTCTTCAACCTTCTGGTGTTCTTCAATAACCGATTTATACATTTCGGGTTCAAAGCCATTCCAACGATCTCTTTTGCCGTCAAAACCCAAACTAAGATTTGGTAAAATGTGTTCGTCGGCAGCAAAATCTTCACCCGAATATTTGGCGCCTATTTTTCGGGGTCTTTCTAAGCAATCTTTCTTTTTGTGTGTAACGGCCCCACAGTTCTCACACGCGCCCCGTCGGTAACGGGTAGCGGTCGCACCCTTTTGTCCTCTTATAAAATGATCTGATATTTGTGCGATTTCTTTCACTTTTTCTTCTGGTTGTCGTTGATGCTTAAGAGTGGGTCCATCGGCTTCAAAATACCACGGCGTCGATGATATGTATTGTGGTATATGAGGGTTGATATCTCTGTTTATCAATTGTCAAGTTTTAGTTAATAATAAAACATAAAAGTTATCTTTTAAGTCATACTTTCCCTCTTCATCTACGAGTGCCGGAGCTGTTCCCGCTTTCCTCGCTTCTTCCAATTCCTTTGCTTTTCGCCATTCGTCTCGTGTTTTCTTTTTGGGTTCCACTTCATTCACCTCTTCTTCTTGGAAATCCTTTCTCTTGATTATAGCAGACACTGCAGGAGTCGATTGATTCATATCTGATAATCACTTAATCATAACAAGTGTTGTAAACAATCATTAAATGTCTAAACTCTGTAATCACTGATCACTCAATTCATTCATAACGTGTTTATTATGTTTTATTCATTTCAATGCTACCAATAGATGGCATTGAATGTCATATTACAGTCTATTACTATCTATTTATACTACAGTTAGGGTTAGATTGAGATTTCCAGGGATGGAAGTTCCCAAATAAAATCCCTCCAATTTTCCCGGAAAATATGGAAAATATATTATATTCCCTCTCCTGATTGTTAGAAAGGGAAAATATAATTTGTCATACATTAAAAAGTACCTAATCTCAATGACTATGTGTTTCAATTGGGACCAGTAAATATGTTAGTAATAACCAGGGTTTTAAAAATGGCAGGCATAAACAATAGATGCCAATTTTGCCAAATGCCTGTCCTGTCTTTGCCATGCCCTGGGCATCTATTTTCAGGTGGTGACACCTATTATTTTAATTTTATATTATTAATTAATTTATAAAACATCGATTTATCGATATATTTGTTTGTATTTTTGTTTTGTGTACCTTTAATTAAAAGGTAATATCTTTAGAAATAAGTTTATTAATTATAAATTTAATTAACACGCTAAAAACACTAAATTACATTATTTTTATAAATACAGTTGCTTTTTAGCAATTTAATTTGGCAGGCAAATAATATAGATGCCCAAAATGCCAGGAATTTATGGCATCTATTTGGGCATTGCTAAGGCAGGCATTTATTTCCTTAAAACCCTGGTAATAACTCAATCAAAATATGATTCAAATAATATTAAACATTTAGTAAAAACATTAAATACATTTTGTAGACATTTACTATACAAACATGTTTTTAATAAAACATTATGTAATATGAGTTAGGGTACGATAGGTAATACCACAAGGAAATGTCTTCCCAGGGAACAGGGAATATAAGGAACTTATAGAAAATAAGACGAGGGAGGGAATCTAATCTAACCCTAACTACAGTACTGTACTAAAACTGTTTCATTACCAGGGTTTTAAGGAAATAAATGCCTGCCCTGGCAATGCCTGCCCTGGCAATGCCCAAATAGATGCCATAAATGCTGGTATTTTAATCATCTATTTTATTTGTCTGTCAATTTAATGCTAAAAAGAAACTGTATTTATAAAAATAATTGTTTCACGTGTTTTGAGCTAACTATTAATACACATTTTATTAGTGGAGATCTAATATTAGTTAATTTATAAATTTAATATAATTGACTGCGAAAATCAAAAACCACTTATAAACTCATGTCTTATCAAAAATACTACTAATCCTTAAACAACTGAAAAACTTTTTAATCCAATCACTTGATTACATGTTTTTGACTTTTGACAGTACAGTACAGTACAGACAATCATTTTGCCGGACACTAGAAATCACATTTAATGTCCGATTCTCCGGTCAGTTATGCCAGACCTGGCAATTGTATTATACTTTTAGTGTATTACACTATTAATTTACTACCTGTACTATACAAGTATATGTAATAATATTTAAAAACTTAAAATATTAATTCATAATTATAAAATATCACTGATATATACAGTCAAATAAAACAGATTTAAATTATAAGTAAAATTTAAATATTCATTAATTTAATAAAGAGTTGAATAAAACTTAACAAAAAGATAAATACTTCAATAAATCTAAAGATTGTTATTCAAACAAGTGATACAATTGTGTGTTATTAACAGGGTTTTAAAAATGGCAGTCATAAACAATTTATATTAATTATATTTATAAAATATAATTTATTTACAATATTATAATTATTTACATTAAGTAATTTTTTCTACATTTTAAAATATAGAATATAAGTTATATTAATAATAAAATATTTCTTATTTTCCTTAATGTTTTAATCAAACGTTTTGTTAATAAATAATTTTCATTTTAATTGTACTGATTTTGTTTCATTTGTTAAAATAAATTACTATATAATTTAAATGCGTTAAATCTCTACAAAAATATAATTTTCTTTAAAAAAAATTTAATTTATTTTTATATTTATTAAAATAAAACTTATTTTTAAAAATTATCCAGTATTTGTCCCGGATTTCTTTGGTTAAATTTATACTAAATTAAGTATTTGTTAGAAAAAAACATTTAACATCTCTAACTATTTCTATTATTTCTATAATAGTATTAAAATGACAGTAAATTTACAATAACTCAAATGGTCTATCAATAAACATAACTATTAATAGATATGAATAATAATTACATTATTGCCAATACTAACCAATACTATAAATATTATAATCTATAAAATAATCAAGATAACATATTTAGAAATAAATTAATATAATAATCAGTGTTTAACTTAAATTTATTATTTTATTAATAATAGTCAAAGTTATTATAATTTATACAACAATTATTACAGATAGCATTTATGTATGCATCTCATTGTAAAACTTAATCAAATAAATAATATAATAATTATTTTAATAAACATTTAATGAAACATTTATTTTTATAGATAATTCTAACAGTCATTTATTAATTAATAATAAACTTATTAAATATGTAATAATTATTAATAGTTAGACAATAATTAAAATAATAATTGAGAAACAAATGATTATTATTTCTAATATATGATTAATGAATAATCATAATAAAGATGAACTATAGATCAATATATGAATGTATTATTTAATTTGACAATTATTGCATTGACACTATTAGATGACTATTAGATGGTTTGATTGTTTGAGTCATTGGCCTCATTGGCCTCATTGGCCTCATCGAGCAGATCCCTGTGCGAGGAGTTCATGTGTCGCAACAATGTCTCCTCTTTTGCAAACTTTTTGTGACAATGAGAACACAGAATTGGCTTAAGTTGTAAATGAATTGAACGCAAGTGACGGTTGAGATCACCTAAAAGTCAACAAAATATGTCAAATTTGGTGCACTGTTTGTATAATACGGTATAATAAATAAACCTTTACTTTATATAATATACAATTAAAATACCTCTTTGGCAAAACCCTTTGGAACAATGAGGACACGAAAAGATTTTTCTGTAAATTAATTAATAAATCGATAAAGTTTTCAACAATTAATATATTGATAACTGAATACTCTTTATTGTGGAAGCGTTGATGAGTTACTAAGTCGCTGTGTCTGATGTAACCCTTTCCACATTGTGAGCATCGGTGCGGTTCTGGTAATTCATATATTTATATTAATTATCAATACATTAGATTAGAAAGAAAGATATAATGTAAGTACCAGTTCCTCGATGAATATGGAGATGACGGGCCAAATCACAGCGCTGTATGAAAGATTTGCTGCATATATCGCACCGGAATCGTTGGTCTTCCTATTTATTGACATTTAATTTGATAATAAAATAAATTATAATAAAATATGAATTAAGAAATTATATGTAAAATGAAACCTTTGAAGGATAGGAATGTATTTTCTTATGTCTCGTATAATTGCCTAATCGAGTGAACGTTGAATTACATAATTCACATTTGAATGGTCTGATTGACTCATTAGATGAGACCACTTCTGCCAATACTACCGAAGTACTGACCGCCATATCATTTGAGCCTTCTTTATGATGAATTACATCATTGGTTTCCTGTTTGGTATTCAATGGTAAGACAAGAGAAGTGCCGTCTTCACGGATCACTTGAAGTGCAATTTGTCTGGAGGTTAGAGAAGATGGTAGAGCAGCGGCCAAATTGGCCAATAAAATGGAATCTTTAGCTAACATTCCGGTTGGCAAGACTTTAATGTCAAGTGTTGTCAATGGAAGTGATTGAGAAGTGGTAACATTACTAACTTCTGGTTGTGATGAGATCATAGTGAATGTTCCTTCTGTTTGTGTTTGACAACTGGTTGTGTTGGAAGTGCTTTCCAATGGATTTAAAACTGTTAAAATTGGTTTAATATCGATTGTCTCGATGTTTGGCTTTATATCATCGCATAGAAGACTATCTTCTATATTGTTTTTGTCTTTATTATTCGTACTCAACATATCCTTATGAAGTGAAGTGGGAGTATTGCGAGCACTTTCCACCTCAATAGGAGTGACCACTTCTCTTAAAGTTGATGACTGATCGGTTCCAAACGTATTTGCAAACAACTCATCAGTAGTTATATCTTCAGGACTTTCAGAAAGTCGAGAATTTCTTCCGTTACAAGAAGTTTCGTCATCACAAATAAGATGTGAATCTTTGTGTGCCTCCAGAAGTAGTGGTGATTCGCAATATCGATCTAAACAAATGGCATAATTGCTCTCAATATTATTGCGACGAATTATCTCAAGACTACTGGTCGATAGGTTCACATCTTTCCTTACGGCAGAGTTCCTGTGAGAGATACCATCCTCTGAAAGAGTCAAGAAATCAGTCGGACTAATGAGTAATCTTTGATTTGTTATCGATTGACTTGTCTTTAATGTGTTACTACTATCACATTCATTGTGACAATTGGTGTCTAACGGTAGTGATATCAAACACTTGCGATCTCCTTCTGTGATCTCCATTTTGGTGACACTATTGTTGATATCGTGATCTATTTGTTTATCACAAGAGATAATTGACTGATCATTATTTAAAGAGACGATATAATGAACGCTAAGTTTTGGGATACAATTGATGTTAGTATCGATTTGTGAATATTGAGAGCTATTGAGTGAAGACATTTGCTTATTGAAGGTATGGTTGGGCACAATCAACACCGGAGTCGTCTTAACTGATTTCATACATGTATTCACTAATTGTTCGTTTGACTCATTTATAACTGTTTTCCCAATCTTTTCGTCCATTTCTTACAAATTATATCACTATTTTATTATTACAAACTATGATTGCAATAATATATTCATAATATAATGAAATAAAAGATTAAAAATTAGTGATAATATTGACCGAAATATGTAGACAAAGCACCTAAAAAGTCAGCCATCAGTGAGTTATGAGATGAGAACTAATCAAATGTGATGAAGGGATGCATAGGATGTATAGATATATGGGATGCTGTGTTTGCCAAACAACCAAACAGAGCACACTTTAGTGTCATATATACAGATTTGACACCAAAGCAAACATAACGGCGCTAATTATTCAATCATTTCAATGACATCTTCTAACTGTAATAACTGAAAACTTGGTCTCAAAAGAGCAACCGTTAGTTGCAATCATCACTTCCCAGATCATTGTCTGTCCATTTCATAGCATAACTGCTATAAAAACTGCTGTAAAACTCCATTTATTTCTATATAATGTATAGCATTGTATAACTTAATCGCCACTACATTATGGTTACGATCGATACGAGAGTCACTTTAAATAATCAATACAACCAACCGATCAATAAGTTGGCGGTGACTGCAATGCGACGCTTACATACATACATACATACCATAGCATATACGGTACTGTATTACATAACATCCACAGATTACTATCTCCATTATAACTATGCTTTAAGTGTGGCCTACATCTCATAAATGAGATGGACTTCCCCTGATTGCAGATTTCAATAATAAACATCAGCTGCTTGTGTCAAATATATGAATGTAGTATTAAATAATCAAATTAAACAAATGTTATATTTTTACATCATTTTAATCATACTGTAAATAATAATACTGTAATGAATTAAACACAAATAGAAATTTTAATTGATTGTATTTAAAATCCAAATAATTTTTTATATAGTCTATGGACCACAACATATATATATATAATATTGATATTATATATAATTTTAATTATATAATTGACCTTGTTGAATTAAAACAATTTATATAAATAATTATATATTTGTTTTTTAATACTATAATATACATGACAACAACTCTGTAGACATAATTTTTATAATATTGTAAACTAATTTAGTAATTCAATAATAAACTACAAAAATCCATAATCAAACCATAACTTAATATTTTTACTAAAATATACAAAATAACACATGTCATAGTATAGTTAATTCACCTAGCAATATTTGAACATGAAATTTTTTCTAAAATTAATATAATTCTGTATGAATTAGCATGGACAATTGTCAGATAAAAAATGTTACTTTTATAAATAAAACTAAACAACTCATATATTCATTCATTATATAGGATTTATATTATTTATACAAGTTACCAAGAGCATTTAATTAGGTTACCTAAAAGTTATTTATAAATATCCATAGAGTATATTATAAAATTTATGAATTCTAATAATCATTTAAATATTTATATATTATTCATAAAAATTTTAATTTACTTTATCAATAGTTAAGACATATTGTCTTCATTGTATACAAATAATAAATTATAAAATATTATATAAAAATAAAATAGATATTAACATAGATTAACAATCATTTTAAATAAATAAAAACAATTAATTTAATAAAATTGTCATTCATTTAATTAAGCCTACGTTGAGAGTCGTTTTCTTTATCAGTCAAACGGGTTTCAGACAGTTGTGTCAAATAATTTGATGATTTGTTATAATAGTTATTATTTTTGATACTTTTTATTAAACAATAGTCGTGTTCATGAAGTAGATATGAAAACAATGGATCAAATTGTCGATCATTTATGTTAAGTAATGAACGCTTTGATGACTTTTTTGGTTTAGCCAACAATGAAATGCCTTTACTTTTTGGTGATAACAAAGAAGTGCCTCTTGTTTTAGATTTTTTAACTTTGGGTGATATTATTACAACACTATTGCCATCACTACTAACACTAACATCCGATTTAATACACATATTATTACTTTTATAATTATTATTCATTTTATTAAAAGCTAAATAGTTTTTATGGTTCATATGGTTGTCATCAAAAAACTCAATCAAACTATCGATATGATTGTGATTGGCATCTAAACCAAACTCAAAGTCATCCAAAAATTGTGATTGAAGTGTAAAGATATCACCCAAACAGGTCTCGTCTATAAGTGTGGCCGAAAAGTCTTCAGTAGTCATCTAAATGTGATATTTAAATATAATTAGTGTATTTGTGTCACAAAAGGCTAGATCTCTAATCACATCTCTATGAATGAGAGTAAAACTCTTTTGATTTTCATTTAGCAGTCATTTGATGTCATGCTATCATCAGGTGATGGCATAACTCGTGATAACCGCAAAAAACTTATTATATAATTAATCACTAGTTTTTCACATATTATTAAATTCATTTAATTAATAAATAAATTAGTTTAATGTCATTATAATTAAATACTGTGTTATATTTGTTTTTTTTCTAATCAAGAAAACAATTTATTAATCGACATAATAAACAACATTATAACCATTTTATCATTACTTTAATACATGTCTAAAACAAGTCATTAACCATATTATTGAAAATTTAAAATAAATCTCATTTATTAAATTTCATATATTAATATACAAACAATAGTATAATAATAGAGTATATAAATTACAGTTATAAATGTAATGATGTGTTCAAATGGTATCTCCACGTGGACTATACACACACACACACACACACACACACACACACACACACACACACACACACACACACACACACACACACACACACACACACACACACACACACACACACACACACACACACACACACACACACACACACACACACACACACACACACACACACACACACACACATACACACACACACATACACACACACATTGCAACTTCAATACTAATGATATAATGTATTCAAATTCAACAAAACAATATAACTTACCTTTTAATACAATATAATAAACAATTCACTGAATATGACATAATAATTAATACGATTATATTTAAACAACAATTTAAACTAATTACTAATTAATGGCTTAAGTAATGAAAAAAGACAAAATGTTGATAAATGTGATTCAAATGTTACATAACTTATGTTAAAGTATTTATTTAGTAAAGCATTGCTATTATACCGGTATTTGTGTCCATTATATTGTATTATTAGTAGAAAACAACAGTACATTACGACATCTACAGTATATTATAAAAATAATTACAAAACATTTCAATAGTCAATCACATTCAGAGAGTCTTAAACAGCGGCGACGATAGCGGCGATTCTTTTAATTTCAATTATATGGTCAACAATACGTTGGATTTAAAAGTGACCATGGACAATGTTGTTGATAATTTTAAACTGAATAAATTGTGATTGGTCATTTTTCAATTAATTGCATCATTGGGCAGATAATTGCAGTCGACTATCATTTTTACAATTTTTTTAACAGTCGACTGTATATTATATGGCCAATCATACAATTAATTGTAAAATGACCAATTACAATCTTAATCAGTTTGAAATTATCTACAACATTGCCCTTGGTCACTTTTAAATCTAACATATTGTTGATCAGATAATTGAAATTAATAGCATCTCCGCTGTAATTCTCTTTAAGACTCTCTCTCTCTCTCTCTCTCTCTCTCTCTCTCTCTCTCTCTCTCTCTCTCTCTTAAATCACATTTCAATATAATTTATATAAAGAACATAATAAAAATCAAATAATAAATATTAAAAAATATAAATTAGATTTTACTAAAAATTTTTCATACAGTTTTCGGTAAATTTTTAATTTAGAGTAAGCTATTACTAATATATACTGTAAATAATAAATAATTGAAAACTTTTTAATAATTTAACCAAATTTAACTAAATATGAATTACAAAATGTATTGTACTGTATATACCATATTCTCTGCATAACAATCTATATCTCTGACTGTTGTGATTGTGATTACATTTGATATCAATAACCCTTAAATAATATAAATAAATGTATTATTTATTAAGATATCATAAATATGCAAATATGAAAACACAATTTTATTTAAAATTAAAACCTAAATTAACAGTATTTTGACCAACATTTACATTTCAATTTCTAATAATACAAGTATTGTAACAAAACTTACATCAATATATAATAATTACAATAAATAGTTTATTATTAGAAAAAATAGTTAAAATTTGATTGTATTTTGTTTTTTAAACAACTTAATATATTCTTAGTATAATATGAATAATACTAAATATATTAAATTACAATAATAAAACAATAATTAAAATTGGACTTTAAATAATAATAAAAAATTATTTAACAAATTTGACAAAAATATGAACTGTTTTATAGTAAATCTTATCAATATATTAGTATTTTATTATAGACGGACATTAAATTAATAGTTTGAAACTAATTTGTGTTAATTTGAATACCACTGTAATTGACCGATATATTTATATTAATTAATTTTATGCAATTTATAAATATATTTGATGATTTAAAAACAAATAAAATTTTGCATTTGTATTTTTTTTTAAATTTTAGATACTTAAAATACAAATTAAAAGTTAGATTCATATTTCCATTAAATCCAAATATTTGTGTTTAATAATTTTGGCTAATTTATCTAAATGCTAATTCGTGTAATAATAATAATAAATGTATTATACAATAATCATAAAATGTTCAACATAATAAATACGATTAATAAATAAATATAACAATATTAAAATATATTTTTTGTTTGTTATATACTATTAATATGTGCTAACATTGGCTCGATATTAGTGTAATAGTAATCTATAATTTTTATAATTGTAAAATATTGATACTGTAAATCATATTGTATTTTGTATAATACAATATAGTTTATCATTAAGCGTTTGTTAACTATTTATATGACAGTGTCGAGGATTGCAAGAGATCTTGCAATTGCTTCATCCTTTAAATTCAATTAAAAAAAAATATTGTTAACTAAAAAAATACTAATAAAATATAATGTATTACTTGAGCGCAAATAGCCATGAATTCCTCAAAAGTAACGACACCATCTCTATTAGCGTCTAATTTCTAAATATCACAATATTATGAAAATTAATGTTAAATTAATTTGAATAACACTTTAGTAAACCTGAAAAGTACGGTCACAGTGATCACTAAGTGTCCGCTCATCAATCAATGGATATGTGCGACGACCTATCAGTGCATATATTGCACATAATATTTCACTCAATTCTTTTCCTTTTTATAAAAGCATTTGAATAAAAATAAAAAATATTTAATATATTAAACATTATTTAAATTATAAAAATGTGAGGCATCACTGGTAATATATCCATCATTGTTGATGTCATATAGACGGAAAGCCCATTTTAGTTTTTCATCAGCTGATCCATGGCAAAGTAGGGACAACCATTGCAGGAAATCCTTAATTATACAATAATTCAATTTAAGTTATAAACATTTATTTAATATATAAAATTTGTCATTACTTTAAAACTAATCGCTTCATTGCGATTCTGATTAAACGTTTTAAACACATAATGAGCGTATTGATTAACATCTATAACATTGCAAATAAATTAGTTTTTTTAATTCACTTAATAAATGATTTATAATAAAATATTAAATATATTAATAATAAAATAAATTATTAAATAAATGAGAAATATATATAGATTTATACTTCCGTAAGGAAAGAATCTCATAAATATGTCTCTGAAAGTTTCCTCCTGTAATAAACCACTCGGACAGTCCTTAATATAGATAACATTAACAATTATAGACATACTGTATACACAATGGATATCAATATTTTTACTGTAGACTGCAATTACTTTTTATTACATATATTTTTTTATCTGATAATAAACTCATTTTAAAAAATTTATTCAAGATTTACAATATTCAATATTTCTTATGAAAACATTCTTACAATATTAATTAAAATAGTTTTTTAAAAATTCAATATTAAAAATATATATTAAACAGTAGTAAAATATATAAGCATTCATTTTGTTGACCTACAGAACTTAATTATATATTAAATTAAATAATAAATAAATAACTTGTTTAAATGTAATTTTGTTTATATATTCTAGCATATAATGTAAATATATCTAATAATAAATGTTCATTTATAGAAACAATTTTACTAAATATTTATATAATACTGTAGCTTTGATTTCATATTTGAGTGCTATTGATATTATTTTTCACATTTGATTTAATTCTTTCAAAATATTAAATTTTAATATAACTACAGTATTTATAACATATAATATACTTCACTATAGATATTGCAATATTTTAGTCAAATAATGACAGCTAACTAAGTTAATGAATAAAAGATGATCACAAATATAAACAAAATGTGATACCTGTTTGAATGTCCGGTACATCACTTGGATCTGTCTTTTAGAAAATTTGGTGCATTTTTGTAGTTCTCCTAAGCTTTCTTTCGGTGGACCGGCTATTCTGAAGGAGCACTTCCTCGACTCAATCTTCTCGTCCATTGTTTACTACTTAAACCAAATCAAGTGCACACAAAACAATTAATAATTTTATAGTTAGATTGTATAAGATTTTATGTGTAAAATTGTTTTTATTTTGATTAAACGTATATTAAGACTAATTTCTTGTCGTAACCTAATAAATGGTGTGAAAGCATACAAACCTCATCTTATATCGATCTCAATGTCTGATTATGTCTGACTTTGCGCACAATTATTATATTTGAATTGTTATCTAATTTATACACTTTATATCTATAATATCATCAAATATTATTGTATTTATGTCTTATATTGTTGTACTAAATGTCATTATAAAATTATTTTATAAAATACATATACACTTGTATGTACTTAAACATATACAGTATATTTATTTTAAATACAGTATATGCATGCGATAATATTGATATTTTAAATTAATTTATTATATTAATAATCACAAATAAAAATTAATAGTATTTTTGTAATAAACATTATTCTATTGATTCATATTCTATGATAATGATTATTCAACACTTGAATTTATAAAATTACATTAAAATTATTAGTAAAATTAGTATATACATATACTTAATGTAATCTGGGTAATTGTAGGATTGACTAATTAGTATTATAGAATATGAATAAATAGAGTAGTTTAATATTAATCAATTTATTACTTATATATATGATAATATGTTTTAATAATGTAATAATGTCTTAAGTAAATAAATATTATTAGTTTTAAGAAAACAAAATTTATTATTTAATTCAAATATTAATTTTAGAAATAAGTTGTATAATTTTATTGATAAAATAGTAGATTTAATTATTATAACAAAAGTAAAGAATTAGTCAAATGTGTTTAATTATTTGTAATTATTTTAAATTAAAATATTGTTAAATTATTATTAATTAATTATTATTAGAGAATAATCTATATATTATAAATTATATTACTAATATGTATTAATATTTTATAATTATATATAAGAATATATTTCAATTCATAATTATAACAGAATAGTATGCAATGTATTTGTAATCATAAGATTTACTGTATATCATTATAAGATTCAATGAGATGAAAATATAAGGCTAAATATTAAAGATAATAAAATATTTTAATTTTTAATGAATAAAATTATTTGAAAAATTTATAGAAAATTAATAATACTTTAATATATTTAATTAAAGATAAAATTTATTAAATTTAAAAGCACTCATATTATTACTGGTTATAATTTTTAATTTATTATTAATAACCATTATGTAAATCATAAAAAATCAATATATAAAAATCTATTTTTATAATGTTTTGCAGATTAAATAAATAAAATATGCTTAATATTATATATTGAATAAAATAACACTAAATAATATATACAAGTATAATATAACTAAATCAATGCAATAAACACTATATTACTAAAAGCATTTGTTTTGTTAGCAAAATTGGTTGCTATGAATTTGGAGTATTGGGTAGACATAAATTTAAAGATATAGATATATATATATATATATATATATATATATATAATATCTACAAATATCCACAGAATATACTGTATATCAATGGATTCAACATTTAATTTTGACCAAACATACAATGAATTCAATGTCACTAATCTTTCAACTATTCAACACTTGACCTGTCCTTCATGTCATATAACTCTAACTAATTCAAGACACCGGTCTATGTGTCCATTTTGTGGCAGTTTTTATAATCCAAACGTTGAATTAGATATTGGATTGAGAAGTGATTCGAGAATTCTTCGTCCAAATTCACACCAAAATATTCTTCATTTACCACCAATTGTATGATTAAGTTTTGTTAAATTTATATATTATTTTTTTAATTTTAGTGATTTTATTTTAATTAACTTAAATTTTGTGGTTATTTATTTCTCTTATTTTTTTAATTAGGATTCTCGGCAACATTTACTAAGGGTTACCGGATTTGGTCCATTAATTACAGATGGTTTGGGTATTAATATATTTTTATAATTAAATTTTTAACACTTATTTTAAATTATAATTTATTACAAACATAGGTGTAATTCATACTTATATAACTGGTCTTTTATTTCCGCCTCATATTGATGATGAGTCGTCCAATTTATTGATATCATTGCCTCCAATAAATAATTCACATTCAGATTTAGCAATTAATGATAATATAAATGATAATCAATTTATGACAAATTCCTCTAAAACACAAAAACTTTTGAACCAATCTTTAGAAAGTTCGCAATTTTCTTATAGTAATAAATATTTGTCGACACCTTTTCATTATCCGAAACGGGATTTCACATTAAATGATTTCAAGTAATTTAACGCATTTATCTCTATTAATATACAGTATTAGTTAATGATTAAATGATAATTTTTAATAATAAAGTTGTCTAATATTATGTTTTTTAAAATTAAACTTTATAATACTTAAATCTTATATAGACATATTCATAGACTAAATAATCAGCTATAATTTGATGGAAGTATAATTTTGATAAAAATTTGTTATGCAATTAATGTTAATCCTCATAATTGCATCATTTCTTTAATCAAATTAAAATCATTTTGTCTATGAATAAGATTAATAATAAATATTTTTCATTTCTGTCTAATAATGATAATGTACTTTATATTATATTATTAGAAATCTATTGACAATATCGTGTGAAAGTGCAGATTACACACAATTACATGATTTTTATGAACAAACGTTTAGTTCAAATATTGAATTAAATGCATTATTTAAAGTGAATGCCAATCAAAGTGATGCAAAATCACATGATCCAGAAATTAATATCATATTTTTATATACAGTTTATGATGAACTAAATAATCTGGTTTGTCATCTAATTATTTTATAATAATTATTACTATTTATTTAATAAAATATTTATATCATTTAGCCTTCATTTATAAGTAAAACAGTTTTGAAAGGAGTAATTGCATCGCTTTCATCAACCGAACCGTTAGTTTTAGCAATTAATGAATTTACAAAAAAATACATTAGATTTTTTTGCTAAATAATATTCTGGAAAATTAATATTATATTAATAACCGTTATTATTTAGTGAAAATGCTATTATATTCAAATAATTGTAATTTAAATATGATTTTAACAAATATATCATATTTATAAAATTAGATTGAAATCTAAAGATGAAATTCGTGCAATATTTATGTTATTGCAGGTCAGTTAATATTAAATTTAATACTGTATTTATTTATTGTATTATAATTAACTAATTTTAAAATATATATTTATACATAAAGAATCCCATATTTAGTAATCAATCTTCATATAATGTTTTCGCACATTTACTTAAACGTGTGGTTAATCTGAACAGTGGTGATCATCAGTTATTAATTAATTGGTTTTCAAAGTAATCCATCGATTTTTTATTATTTAGCTAACAATATAAGAGTATAATTAATATATACTATTTAATAAATACTTAAATATTATAGATTACAAAGTGACAAATTGAAAGCTTTAGTCAAAAATGTGTTGCAATTCATAACAATTCGTGAGTTTCCACCAAATAATGGCCACAAATTGCCGACAATTAATAAAAGCAAATTTTGGATACCCTGTGCAACCCGTGTATTAGCACTTCTCAGTTAGTATTTTTCATTATTTTACGGTATTTTATAATAATTTTGCAGATATTATATAATTTAAACAAATAAATACATTAAATATATACAATTGACAGATGCGGCTAATAATAAGATGAATCCCAATGTTGTAAATTATACTGAATTTTATAACTATGCTTTGGATCACATAAATCTTATGTCTGAATATTATCGCTGGCAAAACCCATCAAAAGTCAATCGGTATTATATAAAATTATTATCAATTGAATATCATATAATATTAAGTTATATTTACATTAAGTAGTTTGGATATTAAGCTTTTATTTATATATGTATATACTGTAGTTAATAAATAATAAATGTGTTATAGATTTTCCTATTGTCAATATCCATTTATCTTAAGCATTGTGGCCAAGAAAACAAGTTTGTCTATTGATAATAATTTTTATTTATTCATAACTCATTTATTTAATTATTAAATTGAAAACAGTTTTGCAAAGAGACTCTGAACAACAAATGATATTAAATGCTCGGGTAATATAATTATGTGATTCACAATAAATTATTTAATTTATTTATATAAATAATAGCAAAGTTTATTAAATCGAGCCATTCATCAGCAAATGGCAGACATTGATGTCTTTTTTCTTAATCTAAACATTCGCCGATCAAATCTTGTAATCGATTCATTAAATGAAGTAAATATCTGACAATACTTTGATTAATACTCAATTAGATGTTAACTGAATATGAATATTACATTAAACTTATTGAATAGATCGCTAAAAAGCAAAGTGATCTTAAAAAGAAACTAAAAGTGACATTCATTGGTGAACCGGGACTTGATATGGGAGGACTCACTAAGGAATGGTTTTTATTGTTAATTAAACAAATATTTCATCAGGATTATGGTCTCATTGTTTATAATTACTTATAATTATATTTCATTAATTTATAAACTAATATTAGTTTTAGTAATAATGCTATTTTATTTCTCAAACTTAGGTATGTTTGTCTATCACAAAAAATCCCGGTGTTATTGGTTTAGTACTGTTCAAAATGGAAATCTTAGAGAATATAATTTAATAGGAGTTGTATGTATTTTATGAATTTTACAAAAAAATATTGATCTTATAAGTAATTTTTAATTATTTTATTTAATAAAGTTAATGGGTTTAGCAGTCTATAATTCAATGTAAGATTATAATAATAAAACTATAATTTTATAATTATGTTTATTTGAAAATACAATATAATGTAATAATATTTTATAGAATACTTGATCTTCATTTTCCAACACTTTGTTTCAAAAAGTTATTGAGTCCACCGGTAGTACCACTGGATATAGACAGGTCTCCGGTAGGCATGTGTAACGTAACTATGGATGACTTCACTCAAGTTATACCCGTCAGTCTAATTACAATAATATATTAATAATTAATTTATAGTAATTTATAAAATTATGTTTATGTTTACAATAGGACGTAGCAATTGGTCTCAAAGAGTTATTGGCTTATGAAGGAAATGTTGAAGAAGACTTTTGTATGAATTTTCAAGTAATTTATTATTTTCTAATTTTACACTATTTTTTAAGTTATTATAAATTTTAAAAGTTATTAATAAATTTGAAGGTTTCAGTTGAGGAATTTGGTGAAGTGAGGACACATATACTTAAGCCCAATGGACACAACATTATAGTTAATAATGATAATAGATTTGGTTCGTCTATTTAGTAGTTCATGTATTAAACAATTATTGTTTCAATTAACTTATAAAATCTTTTATTGGTGTAAATTAACAGAATTCGTTAAGTTATATATGGATTTAATACTAAATAAGGCTATATTTCAAGCGTTTAAAGCTTTTTATTTAGGATTTCACAGCGTTTGTGCTTCAAATGCGTTAATTGTAATAATTTTTATATAACAATTTAAAACTATTAATAATAATAAATTTATAAAAATATCTGAAACAGATGTTAAGACCAGAAGAAGTGGAAGTGTTAGTCTGTGGCTGTCCTACCATTGATATGGAAGAGTTAAGAAAAGCTACCGTTTATGAAGGATATCTTGAAAATGAACCAATCATTAGGTTTACATAAATACAACAAATAATCACTAACTCAAGTCAAACATCAATTAATATAATCAATATAATTATAACAGATATTTTTGGGACACCGTTAAGTCATTTTCCATAGACATGCAAAAAGACTTTTTACGATTTGTCACTGGAAGTGATAGAGTGCCCATCAATGGCATGAGTGACATGAACTTCAAAATATCTGCACTTAATAGCAATACTGATATGTAAATCATTTTATTAAATTTTACTAAAATAAGTTAAAATTAAATTATTTGTTTTGGTTTACAATAAGGTTACCCATATCTCACACATGTTTTAACCAATTAGTATTACCCCGATATTCAACACAAGAGTTATTGAGAGAGAAGTTAATTGTTGCCATCAATAATGCTGAAGGATTTGGTCTCGAGTGATGTTACCATCAATTATATGAAATAAATACATTATTATCTAAATTTATTTCATCAAATCATATGGTTTACATAAAACAATATAAATTATATTATCTAAAATTAATTTACTTTATTCAAAATACTTGACTATTCAATTTGAATACTTAATTTAAATTAATTCAATTAGATTTAGTTTAAAGTGTTTTATATAAAAATATGTATAAATAAAATTAGTTTAAATATATTTCTTTACTTAAATGACATTAACTTTGATATACTATTAGAAATATTGATTGGCCTGCAGTTAATGTTACATAAAGTCTAACAATAAATATAAATAAAATTTTATAATACTGTACTGTAATATGCAATGTTTATACAATGTTTGTAATCTAAAAATTAATTATATTGTATTAATTATTAAGTTTAAAAAGTAATAGTAGTAAAATATATAATAGAGTCTATTAAATAGACTAATAACAATTATCAATACTAAAAATAATTAATATAAATAAATAATTTGCGAATATATCTGTATTTAGTGTTTCATTATGAAATTTTCATATTAAACCCTAATTATTAATAATACATTTTATTATAAAGTTTGAAAAATACATATTGTATATCAAATTGTTATATATAAACAAATAGTAATACTAAACATTATAATAAAATTTATGCTAATCTTAATAATCGATTTTTTAATTAAAATATAAAATTAAAAGAGAAAATAAAATATTTGCTTTATTTTTATGAAAAATTGATGGAAATTTATTAGGGATGTTACACGAACTCTACATAAATTTAAGTAATATACTGTATATTAAGTTTTATTATTTTAAAAGCATATTTTACATTAATTGATTATTAAACTTTTATTTTTATGTTTAAATATACAATTTTTATTGTTATGTTATATATTTAATTTAAATAATGTTATATTGAAGTAATTTATTATTTTTCAATATTTAATAGTTTTATTTTATTTATTTTGTATACATAAGCTATTTATTTATATTAAAACTCACAACTGAGTCACAACTTGTAAGTAACTAAGTATGCTATAGTAGAGTTCGGGCAAATTTAAAAGGGAAGGCAAGTTCCTTAGTAAAATCCCTCCAATTTTTCTGGAAAATAAGGGAAATATTATATTTCCCTCCCTAGCTCGTTAGAAAAGAAATATATTTCTACAATAAATAATACCAAAACTTAATATTTTGCATAAAATTTTATTAAAATATTTAAAAATAAATTTCAATTCAAAGAATATAAATTAATGATACTAATTAACAATAGCACTCAAAATACAGTTTAATACAACATTTGTTATTCAAATCTTATAATAAAATTCGTTGTTTAGATTTCTATATGTGGTTACATTGTGGTAATACAAGGAAATAGATTACATGGGAATTCCCAGAGAGCAGAGAAAATAGGGATTTTTGGAAAATAAGACGAGGGATTGAATTTTCCCCAAAACACTAATAAGTTATTATAATATGAAAGTGAAGGCTTTGGCGCCAATCATCTGATGGTTTGATTATGTATTGTATATAATATTAATAATAAAAATATTATTATTATTATTATTAATCATCACTTATGGATCAAACAAATTGTGATAATAATGTTACCAATGATGACATTCATAGTCATTCATCATTCAAGAAGTTGGCAAAAATAAACGGAATGATCAACGATATGACAATCGATGAGTTAAGACATAGATTGAGTCAATTGACTCTTGAAGTCAGGTTTGGAAAGTTAATGATTTAATGAATTGATTGTTACCATTGATGACAATGTCTTGAGCAGTGGTTCAGAGGATTCCTGTAGACGACGTCTTAAGAATCACTACAGAAACGAGACAATGAAGAGAGTGTTTAATAAGTCAATCACTTATTATTATGATATCATATGTGTTGTCGACTTTGAGGCCACTTGTGATTCACCACAAAGTGATGACTTGATTCAAGAAATCATCGAATTTCCCGCTGTTTTGGTTGATGTCAAGCAAAGGAAAATTGTATGACTTTTGGTAATTAATAGAAAATAAATAAATGTTTTAACATTTGATAAAAGGTATCGACATTTCATGAGTTTGTAAAACCAAAATCAACACAAAAGTTGTCTGAGTTTTGTACAAAACTAACGGGAATTTCGCAATCAATTGTCGATAAATCTCAACCATTTGTTGAAGTATTGGATAAGTTTGACAAATGGTTCAACTCTTATATCAACAACAATAACATCAAATCATATGCTTTTGCCACCGATGGGTAATATTTGTACCGATATATTGATTTTATAATTTATATCTTAAGTATTATTTGGTTTCAGTCCCTGGGATTTGTGTCACTTTTTTGCTTTGACTGTAAGTCTCTAACAATAATCAATAATAATTGATATCTTGAAAAATTAATGTTTTAATAATAATATAAATATTTAGTGCAAAATATACGATATTACTCTTCCGTCTTATGCCAGACAATGGATTAATATTCGCAAAGTGTTTACCAATCAATACAAAAGACAACAAGTGAGTCAACAATAACATGTCTTATCTTTTAATCAAAAACTATTTATTTAGTTATCTTTGGATCAAATGCTGACACATTTGGGTATGGAATTTAAAGGAAGAAAACATTATGGTTTTGATGACGCTATTAATATAGCAAATCTATTAATTCGTATGATTACTGATGGCGCCAATCCTACTATCAATCAAGAGATTAGTTGTCATAAGTTTGTATTACAATTTGCTTTAGTATTAAAATTGTAAATTTAAACTATATTTTAAATTAGATCGGATCGGAACCGTTGGACAAATATCAAGTGCGGATACGTTAGTATTAATCACAATAAATCAAGTATTAACTCAAATGATTCAGATTCTGATAATTCTACTTTTAAGGACATCAATAATAAATAATAGTTTAAGTGAAAAATAATTGTAAAATTTATTTAATTTATTAAACAATAAAGTTTAGTTAAATATTTATTAATATTATTTGTTTTGTCTGTTTTTCATTTTAATGTTTGACAGTTTTAGTCTTTTTATTTCTTTGATATCATCTCTTTCTGATTCCTAAAATATGATTTAATATTATTGTTTTTATTTGATATAAACAAGACTTACCGTTGTTTTCCATATTTTTATAAAAACTCTTTTATTAACTCTTAACTGACTGTACTTTTTCTGTAGATTTAATCGTTGTTGTGGTGATAAACCTCTTTCTACTACTAATATAATACGAGCCCACTATTGAAATATTTATAATTTAATATTTTATGAATTTTATAACACAAATAATATATAATACTATAGATTATAGGTTTACCTGACGGAGCCATTCATTAGGTCGGGAAGCTATGTCTTGATATGTTTTACCCTAAAATAATATTTGTTAGAACTTACAGTTAGAATAATTTTGAGTAAAATTTAATGAGAAATACCATCATTGCTATCAACATATTGACTAATAATATCGATACCAATATCATATAAAATATAAACATTAACTGCAAGTAATTAAAATAACACTTAATAGTAATTACATGAATAATAATTTAATAAAATAAAAAAGTTTCTAAACTTTAGCAATAGTTGGATGATCTGTTTTATCAAATTCAGTATAAATATCAACAAATTCATTCAATGATATTAAAAACATAGACATTATACTATCGATTACTCCACCAAAATAATTGGTACCATTGCCTGAATGAGACCTAAATATGACGAAGAATGCTGTAATAAATAAAATTGTAATAAATTGTAATAAATGTTTAATTAAATATTTAATATTAATTAATCAAACCTTCAGCAAATCCCATAACAAATATCATATAAATTGTAACAAAACACAAGAGATCTGAAACAATCATTTTATAGATCATCACTACAAATGGTCCAACAGTTTTGAATCCTCTAAAGTAACAAATGTTATTTGAAATGCAAATTTAATTTAATCACTTTATTATAATAAAAGAAAACATTTTGTATAATTGTATAATTTTGTTGATGATATTATTAAAAACAAATATATTATTTACCGGCAGAAAAACAATAGTTTCATTGGTGTCAAAAACATTGATAAAGCAATGATTCTGTCCTCATATTGTGGTAAACATAATAATCTCAATGGTATTGTAATTACAATTAAAATACATGACATTAGAAACATGATTCTTCCGGGAACTTTGATCTAAATTATTAATATAAATATATTGATTTGTATTTTCATTAAATTAATGTTGATTTTAATTACCAGTGTTTGTATAAATATAGACCAACCAAGACTTGATGCTTCAATGTATGCACTAATCAGATATATTGTCGAACCCATTGCACTCAATATTTCAAATATTCTTCTCATCTATTTTTTAATTATTGTTAACAAAAATAAATAAATAATTAATTAATTAATAAATACAATATTATTTAGATTTAATACTCGATTTAATGTTGTATTAAATTGGAGTAAATGACATGAATGTGTAGATATTTCATCATTTTTCACAGTTTTATCATTTTTGTTAATTTGTATGACTTGTTGTGTTTCCTCCAAAAAATAAGGAGTAATATTCAGTCTTTTTATTTGTTTATTATTCTGTGGATATGTTTTGCATTGATTTATTATTTGACACATATCAGCATTTGTATTAATTGAATTATCTATATTAAATATATAATTCAAATTAAATATTATATTTTCAAATTTATAAAAGTTTACTTTGGATATTATTGATGATATAATTAAGTTGACTGCAATTTAATTGTCGATTAATTTTATGATAAGTAATGGGTGCCGGTCTTAATATAAATGCAAAAAATGTTATTAAAAAGTAAAAACCATAAAATACAATTTGTTGATAAAATCTGTAAAATAATAATAATAATAATAATAATAATAATAATAATAATAATAATAATAATAATAATAATAATAATAGATAGATAGATAGATAGATAGATAGATAGATAGATAGATAGATAGATAGATAAATATTTTACTTTTTCTTGATAAATGTATTCCACTTTGCTTGTAATAAATCAATTAGTAATCCCTGAAACATATCTAAATGACCAAGCTCATCCTATAGTATAAGCAAATAATTATTACAAATACTGTATATTATTATAAATTATATTATGAAAACTGACTCCAAATGCAACAACACTTAATGCATTGTTTGTCTTTATGTGTCCCGTATTGACATCAATTGAATCAATTTCATCCAAAGGATAGGCAGTGAATGCCTGTTCACAGAATTCCCAAAAAACTTCTCTTTGAAGTTTTAAAATGTGAAAAAACATCTGAAAAATCGTAATAAAAGTATTAAATATATGTAATTGAATTGAATTTGTTTAATATAATGTTTTTTTTATAGATAATCACTTCATTTCTTGTAAGTTTAGCAGATAATGAAAGTGGTGTTAATCCTTGTTTATTGGTAATACTGAAACATAAAATGAAAAAAATAAAAAAGATATTTTTATTTTAACAATAATGAGATGACTGACTGTATATTAGCACCAAGCTCATATGCCAGATTAAACATTTTCTGTTAATTAGTTATAATAATTATAAACAATTAAGTTATCAAATGAGTGTTTCAAATAAGTTGAAAAACAAACCATTTTATTGCAGATAACAGTCATATGTAGAACAGTATTGCCATTAGTGTCTTCACTGTCAGGATTAGCTCCTTTTGCATACAATAAACGATAACAATCTTCGAGCTCAAGACATGCAGCAAATGAATGCGGATATTCTCCCCAATAGACATGTCTAACAATTGATTTAATTGATTAATGTTTTGTAATTTATTGATTATTTAACAACAATGACCTAACCCTTGATAATTGGTTTGAGTCTTCAAAATATATGATTCGTTATCTAAACTTTCTTTTCGCGTTTCTTTCTGATCGTCGGCACAAAAGAATTTGCCGATACATCGAGCCCTCACATCTGCGCCATTGTTTAGAAGGAATGATACCATAGATAGGTCTTCATTGACAACAGCCATATGAAGAGCTCCTTCACCATAAAACTCGTCGTCTAAATATATATCTTAATTGTCAACACAATGTTAGTATTAAACAAAATCAATCAATACTTTCAATCAAACCATGATATGTATTATATTACAATAGTTTTGAACATTATTTTATAAGTAAACCAACATATTTTTAAAACTAACAAATTTCAATGTTAGTTAAGTAAGTTAGTAACTAAAGTAATGTTATTAATTTATGAAATATCTTTGTAAATTTATCTCTAATGAATAATATTTTAATTATATAATTATATAATATAAAATTAAATGTTTATATAGAATGTTAAATAATAATAATATTATTTTAATAATTTTACTTACAATTATTAAGTTTTTAAATATTTTATCTTACTAGAATTAACTAAAAGTTTATAAAAATCTACATTAAATTTAATTATATTGATATGGTTATCAAGATAATCTATGTTTAAATTTGAAGTATAAATATTATATATAAAAAACCACTAAACAACATATTTCATATACCGTACTATACAGTAATTTAGATAATAATAATAAATACATACCATTAACTAATTTGGGAAATAATGTAACAATTCTTCGGGCCAGTTCTGTATGAATTGGTGTCGACACCAACTGATTTTATTAAATAAATTTGTCATATAATAAAAGTTGCAAAAATAAATTAAAAAATAAAAGGTATACCAAACACATATGTAGTACTGTTTCGCCAACAGAACCTCTTTCACTAAGTTTCCAACAAATTTCTCTATAATCGCAATCCATTTCCGGTAATATATCTATGATTTTATTTATTTATTAATTGTATTTATTTTCAAATTTGTTCAGATTTTCAAATTACTTGTTTTTCGTAACCTATTTGGAAAAAAACGATATAAAAGTTGAGATAATCGGGATCTGACAACCATTTGATTATCCATTTGTTGACATTCTTCATCCATTTGATTGTCATTATTATGATTATGTTCATCATCTGTGTTACCAAACTTGTTGTGTCTGTTTCTTAAACCAATCAAATGTGATATCAATACTTTCTTTCCTTGTCCTCCATTGTATAGAAATGGCTTAACTATACTCTCAATCTGATTGTTCACCTTTTAAGACAATTTGTCAATATTTTATTACTTAATATTAATTTATTAAATAAATTATCTAATTTATATTATTAAATTTTAATTTAAAATGAACTAAAATTAAAATTGAATTAAATGTAAGAATAAGAATATATAGGAATTTTATTAATAATAAATATAATTAAAAAGTAATACTTCGGTAAAATCTTGATTTTTGATGGCTTTCCTCATGATATCGACGAGAATACCTTTTTTCTTGACGTTAACCAATGAATATATTTTTTGTTTAGAAACGGCCTGTTTTTTCACACCAGCCGTCACATCGCTGTTAATATTTCCCATTTTATTTTAAATTTTAAATTTTAATTTAATTATTATATTAAATATATAATTTTTATTACTTAGAATAATTTAAAAAAAAAAGTTATTCTTATAAATTTGTTAAATAATCTGAAATATCAATATAATAATTTAACTTAAAAACCAATAAAAATATTATTTTACAAAATTATAAACTCATTGCTATTAAACACTCAATCTTTTGCATATTTATTAGTGAAGTTTAAATAGTAATTGATTATCACTTACTGTGAAATAACAATTTGGTCGCTAAGAGCCATTTGATGTGAGTTTTTGTTAATAAAATTTTTGTTATAAAAATATTCAATTTATATTATCTCACAATTCCCACCCTTTCCTTAAATTCATTACAATTACAAATTTTATTTATAATTGAGATCAACACTAATAGCAACAAATACATAATAACTTTTGCTTATATATAATATTTTATAAAAGTTATTATTGAATTGCTTTCATTGAAAGGTTACACTAATTAGTGTTATATTATAAAAGCTTAACTCTAAAACATGTAATAGAGACGTGAATTTTATGGTACTAATACTGTATAAAATCATTTTTTCATAATAATAATAATTTGATTAAATTATAATGGATTTTGTTATACAATATCACATTAGAATTCATGACTTTTAAAAAATAAGTATAAATAGCATAAAATAAATATAAATAATCGAAAATTAACATATTTTTAATAACATTTTATATTTTAATTTAATTTACCAAAATTAATATAAAAATATTTTTTTTTATTTAAGCAATAAGTATTATTTGTATAATTCATTAATTATTAAATTTTAAGATTAATTGAAAACAACGAAAAAAAATATTTTATATAAAAAATTTAATTATATAAATATATTGATTTATATTAATAAATAAATAAATTTTTTAATTATTAAATACTTACTATTTATAATACAAGAAACTTTACTTACAGTAATAAAAAATTTTTATTTAAATTAATTTACATATTTAGTTGTTTCCAATAAAATATCCGAAAAAGTAATGACTTTAATAATAAAAGATGAAAATATGTTATCGATTTATATATAATTGGTTATTCATCTCCACAGGTAATAAAATAGTTTTTCATTAACTTTATTTACACTAATCGTATATCATTTGACAAACTATATTATTGTTTGATTAAAGAATAGAAAATATATAGTAAAGAAAAATCGAGTTATAAACATATGTCTAATATTTAATCATTGCTTTTATTTAATATATATTATCAAGTTTTTTGTTAAATACAATAGAATAATGTTTATATTTAATGTAACATTAAATATTTATTTTTGTTTGAACATTAATTTAATAAATTCAAAATAAACCTTAATATAACAATTTATCTAAATTTAAAATATATGATAAGTCATTCATTACCCACTTTATAAATTGACAATAGATTATTATTATTATGCTAAATGTTAATATAATATAATACAATATAAACATAAGTAAATCCATATAAAAGGCACTATAAGTTTAATGACATAAAAATTAAATGGAATAATACAATGATTTACATAAAAATAACAAATTTTCATGTATTTTATTGTATGTAAATGTAAAACTACCAAAAATTAATTTTTGTTCATATATTAGTTTATATTATAAAAAAAACAATGAATTACAAAATTAGCAATAAACATATCAAATAAAAACAAATGTACTGTATGATATAATAGTCAATTGACTTAGTGGGCTAAACAAATATGTTTACTAAATATTTTAATATACTGTGTATAAAAAGTCTAAATAAAAATCAAAACTTAAACAAAACACTGGTATTTTCAAAATTAAATCACTCATAATATCAGTATTAATATATAGGTATATACTATATATATAATTGTTATAAATGAAAAATTAATTAATTGTCATAAATTGTTTCAAATTTCAAAACGACGTTACAGTTAATATTAGACATTATACATTTAATTGATTTCAATAGTTGCAAATTATATCATATTTGTTATACATTGATAAATGTCTAAATTATATAAATATAATATCGATGACTATTTATCACATGTTAACAAAAAATTAGAGAAACAGTGATTAAATTTGTTGAGATTTTTCTGATGGCACCACAACCATCACCTTTTGTAGTGTTAATGTAATCCAATCTATTAAACATTTTTAGTTAAAACAGTTTTAGTAAATAAATATAAATATTTAAATTTTAATTCAATCAATTATAATAAAATACAAACCGATAGCATTTTGTATTGGCTTAGGTTTCCTTTTCCAGGCAATAAAAATAAAATAAACGGGAACTCCTGTTAATATGATAAGAACTCCAAACCCAGTGCCTACTGGATCCGCCAACATTGGAACTACAGTTATAAAAATGGATGCAATAATGTAGATAATTGGCCAAATTAGGTTCACTTTTATAGGTCGTGGAAGATCAGGTTGTTTCCATCGAAGATATGGAAGACAAGCAACAGCTAATCCAATGGCCAACCACGTGGCAAATCCCACATAATTTATCAGTGCGTATATGTCTTTCGATGCCAAATACACGAGCGATAAAATGCACATAAAAATCACAGCAGGAGTTGGAGTCAAATGCGATATCTGTATCATTGATAATATCTCCGGCATTTGCTTTTGCTCGGCTCCGGCGTAAAACAGTCTTTAAATTTACATAAAATAATTATATATTAACTGACACATGTATGTCATCATCATTTAATGCTACAGTACCTGGATGATGTAAATAGGATACCATTGACGCCACCAAATGTAGACATAGCAACAAATACTGGTACAATCCATGCCATAAATCCATATAATCGTTCAGCAAATGTCTTAATTATATCAAACAAATCATTAATCATCAATCAATCATTAGATTAGATAAAATAATAAGATATACAATAAATTATTTATTTATAAAATAATATAATTATCAATACATACGACGGCTACTGCTTCTGCCTGTAAAACTTCGGCAACACTTAAAGTCGAGTGAAATGCAATTATAGTCAATGTGTAAACAACTGTCACTAAAATACATGATATAAATATGGCTTTCGGCAAATTCCTGCAAATTTAATATTCAATTTATCAATTGTATTTAATTCATAAACTTCAATGTATATATTTTATAGGGTATTATATAATAAAATATGAATTTATAATCTACAACAGTTATACAAAAATAGTTATCAAAATAAATGCAAGGTTAAATAAATAAAAGTTAAATTGAATTAAATTGATTTAAATAATAACTTACTTATGTGGTTCCTTTAACTCTTCAATTACAAAATTTAAGTAATTCCTATATAAATATTTTAAAACCATTAATAATTTAAAATTAATAAAAAACATCATAATTTATAAATTACTATATTCACAGTAAACATGTCTTATATTTTATGGTACACTTTAATTACAAGTAATTTCATAAATTGCTAAAAAGTATAGTTATCTAATGAAATTTCACCTAATACTTAATATTGTAAAATAATTTTAATATTTATAAAAAAAACTATTGTTAAATTTTTTTTATTAGTTCAAATAAAAATTTAAAAACTATAAATTTAAATTAATCAAATAATTGAAATTAGATCATATATAAAATATTTATCAAAAAAGATATTTGTACCAAAAATATTAGTAATTTTATTTAATGTTTAACTATTAACTTATTTAAAATAAATTAAATAAATTAAGATATGATTGAATCATACCATCCATTGTATGCAAATAATCCCGAATAGAATGATAGAGCAATTGTAGTGATGTCTACATTGGGTATCAATGGGTCTCTATTGAATGTAAAGTGTTCCGTATGACCTAAATTCACATATAATACAACATTTATATTAACCAATAGTTTACAATCATATATAAAAGTTCACAAATTATTTTAATTATCAGTTTTGTAATTTATATAACATTACTAATCAAAATATAATTTATCATAAATAAAAATTAAATTACATTTAAATAATTAAATATGCATTAATGTTAAAATATATTTATATTCATCAATTTATAATTTTAAATAAAATATAGCATTTGATAATAAAATGTATGAAAATTTTACAATTTAAATTTTATTTATTATTTGCTAATTTTTTAGATCACTTATCAATTAAAGAAACTCATATTTAAAAACTTAAACATTTATAGTATGAGATAATCAATTTAATCAATTTTTTGTAACTTCATTATCCCGTTCAAAAAAAACGTCAATTTAAGTACTATGAAAACGAACAAAACTTGTTACGATTACCCAATAAATAAAAAGTTTATAAAGTATTCAAAGTAATAATACTGTATTAAAAAATCATTGTTACTATTGAGTAAAGTAGAAAAATATATAATTGTAATTTACAATATACTTAGAGATGAGCAAATTTTAATAAATCTTTCTAAGAAAATTTATCAGGAACAAATTTCTTTGGAAATTTTACTATATATTACTTATACTATGAGATCCCTATATACTGATGTGATATAGCTATTGTAATAAATTTACATATTTATTGATACAAAATATACTTTATACTATTTTGCAATACTATAAAAATGGGACTCTAAATATAAAATTAATAAAAATATTTATCTATAAATAATAGTTTTTGTAAAGTTTTATTTATAATTTATTTTGATAACTAAAGTAATAAACATAATTATAGATTATATATTCCCTTAATGGGCTTAAAAGCTTAATTTTTGTAAAAAATAGCCCATGTAGCTTAATATGTATAATTAAATTTTTTACCATGTTCAAATAAACTTATTAATATTTTGATTACTCATTTTCATAAATATTAATTTAAAACACATACTCAATGTATTTGAAAAATGTGTCATATTAAAATTGAACATGCTATAGTTCAATAGATAAAAATAAAACAATAAAAAATAGTTAACTATAGCATGTTCAATTTTAATATGACACATTTTTCAAATACATTGAGTATGTGTTTTAAATATTAATATATTACTAATTTTAATTTTAAAGTTTTAAAACACATACAAATAAAGTTATATATTTGTGCTTAAAAATATAAATGAATATAAAATTATAAAGTATCAAATTATTTTTTGTATTTTTGATATCTTTTAAATATAACATTATTTATAATTATATGATGATATACAAAGTAATGCTATAAATAATATCATGTTAAACCCAAAACAGGAAATTGTTTATGCACTTTAACTAATATTAATTTAAACTTAATGTAATATGATTTATTTATATATATATACAAATTTGATAAACTTTAAAAATATATAATGTCAAATAATTTGAGACAATTAGAAATTGATATAAATATAGAAAAAAATTATGCAGACAAATTGAAAAAATAAAAAATGTAAAATTCATAACAAATAACAATTTAATTGTAAAAAATGATTTAAATTTTAAACCTTTGCAAAGCTGAACGATTCCAGTGATGATAATTGTGATCAAAGCTATGAGTTTGCCATAAGTGAAAAAATCTTGAACTCTTGTCGACCACTTTACATCCCAACAGTTGACAAATGTTAATAAACCTAAACAAAACAAAATTTATGTATTAATAGTTAATATAAAATAATCGTAAACTAATTAATTATTTATAATTATATAGTGTATATTTAATATATATTGAATAAAAATTCAAAATAATTTTTTAAAACAAATATTGAATACAATTTTAAAGTTATTTATAAAACTCCATTTTATATATATTTTACTATTGATTTTATTTTTAAGAAAGATTAATTATATTCTTTAAAAAAATATTAATAAATTTTAAAATAATTTTCAGTATTAAATGAATTTAATTTAATAAAAATAAAAGTTTTGTTAAAATCCTTGTAACATAACATTGTATAATCTATTGATAAAATCAGTCATAAATTATTAAAGCAATTAATTCAATGAAATTTATGATAAAAACTAATAAATTTCTAAATTAAGCTAAATTTTTAAATAAAATTCTTTAGTGCATATTTTTACAACAAAATTCAAATATTTTAAAACTCAATATATTTATAATATGATTATATTTATATAAAAATAATTGTTTTAACAACAATTATTTTGTTTGATATTTTAGTTTAAAAGTACAGTAAATATTAAAACAAAAATGTGTGATAAATTGGTTACAATGTGTTGGCAATGATGGATAAGTAATGTTTTAGACTTACAAATACAGACCACTGCAAGCATTCGCGTTGCATTTCCGGGAGGATCACAGTCGGGATAAAAGGGTCGCAAAACGTAAAAAGCAAACGCAAGAGCAATGATAGCTGTATTACACGGACGCACTATCATACCTATGACAACACAATTCAATGTTTTATCATTTTTATCATATCTTTATACAATACATTCAATCCATAGCCTGAGGAAAGCCACAAAAGGACCGAAACACTCCATAATGTAAGCATAATCTGCACCACTCTTAGGAATACTTGTTCCCAGTTCTGCATAACAGTACGATCCGATCAATGAGAATAATCCACTCAAAACCCATACAATGATAGACAGGCCTACACTACCAGTTCCTACAATTACTCCTTTTGGAGATATGAATATACCAGAACCTATCATACAGCCCACGATTACATTAATGCCATTAATTAATGTCATTTTGGGTTTAAGACATATAACATCTTCTTCTGTCTCTTTATTCTTCACATTTAACTCATTTTCTTCGACACCATTTCCATCTATTTCTTTCATTTCAGACATTTTCTTGTTATTCTTTACTTCTCTATTCTTATATAAGTTTATTAAACAATCATTTAGTCATTCAAATACAGTATTATTACAACATATGTGACAAAATTCAATTAACTTTTATTAATAGTAATTTATTATCCAACACATATGAATCACTATTATTTGAAGCAAAACTTATAATTTCAATTATTATATAATAATATACTTTAAATGACTCAACAAAATTGACAAATAATATAATAAATGTTAATAAGTGATAATTTGGTCAATTTGATCAACTTTTCATATCAACAGCAATCGAAATATTTGTTTAAAATAATATTAATATTTATAATAGAAAAAACATTAATAACATTTGTAATCTTAAATTTGATTCAACTATTTAAAGACATATAATTTGATAAAAAGCAGACACATTGAGACAATGATATTAACATCAAATTAATAGCTGTTAATAAATATTAGATTCAATATATATATTTAAAATTATTGGTTGTTCTCACTTATCCATCAATTTTTATATTATTATTAAATAAATAATCACTTATTTATGAAACCAATTGGCAATATGTGATCATTTGCTAAACAAACTCTTAGATTCTTTAATCAACTTTTCAATCATAAGCACAGAGAGTATTCAAACTATTGACGATTTTATGAGACTCAATGTGAGTGTAACTCCGGTATACAGTATATACTATATATATATACTGTAGTGTAAAATAATAAATGTATAAATAAATAACTGACACAAATGGCTATGTGCTGTATATACCATACATAGATGTCTACATTTGACGGTAATTGCAGATTCATGGGACCGGTTATGAGTGTGATTAGCATTTTTTGCACATTTTTTATAAACAAATATCACTTTATATATTATTTTCAAGTATTAACTATCATTGTGTTAGTTAACATTTTAATTTTGTTTTATATAAAATGACATATTATATTAAACAGCATTTTCTAAAAATCTAGATATAATTACTAACATATTCTTTCTCTCTCTCTTTCTCTCTTTCTCTCTCTCTCTCTCTCTCTCTCTCTCTCTCTCTCTCTCTCTATTTCTCTATTTCTCTCTCTCCCTGTCTTTCAAATCATGCGATCATTTCTTAGAAAATTCTCTACAAATCTTAGAAACAAATCTCTAGTTTTTAAAACTATAAGTAGTTTTGGGGTTTAGACAAAAAAAACTATTTATATGATTGCATAATATGACTTAATAATAAAAAAATATATTAATTTGTGTTAATATTTATCAAACTTGAATTCTTAATTTTATTTTAAAACTTTGTTTTTTGTTTAAAAAAATGTAAACAAAGTAAATATGTAAAATATTTAATAAATAAAAATATAAAAAGAAAAACTGAATACAAAAAATAAATTATGATTTTAATATACATACAATATGTATAATTTTATTAATAGTAAGTATTTATTGAATAATATAAATTTATATTAATTAAATTAAATATTTTACATTTTATTCAATTTTTACTAAAATCAAATTTTCTTATTACAAGTAGGGTTTGTAATGTTCCCTTCCCTCTACTTATTTTCCCTATTAAGTTCCCTATTCCATGGGAATTCCCAGAGAATCTATTTCCTTGTGCTACTACCTATCAAACCTTAATCAACACATTTTATTATATTGTCTGAAAAACAAATGTTATTTTAAACTCTATTTTGAGTAGTATTTGTAAATAATATGACTAAATTTTTTTATTTAAAATTTATTTTTAAATATTTCAATAAAATTTTATTCAAAATATTTAAGTTTTTGTATTATCTATTATAATAATATAAATTATATTTCCCTTCTAATAAAATATGGTGGGAAAATAAAGTATATTCTATATTTTAAGGGAAAATTGGAAGGATTTTATTAGCGAACTTCCCTCCCTTGGAAATCATTACAAACCCTAATTACAAGTTAAATTGTAATATGCGTGAGTTGTATAGTATTTTATTTAATTTTAAAATTTAAATTTAAAATAAACCATTATTAAAAACAATAATATACAATATTAAACAAAAAACATTTAAAACACTATAGCATATATTGTAAGATAAGTGCAAATACAGTATGTAAGCGAAACCACTGCATAACTAATTAATCTCATGACTTGTAATGAAATAATATGAATATATATAATAAATATAAATAAATGTAGATTTACTGTATGTTAACTTTGGTTACTTATTAACATTTAAATCATTTGTTAAATATAAATATATAAAGACCGGTAATACAGTCCTTGAGCTCACTGTCATCTAAACTAACATATTGTATAATATTTAACAATTATTTTAAAACCTTATGTTAAATACAGTATATATATATCGAGACATACGAAGTGAAGGTCTTTGAACTTTTCAATTACTATATCCTTCATATGAATTACTTTTGACAAATGTATGATTTTTTATCTAATTATTTAATTTGCTGTTTATTTGTTAAAATACATTCAATTTTGAAATTTAAATAAATAAATATATAAATTATTAAAAACATATTTATAATAAATTAGATTTTATTTTAGATATAGTATATTAGAATAATTTTTTATATATCATAATATTTTTTACTGCTAAAATTTAACAAAACAATTTTTAATATTATTTAAAAACAATTTTGTCGTAAAATATGCTTTATGTTATTGTAATTAAAACATAATAGATTGAAAACAATAATTAATAATAATAATAATAATAATAATTATTATTATTATTATTATGTTAATGAATAATAAGGTTCATTACTCCCTTTTTTATTACATTTGTTCAGTTGTAATGCACAACAAAATTAATAAAAACTTTACTTCGAAAATATAATACATTTAATTATTTGTATTGTAATCGTAATATTATGTGTGCATAACTTAGTAAATTTAATTATAAATTTATTTAATTTTACAAAACTTAAACTTGAATATATTTTTGATTTACTTAATAAATTTTAGTTAATAAAAGAATATTTAATAAAATATTAATTTTACAACAAAAAATTAATATTTATTTCTAAAATTCATTTGTTCTTCAATAATGAAATTTTAAATAATAAATTATAGTATATATGTTCAAAATATGTTTTATATAAATAATAAAAATTATGAAATTAATTTAAAATAAGGTGTCGATATAAACGTTGCTAACTATAACTTCCTCTCAAATCAACAATATGTATGTAATAACTAAACATAAGATATATCGGTAATTGCCATTTATTTATTAATTAATTGATGTAATGTTAGCAAAAAATATTATACAAATAAAAATATTTTTGTATCATTTAGTGATTTTGTGAAAATTCTTCAAATTAAAAACTAAGTGCTTTGTGAATGTTTTTAAAAAAATAAAAGTAGTTTTAATTCTTTATATTTTAAAAGACATTATATAAAATTAATATAATACTAAGTATATATTAAATAAAATAATAATAATTAAACTTATTATACAATTATTTCAAGTGTATAAAATATAAACATGCTCATTTATTGGTCAAATTACAAATTTTTAAATGATTATAAGGATCTTAATTATACTTTAAAATATGTAACATTGTTACAATTACAAACAATAATTTTAAATTCATATATAGTATATTTTTTAATAATCTATTGA
Organism: Oppia nitens; assembly: GCF_028296485.1. Lineage (NCBI taxonomy): Eukaryota > Metazoa > Arthropoda > Arachnida > Sarcoptiformes > Oppiidae > Oppia > Oppia nitens. Next base: position 1,568,940 of record NW_026533197.1, read on the forward strand.
CTATTGACTATAATCTATTTTAATAAGTTATTGAGTAAACTAGAAAATTATTGAATAATAGTCTATTTGTACTTAATTAAATATCTTGTAACATATAATGAGTTATGTAAAACATTTTTATCATTTATTGAAAACAAGTGGACTAAATCAATGATAATTTAGTATATTATTGATGGGTATTATAATTTATAACTATACTGATACTAAAAATAACTGATATTTTTGTCAATAAAAAATCTATCAAATACTAAACATCTTTAGTTATTTCATAAGCAATAAAATGTGTTATTAAAAATTGTATAATATAAGTTTTTAAAATTTACAATTTTATTTAAATTAATAATATATTAATATAAAATAGTATTTTTAGACTATACTATATTTATACTAACTATATGTTACTAATCATAATTTATCTTTAGTTATATATATATATATAATGCTGTAAATTTATACATTATATTATATATAAAATACATACATAATAAACTAATTTAAAAATTAAGTGTAAGTGTTTGTGAGTTAATATCTAAAGGTTGTAATTAAATTTTATCAATTTTGTCTAAAACGAAGATAAACTCTCCAGAAATATATACAATTAATTTTATTGATATTTTAATTAATAGTTTTGCAATTATTTAAATATAAACGTGAAATTACATTATAAATACAATCAAAAACTTGTTGAAATATACAAATTGACATTCAAGTGGACTCCAATCGACATTCATTTGTATAAATTAGTCTAACATTTAAGTGAATCAATGCCGAGACCAATGGAGTCCACTTGAATGTCAATTTGTAGAGTATATCACTTAAGTTTTTATAGCTAAATACATATCAATAGTTATTGTAATTTATCCAAACTATACTCATAAATATACATAAAAACTTATTTAATTGCCTATAAATATATTTATAAGTAAATGATAGAAGGCTTTGTCAAAATATTAAATTAATTTTTATATAATTTATTCAAATGTGTACATAACATAATACAAATAATACATGTATATACAGTATTGGACAAAACAATCTGTTAAAGGTTTGAGACCTAATATCTTAAAAACTACTGGATCAATTTTGATACAGTTTATGGTAAATGTAGAGTATATAATCTAGTTTATATAAAATTACTAAAATTGTTCAAAAATAATATAACTAATTTTTAAAAATTAATTAAAAAATGACAAAATGTATGGAAGCGACCCTTAACGCTGGTAACGATGTTAATGTAAAACACAAAACTTTTCAGTTATATTATTATAACTTTGAAATGACTATTTTTTAAAAATTAATATTTATCATATGAAATCTTGATTATATAGTCTACATTTACGACTAAACTGTATCAAAATTGGTGTTATATATATAACATTTTATATGCTAACTTAAACTTATGTTTGTTCTGTCACAATATAATTCATATCTTATATTCCTTTGTATTACAGTATAAAAGATCAATTTTAAATGACTAAACTAAAAGTTATAAAATATAAGTTAGTTTTTAGATAATTAGGATATATAAAAAATACAAAGAAATTTATATAAAATTTATTACTAAAATATTTTGTCGAAACACCATGATAAATACTTGTATGCAATTATAATTGTAATTATTATTAAAATTTAAAACTATTAAACAAAACATACACACAATATTCATTATAACTTATAAATTTAAAATATTAATTAAATTATTTAATTAGTGACCATTAAACACTTCATAAAGTTATTAATAAATACTAAAATCACTTATTATTATTCCTCAACATTTGCTTATAGTATTATAATAGAAGTAAGCATTACAAGAGCCATACATGATAACAACCATTAAGATACTCACCCACTCTCACCCACACTCATCGCTCACTGATTGACCGACTCAATCAACCTCTCACTAAGTGAATACCGGATCTCAATATAGAAATTATATGTTTGTCATGTATTACTAGTGTTGGCAAAAAAATAAAAATTTATAAAATAATAGAAAAATTTCTAGAAAGTTTCTAAAAGAAATTTCTATCTATGGGATCCCCATATTAATTTTGTTATCTCGATATTGCTATCATATAACAATATATTACCGTAAATATTATTATTAGTATTTTAATTATTAAGTAAGGTAAAAAATAAATTAATTAAACTACAGTATGATATATATAATAAAATGATGAATACAATTTTACAAAATTAATTATTATTAAATAATTATAATTATTTTATATATAGGTATCACATTTGTATTGTACTGTACAGTATAATACTGTATAGTACTGTATAGTACTGTACAGTACTGTACAGTACTGTACAGTACTGTATAGTATAATATTATATCTATAATATTACAATAACTATAGATATGGGGATCCCATAGTATAACAATAAAGTTAAATTTCTATAGAAATTTATTCCTGAAAAATTTTCTAGAAACTTTCTCAGGGAAATTTATTACAAACTTTCTATTTGCCCATCTCTATGTATTACTCAAATATAACAAATTATATATATATATAATATCAGTCTAACACTACTGTCAACAAACCTGTCAAACTGTTATGACACAAATATATATGAATTTATTTTTTAATTGTATATAATTTTATCTAAAGTTAATAAATTATATTTTTGTCAAATTCTATTGAAAACTAATATAAGTTTATTAATAATCTATCGGAAAATAAGATTACTATAAATGTTGAGATATTTTTAATTAAATTTCGTTATTAAAAGTTTTTAAAAATAAAATAAGATAGAAATTATGTAATAATAGAAATATTCTTAAGATTTTTATACCAGAAAATATAATAAGACTTAAATAATGCTAAAAAGTAATTAATAAAAATCACAATATATGATAATATAAATTTATATCAAACGTTTTTTGTTAGTTAAAATAAAAATTGATTTTGTTTGTTACAAATATAATCATATTATAAATTATATTATAATCGTATTATAATTTATAATACCATAATATAATGGTAAGAATATGGTAATCTTAAATATTTGTTAAAAAATTTATTTTTTTATTTTAAATATTTTAAAACTATTTTTATTAAAATTAGATATTGCTTTTAAAGTTTAAAAGTTCTTTATTACTTAATTCTCATAAAAATCTTTAATATTTTAATATTAACTTTTTCTGGATTTACTAATTCAGTAATTATCGTAAATAAAATTTTATACTAATAAATATTTTAATACGATTGTATAAAAAACATAGTTAATATTTGTAAAGTATTTTAATTATTATTTGAATATTAAATTTTTTTGATAAAGTGTATAAAAGTCAAAATATCAAACCCTTTTTATTAATTACTAATAATTTAGTTTAAAAAGTAATAATTGGTATCAAAACATACCGATGCAAATACAGGCCAAATATCTAACAGCATCTTCAGGTGGTTCACAGTCAGGAAATATGGGTCTCAACGCGTAGAAAGAAAAGGTTAGGGCGACGATGGCTTGAGAACAGGGACGTACAATCATACCTTTAATTAGGTTTTATATAAATCATTAATTAAATGTTCATTTAATTATTAAAATGTTTTTACATTCAATCCAAAGTCTAATAAATGCTAAGAAAGGACCAAACGATTCCATAATATATGCATAATCGGCGCCAGTCTTTGTGATCATACATCCCAACTCTGCATAACAATACTACAAATAGCAGATAATCGGTTAGTTTTTATCTAATAATATAATACATTAATTTAATAATTAAATATAATATTATAATCAATAATATTAGCTTTCAATTTTAAATTTATTAATAAATTTAAGTTAAATATATAAAATCATATTGACTTATAGATCAGAGTACCGGTAATTGTGAATGAATATTAATAAATTAATCTAATATATAAAATATGCTATTTTAAAATTTATAAAAATTTAGATAATTACAAACATAAATATATAAATAAATAAATATACTTTTTATTATTTAATAGTAAATAATCTAATAATTGTGAGAATTATTAAATGAAATTTTTAATAATATACCTAATTTTAAATTTGACTCAATTTAAATTTAAATTTTTAATATTAAAAAATAGATCAACTATAAAGTATAAATTAAAAGTATAAATTAAAACTCTATCTATAGATAATTATAATACATAACTAATCTAATTATAATACCGGTATATACTATATCTTATATTATAGTTATTAAGTTTACTTACCAGTGCTCTAATACATGTTAAATGTTAAATCAATGCGAATTCATAATAAATTCAATAGTAAATTGTAATCAATTATATTTTTAAAAATATATACATTATAATTATAGATTTATAATAAAGTTAGTAATCTATGTCAACAAATGATAACTTACTGCACCAATCATTGAGAAAATTCCGCTAATAATCCAAACCATTAGTGAGAGGCCAACACTTCCAGTATTTTCAAGAACTCCTTTCGGTGAAACAAAAATACCGGAACCGATAATACTGCCGACAATTACTGTTATACCATTAAGTAAAGTCATCTTTGGCTTCAAACACACCACATCCGGGTTGTCATTCATACTATCACTCTTTGTCGGACTTTTAGGAGAGTCCTTATCATTACTTTGTGTCACTTCATTATATTCTGTCTTTTCAGCCATTCTTATAGTGATATCAATGTGTTTAATGAACTTATAATACTTTATCAAACAAGTGGTCAAACAAATAGCAAACTAGTCAACAGATTGACAATAATAAAGAATTTGTTAATTCTTGAAATAACAGTTTAATTCAAGAATTATCATCCGATTCTTGAATTTTGAATGTGAATCACTTGAAATGGCATTTACTAAATGTCAGATATCTTTGAATGTCATCACATGTGTCTTATGCTATAGTATCACATAATAACCATATAATAACACTAATTGACTCATATCTGGTTATTTCTGGTGATTGTGAGCATGACTTGTGTCCAATCACTTCATAAAAAGCATTAGTCAGCGAAGCCAACACTCATTATTAGTGTTTTGCCAATTTCTAGCGCATGTCTTATCTAAACCAATGCTTAACCCAAACCCGTTTAAAATCTCATTATTATGCAATACTATAAACCTTTTTTAATATTACTTATATTGTTAACTAACCTAAAATGTCATATGATTTTTGGTACTAAAATACCAGTTAATAAATATATTTGTTGTGTAAACACAAGTTTGCTTTGATTTTGTTAACATTTCATTTCATTTGATATTATATTTCATTATATTTTTCTGTTAACAAATGTGAGACAACTACTGTATAAACCGGTAGATATTCCATATATAGACAACATTTCAATAGTTCAAACTATACATGTATTATATTTATTTATTTATTTATTTATTTATTATAAAAACTATTTTAGTAAAACCAAACATTTATAAACTATAAATCAATTATATTTATAATTAAATTACACAATTTACAAAATATTTTTAAATAGTTATTCAATAAAATGTACTGTTAATTATCATTTAACATTATTAATTGACATTAAAAATTATATTAATAAATAAAATTATATACAAAACAAACTATATATAATAATAATTTATTATAGAAATAAATTTATATTACATATTATATTTTTTATAATGTATTTTATATAAGTTTATAATTTAAATATTAAATATAAAATAAAATAGTTTGAAAAATTTAATATTTAAACTATATTATTTTGTTTAAAAATATTGACAAACATATTTATAATAGTAAAAGCAAATATTAGATATTAAAACTCATATCAATATAAAACAGATATTTGACATCAAATCATACAATCCTTGACATTGTATTTAAAAGTGAAGAAATATTTTATTTGTAAATAAATATTTATTTAATATCAATCAATTAATTCAGTTAACTACTAAAAAATAACTAATGATAAAATATAAATGAATAAATAAAATAAATAAAATAAATATAAATAAAAATAATATCTTATTAAATATTTTCAAAAATTACAAAATACAATTTATAATTATGTTTTATTAGTTATGTTAATTAAATGTTATATTTAAATTTAAATTATTTATATTTTTTATTTTTACAATGTATCGGTATAAAATTATTACAGTAATAACAATAAATTTTAAAGATTAATTTACAAATAAATTAAATTCTTTATAACACTTATTAATAAATTAAATTAAATATTTTAATACATATTTTACAATATATTAAACAATGTAAACAACAATTTAGAATAATTATTCAATTTATACAATTATAAGAAACATTAAAGTAAAAGCTAAAAAATATAAGAATTAGTTAATTTAAGTCCATTATAGACTGTTGTCATTAGTTTTAGTTATAATAGGAAAAACTTGGACAATGTGTCCAATTCCTTTAGAGGGGCCCTCCCTAAACAATAGTCGACTTCCATTTTTTATATATTCTGGTTGTTTAATAAAGCGAAACATGACTGAAGCGCTTTCATTAGTTGAGACATATTTTTTACCCATTATAGCCACCACTACAGCTGTTTGTCTAACATTTCCAATATATATAGTTGTTTGAAATCCAGGACAAAGCATAGACACATGAAATAATACATGAATTCTTGCCTGAAAATATTGGCATATTTTATGGCCATAACTGTTATCATTTATTTCAATTAAAACCATCCCTTTCCGTACACTCTTTTCTAAGTCAATATCATTATTATATGACATTAGAGCTAATGTTGCGCTCTCTGCGGCTCTCACTGAACGACTCGCGACTTTATGTCTTTGAAGTGACGACACCTGAACCGGACTAAATAAGCCGCAATCAAACGGACCTATTTTCAGATAATCGCCTTCTCTTATTAAACCAGATATTAATAATCCACTTACAACTAAACCTATATATTTTTTTAAAAATACAAACAATTTCTTTTTTAATTAACTTTATATTATTAATTATCGTTTAAAAATCAATTGAAAATATAATCCATACCGACTTCTGGCACTTGAAATGTTTCGTCGATCTATATATTAAAATAATAAATAAATATATAATAAATGTAATCATATATATAATAACTATAAAATAAGATTAATGATTTGAACACTTTTATCAATATTATTAAATATAAAAAATACAAATACATTATATTTACCTGAAATTCCACTTTAGAATCAATAAGTCTTTGTCGATCATTAACTGATACAGAAGGCGGTAAAACATAAAGAAATTTATATAAAAGATTCAAACCGTAACCGGAAACACACGAAACCGTAAATATAGGTATTATATGATCAGTAGTTAAACGACTCGCGTAAGTAAATACATCGTCCTCTGTCTCAACTCTAACCGGAATCTATGTAATAGTAATAATAATAATTATTATTTTATTTTATTTAGATTTAATTATTAAAATTTCAGTCAAAATTACTTTTTTACAAACAGGAGACTTAAGAAGTGTTTCCAATTGAATCAAAGTTTGCGTAAGAGATCTATTGTCTGTGATATCAATTTTATTGACCACAACAATCACAGGAACTTCTAGTGCCAACGCCAGACCCAAATGCTCGCGAGCCTAATAATTTATAATTTGATTACAGTATAATTTATATTTACGGTAAGTTAATAAACTATTTTTAAAAATAATACATACAGTTCCCGCAAATACACCGCCAATCGAACTTATAACAAGAACAGCATAGTGTCCATGCATTGCAATTAATCCAAAAACAGTAGTCTTTAAGTATTTTTGATGTCCTCCCAAATCAATAAAAGTTAGTAATTTTGAGGACATTTCGCAGATTTCTTCAGGAGTTCGACAAACATTATAAGTGATGGGAACTCCTTTATTATCAAAACCCAGTATTTCTTTACTAATACTCGATGTCCTTCCCGTTTGTATTTCATGTCTATGGCGGAAGAGATTCAAGCGAGCGCTTCCTTTGAAACAAAAATCAAAATATTATCGTTAATCATATATTTTATTATTAAGACATATAATAGTTTCAAATGTGTACAAAACGACATACCTCTTCCGTTATCAGTCTCTCCCTGAGTTAAAACTCCTATAAAATATCAAACTTTGTAAACAAAGAGCAATAAATTGTATTATCATATGTGACACAAACCAAGTAAAGTACTTTTGCCGGTTTCGACATTTCCGAGGACAGCAATCCTTAACTCAATGGTTTGTTGATCGTCCGGCACTTTCCTAACTAATACTTCAACAGCTTTGCGACACTTATGTGGTCTGTGGTCAGTGTATTTGCGAGCCTTACAGTTATCTTCATCATTGGTTATAATTCTTTCTCTTAATATGGTTATAGTTGCACCCAATTTATCTGCCATTAAATACAGTGTTTCTAGAGATGCATTAACTTCTTCTTGTGACAGACCAATCAAAAGTCCTTTATCTTCAACTCCAATCTCATAAATGGCTTCTCCGTGTCCTTTAGTAAAGTAAACATATAATTATTATATAATAAAATAAAGACTACGATGTCATCAATTGTGGTCAACCTTCACGTAATCTCCATTTCATTTGTGTCACCAAATGTTCAAATCTAGTCTTAGATGGATTTATTAGTTTCAGTTTATATTCAATATTTCCTTCTTCACACTCCGGAGGAAGACTACCATTTTGTGACAAAAGTGTTGCACTTCTCGTTTCTGTTATAATAATGTCTTCACTATCGCTGTCCACTTGTGGATCAAACAGTGATAATAACGGATCCATACTTTCATTCAATGAAATCAAACATATATTTTGATGTCAAATCACATATCGTTTAAATTAATGTCAAATTTATAGATTTATTTAATATTAAAACTTTCAAATAATTATATTATTAAAACATTACATAAAATCAATGAAATGTAGACATAATTTGATGAAATAGTTATCAATCGTTACATTACTTTAATTACTATTCACTTCAATATTACTCACAATTAATAACAAAATGTTTTACTTTTGTTTCGTTTGACTGACGATCAGCTGTTCATACTATAAGTCAATTGAGGACATATTGAGGACAATCTGTTTGAATACAACACAATGACTGCGCAAACATGTAATACATATAATGTTGTAATTGATTGAATCATTCTTGAAGTGTCACTAAATTATCATTCAATAGTCATTTAATTTAGAGTTAATAAATAATATTATATTTAAAGTGGAAAATAACTTATAAAATAATTAAAGTTTTCGTTTATTAGTTACGTTACAAAATTTTTCTTATTTTAGTTAAATTTATATAAAATCATATAATATAATGAATTAGTTTTCTGTATTTATTCATAAAAACAGTTTTATCAATAGTATTGCGCAATCGTTTGCAATACTTTATTTGTATTAATTTTTCCCCCAGTTTTACCCTTTTCCCACATATTCTATTGGTTGATTCAATAATACTACTGAATCAGTAGTACTGATATTATAGTAAAAGTCAATATAATAAAAATATTTGTCTTTAATTTAATAATTTCTGTAAATTTAGTGTAAAACTAACATCAATTTCTTCACTAACATCAAAGTTGGGGTATCTTTCATAAGAAAATCCCTCCAATTTTCCCGGAAAATATTTTATATTCCCTCCCTAGAAATTTATTATATATTTCTACAATAAATAATACCAAAACTTATTTTTTGCATAAAATTTCATTGAAATATTTTTTTAAAAAATTGAATTCAATGAATTTAGTCATACTATTTAACATTTACACTCAAAATACAGTTTAATATAGCATTTGTTTTTCAAATCTTATAATCAAATTTGTTGTTTATAGTTCAATAGGTGGTAACCAGGGTTTTAAAAATGGCAGGCATAAACAATAGATGCCAATTTTGCCAAATGCCTGCCCTGTCTCTGCCATGCCCTAGGCATCTATTTTCAGGTGGTAACACCTATTATTTTAATTTTATATTATTAATTAATTTATAAAACATTGTTTTTATAATATATTTGCTTGTATTTTTGTTTTGTATACCTTAATTAAAAGGTAATATCATTGGAAATAAGTAAATTAATTGTAAATTTAATTAACACCATAAAACACTAAATTACATTATTTTTATAAATACAGTTGTTTTTTAGCAATTTAAATTGGCAGGCAAATAAAATAGATGCCCAAAATGCCAGGCATTTATGGCATCTATTTGGGCATTGCCAGGGCAGGCATTTATTTCCTTAAAACCCTGGTGGTAACACAAGGAAATAGATTCCCTGGAAATTCTGGGAATATGATATTTTTTGATAATAATAATACAAGGGAAGGAATTTGCCCCAACCCTACATAAAATATATATTAATACAATATAATGTATTATTATATCCATTATTTATAAATTGTTTTTTAGTCACGAAATTGATGTTAGTTTTAGGAATTATAGGATTACAGTAATAATACAGTATATAATAATATAATAATAATAATAATAATAATAATAATAATAATAATAATAATAATAATAATTGCTATTAAAAATTTAATATATGATATACAATATACTGTAATATTCAATACATATACATAACTTGTATTTATTTTTAATATAATTTTTTGTGATATATGTTATAATTTGCTGTCATTTAAATGCAATAAATGTCTGACCACTTCTTGTGACTCGAGAAGTGGCCACAGAGTGACTATAAGTGAAGATATGGCCAAATGGAGGGCAAACAGTGATGCAAATGATTTAACGTTTGAACAGTTGGAGATGGCTTTGGATGTGACCTCTGGTCACGAAAATAATGAGCACTTGAACGGTGTCCGCAATACACATAATGGTCATCGCGGCTGTCAAAGAGGTCACAGTCGCGACACGTGTTGGCAGTCACGTACCAACCGTACGGTAGGTCATCACCACATTAGTGGTCATCACTGCACTTCATTTGAATCACATCAGCAATACTTGCATTCAAACCATTTGAATCATTCATCGCATCCAACATTAAACCATTTGAATCACAATCATTATAATCACATTCATTGCAATCGATGTAATAATCACTCAATTCATTGCAATCAAGAGTTAATTAGCGAAGAAATTGATACTCAAAGCCATGGATTACAACAAATGACATATACTTTGGATCAGACAGAGTTTGAACGCATTTGGCGTCAATTGTCGTCAAACAAAGATCGCTACCATTTCTTGCAGTCATTGAACCGTTCGTCCGGTAATTTGGTTTTTTCCGAGATATCTTTTGGCTCTTTAGGTGACATCGCGACAGCTCTTCTAGAGTTTGACCAAACTGTCGATGATTTTGTTTTTGTAATTTATATTTTAAACTCTTTAAGTCGCGCCAAAAGATTTCTTCTTACACTTCAATTCTTATCACTTGAAGAGCGAATTGAATGCAAGAAATTATTTATCAAACTTTGGAAATCTATGAATGATATCAAACAAGATTTGGCTGAGAATGATATCACTGAAGTGACAATTAATGCTCTGATGAAGACTTATGAAGTAGATATAGATTAGGATATTCAGTGATTTATTTGATTACAGCTTTAAATTAATATTTATTTTACAATAAATATATGTAAACTACATATTACTGTATTATATATATTAATATACTTTACATCACTTGTGTTTATTATCATAATTTAATTAACACTGATCATAGTTTTTGTTTTAATTTGTTTAAGTAATTGCATTATTTATTACATTTACACATGTTAATTTTATTATTTAAAAAATGTATTTAGAGTTTTGAACAATTATTATAAATAATTTATAATAATTATATTATTATTTAATATAATATAATAAAAATTATATTCATATTGATAGTTGCTATAGATTAGATAATTATTTAATATTTATTAAATCGTCAATTATCATACAGTATTTTTAAAACTATATTAACTAAATATCATATTATTTATTTATTTAATATAAATTTCATAATTATAATAAACATTATATTTATCAACCTATTAATTATTATTCATGAAAAATATATGAAACAACTATAATTGTATTACATTATACTGTATATACACTTTTAAAATTAAAATTACTTATTTGACATTTATATTACAGTAAATAATTTTTAGAATATTTTGTTTATTGAAATATTTGTATAAACTATCTCTTAATTTAATAAATAATGTATTCAACTTATAAAATCTATAATCACTTTATTTATATCTAATTACTACTCTATAATATTATAATTTATTTTGAAAATTTATGTTCATAGACATTGAACAATTGCTAATGATTATTATTATTAATTTGTGGAAACAATAATGCTTTTTATTGACAATGCAAAAATTGTTATACTGTATAAACAATATTTTTAAAAATGCACAAAAATAGTAAAATTAATAAATAAGTGAATTTAAGTTTATAATAACTTGTATGTTAAAATCAAATGAATTTATATGTAAGTAAAATTACAATTTTGATATTTTAACATATAATTTAATAGAAATTATCTATTATATTATAATTTTAATAAAAGCTTATATTTATCTAACATATTATATATATTATTTATAATAATTTATTGTCTAAAAGTATAACGAGCGTCAGTGGTTCAGTGGTAGAATGCTCGCCTGCCACGCGGGCGGCCCGGGTTCGATTCCCGGCTGACGCACTTTTATAATTTTTTTATATATATATATAATTTCAATTTTATTTAACTATAAACGATAATTTAATTTTTTAAAACTTTAATTATGTTTTAAAGAATAAATATTACATTTTTACAATTACAATCAATATAAACTATAAATATAGTACAATATTATAAAATAATATTTTTAATAAATGTAATTAATTGAATAATTGGTAATATAGAGACAATTTAAGCGCAAAATATTGTAGAATAAAGTGATATAAGATTTAATTGATTTGTTTGATGTCTTGAAGAAGTGCTTCTCTGCTATCACTGGAACTAATGAGAGTCCAGCAGTCATTGCAGTGGTTTTTACTATTTTCATCTAAATCTTGATAGATATCCATCTCATCGATTGCCATATCATTGTTAATATCATTTGATTGTGATGTTTGGCATTCACTATAACTCATATTTGAATCGTTTGACAAATGGTTTGCCGACGACTTAAACGGTGGACAACGGGATGGAAATGTTAAAAGTGAAGAACTCGAGACTGCCATTGATTGGGTATAAAAAGTAGTCTTCCAGTTATTAGGAAGCAATGAACTATCAGATCCACGTCTTTCATATTTATTGCAATGATTAGGATTTATCTCTAAATGTTGACTGTCTTTCTGAGATGTGCTTACAATCGATAATAAATTGTTTTGTGATTTATTGGATGAATTCATTTGTAAACGATTATTGGCTCTTGAATTAGGACTTAAATATTGACGAGAAGGTGAGTAATCACTATTTGTGTGAATACTGGACGCAGAAACTCCAGGAAAAAGAAAATGAGACAAATTGTTAGGAAATTGTGGCGGAGGAGATCGGATCAGTTTGTCGTGAAGATTGTCCTCAAATGCTTCTGCTGTTTCCGAGTCCATCATAAAGTTGTTGTCAGTGATCGAGTTTGACTCCAAATTATTTAATGATATTTTTTGAATTGAACGGACGGGTGACGGATCACCCGATATGCTCAACATGTCTTTAGTGGACAATCTCTCAATTTGTTGTATAATATAAGGGTTGTCGTGTCGGGAAAGCATAAGAGTTTCCATATCGGAGTCAAAATTCTTAACTCTTGGAGAAATTGGAGATTTTGGGTAAGTCTCAGAAAAACACGATTTGTTATCGCTTTCAATGGCTGTTAGAGTCTGTAGGCTTTGATTCGGATTCATATTATTATCGATTCTATCATTTGATTCACATTTGGTCTCCAAAGTCTCATTTTCTTTCGATTTTTTACTATATATTAACAATAAATATATTTTTATTGTAATTACTATAAGTTACTATAAATTACTATAAATTTCTATATAATTCAATCAATTCTTACCAAAATATATTTGTAATCATTTCAAGTGCTTTCCTCTTAGATCCCATTCCTTCATAATTTAGTGGATTATTATTATTGCAAATCATATTATTTTTAGTTACTATTTTTAGTTATATGAATTTATATTTTTATTTATATAATAACAATAATATATTTATTATTTTAATAGTTGATTGTTAAATCCAATAAAAGATTTAACATTCAATTTATTTGATGACTTCATAAGACAGACAGTATTGAAATGAATGCTTATATAACCACAAAACATATCATCAAATCTGCGCAAACTTTGGTCAGTTGTCTGTTAGGTTAGCATAAGTTACACCTTATTATTGATCGGTTAGAAAAATATTCATTAATATTTACAGACTTTCTCTATATATTTACTAACACTGTATTTGCTTTTTTCACTGATTCTCTTAAATTGACAAATAAAATGAAACAACTATTTTATACATAAATTTATTAATATTTTTATATACAGTAGTAATAATTTATTAATATAAATTAGCATAATTATCAATGATATATGTATCTGAGTTTACTTTTATAATACATTTTCAATTTTTAATTACATTTTTATACTTTCATCAATATATTTATAGATTGCTATAATGTGAGCATAAACTAGATGTTTGAATGATGAAAATGAAAGCTTATCTTTGACTATATTCTCTAATTATAAACAAAATATTTTTTTTCATTATTTTAATTGATTTCAATAGTCAACCGTAACACAGGTCTTAAGCATAGGTCTATCAAAGATATTATATGTTTTTATACTTTATAAGTGTCTTTGTATTCGTTGACCGTTTTGTAAATAATTATATATTTGTATTTTATATAATAATTTTTAGGCATAAGTTGTTTTTAGATACAAACTGAAATACCTGTACATAAAATAAATATTATTTTAAATTATATGGAAATTACAAAAAAAAAAATATTTTATAGCAATAATTTATATAATATAATGTAATTTATAATTTTATTTAATATATTATTGTGTAAAGGGGTAAATAATAGAACAATTGAAATATTCTGCGATTTTTATATTTAACTCTAAAATAAGACATTGTTTTTGTTGTCATAAAAATTTAGACATATTTTTTAGCCATATATTCTTGTTTTTATTATATTTGCTCATTTGGTTCAGTTTCAGTGACTTCTTGAAGTGTCCAATATCTGAAATGCCAGACAATTTTGAATCTCGTAATATCGACACAATTTTTATGTGCTTTTCCTGTAGGCAAAAGTGGATTCAATTATTGACAATATGGGTATAAACTATAACTATAACTTAGTTAACTATAAATGCTGTTATTTATCAGATATCAAAGATTTGGTTTTTTTATAACTATAATATCCGTTCAAAAGAAACTTTTTAAATCATTATCTGAAAAGTAATCGAATGGAGGTTTTAATACAATTTTCCTATACATTCCTTACAAAGCTTTTAACAATTTTTTGGATTTAGAAAAATATTTTTTAAAAAACTTAAGAGAGAAACAGTGTTTCATATGTTACTAAATGCCGTTTTTGAAAGACCTAACTTTGGTTCACTGGCACAGGTATGCGATACTAAATCTGACCGAATAAAGCGTCTCATTCGAGCTAAAGAATAACAAATTTTTTTAATGTCAAAAAAATTAATAAAATTGTTTTTAACTATCACTTCGTATGACTTTTTTATTTACGCTTTTTAGTTAAAAAGAAAGTTTGTGAATGTGATTAAGTATGAGAGGGTATGTCAGTCAAGTAAGGGTGTAAACGGTGTAATCGATTCAATTATTATTTGATTTGACTTTTATTTATATTTAATTATTTTGTAATTTAAATATGAAAGTATATGAAAAACATTTTAGTTTGAGTCTAAAAATTTTCTATCAGTTTATTCTGACAATGCTATGTAGTATTATCCCAACCGGTAATTATTTATCTCTTTAAAATTATTGGTGTTATTGTCGTGCATTTACCTGTAATTATCGCATATAAGCAATCAATGTATATAAGTATTAATATAAATAATTTATATCACAATATTAAACCAAATTAAATTGCTATTATGATTTTATAATATATTATTGATTATTAAATTAATTGATTGAATATACATCATGTAATATAGTATATAAAATTTAAATGTTAACAAATACTGTAATATTTTAAATACATGCTATCTTTAGATGTTAAACATATCTAATATTTGAATTATTTTATATTCAAATGACAATACAATGAAAACGGCAATAAAAATACGAATATTAGATTAAAGTAATACAAAATATAATATCTTATGAAAATTAATTTTAATTTAAATACAAAAAAACAAAATGAGTGATATATATACATTGTATATATATACTGTAGTATATACTATAAATATTATGATCCAATGATGTCATTATTAGGTACGTTCTCCGCGTATCCTTCTGGCTAACTGTATATCCCTCGGCATAATTGTCACTCTCTTGGCATGAATTGCGCAAAGATTTGTGTCTTCAAAAAGTCCAACCAAATAGGCTTCAGATGCTTCTTGAAGAGCTCCTAAAGCGGCCGATTGAAAGAGCAAACTGTCCCTAAAGTCAGATGCAATTTCACGTACTAATCGTTGAAACGGTAGTCTAATTCATATGAAATAATAATATCAATATTAGATAAAATGCAAACATATATAAAATATATATCAATAATACCGAGGAATCAATAATTCAGTGGTCCGTTGGAAGCGACGAATCTCACGAAGAGCTATAGTTCCGGGTCTGTAACGGAATGTCTTCTTCTTCACGAATTGACTTTTGCCGCCCTTTTGGTTAAAAACAAATGATTCAAATAATTCAATAATAAAAACATCAAAAACTGTTTTCAAAACAAAATATCGAAAAAATAGTGTAATATTTGTAAAGATTATCAAAAATTATCTCTTTTAGTGTTTGGCTAAAAATCTTTACAACTTTAGCTATAATAACCGTTTTTATTGTTACGGATCAGTAAAGAGATAATAAAAAGACATTTTGATTGACAAAAATCTCATTACAGTATAACTTGAATACTATTAACAAAACGTATGAAATGTTAAAATATTTTTGTAAATTAAAATGTATTTCAATTGTTTTGTTATAATATATTTTGTGTGAATATAACAAACAAACCGTAGATTTGCGTCCTTTTCCGGAACCCTTTCCTGTTTTTGTCTCCAACTTCTTCATAAGCGAAGTGTATTTCGCCGATTGATTCCAAGAGCCGGTACTCTTGCGAGCCGTCTGTCGCTGTTTGGTTCGGGCCATCGAAACACCGATTTATGTCTACTATTGACTACAAATCATTGCAAACATTAAAACAATTAACTCTTTTATAAGTCTTGTGTCTTCACTCACCAAAAGATATGTTATAACAACTGTTGTGTCAATCAGTGATTCAATCAGTGATTCAAACAAAACAATTAAATTGTTATCACTTTTCAAACAATATGTTTATATTAATTGTAAACCAATTTATGTTATATTTATTGTCTATTTATGTCAATAAACAACAATTGACTCAAACATAGACTACAGGTCTTTACAGATCTATTCAACGTATTATAAACAGGGTTTTAAAAATGGCAGTCATAAACAATAGATGCCAGTTTTGCCAACTGTCTCTGCCATGCCCTGGGCATCTATTTTCAGGTGGTCACACCTATTATTTTAATTTTATATTATTAATTAACTAAAAAACATTATTTTATCTCTATATTTGTTTGGTATACCTATAATTATACAGTAATTTAATTAGAATTAAGTCTATTAATTGTATATTTAATTTACATGGTAAAAAACTAAATTACGTTATTTGTATAAATACAATAACTTTTTAGCAATTTAAATTAGCAGGCAAATAAAATAGATGCCCAAAATGCCTTTATGGCATAAATTTGGGCATTGACAATGTAGGCATTTATTTACTAAAAACCCTGATTATAAAATACAATAAATTTAAATATTTCTATAAATATTGACTTCAATTACAGCACTCATGTAAAGCAAACATCACTAAAATCAATACATTTTCATTAATATTAATAAATATTATATTATTATTAAAAATATTAATAAATAATTTATAATACTCTATAATATAGAGTCTATATATAGGGCATATACCCTAATATTGGGAAGATTTTATTAGAGAACTTCCCTTCATTGGGAAGATTTTATTAGAGAACTTCCCTTCATTGGGAAGATTTTATTAGAGAACTTCCCTTCATTGGGAAGATTTTATTAGAGAACTTCCCTTCATTGGGAAGATTTTATTAGAGAACTTCCCTTCATTGGGAAGATTTTATTAGAGAACTTCCCTTCATTGGGAAGATTTTATTAGAGAACTTCCCTTCATTGGGAAGATTTTATTAGAGAACTTCCCTTCATTGGGAAGATTTTATTAGAGAACTTCCCTTCATTGGGAAGATTTTATTAGAGAACTTCCCTTCATTGGGAAGATTTTATTAGAGAACTTCCCTTCATTGGGAAGATTTTATTAGAGAACTTCCCTTCATTGGGAAGATTTTATTAGAGAACTTCCCTTCATTGGGAAGATTTTATTAGAGAACTTCCCTTCATTGGGAAGATTTTATTAGAGAACTTCCCTTCATTGGATAGATTTGCGAACTCTATTTGCGTTGTTTTAAATTGAATTTTGTGAATCAATTAGAGGTGTGTTCGGTAATTGACTTAAATGTTTGTTTAATGTTATGATTGATAGCATAAACTGATTGTTTGTTTCAATTGTTGACAAATCGTCGATATCTTCGCAAAGATGTCTCAATCAAGTCATTCCTCGAGTTGTGACTCACTCTTAATCAATACAATTGTCGATACAATCAAATCTCGCGGTATATTTGATGAGTTAAGACGTGAATGTCTTTCAGACGCCGACACAAAGGTTAGTCCACATATGATAGCCATCGATGAGATGATTTGATTAACTCTTTTGATAATTTGTGTCCAAATATAGCCATCCTTTCAGAATCTTCTGCAGAGAGTCGAGGGTTACGTTTCCAAGTTTTTATCGCAACAAAAATGGAGTCAAAGTCTTAATAAAAACCAATTAAGAGAAAGACTTCGCCGACAATTAAATGAGTAATTATTTGATTGATTTGATTTAAATAACTGTCTTTTGGTGATAAACAGGTCCGGAATGCTTAAGTATGGTATCGAGCATTTGGTCGAACAAGTCGTCAACTTTAAGATTAATTCATTTTTTTGGCCTAAAATTGAAAGCGTTGTCAAAGAATTTTTGGGAATTCAAGACGAAACACCAGTACCTGCTTTTAATGGTGACTATCCATCAAATAAATTGTCAAAAAGTAATTCAAAGAGTGAATTAAATGATTTGAAAATCGATGTCAAGAGTCAATTAGAGACAATAGTAAAAGTTGAACCACAAGACATACCGATGGACACCGAAACCGATTCAAATTCGTCTACAGATAACAACATTAAAGTTAAAGAAGAAAATGATATTCATTCAGACAATGCTTATAACGATTGGTCGACTCCACCAATACATGAAACCTTTAGACCACTCGCTTACTCACCCATTGATAACAGTATTAAATTAAATACAGATTTGATTACCGGTAATAAAAATAATGAAAATGTTTTAACTAAAGATTTGAATGATAGTGAAGTTAATAATGAATTATTTAATGAACAAAGTAATCAATCGTCGGAAACAAATCACATGATTGTTGAGAAAAAAGTTGAAAAAGTTAAACAAAAAGATATTAAATCAGATCTCTCTGATGTTAGTTCCGTCCATACGAGCGATTTGTCAGATTTTGACGATGAAATATCATTAGACGGTTCCAATGATGAACTCAGTGATAACAAAAAGAAAATTAGTCTTAAAGTGGCCAAACAGATCACTGAAGTGCTATCTAATGAACAGCCATTGAGTGATAAGAATAATAAATGTGATAATAAAACAATTATCGGTAAACAATTGTCAGATAATAATATATATCAAACTAATGTTAATAATGAGTCGAAAAGGGTTAGGAAAATAAATCCAAAGTATTCCTCAAAAGAGTTTTCGTCGATTTTTACAGAAAAGGATATTACTATTGCCAGCACTTCCAGAGATGAAAGCAACCAAATGAATGATACATTTAATAATATAAAATCAGATAATGAACACAGATTTAGTTCAAGAAGGAAAAGACATTATAATTCTGACAGTAATGACAAAGATGTTTATGATTTATATTCTCACAGAAATTCTAAAATAATTAAAAGAAACGAAGATTCGAGATGTTCTTCCAGAGAATCTGTTGAAAGTTCACTATCAGAGACAACACAAGATTCAAACCAATCGCGAATTAATACAAGAAGAAGTCGTAGAAATAGGTTTGAATCCATATTTTATTAATAGTAATGAATGAAATTCTCACTAAATTTAAATAATTATTTCAGAAATGAATTGCAATCGCAGTCTAAAAGATATGACACGACTGATCTTTATAAGCCTCGGTCACAGATTTCATCGCGAAGAAGACCACATATGACACCCGAATCGAGCACTCAATCTAATGATGACTTTTTTATTCATGATTTATCAAAATAATTACATTTTATATATAAAATAATTATTTCAAAATTGTAAATAACATTTAAATAACATTTTAAATTGCAGTTATTTGTAATTAATTATCTTCAGGCATCAATTCAATCGATAGTCCTTTTTCTGGCCAATCATATTTTTTTGGCAAATTATCCTTTAAATTAAAGTTATTAATCAAATTAAAAATATATAGTAATACAGGTATAGTATAAAATTAATACTTGATTGTCATTTTGGTAATCATCTAATTGATTCAAATCAGCTAACATTCTATCAATATAGTCATTAGGTATAAGCACTTGAAGCCATGGGCCGTGTATAGCATATGGCTGTGTAATTGACACAAATGATCCCGAGACCGCTGGAGTGACAAAAGTGATGGCTAAGTCACCGATAATACTCTTGAATGTAAAGTGTCGGTCATGTTTGAGACGGCCTCTGATTTTGAAAAAAAAAACAAATAAACTATTGTTGAAAACTTTATCGATAAAAATATTACTCCTAAAAAGTTTACAATACATTAAATTTCAAAAATTATTGATAATTATTAATTTGATTTCATATAAAATTTCCTTTAAACTTACTGTAAATATATATTACTAGTAAGTAGATTAACCAACTTAGAGGTTAACCTTGATTTTTAAAGATTTTTTATCTAATCAAGACTAGTTGACTAATAATATTAAAAATTGTCATATAATAAAAAATGTACCAAAATTATGATTATTACTATTATGTTAAGCAATAACATTTTTATAAATTGATTGATTATCTTAAATTATAAAAATATAATAATATATTAATGTTGAATTCGGGAAAATGTCCAAAGGAGGGAAGTTCCTTAATAAAATCCCTCCATTTTTCCGGAAAATATTTTATTTTCCTTCCCTTCATTGTTAGAAAGGAAAGTATGATATATTTTTACAATAAATAGTACCAAAACTTTTGTATGAAATTCAGTGAAATGTATTTTAATTTAATTAATGTTTATTTTTAAATCTAAGTTCAAAATAGATAACTGATAACACTATTTGGTCTTAAATTTAATAACTGTTGAATATATTAATTTGAATAAATATTATATATTTTATAAAAATTGACATTTTAAAATATTGTCTTGGTGTAATTAAAATTTGTAAAATTTAACCCTCAAATCTAATATAACATCTATACCTTAATTATTTATCTAAAGTACCGGTATGTTTTCAAATGATATTGCAATAAATCAATATACAGACCTTAATGCTAGTGGTAATAGTAGTCCGGCCTCTAAATTAAACTTCAGATTTAGACGCTTTAAATATTTAGTTTGGATTAGTTCTCCCGGTTCTGGAGCACCCGTTTCACTGGCAAATGACATACGAGAGTTGCTTTGATTTTGTTGGTCATGAGATACAGACATTGCAGAACTACAACTATTCCTACTTTGGCTATATTTGTCTTCTCTAACAAAACAATCATTGTTTTCATTTTCACCAATAGTTACTTTATTGTTATCGATGTCTTTGGCATCAGAGTCATCATTGCTCTCTTCATTATTATTTGTAGACACAGATTGTTGAGTCCAAGAACAACGAGCACTGACTCCACTTAAATTAGATCCTTGAGTAGCAATACCGTCATCGACAGCTTCTTTAAGTTGTGGATCTAATTCAAAGATGGTTTCTCCTCTGCGCATATCAGTCACTAACCAATGTCCACCAGCTCTGGGATGTGATCGAAGTAAGTCAATAACTCCGGGACCGTTCCATTTCTGCGCCGCTTTTAATTCCTCTAAACAAACGCCAACTATTTGTATGAAAGTAACGGAACCGAAACAAGTCATCACTTGACCTAATTGTGGATCTTCTGACATAAGCATGTGTTGAATCCGCGATTCACTGTTATCTAGAGGACAGTGCCACGAGACGTGATCACCAGCACATAACAGGTTTGATGATTGAAATACATATTTGGCCAATGCTTGCATTACAGCCGCCGGCCACGTGGGAGGACTCATCTCTTCTGGCTCTCTCTTCAGACGAAATGTCAATTCAAAACCAAAACCACTCGGAGTTTGCAAATCAGTTATCCTTAATAACAATAATTTTAATTAAAAATAACTCAAAAGACAATTAATTWTATATTTAACTCGTGAACTCTTCCGTCTCCGTGAAGATCACTTAATCCAAAGCTGATGTAATGCCAATGTGGAGGAATATCTTGATCTGCATCGCCTGGATTAGAGTACATTGAAATGTAATCGAGAGGATCGGGTCCACCCAACCTTTAAATAACAAATTTATCATTTATTCACTAAAAGTGTCATATTTTCACAAATAGTTATTTCAACTAAATTTGTGATAACTTTGTAGTCTTGATAAATGATTTACCAATACTTGAGAACAGCTGTCACTTGCAATGGATTAGATTGTGTTGGATATACTCTTAAGCAATGATCATAAAGTGATTGCAAACCGGGAGATATCATTGAATGCATTGTTTGCGGCATTGCATTGGCCATCACTCGGGCCATCGCACCGCTGGTCACAAACTGGTCTGTCGGCGATTGCATTCACTATCACTTGATTGTTGTCTTAATGTTTCAAAATTAGTGCAAATCATAACTACATTTGATTTGATATCAAAATATCATATCATTGTATTGTATTGTATTGTATTGTATTCATTGTAATCACACAAATGTTTATTTTTTCAATAACTATAACATAAATGATTCACAAAATTAGCATTAAATACATTGAATAAAGTTTATGTTTTATAGTAATTACATTAAATTATGTGTTAATTTTAATCAAAAAATATAACTTTAAATATGAATTTTGAAATTTAATTGTTTATTTAATGTCTATTTAATTTAAATAATATTTAATTAAAAAAAATCATTTGAAGACATCACTAATGGACACATAAATAGTGAATGTATGGCTTATTGTTGTTATTATAATATAAATATTATTTTGTATTAATAGTGTAAAAGTGATATGAATTTACATTAATATAATACTAATACATGTTATACTTGTTGTTGTATTGAATGTATTGAAATGCATTGAAATGTGTGATTGTTTTGAATAAAAAATTCATTGATTATCGCAATCATTGTGTGTTTCATCCACTCATTGATCACTAGTTTACCACTTCTTATATTAAACAAGACTTCGTGTCAATGATTATAACTTTTGAACACTTAATCACCAATTAATTCAAATTATTTGATTTGAAGTGCCTTTAAATGAATGAATATTAAAATTAATTTTTAATTAATAAATTTTATGGTAAGATATCTTAGTTTAAAGTGTGGATCAAATAACAACATTGCAAGATATGTCTGAAGAGTTGGTAAGTAATAAGTGATTGAATGTTAAAGTGTTGGATGTAATGGATGGTAATATCTGTCAGGAATTGGCACAATTGGAGCTCTTATGCAAACAATTGTATTCATCGACGGATTCAATTGAAAGAAACAAAGCGGAGACAACTTTAGCGCTGTTAACTCAATCACCCACTTGTCTGTCGAAATGTCAACTACTTCTGGAAAGAGGAGATGTAATGACTAAATATAAATATCATATTTTGTTTAATTTGTAATTATTATATCTCTTTATCGTCAGTCTTCATACGCGCAACTATTGGCCGCAACGACGTTAACAAAACTTGTGACCAGAAATCCAAACATATTATCACATCAGCAACGACTGGACATAAGAAACTATATCTTAAACTATTTGGCTTCGCGTCCAAAGTTAGCACCGTTTGTGACACAAGCTTTGGTACAACTGTTTGCTCGCATAACAAAACTCGGATGGTTTGAGACCGACAAAGAAGAGTTTGTCTTCAGAAATGTCTTACCACAAGTCAAACCATTTCTTACGGTAAGTCGATATCACTTTAATTTATTATTAATATATTTAGTGATTATTTAATTAAAGTAATTAGTTTTTCTAATATATTTATTATGTATATCTATAGAAATAAATATTACTGTATTTATAGTAATTTATTATAAAATAATTATCTACTAATATATTTCATAGTTTATAAAAATTTAATACAAATTTATAATAAGTTATATAAAATGTCTATATTATCTTTATTGTCTATACTTTCGATTAATTAGCAATATTTAAATAATTACTAATTTATAATTATAATTTAAATTATAAACCAAAACATAACTATATTTAATGATAACAATTATGTTATGTAAAGTTTAGAGGTGACAATAAATACAGTTTTGTCAAAACCAGTTGATAAATATAGTTTAGTAATTGTAATTTAACAAATAATATTACGGTAATGTCTTATTACTTATGTTATTTTATAATATTTTTAAACATTTACTATTTTAGTAGATTGTTAACTTTTAACTAAGTATTTATATAAAATAAAACTTTATTAATAATCTTATATTTTTATTTAAAACATTTATTATAAATATGACAATTAAACAAAACTAATAAACTATTGCAATATTACATTTACAATTTGAATGTTATATTAAATTAAACTAAATGGTTTGTTGCATAGTTAAAATATAGATGATTTTATTGGCAAAATAATAATTATGATTATTATAATATAATATTAATTTTGTTGGTTTATTAACAATTTGAGGGTCCCGTTGAATATGCCATAGTTGGTGTTCAATTGTTATCGCAAATGACATGTGAAATAAAGTAAGTTTTTTATGGTTTTGTATTTATTCATATAAATTATTACTGATTTGATATGTTTTAAAATAGTCAAATAAGTGGATCCGATGCCAGCCGTTCCATAACAAAGCAAAGAAAGATTGCTTCTTCCTTTAGAGACAACCATTTATTTGAAACGTTTCAATTGGCTCACGAAATGTTAAGGGGAGCCCTTCAGACGTGGAAAGATACCAAATTTCTTGATGAATCTCAACAGAATTTGGTCAGCAATCTTCTACGTCTTGCTCTTAATTGTCTCTCATTTGACTTCATTGGCACCTCTCCTGATGAATCTTCTGATGACTTGTCGTGTAAATCGAGATTAAGAAATAAGTAATAATATTGTATTAATATTATATAATTATATGAAAACAGGTGTCCAAATCCCGACGAGTTGGAGACCAGCTTTTCTTGATTTTAATACATTACAGCTTTTCTTTGACCTCTTTCATTGTCTGCCGCCATCATTAGCACCAATTGTAAGTAATTTTGTTTATTGAAAATACATTTAAAATGAGTTGTCATTTCAGGCACTGTCATGTTTGGTTCAATTTGCATCAGTGCGACGCTCTCTCTTCAATAACACAGAAAGAGCTAAATTTCTTATGCAACTCGTGACTGGTGTTCGTTATATTTTAGAGAATCCTTCGGGACTTTCAGATCCCGGATGTTATCATGAATTTTGTAGACTATTAGCGCGACTCAAATCAAACTATCAATTAAGTGAATTAGTTAAAGTTGACGGATATCCAGAAACTATAGCTTTAATAACCAAATTTACAGTAACAAGTCTTCAGGTGAGCTCATGTTTATGATTACTTCATATCTCTTAAACTCATTCATCTCATTATTATTTTATACATATAATAGTTTCTAATATAAATAACAATTTATGCAAAACTAAAAATTATAATATTAATATTACAATAAGATTATAATTATTCGATAAATTAAAACTCATAATATTAATAATCAGGGTATGCATTGAGATTAAATACATATAGACTTACCGGTAGTAATAGATTTGAGTTTCAATTAATGACATATTTGTGAGAGAATACGGTACAGACCTAATGGTATTAATTAAAATCTAATTCATACGATACAGATGTGGCAATTCGCTCCCAATTCAATCCATTATTTACTAAGTTTATGGCAACGAATGGTTGCATCAGTTCCTTATGTAAAAGCCTCTGAACCACATTTACTCGAAACATACACTCCAGAAGTTACCCGCGCCTACATTACATCGCGATTAGAATCAGTTAGTGATGTTGTTAGAAATGGTTTGGAAGACCCTTTTGATGATATTGGAATGGTTCAACAACAATTAGACCAACTGTCCACAATAGCCCGGTGTGAATATGAGAAGACTTGTGCTTTAATTGTCCAATTATTTGATCAATCGGCTCAAACTTATCAAGAGTTACTTCAAAATCCAACGTTATCACAGATGGATGTGACCATACAAGAAGGTCGACTTACGTGGTTGGTCTATATTATTGGTGCCGCTATTGGCGGACGTATATTCCTAAATAGCACCGATGAACACGACGCCATGGATGGAGAGTTAGCTTTTCGTGTCCTTCAACTTATGAATTATACAGATTCGCGGTTAGCTCAGGTATACATAATCTGATTTATAGGTAAAGTACAAACAAATTATAACTAAATTTCCTTATTTGTGTTGTTAAGGGTGGTTGTTGTAAGAGACTGGAACTGGCGATGCTTTCCTTTTTTGAACAGTTTCGTAAAATATATGTCGGCGATCAGGTCCAGAAAACATCTAAAGTTTATCGAAGACTTTCTGAAGTGTTAGGACTTACGGAAGAAACTATGGTTTTAAGTGTTTTCGTTAGAAAAATGTATTGTTAATAATCTAAAGATAAGTTTTTTTAATGTTATTAAAGATTAATTTAATGTTTTATTTAAAGAATCACTAATTTGAAGTTTTGGGGAAATAGTGAACTTATTGTTACAAAAACATTGCAAATACTCAATGATTTATCGGTTGGCTATAGCAGTGTCCGAAAACTGGTCAAATTAGATGAAGTTCAGTTCATACTTAACAATCATACCGTATGTAACATTTATTATTTGTTTTTAATAATAATTATAATATTAAATCAATTTGTTATATAGAGTGAACACTTTCCCTTTTTGGGCAGTTCTGCACAGATAAGTGATATGCGCTGTCGGTCAACACTTTATACATCTTTAGGTCGACTTCTTATGATAGATCTCGGAGAAGACGAGGAAAAGTTTCTCACTTTTATGAGTAGTTTAACCGGTATTTCGTATTTAAATGTATTTAAATGTGTCATCGATGATAACTTATTAATTTATATTTAAAATACATATTTTTACCATTACTTAGCTTAATATTTTAGTATAATTAATTTACTATTAATTAATATATAATAATAATTGTCAAAAATTATTTCAACTTTAAGCTCAATTTGATTCATTAGCGTTGTTGTTAAAGTCTAACTCCATGTTTAACGTGGAAGAAGCAAAGGTATGAACAATAATATATATATATATATATATATATATATATATATATATATATACAGTATATTCACGGATAGCACTAATTGTAGTTAAATCTTGCATTCATTAAACATTAATACAGATAATTAATGAATTATTGCTATCATTCTGTAAATTAAAGCATTTTTACTTTTATTGATTATTTTAATATTTATAGAAAGGATTGATTGGTTTGGCCCGTGATCTCAGAGGTCTCGCGTTTGCTTTTAATACTAAAACAAGTTTTATGATGTTATTTGAATGGATGTAAGAAATTATTGATAAATTTAGTAACATTAACATTAAATAAAAATAATAATTTCTAATAGATATCCAGCGTATACTCCAATACTTCATACAGCTGTTGAGCACTGGTATCACGACCCTCAAGTAACGACACCAGTGCTTAAATTGATGGCTGAATTGGTTCAAAACCGGTCTCAAAGACTACAATTTGATGTTTCTTCACCCAACGGGATATTATTGTTTCGGGAAACGAGTCGAATGATTGTTAATTATGGCACTCGTATATTAACTTTGGGAGACATACCTAAAGAACAAATATATCCATTAAAATATCCTTTCTTTGCTTAATATACAGTACAGTATTACAGTACAGTATATTTTACTGCATTTAAAAATGTTATTATTTAATGAATTTTCCTTAACTTTAAAAACTTTATTTGATTTTCAAATATACGCTTAAAGGGATATCAATATGTTTTTCAATGCTTAAGTCAGCTCTTTGTGGAGGATATGTAAACTTTGGTGTTTTTCATTTATACGGTGACACAGCATTGGATGACGCGCTCAAGACTTTTATTAACTTATTGTTATCAATACCTCAATCAGATTTATTGGTGAGATATATATATATATATATATATTGAATTAGTTGAATAATTAAATAATTTGATATTATTTGTTATAGAATTACCCGAAGTTGAGTCAAACATATTATGTATTATTGGAGTGTTTAGCTCAGGATCACATGAATTTTTTGGCTAATTTAGAGCCAAATGTCTTTCTATATATCCTCTCTTCTATATCGGAAGGGCTCAATGCATTGGACACAATGGTGTGCACCGGTTGTTGTGCAACATTGGATCATATCATCACATATTTGTTTAAATGGCTCTCAAAAAGCAATAAGAAGTCATCGCAAAGTAATTTAGTTCGTGAAAGTGAAACCTGTCTTAAAGTATTGGAATTACAACCGGAAATATTGCAGCAAATGTTGTCAACAATTTTAAATATAATAATGTTTGAAGATTGTAGAAATCAATGGTCAATGAGCCGACCCCTGTTAGGACTCATTTTGCTTAATGAAGAATATTTCAATCAATTAAGACAAAGCATTATAAGTCAACAGCCGTCAGATAAACAGTCATCGATGGCTCAATGGTTCGACAATCTCATGGAAGGCATCGAACGAAGTCTACTCACCAAAAATCGCGACCGGTTTGTAGTTTCATTGCCCACACCTAACACCCACTCATTTGTATTCATTTTATGATAGGTTTACACAAAATTTGTCGGTATTTCGTCGCGATATTAATGATTCCCTTAAAGGCCCGGCTATGACCAACTCTAACGCTACTATTGGCGCTTCAGCTGATAATATGATGAATTGAGCCATAGCTCATTTGATTCAATTGTATATTTATTTATTTTTATATTTTGTCTCAAAATAAATTGTTTTAATAAATTAATAAATAAAATATGATTTTAAACTAATTGTGAAAATGCGTTTATTTAAACAATTATAACTTAGTTTATATTTATTAATGATCTACTGATTGGACAAAATGTAAGAAATGAAATACAATTCGAGTTTATATTGAGTTTAATTAGATTTGGAATGATATTCAAAATAAATGGTATAAAATCGATAGATTAAAGACCTGTCCAACAATTTCTAATTAACTCAATTATAATAAATTGAAAAAAATACAAAATAAAACCTAACTATCAATATTATAGCTAAAAGTGAAAAATTATAATGTAATTTCATAATCATACATATAAATGATTAAAATATTTTATAATTAAAGCATATATAAGTTACCATTGGTTATGAAGCATAACTGCAGGCATAAGATTTGGAGGGCGAGTGAATGCTTTTAGGTGTAGGCGCCGGGTGTGGGTTCTCTGGGCTCAAGAAATCCCATATTAATATAGTGTCGTCATGTGATGAGCTAACGATCTGAAACTCATCAAACTGTAGTCTAAACACCCGACCCGTGTGTTCTATTAATGTCTTCAAACATAATGCAGATGCCGGTGACCGAGGATCCAGAGCTGCCGCCAAATCCCATACTTTTATTTTACTAAATAATTCAATTAGTTTTAATCATTAATCACTAAATTATAATTATTTAATTACTAACCCATCATAAGCTCCGCTGACAATTCGTTTGTTATCAAATCTAATACATCTAACTAACTCTTCGTGTCCATCAAGTGCTCTCAAACAAGTACCACATTCAATGTCCCACAACCTATCAATTTCATCATTATTATCAAATTGTTTCAATAATTGCAATAATATGCTTATCAAAAGCTATTTGTTATTTATATTTACTATACATTGGGTGTATATGCCCTGTGGCTGACATGCATTTTATTAATTACTTAACATTTATTATAGCTTCACAAGTCATTCACCATCACATTACACTTAATGTTAAAACTAATGTTAATAATTAAACAGCTATTTAAATTAAAATAATATAAATAATATATATATATATACTGTATATTAAAACTGAGATAATAATATACAAATAATAGACTACTTGTATTGCTTATACTAAATTAAAAACTCATATATATATTAATACTTTATTTTATATGATTTAACGCAATTACCTGATAGTGTTGTCTGAACTTCCGCTGACAACAAGTCTGTCACGATATTGAAGACAAGCGATGCCTCGTTTATGTCCATTAAGAGTTCGCACAAATTCGCAGTTAGAAGTATTCCACACTTTGATGGTTCGGTCACCAGAAGCTGATACTATATATTTCTCATCAAAATCAACAACATTGACAGCGGCACGATGGCCAACAAGAACACGTCTTAAATTGATATCAGATGGTGACACCATATCCCAGACAGCAATGGACCTGTCCTTTGAACAGGTAACCATCATTCCATTATTAAATCTCAAATGCAGTACAGCCTCGCAATGATGTATTAATGTTGTAACCATTTGTCCTGAATTCACTTCCCAAACACGAACTGTGGCATCACTGGAACCACTTATTATAACTTTATCATCATATTGAAGACATAGTACAGAACCTGTATGTCCTGTTAATATCTATTTAAAATAAAATAAATCATTTAATATTAAATCAATCTTTACATAAAGTATATAATATGACAAACTTTAGAGCACTGAAGTGTCGAACGATCCCATATTTTAATAGTATTATCTCTTAATCCACTAATAATCTTATGGTCATCATATTGAAGACAATAGACACCTTTGCTTGATTCAGACCTACAATTAATTCTTTGCAAATTATGACGACCTGTTCTCCAATTGTTTTCAGTATTGTCGATGTCTTGAATTATCTTTGGAAATAATCTTCGGTAAAACATATGATCGGGATGTTGTTCGCCAGCATTTGGTTTAAATAAATAGCGAATCCTTAATTCATAAAAATAATTAGTGACATCAATAGACTGTCTATCAAGACATCTACAAGACATACCACCCGCGCCTATGAGCTAATCCTCGCCAAAGAGTGTCTGTGCGAACTCGGCTTTCAATTAATTTCTTCCAAAGCATACCTTCAGAGATAACTCTATACCACTCTTTGCAGACCAACTCTGCGGCACATAAAGACTTTGCGTCCAAATAAGATAATACACTCTCCGCCACGTGATCTAAACCTTTCTCTATTATAGTAACAATATTATCAATTAAATCAATTATCTATCAATTATCTATCAATTAGATAAATGGTAAACAAACTCGGAAGTAATGAAATGAAATCTCTTTGAAGCATTGGTTTGAGATAACAATTAATTTGCGAGTGTTGGCAGTGAGACATCTTCGAGAGTAAGTACTGAACGAAGTCTGTCTGATCCGATTCAGACCACGAGTCGAAATGACAAACGCACTGCTCTTTGGTCTTCTCATACATCGCTCTCATTGTTGTCGACTCTTCACTTAACTCTTCATCTGTTGATTTAACCACATTTGAAGTGAACAGTGATGTCATTGGTATGATCTGCAAAACAATCATCACTTTAATTGTATATCAATTGATGACTCATTGAGAGCTCATTCAGGACAGTCGTATAGGACATGACCTCAGCTTAAATGGGTTAACACGAGTGTCAATGCATTTCTTACGGAAACAATTTGTTGATCATTGGTCTCAATACTCGCCATTGTGTCCATTGATTGCTAATTGATATCACATTAACTATAATCACAATCAATGAGTTAATGTCTCATCAAATCAGTCTATAATTCATTCATATGATTGACTCAATTGAGTCCTATTTTTGCCATATTTTCAAACATACGTCACAATTGGGGTCTTATTTGGTATACATTTGGTGTCAATAGCACTAACACTCAGTTTATTATACAATACTTGAATACCATTGCATTCAAACCACAATATGGGGTATCACTTAAACCTATACTTTATGACGTCATTTATGAATCAATATTCTATTCATCAAAAATGTTGAAATCAACGTCAAAACTATCAGTTTTCTAAAGTTGCCTAATATTTATAAAATTGTTGTAAAATTAATTATTTTTATATAAACTGTGAATCTGTAGAAATTGTATGGAGATTTTTGTGTTGCCATAACAACAACACATGTTTTTAGTATACAAGTGATGATCAAATGAATGATTATATTATAAATAATAATAGACTTAATGTTGACATTAATCGGCAATTATGTCAAAATCAATGCGAAAGAGAGTCACTAATCATACAAATGATACAAATGTTAAACAAAAAGACAAAATCAGAGACAAAGCCAAACCTTCTTCGTTAATGTCATTCAATTCATTGATATTAATATTATCTATATTTGTGGTCATCATTGGTACATATTTTGCAAACAAGTGGTATTTAAATAATAAGACATTAACACCTTTGGACACAAATATATCACTTAATGTCATAATGAATGGCAACAAATGGGGAACATTAAGAAGTGGTCATTATTTTGGACTCAAGACATGTGATCCCCAATCAATAGTCACTGGAATGATGTGGTTTTGGAACCGTATTGAAGGAAATACATTACCGGTTAGGCATTGGTGTGACCAAAATGATAGGCTTTCCCGATATGGATGGCTTAGACACGACTTTTTCTCATTTGGTGTCCAAGAGATTGTTGATAACAATATAATATTTGAGACGAGTTTTATTAAATTAGATAATAATAGTTGGAGAGCTAGAGTTGTGGCAAAACCCAAATATTCTGAACAATCAATGTCTTCCATGTCTTCATCGGTTCCCATTTCACTCATATTTTATTTGGCTACTGAACGACCTGAAGATAAGCTTCAAGTGATACCATTTAACGCTGAATTAAAACCAAACGTTAATTTTATTGTCGAAGGCTTTTCACAAAATATCGGAAACTTTAAGTTTTCTTTAGGAATCACCAAAAATAAGACAAATGTTTTGTTTAGAAGTTATTTAAATACTATATCAAACCCACCGCTTGTATATCTGAAAGAAAGTCTTCTGAAAAATTTGGTTCTCTATGATATCAATGATATCGCAAGGAATCCATTATTTGTAGTAAATGGTGACTCATTTGATAAAAGGGATCAAATAAGTAGAGCTAACTTTGTTGCCCATCAAATTGTATTTTCATCTGCTGTTGAATTGGACATTGAGTTTATTTCAATGTCAACAGATTTATCAAATAAACCGTCGTTTTCATTGTCATCTGAAGATTACAATAACGAATTATCTAAAAGAAGTGAAAAGTTTGACCAAAAGTTTGAATCAAAGTTTAGATTAGAGGCAAAAAATTTTAGTCATCACGAGATTTCATTTGCAAAAGCAGTTGTTAGTAATGTTTTAGGAAGTATTGGATATTTTAATGGCTACTCATCGGTACAATCCGATGAAAAAGTGGTTCTTTACGGTCCCCTTCAGTTGTTAACTGGAGTGCCGTCCCGTTCTTTCTTTCCCCGAGGATTTTTATGGGACGAAGGGTTTCATCAACTTTTAATTAGTGAATGGGATCAACAATTATCTGAAATTATAATTGAAAGTTGGCTCAGCCTTATGAATGGTGAGGGATGGATACCAAGGGAAGTGATTTTAGGCGATGAAGCAAAAGCTAGAGTTCCTCAAGAGTTTATAGTACAGAAAACTAGTAATGCCAATCCTCCCGCTTTATTTTTATCCATTGAAAAAATGCTAAATAATGGAAATGTAAATAAAAATTGGTTAAATAGGATTTTTCCGCGACTTAATCTCTGGTATAACTGGTATAATAGTTCACAAACGGGTCATATCTTTAGTACTTATCGCTGGAGAGGAAGAGATTATGAAACTCGAAAGGAATTAAATCCAAAAACACTTACATCAGGTTTTGATGATTATCCGCGCTCTACACATCCAAGTGATGAAGAAATACACATAGATTTGAGATCATGGGTTGCATATTCTTCACGAGTTATGGCAAGAATTGCCAAATTGGTCGACAGTTCTTTTGCACATCAATTTGAAGAGACAAGAGATTATTTAAGTGATAACCAATTGTTGGATTCATTGCATTGGTCTGACAAACATAATATGTATTGCGATAAAGGATTTCATTCAACTCAAGTGAAATTAATAAAAATTAGAAACAAATCGGACAATGGGTTTGAAAAACAAAGAAAAGTAATCACTGAACCCAGTTATGACTTCATCCCAGAGTTAGGCTATGTCTCACTCTTTCCATTTGTGTTGACTATAATTGATGCCAAAAATCCTAAATTAGTTAAAATTTTGGACGATTTAGAAAATCCAAAATTATTATGGAGTTCCTATGGGATCCGTTCGTTATCTAAAAGTTCATTATACTATCAACAATATAATACAGAAGTTGATCCACCATATTGGAGGGGACCTGTTTGGATTAACATCAACTATTTAATCCTCAAATCTCTTCATCACTACTCATCAGTTACCGGTCCCTACCAGAGTCGAGCCCTTTCTATTTATCAACGTTTGAGACAAAACATCGTTTCTACAGTTTTTACAGAATATGTTAGAAGTGGTTATGTTTGGGAACAATATAATGATATGACCGGTAAAGGAAAGGGCTCTCATCCTTTTACCGGTTGGTCCGCTCTCGTTGTCTTAATAATGGCAGAAAAATATTAAATTATTTTTGTTAATTATTTTTATTCAATAAACTATTTGATAACATGTCGCTAACATTTCATTTACCTATAGTTATAATATTAAAACAATTATCACACAGTATATGAAAACAATTTACTTTTTATTAGCCATTTCTGACATAAGTTTTATAAGAATTGGTGATTCTGTCGGCGCTGACGTGAAAATAGTTCCCACAATCACATGAGTTCCCCATTTGTTGTGATGAATGGCTTTACAACAACCGAGATCTTCAATCCTAAAGCCTAAGTGAATAAATCTGTCGTCGGTTTCAAACAACGTATCATTTGTGTGATCACTCTTTCAGTAATAAATAAGTCAATCATAAGATAATTACCACAATCTTCAGTATATAGTAATATAAATACTTACTAGAAATGGTTGACCAGAATATGGATCAATAAAATCGGCCCAAAATCCATGATTTTGAAGCTCTTGACAAACATTTTTCGCTTTTATGATAAACATCTCAAAAAACTTTTCTCTTTCGTTTTCAATGGTCTCTGAATAAGAACTCATATCATTGCTTGTCTTCTCTGAAATTGTCATAACTGTCATATTATCGCCAAATTCTTGTCTTATTTTTCTTGGAAACAGAAGAGCAAAATTTTTCATGACTTTAGTTAATAATTTAGTCGCCTTTATATCGCAGACATCACAAGTTGTCATCATTTTCTGATTAAACAATGTTTGATATTTAAGAACCCGAAAGATCTTAAGGCAGCGATTGTTGAATGTATTGTTAGACAAAAACAAATCGATATCTCTTTTGTCAATTGATGGCAATGTTTGTTCAAATGTATTCATTTGCTTAACTAATTCAATAACAAATTTCTTGTGGATCTCATTCGTGTCCTCTAAAGTTATGCCAATATTTCCATTGAGAGGCGCTCTCATGTCATGCGGACCGAAGAGATGTAGTTCTGGTTTTGTAATCCTCAAGAAGTGGTCACAAAAGTCGGTGTTAAGCAATAGTGTCTGTTGTCTGTCGTTGTGTTGTCTTTCAAATGAAGACCATTTGTCCGGTGCTTCTGAACTGTAATTATAACAACTATTTGTCAAAACATTTGAAACTTTGTTTAAATGCTTTGAAACGAGTAATCGGTTTAATCGTAACATTGCTTTCTAGTTA
Source organism: Oppia nitens (assembly GCF_028296485.1). Classification (NCBI taxonomy): domain Eukaryota; kingdom Metazoa; phylum Arthropoda; class Arachnida; order Sarcoptiformes; family Oppiidae; genus Oppia; species Oppia nitens. The sequence continues at coordinate 1,605,203 of NW_026533197.1, forward strand.
TGATTAACTCATTTGTTTCAATCATATAAATATTGGATCAGTTATTCAACAGAAGATTATTAGTTGTCTTTGAAATGCAAATCATTTGTCTATTTATTTACGTCTCATATAATACTGAGTTAAATAAAGGTAAACATGATTTTACTGCCAATATTTAAATTCCCTCATTTCCTCATTTCCTCTATTATTACTGTAATACTAAACATTCAATATATAGTAAATACCATTCAATTACATTATGTTATATAATATGTATATAACATATACAGTATATTATACATTGTATATCAAATCAGTGACAAAATAGGCGAAACTAGTTTTTTTGGCAATAACTTCTCACTGAAAAAATATATTTTATTCGCATTTATGGATTTTTTTGGACATACAGTAGAGTACATACACAATGATATAAAAATTATGTAAAAACACCGAATTGCTAGCACAGGAAAAGTGGGTTTTCAATAATTATAATTTTATAGTTTGTTAAAATTTACTAAATGTAAAAATATTATGTTTTAAAAAGGAATTTTAAAATCATTTTTAATAATCTCAACAAATTTTTGTATAAATTGTCTTTAATTATTAAAAAAAAACAATATATTAACTTATGATATAAAATAAAAGCGTAAAGATATCAGATTTTATTTAATTTTAATAATTACTAGATTTGGTAAATAAAAGGATAACAATTAGCCGCGCGATGTACTCAATAATATTCTGTACTTTCAATTATAGTTAAGTATATTATTTAATGTGAATCTATATATTATGATATAAATATAAATTATAAAATACAGTAAATTTTATTTTATTTTAATACTTTTTATTTTCGAAGTCTAATAATTACTAAAATAAAACATTTCATTTAGTGGATCTTAATTTACTATCTTATATGATATAAAAAAAAAAGTATATTTTTGCCATTATGTTTATTTTTATGATTAATTTAATAACTATAGCAAAAATAAAACTCAATAAATAAATAATTATATTGGAAATATAGTATTTATTAAAATTAATGATATATTAATACTTAGATATACTTAATTTATAATCAGTTAAAGATTTTTAATGGATTTTTAATAATTAAATGCAATTTATTAGAAAACTTTTTGATAGTATTAGAGATAATGACTTTTAGTTACTTTTATTATTATGTGATTCACTACAGTATTAATACTATTTATATTACAGTAATAGTTGTTTCTCTAATTTATTGGAATTATTGTAATATTTCAATGCTATGAGCTATCCATATATGATGTGACAAATGTTGTTATTATAACATAAGTGTTGTTATTATTAATGTAATATACAGTCAATTGATTTGTTAATTACAATGATTGAGATCACATGTAATGACCGATTGGGCAAAAAAGTGCGGATCAAATGCAACTCCGGTTTGTTGTTATTATCTTATTTGACATTTGTCTCAATTATAACTAATATTAAGTTTATTTGTATACATTTTCAGATGATACTATTGGTGATCTCAAGAAACTAATTGCCGCACAAACGGGCACTCATTGGCAAAAGATTGTACTCAAGAAGTGGTATACTATCTATAAGGATCACATAACTCTTGAGGACTATGAGATCCACGACGGCATGAATCTTGAATTGTATTACCAATAAGTTTGTTATTTTCATTATTTCTCATTATTTCTTTACATAATTGTATTTTTTATTGAAAACAAATAAACATTTGATTAGTTAATAACAAAAATATAATTAAAAATAGTTGTAATTAATGGCAATTCAGTCAAATTGTTTCAATCTATCTAATGAAAGATGCGGTCGATTATCGAGATTCTCATAATTTGTCTATCATTTTGATTGAATTTATTCTGCAATATAAAAATGAGTGTAACATTAGGTCATCAATTGGTCATCAATTGGTTATTAGAGAGGAATGTTTCCGTGTTTTTTATATGGATTTTCAACTTTTTTAGTTCTTAAAAGATTCAAATCTCTACAGATTCTCATTCTTGTAGTTCTCGGTTCAATAATGTCATCAACAAAGCCTGAAAAGAAAATTCTGTATAAATCATGAGTCGAATGAAAGAAATCAAACCTCTGACGGCAGCGGGAAATGGATTTCCAAACTTTTCAATATATTGTTGTTCGTAGTGTTGAGTGTCTGTCTTTCCCCGATATAATATAGAAACGGCACCCTTGGCTCCCATGACAGCAATCTCTGCCGTAGGCCAGGCATAGTTGACATCGGCCTTCAAGTGTTTAGAACTCATGACATCGTAAGCACCTCCATATGCTTTGCGAGTAATAACTGTTATTTTGGGAACATTTGCCTCAGCAAAAGCATATAAAAGTTTGGCTCCGTGTCTAATAATGCCGCCGTATTCTTGTGCTGTTCCCGGAAGGAAACCTATATATTAAGTTAACAGATATTATATTATACTATAATTAATACAAACATTATCCATACAAACCGGGTACATCAACAAACGTTATAATTGGTATATTAAAAGCATCACAAAATCGGACAAATCGGGCGCCTTTTACTGATGAGTTGATATCCAAACATCCTATCATTTATAATAAAATTTACTAAAATTATATGTATTTCATACTAGAAATAGTCCAATAAATACCGGCAGCATATTTGGGGTTATTGCCCACAATACCAACAGTCTCGCCATTGATTCGGGCGAATCCTATTAATAAATTCTTGGCGTAATCGGGCATTATTTCAAAGAAATCGTGTTCGTCAACAATCTATTAAAAAACTAATTACTAAAATTCAACAAAAATAATAATTATTTACAAACTTACAGCTAAAACAATGTCCAACATATTATAGGCAGCCGTGGATTCCAAGGGTACGACAGTGTCTAAACTTTCAACAATTCTATCCCTTTTAAAGTAAATGAAATCAAATGATGTTATATTACAATCATACAAATAGTATAATAATTGTGGAATTTATTTATAGGTAATATATGTTAACATTAAATATCTATGAGTCAATTTGCCACAATAATTATTGTACTATTTGTATGATAACAATATATTGTTTATTAAACAATTGTTATTATTGTTTGAATCAATTGATAATAACAAACCATTTATCATCTGACTGTCTGATGGGTGCGGGTTGTGTACTAGAAAGTGGCAAAAAACTATAAAACTTTCTCAATTGTAATAACATATCGACGTCGTTATCAAAAGCTCTGTGCGCTACTCCAGACATTGTTGTGTGTGTCTTAGCGCCTCCCAGTTCTTCTTGAGTCACATCTTCATTGGTGACTGCCTTTTGTTAATAAAACAATATAAATAATATTATCATGGTAGATTTTAAAAATTAATTATCCATCTTAATTTACTTTAACCACATCAGGTCCAGTGATGAAAAGATAAGATGTATCTCTGACCATAAATATAAAGTCAGTCAAAGCGGGTGAATAGACAGCTCCACCAGCACAGGGACCCATAATTACAGAAATTTGTGGCACAACTCCTGATGATTTGACATTACGTAAAAAAATATCGGCGTAACCGGCAAGTGATTCAACTCCTTCTTGAATTCGAGCGCCTCCCGAGTCGTTAATGCCAATCACTGGAACACCTACTTTAACTGCCTGATCCATAATCTGAGTTTAATATACAGTATAATAAGTACACCATTTGGTAAATAAATCTTTTCGGTAATACAAATACTTTGCATATTTTCATTGCGTGAGCACTCGATAGACTTCCACCAAAAACAGTAAAATCCTGACTGAAAACAAATACTTTACGGCCGTCAATAAGTCCGTGTCCAGTGACCACACTATCACCCGAATACTAACATCAATATAATTAATGTTTGTTAAAATGTTTAAAATAGTTAGATGTCAGACCTTCATGTCTTGCATCCCGAAGTCAGTGCACGTGTGCTCCACAAACATATCGTATTCAACAAAACTGTTGGCATCTAATAGCAGATCAATTCTTTGTCTTGCAGTCAACTTTCCCTATAATATCATATATTATATGCCATTATATTTGACAATAAGATATTTGGATCAATTGTAACCTTTCTATGTTGTGCATGGATTTTGTCGAGACCTCCTCCTAAAAGACTAGTATTGCGTTTGCTATCGATATCTTGTTTGACACGAATGGTGTGCATAATGTTTGGATTACCACTGAATCGACATTTGGATTGTACTTCTTGTAATAACTTGCGTGATATCAAGTTATGTCCATTGATTGCATTGAATCCAATAGTAATCAATTTGTAACTTCTTGAGGGAATCCATGTTATCGATGCCATTGTTAACAATTGTTATCTCTGACCAAAATAATAGTCAATTAATTATAGCATTAATAAGTCATTCAATAATCATTAATACATTCAATTCAAGTCAAATCATATGTACTTTAATACCGATATATTGTATACATTAATACAGTACTAAATGCAATACAAAGATAGAAATATTATTAAAGTGTTTAATACAGTGTACAGTGTTTTCTAAATTAATATCATTTATCATATGATTCAACATTTTATAAGTATTTTAAACAGTATTAATGTAAAGATTGTATAATAATTGTTGCATTAATACTAATATCAAATATATTTGTTGACACAACCCATAGATTAGTATATATTTAGTCAACAAATAGTATGAATTGAAGCACAACTTTGAGCGCTATTTTCTATAATATTTGTATTAAATATCATATCATTTGTTTGATTGAATTAATTGAATACACATTTAATAAGAAAATTGTTTGAAATGTCATCTCAAGTGACACTCAATGAGTACGACAACTACGAGACACCCAAAGAGGTATATCAGAGACTGATCCAACTGATCAACAATCAAATGAATAGTCCACAAGTATTACCATACAATGAATTGGTCATCGAGTGTGTGATTGAACAGATCCAACACATGACAGAAAATTTGAAGCGTTTGTCCTCCAAATTGGATCAGTTCTGTATTGAACAACACACCACTGAATTGTCGAGATTGAGTTACGCATCTCATCAATACTTAAGAGTCAGACTCAATAAGATTGAACTCAACTCCAATTGGCTGATCCAGACTTTGCAAACAAATTACAAATTTGTCGACAAGTTGTTGTCGAAGAATGAAATGAAATATTTAGATAATTATGTGACGAGTGTTGACACATATCTCAATCAATCAGTTTTGGGTCGATTGCCATTCAATCGGACATCTATTATGAACTATAAGACCATTGATTTGCCTAACAATGATGACAATCAATGGCATAAAACTTATGTCTTTGTTAAAGCCATGAAAGCGACACAAGTGTTGGTCGACGACGCCAGTGGTCAGCAAACTGTCCACTTGGATGCCAATAGTCAGCATTTCTTGCCTTACACTGCTGTCAGACGTCACCTAATGAATGATTCTCAAGATTTACATCTTTTATAATTGGATTCAATAATGTGTTTATATTTCAAATTTAAATAAATTTGTTTATACAGTAACTAATAAAACGTTTATTTATTAATAACTTTGTAATGTTTTCAATATATAGTTAAAATCAATGTTAAAATATTTATTAGTGTTGTTTCAATTCATTGCCGATACGGTAACTCATGATTTTATTCCAGTCAATCTTGGATCGGGTCACCGGTAGTGGACGTCTCAATGCTTTGAAAGTAGTGTCAGACATAGTCTGGTAGTTGTCTGAGATGGCCGTCTGGTACTCCCTTTCTGCCTCTTCAACCAACTCAACAATTGCTTCAGCCATTTGTGTTTCGCTCTATAAATACAAACATTTTGTTAAAAAATAATTAAATAAAACATTTTCTATATACTGACTGATATATCAATAAGTTTTTTGATATCTTTACAGCTGACGAGTTGTACATTTCCGTCTTCATAATAATGCACCTGAACTTTGATGGTTCCCTTAACCTCTACTCTACCCAACCCTGAAAATGTTATACTCCATACTGAACGCCACCGACCATTCCTAACCAATAATTCAATTATTATAATAGTTATACTTTATATAACAATTATAAATATATTGTTCATAATATCAACTAAATTAACTCATAGACAGATTATCAATGGGTTACAGTTACTAAAAATAACTACCGATACATGTATTCAAATAGCAATATAAATATATTTTTAATATTATTTAAGCGGCCGTTTGCCGGTTAGGCGACAAACAAAAATATAGAGTAAATAGTATTTTAAAAATTTCAATAAATGTATTTTTCTTTATCTATTTATGATATTTATATTTAAAATAAAATTTTTACTTAATTATAATAGATGACTGAAATTATTCAATGGCAATGAAATTTACTTCTGTTTATTAAAATTTTATCTTTAATTTTAAATAGTTTTTAGTTACAACTAATTTGTAAGCTATATATTTAGAAAGAAAAATATATACGTAATATTTTTTTTTAATTTCTGACAATGCTATCTAGCATTATTAACTGATCATACATTACAAAATGATAATAAAATTTCCGTTATTAGAAAAAATGTCATAAAATTAATGTATAGGTTATAATCTTAAAATAAAACTACAGTAATTTTATATGATTTTTACCCACACCGGTAATATATAAATGTTATACAGTTATAAAACTGATAGTCAAATATTATAACTTATAGTTAAATTTTAAGGTTTACTAAATACTCAATAGTAAGCTTTAGATTCCATGATTTAGTAATTAAAAAATACAATATTACCGGTAATAGTAAAACTGAAAACTACAGACTATGTAATACGTATACCGTAATGTAAATAAACTAACTTTTTTTTATTACCGATACAGTAATATCATATTATAGTAATATAAATATTTAATTAATTTAAAGATATATTATTGTTAAACATACCAATAGTTCTTAGGTTGGAACTGGTGGTCTTCAATACATGCGGTCAAACTGATCTGTCCGCTCTGACTCAACCCAAACACAGCACTCACTCCATTGTGGTAGTGATCGGCACAGTATTTGCTCCATAATTGATCCAACGCTGACCTCCACGGTTCGCTATTTGAGTCCGGTGTCCACGTTTCATAGTCAGACGCTTCTTCTCTTAAGTGGTCAAATTTAAAAGATAGTCGACTTCGAGGATCATAATATCGATTGGATCCAAATTCATTGAATTCAGTGATAAGTGTCTGATTGTCATAACATTTATTATATAATTAACAAATCGGTTTGCAATCTCTAGTATACCTGATTTTGTGTCGACTCTATAGTGACGGCAGTTAACTGATCTTTGCTATACTGTGCGAATACACTATAATTGAAAACAATTAATTAAATTACTTTTCGTTGTTATCAATGGTTACCTCGAGGCTTGTTCTTTAAGAAGCTGATCATTATTGAGCAGTTGACGCACATCTGTAATAATAATTTTAAAAAATAATATGAAAAGTATTAGTTTTGATAAAATATCTTAAATATGATAAGTGTTTATCATTTGAATCACTTAATTATAGTTTCAAAAACAATATTTCAATATTTTAAACATTATTTTATGTCATTTGCCTTATATTAGATGATAACAACAAAGAGTTAATAATTTGACTGAAATATTGTTATTTACAAGACATTCAAGTGATACAAATTAAAACAAATGTAACCAATTGTTAACATATGTATCATACCATTGACCACTTCTCTGAACTCTCCCGGCGGAGCGTGAAGTATGAAATCAGTGACGATTCGCATCTATTAATCAAATGGTGACAATCAATACAATTCAACCAACAATTAATTGCAAACCTTATCGCTGTCGGACAACGGCTCATCCAAATCAGTGGCCATTGATGTCAAACAATTCAGTGGTGATACTAATCAATCAATTGGTCATATGTTTGACAACTAACAAGTCTAACACATAGAGACACACCTCATATCAAATACCGACCCTTTTGTCAAATAGTGTATCACTCACTGTATGTACTGTATGTTTGTGTTGATTACATACATGAGCTCAATGTGTAGCACATTGTGTGCTCAACAAACAGTATAAACTAGTGATACCAACTGTCCGGCTTTAACCAGAATCCAACAATTTATCATTACTTTATACGGTATAAACTAACCTCCAGTTATAGACTATATATTAATATAATATAATAGTATAGTATATAACTTATAGCTTTAATTTCTTTAATTTTATGTCTGATTTTTATTTAAGATACAATTTTAAACATGTAATTAAAATTTTTAATATATTTTGTATACTTTTATTAGTACTTACAATTGATTATATTAATTAATCAATTATATAGACTTAAATAGTGATTAAATAAAATTGATAATTTATTTATCAATATTTAATATTCGGTTTTAATAATATTAAGATCAGATTATTATTATTATTATTATTATTATTATTATTATTATTATTATTATTATTATTATTATTATTATTATTATTATTATTATTATTATTATTATTATTATTATTATTATTATTATTATTATTATTATTATTATTATTATTAATAATGCATAATTGGTTGTTAACTTGTGAGTTGGTATGTCTAGTATAATATGATTAGTTTGAATAGATTAAAAAGGATCCAAATTGTAGACTTGAAACAATAGAAACAGTAATACTTTTTATAAGTAGAATATTACACACAAAACTATAGAAAAACCTTATCATATCATTATAATCGATGTTTTGAGTCATAGGATATGTATTAATATATTGAATAGTTTTCTATTAATTTAAGGATTCATTAATTTGTAAGCAATTTGTGATTTAATGCATTCATTAGTTAATACATTAAATACTTTCATAACATTACAATTGGTTTCATAATTGTTATCAAATGTAATATAAGTTAATTATAATAAATATGGGATTAATTTAGTAATAAATGTTTAACTATAATGTGATTTCTTGGACAAAGATTTCTTGTCTTATTGTTGACAAATTGGTTATAACGTTGGGATCAACAGTCGAGCCAATGGCCGGATCACGGGATCGGGAGCGCACTCGCGATAGGTATTAGCGGACACATGATTTTAATTTTAACTTTAATAAACATTTGATTGTGTTATATGAATATAACAGTAGGGATAGACATAGGGATGACCGCCACGGGAGCCACGGGTCGAATGGATCAAGTCGTGGGTACGGCCGTCACAGTCGACGGGTATGAAAATGAAATGATTTGACAAACCGTGTAATGAATGAGAGATTGAGTTGATTTGAGTTATAAACAAAACCCTTGAGAGTGACAGTCAGTGCTAGTGATCAATGAGGACCTCAAACGAACCAAAGAGTCGACGATCGGCACTATCTATGGATTCTTTTTGTTAACCATTTGTCCCATTGTTTTAGTCTCCGGACTCTTATAGAAGTGATTATAACTCAGACGATAATAACTATGATAATAACCGAAGACATCGCACACAAGAGTACGATAGATATGATTTTGATAGAAGTCGTAATCATCGCGAACGAAGAGATCGCAGCCGAAGCAGAGATAGAGACCGCGATTCTGCTTCAACTATCGGTACCGACAATCAATCGATTCGTTACTATAATGAAGATCACAATTCTTCAAATAATGGCTTTAATAATGAGAGCAATGAAAGGGAGAGATATCATCAAAGAGATCGACGCGAAGAAGTTCCTAATAATACACTTATGATAAGGGGTTTGGCCACACATATCGCAGAAAAAGATGTACTCTTATCTTAGTATTAATATAAATAGTTTTTGATATTTTTTGTTAATTATTTACTTACCGTAATACAGATTGTAACCAAATTAGCTGAACATAATCTTATGGCTAAAGATATACGACTTATGAGAAAGAAAGAGACAGGTATTCAAAATTTTATAGTATTTATTATTTTAGTATTAGTTTTATTCAACATTTTTTTACTTAAATTGCATACAAATATCATTTAACTTATCTTTAAAGGTGTTTCCCGAGGATTTGCTTTCGTTGAGTTCATTAATATTGAAGATGCTATTCAATGGAAGGAATTAACTCAAGTTTGCATTTAATTTTTTAAAAACTTAATTAACAATTAAAATATATTTGATTTAGGGATACATTTACTTTGATGAAGAATGTGAGGCATCAGTTCATTATAGTATTCCCAAAGAAACTTTTGGTGGCGACAAGACTATCATGAAAAACGATTGGACCTGTTATAAGGTATTGCCATTTGATTAATATTATCGGTATTTTTTCATTAATAAATTATATTATGATATTATAGTGTGGCGTAAATAACTTTAAACGTCGTGAAGAATGCTTTAAGGTTTTGTATAACCCTATAGAGTAATAATATAAGAAACGAAATTAATTGTCAATTAATTGATAGTGTGGTACACCTAAAGAAGAATCGATGGCTAATGACACGGGTGATGAAATCAGTCTCAATCCTACAAATGGTTTGTTTTTTATAAGAAAGTGAATCAATTGATGTATTAATTAATAATTTATTCTGTTTACAGCTTTATTATTACGCAATTTATCTCCAAATACAACAGAAGAACGAATTTTAACTATTTTGGGATCACTTACAGCATTGCCCATCAAATCTATACGTATTTTAAAAGATGGTTTATATAACATATCGCGTGGCATGTGTTTAGTTGAGTTACACACAACTCTTGAGGCTTCACAGCTGTTTACTTTATTATCATCATTGAATCTGGGATTTATAATAGACGATAGTTTAGTTCAAGTGAATTATGGTAAAAGAAATGTCACATTTGGTCAAACAATGAATTGTAATCCCAATGCAGCCATCATTGCATTGGCAGCCGCTCAGTGGCGAAACTTAGATGAAGATAATTTAGACCTCAATACTAATACCAAACAAACTCAATCTAAGACTATCTCAACCACACAATTGTCAACTTCTAAGACCAAAGGCAATGAATGTTTAAAATATGAAACACCAGACGTGTCAACCTTTGTATTGGATGAGACCTCTGGTTATTATTATGACGCGACCACTGGTTTCTATTATGACGCCAACACTCAATATTATTATAATTCGGTATTTATTTATTTTACTATAGATTATTGATTATTTTTATGGGCTGATCTACATTATATTATTGTTTAATTAAAATAATACACAGTATATATTAATTAAATTATATATTAAAGCAAACACAACAATACATGTATTGGGAGGCAACTAATCAAACATATTTGTCAGTCGATTCAAAAACTTGGAAAATAAATGAAGAGAAGAAGGAGATACCAAAGGAAACAAAAGTAGATAAAGTGAAGATCGCTAAGAAAATTGCTAAAGATATGGAAAAATGGGCCAAAACTTTAAACCAAAAGAAAGATACTTCACGTGCTTTGGTTACTAATGACTCACAAATGATCGGCGAATGTTCACAGAGTTTAAGTGCAGACGCGGGTTATGCTGTCCTCGAACAGGAAGTGACTGCAAATGAATCGGAAAACATTTTATCATTTGAAATGCAGAAACAGTTTGACGATAAAAGTAGTGTTTATTTGAGTGCCTGTAAAATAATAAAAACTGAAGAAAAACGTTTGATTGATTGGGAAAAACTGGCGTGTCTTCTGTGTAAAAGACAATTTAATACCACAGATCTCCTCAACAAACATCTCGAAAAGTCTGATTTGCATAAAGTATAACATTTTTTATTTTGTTAGTATTTACCGTTAATTAAATAATAATTGTTACTTTAATTTAACTGTTATGCAGTCAAACTTAAATGCATTAAAGCATCAATTGTTAACTGAAGAACAAATAGAAGAAATGGAAAAAAATGAAAGAGAAGTTCGTTATTTTGTTACGATTTATGTAGACATTTGTTTTTAATATATTTACCGCAATTATTAGTCCGGATATAGGGATAGGGCTAAAGAAAGAAGAAAAAAATATGGACTCCCAGAGACACCTGATTCAAGTAAATTAAAAAACAAATATATGAACGAAAGAGATGGAAAAGTTGATACTTTTCAATCTGTTTCACATCAAAAAACAAAAGCAATTTCTTGTGATAATATTGGAAATAAGATGCTTAAAGCCATGGGTTGGGTATGAGCCATATTATTACTACTATACAGTATATTATTATTTCTATATTAATATCATTATTTGTTTGCTATATAGACTGAGGGTACAGGACTCGGTCGAGTCAATCAGGGTTTGTATTATGAAAATAGTAATATTATTGTTATGAACTAAATTTGATTATATTATAGGAATGCATAATATAATTGAAGTCGAGAGAAGAGCAGAGGGCGCAGGACTTGGAAGTGGTGCCAAAGTAACAGCACTACCAGGTATTGGATTATTAGATTATTTACTCTTTAGTTTAATACTCATTGTTTTTATATAATAGGAGAGTCATATAAAGATGCTGTTAAGAGGACAATGTATCAGAGATATAAAGAAATGGATTAACATTATATTTATAACTATTTTGTTATTATTTAATACTATTTTTATTCTCTATTCGAATTTGTAAATATTTTTTTATTTTATAAATTAAAAATTTCAATTAAAACATTGAAAATTAAATTCAAATATAGTTGCCTTAAATGAAAATCTAAAACAACAGATTTGGCAAACATTTTCAAGTAATAAATATTTTGCAAATGATATAAACAGTTGATTCATTTGCACTTAACTAACTGATTGCTATCTACTTATTATTATAAATATACTGTACTTCTATAAGTATTATTTAGCATTTAAAAAATTATTTTTAAATTTAATAGAATTCAAAGTAATTTTTAAATTTTGATGAATGCTATACATTGTAATACCTAACAGTGTTTTTCTCAGGAGAAATGTTTTTTGAATTTAAAAAATTTAAACATTTAAATAAAAAAAATATTATGTAATATATTAAGCGCTAATAAGTAGTGATATGTGTTTAACCATAGAAATATATACTGTATATTATTAGATATGAACTTAATTTAGATGACTTTAGACTCTTGAGCGTTGAAAGTGATGTATCTATAAATATATTGGTTGCACATGTTTTTTGGTGATCACGTCTAACGACAAACAATTTTGATGGCATTTCGCCTATAATCTTGTCGTTCAGCTATTAGTTGCTCAAACTTTCTCTAAGTTTTATATGAAATCCATAGATAATCGATTTAAATAAAAACTACTTAAAATAACATAATTTGAATTTCTATTAAATTGATCTTATGTTCATACTTTGTATTTTATTATTTGAATCATGTAATCAAGTTTTTAATAGATAAGTGATTTAGATTTTAGATATTTTTGAATTAAGCATTACAAATATTTGCTATATTAATAATGTAAATATGATATAATTATTAAGTATAGACATAACTATTTTAATTATATAAAGAAGTGAATTAAATGAGTGAATTTCAATATAAGTGATATTAAAAATATAACACAAAATATGATAAACCAGAGAATATCGAGAAGAAGTCAATCAACTGAAATGGGATTTTCAAAACTAAATACACGAAAAATAGGTCGAATGTATACAAGTCCTTCTCTCGACAGACTTAATGCTTCATTTGAGAGTCCAAGAAATCCATTGCTTATCCGACAGAGGAGTATATATGACTTAAGCTCTTCCGATACATCTGACAGATATCGTATGTCTTCAGCAGTAAGTCAACGAAATTTAAATCTTCAAAGATTGAGACCAACAGTTTGGAGAGAATCGATATCATATAATGAGTCGATTCCGAGAACCACTACTCTATATAATGGCTCTAATTATTTAAATCATTCAAGAAATACACAAAGAATGACTGATCCGATATCTGTTTTGGACAGAAGGGATAACTTAATGACACAATTAAATTCAATGTCTTCCACAACAATCAATCGGAGACCTATATGTCATGTAAGTAATAAATCTGGTTTAATGTCATCCAAACATCACTGGCCGATCATAACTGTTGATTCTCACAATACATGGAGAGCTCGTTTGCGTGAAAGACCTCTGTTATCGAAACTTTCGGTAAAAATCTGCTCCAAAACAAAACCACTGATTTCCAACAAAACCAGTTCAAACACCAGTTCGAGGACATCGTCGACAAACTCGTCGATAAAATTAAATCAAAGCGATGTAAAAGAGGGTTCATGTGGTATATATAGAAACCGTCATATCATTAAATTCAGGGAAAGGGATCATAATTTAGGACAAACTGCAACTGAAAGAAGAGCATCAATTTCATGGGAATTATCCAAAAGTTTGATAACTGATAGCAAAGATTTGTCTGAACCGCCCATCGCTGAAGACACGGAACAAAATCAAGTTTTTGAGGACAAAGACGCAGAATCTGTGGACTTTGAATTAAATAATAAACAAAATGTTTTGGTCTCTTATATAATTAACAAATCAGATCAAACTGATCCAAATCTACAAAAAACAAAAAACGAAGAAACTATTAATGAGTTAAAAAGCATCACAAATGAGCACTTAATAGACAGGACTGATGTCAATGAGTTTCAGACAAAAGATAATAACAGTCAGTTTGTAACCGATATTATTGCCATTCAAACGGCTGTCGCAATGCCTGAGCCAAGTGGAGCACCCATTGCTCTCTTACATCAAAAACCAACTTCTCTTAAACTAAAGACTCCATTAATTGATCCGACAATTAATACTAATGAAAATATCACCGATAAAACAAAATCACCAAAAAAGAAAAAAGTTAAGAAGAAAGATGTTTCGAAAGGTATTTTGATTTATAAGTTATAAATCAATTTTTAAAAATATTTTTATGAAATTGTTATTTAGAGAAATCTAAAATTGAAAAGAAACAAGAAGTACAACAACAGGAAAATGAAATGCAAAATGTGATAAAAGTGTTGCCACAAAAAGATTTAATAAATGAAAAGATTGGTTACAAAGTTGAACCTAAAGATGTCAAACAAAATATTCTTAACGAAGTAGATCTTAATCATAATAAAAATAAAGCAAAAGTTGAATCATTAGTTCCAAAACGGATAAGATTTAAGAAATACACTTTTGAAGACTTTCATCTGATTAAAGTTCTCGGTAGAGGTAGCTTTGGAAAGGTATCAATTGATCTAATCATTACATTTACATTTAGTGACATTAATTATTATTATCAATCATAATATTAATATATTTGAAAGGTATTGTTAGCTGAATTAAAAGATCATTCAATATATTTTGCAATCAAATGTCTGAAAAAATATTCAGTCATTGAAGACGACGATATCGATAGTATTATGATTGAGAGGAAAGTATTGGCGTATGGAAGTAGTCATCCATTTATATGCAAATTATTTTGCACTTTTCAGACTCAGGTTTCATTTGATTTGTTTTAAATCAGTCAATAGTTAATTCAAATCGTTATAACTTTTATAAAACATTTATAGAGTTATTTGTGTTTTGCTATGGAGTGGTGTTGTGGTGGAGATCTCATGTTTCACGTTCAAAAAAGTGGTAAATTTGATGAAAATAAAGCCAGGTTTGTGTTTGAATAAATTTATTTTTATAATTTATGAGTAGTAATTGTTGTACAATTTAATTTTAATAAGTTAATTATTGAATATAAAAATAATTTTAGATTTTTTATTTAGATTTCTTTAATTTCAAATAATTAATAGTTTTGGTAATTATTATCATTTTATATATTAGTTTGTGATTTATTATTTGGTATAAATTTTGAATTATTATTAGTGCATTATAACTAATGACATATTTGATTATAAAATTTTAGAAAATATTTAATTAATCATTTATATATTATAAATTATATATACATATAAATATGATATTGTAATAATTTAAAGATATTGACAGAATAACCACTTATTTTGAATTTATACTAATATAAAGTAGTCTCATAAACTCATAAACTGCTATTATTAATAATTATTAAATATAATAATAAATATTCAAAATTTGATTTTAAGTAATAGTCAGATAGTTATAATAAATAATACTTTAAATTTTATATACATATTTTTAATAAATTAATAAAATATTATTAATTTAGCTAATTTTTCATTTAATTATATATTATATTGTAGAGACTATATATGTATATACTGTATAATTAATCAATAATTTCTAAGATATTCTACCGATTAAATAATTTTTGTCTTATTTAACTTAAGAATCACTAATTAAATGCAATCATTACAAAACATACGGTGCAAATGATTTTAAATGATTTTTTTATAATTTAATTGGTATTTAATATAACAAAAATGTAATTTTACTTTTTTATAATAAAGAGTAATGAGATTAAATAATACTTTAAATAGCTTTAAATGTAAAGTTATAAAGTTAAAAATACTACATCTCATAAAAAAATTATTTTTATTTTTTATCAAATTGATAATTTAACTTTAATAATCTATGATTACTATCTATTTTGTATGATAGTTTAATAATTAAACATGATAGTTTATATACATATAAAATAATAAATTATCTAATATTTTAAATGTTGCCAAAAGTCTCAAAACGACCCAATTATGCAATCATTAAAAAAGTGACAAAATATCTATTTAAAGTTTGTTGCCATAGAAAAACAAATTATTGTATTAAAAATATTTAATCATGATTAAATTATGATGACATTTGAAAATATTTCCTGAATACTTTCAAAGTTAAAAAACATATGAAAAGCTTAAAATTATTAATATATAGTATATAGTATTATATACACCACAGAATACATGTATATTTGTACTGTATTATACATTTTATATAATTTATATATAAATTGTTTGTTAATTTTTTGTGTAATTTCAACAGATTTTATGCTTCAGAAATTCTATGTGCCGTTGAGTTTATGCATTCAAAAGGAATTATATATAGGTTTGCATTTAAATCTTATTAAATTTATTTTACATTTTTATTTATTTATTAATAGAGATCTTAAATTAGACAATATTATGATCGATCATAAGGTATGTAATTTCAATAGAAATAAAAGTGTTGTTATATTTGACTAATATATAAATTTAGGGTCATATAAGACTTGTTGATTTTGGTATGTGTCAGGGTAGGTTATAAATTATAAAATTATAATTTAATTTAATAAATATAAAAATATTAATAATAAAAGTTGTTATATGAAAAGGTAAGATATATCGTGAAGATCTTCTTCCGTGCAATTTTTGTGGAACTCCTGAATATATGGCCCCAGAAATTATAAAAGGAGTTAAATATAACCAATCGGTTGATTTCTGGTCTTTTGGTGTATTATTATATGAGATGGTTGTCGGCACTTCTCCTTTTCATGGTTTGTATCATTGATTCATTAATTAAAATTATTATTAAATATGAATCTTATTTGAAGGCACCGATGAGGACGAACTACTATGGAATGTCTGTAATGAAGAAATCTTTTATCCGTTATATTTAAGTCAAAATATTAAAAAAATATTAGTTTTGGTAATTTATTTATTTTGTTAACACGTAATTGTTATAAATAGTTAATATTATTATTAATGATAAATTGATTTAAAGTTATTAAATAAAATTCCTGAGAAACGTTTGGGAATGCCTACAAGTGGTTTGGATTCAATTAGAAGTCAACCATTTTTTCAAGGAATTGAATGGCTTTTAGTGGAAAAATGTCAATTAAAGCCTCCATTTATTCCCAATACAGTGAGTATTGAAAAAATGACAATTGTTTCAGATTTTAAAATATAATTTTAATACAAAGAATTCAGCCATTGATGTCTCGTACTTTGATTTGTATTTTACTAAAGAGGAACCAACTCTAACACCTATTAGTGAACAAATTACACAATCAATTGATCAAACATTGTTTAAAGGTTTTAGTTATACAAATCATAAAATGACTGATTGAACTCATTTGTCATATAATTTATATATAAATTTTAAATATATTTACGACACTTATCCGACTGTATAATGATTTTTGTTCTTTAATTAATTTAAAATAGACTTTATTTTTAAATTATTGTATATTTTATTATTAATTTAAAAATTATTTTATTAAATATATATAAAAAATATATTCAATTAGCATATAATCAGTACTTTAAAAATTTAAAATAGTGTCATAATTTCTCACAACAGGAGTTTGTATTTTAGGTTTAAATATTTTTCAATTAATTGGATTTATTGCCTATAGTGGTATGTCTATTGGTTTGTTATATTTTAAATATTTCTAAATATTATAAAACTAATATAATATTAAATAATAGTACAGGGTAGATTTAAGTACTTTATTTAACTATAAAATGACAAAATAATTTAATAATAATTTAATTATTAAATAACATATATCAAAGTAATATATAGTATTTATTATTTAATATTAGAAAAATTTTAAATAATTTAGTTGTAAATATATAAATTTATAATTAAAATTATTTGTATTTTATGTATTAAATAATTTTATTAAAAAAAAATAATAATTTTTTATACTTGTATTTATGTTTAAAATCTATTATTTATTTGCAAATAATAATCAACTCAATGATCAAAATGACAATTATTATTATGTAAAATGAATGTAAATAAAAAAATTTAAAAAATAGATTTTGAAAATCAATAATTATAAAACCAATAAAAATATACAAAATTTAAATGTATTTAATGTTATTAATTACATAATGTAAAAAAAGTTGTATAAATCATAATTTAGATAACAATTAGAAACTCAGGTATACGACAATCAACTGTTAATTTATATGTTATTGCACTGAAAGACGTATTGCCTTTAAGAGTCAGTTAAATGACTAATTAATATTTGACATAAGTTTGTGACAAATTTGCTGTTTGTGAGGGTTTATTGGAGTAACGACTGTTTGGTCGGGAATGTGATGTCGGGCCATACGGATCACTATCATTGCCACTAACTGATCGATGCGAAGCAATAGTGGATCCACCGCCCGATACATATCCGGTATAATTGTTTTTATTAAGTGATGAATGCGAACCATAGTGTGAACTACGAGTCCAATCAATTTTGTAGGGATCGTAGTCTTCAATTTCTGACGACTCCTTCTCATCAACCTTTGATTTATGTTTAAAAATTGATAAATTTTTAATAAATTCAAAAATATATCATATAATTAAATTTGTATTACATTATTGCCAATACAGGAACAGCTAAGTGAAGAGCACAGGAATATGTTGACTAAAAGCATAACTAATAGCATAATAGCCAATACAATGCAAAGTGTTATCAACCACGGGAAACGCCATTCAGTACACTCCTCAAGATATGATTCCGCTATTTATTCAAACAATTTTTATTAATTTCTAATAATTTTATAAACTATATAATTATATATATTGTACAGATTTGATCTCCGGGTTCAATGACAAACACTGTAGTCGATGCTAATAATTGTATTGAATCTTTGATTGTTGACAACTCAAAATCGTTATCCTTTTTAATGGTATCACTATTGCACTGTAATTGCGGACAATTACTTTTACAAAGTATGACATCACATTGAAAGTTAACTTTATTGACGTCAGGAAATTTAAACATTGAATATATAGTGGCCTCAGCGTAATGACTGTCATTATATGTAAACCCAGATATTAGATTTACTTTTGGACATCTATTCAATAGTTAAAAATTATAATGTAAGTGAGATATACAATATATTATAGAAAATATATAATAATTTATACCCATTGGCATCGATTAATTCAACTTCTGATGAATTGGCAATAAAACTAAAACAATTTCTAATAACTAAGTTGAAGTCATCTATAATTAACAAATGTATTGATAAAAATTAATATTTAGGCCCATCTGTTATTTTAAGTCATTAAAGAAAATATAGATTTTCAATTCATATCAATAAATATTAATTAAAATTAGACTTAATTTTTATGTTGTTCAGCCCATTCCATATTTTACTACAATAATACATAGTTTTTAATAAATCAAATTTTTGTATTTGTTATAACTGTATATTAGAGGCCTAAAAGTTTTGGACCCGTGCCTGACCTGACTAAAGCCAAGCATTTATCTGACTTAATCTGAGCGACAAATTAATATTAATTTTCTATTTCCACTATATATTCTTAAATATTGATAGTAAAAAATACAATATTTATAATAATAATTATTATAAATTGTTATTATATATTGATGTTTTTAAATATAAAATTTAACCGTATCTAATCACGGTTAAATTTTATATCTAACGTATAGTAATGTATAGCAGTCATTTAGAGTAAATTTGATTTTTGCATTTTATAAATACTAAATTTTGAAATCTATTTAGAAATAAGATTAATTTACTTATAATTAGACAATGTTGACTAAGTAATTAACTATTGTATTTGATTTTTGGTAAATAATATTTATTGAGAATTTAATTGAAAATGTAATTTTAATTATGATTTTATTGTTAATAATATATTATATTGTTTTAGTGATATTATGAATACCTGTGTGACTAGAAATTTCAGCTCTTAATGTATATTGATTTCCGTGAACCACACGAACCACTTTAAGTCCGTTATCCAAAAATTTCAGTGAAACGCGTGATAATTCATTGCTTTTAAAATAATATAATTTTGTTTATTATTATTTTTGTAAAGACTGTATTTTGGTTTTATTTTTTAATTTTATTGTTTATTGTGTAAACTATTCTGACATTTATTTATAAACTGTTATAAAGTACTACTGCTAACTAATACTAAAACTATTACTGAAAATAAATAAATTTTGACTAAAATAATAACAAAAATTTAATACTATATTTAGTATAAACTGTTATTTGTATTGTTATCAGTGATTGTTATGACTTACCGGTCGTTTCTGAAGCCAGACTGTGAACACGTAATGATGTAATACTTATCTTCACTTAACTCTAATGTCTTGTGTACTCTCACTGTAAGCGCAACTGTTCTCTCCTCTGATCCCTAAATAAATGGAAAAAACTCAATAATATCATTATTTTATTGATTAAACAGTAATTACTTAGTTATATACACTTTTTACAGTATATACAGATACTATATTATAATAACTAACAAAAATAGGATTATCAAAATAATCATACAGTAAATGTAAAATATAAGGTTTAACTAAACTCAAACAAATAGATTTTTTGACATATTTTTAAAATAGTTTAGTTTTAAAACTTATAACAATTTTATGAAAGTTGATACAGTATATTTCAAATTTTACATTTATACTAAATTAAATCATATTAAGTTATATCATTAGAAATTAATAATGTATAATACTTAATTTAAAAAATCAAAAATATACTCTTTAAATTATATTCTTAAAATAGTTAACATTTAAATTAAAATGTAAAAATATTAAAACAATATATTAAAATTAAATACAAATATTTTTACTAAATTTGATATAATATAGTAGTATTAGTTATGCAACTGATTTAAAATAGTATTATTTATTTAACCTTTAATATTAAATATGGATAAAAAGGTTGGTGTAGTTTCAAGTTTATCACTCAATAACTTTTAAATTCTTTTAGATTTAAATATTTTAATTATATATTATTATACAAATTAATATAAAATTAATATAATATGAAAAGGAATTTACAATATTAATAAACAGCAAATACTTAATAAAATTAATTAAACTTATATTACCTTTAATTTATGGACTCCACAAAAGTTTGGATCATCCGGTTTAGCCAACAAACTGATTGTTAAAGAAGTGTTAAGTCGTCCGTCACCTGACATAAGACAAGAACCCTTCCGAAAGTCACGCGTATGTATGACACCATTGAAAGGTTGTGTAGTGACGACCGCAATGTTCATCAATCCTCGTTCACATCTGGCAGTCACTAATGGATCAAAATCTTCATTGCTTACAGATATTTGACACAAAACCTATTGTTGATCAAAATTGTAAAAAATTTATCATTTAATATCACTTATCAAGTATTTTAGTGTCAGTTAATACCACTGTCTTTTAAAATTATCAACTTTTTCTAAATTATACAAAAATAATGTATTGATACAATCTAACATATAAATATTTTTGTGAAAATCAACAAATAGCAAAATTTATATAAATACTTATATTATAAGGTAATAAAATAATTAATAAATAAATATTTAAAATAATTGACAAATAATGATTAAAATTAACATTGGACATTAACAGTGGAGGCGTCTAAACATTAGCCTTCAATATCGACATATGATTAAATTAACTTTATATATAGTTTAATAAGTTTTATAATAATCATTGTATAAAATATATAAATTAAATTATAACTTTAGATATGACTATGTTAATTATTTAAAAAAACTAATATTATTAATATGGCCTATTTTACAATTAAAAATTCATTTAGTATAAATACAATTACATCTATCTTATTTATTTACTATACTTAAATTGGTTTTTAAAATATTTATAAAAATAAATAAAAGTAAAAAGTAGTATATAATCAATATATTTTATATAGATTTAATAGTTATTTATTAAAAATAAAAATATTTGATAAAACTTACTAATGTTATAAATTGAAATGATATAAGAATATAAAGTAATGAATGACAAGTAAATAAAGTGATGATTAACTTAAATATTAATGAAATCATATCTTAAAAGTAAAAATTTTGATGATTTCATAATCAATAAATCAGTTGACTTTACATTTGTTGTCCAAATTATCGTTCAAACTCTTATATATAAATGAATCAATAAATGTGACAAAACATTCAAAACTATGTGATAGTATAGTATGTGAGGCACTGGTGTTATGTCTATTGCCAGACATATGTCTTTCCAATTTGACGACTGAAAACCACTGAATCGCAACATTACCTAACGTTCCTCTCTCTCTCTCTCTCTCTCTCTCTCTCTCTCTTTCTTTCTCTCTCTCTCTCTCTCTCTCTCTCTCTCTCTCTCTCTCTCTYTCTYTCTCTCTCTCTCTCTCTCTCTCTCAGTTCAATGATAACAGGTTTTAAATTGTCTTTATAAGTAATTATTGCGTTTTGTTTGAAAACAACAATTTATAGTTAAATGTAATTTTTAAATAAAATAAAATATTACAAAAATTTATGTGAATACACATATATTTTAATAAATTGATTAATAATATGAAATGATGTTAATATTAAATCACATGTTTAAATATTGTATTTAGATTATCTGTAAAATGGAAATCTTAATAATGTAAATGAAATAAAATGAATTTAATGGTCAAATCAATTGGTGACCCATTAATATAATTACAAATATAATTCAAGTGTTAGACTGTTGTCCTACACTTATGACGTTTTCAATGAAATTTCATTGAATATTTCGGATAACTTTACTATATTTAGTTAAAAGTAGTTTTCATATTTAATTTATTTTCATTATTTTATATTCATAGGAGAATTATTAAATCTTTAATTAAAAACATAAAAATAATTAATAATCACGAACTCCTGAAAGGAATTGTAAAATAATGATTGTGATGATTATGGATGTGAGGAATTATATGTATATGCATTCTATAAGTCTGTCTGTCTGTCTGTCTGTCTGTCTGTCTGTCTGTCTGTCTGTCTGTCTGTCTGTCTGTCTGTCTGTCTGTCTGTCTGTCTGTCTGTCTGTCTGTCTGTCTGTCTGTCTGTCCGGTGTCCCACGAGGACATATGATCGAATCCACGCTCTGCTACACATTTTTTGATTTTTTTTATCAGTTAAGGAGTTCGTATGGAAATGCTTTTATAGCATTCTCAACTGGTTTTATTTGCATCTTTATTTTGACCACATGAATATATTAATTTAAATTCTACTGTATATTGACATTCAATTCAAAAAATATATTTATAAGTCTAAGCATATTTCAAACCCTTAATAACTATAATTGTTTCGAATCGTCAATAATTAAATCAATTATTATTTTATATATAATTAAATTAAAAGCAAATCAATATGTGTTGTCAATAGATGGCAATATATAATACTTTTTGAATGACTTTAATAATAACAGTAATTATTAAGTTAATGCATAAAAATATTTAATTTTATAAAATAAATACATAATAAATATTATATTTAAAAAATATTGACAAATATTAGTGGAATTATTAAATATAATGTTTATAGTTATAGTATTTTAACGAAAAGTCAAATTATTATAATAATCATTTAAGACATTAAATATTAATTTGAAATAGCACCATGATAATTTATAGTACTTTAAATTCTTTTAAAAAATAAAATAGAAATTTGTTTTATTTTCAAGTTTTCAATAAAAAAAATGCATGTATTTCTATCATAAAAATGAATATTTTGTTTATT
The DNA here is from genome assembly GCF_028296485.1 of Oppia nitens. Lineage (NCBI taxonomy): Eukaryota > Metazoa > Arthropoda > Arachnida > Sarcoptiformes > Oppiidae > Oppia > Oppia nitens. Next base: position 1,629,416 of record NW_026533197.1, read on the forward strand.
TTTAGTGAATATTTTATTAAATATTATCAAGTTAATAAATATTTTTTAATGCACTAGTAATGATAATCTGTTAAAATTTATATAAATACAAGTGGTATAAATATTATTTTAAATAACAATAACTTATTATAATTAATTATAATTATAATGTTGTGAAAATTTTCAAAATATTAGATAATTAAAAAATAAAAAACTGATTCAAAAATTATTTAACGTTAAAAATTACCAATAAATTTCCTATAAATTCCCTATAAATTCCTTATAAATTCCCTATAAATTCCCAATAAATTCCCAATAAATAACCAATAAATTCTACATAAATTTTCACATAAATTTCATAATAAAGAAAAATATTCTCAAGTTAATTTTTGTAATGAAAAAATATAATATAATAAAAATATCAAGATATATTTTAAATTCATTTATAAATATACTTGATATTTTATATTTACAATTTAAAAATAGATTTAATTTTTTTAATTTTAATTTTGAAATTGATTTATTTAATAATCCATTTTGTAATTTTAAAAATGATGTACCTGATTATATATTATTTGAAATTACCATGTTAAAACAAAATTAGAATAACGTTAATTTTAAAAATTTAACTATTGATTCAAAAATTAATTTTTTAAAAATCTACCTGATAACTTTATTTATATTTAAAATATTGTAAAACAATTATTATCAATTTTTTCGACTACATATAACTGTGAATCTTTTTTTCATTGTTAAAATTGAGTCAAAATTCATAATCTACTATTTCATTATACAATTTTTCAAATTATATGAGAGTTGCCACAAAAAATGATATACTGTAGCACTTAATTATAATTATTTTATTTCTGATATGAAATGTGTTAAATCTGGTAAAAATGTATAAATTTTTAATATTAATAAAAAAATATTTTTATTAAGCATTTTATCTAATTTAATAGTATATAAAAATTTGTGTATTATATTTTTTTTGTTTTTTACCTTGGTCATTAATTACATTTTAAAAATAAGGGACCGTATAATCATCTGATAACGCCTGGTATAGACTCTATAGTATAGAGTCTACTATTATAGACGATTACTGGTTTATAATATAAAATTTTTTACTAATAATAACTTTGATAAGTTTTTATAAAACTATGAGTGGGTAAAACTAATATTTCAATTTGTACTAGTTTACTTTGATAAGTTTTAATTTTATAAAAGTTTATTTCATAAATTATAATAAGAAATGTTTTATTATTTATTAATATATCGGCAAAAATCTCTTATATATACATTTGTATAAAAAATCATTTCTTTATTATTAACAGTTTTATATTAGTAATACTGTAAATAATTTATATAATATTACTTTTACTATACTTTATAGTCTATAACTTATATTATAGTATAGACTCAGTATTGGCTTAAATTTATAAATGTAACTTATCTTACAAATAACATAAACTCATAATTAGTATCGTTTGTTGGTTTTACACACTGAACAGTCAACAAATAATATTACTGTATATCATTAATATTGGTATAATTTGTATATTAATTATTATTACTTATTGTATAGATTTACAATTTTTAGTTTAAATATTGTATAAATGGTATTGTATAAACTCGTATAAATGGTTTAGTAAATATACTATATATATATAAATTTATATTAATTATATACAGTATATACAGTATTTAGATGATATACATTAAAAAGTAAAATAAAATTTTAAGTAAAATACGTTTTCCTCTCTAAAAATTTGGTCATTTGTTTTCACTTTCGATTATAATTTTATAATAATAAATAAATACAACAAATACGATATATAAATATATATACACATTGTATTTAAGTTATATACGTTTATATTTATAATTGTATTATTGCTAATCCAATGCTTTGAAAATAAATTGTCATAAAAATTTTATTTGGGGTCATATGGTCAGGAAGTGCTTAAAAAAGTAAGACAAGTAAAAACACACACAATCTAGTTATGTGCAAAATTTAACTTATCATCTCTCTCTCTCTCTCTCTCTCTCTCTCTCTCTCTCTCTCTCTCTCTCTCTCTCTCTCTCTCTCTCTCTAAATGCCTTAAAAGCAACTATACAAAGGTATAGAGTGCCTGTGCTGGCTCTGGTGGTTCTGTATGGCTGAGGAGTATCTTGTGCTCCAATCGCACAACTGTCCACAACAACAATCCCGTGAATCACGTTATGACCTAATTATGGCGTTTGGTTTATACCTATTGAGCTAACGCTGCAATTTTAAATAATATTTTCTTTGAATGTAATACAAGTGCCAGTTCTCTACCTGAGCTCTGACTAATAAACATGAAGTGAAAGTGTTTTCACTTAAAATTATATAATATTTACAATTTTAAAATTATTTTTTAAACTGTTGTACAAATTTATATAATTGTTTTTACTATTTTTGCTATTTATTTATTTTATAAAATTATTTTTTTGTGGATTTGGATTTAATATTTAATGGATATCAATTGCAATGGTAAGAAAATTTAATTCAATAATAATTGTAATTATTAAATTGCATTGCATAATATTTATAAAAATATTACTAAAGTATTGATGGTTTTAATATAATTCAACAAAATTTTGCTTATATTTAAAAATGAGTGTTATTGTTTATACACTTTTAAATTTTGTGATAAATCTGAATATTATTAATAAAGTATAAATTTTTATATTTATTTTATTAAATTTAATTATTTTTTATTTTTAAATAAGTTATTAGTTATTAAATAACTTAAGAAAATTTGTATATTTTATATTCACTTCTGCAATGTATACATTTTCTCTCTTTCTTTCTTTCTTTTCTATATATATATATATATATATATATATATATATATTATTTCTATGATATATATATATATTATTTCTATGATATATATATATTATTTCTATGATATATATATATTATTTCTATGATATATATATATTATTTCTATGATATATATATATTATTTCTATGATATATATATATATTATTTCTATGATATATATATATAAATTATTAAATTTTTGTACAAAATGAAACTATATAAAAAGCATTCAAATTTTTACATATTTGTTCGTCATTTCATGTTTTGTTTTAAATAAGTAATATAAGTATTAATTATAAATAAATTATAATTTAGTTTTATTTGAGTATCAAATAAATAAAAGGTAATATCAAAATGACCCCAATTTTGGCATCCCTTCAATTGAGTGGTTCCGCAGTGAAAGTGTTGTATATGTCTTGTATTTCAATTCAGGATGTGATGCGCTCTCAACATGTTTAACAACTCTCTCTCTCTCTCTCTCTTTCTTTCTCTCTCTCTCTCTCTCTCTCTCTCTCTCTCTCTCTCTCTCTCTCTCTCTCTCTCTCTCTCTCTCTCTCTCTCTCCTTCTACTCACTCACTCACTTTCTTTTTTTAATTTGAATTATTATTAATATTACAGTATATATATTGTGTATGCATTGACTAAATGCTCAAAATTAGGTTTTGAGTTAAGTAATAGAAAAAACTATAACTAACAGTTTGGTTGGACTGACATTAAATTAAATTTGATTGCATTAAATAATAAGATTTATTAGACGGCCTATTTCTAGAGCTGCCCTACATTTCTCTCATCATAACTACAAGTTTAGGACACGGAAGTGAAAGTGAACCCAAAACTAAACAGGTTTTACCAAATTATTCTTATCATTATATAAATATATATATATATTGCATTATATAATACCTGCTTAAAAATACAAATCAGCTTAAGTGTGAAAGTAATCAAATGCCATAAATAAAAACCAGAACGTATAGAAATATACATTACTTTTACTATATCTATATACTGTAATATAGCACTGTTATAACTACTATATATTGAAGTTATTGTAGAAAATGTTGATATAGTAGATACCTGTGCTATTGAGCGAAAAATTACTTAACATAGATCTTGTTATACAGTATTTTATTTACCTAACAATTTCATAGAAATCTGTTTTAAGAAAATATTAAAACTACTTTTAGTACACAAGCAATATATAGTACATAAAGCATTCAATTATTTCCTGATCTAAATACTAATGTTTTTAATTGATTGCATTGCATGTACAGTATATACTTATATTTAATACATTTTTAAAATAAATAGGTAATAGTTTTTCCTTAAAATATATTTATTTTAGTTTTTTTGTTCCTCAAAATTAATTTTTTCAATGGTTTTGTTTTATTAAATATTTTTAAAAATACAATTGAGAATTATGATATTTAAATTTAATATTAACTGTTCAAATTTATAATAATAATAATAATAATAAATTATTATTTAAAAAAATAAAATCTTAATTTACCTTTATAAATTTTTAATTTTTCTAATTAAAAGTGAAATTATTTAAAATAGATCAATATTCTATTACTTGTAAAGTATATTAAAAATAAAAATGTTTATAATTGAAAAAACTACAATTTCCTAAAGATTTAGTGATATTTAGTGATATTTAACGATATGTATAAATATATTATGACAATAAAGATATAATACAATAGAAATAGTATTGTAAAGTTGTTAAGTCAGAGACCTGTGCACTCTAGCATTGATATCTTTGATAGAAATGAATAAAAGCATATTTCCTTCAAATACATATAATTACAAATAATATTATGTAATAACGTAAAATTTAACATTTAAATAAAATAAAGCACAAAGAAATTACAAATGTTGTATATGTCGTATAACATGACAATGGGTTGGGTCACTATTAAAGGTCAGTGCCTTTTGACTTATTGCTGCTTTCTATGGAAAACAATAACTAAATACTTACCATCACTTCTACCAATAAATTGAATGTTTTTGCAAAAAACTACTTAAAACACTAAATATTTTTATTGAAACATGACTTAAGTGAACAAAATTTCAAAATTGGAAGCAAATGTCAAATGTTTTTTATGGTGAGTTTAGGTGAAGGTCTCAGTAGACCAGTGGCTATACTTTTTTACCCACTCTTTCGCTTATTTACTTTTTTTAACCCATCTCTCACCGTCTCTTTCTCTCTCTCTCTCTCYCTCTCTCTCTCTCTCTCTCTCTCTCTCTCTCTCTCTCTCTCTCTCTCTCTCTCTCTCTCTCTCTCCCTCTATCACTCACTCACTCATTTTACTATCAGACTTTTGAGTTGAGTACTGTTATAGAGTTACCGTTAGATACAATAGCCTCTGGGTTTAAGAAAGGGTCGTAACGACCACTATTGACATATAATTTATTGTATGCTATACACTATGTCTATACTATACACTATATAAGACTTATTTGCGTGAATCCCCTACTCGTGAGTGTTGTTTACAAAAATTTGGTTCACAATATTTTGAGGACAGACTAGTTAGACATAAGTCTGTCTGTCTATCGCTAGAGCTATTGTCCGACAGATTGTTTGTTCGGACATTGATTTTTTGTGACCCACTTTTTTACACCCTCGCCCTCGCCCTCACCTCACCTGTTGACAACTGTTTCAAAAAGTAAGTGCAGGGTTTAGGACTGTGACGATAAAGTTTTTGACATACACTCCAACACTTGGATTGTTCAGTATTGATGCAGATTTGCATTTGTCTACATCTGAATCTTTGCTAAACTTCTCGTCCAACTTATTCACAAAATGTTTATCACTGCATACAGTGTAGTATTTGTGCTTAAAAAATATAATTGAAAATAACTTTTATATATATATATATATATATATATATATATATATATATATATATAAGTTGTGCAAAAAAACTAATTATAAGTTTTGTATATTATAGTTGAAATGATGCAAACTTTGTTTTGTTGAACTTTTAATGAAAGGATGTCTTAAAAAATAGTGTAAATTTCCGGTTGTTTAAAAAAAAGTTTGATTGAAATTAAATATTAGCACCTTTTAGTTAATATTATAGTAGAAAAAATTTTTAAGTTGTGTTACCTATAATTTCAAAGATATTATATTGTACTTTCATTTTTTAACGTGTATTACATGAAAATTAAACGATTCGGATGACAATTTTCTAACTACAGGTTGTATAATATCATGTCGTTTGCCAAATAAATATATTTTATATTAAAGTTTCAGTAACCAAGTGAGTGAAGATGTGGTAATTTCTGTTAATTATACGAATCAAATATATTTGAGTTTAGATTACAAGTTGTAACTCTAGTATTTGGTGTATTTGTGGTCAATGATGCGAAATTCAATTAAACAATTGCTTTTCTTACATCACTTGACTGATTGATAATATTTTTGAGGGGTCAGTGGGTGTCAGACTTAATATACAATCATATAATGATATACTATAGTAGTAGTAGTAGTAGTAGTAGTAGTGTTTGTGAAAAGGGATATTAAACGAAAAAATTAACGGAAAGTTTCTTTACTTTTAACAGAAAGAGTGACAGTTGTGATGATATTGAGCGAAGACTAGACTTACATATTGAAGAGTCAACACAATCATTAAGGTATCTGATTGTACATAATTGTTGATAACTGCTGTGTACTCCGGAGCTACTGTTTGTAGATATGCTCATCTATTTACAGATCTAATAAAATGAAGCCAAAAGAGCGCTTCTATGGTTACGCTCTTTTGTCTGCAAATAGAAGTTCTGATGTTTCCAGAGATGTCACAGATATTAGAGATGAGACGCCTATAGATTTGAGTACAAAGAAGTCAGAATCACAAGTTTATAACCAGCGCTCGATATCACCTTTTAATCCAAACGATTTTGAACACCTATCGACCCATTACAGCCACCCTATTGACTGGTCAACCAAATATCTACTGTCCAACAATACAACCACTAATCTACAAATTGAAGCCAATCCTAATATATTGCCTTATCTTCTACTTAACCGAAATCGTTTGGATGTGAACTCTCCGGATAAGGAATCAGATATTGTTTTAAGAAATGCCAGGACTGACATCATATACGATCAGTTTGGCAATCCTTATAAAGTGGGACCAAACCATTCACTTATTCCGCTGAATCCCTCGCCATATATAGATTTATATAAATCGGCACAAAATGGATCACATATATCATTGTCTCCAAACAACACTTCATCCAACTCATCTTCGCCATCAACTAATTCAACAAACAATAGCCACAATGAATATCATGAAACTAAAAGATTACTTCAACAAAGTCCTGAAATAACCAATTCCTCGCTATTTATAACACCTAATGCTCCAAAAGTTTACAGATCTCACAATTTGTCAAATAAGACATCAAACGAACGGAAGACAAATACATTGGTTCGATCGAGTAGTTTCCCATCTTTAATATCTGCCATTAATTTTAATAAAAGTTTATCAAAGTCTAGATCTGAAAGTAGTTTACATTTTATGAATTTTGAAAAATATGAACAAAAAGTTTCATATAAACCAAAATCATTGGCTATTTCTCGATATTCTAATGGAGAACATATCGAAAGAATTGCGGCACAAATTTGGAAGAATAATCAACAAAGAGTTGATTATAACAAACATTATTATAAACACAACAAAAGACAAAATATAACCGATTCCGACATTGAAAAAGAAGATATCATTGAGAGTGGAGTTAGTGATGACTATGGAAGTGATGACGCCCTCGACCTAAGAGTTTCACACTTTCAAACCATAACTTCCAAACGTAAACCAGATCTATCGCATGCAGATCCAGAGCACTTGTTTCATGAGATCAATACTTTTCTAAATGAAGGTTCTTCTCCAGCCAAGGATGAATTGCTATCACCATCAACTAATCCATTAGATCTATATCGTCATTATTACTACTACCTGATGCATCAGCCGACACTCGCTTCCAGAGCAGTCGCAGCCGTGGCTGTGGCGGAAACTTACGCCAAACTGATGTCAAATTCACATCAAAATCATAACTCAATTGATGACAACAATTCTATTGACAACTGCGACAACAATACCTCAATATATGAAAGTGAAAATCAATCGCCAGATTATTTAATATCGGGATCGAGGGCTGAGTTGCGTTTAGCCGATACCACCAACAATGGCATACCTTTTGATAGAAAGCGAATCAGTAGACCATTAACAGGAAAACATGTTAAACACGGAACGGGTGCCAGTCCTTCAACACTCGTCAGCTTAAGAAATATGATTCAACAAAGACAACGACTTAAAGAGATTGGAGCTCTCGATGGCAACAAATATGGTAAAGGAAAGGGAGGAAAACGTATTAAAAGAAAATAGTGTTTAATCAATGATTATTCATATTTTTATTTTAATATTTTATATACAGTAATAATTAATTTTATTTTAACCAACACAAATTTAACTTTTTAATGTATACCATATTTAAATTTATATTTATATTTTTGATATATCATATTAATTGATTATATCAGTTAATTTTAATAGTTGATTGATTATAAGTGCTTAATTTTATATGAAAATACTATATTAAAGTGATAATGTATTATTAATTTAATATTTAAAAAATAATATTAGATTTTATATGTAAAAAACAACAAAAATATCATTTAATACAAAATTTACAAAAATATTTTTATGTATTTATACAATATATTGAGATAATTTGACTTATTATATAATATTGACGATAGCATTATTTTTTAGAAATCTTATTTATATTAGCAATTAATTTAATAAATCTTATTGTAATCTATTTTTATAAACAGTTAACTTATATAACATACCATTTGTCATACACTTAAGTTATTTGTCATTAAATCTCACAATTAATTCAAATCACTAACAAATTATCATTTACTCATGTACATTTTATTATTATTTTATTATAGTTTTATCAAACTTTATATAATTAATTAGAATTTATTTATTTAATTCATATACAGTAAATATATTTTTTAATTTGAATTATTTATATAGTTTTTTATAGTTTATACCTATTTAAAAATAATGTATTTTATAAATAATAATTAAACTTAATATTAATAAACATTCAATTTTTGGATATAATTTAATTTATTATTTTAAATATATCACCTGTCAAAATTATTAAATAAATATTATTTAATTATAGTAATATTAAAAATATCATTTCAAAAAAAATAATTTTTATTGTTTTGACATTATTTATAATTTTGAAAATAAATTGTTAAAAGTGGAAAAAGTAAATTAGATTTCTTTAAATGTGTTTTTAGAAGTTATATGTAATCAATAAATTCACAAAAAGTTAAGAAATATAAATATTATAATAAAAACATTTTAAAAATAATTAAAAATATTTTAATACTATTAATTAATATAGTATTTAATTATTACTAATTAATTGATTAATTAATAGATTTAATAGCAACAATATTATGACAAATTGATTAATTGTAATAATATAAAGTATTGGACAAAACAATCTGTGAAAGGTTTGAGACCTAATATCTTAAAAACTACTGAATTGATTTTGATACAGTTTAGTAGTAAATGTAAAGTATATAATTAACATTTCATATAATTAATATTAATTTTTAAAAATTAGTTATTTAAAAGTTATAATAATATAAGTGAAAAGTTTTGTGTTTTACATTAAAATCGTTACCAGCATTAAGGGTTGCTTCCATACATTTTGTCATTTTTTAATTAATTTTTAAAAATTACTTATATATTATTTTTGAACAATTTTAGTAATTTTATATAAGATATTAGGTCTCAAATCTTTCACAGATTGTTTTATCCAATACTGTATATAAAATATTTTTATTAAAAGTATAATTTAAATTTTTAAATATTGTTAAATTAATAAATAATAGATGGAGTTCTATATCAACTATAAAATTTCAATATTAGTTCAATTATACTTAAATGTATTAAATTATGAAGATTTAAAAAGGAGACTTAAATTTTGGTTATATTTAAAAAAATATTTTTTCAAATTAAATTAATATTTAATAAATATTACTAATTTTATTAAATAAAAAGAACATTATATCATAAATATTTTAGGTATAATATACAGTATAACTTGATATTGTCTATTAACAAATACATGTACAATAAATGATGAATACATATAATAATAATATATATCTGTATTTATTAATAAAACGTTTATTCATATGTTTACTATAATAGACATACTGTAGTTATATATAAAGTATGATCAAACAAATATTATACAATTATTATTATGTATATATATATTACATAATATTTTAAGTTAAGATAATATAATACTGTATATGCAATTTATATCATATACATATTGACATACTGTATATACAGTAATATATTAACAATTCAAATATTTTTAGTGAGTATAAGTGTGTATCGTATTGTTGTGAAACACTTTTAGTGTATTACTAACTACAGTAATACATGACATGATATAGCTTTAGGTAATTTGACTGAACGGAAATCCCACCGTTCATATGGACTATAGTAGGATCAGTGGCATCAATGGCATCAATGTCTCAAACTGTTATTAAAAGGCAAACTTCCTTTTAGTACGTGATTTGGATATTCAAATATAGAGAATCAGAAAATACATAATAACACTAAATGTAACTGACTTTCAATTTATATTATAAATACTGTATTATAACTTATAGTTACTTTAAAAGCATAGTTAAGCAAAATTTCTGATTCTAGGGAAGGGTATTGAGACAAATGTAAAAAATCTCCAACAATTTTGACGGGTATTGTGTGAGTATATAGACTTTTATAGCATTTTAAACAATATTTTTTATATTTAATTCAAAGAAGGGTTAAGTGTCTTTTTATTATAAATTCCCTAAAATTTCCTGAAATTTTTCGGAAAATAGAAAAAATATTTTCAATCAATTTTTATAATTTCCCTATATAATTTTTAACTAATAAAAATTATTTTGAATTTTTAAAAGTCTAGGATCTGAAAATCTTGGCCCCCTTGCTTAACCCCTGACCAAATGTATGCTATTATGTAATATTTATTTTATTAACAATCATATTATATGTTATAGTAATTTATAGGTTATTGTAACTTATATAACGTGTTATTGATATTTGTTAATAAATTATAAATACTTATGCTTTTTCAAATTTACATAATAAACATAAATAGTTTAATGATTATAAGTAATTTAAAATTAAATAATTAAAAAGTTTGTAATAATGTAAAGTAATTTTATATTTTATGAACAAATATACAATTATTCGATTTTTTATGTAATTATATTACTTAATTAATTATAATTATAGAGCTCAGAACCTAAACGGTTTCGGTTTAGGGAATCGTAAGGGGTTTGTTTTGGTTGGGTTTGGGCTAAGTCTCAGTTTTAATGACGGTATCGTTTGTAATACAAACTTTGTATTATTATTAATAATTATAAAAAGTTTTATTTTACAAAATTGTATTCCTAACTCCACATACGGTTTGGTTCGGGTCCTGTCTGACTGAAATATGTTTTGGTTTTGAACTCTAGTTAAAACAGCTTAATAATCATATTTTAAATTTTGTACAGTCAAGTGGGCTAAACAACAAATTAATTACTAATATTAAATTAATATAAATTTATGTTGATCATTTTATAAGTATGAAGTAATCAAGTTTATTTTATAATTTCCAAAAAGTTATGTTTAATAGTTTTATATACAAATAGATGATCTATGCTTGTAATATATATATATTATATATTATATAATGTATGTATTAATATATCAAATGTAATACTTATCATAAAATACTGTAAATGAACTTCAATTTGAAAAAATGGTTTTAATTATAATCATTACATTAAACTAAAAAATTATTTATTAAAAAAGATGAAAACATTAAATGATAAAATACAAAGTAAATGTATTGCTGATGACATATACTGTGCGTAAAATTAAGCAACAATAATATTATATAAAAGTTAATATTAATATATTATTAATAAAACAGTGTATACCTTCTAGAATCGCCAACTTTAAAGATTAGAAATATTTTCAAAAATATGTTAAATTAAACATAAAGCCAATTTCAACTTTACATAAAAACATTTTTTAAAATTAAAATACTGTTTAATTTTAGAAAATGTAAAAATCAATTGATAAGAATACAAATATAAATAATGATATTAACATAATTTCGATAATTGTTTCTAACAATTAATCTTCTATTATGTCAAGACTTTTTTACAGTTTTTATGCAAAAAAATTACTTATTATTCAAATCTTTTTAAAAAAATAGTTGCATTTAAACAAATATAAATTGAGGTTTTGTGGAAATTTGTATTAATTCATTTTTAAAAATACAACTTAAAATTTTTGTATTGAAATGTTAATTAAAGTTGGTATTTATGTTTTCTAAAATTTTATAATTTATATTTTTAATAATTTAACAAAAAATATTTGGTCACTCTATAACAACTCACAATTGCAGTTGATTTCCGCAATGGGAAACTCATTCACTGTTTTCATATAATATACATATGGAGAGAGTCTTAAACAGCGGCGGCGGCGAAGATAGCGGCGATGCTATAAATTTCAATTATCTGGTCAACAATACGTTGGATTTAAAAGTGACCAAGGGCAATATTGTAAATAATTTTAAATTAAATAAGATTGTAATTGGTCATTTTTAAATTTATTCTATGATAATATAATAGATAATCGACTCTTAGAAAATTATGAAAATTATCTTGCCAATCATACAATTAATTAAAAAATGACCAATTACAATCTCATTTAGTTTAATATTATCTACATCATTGCCCTTGGTCACTTTTAAATCCAACGTATTGTTGACCAGATAATTGAAATCAATAGCATCGCCTCCGCCTCTGTTTAAGACTCACTACAATATATGACCTAAACTTCATTCAAATAATAGTGCTTTAATTTGAGTATAAATGTATATTATGAGGGGTACCTCAAAATAGGTGTACTAATATTGCTAACAGTTATCATTAATGGTAAGTCATTTTATTGCATGTCTACTCTTTTGCAGTTTTCAAGGTATGACTCAATTGATTTATATATCAATTCATTCAAATATCAATATTTTCACCTAAAGATCATTTTATATCACTTCTTATAAATGATATATATATCCAGTATTTATTATACAATACACACATAACATATTATACAAAATTTAAAAGTAAATTTTATTTTATTAATCTGATATAAAAATAAAAGTATTGGAAAAATATAAAACAAAATAATTAATTGAATAAAGAATTTTAATAAAATGATGTATTTTTCAAAAAGTTTAAATCAAATAATCTTAAAAAACACTTTTAATATAAAATACATGTTTGATATATTCATCAAAATTACAATTTCAAATAACTAAATAATTTACAAAATAGAAACAGAACTAAAAAATAAATAAAACTGAATTAATTTTAATTAATTATAATTAATTTGATACAAATATTTGAACGTATCACTAGTTTTTTAGATTTTAAAGTATATTTTATGTCTAAAATTAAATGATTGAAATGTTATATAATAAATACAATTTGATCAATGATTTGATATTTAATGAAACTATACATAATGTACAGTATTATCCATATTATTTAGACAATAGATTGTAATATAATTGCATAAATGATGACAAAATTGTCTATATATTGGTATGCATTGCGCATATATATACATGTATTGCCTTTACTGCCTTTACTGCCTGTACTGCCTGTACTGCCTGTACTAACTGTAGTGACTGTAGTCAATGTGTGCATTGCGTGATAGCACACCATTACTCTGTCCAATCAGCGTTGAACGTGAGTGTCGGCCAAATAGCATAACTCCCTTACCTTTTGGTTTACAGCTTTCGTAATACTAAAGCTATAGTTGTGACGATAGAGTCGGTCATTATATTGTGGTAATAGCTATAAGCATAGGCATAGGTATAGAGTGTTAGTGCAGCTGAAAATGTTCATCATTTCAATGCATACAATGCATTGCAGACACAGTGAATGCAACATTACATTGATATTAGAGACCGGCATATAATACACCATCACTTGTATGATACAAGATATCTAAACCACTTTCCAACACGTTTTGCTCCCATCTCTGCTTTTTATGGTTAAACCAAATCAACAAAAGCCATATTCAGTGATAAATATATTTCAAGTCTTATATATATTAATCATATTTATATAACTTTGTTAATAATGAATAATTTCATCATTTCATATATTATGTGATATCAGTTGTGACCAAAACAACTAAAATTATCTCTCATTTGTGTTTAAATTAGTTAGAATTAACTTTATTAGAATCAATAGGAAATTTATGAGTGATATTTAATACAATGAAATTTAATTTTAATTTTATAATAAATAATACAAAACCAACAAAACATATCACATATGAAGCCCTCACCCCCGGGCTATTGATGTGTCGGTTCTGGTAATAGCAATAGTTTGGTTCACTTCTGGTTCTGGTTATGCGGTTATGCCATCATTGGTATGTATATTGTTATTATCGTTATTACAGCACTTTTATTATTACTCTCTCAGAAACACACAATAGTTTATTATTATTATTATTATTATTACAATATTATAATCATCATTATAATGATTACATTGCTGTTTTCACATTTAACTTTGATATTTAAACTTTTTGAATGTCTTATATATATATTTTGGAAACGATTGCTTGAAATGTTTCTAAAAAAGTTTTCGTTGAATTGAGTGGTGTTTCACATGAGTCGCGAATATCATGTATTATATTATATAAAAGTGATGTTATATACAGGTATTGTAGATTTGCTGAGAAAACACTTATGAAAAGCACAATCATTACAATGATTGTAATCATTTGCTTTCCCTTCAGATGCTGTCCTTGAATTGACTCGTCATTCAAATGTATTATTTGATAATAAGTACCAAATCTTACATACATTCAAACTATTGACTCATTCATCAAAAAGCCAAACCAAACGGCTTTTAAATTTTGGTTTCGGATCTAATATTAAAGCAGAGGTAAAACAATAAAAATGTTGTTTAATATGTATTTAATGTTATATTACTTTGAATGCAATGAAAAGTCAAAACTACACCTTTTTATATGAAAAATCAATTCAACAAAACAGTCAAACATATGCACTGTTTTTTACTCAAACATCAACTATAATACAAAGCACTCTCTCCTTCTCTAAAAATTTGCAGACTTTTTTGAAGTCAATTTCACACAAAACTAATGATACTGTTGTCTGTCTATAACCTGAGCCAACGTTCCCAACGTTTTCTGCCATCAGTTATCATTACAATAACTTATATTCAATGTAAAAACAATAATTGTATGCCTTTCCGGAAACCAACGTTATGTTGGCTACAATTCACACATATTTGACAGGATAAGCATATATCGATATTATCATCAATATCTGTATTGACAAACTATCTATATTTTCATTATTTTTGCCAATTTATACTCTATTCATAAATGTTTATTATAAATACCATTATATATATTTCATTTATGATTATTTATTGAAAGAAATTAAATAATTAAAATATAACTATATTCTTACCTATTCTTATTATAGCAATTTAGATTATATAATGAAAATTATTATAAATAAAATAATTTATATATACTTAATAAATCTATAAATTAGAAAAAATTGAAATATAAAACATTCAATATTATATTAGAAAAAAATGGGAACAGCAGTTGTAATAAGTTATAGTATCGGCATTTGTTTGCTAAACACATTGATTGTTAATAGTTATTATTATTTATATATATTATATTATATATATTGTATAGAAAGAAAGAAAGAAAGAAAGAGAAAGAGAGAGAGAGAGAGAGAGAGAGAGAGAGAGAGAGAGAGAGAGAGAGAGAGAGAGAGAGAGAGAGAGAGAGAGAGTATACATTATATATAAATCAATTTTTCAATCATAAAATAATGATTATTATAATAAGTAAATGCAGTGTTAGTGTATTAGTGATTATTTGCTGTATTTTGGTTGAGACCTCATTTGAAGACAACAACTATTTGAAAGAAAGAGAAGAGGTTTGGTGTTGACACCGGTGTTGTCTCTATAGCGACACTTTGTTTTGTTTTACACAACCAATAAATAACTCAATATATTCCTCATTCATATTAATATATATTTTATTTTTTCATATATACATTACAATTGCTTTTAACATTTTCTAATTTTATTTTCTATATACAGTATCTCAAAATATAAATATAAATACTGTAATACAGTATATATATATACTGTACATAAATTGTATGTATCATTTATTAATCTCACACTTTTAGTCAATAACTTAAATGATATTAGACAGCAATATTGAATACAATGTTGAGTTGAAATAACACAATACTTTCCAACTAGTTTTTGAGGAAAAATTGCATAAAAATTAATGATAGGGAACTGTATTGATTGAGGCATTCAATCTTTATATACAGTACTTAGGGGACCATAAAGTTATAGTGCATAATCACCACTATATTTTAATTTATTTACAAATATACAGACAAATAAATTTTTATAAATTTAGTTTTTATTTTATTTAATGTATATATATTTGATGCATTTATTTTAAGTGATAAAGATGTTCATGTACAGCATTTTTATATAAATAATTAAAGATAATTTGAATATTATTCAATAAACATTTAGCATATACACAACTTATACTGTATTTAAAATAATGTTTTAAGTGCTATAATTTAATATTTTAAATATTGAGTATACAATAAAGATTTTGAACTAAATACAAAAATATAGTCTTTTAAATAATAAAAACAAAATATTACCTAAATATGTACTAATTTTTATATATATATTTCTCTTTATTTTAAATGTTAAATTATAAATTTATATTTTTTTAATAAAATAATTTAAAATATAGTCATGATATACATAATAGCTTTACTATTTATTTATAATATTACTAATGGTAAATTATTTATACCATTATAAAAATTATAAATAAATAAATATATAAGTATACATTAAAATTAACAGTCTTGCTAGATTATTTTGAGTATTAAATATTATAAATTTCTTATATTATTTAGTAATTATATTCTGATAATAGATATTTACTTTAAAAATATTAATATTTTATTTATTTTATGTTTATATTGTAGTTATTTTATAAATCTAATATTAAACTTTTTACTAAAAAACTACATTATTGTTTTTAATTTTGAATCTAATTTTTAAACAATACATGAAAAAATAACTTTTAATGATTGTTTTTTCCTACATTATATACAGCATATACTGTAATATACTCTGTATGTGACTGAAAAATATCACTTTAAGCAGTTTGATGTTTAAACATAAAATTTACTATTTATATAAATGATCATGATGACTTTAAAAGTGACTGTTATATTATATATTGAATTACATTATTTTATAAAAATATTAAATATTGATTTATTGGAGTTAGGTATGAGTGGTAACAAACATTGAGATGATTTGGACTTATGATCCAAACGTATATTTGCATGAATAAGGGCTGAAATCACGGGCGTGGCTCAGGTACAGCACCGACTGATAAAAATATAATAATTTAGTCAATGATGTGAAATATGTGCTCAAGTTATGATTGAAATACATGCTATTGTATTGCAGATGTCAACCATTACTTTATATTTTCAATATTAAAGCTCGAGTTAAAAATTATTTTGAGATGAATTAATTCTAAACCGACAAAACTTTTTTTATTAGTGATAGTAATAGCTTTTAACGTTTATTCAGATGTTTGTTACATTCATTTATTTTCCATCTGAATGTTTGCTAATTTTTGTCAATACATTTTTTAGTTTACTACACATACATATATACAGTATATAATATAAATTTAATAATTTATTTGATACATTTTTATATATTTTAATAATAACAAATGAAAAATATAGTTTTTAATATTGAATCTTTTTAGTCAAATGCTAATAATTGAATAGATTATATATTATTGCATGTATAGTAATGAAAGCTTACATTTTGATTGTTTGTGTATTTGATATAATGTTATAATATAGAGGACATGTATGTGTTTGTATTAAAGCACATTCATTACTTAGACAACTGAGGACAAGACTATGGTGTAGTGTGAATACATCTCTTTTAAAGACATTTAAGTTAAACAATTAAGATATTAATAGGTTAATCATAATTATCTTTAAGTTATTTTGAATATTTTTGAGTATTATTGAATTTGTAAAACCTTTATATATTTATATTATATGCATATTGATAGTGGCAGGTGATAACTAATAGACAAATATTAATAATGTATTAGTTAGTCATCACTATATAAGATTATCAATTACTATTCTCTAAGTGATCAGTTATTTTATAAATAATATATTTTCAAGTGATTATATAATATATATATTTGTCATATTTATTGTTTTTATTTATATACCTATATATATATATAAATTTAATAGTAAAGTAATGATGATTTTTTAAGATTTAAAATTAAAAGTGAGTTATTATTTTTCATAGGAATGTTAGTAAAATTGTATTTTATTTTTTATATCAAATAATAGGAAAGTATGATAAAGGTTTGGTAAGGTATGGTATGGTATAGTAAGAGTGCGTGAGATTGAGACAGGATTTAGTAATAATGGCGAATATAGTGAATGTGAGTGCAGTGAATGGTATGGTAGGTAATGGTATGATCAGCACTTGATTAGTGGTGTGGAGCCAACCGAGAAGTTTCATCATAAACAGTGACGTCCGGTACGCTCATGGAGTAAGTGTTACCAATGCCTACCATTTGCTGTGTCATTGCTTTGTTAGACTTATTCATATAATAATGACGACAATCTATATATGAAAATATATTACCATTTAAGTATTTGGCACTAAATTAAAGGACCGACAGGTGGCCAATATATATACAGTATATATAGTATATAAATATTGCCAGTGACTGACTGGACCCACACTCCATACAACAACATGAGCACCGGTATCGGCACCACTTCTTATGTTTGATTCTCTCTTTAATTATTGCTTAAACAATGTACTTATTGTTAGTTTCAGACATTTCCAGTGCATTGACTTCACATAAGCCCATAAACTAATATTCATATACAACCAGAATATGCTGAATCAGTTCAATGATTAGACTATTGCTTTAAAACAATATCTTTTCACTTCATCTCATGCCTCACTTATTTCAACATTTATTACATTTACTAACATAACTTCAAAAATTATTAACAATCAACTAATAATTCACACATTTGTCTATACAATCAACTCAATCAAGTCATTCATGTCTCCAAATAATAACATTACAATTTTTTTAATATTTTTATTTTACTTACTATAATAATATTATATTTTTATTAATTATTCTATGATTAAACACATCAAAATTGCATTATATTTAACTAAATATAGATAAATTATTTATTATAATTTGGGGTCTAAATAGCTTATAATTCATCTTTAAGTTTTAATTTATATTGTACATTGTTTAACTCATTTAAATTTTTATATTGCATTATTTTACATTATTGATTTGAATATAAAACACTCATGTTTATATAACACTAACTAAAACTAGACTTATTAAAAATAATTACAATAATGATTATTGTGATAATTGTGTCTTAAAAATATTAAATTTAATACATATTTTTATATAACATAATTATTATATTTCATTGGATTTAAAATGTTTTAACATTTACAACTAAGATACTAGGCATGTAAACTATAAAAGTACTGAATAATTTATATAGGTTATTTAAATCTGTTGTATAATATTTTTAATTATTTTAATAATTATGTTATATTCAAAAATTATAATAGTTTACACTAGTTATTGATTTTGAGTTATATACAATAGTGACCTAACTTTACAAACAATATAAGAATATCTAATATTTATGGCTTTAAACAAAAATGAGTACTAAAGTTATGAGTATTTTGTAAGTGAGTGTACTGTAGTTGACGTGATGTAGTAGTTGGTGCGGGTAGTAGTACTGTATGTAATGAACTGGTATGATGTGTGGTGAGTATGTACAGTATGTATGTATTGCTATTATTGGTACAGGTATGATGTGTGGTGAGTATGTATGTATTGCTATTAATGGCACTGGAAGAATTCACGGCTAACTTATTATTATACAGTCCGTGGTTTCTCCGGTGCCGTCGACAGCGATCACATTATAAACAGCGAGTTTGCATTTGGATCAAGAGTTTTGGAAAACTAACTTTAAAGTGAATAATGATGACCTTTGACCTCTAAACCTTTATCCTTGGCACTGGAAGAATTCACCGATATATACAATTTGGTGGGTTCTTGGGTGCCAAAGAAAAAGGAAACAAAAGTTCACCAAATCTTATCACATGAAACATCATTCACTACTCATCTAACTATCCCTCCTATACCACACTCCTCTTGTTTATAGTAACAGTCACTATCTTATATATTATACATACTTTTATGGCATTTTATTATTGAGATTTTTCAAATAAAAAACAAAAAAAACATTTTTGATTTAATCTATTGTTTGAGAGGCGGTATTTGATTAGATAATATTATGAACTATGGATCGGATGATCATCAATGGTCATCAATGGTCATCAATGGTCATCAATGGTCATCAATGGTCATCATTGGTCATCAATGGTAATGCTTTGGCACAAAGGCTTTGGCACTGGCACATTTTTGTATTGATTTTATAACGACAAAAATTGTGGGGGTGTCAATTATTGTGCCAAAGATCACATCAGTCAACAATCATTCAACTTTTTATTCAAACAAATGGTAATCAATTTTTTCTTAATAATTATAAAAAATATATTTTTTTATTACAAATTTTGTGTACAATTGCTGTAATACTTAATTTTTAGAGTATTATAAATATTAATACTTAAAATGGACAACTTTATCTAAGACAAAAATTGTATAACAAAAAGATATTTGTATGTTATAAATGTATGATGAATGTATTGCATAGATAGTCCGATGATACACTTAATTTCATTGCAGCTATAGTAGTGAAACATTGTTATATTATTATGATATTAGAAATTATATACTGTATGTATGCAAGTATATATCGTGTTTGACACTCTTTTTCATTATAATTGTTATAAAACAATAAATTTAATGCAGTATAGTCTAAGTATTATATAACAAACACACTGATTATACAATCAGATGATGAAATCCGTTAGAATTTATTATACTATAATAGGAAAGCTATTGTTTGACAAAAAAAATATAATGAATACACTGAAAAATATATTTATAATTTTTAGTTGCAATTAGTCATTATAAAATATATCTTAATAAATATTATAATAGTTATCCCATTCTAACGGCTTTATATCTCCGATATATAACTATACAATTACTGCACCCTTTTTTAGTTTTTTGTACTGTAATATAATTCTGTCTAAAAATACTGTTTAACTAATAAGTGTTAATAATTAGAAGTTATTTATTATTGAAGTACTGTACTGTATGTAGTGTTTTGGTTAATATTATATATTGGATTGATTTGACTTAAACGACAATAATAGATGTGTAAAATATATGTTTGAACGCTATATTCATAATCTGTATTTTTATTCACTAAGTTTTTAGATATATTAATCACTAACTTTATGGTACATTGACTGTCATTATTTACAACATAACTATATTATTAATTATTAATATTTAAAATAATATACTTATACTATGTTTTATATAAAAAATTTGATAAAAGGTACTGAAATATAACTTTTAATAATTTTTAAAGATTTTATGAAAGAGCAGTCAAGTAGTTATTACTATACTGTATTAACTCAAAGAAACCCAATTGTATGACTTGTTTAGTAAACTAAAACTCAAAATTTTAATTTCACATAAAATTATCTTTAATGACGATCACAATTTTGCTCTCTCTCTCTCTCTCTCTCTCTCTCTCTTTCTCTCTCTCTCCCCAACAAACAATTTGATTGTTTTTTAATGTGATTCACTTCCACTTCAATGGCATTACTGACTCAAAACTTGTCTTTATATCTATTTTTATGCCTTGATTTTTCTATAATAATACATAATGTCTCAAAGGTAGAGTTTATATAAGTTTATATACTGTATTGTATTATGCAATATAATAAAACATTAAACTATACAAACTATGATTAGTCTTAAGGGTTGTGCTTAAATTACTTGAAAATGACATAAATATTATAACATGTAATATAATATGTAATATATTGTGTTTAAAATAACATAAGATAACTGATTCTTGTTTTGTGTAAATTATTCATTAATATAAGATATAAACTAATTTTAAAATTATTATTTTTATCTTAAACAAATAATTTTATTATATTATTTTTATTAAATTTAAGTTGTACATTTAATGATTACGTTCTAGAATTTATTTTAAATAAAAAACAATTTTAATCTAAAATTTGATGACAAGTATAAAGATATAAAATAAATAAATAAAAAAAAGGTGTGATCACTAATAACATTGATCACTACTGTAATAGTGACAATTGTGATACATACTATGTATTACATACTATGTATCACACAAACACATTGCACACTACACTTGTATACAATAATCAAATAACCGGTTTTGTTATTAAAATCAAAATAGAGTTGAATTTAATTATAAGTCAAGTCTTTTTTCACATAAACTTATTTAATTCAACTACCGTGAGATCCATATGTTGTTTTACATTAATCCTAAACTAATAATTAGTTTCCCGAAGCTATTTTATATGACATATCATTTGAAAACATATTCATTGATACATATTATGTATATTTTAACTTTCATTATCTACAGTATGTTTACTACATTTACTACTATTATATAAATATTTATCAATGTATTCAAAATATAATTTATATATTATATAATTTGAAAAATTATATATAAATTATTTAACTTTGTAACAATTTTTATTACTAAAACTTTCTAAGTAAATTTTCTTACTTTATATAGACAAAATTATTATATAACAATTCTAACTATATATTACCATATATTAAAATTTTATACTAATTTCAATTTAAATTCAATTTAAAAATTTCTTGTAAAAAGTATGAATATTATATTAAATTTTATTTATCTATAAAAGAATAGTAAAGATGTTTAGTTGTTAATCAAAGTTGACATACAGTATGTCTATCCAAATGTATTACACTTATTATACCTATCAATGATATCTATCATTGATAGGTCATAATATAAACCCAAGTTTGTTGAAAACAAATAATAATATTATATATTAATACTCGCATTACTAAATATTGACATAATATGAGATTTCTATATTTTTTATTTTATATATAATTATTTTAATTTAACATATAATATTGTTTAATTGATTTAATGATAGAATATATAAAATATTGTACTAAACAAATTGTATTAATAGTTATAAATTGAAAATAATATAATATTACTACGATTAGTGATATAATGTGATATAAAGCAATGACAGTAATGGTTATGATTGTGACAATTGGATCACTTGTATGGATATAGTTATGATAAAGTTATGGTTCATGTGATCTTCAAACAAGCTTTTCCTGTAAGAAGGGGTGGATCTCAAACAACATGTATTGTCAACTCAATGAACGGCACTTCGCGTCACTGCCGCTCAGGTATGTCTATGTCTATGTGAATCTCACATAAAACTCATTAAAATCTACTGTCCATTCATTGTCTCACAACTCAAACTTAAGTTATTTAAACGTAATGTAATTTTTAAAGTTTTGTCATTTTTCTATTGGATATTATAAAGTATGACGTTTATCACCACTTTATATACGCCTCCTTATGGCATATCAAGTGACATAAAAAAAACTACATCAATAGACCAAATGTCAACTCAATCAATGACTTTATGAGTTTTAGACAACTGTGCTTACCATTGAAAGTGTTATTATTGAAAATCATTTGACCACATCTGACATATCTGTCCCATAAGTTTATTCAACTTTTAACCATTAAAACGTTATTCTCTTTTATTTCACAAAAATTATTTTTATGTCTAAATCACGATATCACAAGAAAACACTATCACTGATTTCATCTAAATATTGTAGTTTTATCACTTAGTTTCCTGTTTAATATATTTTAATTTAAGGCGTTAGAAAAGTGCACTCTTTAGCATAAAATACTGTAATATTAGCGTTAAAATATCGGTTTTCAATATTTTGTTTATTATATTCTAATTTAGTTTTAACAAAATCTTAAATAATAAGTTTATATTCTCTTATATATTAATATAATTATGGATAGTATAGTTGAAAATATTGATATTATATAATCTTGTAAATTTAAATATATATTTTTATCTGTTTAATTTTGAAAATAATAATTATAAATGACATTTACTTTACTTTTGATAATTTTAAATTATTTATATCACATAATTGCTTATACTGTTGAATATAAAAGTGTTACTCTATTAATAATAAATTACATTCTTTTTATTTTTGTTAAAAAGTTTATAAATTTTGTCAAAATATTTATCAATAATTGAATATTATTATTTGCTTACCTTTAAATAGTTATTTATTATTTAATTAAATATTTTTATGATAACAAAGAATAATAAATAATTTTAGTTAAGTTATTATAAATTTGGTTTAAAGTTAAGAAAATTTTTAAATTGAAAAATAATAATAAAAAAGTTCAAACAATTGTTATGTTTAATGTTGTGACCGTTGATGTGAGGACCTGCAGAAAGGGCACCGACCCGTCTCTTGCATCTCATACTCGTCCGAATGAAAAAACTGGATTCATATAATTATAGTACGAATAATAATAATAATATTCATATACTGTATACTACAGTACATATTTATATACTGTATAAGTTAGTATTAAAACTATATAAATATAATATATTATATATAATATAAGTGTCTAATATCTGCATAATAATAATACTCACTCTAAAGCAAAATTGACAAACAGTTATAGAAATATCAGGCATAAGATTTCGGTAATATTTAGTGGTCAGTGGCGGTCGATATTTAACTACAATGATTTCCGTTGGTTTCATTTTTTCAACTGTTGATTGTTTCACTCTTATTGGTCTATATTTTAAATTTAAATCTTGAAATGTGGTTAAAAATGGATGATTTTTGTTGTTAAAATCATCGTCATTTAAAAAATAATTTTGATTATCATTTGTACGACTATTGATATGATCGTTGTGTTCAATACTCATATAATTGATGTCTAATTTTAATGATTGATAGTTATCATAATTTTCTTCTTGCCATTGACTGTCACTAATTTGATTCGTTATATCATTTGATTTAATTTGATGTTGAATTTTACTGGCATTGATATCATTGCTATTATCTTCAATTTCAAATTGCACTAATGGTAGTATATCTATTTTATTTGAATAAATTTTTCTTAGAGTTTATTGATAAATAAATTAAAATCTTATTTACCAAATGTTGCAAATGAATAAATAAAGGGTTGATTACAAATAATACATTGATTGCCTTTATTATTATAAAGAGGATTAGTTGTAGAACATCGATAACACAATGATTGTAAATCCTATAAGTATTTTTAATTAAACTTTGTTATCATAATAATCATATTAATAGTAAAAACAAAAATGAAATTATTTATCTAAAAAAATATTATAATAGAAATATGTAGTTTATATGTAGTAACTAAATATACCTCAGAGTCACTGAATGGTTTAGCTCTGACCATAATATCTCCCATATCTATGGCCTCTTGAAATCTATTGGGGACATGCATTGTATGCAAAACTTCATATAAATGTCTTACAAGTTTATGTGCCCCCAAATTTCTACCCTGTTTTGATAATGCATATAAAATAGTCCTAAAAATTCATACAATATATTAATGTTATGTATTTTATTAATAGTTAAGCAAATATATTTAAATAATATAAATAACAAACACTTTGGAGACTCCGTTTGGCAAGAAATGCATAGTTTGGTGGTAGAGATACCGGGCCATATTGAACAGGGCGTCCGCAAAATACGATGTAAATGGCTCTTCCTATTCATTTAAGTTAATTTTTAATAATCTTTTTCATATATCTTATATATATATATATATTGTATATAAAATATAGTATAAAATATGTAAAGATAATTCAATTTAATATAATTCAATATAATAAAGAATAACTTACAACATATCTATAAATATTATGATAAGCATAATAAATATCTGCTTTGTTTGATAAATCATAATATTTGTCAATAAATTGGTTCATCTCATGGTTTGGTGATTCATTTGCAAGATCTAAGTACTGGTTGGCTAATATCCAGCAATAATAAGAGGCATCATTGAAACGATTCTCATTAATTGCATTATTCATTAGTTGTTGTAATACATGTGATGCCTCCGTCTGTTTTCCTGCTTTATGAAAGGCTATGAGACAAAAAAAATAAGTGAACGACAATAGAGAGAGAGAGAGAGATAGAGAGAGAGAGAGTTGGTTATAATTGCCAAGTCTTTAGAGCGTAACTTTTGATTATTATATAATTATTATGTAAGTCGTTGTCGCTTTTAAACGACATTTGCATTTTATGTGAGAGAGTTGTGAGAAATTTTATATAATAGGTATAGAATAATAAAGATGTGCTGCAATTTGCTGTCGTTTCAATTGGACACACATACAGTATATAGCACAGGTAGGTGCAATGAGTGGTAATATATGATATATGGTATACCGTGTTGAGCTTCGACAAAACGATCATTTTCAGCCAACCATATAGCATAAGGAACGTAGACGTCCTGCTTGAGGTGCGGGTAGTCATCTGCCAGTTTGAATGCCTGCCATTAGTTATTGTGATGAATGCTTGAGTTGATCGCAAAATAATAATTATTCATTAAATAATTGTATACCTCTTGCCATTGACTTGACTTGATATAAATGATGGCCAGGTTTTGAATGTCACCTATTTTTTTATAGACTTCAATAGCATTCAAGTAGTGTTTGCTTTTAATTAGAAAGTCGGCACAGAGTGTCAGTGCTTTACGGTCAGCCCTATCCAACTGCTGCACTACAGTCATCATCCTTTCATATATTCATAACATATTTAATATATCAAAATACAATTAAACACTTAAATGATTTACATATCAAGCCATCCATGTTGGCCAATGATCTCAATTGCTTTAACCGTATCTCCAGAAGCTAAATACATCTCAACTGCTGCTTTCGGTTCGTTAGAGTTGTGTATCCAATCGGTTCTCTTGTTTAACAAATTGCTTTTATTGGTTGAATCACTGCTTATGTATTCTTGTGTCGCGTCAGACATTCCCATATCTGAATACATTTTAATCGCTTTATTATCATCTTTTGATTGCTTATACAGTTTAGCCGCTTCTCCGAAATAACCCCTGTATGCCATAACATCTCCCATTAGTGATAATTCAGTTGTTTTACTTTGAGTTGTTGTCGATCGAGTGTATGACTGAATTAACTCCAAAAAAAGCCAATTCTTGAGTCTAATTAGTGATTTTCTTGCAATTTCAAGATTCATACAATCGAGAGCACTGTTAGCTAATATTTCCCAATCGGATTCAGTCACTTTCAAACAAGCAGTTTTATATGCCTCTCTTCAAATGTATTATGATATTAAAAAATAAAATAAAATAATCATAAAATATATGATAATTATGTACTTACAAAAACATGCTTTTCTCTATGTATTGATACATAGGTGCAGATTGTGACACTTCTACAGTTGTCACTGAATTATATTGAAGACAAAATACTTTAGCCCCACAAAAACCAACCACAAACCCCTATTAATTAAAATTATATAAAATAAGTTAAATACATATAATGTTATATATATAGGATATATACTTGTATTTATTTAATAATAAATTTTTATGAAAATAGTTAAAACCTGAAGGTTTTGTTGATGCGGTGGGAAATCTGATGCTTTAATACATAGTAAACCATTGCCTGAATAACTAAGCATATCATCAAAATGTGTATTCCATGAAACAGAATTAGCATTTGACTCCTATATTATGTTATATTTTATTAATATAATCAACAATTTATTTCAAATATGTAATAAATATTAACAAAAGTTTTGATAATATAATTACTTGATATAACAATTGTTTATTCCTCAGGTTATAGACAGAACACATGCCTTTGTCATCAACAACTGCTAACTTTTTTCTTAATATACTTATATCAAGACATCGAATTGGATTTGATATTTTGAGTATATTTATAGGAAACGGATTGTTTATAAATATTTGAACCACTTGTCCACTCTTGAGACCAACGAGAAGACCCTCACGTTGTGGTGGACCCCCCGTCACTCTAATGTATCGAATGGATGACTCTAAAGCCCATTCCCTCTCCATATTACCATTAAATGAAATACACTGTAATTTTTTTTCTTGACATAAAACAAGATTTTCAGAGCAAACAACTATTAGAGTGCACTCGAGATTATTATTAATTTTCTCTTTGACTTTGTAGTGCATATCTGTATTATCCGACTCTTTTGTCAACTCATAAATGATTACTCTTTCCGGAAGTTGGATCTTAATTATTAAAATATAAATCATATATACTATACAATAGTATAATTAAT
The DNA here is from genome assembly GCF_028296485.1 of Oppia nitens. Classification (NCBI taxonomy): domain Eukaryota; kingdom Metazoa; phylum Arthropoda; class Arachnida; order Sarcoptiformes; family Oppiidae; genus Oppia; species Oppia nitens. The sequence continues at coordinate 1,657,930 of NW_026533197.1, forward strand.
CTGTAAAGTTTTAATTGTATATTAAATAAAAATCTTACGGCCAGTCTATTTCTATAAATGGCTAACTTTTTGACCACATCTCTACATTTTATACGAACTATAGTTTATAATAGATATTAAATGATTATTAAATGATATTTTAATAGATTATATAATTTGATTTGAATAACCTTTTTCTTCTGTAATCAAATGTTGTATAATAACATCAGTCATTTTCTCTCTATAAGCATATCTTTCCTTATATAGGGAGTGAACGGTAGAGAATGACAATTCATAGAGAGCTACAGTTCCGTCCTGAGAGCCCACAGCCTATTGTTAGTCAAGTATTGATTCAATCAAAAGCATTTGTCAACACAATAGTCATTGCATTTATCATACAATTCGTGAACCGTCAGGACTTGGCTTTGAGCACCAAATCCAAGAAGACTGCTCTGCAACACAACCTATAAAAATGCCTTCTTTTGTGTAGAGAAGTGCTTTCTTATTGGATCCGCTAACCAATAAATAATCTCCACTCAAGAAATACGATACATTTAACGGATCAAATCCAATATTTCTTTCTTTTGCTATCTTTTAATACATTTATAAAATTATGTTAATTTTCAATTATTTTGTAATCTATTGAATATAAGAGATTTGTTTATACGAACAGCTTTGCCATTAATATCATAAAAACTTAAGGTTTGTGTCCAATCAACGGATACAAAGATGTCGATATCATCTTCTTTTAGGGGACAGAAGGATACGCCCCATATTGGAGCCATGGGTCCACCCAAACGCTCGATTCTATTTTTTTCTTCGCCAGTCTAGTCATATAAAACTTTTTTCAAAATATTTTACAATTATTTAATTAATCAATTAATTACACGATTGCGTATTGATATTATTCCGGATGTCAGTGCTAATGCTAAATAGTGTCCATCACTACTCCAACAACAACTATTGATTTGACCACTTATTTTCTGTTTGGTCACTGCTTTCTGTTCGGGAGACCAAAGACCGAAATCAGATGCCGTACAGCTCACCAACTGATGGGACAGTGGGTTATATTCAATACAACGAATCGCTTCATTATGACTATTCAAATATAAAATATATATTCAATTTAATGGCTGGTGTGGACACTGAAAAGTCTTGTAATTTTAATGAAATAGAGTTATTTCACCTGCAAATAGTATAACTGTGTATTAAATGTTTTAATTATAAGTTATAAATTATGTATAATTAAAACATATAATACACAGTTGTATTGTACGCGCAAACAATATAAAAAACGAAGCCTCGAAAGGTTAGCGTAGCCTAACCTACAATTCAGTAGTTATTTTCTCTACATTATTCATAATTGATATAATATTAGTTAACTAATATATTTAATATACATACTGTACAGTATATTTAAAAAATTATAAAAACAAATATACATCAAATAAGCAATATTATATCTGTTTACTAAATAAAAAGTTATAAAAAGACTATTATTAAAGAAAAAACATAAAAACTTATTACCGTTTTACTGTCAATATAATTAAAAGTGTAATTATAAATATTTAAGTATAAGTTATTATTTGTGGAAATATAATATAGTTTAGTGATTATATCAATATATATACTAATTTAGTATTATGTAATAAATAGTGCATTAATAAGTAAATAATAAATATTACGAATATTTAAGAATTCCTTCCATTTTTGCCGTCCAAATGATCACTTGTTTATCAGCAGATCCCGAAGCAAACCTCTTGCCGTCCATAGAATAGGCGACACAAATAACATTGTCTTTATGTCCTTTTAATGCTTGAATCAGATTACCATCATTTGTATTATAAACATATACTCTGATGTCTGCGGCAACTATTAGCTGATCGCTATCCGGACTAAATGCCATATCATATACGCTATAATCAATATAATTATTCATTTATTATTTATAATATATAATTATCTTTTAAAATAAATAGTGATAATAACCACAATTGATTCCCATCTTTATCTTTGATCTGATCCGTCCACTGGAGTAAACTTCTCATTTTTATGACATTAAATAATAATAATAATAATAATAATAATAATATAGAACTAGAAAATCAATTGTTTGTATTTGTTTTTATTGAAAGTTCGTTTCCAAAGAGATATTATATATAAATTATAAAGTATTTATCAATAAGTAATCAAATTAGACATAATATACGGAAATAGTAGAAGTATTGCAATAGTAAATGCAATATCTTATTAAACAAAATAATTCTTAATTATTTAATATTTTTTGACTAATATTTAAAAATACAATATTTTTATGCCAATATAAAATTATATTATTTATTATAATGTGTATACAGATACAGATATAGTATATATAAAGGTTTTTACTTACTTTTTGAGAATATATGATAGATATTAGTTATGGGATCTGTTTGCAAGACATCAATTTTGTTGACATACATAACTTGTTAGTCATAAACAAGAGGTTATTGTTATTTTGAAAAATCTTCTAGACTTTGATTAGATATAACTGATAGTCGACTCACGATTCCGTATTCTGCATATTGTTTTCAGTTTGTGTCCATTTTTCAAAACACATTTATCGGGTTCTCAGAGATTATAATTAAATTATTTTTGACAATTGATCACAATTTTGACAGATTTTATACAAAAATATAGTTAATTATACAATTTTTAATGCCTTTCCTGGCAATGCCCAAATAGATGCCATAAATGTCTGGAATTTTGGGCATCTATTTTAAATTGCTAAAAAGCAACTGTATTTATAAAAATAATGTAATTTAGTGTTAATTAAATTTACAATTAATATTCTTATTTCCAAGGATATTATCTTTTAATTAAAGGTATACAAAACAAAAATACAAACAAATATATGATAAAACAATGTTTTATAAATAAATTAATAATATATAATAGGTGTCACCATCTGAAAAATAGATGCCCAGGGCATGGCAGAGACAGGGCAGGCATTTGGCAAAATTGGCATTTATTGTTTATGCCTGCCATTTTTAAAATCCTGATTATAACCAATAGTAAGCTTAATGATAAATGTTATAATTGGTGAGATATGATTGGATAATTTTCAAGAAAATATTAATATTATTTACATTAAATTTGAATTTAGATTTGTTATATGAAGTATACAAAAATAGAATATTAATTTTATATTAATTAAAAAGTTTACTTGTTTTAAGTCGATTATTAAAAAAAAATTTTGACAAATTAGAATTACAGATTTATCATCAAAATTAAAAAAACGATTAAATTATTATTAATATTCACAAAATAACTTTTAGTAAATCTTTATTTTTGACATTAAAGTTAGTTATTTCGAAAACTATTTGATAGAATGACATTTTGATATTAGATTTGATATCAGTATTAAAAACTTTTTGAATTCAAATATTATATTTTAAATCAATGTTAAAATTTCGACTTTAAAGTCGAATATCTTTAATTGCAATGTCTGACAGCTATTTATATAATAACTTATGATAACTATAGAAAATTTAAATCCTTAAAAGCTCTGACCAACCCATAAGACAGACTTTATTTTACTCTATATGTCATAACGTTTTGTTTGTATATATTTTGTATTACAAGTGTGTAGAGGTATAACACTTATGCTTAACAGTGTTTTAGTTTACAATTCTTTAATTCAAGACATAAATATATCATAATATTTATAAAAATACATTTTATGTTATAATAATAACTTTGATAATATAATTTTAAAATATGAGTTTTATAAAATAAAATATAGTTTATCTGTATATTAGTTTTATAATACTGTATTGACAATTGACGATAATTTTAAATTTAATTTAAAGTTTTAGTCGAAATATTAAATGACAATACTTTGCATTTTATTTATTTGAAAATTATGGTAAATTATGTTTTAATTACAAAATTATAATTACAATTGTCTTAAATTGTTACTATAATTAATCGTTAATTACAAGATAATTATCGTATGAATGTATGAATTACTTAAGTATTTAAAGCATTGTATAGTAAATGATTAAAAAAAGTAATTTTAGTTAATTTAGCATGTACATTGTACAGTATAGTATAGTACAGTACAATTGTATATTATTAAATTGTAGTTTATAATTTAACAATTTAATAGATATAATTATTTTTTAAATGCATATACAATAATGTATTATTATTTAAAATAAACAGTAATATAATATAATTTTCAAATATCACTCCTATAAACCTTAAGATATAGTAATCACACATTTGTTTGTATAATACTATTAAATGGTATTTTTATTACTAACTGATATTTTTAAAGTAATATATTTAAAAATATCATACATATACACATACAGTATAACTTTATTTAGTGCATAATTATAAAGTGTTTTCTAGAAATACATTACATTTAAACATATCATATACTGTAGTACTGTATTATTCAATTGTATTTTACAAATTAATCACACGTTATATCTATTTTATTTAAATAAATATTAATTGTAATATACAATTTGTATATTACAATTAAATTTATTTTATGCTAATATGTTATGGCTGGACATTGTTTGTCAGTTATTTAATATCAATAACTGTTATTACTTTGCATATAATAATAATATGCAAAATAATGTATAAATTTAATGAAACAAAACTACTAATTATTAATAGTTATCATTTAAATAAATGTATTCAACGATTCAAATCATTTTTTTTATTAATGTTTGAAATGTTATTTTAGTTGTTTTTTGGCATAAGAGCCGATCGGGTGATACACAGGTCGCGGGTAAGGGATGTTGTAGTGTTTGGCCACTTGTACTCTGTTTATGCCTTCATTAAGAGCTCGTCTGATGTCATCTTCATTATCCAAATGTCTGTTTGTGTCAAACATTTGTCTTAATTCACTCTTTATATATAATCTCTCTTTATTTGTGTTCAAATCATTGGTGGCTTTCCATTGATAAGACAGACGGATAACTCGTTTATAAAAAGCCAGAACTTGTTGTCTTGAGCTCATTGTGACCACACTTTCGACCAATTGATTCATCACTTGTCAAACAATATTGTTGTCAATCATTAATGTTATAATAAATTAAAACCAAAATTATTCAATAAAACAAATGCAATCAATAATTATATAATTGTTTACATTAGTTTACAATTAATTAATGCTCAATCGGGGCCTCAAACTAATTCAATGTAAACCATTGATTCTAGAAGTTATGTATGACTTAATGTTAGGATTTATGTTTATATTATTATTACTAAATGTTTACGATATGTTCAATGTATTAACGTATTAATGAATTAAATTTTAATATTAATACTGTATTAATGTTATGTTTTGTAATACAGTTTATTAATAGTATTTAATAGTACTGTACTGTACTGTACTGTACTTTATTGTATCGGTATATCACAAATAATTCAATACATACCAAATCATCATCATTGAAGATATTTGAAGATAATTGAAGATATTTGAAGATAATTGAAGATATTTGAAGATAATTGAAGATATTTGAAGATATTTGAAGATAATTGAAGACCATTGAAGATAATTGAAGACCATTGAAGATAATTGAAGACCATTGAAGACCATTGAAGACTTGAAGATGAACTATAATTTGTTTATGAAGACATTGATTATTTTAATGATTACAATATTATTAGTTAAGTGTAATGACAGTCAAAATAGTCTGACAATTGTTGACCAAAATAATGATGAAGAAAGTGGCGAACAATTGAATGATTACATCGATGATGAAGAAACAGAATTTGTTGCAACCGATGAATGGCAACCAATACGTAGAGGTCAAGTCCTACCGGCAGGTCTTCACGTTAGACTTAATCTTCAAACGGGTCTTAAAGAGGCTAAACTTATCAATAAAAGAGATGATAATAATGTTATTGACGGATCAAATGATAACAATATACAAGTTATTGACAAACACAAGAAACTTGTTGTTAATGAGAAAAATGATAAATTGAAAGTTAATATAATTCGTGATCAGATAAAACAAGTTATAGAAAACATGAAATTTGGTAAAAACGACAATTTTATTAGGGATGAGATGAAGACTCGTGAAAAATCTTCTGAAAAATTTCGAACAATGGATGAAATTAAGAAAGATTTCGATGCCATGAATGTTAATATTCGATCGGAAAGTGAAATCCTTAAGATTTTAATCAATAGATATACTTCGGCGACCATTGAAGACAAGTTGACTTTATTAACAGATATGGAGTTTTTAGTTCACTCTATAGATATCGGACGCGATTTAATTGATTTGAAAGCCATCCCATTATTACTATCTGATCTTAATTCAACTGATAATCAATTGCGAGCTCAGATAGCTTTTACATTAGGATCGGCCATGAATTCTAATCCTAAGGTTCAGTTACAAGTACTTCAAAATGGAGGTCTCAAAAAGTTTCTGCTTTTATTACAATCTGATCCGTCTTTTAATGTTAAGAAAAGAGTTGTTTTTGCTATCTCTTCATTAGTCCGTCACTTTCCAAGAGCTCAGAAATCTTTAGTTGAAGAATACGGAGCACTCACTATATTTGCTAATTTTTTTAAAACTATTGATAATAATTCAATTAAATTGTGTGTTAAAGTTATTACATTATTAAATGATCTCTTAATTGAAAAAAAGATGGCTTTAAAATATGCGACAAATGATAAGTTAACTCAACTTAAAGCCCAACAGTATTATGACATAGAATTAAATTATGCCATTATTAACAACAAATTTTGTCAATTAGTACCACAACTATTGAATTTACCCGACACTGATGTCCGCGAAAAGACCATTGAAGCTATGGATTCGTTATCAGTTGTTTGTAAAAATGATTTTAAAACAAGTTTGCCTACACTTCATAAAATTTCTGATAACTTGAAAAGTTTATCAACAACTGACTCTTTTGATGAATTAAATGACAATTATTTTATAAATTTATTTCAAACTACCAATAATTTAATTAATAAATTAGAATCGGATTTAAAAACCGAGTTATAATTAATTAATCTTTGTTTTTGACTGATTCTACAAATCAAATATTTAACATTACATTTGATTTGAAATATTATTTTATTACCGTTAATAAGTGATAATTTAATCTTATAATTTATATAGTATTAGTATTATTATATTATATAAATTCATAAATATGTATAATAAATAAATTAAAACTTATGTCTAGACTTAATATTATACTCGTGTAGAGAATCGATGCAACTCTAGTGAGTCATATCCTGAGACACAAAACGATTGACCGCTTTTGTCGAGAAAAACACCGCCGAATAGCATGTGGTTTGCTATGTGTTGACTGAATTCATGGTTTACCTGATTGTCACCAAAATATTATTTATTTAAGAAATATTTTATAATTTTGTTAACAAATTTTACTTTAAGGCAATCATTGACTTCATATAATTGCCAAACCCTGACAAAGCTGTCCTCTGATGTGGATAAGAGCTAATATTTATTTAACTTATTATTAATAAAACTATTTTTGATTGAATAATTAATATTTGACTAAATAATTTATATTAGACTTACTCGACCAGATTGTGGACATATATTAATAGAAGTAATCCATTTTGAATGACCAGATATCTCACAGATTAGTACTTTGTTTTGAATGTCGAAAAATCTCAAATGACCGGAACCATAGCCAGCACAGACATAATTGTTATATATTGCCAAACAATTACATGAAAAACTGATAGATTTCAAAATAAATTACAATAATTGAAAGCAAATAAAGTTGAAACACAAACAAAACTAATACTAACCCATTATAGCCTTCAAAAGTGCAAATTTCATGAAATTTGTTTTGAGATGTTATATAATCCCAGATCCATATCTTTCCGCTGTCATCACAACTAATCACTAGATTTAGTTCATTTGATACTAAATCAGTTATTGGTCTATAAATTATTATATAATATTAAAATATTTATATTTATATGAATTTAGAAGATAACCTGTTGCTGATGTGTTGATTGCAAGTGTCATCATAAGTAATATGACCATGGTCATCCATAATAAATGTCAAAATTGATCCATTGCTTGAACCAATACAAATGACACGTCCATCAACTGATGTTACACCACTCGAGTGATTATTATCAGGACATTCATTACTTTTGCCTCCAAACGTATGATTAAATATGATATCTTTTCCATCACAATCATAGATCTTATTTTTAATTTAATTTAGTTATTAATTTTTCATTTTATTTTCATACATTGCATTTCACTCGTATAAAACCAGTAGTTTTTTGCAATAACTTTTGATAGGCGAGTGAAACCCTATTTTTATTTAAATCTCACGGTGCGGACAAACTAATGTTAAGGTACGACATTTGAACACATTTACAAATGTAGAGATTTTTTAAGTTTTATTATCTAAAATTTCATTAAAATTATAATAATAACAATTATCACAATCCTGTCAAAAGTTATTGCAAAAAACCTACTGGTTTTATACGAGTGACACTTTAACATTAAAATTTTAATTAAAATAAAAAATATTTATTTGTATAGTATAGTTAACATAACTTAAACAATAATTATTAATAAATATTAATAAAATATATACTTTGAGTCCATTGTGTAGAAGAATTAACAGAAAAGCTTTGTCATACAAGTAAAGCCATTTTGACTACAAATTGAAAATATTATAATTAAATGAATAAATTTATTAATATTTATATATTTCTTATTATACTTGTATTATATAATCCTTATCAACAATAACTTCTTTGTTAGTTTCAATTGATACCTCTTTTGATTCATAATTGTCATCACAATCTTTATCCAAATTAATTATATTAAACCTGTATTTATGAGTCGTGCATATCTGTACTCTATTATCGGTTTTCACAATTGCACTCAAATTTTTATCAAATGGCGATACAGTGGACACTAAATATATTGTTTTATCTCTTTTATACATTTTTCATAAAATTTGTATTTAATTTTCAATACTATTATAAGATAATAATATCATATAAGTTTTTTTTAAATAACAAATATCAATATAAACCTAGTTTCTATGGTTTCGGAAAAATAAAATTATAAATATCAATATTTATAGAATAAGTGATATATCGTAATATAGTTTATATATACATATAAATGCATATAAATACATATAATTCATATAAAATTTATTTATTATATATACTGTAAATTTGGTTTATATTATATTTTATAAACTTTATAAAAAATAAAAGTAAATATTTTTAATTTATTTGATCAGTTATAGTGTATTCTGTATAAATTATATTTACAGATACTTTAAATCAAAGCTTGTTTTAAAAAATATAGTTTTATTTTATCAAAATAGTTACTATAAATATACTATTATATTTTGTATAATTTTGAGATATGTTTTATTTGTAGTATTTATTAGAAACAGGAAAATATTAATTTTTAATATTCATATGTTTTAAAAAGCAAAAAAATTATTTACTTTAAATATTAACTAATAGATTAATAAAACCCTGTTATTACTTAAAACAATTGAAGACATTAGTAATAAAATGCTTAAAATGCAAAAAAAGTTTATATATTATGAAAGTAGTGAATATTGTTTATCGATTGAGTCAATTATAACATTGTTTTGAGAGACAGTCCATTAAGTGAAGTGTCTCTCATATTATAGTATAGTAAAGGTATGGCAATTGTGATACAAGTGATGAACTGATGATATCACTGATGCAGAGCTGCACAGAAGCGATGCTAACACTCAACCAATCGATTAATTTCAACAAAAACACTATATTTGAGTCAAAAGGAATTTATTGGTATTCAGATCAGCAATGCTTTGATCAATGATTTATAATACAAAACAACTGATATGTAGGTAAGTCTGCATTTATTTTCAATTTATTATTCAAATATTTTCATTCAAATTAATGTATTATATAAATATAGTTAAACTTATATTTCATTTGTTAAATATCTAATAATTAAAGTATAAAAATTATCATTTAAAATATAATAAATATATATTTATATATGTAAGTGTAAATATTTACATTAAACAATTTCTATTTACTTTATATATGTCAAATATTAAATATATATCTTAAATATAAATGTCACATATATTTATTAGAATATATTTAATATTATATTAATATAATAGAGATACTAATAAAAGGTAAATTTTTAAAATATAAATTAAACCGAAATCCAGCATAAAAGCATTTTAATTTTTTATTACAACATATATAGTATATTTAATAAGTTTCTAACTTTATTATTAAAAATATCTATATATTTAAAAAGATTCAGAAATTTTGTTTAGTCATAGATTATCAAAACTCGTGTGAGAATAAAATTTTAGTAACTATTTAACAAAATTTTAACCAAAATATAAAAGAATAAACTGAAATTCAATGTTAAAATATTTAACTAATTATTATTAATCTTAAATTATATTATATAAATATAGTAAACATTTACAATTGTATATTTTTATATTGTTATAAGATTATCATTTATTTATTATGTTGTTTTATATTTAGAACTTAAAATAGTATTTATTTAGTGTTATTAACAATTATAATTTTTATTCAAACAATTTGTGTACAAATATAAGATTAAATATTTTATATTTTTGTTATATAATCATAATAAAGTAGAAACCATTCACATATATTTTTTTATTTTACAATATGACATTACATTAGTAAAATGTCATACAAATTGTATGATACATAGTGTTGTCAAAAAAGAAAAATTTCTAAAATAATAGAGAAATTTGTGTGAATGTGATGCCAAATATTAATAGTTAATTTTGCTATTTCCATATTTGTTAACTTATAACAATAAATAACAATTATAAATAATAACTAAACATTATTATTAATATTTTAATTAATTTTTAAAATAATAATAAATTTATTTAATTACATTAAACATAAGTTAATGATGCATAAAATTTTATTAATTTTATATATATTATAGTAATACCATTTTTATTGTAGTTTAGTGTTCAGAATACCTATTATTATAATAGCTAAAGATATATAAGCTGTACTGTATGTCCAATAGTATAATAAAAGTAAAATTTCTATATCGCCCATCTCTAAAAATAATTTATAATAGTTTAGCCAAAAATAACAAATCATTTTAAATTTGTTAAAAATGTCAAATCTAGAACTGACAGATCAATTCAAGAAAATGTTAAGATTATGACATGATTTTGTTAAAAATTAATATTTTCAAAGTTATAATATGTTGAGTATCTTTGAATAAGAATATAATCAATTTAGTCAATAAAACATTTTAATATAAATGAGTAAAATTTACAATAGAATAGTTGATAATTAATAGACTATAATATACTCTTATAAATTATATCATAATCATAAAATCATATTTTATGTAATATAAATTTTTATCATAATATTATTATTATACTTATTGTTAAATTGTTAGTCAATAAATATTAGATAATGTTAATGCAATAAAAATGTTAAATTATAAGTATTCATTATCTCAAATTAATTTGATATTGTTTTAATATTTTTAGTAAAACTGTTTTTACAATACATTTCTATTAGAGAACCATTTGTTATGAAAAAATTATTGTACTATAAACTAATTTTTATAGTTTCATATACAGTATAATATTATTCAAAAATAGATTAGGCGTTGTTCACATATTACGTTCGCACTTGAGGGGAGGGGGGTCGGCCAAAGCGAACTTTTGCGAACGAGGGGGAGGGGGTAAAGTCTATAAGAACGTTCGCATTTAAATAATAAATGAATTTAAGGGATTAATTTTGAGTAAACTTAATCCTTTGATAAACGGTTTAATAACTAATTTTGAATAAATATATGACTTTTGAATAATATTAATTTATTTTATTATTTGATTATTTTAAAAGTGAAAATAATTTTATAAAATATTTATTTAAATGGTGGGGGGGTTAAGGACATGCGAACGTAATTTTTAAATATCATTACATGCGAACAATTGCGAACATAGGGGGGAGGGGGTCTAGATTTTTTAAAAACTGCGAACGTAGTATGTGAACAACGCCTTACCGGTTAATATTAATACAGTATTTATATTTCATCAATGGATCGATGGAATAGTATTAAAACAACATTAAACTCTACTACTGTTGTATTTACAATAAAAATTATTAATTTTTTATAACTTAAAAATTAAAAATTGTAATTAATATTTTGTGTAATAGACACAAGTTAGTTGAAATGCATTATTTGCTAAATATAATTAATTAAAGTTTTAATGTTTTGATTACTAAATAATATACATACTGTATAACATATTATTAAAAACTTATTTGCATTTAATTAGAGATGGGAAAGTTGAAAGTTTCTAGAAATTTAACTGTATTATTATAGTACTACGGGATCCCCATATCTATAGAAATTGTAATACTATATTAATGAGACATAATACTGTACATATATTATACTGTACTATATAGTACACAATTATTCAAAATGGGATACATAAATTATATATAAAATAATTATAATTATTTAATAATAATCAGTTTTGTAAAATTTTATTCATCATTCTAGTATACAGTATATATATATCATAGTGTAATATAATTAATTAAATAAATTTTTTAAAACAATGTAAAAGCAAGTTAACAAATATCGAGAAAACAAAATTAACATGGGGATCCCATAGATAGAAATTTTTTTAGAAACTAGAAATTTCCCTATTATTTTATAAATTTCTCTTTTTTTGCCAACACTAATTGTAATGGCTTTGAAATTAATAGTCATTCAATGAGTAATAGCAATAATTGTTTAAAAGGCTTTACAAAAACAAATAAACTTCTAAATAATACTATTTCTGATAAAAAATTAAATTATAATTAAATTTTGAAAAGAGCTAAAAATGGTGGGAATTATAAAATCTCATTACAATTATTCAACTGATGATCATTTTATTATAAAATAATAAAACGATTTTTATGGTAATTATATAATTTATAAATAATATGTTATAATTGTTAAATTTTAGATTATTGGGAATGTCATCAAATAATTCTTTTAAATGAGTAGTTAATACAGTTTTTCAATTAATAAATTGAATTTCTTATGTTTTAGCATAAAATAATTAGTTTAGACAATTTACATACATTTTTACGTTAATTAATGTTTACTGATCTACATTACAAAAATAAACACAATAGTTAATTAAAATTAGTGGGACACTTAAGAAACTGTTTAATCGTTTATTTCAATTATATTTATAATAAAAATATCCTTTAATATAATTAAAGTTCAAGCAACATTCCCAGGGAGGAAAGTTCCCTAATAAAATCCTTTCAATTTTCTAGTAAAATATATTATTTTCCCTCTTTTCATCGTTAGAAAGGAAATGTTATTGCAATAATAGTACCAAAACTAAAATTTCATTGAAATATTCAAAAAATCAATTTGAAATCAATAAATTTATTTATACTATTTAAGAATACCACTTAAAATACAGTTTAATATAACAATTATTTTGTAAACCTTATAATAAAATTTGTTGTTTAGGGTTCAATATGTGGTAGCAGAAGGAAATAGATTCTCTGAGAATTCCCAGAGAGGAGGGAAAATAAGATACTCATAAAACGGGGAATGAAATTTGCCCGAACCCTAAATATAATGTAATATTGTATTATGTCTTTGTTTACATTAAATAGAATATAAAAATAGAATATATATATAAAGTCTTTAATTTGTTATAAAAATATTGACACAAAACATAGAAAAATTTTTTATTAACATATTTTATTAAAAATTATAAAAATAATTAACAAAAAATTAATTTGTTAAAATTTTTAGGCAATATGAATGAATCGAAATTAAACAATAAAATAAATAATTTAAATAAATTTAATGATACAAAGAATGAGGAAAAAGAAGAATATGTGAGTAATTATATGACAACTCATCCAACATTTGCCAGAGAATGGCTTATGAAGAACTTAACTCAAGATATTGTAGAGGAATGGGTCTCAAGAGTTGATTCACATATAAGTGTTTCGTGCGATAAGAAATTATTAGAGAATTGTCAGAAAATAAGTACAAATACAATACAAACAACAAATGAAGAAGAATTGTTGACCGCATCCTATGCTGAGATGACCAGAGAAGGCAGGAATTCTGTTACTTCAGACCTCTTTCATCAAATTATTGATAACACTCCCAGAAAAAACAGATCTCTTATTAGCACAGGTTTGACAAATAAAATACAATTTTATTTCATTATTCAACTTATATTTTCATATAATTAATAGATACTAATATTACAAGAAATCAATTAGAAGACAAACTACAAGATATGGATGAAGTGGACTTATTTATGAAACTAATAAGTGATATAACAAATGAATTAGATATCAATACATTATGCCATAAAATATTAGTTAACGTTAGTATATTAACAAAGAGCGATAGAGGATCTCTATTTCTGGCCAAAGGTAGTCGTGATGTTCGCTATTTAGAGGCAAAACTATTTGATGTCACTCCCGATAGTCTACTTTGTGATGCCCTTAATGCTGCCCAACAACACACTAAAATTCATTTACCATTTGGTTTGTTTGAATTAATTAATTTTTAACATTAATTAATCTTATTTGTAATTAAAGGACAGGGAATCGCTGGACACGTTGCTCTCACTAAAGAAAATGTTAATATTATAGACGCTTATCAGGTAATTATTAGTTTTGATTTTTAAAATTTATTTATATATAGTATAATATACAGTAGTTTATAATACAAACAAATGTATGTTAATCTATGATGAAATATAATATAAAATTGTTTTTATTTAATAATATTTTATATAAAATAAAATGAATTAAAAGGACACTCGATTTAATAAAGAGATGGACTTTCGTACCGGTTATCATACAAAAGCTATCGTAAGTTTTCTTGTTATTTATGCTATTATTTAATTAATATATTTATTAAATTATTAAGTACTGTATTTTAATTATTAAAAATTGTTTTTTTTTGTTAATGAGGTAATATTATTTAAAATATTATTATTTTATTAATAGATGTGTCAGCCTATACTTAATTTTACCGGTGATGTGATAGGTGTGGCTCAATGTATCAATAAAACTAAAGATTGTTTACAACAATCATTTACCAAAAGAGATGAACAGGTAAAGTGATCTAATTTTTCAATTAAATCATAAATCATTGTTTACTGACAGTAAAGAGTATAAAATACCCAATTTATTTAATTATTACAATTTATTGATTTTATTTTTATTAAAGTATTACATATCATTTTTTATGTAATTAATTGTATGATAAAATATAATGAATATTGTAGAGAATTAAAAAAAAAACTATAATTTTATTTATTTATTTATTAATTAATTTTAAATTATTTATGATTCAAAAAACAACGTCAAAGAAATCTAGTTTTTCTATTTTTTACTAAAATATTAAATACAATCAATGATATAAACTATGTTTAATCATATATTTTGCAATTATTAAAAAAATATATTATAATCAGGGTTGCTAAAGGTTTTCGATTTCAGGGGGGGGGTATAGGGGGTGAACATTTTTTATAGCGTTTTTAAACGACAATTTTTGCCAATTTTGAGTAAATTCCCAATAAATTCCCAATAAATTCCCACTAAATTCCCACTAAATTCCCACTAAATTCCCACTAAATTCCCACTAAATTCCCAATAATTTCCCACTAAATACCCACTAAATTCCCACTAAATTCCCGCTAAATTCCAATTAAATTCTAACTAAATTCCCATTAAATTCCCACTAATTTCCCACTAAATTCCCACTAAATTCTCACTAATTCATTCTAAATTCCCACTAATTCCTTATAAATTCCCACTATATTCCCATTAATTCCTTATAAATTCTTAATAAATTTCCACTAAATTATCTATAAATTAACTAATAAAAATATTCCCAACTTAATTCTCAATAAAAATGTTATCTTAAATATTCATTTTTACAAAAATATGAAAAATAAAGAAATGCATAAATATATATAACTATAATTATGATAATTAATTAAAAATACAATTATTTAGTTTTAAAAAATAGATTTTAATTAAAAAATTAATGATATAGTACTGTATTTATTATAACGTCTTAATAATAATATTGTCAGAAATAATTATTAAATAACTAAATAATTAATTTAAGAATATTTTTTACATAGTATTTCATATTGAACCATAACTAACACATTTTAATATAAAGTTTAAAAATAATTTAATAATTTATGCTTTAATTAATAATTTTAAAATTTATGCTAAAAATTTTGGTTTTCGACTTTTAATAAAAAATAAAATATATATTATCTTTTATAAACAGCTAAAAAATAAAATAAAATATTATATTTTTGAAAATTGGTGGGAATTTATTTTTTAGCTCGTGGAGTGCCCCTACTAGTGTAAATAATGTTAAATTGATGTAATTAAGTATTTTTATCTATTTATTTTCTATACATTAATTTATTAATCGATTAATTTATATTAAAACTAATTTAATATTTATTTTTTTGTTTAATATAAAATTTTACATAGCCGAAAATTGGTAGGGGGCCCCCTAACTTTTTGGCTTCAGGCCAGGGGGGTAAAAGCCAAAATTTCTCGATCTCAGGGGGGTAAGACGTCTTACCCTACCCTACCCCCCCTTTAGCAACCCTGATTATAATATAATAAATAAATGTATATAATATAACTAACATAGCTTTTATATGAACACTTAAGTCTAAATCTAGTTCTATTGTATTTATATTTTATCATAAAAATAAATATAACAATACTTTAATTTACTGTAATTATTGAATAAATGTAGTGTTTTATGCTATTTATTGTTTTGTATTTGCATATTATCAAAAATATGTGATTTATTTTTACCCTATAAAACAATGGTATATAAAACCATTTAAAACTTATAGAAATAGTTTAAATTGAATTATAATACACTATTATATATTTTATAATCAATTAATTATATTCTAATAATAGTTATCATAAATTATATTCTATCGTATATTCTTTTTATAACTTTTACTGTATCTGATGTTAAAATATTTTTTATTAATTATTTATTATTATTTATAAATTATTATAAATTAATTATTTGACATAACGCTGTTTGTAACTATTTTTGCGATTTAAAAAAATTATTTTTGAATATTTATTTTCAAAACAGATTTTTAAAGAAATTCGTTTGCATAAAATATATTAAAAAATATTTAGCATATTATATCATAAAACAAACAAAATAATGGTTAATAATTAATTTAAAATATAATTTATTAATAGGTATTTAAAAAATATTTGACATTTTGTGGTATTGGTCTACAAAACGCACAGTTATTTGAGATGTCTGTCTCTGAATATAAAAGAAATCAAGTAATATAAGAATAAATTAAAAGATTATATTATTAATTAAAATGAATTATTTAGTTATTATTATCATTGGCCGGATCTATATTTGAAGAAACGTCATCATTAGATACATTGATTAATAAGATTATGTTGAAAGCACAGGGACTTCTCCAAAGTGATAAATGTCGGGTCTATTTGGTTGACATTGAAGGACAACAATTTCAGGTCATTTTTCTATTTTACACAAATATTAGTTTATACAGTATTTATATTGTTTTATATGAAAATTTGAAAAATACATACATTTTTTATAAAAATATTAATTATAATACTATACAATAAATATATGAACTATTGTTGATTATACTTGATTATCTTTGAACTTTAAAATGTAACAAAAATAAATAATTGAAAATAATTTAAAATGATAATTAGTGTCTTGATTTACAATTAAAAACTATTTTATCGGTTTAACTCTTATATCTGAGACTTAATATGTCGACCGAACTAACCAGTGGACGCTATTCCCGAAATTATATTCTAACAATTATATTAAACTGTAAAATATTGAACAAATCTATACTACTATATAATTTGGAAATGTTTGTTACATTTATGTCACGCAAACAATTACTTTTAATGTGTCGGCGATTATTAATAATTTTAATTTATTAAATAAAAAATTAATAAATAAAATATACTGTTTATAATAAACTGTAAGCGCGTAAGTATTGTTGCACGTGTTTTGAGCTAACTATTGATAGTATCAATAGTTAGCTCAAAACACGTGCAACAATACTTACGCGCTTACAGTTTATTATAAACAGTATATTTTATTTTATATAATTTCTGTAATATTTTGTATTTTTACTTATACTAGTTAGATCTCCACGTAATAAAATGTGTATCAATTTGATACACATTTTATTACGTGGAGATCTAACTAGTATAAGTAAAAATACAAAATATTACAGAAATTATATAAAACTGTAAAATGTTTTTAATTCCTCCAAAACCTGTCATAAATTTTTAATATTTTTTTGTAAAAACTAAACAAAATAGTATTAATTTGTTTTATAAAGAATCGTTATTATTTAAAGCAAAATAAAGATCTATATACTGTATATTAAATACATAAACAATTATAAATAATCCCAAAAAATTAAAATACATAATTTATTTCGAATTAATTATTAATTGTCTTCAAAATGCTATTATAATTTACTTTTATATTAGAATATATATAGAGTACAAAACTGTCGTACAATAGCTTCTACTGTACATTTATTTGATTAAAATTTATTTTTTAAAACATTAAATCAATCAATTTATTTAAACAATTAACTACAGTATGATTACAGGAGTGCTTTTCATATATATATATTTATATATATGACTGAATCATCAATAATTTAATAGTTATATTATTTATAAATATATTATAAGTATATCAATAAATATATTAGTTATTAATGTTATAATAATATAATATATTTAGTGTAAATTGATATATACCGGTATATATAAAACAAATTGTTATATTTTAAAATTTAGGAAGAGTATAGTGAAACAATTGGAATACATATAAATAAAATTGACCATGATCATCATTATAAACATTCACAATCTGAGGTTTGCATAATTTTATTATTATTATATTTTTCTGCTATTCATATAAATTATATTTAAATATTATCTATTAATTTAATTAAAATAATTTTTATTTAATTGATTTATATTTTAGGATATAATGTTTTCAACCATTTTTGAATTACAAATAAGAAATAATAAAATAATTAAGCTATCGTAAGAATATTTAAATATTTATTGATATTAATATTAAATTATATTATATGTATAATTTATTTTAGAGGAATAAATGATGTCAATTGTAAGATAGATGTCCAACACATACAATATGCTCTACAAGTAGCCGCTGGAGGAATAGTTTGTTATTTTTATCACTTGAATTGATATTTACATAATAGATATCCCATTAATTTAATATTTTATTAAAGGATTTTTCAATTTTTGATACAATTTAAGATTTATAATTTTATAGACTTACAAATGTAGCGAAAAATATGGTAAATTTATTAGTCACGATAATTCTGTAAGTTTTGATTAATTTATGTAATTATTGTTTAAAGTAATAATAATTTGTTTTTAAAGCAGAATATTGAAAAACCCGGAATGGTTTGCGATAACGATTGTGTGCTTTCGGTCCCAATATTTAATAACGACTCTAAAGTCATAGGCGTCGCACAGTTAGTCAAAATCAAAGGATACCAATTCAATGAAATGGATATTTCAACACTTGAGGTATCAATTAATTAACAAATTATTAATGTAATACAAAACAAAAGTTTATCATTCAATAAATTAATATTTAAAACGTCATTATTTATAGTAATATTATACTATTTATAAATCTTTTATTAGATTAATACTAAGTCGACTAATCTTTAAGATTTAAGAAATAATAAAAGTTAATAAATAATTTAATTTAATTAAGCTTAGGGGGTTGTTCACGTATTACGTTCGCACTTGAGGGGAGGGGGTTAGCCAAAGCGACTTTTGCGAACGAGGGGAGGGGTATTGACTTTAAGAACGTTCGCATTTAGATAATATCTTATTTCTTGTGGTGGTGGGGGGGGGGTAGCGGTTAGGGATAAGCGAACGTAATTTTTTAAATGACTACATGCAAACAATTGCGAACATAGGGAAGGGAGGTGGTCTAGATTTCTTAAAAAGTGCGAACGTAATATGTGAACCACGCCTTATTGATAAATATTATTAATATACTTATACTTATTTCAAAATATAAAAGTATTGACAAGTAATGTTCATTCTCATAATATTATACGTTATTGTCAATTATTATACATTACACAAAATTAATTATTAATATACTGTAGTTTATTAATTTATTGATTATGTTTATTACACTTAAAATTAGAGTAAGTTTTTGATTACTAAAAGCTTATTTAGAATTTTAAAAAATCCAAATAAAACCAGTTGAGAATGCTAGAAACCATTGCCAGATAAAAATTTAATGACATAAATAGGTTGATAGCCACTACTAATGCCCATTAGTTTGTATAGTAATAACTACTATACGGTAACTATTAAAAATTTGAAACCCAGTCAAAACATACATAATAATTATACAAATAGTATATTTTGAAATTTTTTATACTTCCCATTCAGTAAATTGTAATGTTTATCAGTATTTTAAAAATCAGTGGTTTTACAGCAATACCTAAAAATACATAACCAGATCAGTTCATTGATTCTGGACATGGGTTACCACATAAAATCAAATTTGCTATAATCCTCACAGTATAACCTGCACTCTACAGTATTTAACGGACATTAGACACATACAGACTCAAAAACACTCGTATAGATTTCAGAAAATAACTTTCAAATTAAAAAAAAATATTCACAATTAAACTATCGTTTATTTAGATTTGATAATTTAATATACTTTAAATGCCATTTATTAAACATTAGTTAATGAATAATATTACTAAATGTCACATTAAGAATAAATAAAATTATTGTTATATTTATAAAAAAAAGTAAATATATTGTATTTTGAAATTATAGGCCTTTTCAATATTTTGTGGTTTTGGTATTCATAATTCATGTCTTTATGAAAAAGCTCTTAAATTAACGGCTAAACAGAAAGTAGCGCTCGAAGTGCTGTCATATCACGCCTCGGCTTCAATTGAAGAAACAGATAAACTTATGGTATAATTTGAAAATAGTTATAGACTTTGATTTAATAGTATTTACTAAAAAATAGTATTATTTATGAAAATGAATACAGAATTTGATGATTCCTGACTGCGATACCTATCAGTTATATTCATTTGAATTCTCAGACTTCAGTCTCGATGAAAGAGACACCTGTTTGGCCACTCTTAGGATGTTTTTAGACTTACAACTTATTAATACATTTAAAATACCTTATCAGGTATGTCATCATTTTGTCATCATTTTGTCATCATTTTGTCATCATTTTGTCATTAATTTATCATTACTTTATCATTATTTCTATTTCAATTAACTATTGTATTTAAAAATTAAATACAATTAAATAATTTGAATATTTAGGTATTGTGTCGATGGATATTAAGTGTAAAAAAGAACTATAGACCGGTATAATAAACTTATTAAACATTTACGATAATTATGCAATAAAATGTTAAATAAAAACAAATATTTTATAATATTATAATATTAATATTATAATAATAGGTTATTTATCATAATTGGAGACATGCATTGAATGTAACCCAAACAATGTTTGCAATATTAAGGGTAATATAAATAGCTATTACAGTATAATGAAATAAAGTAACTTTTATTAATAAATATATAAACTGATAACAGACCGGAAATTTATATTACATAATGAATGACATCGAAAAATTAGGTCTTATAGTGGCATCACTTTGTCATGACTTAGATCATAGGGGAACAAACAACTCATACCATACTAAGTATAACATTATAACATTATCTATAAAATATATAATTATTTAATATTAACTTAAATTTATTGCAAAGAACTGGATCAGCTTTGGCAACACTATATGGCACCAGTATTATGGAGAACCATCACTTCAACCATTGTATTCTCATTCTTAATACTGAAGTATTATTATTTTCAATACTAATAAATATTTCTAATATAATACGAATAATCTAACAAATTTGTGTATTAATGTATTAATATAAAGTATATCTAATTTCTTAAATTGATTTAAATTCAGGGAAATAATATTTTTCAATCGCTTTCACCCGAAGAATACAGAGATGTGATTCATATAATAGAATCATGTATTTTGTCAACTGATTTGGACCAATATTTTCAGTAAGTATTATACAGTAAAATATATATATATATAGTGTATATATATTCATATATATATTTTTATAAATAATAAGAAAAAAAGATAAATTTGAAGAATTAGTTAAAAATGATGAAAAAGATTGGAGTAATGTTTATGTAAAAGAGATATTGAGGGGTATTTTGATGACAGCCTGTGATATAAGTGCAACATTCAAGCCGTGGGACATACAGAAAAAAGTGGCTGAATTGGTAGCTCATGAGTTCTTTGAACAAGGTGATCTTGAAAGACAACAACTCAATCAAATGCCTAGTGCTATGATGGACAGGGAGAAAAAACATGAATTGCCAATCATGTAAACATATGTTTATAATTATTTTTTATTTTTTAAAATAGCATTTTTTGAATTTGTTAAATGTAGGCAGGTCGCTTTTATTGAGCTTATATGCCTTCCCCTTTATAAGGTAATCCATCACTTGATAAACTTGCAAATTATTATATTGTATAAAAAATTATATATAAATATTTTATTTTTCTATTTATACCATAGAATCTGTCTGAATGTTGGCCATCACTGAGTATACTATATGAGGGATGTCTTAATAATAGAGATAACTGGAAACAATTTTCTCAAATAAATACATTAACAGTAAGTTTTAATACATTATTTTATAATTTAACTTATAGTTCAGATAATCTTATATATTATATTAATAATTTTTAATACTTAATTTTGATTTTCAGTGTTGCGATAAACAGTGATTATTTCACATTCAACCAATTATAATTTATATTATATTGGTCAATATAATAGATCAATCTTGTTATTATTATTATCAAATATCTAATATAGTATAGAAAATATCTGTTAATTTAATTTTTTTATTGTATTTAAGTTAATATGTTAAAATACTATTTGTAAATATTTATTTAAACAATATTCATACTAATATATTAAATATAATGTTACTGTACAAATATCTATTATGTTTTAAATGTTTATAACTTATAAATTATAATTATTGGTCAAAATTTTACTAAAAGTAATTTAATCAAAATAACAATATAAAATACTTAAAATACAATACTAAAAAATAAGTTATTCATTTTGATTATATAAATGTATATTTATATTTATTTATATTATATTTTATACTATATTGTAATTTAGACATTCATACAAAGCTCATTCACTCGCATACTGTTATTCATTTACACACTTACCTACTCACCCACTCCCTCCCTCCCACACTCCCCAAAATGATTTGTCGGAAATTATACTAATATTGAATATAAATTTCTATATATTGAAGGATATAATTACAAATTGTTACTCAAAATGACTAATTAGGAATTACGATAAAATACTTCAGTGAATAATAACTTTTGTATTAATAATTTTTTCAGAAATTTATTATAAAATGTTTTAATATTTATGTAATACAGTATTTTCATAATATTGCATTTTGTTGTGATTTCATTAATTCTAATCTAATTTATTTTTAAATAATTAAATACTTTTAAATATGTAACAAAAATAAATGAAAATAGTACTATACAATCAATAATTAACATCAATAACAATTTAAGGATAATAAATACATTATATAAATTTATAAGTTATATGAATTATATTATCATATATATTAAAAAGTTTAAATTTTTATAAAATAATTTTGAAAATCTATTAATTGAATCTATTATTTAAATTTGAATATTTTTTCAATTTAAATTTATTTAACAATTAATTATGTTGTGATATAATCAGTGATTATGATTATACTGTCAATAGTAATCTGAATATTAACCGACTAAACAATATACCCGTAAGCTTTTAATTGTAAATAAATAATTACTATTACGAATAGTTTTTGAAATTTCAGTAAATTATTTTTTGGTTAATTTACTTTTTGAAAAGTTTTGTCAAATATTGAATTCTATTTATTGTTAAATCTTATATTAATTTAAGACAAATGCAATTGTTATATTGTTGACTCATTTATTATAATTATATTTTTGTAATTTTGCAAATAATATATTAAAATTAAAAAAATAAAATACATTTATAATTTAAAAATACATAGATTATATTTATTGACAACTCTGACCATAACCTCCTCCTCCAGGAGTTTCTAAATGAAAGAGATCGCCGGCATTGACCTCAACTGATGTTTTAGACCCGAGACTTATAGTACGTCCACTTTTACTGATTTTAAGCAAATTTTTACCTCTTTTTCCTGGATTTCCTCCTAATATAAAATAATTAATTTTAAAGGTTTAATATTGAAGTAAATTATTGTAGAAATAATATAACAAACCATTCATTCCAAAGGGAGAAAACACACGTCTCTCAGTCAATACCGACAGAATTAGTTGTTTGCGAAATAAAAGTTGTCGAATAACTCCATTTCCTCCATTAAATCTACCGGTTCCTCCAGAACCTCGATTAATAGTAAACGATTGAACAATAATTGGATACCTTTTCTCAATTATTTCAATATCTGTAATCCTAGTATTAGTCATATGTGTGTGAATAGTAGTGCCGTGAGATATGGCAGTTGCACCGGAACCGCCCGCAACTGTTTCATAATAACCAATACTATAATAATAAATCATTAATAATATAATATATAACAATTTTATAATTTATATTCAGTTAATAAATAAATAAATAAATAAATTATAATTAACTAACTTTTCGTCACCAAATGTAATGTTATTCATAGTGCCCTGAGATGCGGCACAAACACCAAATGCTTTAAGAATTACATCAGTTATTCTTTGAGATGTTTCAACATTTCCTAAAATATAAATAAGTTTTAGTCAATAAAAATGACAACAATTGTTCCCAACCGCCAACAACTGCTGCATCTTCTGCTGGCGAAAGAATACAATTGTCTGGTATTATCACTTGTATTGGTGACAGACATCCTTGATTTAAAGGCATATCGTGTCCAACCAAACAACGCAAACAATATATAACGGCTGAAAGTACTACAGCTTTTGGTGCATTACAATTGCCATACACTTCTTCATCAGTTCCAGTAAAGTCAAAGACTGCATCACCTGTTGTCTCATTGATTTCAATTTTTAACTCAATTTTAGAGCCAAAATCCATATAATCGGTTGCAAATAATTTATTTGTTTTTAATGTTTCCACTGTTTGTTTAAGCATTTGTCGAACCGATAAATCGGCGTTACTTTGAATGTAACGCATATAAGCTTGAATTACATCCAAACCATAAAAGTCTATTAATTCAGTTACAAGACTTATTCCCTTTTGGTTGGCGGCTACCTGTGCTCTTAAATCACTTAAATTATTACTTAAATTTCTTGTTCCACTACAACCCTTATACTTTGATGGAGACATCAATATATCAGTGATACCTTTCTCTTGAAAAACACCATCTTTTACTAATTTAAATGATATTATTGCTGCCCCCTCTTCATATATACTTGTAGAGTGAGGTGGCATTGAACCTAAAAATATTATTTTAATAATAATGTCAAATAATTTACATTAAATTATATACAGTTATACCTGGAGTAAGTCCTCCAATATCTGCGTGATGACCGCGATTGGCCACAAAAAATATTGGCTTTTTATCATTTGAATAAAACACTGGAGTTATAACTGTTAAATCAGGTAAATGACTGCCTATTAAATATAAACAAATATTATAAATTGTATAATATTAAAATAACTTTTGTATAATTTTAACAAATTATTAGTTTTTATTAAATTTATTAGTACCTCCTGCTAGAGGATGGTTGGTTAGTATGACATCTCCTGAATGCAAATCATCTTTTAAATGTTTTAATTGAAATTCAACGGCTTTACCCATAGACCCCAAATGAACGGGTATATGGGGGGCATTACTAACTAATCCTCCATTAGGGCCAAACAGAGCACAAGAAAAATCAAGTCTTTCCTTAATATTGGTTGAGATTGAAGTCCTTTGTAAGACTCGACCCATTTGTTCAGCAATACTCATAAAACGATGAGAAAATATTGACAATTGTATCGGATCTAAGTTTGTACCCAAAAATGTTTGTTTCAGTCGTTTCACTTCTATAAGTATATTTCCTTTTTGAGTTATGTCAGCCCTACAGTTGGGTTCAATTAAAACAGTAAAATTTGTATCAATTATAATTGCCGGGCCATCTATTTGATGTCCATATTTAAGATCATTCATTAAATAAATAGGTGTTTTTAAATGTCCCAAATATTCAAAATAACAATTAGTTTCGTCAATCAATTGAGGCATAGAATTGGATTTTTCAGATGACTTTTGAGAAAATTTCAATTCATTATAGGAACCAATACCTCTTACTCTTATATCATCGACAAGAATATTACGATTAGATAAAGTAAAACCAAATTCTCGTTTATATAATGTTAGAAATGAGTTCTTAAAATTATCTTCAGAACAGAATTGGGAACTGTCTTTAGTCAGACCATCTGTTTGAGTCATTACAGGAAAATCTGTTTTTTCATATCTCATGTTTAAATAGATCTCAACCTTAATGTCTTCATCTTTAAAATCTTGTAATTTTAGTTCTTTATTACATTTATTAATCATATTAATAATTCGTTTATCCATTTCATCAAAATATTTGATATTATATTCAAATGAAGTCGGAATGGTTTCTTCGTGAACCACATCAGCCAATGCCATACCAAATGCAGATAAAATACCGGAATATTTATGAATAAATACTTTAGACATTCCTAGAGAACGGGCTATTGCACAGGCATGTTGTCCTCCTAATATAGATATATCATACAGTATATAATATATACGTTACATATAATCAATTATATATACTATTATTTTCATTATTAGGTGCTAATTATGATAATTATATGAATGTATTAAATACCTGCACCACCAAAACAAGCGAGTATATGGTTAGCTGTATCGTAACCTTTGCCCTGAGTTATAGCACGAATTGGTCTACACATGGATTCATTGGCTACTTTAACAAAACCTATGGCTACTTCTTCAACAGTTAAAAGTTTTTTCTCATAAGATTCTGATTTTTCCAAGAATTCATTAATATTATCCGTTAATTTAATAAAAGCATTGTTTGTCTCCTTTATATCTAAAGGTTGATCTTTTTGAGGACCAAATATTTTAGGAAAATATTTTGGTATAATACGACCCAAACATAGATTTGCATCGGTAACTGTAAGAGACCCATTATTTCGATAACAAGTTGGACCTATTAAATAATATATATTATAACTAAATATTCATAAATTTAAACTTTTTATAATATTACCAGGATATGCACCGGCACTCTCAGGACCCACAACAAAAAGTCCATCCTTTAATTATTTTGTAATACAATAAATTAAATTATTTAATCTACATACACACACACACAAAACGAGAGAGAGAGAGAGAGAGAGAGAGAGAGAGAGAGAGAGATAGAGAGAAAGAGAGAGAAAATGATTTAATCCTATCAATTGTGTATCAATTTACTAAATTATTGTCTAAAATTGATATGAAATTAACATTTACTCAGATCACTCCTATTCATCATAAATTCACGACAATTTAAATATAAAATAAAATAATAATTACCCGAAAATACAGTTTAGACCCACCACCAGCTGCAACAGTTTGAATATCTTTTAAAATAAAATTAATCATTAAATTAAGTATAGAATATTTATATATAACTTATAAATTATTTATTATCTTATTACTTTAATTAACAAATATTATAAGTAATGCATATTTAAATTGGCGGTAATGTATTATAAATTTTTACATAAATTAATACCTAATTGTGGAGTTTGTATTGTAATTCCAGCTGTTTTTGTTTCAAATGTATGTTCAAATGCATTGCTATATCTGCTGACATCAGTAGAAGTGCCTCCCATATCAAACCCAATTATAGGTAAGTCATTACCTAAATCATCATAAGTTGTGTGAGCAAATCCAACCACACCTCCTGCCGGACCACTCAATATAGACCGACAGCCACTAAATTTATTAACTGAAGCTAACCCTCCATCCGATTGCATAAACAAAACATTCAAATCTTGTAACCCATTTCGAAAACCTGAAGAAAAACCTTTTATATAATCCTTAATATGAGGTGTCAGATATGCATCGGCACATGCGGTCAGTCCTATAATAGTTTACATGAGATAACAATTTATCAGTTGTTATGATATATGTTTATACTATACCTTATTTAAACATTTTCTAAATTACAGTATTGTTTATCAATTTAAAAAGTTATAATATTTAAGTAATTCAATTATAATCTTTAATAAGTATAGTTATGATAGTAATAATTGATAACTTGTTATACCTCGGGGTACAACTTTAACCATAGGTATGACATGTGATGACAAAGTAATTTGCGTAAAACCAATATCTTTAGCAACTTTTTCAACCAATTCTTCATGTTTTGGAAATGTATACGAATGGAGAAGAACTACAGCTAAACTTTTGATGCCTTTGGCAAACACTTTCTCAAGATTTTGTCTTAAAACTTGTAAATTAATTGGTTTCCAGATTTCAAGATAATCACCGGTATTACCGACAACTACTTCACAAGTTTTGTTGTTAATTTGACAGACATCTTGTTTGATAACAACTCGTTCATCGACTTCAATCACTTCTTCATATAAAAGTTGTGGTCTTTTAATATTTAATTCAAAGATATCATCTCTGGACTGATTTCCTATCTCTAAGATGTCTTTAAAACCTTTTGTTACAACTAAGGCAATTGGTTCTCCTTTACGCTCAAGAAGAGCATTGGTGGCCACCTGTTATAAGATTTGATAAAACGATTGATTAAATATATTTAATATTAATTAATAAAAATTAATAAATAAATTTAATTACAGTGGTTCCCATACGAATCCATTCAATATGTTTGGTATCAATATTACATCTTTTAGTATATTTGTCCGGTAATTGTGATGAAAGTATTTTATAAATTGCCTCAAGAGGTGCGTCCTTATAGTGATCGGGATCTTCACTAAGAAGTTTCATCACTTGGATTTGACCGGTTGGACAAATGGCAAACACTAGTATTGATATCTCATTACTTATTTGATTCAATCAATATATAATAACTTAATATCATATAAATTATATGATATATGCTTACCATCAGTGAAAGTGCCGCCTCTGTCTATCGCAAACTTATACATGTCTTCACTAATTTTATTCAGTTATTCAAAATCACCTCAACTTTACTTAACTTAAAAGTATTCATAACTAATAAATTTAATGTAAAAAATCAAATATTTATACAATATTTCAGATTAAAAGATTAAAAAAAATATTTTAAGATAACTATAACTTGTAAACAAGTAAATTATCAATATTTAAAAATATGTAACAAATGTAACAGTTTTATAAATAATATTCTAAGTAACAAATGTAGATAATTAAATTGAAAATATTGTAGTCAAAATAATTAAATATATTTTTTAATTATCAATAAAAATATAAATTTATAAAAAGATTTAATATAATGCAACTGTACTGTTAAATAAGTTCATTTACAGTAAATACAGTACAATACTGTATATATAAAATATACGTAAAATATACATTTTATTTAGATTAAACATAATTACATTATAAACTATACTATATATACTAAACTATACTACAGTGTACAGTACTACAGTATAGCGTATGTATTGTATTATTATTATAGCATTTATTTCACATATAAACGATTGATTGAAAACTAATAATTATTGCAAAAGTTTTAGTCACATAAACACATATAACAATATATTTTGAAAGGTAGTCACATATTATCAAATATTAGCACAAAATTTTAATATAATGTAAAATAATAGTTGAATTACATTTTTCTTATGTATTTTTGTATGTATTATTTGTTCAATTTTTAAAAAATAATATTTTATATGAATGCAACATAATTTGTTAATTTTTGTAGACAAATAACATAATATTTATGATATATTTTCTACTATTTTCTAGTGTTTACTAAAAAGACGTTAATTTTAATTTATACCAACATTTTAAATTAAATAATTATAATTTATGTGTTTTTTAAGTATAAATAAGAAAAAATGTAAAATATTGTTTTATCGTTAATTGTAACACAAAATTAATTAATTGATTTTAAATATAATCACATATTTAGACTTCAAAGCAAATATTATGACATATTTTTCATGTTTTTAAGCAAATATTTCGTTAAATAAAACCCGAATTTTAGTCACATTATCTAAAGTTACAAATTATTACATACTATACACAGCACAGTATACTATGGGTATAATGAAACAAATAAATTGTGTGATAACTTAATGTAATATTGTAACCCTTGTTGTACTATAAAATGTAGTGTTTATTATGATTTAATAACATTTATTAATTTTTTACTACAATATATATTTTTAATCTTAATTATATAAAAATTAATTTAATATGAATGTATAAATTGTATTATTATTATGACATAAAGTATTAATATTAATATTACTTAACTGAATAACAATGTGTAGCTTTGGCTGTGATTTACAAGTTGTGATGTCTTTTAAAATAACTATTATATTATATAGTAGAGCATCCAAACAAAGTTATTTAACTTTTTTTTACCGATATCGGAGAATGAGCTCATATTTTTTATATGAGTATATAATATAAAAATAATCATTTATACAAAATTTTAGTTCACATATAAATAACTTTTTAAGTCGTAATTAACATTTACCTAACTTTTTCGTAACTTTTGACAAAAATCACCCAATTTCACACTATTTAAATTATAAAAATATAAAATATATTCCTGAAATTTTATATTCTATTTGTTAAAAATAAAGATATATCAATAACAAAATAATGTCATCACATAGTAGTGATTCAAAAAATATTTAACATTTAGTCATTTATTTAATAAATAGTTTTTTCAAAATTTTTAATACCAAGGGCAGTTTAAAAAACATTAATTTTTAACGAAATCAAATAATATTTAAATAAATATTTAATCAAAATAATAGATTATAAATTATACTTTTTGTTTAAAATTTTTTAGTAAGAAAAATTACTTGAAAATAAATAACGAATGTTTGCTTATTTTTATTAACTTTTATAGTGACAAACTTTTTTAACACCTTTATATGGACAGCTTAGTAATTAGAGTTCAAATAAATAAGCAAAATATAAAAACAAAATATTGGTTGTTTTTATAATATACAGTATTTTTAACAATTTTGATAATATATTATAGTAAAATTATTTTATTTAATTTATATTTAATTATTTCTAATAATTTTTAAAAACATCTAAAAATTTTTAATAATATTTATAAAAAAACTACATTATATCTCTTGGTAGTAAACTTAACCTTAGCCAAATAAATTATATTAATATATTTAACTATATTTTTATGACTTAATGATTTATATAGCAACTATCTTTTAATTCTCTACTAATTATTTACAGTAAACTCACAATACTGTACAGTATTTTCATTGTATGACAGTGTGTGTGAACCTTATATTATAAAAATTTATTTAAAAAATATAATATATAACTAAATATCAAATGAATAATCAAATATTTATTATTATATATGATATTAATTGATAATTACTGTATTAAATATATATTATTTTATTAAATAATATAAATAACAAAACAATGACTATTAATACAAGTATTGTATGATTTGATGCAATGATATGTTTATTAGATTACCTTTGAATTCAATCGTTAAAACACTTCATAGCTATAGTGATATCGCTTTGAAATTAACTTATAATTCATTAAACAATAAGTAAGTACTGTATTAATACATGTATTAATTATTATTAATTATTATTAATTATTATTAATTAATATCAATTAATATCAATTAATATCAATTAATTGATTTGTATGTTGAAAGTCGTCGTTATATTAAAAGTATGGCTGCAATGAAAGCACGTGATGTGAACAATGATTTGATGAAAGAGTCAATCGATGACTTAATCAAATCAGTTGAAGACAAACGACAATATAAGGCACTTATCCTAAACAATGGTCTTAAAGTACTCCTAATAAGCGATGTCGAGACCGACAAATCTGCCGCTGCTCTCGATGTCAACATTGGATCAATGAGTGATCCTCGAGAAGTGCAAGGGTTGGCCCACTTCTTGGAACACATGCTTTTCATGGGCACTGAAAAGTATCCTCAAGAGAATGACTACCAGAAGTTTATTTCCCGAAATGGTGGTCACACTAATGCCTATACGAGTGGATGTCATACCAACTTTCACTTTGATGTGTCGCCCAATTCATTGAATGGTGCTCTCGACAGGTCTTATTTTGATTATCATAATTCAGTGTTTTCTTAGTTAATATCTAACAATGTCTTAATGATTGAAATATCAGATTCGCCCAATTCTTCGTGTGTCCGCTCTTTACTGACAGCGCAACCGATCGTGAGATGAATGCCGTCAACTCAGAGCACGAGCGCAACATTGATGATGACGTCTGGAGACTATCACAACTGGAAAAGAGTTTGTCTCATCCCGACCACGACTTCAACAAATTCGGAACAGGTTTTCATTGCACACAACTCAGGCTTTTGATTAATTTAATTCAATATTTTAGGAAATCTCGAGACATTGAAAGACAGTCCTATTTCTAAAGGCATTAATGTTAGACAAGAATTGTTTTCGTTTCATAAACAATGGTATTCAGCAAATATCATGTCTTTAGTGGTTTTGGGCAAAGGTTTGCATTAGATTTTTAATTAATTTTTTATAATCATTGGTTTATTTTTAATTATAGAAACAATTGAAGAATTACAAGAATTGGTTGTTCCTCTTTTTTCTTTGATTACGAATAACAATGTATTAGTTCCGCACTGGGATTCTCATCCCTTTTCTAATGAATATTTGAAGAAACAATGTTTCGTTGTTCCGATTTGTGATACAAGAAGTCTTAGCATTACATTTCCCATTCCGGATCTGATTCCACATTACAAGTAATAATATTTATAATTATACAATAGTATCGGTAAATGTTTTTACAGTATTTAGTAAAAGATTGTTTCATTTTAACAAACAAATGTCTTCAACAACAATATAATATTCATTTACCGGTAATTTTGAATTTAAACAAAATTTTGCGATAATCTGATTAACATTTGATTTACCCGTAATTCAAAATTATCTATACATTAGTTTCTGTCTGTTTATAGGAGATATAAATTATATAATATAGACAATTGAGAACAATTGATAAAATAGTTAAAATGGTTTTTTCGTATTAGAAAATCAAATTTAATATTAATTTTTATTATTCTATCAAATTATTAAAAATTCAAACTACAATTATTATTAGCTTAATTATCAGTCTATTACTTACACTAATATATAAGAGTATTCAATAATAAAGACGGTTTTAAAGACACCAAAAATAAAATTTAAATCCTTAAAGAATATTATGAAAATTATAGATTTATAGCAAATTTTATTATTTTCTTGCACTAGAAAACTGACAAAATTATAATTGTTAGGACGTAATTAAAAAATAATTAAAAATATCTAAATCGATTCAAAAGCAAAAAATCTAAAATAAAGACTTAAAATAAAAATTTAAAATAATTGACAAAATATGTTACAGAAATTCAAAAAAAAGTTTAATTCTAAAATTTGTTTAAAATATTGTAGTTTTCAGATAAATAATTTTAGCACAATTTCTTAATACAAAAATGAAGTTTTATTGAAATTATATAATACCTAATCTAACTATTGAAAGACAAACCGCGGGTCGTGCGGAATATTGGCCACAAATTATTATAATAATAAGTTTTAAATATTTCTCATTATAATTGTATAATTAATTATTAGTTTGTATTACTAGTTTTCAGCACTATTTTTATAGTTTACTTTTTGTATTAGTATTATAGTTATTTCTCAACTATTAATTGAATTTAAAGTTTAGTTTTAAGTTCAAAACCTGAATATTATTCTAGATTTGTATCCGGGTCTCAGGTTTTGAACAGTAGTGTCGTTTTGTAAGCCGACTAAAACAGTCGCATAGTTATATGGTTGGTTAGCCGTAAATATATGCCGTGTTTTACACGTGTTGGCTATAATGGCCCGTTGGCCTAATTATTAATATAATTAATACCGTATATATATCTACTATTAATTTTAATGTATATGTAAATAGTTTAAGTTAATAAACACATTAAAACCTATTGTTCGTGTGTATCATATGTGGCCACCAATTGCTGGGCAATTGGTTGAGTCTAACTATCTGTTGTCCGGGACATCACCTACAA
Source organism: Oppia nitens (assembly GCF_028296485.1). NCBI lineage: Eukaryota > Metazoa > Arthropoda > Arachnida > Sarcoptiformes > Oppiidae > Oppia > Oppia nitens. The sequence goes on from NW_026533197.1 coordinate 1,692,457, forward strand.
AGATAGGTGTGTGCAATCGTAGGACTCGCACCGCTTGCTAGTGACACCATCGAGATATCCCCCCTGTAAGGCCTGATTGCGGTTTTCCTCCACAAACCGGCAGTAAGTGTGGATAAGGGCTCCGCGTAAGGCCGAAGTTCCGCAGCGACCCGAATCCCGTCTTACATCTTTGGTGGAGGTGCGGGGTAACAATCTGAATATATAGCACCGGATGGTTAGGACGAGAGCACAATTGATAGCACAACATAAAGGATTAGTAGACGAGGCTTTTGAATCAAGTCTCGAGGATAACGACAACTCATCGGAAATGGCACAGGAAATAGGCCGTCTTAATGATCTAATCGAAGATCTAACTAAAAGGTTGTCCGAAATGGAGGACAAATATCGGCTCGCATTGGACGAGTTGGATCAAATGAAGAAAGACAAGGAGAAGGATGATGACGATACCCTATCCCATGTCAGCTCACAAGGAGCAGATCCAGCTCTGATTGAGATATTAAAGGAATTAAAGGCGAGATCCGATCCGAAGACAAAAGCGCCGAAGTATCCGGAAATGCCAGTCTTCGATGGAGAGTATGCGTCAGCACATGATTGGCTGGACAACTATGAGTTGTTAGCGGAAGGTCGTGGATGGACTAAAGTGGATAAGTTTAAATACCTACCGAATTGTATGAAAGACTCGGGAATGGATTTTTATCGCACAGTCGTATTGGCGGATCCATTGCTTAAAACTTGGGAGTTGTTTGAATATAATTTCCGGAAACATTATATGTTGGGACCGGGAGGAGTTGGCGACTTCACTCGACTCATGGGAGCCGAGCGGAAGAGCGGTGAAACGCCGATAGCGTTCGCCGTAAGAGTCCAAAGATTAGCCACGGGTCTGAATCTACCGGACGAGGCACTGATTAAAACCATTAAAAAAGGTTTGAAAAGTGCACAGATCGCCACTCAATTGGATGGATTCACAACCATGGATCAAGTAAAGCATAAACTCATGGCAAGAGAGGAAACGGCAGATTTATACCAATCAGCCGAAAGACGAACCGCCGCCACATCCGCTAGAAAGCCAGAAATCAAGGACGCAAAGACTATTAAGTCTACAACGGAGCGGAAAGACTACAAGTGCTTCAATTGTGGTAAACCGGGTCACTTCTCACGAGATTGTCGTCTACCCAAACGTAATGGGAGAGACAGCGGACCGAAGAAGTTCGACAAAAGATATCCTAAGAAGGAGAGCCCGAAGAAACCAAAGAACACTAGAGATCGAAAACAACCGCAGCATCTGAGAGATAAATCAGATGTTGAGGAGAGCGACGATGAAGTTGAGGTAAAGACTAGTCGTCACAACAGAAATACGAAACTCAAGACAATTGATGTCAATTGGGAAAACAGAGCGGATCTATCGAAAAGGATAATGTTTTCATCTAAGAAAAATGTGGATCTATTGAAAGGACTCGACTTATCTGATGTACCGATTGTTACGATAGTGATCAACGGTGTGCCCTCGAAAGCATTGCTGGACACAGGCGGGTGTATCACTAAAGTTCACTCGGATTTTGCCGGTTATTTGGGATTAGAATTATATGAGTGGAAACGTAAACCATTAGAAGGCGCAGATGGACAACCCATCACACCAGACGGAGTAGCCAAAGTACGGATCGCCTTTTCAGGTCGATCGCTAGAAATGGTTGTCGCGGTGGCTGAAAATGGTTACCCACCGATCATATTGGGAGACGACTTCATCAAATCGATGGGGATCGCGATAATTGCCGGCTTAAGGATAATTGATTTCCAGGAGAATGTTTGTTCGGAACAATACATTCGTGAAAACTCGGGAAATATTAACAATCCGTACCAATACGTGAAAGCAAACAAAGAAGAGGTACGAATGTTAGCGAAAGTCAGGTCAAATGAAGTCAAATGTTGGCCGTTTTGTAAGTCAGCGAAGTCATGGACTCCAGTTGATGGTCAACTCAATAGAGATCCGTTAGGTCCGTATTATGAGTCATTATTATTCGCCGAACGAAAAGTCAAATCCGGGAAAATGATGACAATTGGAAAGTCTGGCCATAGAGTTGCCAAACTAACAGTACCGAACGTGTCGGGACACGCATATACAACCCGAACGCAATGGTTAGAGGCGAGATCGGAAACAACAGTCCAGTGTAAAATAGTATCCCTTGAAAAGGACTACTGTTTGGTAGAAACCAACAGTAAAGTCAGTAAACAAGGACTGGATGTTGGACTGGGAATACTGAAACCAAAGTCGGCAAAGTGTCGACTAATTGTTATTAATGCTTCGGAAGACCGGGTGAAGTTAGTGGACAACACGCCAGTGGCCGTAATTAAACCGGTTAACCAAGATTCCCAGATTATAAAGTGGACACCACACCTCAAGACCAGTCGGGAAAAGAAGACAACGGCAACTCAAGTACTCCAATCTATGACAGGAGAGGAACGAGTTGAGTTTGTAAAAAGCTTCGATATCGGAGATCAGTTAACAGATAAACAAAGGTCAGTGTTAGAGGATCTATTGTGCACCTATAGAGACAGGTTCGCCACTGGATCAGATGAAATAGGCCGTTTTACAACATTAGAGTACCGAGTTGGCGTCGGGGACGCAAAACCGGTAATACAGCAACCGTACCATACATCGGACACCGAGAAGGTGATCTCAAAGATGTTGGACGAACCTTTGAAATGGGGGATCATAAGTCCCAGTAACCCGGCCTGGAGTTCACCGATAGAATTGGTGGACAATAAAGATAAATCGATACGACTTTGTGTTAACTATAACGACGAGACGGGAGTTAGGAACGACTCTCAGGTCAGTGACACAGATATTGCCATCAAATCTGGAAATACTATTTCAGATGTTGAGAACAATATTGAGAATACAGACACAGATAGTGTTGACACTATACCTGTGTTGAGACGGAGTCGGAGGGGGCGAAAACCACCACAACGTCTCACATACCAATAAAGACATTGAGGGAGCACTGGTAGCTGTGTGGCCGACCTAACAGTGCTGTGGTATTAATTACCAATAAAATAAATCAATCGCTAGGCCCTAGTAAGACATAACACCACTAAATATACATATATATTGAGTGTTATGTGGAGTTTTTAAGTGCAGTTAAGGCACGAAAAACACATTAAAAGTTTTGAAGTTTTTGAATATCATATTACATGTGTTCAAAACAGTGAGAAATTTTTGGTCAAATTATCTATTATTTAACTATTTTGAGTTTTTTTTTGATTTTTTGAGTGAAATTATTATATGATATATGAAAAAAATTTCGTTTTCATTTGTCATTTAATATAAAATTATAAATTTTTGAATATTTATAAAAAGCTGAAGACTTTACATGAAAATGAGAAATATATTATATTTTGTATATTTGGTGTTAAAAAGTGAAATATATTATATTAATAATATGCTAATAATAAAAAGTGAATCCCAGTTGTTATGGGTAGCATACCATGAGCTCAGGGAGCTCCTGGAAGTGTTGGGTAGTTATCACAAGTGGGCCTCTTTGGGGATCAAAGTATTAGTTAATATTACAAGAACCACAGACAATACATTTTGGGTATTGCAATGGATTAAAGAGGTTAAACAATTAGTTTTATTAAACGAAATACCCGAACCGGTTCTGGGAACCGCTTTCATCGCACATATACAACAACGACACGTCCGGGACGATGTCGATGATGTCGATGACAACACGTGGTTATTGGCGTATAGTTATGTCTTAACCAACTGTAATATTGTTTAACATAATATTACAAAGCGGGTTAGGGTTGGACATTATAGTAAGCTCCGGGAGTTTTAGTCCAACTCTCTAGTAAATAGCAAAAAAAGTTTGTAAAACTTTTTGTATATAAACTGTAAACTAATTGTCAGATTATTTTTGTGTCAATTGTGAGTCAACTATCAAACAGTGAACAACAACACCAACATTGCAGACAACAGCTGAAGACTTTTCAATGGCATTTTCAAAGAAGATCAATAATATTGAGTCTGAAATGAATGCCATAACTATGAAGATGGCCTCGTGGACAATGGATGTATCGGCGAATCGATTTTTATCGGCCGAATACAAGACGGCAAAAACAGACACCGAAAGGGCGGCCGTAATAGCCATTCAGGGAATGGATCCACGAAACCGAACTCTCACCTGTCAGGAAATGTTCAAAGAATTAAATGGTCGACCAGTTGGTCGGATCATAGTGTCACCACGGGAGATGTGTGACTGTATTCTGAAAGACCCGAACCCCGGAGAGTTGGCCACCTTTGAGGATAACCCATTGACTATGTATGCAAAATACCGTATTTTGTTGGATAACTTCGAAGCTCGAAAAAAGAGTTAGTCTACTGGTATCGGAGATACCAAAGTTTGGACGACTTCTTGGCCTCGAAACTGTCACTATTTATGACAGAAATGAAGAGATACGGCACTGCTTGGAACAGTCTAATGGCAATCCGAATCAAAGGATGGCTTGAAAAGTCACTTCAAGATCGGGCCGAAATAGAGGCCGAACTATTGGAAACGGTTGGGAACCGTGTGGCCACACTTCAAGGCAAAGTAGGAGACATAGAGTCCTTAGTCCGACAGAACCGAGTCTTGAAGATGAAGAACAATCGTTTGGAGAAACGTCTAATCAATGGCAATGATGACGTCAAACGATGGGCAATAGACTACCGCAGACGTCAAGGCCGACGTCATTTAATGACCAAACTAAGAGTCGAAGAGTCACAATCGACTAATAGCGGGATAATCCCGAAGATGGCTAACGACGACATCCATAGCAGAGTCGATTGGATAGCACTTCGAGAGACAGAATCCGAACCAGAGAGTAGTGATGACGACGACATCGTAATACTGGACATCGATGACGGGGACGTCATTCGCAGTGGTGAGGAATGAAAGACAAACCGCGGGTCGTGCGGAATATTGGCCACAAATTATTATAATAATAAGTTTTAAATATTTCTCATTATAATTGTATAATTAATTATTAGTTTGTATTACTAGTTTTCAGCACTATTTTTATAGTTTACTTTTTGTATTAGTATTATAGTTATTTCTCAACTATTAATTGAATTTAAAGTTTAGTTTTAAGTTCAAAACCTGAATATTATTCTAGATTTGTATCCGGGTCTCAGGTTTTGAACAGTAGTGTCGTTTTGTAAGCCGACTAAAACAGTCGCATAGTTATATGGTTGGTTAGCCGTAAATATATGCCGTGTTTTACACGTGTTGGCTATAATGGCCCGTTGGCCTAATTATTAATATAATTAATACCGTATATATATCTACTATTAATTTTAATGTATATGTAAATAGTTTAAGTTAATAAACACATTAAAACCTATTGTTCGTGTGTATCATATGTGGCCACCAATTGCTGGGCAATTGGTTGAGTCTAACTATCTGTTGTCCGGGACATCACCTACAAAGATAGGTGTGTGCAATCGTAGGACTCGCACCGCTTGCTAGTGACACCATCGAGATATCCCCCCTGTAAGGCCTGATTGCGGTTTTCCTCCACAAACCGGCAGTCAGTGTGGATAAGGGCTCCGCGTAAGGCCGAAGTTCCGCAGCGACCCGAATCCCGTCTTACACTATTTTCGATATAAGTAACATATAATGTTTGACTAAATATTGTTAAGTTTTAAAATCAATTAAATTCATTTTTTAATTAGATTATTATTATTGTTAAGTGAAAGTTGTTTATATGTTAATATGGTTTTAAATAATTGATAACAACACCAGAAATTGGATTTATTTATTAAAAACTCAGTCAACTTTATGTTAAAATTTTCAGTGTTTTTAATTTTTTTTATTTGTTTCCAAAAAAAAATAAATTAGTGCATATATTTGTATAAAATAAAAAAAATTGACAAATTTTAAGGGTTCAGATTAACAAATAATAAAAAGTTTAGTTTTAATCTCGATTATATTAAATTATGTCATTAATCATTTTAAAAAATGCGAAAAGCATTGAATAAAAAATGATTTTTACTTATCATAAAAATTAGATATCGCACTTTAAAAAAATCACACATTTTAATTTTTAAAAATTTATTTTAGTATTTAAAAATTAATTTTTGTATAACTCGTCATTTCGGATAACATAATTAATTTTGATTTAAAATATGAGAATTCATAAAGATTTTCAATTTATCTTTAACTAAACAAATGTTAAAAATGACTTAAATATCAAGAAAGCAATTACAGGTTTTTGAAAATTTCGATTTAAACATGAGTTCAATACAAAAAACTATTTTAATTATACCAATAATAATAGTTGTACTTAAAATTATTATATTTATCTTTTCATTTATAATATTTTATAAACATTACAGTAATAAAGTATATTATATTACTTTTTAACCGATATTTATTTGATGGTTGTTTATAAAAAGGTCACAACCGGGTCACTATGTGGCTCACTTGCTTGGACACGAAGGACCGGGTAGTCTATTATCAGAATTAAAATCGCGCGGTTGGTGTACAATACTAAATGGTTACGACAGAAGAGGAGCCAAAGGATTTGGTTTCTTCAATGTTAGCGTCGATTTGACTGAAGAAGGAATTGAATGCATCGATGATATCATTACTTTGATTTTCCAATACATTAATTTGATTAATGTATTTATTTATAACTATTATTTTTTTCTATCGACATCTTATATATATATTGTGTATATTTACTAACAGAAAGAGAGACCACAAAAATGGATATATGAAGAGGAAAAGAAAATCAAAGAAATTAAATTTCAATTCAAAGACAAAGAACGACCTCTTAATTATGTCAGAGGCTTGGCTTCAATATTACACGTAATCATTATTTATATCTTTTATATTTTAGATTATCTATAATTTTTTCCATTATTTTTAATTTATTTTTCATATAAATATAATATTATTTAATTACCTAATATTTATTACTGAATATAGGATTATCCTCTTAAAGAAGTGCTAAGTGCTGGCTATTTATTAGAAGAATTTAGACCGGATTTAATTATCGATGTACTCAACCATTTAAGTGTTGATAACATACGAATGGCAGTCGTCGGCAAAAAGTTTAGTTCAATTGCTGACAAAACAGAGAAGTGGTACGAAACTAAATATTTACTTTCGGATATACCCGAAGATAAATTGCAAAAATGGAGAAATTGTGGTTTCAATGCTAACTTAGCGCTTCCACCCACTAATGAGTTTATTCCTTCCGATTTAAATATTAAATCAAATGAAACGTCTTCTGAAACAAAACCTGAAATTATTAGAAATACTGATTTCTCTCGAATTTGGTTTCTTAAGGACAATAAATATTTGAAACCAAAAGTTTATTATGGATTTGAATTTACTAAGTACTGCATATTGTTATTTACATTACTATTGTATAATATTTTTAATTAATACATTAATTTTTACATTAATTGGATAGTCCTCTGGCATATGCCGATCCATTTCATGCAAATGCCATATATATGTTCACTCGATTATTCCGCGACAGTATAAATGAATATTCTTATGCCGCAGAATGTGCCGGACTTTTCTATAGTTTCTCCAATACATTCACCGGATTATCTGTATGTGTATTATTAAATTATTTATACATATTTATCATGAATTATCATTATATATATTTATAGGTGGAATTAGGCGGATATAATGATAAACTTAATATATTGTTGATAAAAATATTAAATAAAATAACAGATTTCAAGATTGATTCAAAAAGATTTGAAGTGTTGAAAGAAATTCATATAAGAAGTCTTAAAAATTATCCGACACGACCTATGCATGAATTGCTTCGTTATTATACTTCTTTAATCACTTCTGAAAGATATTGGTCTTATGAAGAACTATTGCAAACGGCTAATGACATGACTGTTGAAAATGTATTGCAATTCGTGACCGAACTGTTCTCTCGATTCCATATCGAAGCTTTAATTCATGGAAATATAAGTAAAAGCGAAGCACTTATGGTCATTGATTTAGTCGAAAATCATTTTAAGACATCATCTCTTAAGACTAAAACAATATCAATGTCACAACACTTTCGTAATCGTGAAATACAATTAATTGATGGCTCAGACTTTAGTTTTGAAACAACAAATATAATCCATCAAACAAAAGGCATTCAGGTTTATCTACAAATTGGAATCCAAGAAACGGTCACAAATGTTACGCTTGAATTAATCAATCAATTATTATCCGAACCTTTCTTCAATATACTCCGAACTCAAGAACAGTTAGGTTATCTAACATACTGTACATTGAGACGGGCTAATGGTGTTCAGGGTAAGCATATTAAGTTAATTACCGGTAATTTCCAATTGATTTACTGTATATTGACATTTGTTATGCTATATTATGACATTAGGTATTTCATTTGTCATTCAATCTGATTGTTTGCCTCAATATCTCAATGAACGTATAGAAGCATTCATAGCCTACGCTGAGGTATTCAATCATTTTTAAAAATTTCAATTATTATAGAATATGTCATAAATTAATAATTTGTTGAATCAATTTAAGAATTACATTAAAGATATGAAGAGTGAAGAGTTTGAGGCAGAAAAGCAATCATTAATTACACATAAACTCGAAAAACCAAAACAATTGTTGGAATATTCTAAAAGACTGTGGAATGAAATCGATTCAAAACAATATAACTTCAATAGAGATGAGATTGAAGTGAATGCCTTAACTAAACTAACTAAAGATGATATCATGACTTTTTTTAGGGTAAACTTTTGAAAACTTGATAAATCTTGAAATAAATTTAATGTTTGCTTTTTTATATACAGAAACACTTATTTTATGAATCCCCTAATCGCAAGAAGTTATTAGTTAGTATAATAAACCCAAACACTGTTAATATAGTCAAATATAACGGATCAAAGGACAGTCAATTAACAACTCCTGAACTGAAAGTAAGTTTTCAACAAATTATATGCTAAACAAAAATTGATATATATTTTAATTATTTGTTATAGGAATCAATCAAAATAGAAAATGTGAGTCATTTTAGGAATGGTATGGCTCTTTATCAACTTCCCGAGCCTTTCATTGATGTCTATAATATAGAAAAATCAAAACTTTAAAAATATAATACTTTATAATTTATTATATTTATCAAAAATAATAGACTGAATTGAAATAATTCACATAAGAGTTGTTTGTTGTGTCTTATCTTCTTTATAATTAAGAACTCTTCTATTGGTTTGTTTGATGAACTGTTGTTGTCTTAATAGTATTTTGAGCCAACCTTTAGTCAAAGTAAAAACAATGCCTCCCTATAATTGAATACAAACTATCAGTTGAAATAAAACCAATATATCAAATATAAATCAAACCAAAATAGTTTTGTGTAAATTAGAAGCAAGTCTATCAAATAAATACCGGCCTACTAAAGAGGCACAGGTAGGCAATAGGAGTGCCCCACAAAATAAACGGCAAATAGCTATTGGATCCGAAATATTATTGCCTGAATAAAGATTTCGTTCGGCACTTTCGCGTGACTTTTTTGGTGGATTTCCGATCAAATTATCTAAAAAAGGAATTTTGTGGTGATTTTTGCGCCAGAGTTTCAGTACTTGATTCTCCCATCGAATAAATTTCGATAATATTAGCATAACTGGAATCGATGGCAATCCTACTAAAAGCATCAATGGATCCGATGATTCCATCAGTGATTTTCCCTCTTCTTGCCCTTAAAAATGGTTGATAAGTAATTTTTAAAACAAAAGCCGTACTGTATTATAACTACCTATAACTTGCATAACAGTAATAGCACCGTAACTAACGGCAGTCCAATATATTGAACCCATAATACATGTGACAGTAAGAAATGGTGACCCTTTAAGACAATATATTTAATGATAATAATGGTTAACAATGGATAACATACCCGTATATATTAGGCGATCGCACCATTCAATTGTATGTAAGAATCGGCCTAAACATCAATGATCTGTCATTTCAATCATTTCATACTTAATATGACTAACCAGTTGTCGGGAAGACTATAATATATTCACAATTGCATTGACAACACATCACTTTAGCTGAACTGTTAAGGCGTTGCTTCTCATCGATCCATTGTTGAAGACATTGTTGATGAACCCATTGAGCTTAACAGATAAAAACAGATATGATATTAACATTTCAATCACTTATACCTATTTGATGGCAAAAAATGTTATTATTATCACCTGTTTCTCGACAACGACACGGACGCACCCATTCATTTGAATCTTGGTCTTCAAGTTGATTACTCAAACATATCCAACAGTGATGTCTTAATTTGTTAACAATCAGAAGGTTAGTTAGTTATTAATTTGGTTATCATTATCATGACATACATACTCATCATCACAATTGCTTGATATGTTTGATACGAGTTTGTCTTCATTCATATCAACAACACTTATATCTAATGTTTTCAACCAATCAATACATGCAATCATATGTTTATTTGTGTACAATAGAGACCATTCAATAAATTTACAATATATTAATGTAATTGTTTAGAGTATTATTGAAAACATTTCTAATAATTAAATTATTTTTATATTTATAATATAATATTATATGAATCATATGATAGAAGTGAAAATGATTTAATAAAACAATATACTGTATAGTATTTAATATTATATAACATATATTTCTATATTTGATGCCCAATGCCCAATGACCATGATCAATTTGTCAATTTATTGGTCAATTCATAGTAACCCCCTCTCAATGCAAGTAAAAGTTATGTAATATTGAATGAAATTGTTGTGTATTTATATGGTTTATGTTATTCAATAGTGCGTCGACTCGAAAGCACAGTTAGGTTTGTAGGGCTGTTCTTATACTGTACAGTACTATATGAATGTTGTCCGTTATATAACTGTTAGCTTATATTATACTTTACTATACTATATATATACTGTATGTTTAAAAAGGTTGAGTATTATTACAACCAAAAAGAGAGCATTTGATAGAGGAATGGGAGGAATGGTGTATATGTAGTATAATGTATATGTATAGTGAATATGTAGTAAATGTAGTAAATGTAGTGTTAGTGCATCTGATGGTTGAATATGTCGATTGATTGCTATATAGTGTGAGTACAGTGTATGCAATGTATTAACAGTTGTGAGCCATTGGTGTTATTGGTGTTGATATCTGTGTTTGTAATCATATATCCAGTGATTGATTCAATTGATTTGGTAGTCATTTGGTTGATGATAGTGTAATCTTATGGGTGATTGTGATTACAGCTATGGATCTGCAGTTAATGCCCAAACATCTGTAGGTCACGACTCATACCCGACCTCAACAATTACATCAATACAGACATCACTGGAGACGTCGACTGAAACATCGGTCGACTCTTTGTTTTACTCAAGTAATCACAATTCATCCGAGTCTGACACCAATAGGAGTGGTGATGGTCTCCAATTAGATACATCAGCTGATAATACAGCCATTAGAGTACAAAATGAAGAGTTGCCTACAAATAACTGTAATGAAGATACAACTGATTGGTCACAAACAGATAGTATTGCAATACAAGACAACACCAGTCAAATGGATTTATCGAAAATGCAAACTTTAGATGAAGTTTCCCGAAAATTATCGCAATCTAAAGCAGACACTGACACTAACGATACAACCATTACGGCCATCGATAGTCATATGAAAAGCACAATCAATGGAAGTGCAGTGACGGTCATCAATGGTAATGTCTCGACAAATGGTATTAGTAGTGATAGCAATGTAATCAATGACTCTTCAGTGATCTCAAGTGCAAACACATCGGAACAACAATTCTGGTCAACAAATTGTGTTACAGAAAGTGATGGTCTGTCGCAACAGACTTTCACATCAGGCAATGCAGTGGTCACTGCTCTAAACGGTGGCCAACAATTTAGTCCTCAATTTAGTCCTACAATGAATAGTGCATATAATACAACAGTTTCCAGTGCTATATCTTCTCAACAATCTATTGCTTCATCAGCACAAAGACGTGCCATCACTGGCGCTCATAATCTGACCACAAGTTGTGCATCAAACAGACCTCAAGCACAACCACAAACGTCTAGTCTATTGAAAAATTATAATAATAACAGTTCAACCAATTGGCCGACACATACAGGACAGGCAACAGTTACCTCCTGGTGTACACCTCAAGCACAGACATCGCCCAATTCAGTAAACCCTTGGGGGTCTCTTAACATTAATTGTCAGAAACGATCGGCGGTTGCATCCGTGCCAAACGTATCCCCCATATCACCAATGAAGAAATCCCCACCAGCTCTCAATCAAACGGCACCATCAATGATGATATCGCCATCAAAATATAGACGCAGCACATCCATGCCATTGGCCAAACCATTTACTTCAGCCAATACACCATTTGATTTGGCATCTATTGGCAGCGATAATACTTCTTCATCGAGTGAATCGGCAAATATAAGGGATACCAGTGTTGGCCTTCCCTTTCAGGTATTCATTATATTATTACATTATATTAACTTAATATCTTTGAACAAATTTATTAAATTTATAAATAATTAATTTTTTGATTTAATAACATTTAAAATTTAATTTTTGTTAGATATTTGTATATTATTTATATATTGTATTGCTATTTGTTATATTTTCGTAATTTTTTCAAATAATATTAAAAAATAATATAAAATGGACAATATGATATTAGTATGAAAATGTACATGATAAAACATGATAAAACATGATAAAACATGACAGTAATTATATAAAATGATTAGAAAATAGCTGATTGTTTATCTATATTTAAATCCTAAATATATGATAATAGGGTTGAATAGCAATATAGAGTGTATGGAAGGAAATCGATTATTTTGAACACTATTTCATCAAAGTATTGGCATTTGCTATGCATTACTATTAATACTATTATTGAATGCCATTTGTGTGTCAATTGATATATACTTTATATTTTGTGAACAATAAAAGAATTTATAATGTATTATATTTAGATTTTTATTTTTTATTTATAAGTAATATATTGATAACTGATGTTTTAATTTAATACATCAGTTTATCTTTTGAAGACATGTAAATTATGTAAACATATTTAATTATGTAAAATGTTGTATTTGGGATTATACTAATATTATTAGAATTTTAACACTTCTACCTATAATTTACAGTATATTATAATTTTTAATTGCTTTACAAATAAATAGAAAATAAGTTTTGGCAATTATCCAAACCTTATTTACATATTGTTTTAGTTATTAATTCTTTAATTCTCAATTTATTATGCAATATAGTTATATATTTAATTATATATTTATTATATATATTATTATTTTTAAATATATTTTGAATTTCTATTTTTATAAAGTATAAATTTTAAACTTATGAGCTTAAAAATATATAATAGAAGATACATTAATAAATATTTGAAATATTTGATAGGAGAGACAATTATCGAGTGGAATGGGATCAGCTAACAGTCCTTTAGATACTTTACGTTTCCCTTTGGAACAACAACTCTTGGAGATTATTAGGACAACATCTGATTCTCAAGACATGAACAAAGGTGAGTGTTATATATATATATATATATATATATATATATATATATATATATACATTATATTAATTGGTTTAAGATATAGTAATATTATTAAAAGCTTTGATGAATATTTTAATTAGAAAAACTAATTTATACCAACAGTTTTTACTTTAAAGGTTTTAAATAATTGTTTATTATTATTACATGCAATTTATTTATTTGTTAACAGGATTATCAAATTATAATCATTCAGGATTTCAATCAATGTCTCAATTACAAGGTACCGGTATATAGATTTTTTTTTGCCAATTTTTTACTAACTTTTATAGTGACTTAAAACTATCTTTTAGCACATTTAAATACATACAAACATAGTTATAATAAATTAATATTAATAATATTTGATTTTTTTTAATTGAAAGGACCCTCATATTCATCTTTTGATGACTTTTCGGGAAACAAGAAATACTTTAGAGGTATTTATTATTTAATAAATTATTTTGGTTTGCGTTAGCTTTGCTTTTATTTATGTGATAAAATTAATTAATAGAATTTATTAAATAATTAGATTTAAATTTTAAATAATTAAGTTATATTAATAATTGATATGAGATACAAATAGATTTACATAAATTTATGTAAGATATGTATTAAGTGTTGTTATTATTAACATTACAAGCAGCCAGAAATTTTGGACGTCGCAGAGGTACTGGATATTGCTTTAATTTTTATAGATTAATTTTAATCATGATATCCATTTTAAACATAATTATTTAAATTATATTTAATAACTTTTAGGCAAATCTCCGTTTTTCACTGGCGTTGACTCTGATAATCATATTCTCATGGATTCAAATGCAGGTATTAATTGAATTTGTTATAAAACAATTACAAAATAAATGTTCATTTATTGAATATCCAATAAATTATATTTTTTATTTCGTTAATTGAATTATTTGAATGAAGACTACTCATTTATGATTTATTTTGGTTATTTATTTATTGTTATCTATTTCTATTTACTATTTTTATATATAATTAAAATTTAAATAATTATATTTATTTAGTTCCCGGCGATAATGGCGAACGGTTTTCAAGAAAGGTTTTTGTAGGAGGACTTCCTCCAGATATTGACGAAGGTTTGACATACAGTTATCTTATAAATTACTGGTAATTAAATTATATATAATATAGAGGAGATAACGGCTAGTTTTCGTCGATTTGGACCATTGGTTGTTGATTGGCCTCATAAGGCTGAAAGCAAATCATATTTTCCACCAAAAGGTCGTCAAATTAAAACATTTAAATCAATTAATAATACGATATGTTGTTAACACAGGCTATGCATTCTTGCTATTTCAAGACGAGTCATCAGTTCAGGCACTTATCGACGCCTGTATTCAAGAAGACGATAAACTATATCTCTGTGTCTCGAGTCCTACCATTAAAGACAAACCGGTATTTGAAAAACGGAACAAATATATAGTAATATTAAGTATTAGAACATGAATTAATTGATGAACAAATAGGTACAAATCAGACCCTGGCGTCTCAGTGATGCTGACTTTGTATTGGATGCCTCGATGCCACTCGACCCTCGAAAAACCGTTTTTGTTGGGGGTGTTCCGCGTCCTCTTAAAGCTGGTATATTAATTATTTTTAAATTGATTTATATATTTATAAGAATTTATATTACATTTTTATAAATCAGTTGAGTTAGCTATGATTATGGATCGCCTTTATGGAGGAGTTTGTTATGCCGGCATTGATACCGATCCCGAGCTCCGATATCCTGTAATATTATTGAAATATTTTAATTATAAAATTTATGTTAATATATGGATAATAATAATTATTGATTTTATTAACAGAAAGGGGCGGGTAGAGTGGCTTTCTCTAACCAACAAAGCTATATTGCAGCCATTAGCGCCAGATTTGTTCAATTGCAGCATGGTGACATTGAAAAACGGGTATAATTTCAATCTGATTAATTCATATACAGTATATGACTGACATTTAATAATTTTTAAATATAGGTTGAAGTGAAACCATATGTTTTAGGTATTACTTGGTTTATCAAATTGAATATTAATTATAAGTAAATGTGATTAATATTATATTAATATAATAGATGATCAAATATGTGATGAATGTCAAGGCGCTCGATGTGGCGGCAAATTTGCTCCCTTTTTCTGTGCGAATGTTACTTGTCTTCAATATTATTGTGAGCACTGTTGGGCTACAATTCACTCCCGACCCGGCCGTGAATTTCACAAACCTCTGGTCAAAGAAGGAGCTGACAGACCTCGAGCCGTACCGTTTCGCTGGTGTTAAGGCAATGCAATTTAGGATTAATTTAACCTCAATTTAGTTGTTGACTGACAGTAGAGTTAATTTGTTATAAGTCTCTTATAGTAGGCGACTATATTATATGCTTAACAAATATTTATTGTTATTTTTATTTAATTTGAAAATTTTGATCTCTAAAAAAATCTTATCGATTTGGGACTAGTCTCTAATCGAGCCATTCAATACCTGTAATAATCGACAATTAATTTAAATAACTTATTGATAGCTAATTATTAATGATCAGCAATATTATTGATAGCCTAACTTATTATTTTTTATCAGTAAATATTTTTGTATAAATTGTTATCATTTTTTGTAATTAATTTTTAGCAGATTTATATATTATTTTTTTATTCATATTTTTAATTAAATAACTTAATAATTAGCTTTCAATAGGTTATGTTATGAGAATATTTTAGGAAAAATGTTGTGATAAAAGTTATCAAAAGCAGGAAAATGAAATGTTTATGTGATTGTATTGATGTGTCGATTAGTTTGAATTAATTCAATAACAGGTATTGAATATTTAAGGCTTGAATTATCAATGCATTTGCAATTTAAGCTCCGGTCGACAGTTATTAACAAAAATTGTTTGTCTTTTAGATAATTATCATATTTTTAGATTAATTGCACTTATATTATAAAAATGTTTCAATTGTTTGTTTGAATATCGAGATAATTTAATTTAATAGATTTGAACTCGAAATTTGAGTGAAAATAATTTTTAACTATACTAACACTTAACCAAAAAAAAAAATAATATATATAATATATAAATATTATTATTCAGTATATTATTATCTATATTGAATACAATTTAGTTTATTATTTAGTATATAAAACATGTTTATCTTGAAATACTTCACAACAGTTTTTCAAATAATTTATTTTAGACTATTTTCTGTGATGTCTTCTCTTCATTTCTGTTATTAATTTACAAAACATTTAGTTTTTGAGATTTTTATATTGATTTATTCGTATCATACGATTTATGAAAAAAAATATTTTTAGATTTCTTTTCAAGAGTTTGTTGTTAAGCTCGTCTTCAGCGGTGACCTGTGTTTAGCAATAAGAATGGCCTTAAAATGAGTTTTATTTCTCTTTCCCTCAAATTTGCTAATTATAAGACAGGTTTGAATTGAGACGATATTTGGCTAAATTAGACACTACTCGAGTCAATTAAGACTAGTCTTTATCATTATTAACATTTATTTTCATATATTTATATACACATATTTTTATTTATATTTAAATTTTGACTATCATATAACAAAACAGATCAATAAATAGTTAATTATAAGACAACATTAATTACATATGAAGTTGTAATCAAAAACTGTGATTTGAATAATCGCAACAATTAATAATTAACAAGAAAGTGATTGTAATTATAAGTACTTCAAATCAAATGCATTGTTACTCTAAATTTATCCTTTTGTTGAAATTAAATCAATTCATATCTTAATTATATACACTTTAAATTATATAATATAACAACATTATATATACTGTATAATATATATAATAAATTAGTCACAATTATGATTATATTTGAATGAAATTATAAAGAAAGAGTCGACAATCACTTGATTTCTAACAATAACAACAACTAATACTATACAACAAAAACAATATTAAATTTATTTTTCAATTCAAATTTTCATATTATGAATGAGAAATAGTGTGACTAATAATTGATATTTTGACGATATAAAAATATAAACTTTATTTAATTACTATTTATTGAAAAATGTTTAATGGTAAAAATAATAATAATAATAACCAGTTAGTTATGAGGTAGTAATGATTGTTTTATATAAATTCTTACATTAATTGTTAATATTTTGTAATAACTGTTGTGAAGGGAATATCTTACGATTAATTAAGTCAATGTCTTATTATATTTAATAAAAATATTAGATAATTTGGTTAGCACTTAGATAACTTATTAATACAATTTAACATTGATTGATATAAACTAAAAACCATTTCATAAGTTATTTAATTAGGAAACATTTCGAGTCAATTATTAATAGCATTAAAAATAGGCAAGAATTTGGTTTTAATAACATTAATATTAATAAAATTATTGTTAAACAATTTTTTTTAAAATATTAACTTATTATTGAAGTAGCAAATAGTCATCTGTCCAATTAACCCAATAATAATTTTGTAATTGAAGTTAGAAAATCCGGTGCAGTTTTACATATATATATATATATATATATATATATATTTATTTATTTATTGATAATTTTATTAATTATTTTTGAGTCAATTTTTTCTCTTCAAGTATGAAGAGATATGATTTATTAATTTTAAAAACTTGTAATGTGTTGGCATAAATGTTTTAAACTAATTTTGTGTGGGATTTTTGAAATCACATAAAAATTTTTACTTTTTTTAGGAAACAAAACATATTTATTATATGACATTAAACTTATAAACCAATAACGTATAACATATTATATACACAGTATATATAAAAGTGAGGAATCATTTTATTTTTGCTGAAGTCGTTATTATATTTCTTGATATATCTGTTATAATATCTATATTTAAGAACTTTTTTTGATATTAATAATACTTTTTAATACTGAATTAAATTTTTTAAATTTAGTTTTTATTGGATTGTAAAAACTTAAACAAAATACATTTGATCTTAGAAAACAATTTTTGTAATTACCGTTAAATTTACAGATTTTTAATGTTTTATGCGTATGATATATATAATATATATCTTTTTTGAACTAACTATAAAATATGTAATAAAACTTTTTTTAATACTTTATTATGTGATGATTACTTACCATTTTTAAGCTGTATTTCAATTTTAACATTTATGTTAAAAACTAAAATGAAATTGATAAGTTAAAAACTTATTTATAATGTTAATGCAATCAATTTCATTCAATTGATATTATTATTGATTAGACAAATGTTGCTTAAAAATATGGTTTTATGTAATCATTAGTAAAGATCAATGTTTTCTATAATTCTTAATTAGAAAACCAACGATTTAATCACTCCCTTAAACTATTTATATATAATATTTGTTAATTAATTTTATAGCATTTTCCTAACTTATTAAATATGTTTTATATATATATCTTTTTTCACTACTTGTTATTTAAATTTTTTCTTACGGTGCTATCAATTGTAATATAAGTTAATTTTTTTTAATTCATGGTATAAACAAATATTATGACAAACATCAACAATAATAAGTCACAAATCAATGTCTTATAATTAAAAGACTATATTTTTCATTTTATTTAATATTAAGTTTTATTTAAAACATTTTTTGACTTTTTTTTACTTGTTTTTCATATGATTGCACATTTGATGCAATCATTTAATTAGATTTATATTATTAAAATAATTATATAATTAATTAAAATTGTAAATTTAACTTACTTTAGACAAACTTATGGCAACATTTGTCTGTTAACTCGAGGACACTAATTTTTTTTCATTAATACAATAATTGAACTCATAGTTAAACTACCAGTGCTAAGGGATGTTGATGTTAGGGTTAGATATTAGCTAAACCATAATTGTTTATTAAAGTTTTAAATTGAAGTATTAATTTAGTTTAACTATGAATACAATTGTATTGATGTGTCAGCAAAACATTAGTGTTCATAAGTTAAACTTACATTTGAATTATTATATATGATATCGACTTAAAATTATTACCGGTATACATTTTATAATTTATTTATAGTATATTTCATATTCAATGAGTGATGAAATGCATATGATTAATTTATTATTATTATAAATATAATTAATAGTATCTTTTTGAAACAAAACATATTTTACAAAAATTGTTATTTGTAACAAAACACAACACTTTGATTCAAATTAAACACAAATACAATTAACACAAAATAAAACTAATAACTTGTAAGTCAATTACTGTGCAATAGTTGTGTCATTTTTGCTACACATTTATTTAAACACATATTTAAATATTTCTACTAAATATTTGCTTATAATATAATATTATAATTGAATCATACTTAACAGAGTATGTTTATAAATTTAATTATCAATTATTTATACACCCATTTTTAGTCAATTATTGGGTCATTTCTAATACAGTAGTCAATAGTCAAGAATTTATTGATTTATTTTTTTTTTGAGAAAGTTCTCAGTATTAATTAATATTTATTTAATATTAATTTTATATAAATCAATTTTTGTTTGAGTGCCTATATAGTATATACAGTATATTATATTAATTAATAGCTAAACTTTGTTTATTCATTTAATTTTTATACATTATTATTATTGTTGTAACAAATACTGAGAATTAATCTCATGTTTTATATATAAATATATATTATTGTAGTTTTTATTTTTGTTTTTAAGCTTTTGTATGTTTTATATAGAATTTGATGATAGAATTGAATGCTTTTTTAAATTAACAATTTGTTTCTATAGAAGTCATGTTATTATATAAATCCATTGATAAATATTCTCAACTTTTTTAAAACCATTTATTATAATTGTTTTTATTTGACGGTTTTTTGGATTTAACTTTTATTGTAATTTATTAAACTGTAAATCAATGTAATCATTGAATTTTTGAATTAAAAGCCTGCAATGATTAAGAAAGTGTAAAATAATTTATTTATTCATATTTTGATAACACATTACTTTGAGTATAATTTAATAAATAATATAAAGTGATAAATAAACTAAACTAAACTAGCTAAGTTTTCCTAATTCAAATTTCCTGAAAACATTAGATGCCGTAAAAATGATTGAGTCTATAATACCGGCAACACTAAAGGTACCACCAATTATAGCGCATATCATCGTTAAAAAACTATACAATGGTTTACGTTTTCGCGTATATTTGACTGTTATTGGTGTCAAATCATATCTAAGAAATGGTAAGATTGATATTGTTATACAAATGAAAATATTCAAACAATAATTATTTGCTAACCGGAACCAAATGGCAGGCATACCAATGCCGTGATGTGTGAACGCTATATGGCTTTTATAAGCATAAGTGTATTGAAAACCATTAGCATAATTGCCACTCAAGTCATCATATATTGTCGGCACAATCTTTATGTGGTATTCATGCGATTCAATGGCTAATAATACATAAATAATATCAATTGATATATTTATCAATTAAATAATACATACCTTCGGCTTTAGTTTTATCCATAGATTTAAGTGGATTGAAGTTTGCGTTAATATCGAAATATTGCATTTCATCACCAAAACTAATCTCATGGATCAAATGAGTCATATCTATAGATTCTGGTTGTTTATGAGCCGAATGAGTGGAAACGTGGAAATTTCCCGCAACTCTATTGATTTGAAACCGACTTTCAAACCGACATCCAATACCACTTTCAATCTCAAACTTTTCGGTATTTTCAATAAACCCGACCTCATGTCTGCCATTATCGTCTTGTATGTCCAGTCCAATCACTATTCAATATAACATTAGGTATTACATCACATTACAAGTCTTGTAATTATCACTCACCACTACAAGACAGTCGTGGCAATGATATGTTTAAACGCACCGATATTTTATTATTTTCACCGATATTGTCGACAAAGAGTTCACTGCTTCTGCAATTGATATATCAATAATTAAGTCAAATATCATATCATATCATATGAGTCATACACTTCGGTTGATATAAAGGCAACCAATTCAGCGATAAAGAGATAACTTATTATAAGTAAACAACAGATGGATATGAAAGCGCCGGTCACTGTTGGTTGAGTCAAGTCTTGAGGAATCTTACGATACACATCCAGACTGTCAACAATTATACCATTTATTATCATTACAGACATTAACAGACATTACAATCATTACTATACCGGCGGACATCAAAAGCCATCGTTTATATAATTAATAACACAATCACTGCTATTGAGTACACGTGGAGTCATATATGATATTAATATAACTTTACTTACAGTCTATTGTTTACTCATTATATTCATTATATACTGTACTATACTCTACAATATTGTCAAACAATTATCATGTTTTTAGTTTTACATTAATTCACATTTTTTTTTATTTCATTTTAAAATTTATATTTCTAAACAAATGGTTTAAAATTTAATAAAATTTATGGTTTATTAAAAGTTATTAATTAATTGCATCATTTATTTACATAACAAGATTTTGCGTTAATAATAATAAATAACAAACAGTATTACAAACAGTATTAATATATGTTATAATTTTGTTGACGTTTTCTATAAAAAAAGATTCAAACAGTAAAATGCCATAAATTTTAATCAATAATTACATAGAAATTACTAATTAGTCAATATTTGAGAGCCAATAGTAATGCTAACAGATTTAATAATTAATTTTTAACTGTAGTTAAGATTATTTAAATTGTAGTTTTAAACATATAATTAAAATTTATAATAATTATCTTATTTTTAATTATTTTTATGCAAAAATAGAAAAAATATTTACAATAAAATTTATAATATCATAGATATTTGTTTCATTACATATTAATATTATTGTAATATAAAATAATTTTTAACACTTTATTATATTTTACACATTACAATTGTACTAATGTATTTAATAATTATTTTATTTTCATATCACTTAAATTATTGTTAATTTATTGTAAAATATTTGTTGTGTATGAGATTATGTTATCTAATCTCATATTACCCCACAATAAGCCTATAATGTAGTGTACTGTACTGTAGTCCAAACAATGACCGGTAATTAATGGTCAGTCATAGATCAATGAAAGGCTTTTTTAAATGATTAATACTGTATATCATATAATAATATAAATTAAATTAACTAAAATAGATACACATTATTTATAATTTTTAATATAACTTATTGTTATGTATAAAATACAAGTATTTACTTAATAAATACTATAGAATATATTCCTTAATATGTGGTTTGTATTGAAAAATATGTATGACTTGAAAATTATGGATTTTTTATTCATTAATTTTTTTTGTATATTATGTTTTGCAAAGAGTTTGTAAGTTAATATTAAATTCAAATAAATCCTTTAAAGCTTCAAAAAATCTACTGTACTTTATATAAATAAAATAAAAAGTGTATATAAATTTGTGTTTGTGTATGTGTGTGTATGTGTGTGTATGTGTGTGTATGTGTGTGTATGTGTGTGTATGTGTGTGTATGTGTGTGTATGTGTGTGTATGTGTGTGTATGTGTGTGTATGTGTGTGTATGTGTGTGTATGTGTGTGTATGTGTGTGTATGTGTGTGTATGTGTGTGTATGTGTGTGTATGTGTGTGTATGTGTGTGTGTGTGTGTATGTGTGTGTATGTGTGTGTATGTGTGTGTATGTGTGTGTATGTGTGTGTATGTGTGTGTATGTGTGTGTATGTGTGTGTATGTGTGTGTATGTGTGTGTGTGTGTGTGTGTGTGTGTATGTGTGTGTATGTGTGTGTATGTGTGTGTATGTGTGTGTATGTGTGTGTATGTGTGTGTATGTGTGTGTATGTGTGTGTATGTGTGTGTATGTGTGTGTATGTGTGTGTATGTGTGTGTATGTGTGTGTATGTGTGTGTATGTGTGTGTATGTGTGTGTATGTGTGTGTGTGTGTGTGTGTGTGTGTGTGTGTGTGTGTGTGTGTGTGTATGTTTGTGTGTATGTGTGTGTGTGTGTGTGTGTGTGTGTGTGTGTGTGTGTGTGTGTGTGTGTGTGTGTGTGTGTGTGTGTGTGTGTGTGTAGCGCATGTATAGATTGTGCGCAATGATGTAGTATTAAATGTTAGGCGCAATCATAACATTGATAGCAATGATAGCAAACATTTCATTCATTGAATGCTTTGTTGCATTCATTCATTGATTCATTCATAAGATGACTCTCTTTACTAGTGATTTAGTGTTTGTAGTGAAAAGTGTTTATCAATGAATTGTATTACAATTATTGAATTGATATGAAATGTATGTTTGATGACCAATAAGGGTATGCCTACTATTGGTACGGAACATACAAGTGTTAGTATAAGTTATGCCTATATGTAGAGCATTGACAAGTGGTAAACAATTGCACCAATCATTGTATGGCCAGAATCGGCAATTGTCTATTTCGACAATGATGTCGACCACTTTGATTCCGATTTCATGTGACCACTTAAGACAACTTATTGAACTAATGCTTAGCAATGAAGACACTCCAACCAATGTCCTTATTCTTGACTGCAGACCATTTCTCATTCATAATGACTCACATATTGCCAAATCTATTAATATTCACTGTCCGGCCATCATTAGGTGTGTCCTATATTATCTATTTTCTCTCCTTCTATACATAAATTGATTGATACTAATTAGTGATTGTTTTTATCACAGACGAAGAACTGGTAATCGATTGCCATTGAGAACAATAATACCGGACCAACAAATCAGAGACAGACTTTTAGCTGACTTTTATTATCCAATTGTTTTATATGAAGAGTCAGATATTGGTTGCGATACAATTGGCAATTATGTATCTCAATGTCTTCAACATGAAGTTGGACTTAAAAATGTTCACTTTCTTCAAGGTTTGTCTAATGATTTTATTATTAATATTAATACA
Source organism: Oppia nitens (assembly GCF_028296485.1). Taxonomy (NCBI): domain Eukaryota; kingdom Metazoa; phylum Arthropoda; class Arachnida; order Sarcoptiformes; family Oppiidae; genus Oppia; species Oppia nitens. The sequence goes on from NW_026533197.1 coordinate 1,716,979, forward strand.
GTATTTGTTTTGTTAATAATATATATTTTACAAGTGATGTATACTGAAAATCATATAATTTGTATATAATATAAGATGTTTTTTTGTATGAGTTTAAAGCTTGATATAATTATATACAAAATACTGTATTTGAAAAATGCAATAGTAAATTATTTGTATAATATAGGTAATTATATCAAATTTACTGTATAATACTGTAGATTAAATAATATAAAATTTGCTCAAATAATAGAAATACCGATATACTGGTAACTGTTTTTTATCAAATTATTTATATGAATATATAAATCAATAACCAATTCAAGACATACTGTTATCTGAAATGTTTAATAGATTTAGTCATTACTTCCGATTGATTGACTGTCTCAGGCTTTGCACTCATTTATAAAATTATTATCATTTTGAATAAATAAAATATATTATATAAAAAATTTTAAGTAGTAATTAAAATTTTAATGATAAATTAAATAAATATTTTATTAAACGATTTCAAGTTAAATAATATAACTTATTAAAAAATTTATATAAATATAATGTGATATAATTAAATATAAACCCAAATTATTGTTTAAAATATCAACAAATACATACATTTTAGTGAATGAATGGCAATAATACTGTAGTAAAAGTTATGTAAAAATATAGTATAGCCAAACACACCTACACATCCTTTCATTGACATTGATTATCACTACTTAATCATATTTAGGTTTTATATTTTATAAGAAACCAGTTTCATGTTTAACTTATAATATTTAAATAATATACAATCATATATAATATATATAATATTTATATATTATATTGAGAACAATAATACCGGACTAACAAATCAGAGACTGACTTTTATATATAAATTGTTATTATTATTATATTAATGTATTATAGTTATCATATGTGTCATGTTATCAATGATCCGTTTGACAATATAATTATAAACAACTTATTTACTAAATTTATCAATTTCTTATATATTGAAATTTTATAATTTAATAATGGATTATCTAATAAATTAATTAAAATACTTGTTATAACAATAATTTATTATCTTTACATATGCATTTGTATTATCTTACATAATATCACTTAATTTGATTAATTAAATATTTTTATATACATTTAAATAGTTTAATTTAATTATAATTTAAAAGTAAACAAATTGTTTGTGATAACTGTATAGAGATATCTTAAATAATTATTTATATGATATAATTTAGTATAAGACTAGAAAAGTATAAAATTTGGAACATAAATAAAAAATAGTGAATATATTATACATTATATATATATAATAAAATTGAGTCTTTAATGTTACACAATCTTTAACTTTCAGTTTTAATAAAATAAATTAATTATTGTTATTAATTATGTTATATGATTAGTTAGCATATTATAAATTAATTATATAATATAATTTTAATATGTAATAACTTATTTTTTAAAATGAAAATGGATTACATAAAACCTATTTAAAATGTGATTTTAATATCGTATTTTCATTAATATATGTATTGATCAAATTATTGTACTGTATATACTGTACATTAGTTGCCATAACTTTAAAACATATTATTTAAAGATTGATATTTTTTGATTGATAGGTGGTTTTGTCACATTTCAACAATTATTTCCATATTTTTGCACAAAAGGCTCAACATTTTCTAATCCTTTAAACACATTGAGTTCGGTTAACATTTCTAGTCGGAGTCCAGTTGGTACCCATAGCCATACCTGGCCTTTGAAGTCGACACCTAAAGGAGTGTTGACTCCACGGACTCCTAAAAATAATAATCTTAGCGTTGATGTGACGGCACCTCTAAGTTTTGGCAGCGAACAGGCAGAACCTGTTGAGATACTTCCATATCTATATCTCGGCAGTGAATATCACGCTTCATGTAAAGCAATGCTTAAAAATATAGGAATTACAGCTCTACTCAATGTATCGCATACCTGTCCCAACCATTTTCAGGATTGCTTTATATATAAATCAATTCCTATTGAAGACTCAAAGAGTGAAGATATTAGTATTTGGTTCAGTGAAGCCATCGATTTCATAGGTATTATATTTTTAGTTATTATTGATTTATAATTTATTCATTTAAACATTTTATTTATAAATAATATTAGTCTAATTTATTTTATTTATTTCAAACTTGAAAATCTTTTACATGAAAAATAGCATAAATTAATATTAGTCATTTATAATATTGTTGTTTATATCTACTGTAATTATATAATTTAATGTATATATAAATTATATATAAATGACATGTTTAAAAATCAATATCAGTTTATTTAGTAATATTTTCAAATTCAAAATTATATTAATACAGTATAATCAATACTTAAAATATATAAATTAAGATATATTAGTTATCAATATTTCAATCAATCAATATACAGTATACATTTTTATCAATAAATATTGTTTTAAAGTAATTGTCATCAAATGTGAATTAGTCAATTATATGTAATTAGTTTTTTTTATTAAGTATTTTATTATAGTATTAAGACTATGTATAGACTTATTATTAATCAAATTATAGTTATATTCACTTAAATTACATTAACTAACAATATATATATATAGTTCCGTTAAAAGCATTGTATGAATTAAATCATATTTAAACAATTATTTTCCTGTCAAAAACGTAAAAATATCAAACATTTCAATATTTGTAACAATATTTCAATCTTTATTTGATTTTTACCAGCCTTTGATTAAACTTCCAGTCAATTATTAAAAAACATTTTTTGAATATGTATTTATAAACAATATACAGTAATATAGTTTAAATAAATGACAAATATTTTGATTATACGTTGTTTGTCGTATTAGTAATAGTATGAATACAATAAATAATACGTTGAATAAATATATGATTAATTTATCTAAAAAATGCCACAATCAACGTGTTATTCCCACACTAACGCAAATACATATATTTATTGAATTAAACGACAAAACAGACTTCCGGCACATATTATACATATAAACAGTTGTCGGACTTCCTGTCCATCCAAATGCTTAAAGTTCACATTCACTCATATTTACAGACAGATGTGTCTCTTATTTATATATAGAGGAAGTGATTAGATTATGTTCCCGACACGTGTCCGACACCAACACCCCCGACACACACACACACACACACATCCTAACCGTTTGATATACAGTACTCAAGTATTACTATTATGCAATGTTTATTGTATTGAAAATATAATATTACATACTTGTTATATTCAATTATTTTAATTTACATAAATAAATTTAAAATATAATACATTGACTATTTATCAGCATATTTTGTACTAACATTTATTTCATTTAATTGTAAATTGAACTATCGATTAAAATCCATAACTCAATTAAATTTAACAAATTGTTAATACAAAATAAATTTAATATTATTTTTAATACTTAGAATATCTTACTTTGATTATATATTTTTTAAAAATAATAAAATTGATATTTGATATTATTTATTATTAAAAAATGCATTTTATTGTACTACTGTATTACTTCTACTACTATGTAATATCAAATTAATTATAGTATTGATGATATATATATTTATGTTCGACATTAAATTTTTAATGAAAACATAAATATAATTTAAAAGGCAACATACGATAAATTAACAATTGATTTATAGATAGTATTCATAATATATACTTTTTATTGAATTGAATTTATTATTTTTTATCTTTCTGACTAAAAATCAGCATTAATTAAAAATATTATTGCCGATTGTGACCAAACCTATAGTTATATTAAACACAATAACTTATTAGTAATATAAAACTCATTAATTCTGTGACGGATAGTGTGAAAGATTTATTTTGTGACTCACAAATATGATCTGGGTACTTTAAACATATTAAAATGTTTTTCAGAGGAATATAAAAATAATATTTATAATATATCGATTTGTTATAATTAAAATGGATATTTTTATTAAAATGATATATATATATATATAAAGTGAAAATTTCAATTGTCATAAAAAGTGTCATGGTATTTTGTGTTGCTGTTAATTTTAATAAATACTATATTTAAAATAGAACAAATCATCTATACAAAGTAATTTATTAGCTAAATTAAAATTTGAAATTTACAAAATAAATTATAATAAATATTTAATAAATTGAACAACAATTATTGATAAAAATTATAATTGGGAAATTTTAATTTGAAAATATTTCTAATTTTAAACAATTTAGTAAATTACTTTGTATAGAAGATTTCTTTTATTTTAAATATAGTATTTATTTAAATTAACAGCAACACAAAATACCATGACACTTTTATGACAGATTGAAAATTTCATTTTTTTTGTTGATCAATATTACTATTCAAAAACTAATAAATATTTCTTAAAATGCCAAAAGACGTGTCCAATTATTTTAAAATAAATTTAATATTGTTTTTACAAAATTCAAATATCTCATAGTTTTTGAGATATTGAACATAACCTTAGTTAGACTACCACTGCTTATGTAAATTATAAATAGTAATATCATTGTAAACGTTAGTTTTATCAAAAAACCATAGTTGCAAATAAAATATTAAATTCTTGTCCAGAGATAAGTTATTCCCATAGAATTATTTCCACCTATTTTGTGGCCGATTTTATATACAGTATTTTACAATTCCAACTATTGGTTTTTGAAGGTTAATATTGTTAATATCAAAAAATATACCATAAAATTAAATCAAATTTCACTAAAATATAAGAAGACTTCCAAAAAATTACTATAAAATTTTTAAGAAAATATAATTAATAATGTACTGTACTATACATTGTACACACACACACACACACACACACACACACACACACACACACACGGTATACAAACAATGTACATGTAATGCATTGCACATAATTTACTGTAGTGACAATTGCATATGTTTGACACATTAAACTCTATAACTGGACTAATAAAGTATAAAAATTAATATTTTAAAAATTGAATTAAAAAGTCCATGGTAAATTTTGTACAGGGTAAACTTGTATTAATACATTAACGGTAAAAAATTGAATTAGAGTTATCACTGAGAGAGCTATAGTTAGTATACAGATATGCAGATAAGTGATAGATAAGGCATAAAATTTTGGATTTTCTATCAAATTGGTCTAAATTTAATTGATTCCATGTTATTATCAATGATTTAAACAGTAGTCTAATAGTAACCTCCAGTATGTGTTTAAAGCCTCGTTCGCAAAGTGGTATCATATGATAGTACAGTTCATATCATACATTAAAACTTACTATTAATACCATTATATCAAACGTCACTAAAATGCATAGTTTGCACAAAATTTTATTCATTCATTTTATCGCTCAACTCATTCATATACAGTACCGGTTATACAGTATATGATATACATATTATATATATATACTCTTAAAAATATCATTACTAAACTACTATAATTATGTAAATTAATTTATAGAAGTATATTTTAACTAATAATTTGAATTTTTTTTAAATGAGTAATCGATTATTTAAATTATTAAACATTAAAAATATATAATTGTTTATGAAATTTGATTTTACAATTCTATATGATATTAATTGATTTACATTTACTTAGTAATTGCTGTTACAATTGTTAACATGAAATAAACTACAATACTTTAATATATAAAATATACAAATATTAATACATCAATAAATAAAAATTAGTTCTTATAAATTTACTAAAAATATTTTTAAACTACTATTTTTTAACGTTTTCTAAAAATAATTGTAATATATATTTTGATGAACAATTAGTCAATAGTGTCTATATAGATGACAGTATATAATTAAAGCCATTTTGTTAAGCTTTAATAATATTTTGAGTATATATTAGAGTGCTATCGCTTCTCAGGTCAAGGAAAGCTAACTGAGCGCTGAATTGACCTAAATTGCAGTTTCGTAGTCATGACTACACTCCATGTTTTCATTGATTAAATTCTGTGAATATTTTTGAAAGAAACTCCAGAATAACGTTATATGAGTTATAGTCATAAATGAATTATAGGTATCAATATATAGGAGCGATATATAAGCGACAAATGATGACTGACATCAAAATAATATTTTATTGATTGTAAACCAATATTATTAAATAAATCATTCAAATTCTTATTTCTAATGTTTCTTATTTACACCAAAAAACAATTATTTTTTATTTAAGATTTTTTATGTCCACCGAACTTGATTTACGGACACTATTTCCGAAATTTTATAATTATAATTAACTATTTTGCATTTATTTGTAATTATAACAATTTAATATCATTATTTAATACATTTATAATTATATCTCTAATAGTCAATACATTACTTGCTTATAATATTTTAGTCTTAATTTGCCATTTATTTAATTTCATATACATTATCTATACATCAATTTTTTATTTGAAGCATAACTTTTTCTTTATTGTTGACGTAATAATAATAATTGATATTAACATTGTTTAACAACTCAGGTAGATCTCCAGGTAATAAAATGTGTTAACTCAGCACACGTCCAACAATACTCTAATAAATTTTGTAAAATTTTTATTTGATTATTGTTTTTCTATAATTTAACATAAAAATTAAATTTAAAAAACTAAAATTACAAATTACATTATATTAAACTTTAGTTATTTAATAATTGATATATTAATGTACAAAAATAATAGTTAATTTTAGTATTTTATACCCCGGAAGAAATAAATGTGTAATAACTTAAAAACTATTATAGATATTTAAACCAAATAAAGTTTAAAATAACAAGGTATAACTGCAGTTTATTATTGTAATTTTTAATAATTTTTTACCCCCAACATTAAGGAGGCGGGGAATTTTGTTCACATTTAATTTAATTAAAAATTTCGATAAATACCTTTTTTAAAGAAAACCAATTAAAATAAATAAAAAATAAAAATATATTTTCTCTATTTTAGTGTCTAAATTGTAATGAAATAATCTAGAAATTTATCTCTCAAAGCATAAATGAAAAAATAATAATTAGTAAAATGAGATATTTTTTATGTTTTTTCACTATATTTTTGAAAAAGTCTCCGCCTCCTTAATGTTGAGGGGGTAAAAAATTATTAAAAATTACAATAATAAACCGCAGTTATACCTTGTTATTTTAAACTTTATTTGGTTTAAATATCAATAATAGTTTTTAAGTTATTAGACATCTATTTCTTCCGGGGTATAAAATACACACTACTGTACTACTATTATAAACTTAATTATAACTAATTTCTTAATAACAAAAGTTAAAAATATTGATTGAATGTTGAAAAGTTGATAAATTATATTGTTATGTATTGTAACCCCACAGCTAAAGCAATTTTGTAATACATTTTTGTGTCAATTTATTACAATTGCTCTAATTGTATGATTTTAACAAAATTTCAACTTTAGTGACTATTTTATGTTTTTTAATTATTTTTTTTAATTATTAGAGACATAACAGCATCAGTAATATATTAATTTGAATTTTTATTGATTTTCTAAATGATGTTGTTTTAAATTAATGTATTTTTTAATTAATAGATTGTGTTCGTAATTCAAATGGCAAAGTGTTGATCCATTGTCACGCGGGTATCAGTAGATCAGCCACAATATGTATGGCATACCTGATGGCAACCAAAAGGCTACGTATGGAAGAGGCTTATGAATATGTGAAATCTCGTCGTAAAATAATATCTCCAAACTTTAATTTTATGGGACAACTGCTTGGATTTGAAACTCAAGTTTTTTCACCAAACAATCCTTTAAGAGACCAAAAACAAGTTTTAATGGAACCATTGTCTCCATTATTATCAAAAATAGCCTCTTCATCGACATTTATTTCCAGCAAACAGACAACTCCTTTAGCTAAGACTTGTAGAGGCAGTTCAGCGCCTTCTTCACCATCAAGAATAAGAAGTGACTGCGAAAGACTTGTGTTTGACTTCACGAAAGTGCCATTCAATGACATTAATCAGTCTATTAGTCACTCCAATACATCACTTAAGTCTAGTCAAGTACTGGACAGTCCTATTCTTATGTAAACAATTTGATGCCATTTTTCATTGATTTAAACATATATAGCACCGACCACTTTATTATTAAAGATTTTACTAAATTTATATTATTTTAGATATTATATCATTAAGTCATTTAATTTAACAATATATATATATATATATAATTTATATATTTCAATAATATAAGAAAGCTATTTATTAAAATTTTATATATATATTATAATTTATATTAATATAAAGAAAATATTAATTAATATTAAATATTGTTGACTACATTTAAATATATTTACAAGAAATGATTACTAAATGTTGAATATTTTATAATTTTTATTAACTGTTTTTAATTGTTTGTCATTATATAAATTTATAAAATGTTTACTATAATATTAGTAAAAATATCTTAAATTTGTTACATACTTTTTTATTATACATCGAAGCAAATACAAATCAATCTTATTTGTTAAGTATGACATTAATTCATAAGAATATATAATTATTAAACTAATATTTAATATAATATTTATATGAAAAACAAATTTATATGATATAAATTAATATATTATAAAATGTCTCTATAATACAGATTTGTTACATATGTTGTTAGTAAACAAAATTCTAAAATTATATTATTATTATCTCTTACAATAAGATAGTAATAGTATATTCATAATTCTTGTTTTAATTTACAAAAAATATATTACATTACTATTTGCTAAAATGATAAAATAAACATTTCTGTTTAATATTAATTATACTACAGTATATATTAAATGCTGTATATATAATATATAATTTTGATATACAGTATATTATTTTGATTATTTATGAACGTTTTAATCTTAATCTTTAATACTTGTCTAATCAAATTAGTATAATAATGTCATTTAATTGTTCACATATACAGAATTTTTGTTCATATATTTATATGTATAATCACTATGACTTATATTGTATGAATGTATAATTATTTTATATAGAGTAACCATTTTATATTAGTGTTGTATAAAAATGTTATAATTACCAAATAATTGCTGAATTCTCTATACATAAATATTTTTATTTATTATTTTATTTATAATATTATTCAATAATTATACTAACTTATATATATATATTAATAGTTATATAATAAAGATATTAAATTGTTTAAATTTGGTTTACCTAATCGTATACTACTGTTAATCAAAGTTTATCTAGTATTTTATTTATTTCTATTTTACTACTGTATATTTTACATGTGTAATAGGTATTAATGGGTTAAATATCATTATGAAATATTATTACTTAATTTTCTAAATTTTGATTTTTCTGATGTTTAAATTAAACAACAATTACTAATAACTAATAACCAAAAGAATGGTATTAAATGAAGTTCAGTAGGAATTGCATCTCTGCTAATGTTTGCCACATTTGTCTAACCCTCACATAAAGTAATAAAGTTTTTGTTTATATAAATTGATAACTTTGTTCAATAGGGTTATCATTTGAATATTAGATATGATTCATGAAATTTATAAAAATGCTAATAATTTCCAGAAATGAAAACATTTTTAGTTCCATTAATATACTATAGTTATTGCTATGTATTTACCAGTAAATAGTAAATTAATTTTAAACATTAGGAATATAAAACATAATTACAATATAAGACATAATAAAAATTATAATAATAGTAAAGTAATTAAACTTTATAAAATAGAAAATATCTTGATTTTATTTATTTAAAATTTTATAATTACGTAATTGTTTGCTAATTACAGTTTATGAAATAATATTAAATATGAATTAAAATTATTATATCATGGTCATTAATTTATGTGATCAATAATAATTTAGAGATTTACATACAGTATGAATTATATTGCAATACAAAATAAATTGATTTATTGGTTTTATAATAATTTTTATTAAGATTGTTTTGAGTGACATTAGAGATATTTATTATTTTTGTTGAGTATATACAGTAGTTTTATAGTATTTTATATTTAAATGTTATTAATATATCAATAAATCACAGACTTTAATATCAAATTAAAAAATTAATGGTTTGTTTTCACACAAATTTCTTTCGTGACTTCTTTTTTGTGATTGGCTTTTCACTGGAAGTCTCTTCTGTATTGTCATCAATGAGTGATTCGCATTGAGAACCAATGAATCCTTTCCTACAACGACAACGGTTGACTCCAACACATCGACCACCATTAAGACAGGGGATAACACATTTCGAGTATTCACATCTATTAAAGATTAATATTAGGTAATATTAAATTATTAGTAAATAGTCATTCATTGAGTACATACCGGGGCCCGTAGTAACCTCTCCTACACCAACACATGTCTTTCTGAATACATTTGCCGCCATTCAAGCACTTCTCATGACATATACCTCCCTGTAATCAATAAAAACTCATAGACATAGTATACTAAATAATAGTTAAATAGTTACTAACTTCACAATAGAAGCCTTGAAATCCCTGAGCACAAGAGCACATTCCCGGTGCAACACAAGTGCCACCATTCATACATTGAGGATAACAAAGCGCTTAATTAATAACAAAAATTATTTTCATATTACAGTAAAATAACAATTAAATCATAAAAATAAATACCAGATTCACAAAATTTGCCCAAAAATCCTAATATTCATATAAAGTACATTTGATATGTTTATAATATATAAATAAATATTATAAATAATGTCAAATAATAGTAAATATGTGGTCACCTGTAGGACACTCGCAGATCTTGTTTGCATTGCATTTGCCATTTCCACACTTCTTATCACATTCAGGATCAGGTGTTCTGTCTGCACATTGTTTTTGTAGTTTTAGTCTGAGAGGAGTTCCCAAAAGATTTTCATTGTTAACTGTATTTATAATTCTTAAGCCAATACTAAAGGTTGCGATTCCAGTGATATTTCCAACACATGGTATCAAAACTTGGAAGACTTTGGCCTTTTTCGGTACTTTTCCTTTGGGTTCAATTGAAATGATTGGTTTACTCAGTATTTCTTCATTATATGAGACCAATTGATCGAAATCATATGAATACATTTTATTATCTCCCGATTTCCAGGTCAGATTTACCGAACTAACTTCATATGGTATGACCGGTAAATAGCGAGATAGGTTCGGGTCTAACACATACGGCAATACATTACCATCAAGAATGGCATAAATCTTCAGTGGAAAACCTATAAATTATATCAATTAATCATTCAATCAAATGGTGAAGTATATCAACAAACCGCTGAAGAATTGTTTGACTTGTTTTTCATCGATCCAAAGGCATATATCAGACTCACTCTTGGAGTTGATTGACAACTCATTGATTGTATTGACCACATCTGTTAAACCACTTATCAATACTACTGTCCATACAATATAAGACCAATTGTGGTCATTAACTAAATCAAAGCACAACATCACCTAAAAGTAGTTAATATTAACACATTTATCACTTGACTAATCATAATATCATTGATTCATATCTTCATTAAGTTTTTGTTTGCTTTTCACCACAATTTCATTCAAACAATACTTTTACGTAATTTTTGGTCAAATAAATATCAAATTTGTTTACAGTATTATTGAAATACTGTTTAAATTTATATGTAATGTATTAATAATAAATGATTAAAGTATTTATTAATTTGAATAATATATTAATTGTATTAATAATTGCAAATCAAATAACATTTTCTATACATATTTCATACATAATCTATATATTGTATACACAAGTAATGTCTAACACAAACACATTGTATTGTTTACCGGGTATTGAATATTAATATCATATATGATATACTTATTTGACTATTATTTGACTAATTAGTGAATTTAATGTAATTTAATGAATGATTAGGTGATTGTTTGGTTAAATGTGATGATCAGACAACTGGTCTGAACGGCACGTATGCTATTAATGGGTATATCTATGCATCGATGGCAGGAACTGTTGAATTGGTTCATAATAGTGATAATACGGTAGTTGTTTGACTTAAAGTAATTTAATTTGATTAATGATTATAAGTTTGCAGAAAACAATTGAAGTGTTGACCACTGAAGATAAGAGACATTTGTTACCACAAATGGGTTCAATAGTGACCTGTCGTGTGATAGCAATAACCCATAATGTGGTCCGTCTTAATATCCACTGTATTGATGGTCAAGTCCTTAAACAACCGTTTCGTGCGATTCTTAGAAGAGAAGAGATTTGTGAAGACGAGAAGCAAAAGGTGTCGATAAGTGATTCATTTGGTCCGTCGGATATAATTGTGGCCAAAGTTGTTGGTTTTGGAGAAAACAATAATTTTTTGGTTACCACAGCTCATAAAGAGTTGGGTGTTGTTGTCTCTCTTAACCATTCAGGTTGTCTAACATTTAACACAAATTTAATATTATATTGATTTATATTTTACACATTTAATAGGACTCCCAATGAAACCGATTAGTTGGACTCAAATGTTATGTCCGACTACTTATGTTAAGGAAAGACGAAAAGTGGCACAACTGGTCAGTACTTCAACTAATAATGATATCAATCAGTAAACAATTTTTTAATTATTTTTTTAAAACATTGAATAAATTGAAAACTTTATTGATTTGTATTTATAACATTAATAAATACATTGTTACAAATGCTATCAATTGTTACAATTTTGCAATAAAACGTTAAAACAATAATTACAGTACCGGTAATTTTAATTTAACAAATAATATCTTATTTTGATTAAATTCAATATATTTAAATCAAAATTTATTTGTATTATACAATATAATAATAAGAGAATATCAAATTTAATGAATTATTTTCAATTTAGTTTCAATAAATACACAAACAATTAAATAATGATTTGTTTGCTCAGTAAATGTTTTGATTTATATAATTATTTTTGTACTCATTTCTTATTATTAAATCCATGTCTGGATTTTCACATCCATTCTAATGATAATGGATTTAATTTTTTGAGCTTTTAATTAAAATATATATTATATTATATACTTTTGTTTAAACACATAAGATTATATTGAGCTAAATATAATCTGTATTAAAAATTAAATTGTTTATCAATTATTATAAATTTGTCAACAGGACATATTGTCATTGAGTGTCATTAAATTGTGATATATTTATAGATATGAAACAATTAATGTACTATAAATTATAATTAAAAAATTAGACAAATGTTTAGTGAAATACATTAAGTTAAATGATCACAATATATGGTGAATAAAATTATAAGTTATATACCGTATATTTTACTCAAATATTAAATTCATGCACTGCTTGTCCTAAGGCCAGTGGACCCGACTGTCCATTAGTCCAACCCGTATTCTCTAATGTATGACAACTTGTATTTATTTCATATGAATGACTATTACAATTAGTACCCTGTTGTGTATTGTTATACCCATAACCGGTATAATCATAATTATTCCAATTGGCACAGTTGGCACTGGCACTGGCACTGGCACTGGCACTGGCACTGGCACTGGCACTGGCACTGGCACTGGCACTGGCACTGGCACTGGCACTGGCACTGGCACTGGCACTGGCACTGGCGTTGAGTGACTGGTTATTACCCTGTGTTGACATCACAGCACAAGACACATATGACTGTAATCAACAATTAAACAAAAATTATATATAAAATTATAGAAAATATTTGTTTGAAACATAGAGTAGACAGACCTTATCGTCACAATAATCATTGCCATAATCACTATTAGAGAAGTGATCGTTGATGACACCATTGTTACAATTTGAATGCCATTCATAACAGTGCTGACCATTTGTTGAATTATAATAATCAGTGGTTATGGTGTCATCATTGGTGTGATTTGGTCTACAATAAGATGTCATATTTGATGCATAGTCTACCGATGCACTACTTGAACTGGATGTGCTATTAGACCAGTCATTGTTATTATGCATTGGATGGTTAGGTTTGGAATCGATATCATTAAACCACTTAAACATAAGAATCCTATCGATAGTCTTCTGGAAGTCATTACCGCACTGTTCGAAAATAGACTGTAATTGTAATGATGAAAGTTCTGGAAATGTTTGAGAAAGACTTTGAAAATCGCTAATCTTGTAATGATCTGAGCTTTTCATAGACACCAATCCATTGTTTTGGTGACCCATTGTACCACAATGTTGTGTCATCTGATCCATAGTATTCCATATATCAGCTTTTGAATCAAGAGAACCAATAGAACAACCATCTGATGAAACACAAGACATCCCATAATTGATAGTATCATAAGAACTATCTGATGTTTTATTCATTAAACAATTGGCATCATTTTTACCATTAGTATCATTCAAATTATTTGAAGTGATTAAACCATCTGCAGAAGCAGCTATTGATATAAAATATAATTTATATCACGAAATATTACATGACATACATGTGCTCATACTCTTACCGCCGGGAGATTCCGTACCATTAGAGTTGTCTTCACTTTTATCCAAATTCTTTTGTGTCCTATATATGATTGAACGTCTCCTTTAATAAACAAACATATGATAATAATTATAATATTTGTCATAAATCAGTAATTATAAAAAATAAATATAAAAATAGTAAAGTAAAGTATAATACTGTATATGAAACAACAATCAAATTCTATATAATTATATATATATCTAATTATCACTTAAAAGATTATTTAAATTAATCATTCATTATAATTCAACTCTAGGCTAGAGATATGTATTTTAATAATTTTGAATAATATAAGAATCCAATTCTCTTACATTTATAAAAATAATAATTTTCAATTAACACAATTTTAAAAGTTTGCATAATCGATGAATATTGTATATAATTTATATTAGTTTATAAATACCATCATAAAGTATATAAAATATTAAATATTATCATAAAATAAATTTGTTAATAGATGAGTCAACATTTACAATAATAATATAATAATTTTTGTGTATATTTTTATAATATTTGTAATGCTTGTAATGCATAAAACATCGATTATCATATTAAACGTTGATAAAAGAAACATATCTTTGTGTTTATAATAAATAATTAATTATAATATTTTATATTTAAATAATTAATACTTACTTGATAAGGAAGCAACTTGAACATGTACAATTTCTAAATGGACATTGATGTTGCAACACTCGTATATCTTTTTTGCCTTTAATTTTGACAATTATTAATAATGATATTATAATTAATTATTATTAAAATAAATATAAAACATAGGTATGTCCTACCGTGAAACCTGCACCGGGAACAGGTCGGGTGTTTGCGATTTTTGTTGTGAGCCTTCATCATAGTTGCTCAGTGTTGCCAATGACTGTCTCAACATAGAAATACTTATATATATATACTGTATATATAAAGCAATCATTATATCGATTATCTTCAGGTGTGTTCTCTTTAATGGTAGACTCAAAGCGCGTGTCTTATCAATAGTCCTATGCATTCAACAATCACTTGAATTGCAATTTACTTTAAATTTTATATACATATTATAATTGTATCGATAAACCAATAATAATGATAAATACTGTATTATTTTTATAGCATTACTTGTAAAATAAAATCAAATATTCATATATATCTTTCAAATACTTTTATATATAACCCAGTTATAAATGCAGTATAAATTTATGTAAAATATACAATAAACTTAAACATATAATATTTACAAATTATATTTATACCTGCATTGTATTAATAGATATTAATATATATATATATATTATTTATAAGCACTAATGTTTATTAATTGCAATATTACAGTACATATGTTTTTTATATACTGAAATATAGTTCAAATTTACACATCAAATCAAATAGAGATTATAGAAATAATAAATTTAAAATACTGTATATTATAGTCTCAAGCAAATAGAGCATAGATTTATAAACAAATAGCAATCAATTAAATAAAATAATAATTAATGTTAAATTTAATACTTTCAATATTATTTTCAACAATTTAATTGAAACTATCAACAAATAATTTATTTCATTTCTATATTATTATCAAAATATAGTAAAATTGTTTCAAAAAATAATAATAATTAAAAAAAAGTCGAGTATAGTATGAAATTCATACTATGAATGTTGATTACCGGGGGTTGAAGAGGGGAATCCGGTAATGAAAAAAGCGTAGTGATGATAGCCCAGACCTCCCTGAGTAATGCCATAACACTTACATTCATAACTCTACTGCAATTTAAGATATTCGACTTTAAAGTTCGAAAGTCGAAATTTTTTAATATGCATATGATATATAATTTCAATGTATTTTTTAATATTAATAACATAAGTGAAAACAAAATACATATAAGTCATTTAGAATTCGAGATATTCGAATAAAGTTTAAAATTAAATTTTTTAATTGACGTTATTTATGCATATGATACATGATTTCACAATATTTTTAAAGATGATTTTTATACTCGAATGAAAACTTTATTTTTTTATATTTTTTTGATAACCTTATATCTTATATTTAAAAATTTTAATTATAATGAAAATAATACAATAATTAATTATAATAAAAAAAATCTAAAATATTAAAATAATACAATGTTAATTTCAATAAAAAAAGTAATTTAATTAATTAATTAATAAGTAGATTAAATAATAAATTCAATAAAAATTTATACAATAATTGCTATAAAGATAATAAACATTAATTATAATAAAGGATTTAAATACATATATGGGGTTTACCTATCATTTACTGATCTGTTATACACACACCTCTTGTCACATGACATACAGCACCGGCACTGACACAATTGATATCCCTTTCCGCCCACTAGTAGTCCATATGAATACATAATGCATACCATTTTCTCTACACTCAATGATCACTAAATAAACGTTGATTTTATAGTTAATACCGAACTGAATCTCATTATCCAACATTCAAAACGTTACACATATCGTAAATTTTTATTACTACAATTTATAGTTAAATGTCTACTTATATAAATCATATATATGCATAAATAACGTCAATTAAAAAATTTCGACTTGAACTTTAAAGTCGAATATCTTAAATTGCTGCAATGGATTTGCTCGACGGACTTCAGTATGCGCCGACAGAGCGTATGCGGGCATCTGAAAGTCTTGAGTATAGACATACCGTTGTGTAGACATTTGCTGCTGAACAGGTATCGGTTGCATCACCGGTAAGTTCATTACAGGCAACTGTTGTGTCGCCGCCGATGTAGACATTGTCGTTGCTGTCGTAGTAGTAGTGGTTGTGATTTGTAGCACTGTATTGCTCAATCTTAGTAGACTCGGCTATCTCCCGTATGTCCTGATTTGCTATTTGGTACACACGATCCGCCCTTTGACTACGCGATGAACGCATTGCTAATGGCTGTGACGACTGTACACGTGGCAGTTGAGCATTACTTTATGAGTTAATAGACATTTTGTTAATTGTTAATCTGTTTCGACTGCGCCAATGTGATCAATGTTAGATCAATATGTGACAACAACAATAACAACACAATCAAATCAATGAAAACTATTTATTATTATTATTATCAAAAAATTACAATTAAATTAAAAAATTAAATTATGATAAGACTGTGTGTGTGTGTCTACATAAGTACTGAAGGATAAGGAAACAGATAGTGATAATTATGGGGTATTTCTGTGTCTGTATGTATTTGAGTGACGTCTGTCGTCACAATATAAATCATATATCATATGCATAAATAACGTCAATTAAAAAATTTCGACTTTCGAACTTTAAAGTCGAATATCTTAAATTGCTGTAAAAGGGATTTGAATGTAAAGAGATGTAARTGTTATGGTTTGACTCAGTGAGGTCTGAGTTGTCATCACTACGGGATTTTCATTACCGGAATCCTCTCTTCAAACCGACAATTAATAATTAATTATAAACTTTTTTTAGTTTACCGTATAACCCCGCATATATTCCCATTTTACAAATTTTTTAAATTTTAAAATCAACTTTTGCTATGAGGCTGTAACTCATCCAATGGGGATATATGTGAAGTCATAGAAGATAGAAACGATTTAGTGATTCTGTAATATGTAAGACAACTATCATTTACAATCAGAAACCATTAAATGTATGTTAATAGCAATTATTGTTGAAAAAGTTAAAATTAAATTTATGATAATACAGTAATTATAGAAATAATAATTAACATAATAATCAGCTTCCGATTGATCATTAAATTGAAAATTATCAATTTTTAGGCATTATTTGGCATTAAATAGAGCCATCAATAGATTGAATTTTTAAGGGGGGAGTAATTGCAGACATTGAAAACTTCAATTATTAGTTGTGGGGGTTTATAATTATTTATTATTAAATATTAAGTATTTGATAAATCATTAAAATCAACATTTCGTAGTGAGCTATATATACGCGTTTATACCGTAAATTTAATAAAATTTAAACAAGTTTTATATACCGATAATACAATATTTATTAAATTCAAATTTAATTCAACGATAGATTACATTAGTACTTAAGACAACAATTTAAAAAATGACAAATAATTTATTGATACAATTTTCCAAATAATGACTTAAATAGCTGATCCTTGGCTTCATCGGTATATAAAGTATTATGAATAGGAGCCATAAAATTAACTATTTTTGAGTGAACATCGTATCTAATTCTGCGACCTTTACTCGCTTTTGTGTCAACTTTTCGTTTAATTTTATTTCTGATTCTTTGAATTTCAAGCCATTTCTTGCTTAAGACAAATGGATCAGTTGAGTCAGTGTTTGTGTTGGTCTCAATGAATTGTCGTAGTAGTTGATGGTAAAAATCATCATCATCAAATATTTCAACATTCAATTGTTCCACATTTTCACTGTACATTTCTTCTTCAGTTTCATTATCTTTGCCGACAATACTATAGATTGATCTTTTAGTTTGTGTTCTTTTAATAAGTCTTTTCGTATCATTAAGAATGCGATTAATTTGTATATTAGTTGAAGTTTCGAGAGATAATAAACATTTATTTTTAAATGCATTTGATGTCAATCGTGTCCTTTCATACCATTTATTTAACACATCTTCTCTTTTCTCTCTCAAATTGCAAAATCTTTTTGACAAAACATGTGAAATGTCATCACAATTAAGCTTTCGTTTAGCTATAATTTGTGGCAACTTTTGCCATGAATTATCAGAATCAGAGTTATTATTATTATTAGTTTCTTTAAATTCATTATTTAAATCAACATTTGTTATACTATTTTGTAAATCAAGTGATATATCAATATCGCTAATAATGTTAAGCAATCGTAATAATGATTTGTAAGTTTCCTTAAGACAAGTGTCCACTTCATTATTAAGCGATTGCTTTCTTAAAAGTAACAAATACTCAAATTGCGGACATTTATTACAAGACATCATTACTTTTTGCAACTTTATTCGATACTCCAACAGATTATCCCAAATAATCAATTGATTCTTCAGAGCTCTTCCTTTGGATATATCATCGTTAACATCAATGTTTGCCAATTGGTGTATATAATCATCATTTATATCAATTAATTGGTGATCATTGCTGTCATCATTTGACTGGTAGTCTAAGTCTTCTGATGAAGCATTTGGTGCCGTCATGTCATCCAAATAGTGTTCAACTCGTTCTTCACTTTCACTTTCACCGATATCTTCTTCCTCATCATTTTCATCGCTTGAAAAATCACTTTCAATTTGTGTCCGATTAACGACTTGTCCCGCATATCTGACCAAATAATAATTAAATATAAATCAAATAAATAAGTAAACAACTCATCCAACCGATGGCTAATGATATCTACTGATTGAAAACGATTTCTTAAGGCATGAGAGTTGACATTATGATCAATATGTTGGTCACTATTTTGACTGTTTTTCAATAGAGTTATAGCCGATGTCTCGACATCCAAGTCATCTTCCGGATCAATCAGTGACGGCAAAGGATTGATTAGACTTGAGATTTGCTGCGATAATGAAGACATTGTTTCAATCAATCAATCAATCAATACATTCAATATGTATAACACGTGTCAACACATTATCACTACATATAATCACAAAAGTTATCACTAGAGGGCATACCATATGATATTAAGATGTATTATACAGTATTGTATTGATTATACTGTACTGTAATTATGGTTCAGGCAATACCTTCCCTCGTTTTATATTCAGAATTGCCTATATTCCCGACTACCTGGGAATTCCCAGGGAATCTACTTCCTTATGCTACCTCCTATTGACAACAAATTTTGTTATAAGATTTGAATAACATATATTGCATTAAACTGTATTATAATTATAAAATTTTGAATATAATTGTTAAATAGTATCTCTAAATTCACTGAATTCTAATTTATTTTTAAATATTCAATGAAATTTTATGCAAAAAATTAATTTTTAATATTATTTATTTCAGAAATATAAAATATATTTTCCTTTCTAACGGGATATGGAGCGAAAATAAAATATTTTCCGGGAAAATTGGAGGAATTTTATTAGTGAACTTCCCCCATGTTAAGTTGCCCGAACACTAACTGTATTAAGTTTTGACAGTAAAGTAATATTTATGATAAATTATTTTAATATTATTATAATAAATAAGTAGTAATAAGTAATAAACTATGTTTTAAATTAAGAATACATTAAACAAGTTTTATTGATTAAAAATAAATCAAAGTCATTATTAAAAGTTAAAACAAATAAATAAAATTTTACAAATAATATCAATCATAAGTTTCATATAAACAAATTTAATGTAATCGTATTTTTTGTTACAGAAATACCGTAAAACCTATATTCATATTAATCTCCATATAATTTAAATTATGTATAAAATTCCCTTCAATTCCAGGCGAGGAATATTCTCCTAAAATTTTATTATTTTTTGAAGAAAAACTACGAAAAGCGTGTGTTATTTAATTTAAATGTAATATTAATGTTAGTTTGAACTAATGGTTAATTAACTAATATATTAAGTTAATTATTTCAGTAACAAATAGATGATATTGATATAACAAATAGGTGTATATAATGAAAAATATTGATTGACTGACAAACATATACTGTATTTTGTTTATTCAATTACAAAATATTTAAATGCTTTATATTCTGTAAATCTTTAGAACTTCTTAATGTATTAATAAGTGTTAAACAAGAGGTGTAACACAGAAAATATTTATAATTAAAAAATATCTTTTATTTAATAATAAATTGAAATTTGATTTCAATATATTATTTATTCTATGCTTAAATATAGAATGACTTTAGCAAAGACCTAGATAATTTTAGTTTATTTTTCGAGATAATACTAAATACTAGTCATTTACTGGTAATTTATGGAAAAATACTGAAACACCATTTATTTATTTTCCAACAATTATAGTATATTTTGCCTTAAATATCAATAGAAATTTTTTTGAGATAATGCACAATGAATTGCACATTAGAGACTGAAAACTGACCTGATTTTTCAGGTCAGGTCAGGTCAGGTAAAAGTTAGGGCTCAGGTCAGGTCAGGTACGGGTCCGAACACCAAAATTTTTTGGTCAGGTCAGGTCAGGTCCGAAAATTTTTTATTCATTATTTAAACGACAATTATTACAAAATATGACAATCAAACACAAAATTTATTAAATTATTATTTATAAAATATTTGTATAAATTAAACATAAAATATTACAAAAGATGATGGTTTTGATCTAATAAATAATAACATATTAACTTTATTAGAATCTAAGTTAGATCTACTATCAGTTATCGTTAATACCGAGTAATTAAAGTTAATTTAGACAAATTTGTTGCGGGTATAGAATAAATAAAATTGTTTTTTGATAAAATTATTTTCGGACAGACATAGTCAGGTCAGGTCAGGTCAGGTAAATTTGTACCCTATGTTAGGTCAGGTCCGAGTCCGAGATTTTAGGTATCAGATCAGGTACGGGTCAGGTACGGGTCCGAAACTTTTCGCTCTCTATTGCACATCACTGAACTTTTATTACACATCATATCAATAATATATTATTATATTATATTTAATATTAATTGTTATACTCTATCGGGTAATATCAATGTAAGCAAAGTGTAAATAATAGTTGATTTAGTATTTAAAATAAACATAATCTTAAATGTAATTAATTTAGTTGAAAAGATTATAAGTTTGTTAAGAATTAAGTGTTGAATATGTTTTGTCATCAGTTGATGGTATTTCCTATGAATGACAGGTGTGGTGGTGTCGGTATGTGTCGGTATGTTATGTTTAGACAACACAAACATTACTTGAATCACTTGAAAACTAACTGAAGTTAATCTTAACAATTGTTCCGCAAATTTATTATTTAAATGATTGCAAAATAAGCCTTCAATGAGTGATAAATGAAATTCATATTTTGAATGCATGTTTAGTACAAGTATTGATAGTACAGTACTTTAATAAAGAGAGCCTTAAATGTATAGAAATAATGAAAACTTAGTAATCTCTGAGTCTATTGTTAAAGACTTAAATCCAATCCCTGCTATTAATCCAATTTCTCAATCTATAGATTATATTGGGTGACCTCAACAAATTTGGACGTTTGAAAATACATAAATTAACCTTGTTATAAAATGACAATCAGTATAGCATAGATAACAGTGTCATAACGTTACTTAATGATGTCAACATTTTCATTATTTTAATTTTTTTATTGACGTTAATTTAGATTGTCAAAATGTCAGTTTTAAGTTTTTAGTATATTTTAGTTTATCTAGTCGTGATGACTACTTATAAATATTTTAATCAATGAAAGTTATTCAAAACAGATATATCTCCTGATAAAACACGATAAATTTTTTAAGTACCTTAGATCATTTTATACAAAATAAATAATAAGCATTGAAAATAAATTACGTCACAACTCAAATACAAATGTCTATAGTTAATTGTTTACTTATTTTATCATATATACTGTATATAAGTTATTATTATTATAATATTTAAAACTTAAAAAATTTGAAATTAAAAAAAATAATTTCTATAAATAACTTCAATATCTCGTCCATAAATAACATTGATTTATGTAATATAAAAACGTACAAAATAATTGAGGTCACCCAATATTTGTTTTTATAATCTATTAAAACACCAATTGTTTGTCCATTTAATTACATTCAACTATATTCAACTACCGAAGCATTTATCGATCTATACTTAATTGAGTTGGATTTCAGGTATAATTTATAAATTATATAATATACAAAAAAATTATAATGAATTTAATGTTGTTATTAAAAAAATTATAATTTATTTATAATGAATGCAAAATAGATTTCAATAAAAAAAAACTAGATATTCATAGAGTAATATTGTTTTGATTAGAGATATGAACCAAAACGGTTTTGGTTTTGGGAACCGTATGATTTCGGTTTTAATAAGTTTTTTATGTTGTTATTATTGCACTAATTAATGTAATTATTAGATTTAATTATTATTATCAGTATTTCTATTAGTATTGATAATTATATTATTATAAAATTATAACTTTTGTTTTACTGAATCCCACACTTAACTCGATTCTCGGTTCGGTTTTTGAAATTAGTTTTGGTTCCGACTTCTAGTTTTGATGTTAGAGTAGATCTTTAATAAATGCAAACAATAATCCAATGAATCCAATGAATCCAATGATGATTTGAGATCACTGTTGAGTGACTCTTTCGGATCAATTGTTTTCAATTTTATACAGAGATTACATTCCTTTCATTTTTTCAACTCATACGACACACTAAACACTAATTATACTTATTTATAGTTATTTATTAAGACATATATTCAGAGTTAGCAGACAACATGTCTCTATATACTAAAGAGATTATAATACATTAAAATAAAAGATTACACACAAAAAATTTAATACCTAAACATAAAGTTTATTTAAATATGCATCACATCATGTAGAAAAAATGGCGCCAAAGTAAAAAAAATTAGGTAAAAATTTTAACCTTTACAATTGCATAGAGCATGAAAAATAAAATTTAATAAATCATTATTTTGATCTGAATCACTTGATACCCCACATGATTATAGTTGACTTTATTTTTTGTACTAAATCATTTTATACGGCACACGGTTATAGTTGAATGTCACGTGATTTTCTATAGCCACACATTACATGTGAATCACTATAGTCGTGTGTCGTATAAAATGATTTAGTATAAAAAAATAGTCAACTATAATAATGTGGGGTATCAAGTGATTCAGATCAAAATAATGATTTATTAAATTTTATTTTTGATGCTCTATGCAATTGTAAAGGTTAAAATTTTTACCTATTTTTACTTTGGTGCCATTTTTTCTGTTCCTGAAGAGATATCAAAATTTAAATAGTGAGTTACATAAAAATTTTTTACCTTGGCCGCCATTTTTTATATCTTATGCTATGCTCTGACAAAATATCAAAATTTCAATACTGATCCCCATATCTCATTTTTGATGCTTTATTTCTGAAAATATTTTTTGTGTGTAGTTTATAATATGCAACGTACTTTATCCCTCTACTCCGCAACCCAACGAACACCGCATATATTATATGAGACCTATTGTTGCTTTAATTAATGATAAATAAGACATTTAGTTGATTTAATACAGTAATTGCCATTAATTATGAAATTATTATATAAATGTATAATAAGTGTTAATTTATTCAATGTTTTGTTGATATTATTTGTAAATGATATTTATAGTAATCTGCAATAATAATAATACAATAATATACAAATTGATCAAGCAACATTATAGCATCTTTTTTTGTTATAATTGACTAATCAAGGTTAAATTTTCAAATAGACAGACATTAACAATATTGTGTTATATAATTGCAATATTTTTATATAAGTATTTATTTAAATTATACGAAAAAACATTTAAATATATTTAGGAGTCAATTATAATAATAATTATTTTTTAATAATTAAATTTTAAGTATACTTAAGAATCATATAAACTGAATGTCTCTTTGAAATAGCAAAATAAATAAGAAAACATACTATAAATACTATATATATACTGTTAAATAATGTTTGTAATTAATATTTCATGTCATTTATTAATTTAATAATATTAAAACATAAATTTCAGAATAAATACAAATATAAATACAGTATAAAATAATAATGCTAATGTTAAATATAGTGTATTTTTACAAAAATGAATTGAATTTATTTTCAATATAATAAACACTTATTTATAGAGTATTGATATTATATAATATATATATATTATTGTTAATATTATACAAGTAATAAGCCATAGAAAATGATTATATAGATGACGACAAATAAATCAAATGGTAATATCGGTTAAATTGGATGAATGACACAAATTTTGTTGATTTATAGATAGATTATCATCAGTTGTATGTATGTGTCCATCACTATTGCTATAGTGTTTGTTAGCCAAAACCAGTTCCTTCTCAAGCCGTTGTTTTCGCCATTTGATTCTTCTGTTTTGAAACCAGACCTTAACCTGTGCTTCAGATAGATTGAGAGTAGAGGCCAGATATAGTCTTTCAGGTCCAACCATATATTGCTGTCTTTCAAACTCGGCTTCAAGTTTATCTAACTGTTCCGGTGTGAAGATTGTTCGCACTCTTTTAGATTTACTTTGAGTCCGACATTTCATGACAACCGCACTGTCCTCTGGTTTTGTTGCATCTGAACTTTGGTCACATTCAAGACTTCGTTTACTTGATTGCAAATTATTAGCCAAACATTTAATTTTTCTTTCAGTGTTTGACAATGAATTTAAATCTGTTTAATAATAAAAAAAAATTATATTACTTTTATTAAATAAATTTTATTTCACATATAGTAATACATATGTAATGCATATTAATAGTGAATTTGCGAGCGTAAAGATTTGCAGGCAATAGAGTTATGCTTATGGATGGCTAGATATGCCGTATGACTTAGTGGATCGGACCCCAGACCCCACTCGACGTTAGGTTGCCTGAGGATTGTCATATTGTGATGATTACTTAAATTGTATATATTGTATGCTTATTTGAATAATACAATACTAGTCTTATGCTAAATGGCTTTACACATATCACCCACATTCATGACATCCATTGTGGGATTATTTTAATAAAACAACAAAATGCGGATCCAATGGACCGATG
The DNA here is from genome assembly GCF_028296485.1 of Oppia nitens. Classification (NCBI taxonomy): domain Eukaryota; kingdom Metazoa; phylum Arthropoda; class Arachnida; order Sarcoptiformes; family Oppiidae; genus Oppia; species Oppia nitens. Next base: position 1,743,173 of record NW_026533197.1, read on the forward strand.
GGTTAGCAAAATTAACAATAGACACACAAGTGGGTGAATGCAATCATTTGTCTATTGTATTACTATATTGTGTTCAGTGTTTTGACAACTCATGTCTGCCAAGAATGTCGACAATATAAGGGCTGTTTGTGATTGTAAATCATTGTAATAAAAGTCATGTCATATGTTATATATATATATGCCATATATTGCCATATATTGCCATATATTGCCATATATTGGTTGCAATATTGCATTTCATGACTTAATTGCATTCCAATCCAATACTATTGCAATCATATCTTTAGAGATGCCTTCCCTCTCAACAATGCATTCACTGATTGTGTAATCGATATTTAGTTAACGTTTTCCTACATGTTTTATCCTATACTTTCTTATCTATAGACTATAGTGTTATAGTATAAGCAATTGCGGACTTTAATAGACGTACAATAAAAAATGTACTTAAAAATTGACACAATTATGAGTAAAGCATCGATTTTAAAACGGGAACACCTCTCACATGTAAATCACATACAAATAATTGTACTTTTCCGGGAATTTACTAAAAATATCTAAGTTTAGCTTAAAAGTGTAAAAAGCAAACAGAAAGTAAAGTATCGTAAAATCATTAAAAAGTAAACCAATAAATAGATAAGTTTTCAATGCAATATACCGTTCCATCAATTGACGCAATTGTTTAATAGTAAAGATAGCATTGGGCGACCTGGGAGACCATTTGACTGTATGACTAGGGGACTGTGTGACTGTGTGACTGTGTGACTGGGTTACTCTCCTATCAATCAGGTATACTGTATACAAATATTGAATATCCAGTTTGATAAAAATGTTTGCACCACAATAAAGAGGCTCCAGATTTAGAAATTTACTCAAAACTATAGGCTATAGCTTTAGATTATTAGTGCTTTTAGCTCAAGGAGATGCTACTATCGTTGATTTTACAACCGTAATATAGGTGCCTCATATTTTTATATATGCATTAGAAATTTTAATTAGTATTAAAATAATCAATTAATAATTACAATTACACTTACCCTTAGCTGTAGAGTCAGGTGAAACTGATGAAACATTTTTAGTTTTGTGATAATTGGTTGCTTTGACATACATATCATTTGATACATAATCAGCTCTATATTTATTAGCATTAAAACTAAATTGATTAATGTCTTCACTGAATGCATTGTTGATGTTTCTTCTATTGCCATCATTATTGACATCACTGATACCTAATATAGCATTGATTGAAAATGAGGTTTTGTATGAATCACTATCTGATGAAAGCTTTTTGTTGGACAACTTGTAATCATTGTTCAAATAATTGATGCCTTGTGCTGATGCTTGAGGTCTTGTATTGGGGAGACCATTGTGGTGACTGCTGTTAATCATAGATTCATAAAATGCATTTAAATTGATGAGAGCTGTGGTGGGACTTGTATTTAATTCAGATTGATATGCATTAAAACAATTGTTATTTCGATTTGTTTTATTAATATTATTAACGTCTAAATATAAAGGATACGACAATCTATAGGAAGTCATATTAAAACTTTATCTAAACACTTGAAAAATATGCGGCAATTCATGTATTGTGCGCTTCAGTTTACACACGACTTACACACTGTTATACAAAATAATTGCAAATTTAAAGATCACTTTCCTCTTCATAAGCAATGACAAGAATGCCACACAAAAGCAGAACCGCTCACAAACTCTTGAACTCCACTTGTGCTCAGTTTTGTCAGCTTTGCTAACCTTACGACTCCTATTAAGTAGGAATTAGGAGCTGACGTCTGACCGCTTCTTTTATCACATATGAAGACACTCCTATAGGAGGAACTCATATAACCCAACCATACATTAACTTTACATCAAATGCACCGATTCTGCAAACAGTTTATCAATTGATTCTTTATATAAATTACAATTTATTTATTAATCTTCATTTATATATCACTAACTTTTGATAATACAATATTTGCTTTTTCTTATTATAAAAAGTTTTGTAAGAATTGTTAAATATTCATTTATACAGTATATACAATTGTATATACAATATATATATATTAATATTTAAAATATTATATTTATTAAAGTTCATATTAAAATTTATAAGCTATGAATTTAGTTTCTGATAAATTACTATATATGTATATGTTATATTAATCTATACTAATTATATATAATTTATACTGTATATATACTAATTATATGTAATAGTAAAAGAATATATGATGTGTTGTAAATAACATTTTGAAATATTATATAATATAATAGTTATTATAAGCAATAAGAGACAAAATGACTTATTTTTAATTGATTATTATTGAGGCGTGTAAAAACTTAGCAACTGGTGTATTCAATTACATATTACAATACAATTGGATTATATACAGTAGGAATAAGCAAAGCTTTATTTAACAATTTAACAAAAAAAAGTTTGCCTATAGGTATATAATTTATATAATATAATGTTACAATATTATTGAAAATAATAAATAATATATTTAAAAGCTTAATAAATAACTATATTGTAAAAATAAGATTAAATAAATATATTTTTAGTGTTTATTTAAATTTGAGTGATTTAGAGTAAAAATTGAAAATAGTAAAACATTGAGTGAACAAATGTATGTAATTTATATTAGTAATTATATTTAGAAAAATGATAAGTATTTTGCTAATGTATAGTATAATATAACGATAATATAATAATATTTGATTGCTTATAGCGGGTCACTTCAAATGGTTGAGTATGAAATGTTGGGCAAATTGGTGTATATACTATATAGTATGCATGCTATATGATAGGTACTGTATGATATTATTGGTGTATGGGTCACTTTAATCAGCACCATTAGGCTGTAATGGTCATTGATGTTATGATGGCTATTAAGCGGTGACACTATCATAAAACTATATATGCCTTCATCTCATTGTCCTCATTAGACGGAGTTGTCTATTACTTTAAGGCTAAACACTATGACTAAGTTAAAGGAAAGCGCTATACTATAGTATATACCGGTATTATATAGCTATAGCCTATATAGTCTAATGTGTGATCAATTGAAGGCACCAAACCTTTTATAGCACCCTTGAGTGCCACCAGAGCGTCATAACTGGTCTCAAAAGTACCGCTTAACCAGTAAACAATTAAGCCGTGGGAAACGTTGCGCCCAATTATTATTATTTCAAACCATTCACTTATAATATATACATTTATCCACATTTCTACTTTAACATCATTATTATCATTTTATTCAACATTTATTTTATGACATTCTCATTACAAACTAAAATTCAGATTACATTGTTTATCAATTATACTGTATTATAATATATCAACAAAAAAGAGTTGTCATTGTTGTTATAATTTTAATATTAAAACTTTAAATCATTAATAGATCAGACTTTAATTATAGAGATTAAAACATTTAATTAACTTAAATATCATTTTAAGTATAAATATAATTGAAAAAATTATACATTAATAACATTATTGAATAACAGAATTGTCAGCATTGATAACATGGAATGTATTACCGGTAATTAAAATCTACATAAATATAATGAATTGTTTATTGTTTTAATTTTGAAGAATCATTTGATAGACTTGGAATATAGCCGGTGCCACATCCATAGCACGGGATTTAAGAGATAAAGTAAACTTTGGATTTCCCGGTTGGACCTTAAGTTCAGCTAAAAGCCATATATTATTAGTTAATTTGAGTGACTGATAGAGCATATCCTGACCCTCAACATTGCGTTTCGCAATTGTAAATATGTTATTGGATTGAAGCTTTTGTGAGACCTGATCCACGTTAAGCATAACATTTTCGATCACATATTGCACCTCATTCTGTGATGGTATGTCCTTCCAAGTGGCCAAAAACACTCTTTTATCCATTGCACCATCATCTGTACAAAATACATGTGTCGGCACAATACAGCTAAAGTAAAACACATCCACATTATTTTTAACGGCAACTTGAAGATTTGTTAACGGTTCCATTTTCTGGACACCACCCATTGTATTCAACTGAAGGCTGACATCGGAAGAGATGTTTGGATGTAAAGGTGTAGTGATCTGAAGATGTTGTGCTGGCATTAAGCCAAAGCTATTCTTATTAAATTGAATGGCAAAACCTCCCATTGCTTGCATGGCTTTGTTTGTAAATGTCATCTCCATATATATTTGACCGTTACGTCTGGTGAATGTACCCAATACTTCCAGACCTTTTCCACGAACAGCTGGTAACCAAACCTTTATCATAATATTTAATTAATTTAATAATTACCGAATACTTAGATATTTAAAGGACAAACCTGTTTGGGTGGTGTATAAAATACTCCAGAATTGGGAATTCCAAATATATCTCCAAGAAGACCTGTCGATGTTAATTGTGTAGAACTTGTATTACTTAGAGATGGAGAAGCACTAGTGGTTAGATCAGGTCCTCCAAGTAAGCTATCAAGACCACTACCCAAAATGTCAATGTTTGAGGTTAACATTGTTGATGGATATGTTGTTGGAGGAGGAGGAGGTGCACTAATGTCAAGACTTAGCAAATCTCCTATAAGACTATCTGCAGCAGGAATGACTGTGGATTGAATTGTTTCCGTATGATTGGTATCGTTAGTAGATTCACTTTTAGCTGGTAATGAACGTCTCAACTGACCAATTCTTCCTTCAACAAAAGCTGAGGGAGGTTTGTGATAAACAGATGCAAGACTTCCGATATGACAAATAAGTTCATCTAATAGTGTTGGCTCTAATAAATCGGTTTCTTCTGAAATCAATGGTTTTTCAGCTAAAACAACTTCTTTAGCTGCCGCCGGATCTGTAGATAAAAGTCGCCAATAAATAAAACCTCTGTCACGAAGATCTGGATTGTCGCTGTCTTGTGTGGCCAAACTTAACACTTGTTGGACCAATTCTTGAGTTTCAGTCGGACGCTTAAGAAATAACTTTACTATAGCTGTGAGCAGTTGGAGCTGAACCTGACTGTTCTCATCATGAAATCCTTCCAAAAAACTTTCGAGCAATTCGTCGGCGTTATCGATACGTTCAGCATATTCTCCAATAATCCAAATCATTGAAGCTCTGGCTTCAGGTTCATCCAAAGTGTCCAAATTTTCACATAATGTTGATATAATGCTTTCATATTTGTTGGGATATTTGCGGAAAATGTCTTTAATAACAACAATTGCCTCCTGAACCACATAATTAACTTTTGTTTGTATCAGATCTAATAGAGTGGCCACACATCGTTCTGCCGATTGCTCTACTTTTATAGCGCATCGACCAATAGCTCTGACAGCCTTACGAACAAAGTCAACGTCTACTTCTGTGGCATACTCTTTGAGTTCAGCTAAGACTTGAGCGATGTTGGTCTGTGAGGCCAACCTAATCATAATATCCAACTTCTCTAACTTAACATAAATCGGGTCATTATATTTGACAAAAAACACTTTCATCTCGTGTTTCAATATATCAGGTCTCTTCTGAACTATAAGATTGATATTACGTAAAGCCACGTATTGTACTTCAGGTTCACTGGACAACAGCGTAACTAAAGGTGGGGCCAACTTCTTGGTTAGTGTGACAACAAAATCAGAGTCTGAAGGCATCATTTCCATGAATTTCATCAATGCTTTAACGGCACTCAAGACAACGGCGGCATTTGCGTGAGCCAAACGAGGAGTCACTCTCTCGCATATACTTTGCGCCTCGCGATCATCTTTAGGATAATAATTAGAAAGTGAGTCCAATATGAAGACTTGTCCCCATTCAGTACATTCATTCAAAGCCGTTAATAATTTATTAATAGTTTGTGCATTGAGTTCAACCAATGGTTGTCCAGTACTGGACGCTTCATTAATCTCGGAGAGTGCTGCCACAGCATTGGCCACAACCATTGGGTTCGAGTCCGACAATAGATCGCGCAATAGATCAAGAAAACCCTGTTCTTCAACCAATTGGGCGTTAATATCATGAAGTTTGGCCACACATACAGCAGCTGTTTTACGAACATATGGGTCTTCATCTCTAAGACATTTGCGAAGTGGTTCACATAAATATTCAGTAATCTTATCCACACGAATACAACCCATTGTACGGACAGCCAAAGCCCGAATCAAAGGATTGGGATCTTCACAATCGCGGACAAACGTATTGACCGCCATTATGGCCATATCGGGCTGACTCTTGGCGTAATTCATTAAATATAGATACACCAACTTCTTGAGCTCTAAGTTATCCGTTTGCATGCAATTGACGACATCGGGAAACAAAGCCGAGACATCTTTGCCGACAGTCATCGATGCAATCACTTTCTTCACCGCTTCTCTTCTTTTCTCTTTCTTATCTGAATTTAATTCACTCTTTAACTCAAATATCTCACCCTTTTTGGTGTTTGCGAAGTACTTGGCGTCAGTCATAGTGACTATTGTTAAGACAAGTCTTCACACGTCTTAATAATCACAATATCTTGTAATCAATTGATTTAATGTTTAGTGTTATGTCAGTCAACGCCCTATATATACATACAGTACTGTATATACTGTATAATACAGACTCAGATCAATACAAATACAATACTATACACTATTAATATGTATTGACGTCACTGTAAAGTATAGTATTATTAGAGTTGGAATAACTTTACAATAATAGAGACCTCTATTTGCAGACCTCTACACTATAATATTGTATACAATAATATCATACATGTGTTGAATGATATGATAAGCGATACTCTCTTGAAAAATCACATCCAAAGACATTTATTTAGCCATCGATGGCATCTATTATGACTACAATTTGTAGATTTGGATCACTTAGAGGTTCATATGTTAGATATACTTTAAGACCAGTGGACAGTTGGCTTAGGGAACGGTAGGTATTATCCATTGATACGAAAGTTGATTGATTTGAATGCATGTCTACAATGAATGCGTGCAATGATTGCATCACTCAATGACCACAAAACTGATTGATTTGTTTTACTCAATACAGACCTGTCTTTGCTATGAATTGGACCAAATGTTTCAGTAATGGATTGAATGGATTAAATTCAAGTGATGACACTCAAGAACCTAAGGATGAGACAGATGTGAACAAATTGAAAGAAGAAAACAACAAATTAATGCAACTTTTGTCAGAAGTAGATGACAAATACAAAAGAAGTTTAGCCGATGGAGAGAACACTCGGATCAGAATGAAGAAACAAATCGATGAAACAAAGATATACGCCATTCAAGCCTTTTCTAAAGACCTACTCGAAGTGGCCGATGTTCTCAATACAGCCATTGATACGGTTCCGTTAAATACCATCACTGATGATAATACTGAACAAAGTAAAGTACTTAAGAATCTGTATTCAGGACTTCAAATGACAGAAAAGCAATTGCAAAGTGTTTTTAGAAGACATGGTTTAATACAAATGAATCCAATCGGCGAAAAGTTTGATCCAAACTCACATCACGCACTCTTTGAAGCTGTTTTGCCAGACAAAGAGCCCGGAACGGTGTCAACCGTCACCAAAATTGGCTATAAATTACACGACAGAACCATTAGACCAGCGATGGTTGGAGTAGTTAAGGCTTAATAGTAACCAATTGATACAAAACTACATTTTGTTTCATTAAATTTATTAATAAATTCATTTGTTATATATTGATACTTACGGTAAATGAGTTTTTATTAACTCTTATTAAATACCATTTTAAATATCAATTGTATTTATATTGGATTTAATTACAAAATATCATAAGCTATAAATTATAAAGTTATAAAGACTAATAATTGTGAAGTTGAGCAAGGTTATTTTAATTAACCAATAGATTACCGGTATTTTCGATGATATTACAGTATATTACCGGTAATTTGAAATTATTGAAATGATTCATTGATTCAAATGCAAAGATAAATAATAACATTAATTCATCGTATTTTTGTTCATTTTGAATCTATTTTTCAAATATAAATAATCATTAAAATAAATATTACTATTTTTAATAAAAATTATTAAATATTAGTATATGTAGATATGTTGTATTTTTATTGTCTAGTTATATCAATAACTATAAAATCAATTTACCGGTAATCTAGAATTTAATAAAATATTTTATAGAAAGTATAAATACTAAATTTATAATCGCATATACCGTATGTAAGCACTTATTTTCTCACTAAATAATGTGCAAAAATTTAAAACAACTTATACGAACTAATATCACATTTGTTTCCAACCACTGAAAATAAATGTCAGGACATGGGGTAGAAAATTATGTAAGACTGGTCCATATAAATGGGAAACTACTGTACAATATGTAAAGACTGGTCAATAGATGTCATATTTAAAGACGGGAACGATTATAAACGTCCAAAAAATTTAATAATGCAAATAATTTGACAAAAATTAGTAATCAATTAATTGCTTTGAGAAATAAATTTTACATAATTTCCTACATTGACATTCACATTGATTTCCTGATACAATTAGTCAGTATTAATACATACGGTATATACAGTATCATAGTATATATCATATTATTTATAACATATATAAATTATAAGTTATATCTTTTAAGATAATACACTAATATAATAATAGTATAAAATTCATATTTATATTGTACTAAACTATATACAGTATTATTACTTTATACTATTAAATAATAAATTAATTCTTATCTCATATGTTTATGATTTATTATTAAGATATTTATTAAGTATTAATTTTTTAAATTTAAACTCATATTTGAAAAATGATAGAATTTTAGTTTTTTAAAGTTTTTTAAACAGTGTAATCATGAAAATCATAAAAACAATATACTGTGTACTGTATATAAAATATGGATATTTTATCGATATTTATTAATAATTAGAATTAATTAATATTTCAGACAATATATTAAATAAATATTTAAATAAATTAGTAATAAAAATATATATATTTATTTTATTTAAATATGATAATATCACAGATATTAAGCCAAATAACAGTGTATTTTTATAAACAATAAATTCAAATAAAATAATAAATATTTATATATAAATTTAAAATAACAAATAACTGAAAACTAAAACTTAAAATTGTGATTGTGATTGTGATTGGTAAACCATTTGAAATATCGTTGACTAAAAAATTAAGAAATTAAAATAAATTAAATAAAAACAATACTACCGTAATGTAAGTAAGTATCAGTAATACTGTATAATTATTATACTATTAATATAATACATACTTGTTTTGCATGGCTTATAAAAAGTTGAAACAGATTTGAGTCCAGTTATTGTCTGCCTCTTAACTGTTCCCAAATTAATTAAATTACTGAATTCAACTTGAAATCGATGGGCTTCATTACCTAACAAATCAATAGACAATTAAAAATATGATATATTAAGTCAATTATTTTATTTTCGTTACCAAAGAAGTTAACGGATAGCTGAACACATTGATTGTCGGCAATGTCTCTGGTATTGTAGACATCGGCAACTATGAGCCAATCGGTTGCATTTAATAGACTTCTCATATGAGACATGAATTTGTTAACAGTGAATGTCGGCGTCTTTTTGATGGCAACATTACTTATCAAATGAATATCTGGTTTTATGTTAGCACAACCCAGTGGTATAAAATGTCCATAATTTTTAAATATGATAACCGAACGACCCATAACTGAATAGTTTCCAATTAGCGGTAAGTTTACATCGGAAAAAAGTTTGCGTTGACCACCAATTGATAATATATTGTGTTTACCACTCAAGTCACCCATTGCACACCGCAGACCATTATTTGGATTACAATCTTTTTTATATATGTCTATATCATCTTTACTAAGATAAGGGTTCCATCGATATCCAGAAGCTATACATCTTACTGAGTCTATTTGATTAAAAGCATCCTCTCCTACAGGGGTTACATAAACAGCCCAATTATGACCTGATGTGACATTTAGATTATTGAATCCGGGATATTTTAGATTGACTTCAATCCATGTATCACTTAGACTACCATCGATGTACTCCAGTTGTTTGAACCGTATATAACCAGAGATTAGATGTCTTGGTTCATGAAAAGAGGCCAAAGCGACTATTTCTCGGGCCATATCTTTGCTTTCTTCAATATTAATTGTTGAACAAACCCATCGAAAATTTTTCTCTTTTTTATGAATGACAATAGATCTGCCGATTATAGAGTTGGGTCCACTAAGACTAAGACTAGAATCAGTCCAGTCTTGTCTTTGAGTGTTTTTGTTGTCAATAATTCCAAACTTTCCACTAAGATCTCCGACTTCATACTGATCTACTGAACCAACTTCAGGAAAAGGACCAACAGATACATCAACATTAAGTGGATTAAAATGACCATAAACTGCATCGGCTGCACACGGAAACTCTTTTTCAATTGAAACCCAACTCTAATTTTATAAAATTACAATTAAATTTAAATATTAATCAAACTATTCTATGAGTAATGTTAGTCTGAAAGAAAATTAAATGATTTAATCTTTTGAAAACCGTTAATATGCTTATTATAAAATACATGTTATCCAAAATCATATTATATTAATATTAATATACATATACACGATGTATAAATTAAATAAATAATTATAAAGATTTTAATACCAATTTTCAATTGGTATAATTAGTATTTACTCTTATGATTTATTTTTTACTAATAATAAATTAAAAATTTATTATATATATTGCTATAATAGAATATATTGTTATTATAGATAATATGACATTTTTTCTTTAAAAAATGGCAATAATGGACAAATAATTGCTATTTTACAAAAGAAAATTATCATCATATTTATATACTGTATATTAACAAAACTTAAACTTTTCTAAATAAATATTGTATTTTAAGCATCTAATTAATATAAGCACTAATACAATAACTATAAATTGACAATTTGTTTAAATAAAAAATCAATGATATGTCTTACATCGTGTATGTGATATCCATGAGCGAGACCATAGAGACCGTGTAAATCTACTTTACCATTGGTGGCATCGTATGAGGTTTGTTGATTAAAAACTATAGATCCCGATATGTTTGATGCAATTGCAGTACTTGTTCGCCAATTTCTAGCACTAGCTGTTAATGGATGAACAATTCTTATGACAGCACATCCTAATCTATCACCCCTTTGTTGAGGTGCTGTGTCATCGTGTATGACAAGCGATCTACCAATAATTGATTGCTAACAAACATTTGTAATCAAATAAATATAAGTTAATATTTTTTGTTGTAAATCATACCATAGAAGGTCCGGACAGTGGTAAGAGAGTGTCGGTATAAAACAGTTTATTATTAAAACTTCCTTTATATGAAGCAATCGATAATTTCTTTGATTTTGATGTTAAATCTCCGACTTCACAGCGAAACTGATTATCAGAATTACATAAAGAATTGTAAGTTCGTCCCATTCCTACATTAAATGGATTAAAGTGAGGACCGGCACTATCACACCGTCGACTCCAGTTATAAAAATCTCTTCCATGAGTATTGGTATGTATGTGCCAACTATGACCGACTGTATTATTAACCGTACCATCAGAATAGCTAAGTTCTGCAAAAACAGTTGTTTCACTCAATGGGTTATCTTTTAACTGTCGAAATATAACGTATCCAACAATAGGATATACAAAAGTAGCCATAGCTGTGACCATTTCATTATGATAACCAATGTTACAACATATCCAACGATCACCATTTCCTTTATGTATTACTACTGAACGACCTATAATACTATTTATACCAAAAAGTGGTAGATTTAGATCAACAAAAACAGCTAAATATATATCTGAATTTGGATCTTCATTTAAAGGTCCATATTTGCCACTCAAGTCTCCCACTTCATACATATCATTAGTACCGATAGCAGGAAGTGGACCACTGTTAGAGTCAATAGCAAATGGATTGAAATGGGGACCAACAGCTTGAGCTGAGCATACATTATCATGTTTTGATAGTTGTGACGGTAATGGGAACTGATGAATGTGATACCATTTTGCTCGTCCTCGTAAATTTGTTAAATTGATTTTAACAATTGTTGGATCAGTTCGATAACTCTGACTGAAAAGTATGGATCCTTTGACGCCATCCATAGAAATACTAGCTTTTACTTGTCTGGTCTCCAAAGGTTGCAATTTTGCACAAGACATCACACGTTTGGCACTATTTTTGTCATAAATTGTAACATAAAGTCCACGACTAGATTCAAGATAAGAAAGTGGAAAATTCATATCAATTGATAACTTCTTTGAGTATCTATTATTATTAGATCCAATGACAGCCATTCCATGTTTTCGCGTTAAATCTCCTATTTTACACAATTGATGATTACTTGTTGAACAGTTACTGTCGTTAGCATTATTTGGATCCAACAAAGTCTGTAAATAATCACATTTTCGATCGCGTTTTGTATCCAATATATCCGATACTAAGACTTTCCATTCATTTCTTGAATTTGATTTATATTCTTCTTCTATATTATATAGATTAGTAAATATAAGAGTTTCTTGTCTTTGGTTTTCTCTGAAGAGAACTGTTCCAGCAATGGTTTCAGTAAATGTTGCCAATGCAGACTTGACAATACCATCAGTAAAAACGTTGGAACAAGTTCGGTGATCACTATTATTCATGTTTCTTAATGATACTGATTTCCCCCAAATACTTTTGACACCATAAAGCGTAATATGCGAGTCAGTAAAAGTTTGGATATCATTATTAATATGAGATATACTAATAGATCCGTGTCTTCGAGTCATGTCGTGCTCTGTTTTGCCGACTTCTGATGCTGAACATGGGTTCTTCGAGTCATAAAATACAGGCAATTCGTTGATAAGCCATTCAAAGAGTTGATTGTTACCATCGTTATTGGCATTACTTAAGTAGATGCCGATAGAGACGATATCGGACTCAGTTTGTTGTCTGAATGTTATGTTTCCCCGAATACCACCCGAATTGAAGAGCGCATACAACTCAACAGTAATTACAACTATTAAAACAATTTATTAATTATTATATTTATTAACTGTTAATAGTGTAATCATTAGTGTATTTTATATTAATTTTGTTTCAATCATAATTTTTTTAATACTATATAATGTTTTAATAAATTTTATTTTTAATTACTATGTTTTACTATATTTTATATTAAAACTTACCTGGAATAATTAATAAATAAATAAAAAATGCCGATATTATAGACTTAAAAATTAAACACATGATTTATTAATTTAAGTATTACACATATTAGCCTTTTATGATAATGTTTTAGTATGAAATGTTAAATATGAAATGTTATCTTATGAAATATTTATAGTCATTTTCTAAAGATAATACCAATTAATTCAAATCTAACTAATTATATATTAATTGAACTTAAATTAACTGTTAAGCATTACATCAAAAATGAATATATTTTAATTATGTTTTAAATGGTGGTTCAATGTTAACAATTTTGAAAACCGGTTATAAATATCCTAAATATACAAAACTTGATTTATTTAATGTTTTTATTTCATAGGGGAACAACTTTTCACTTTTAGCCTAAATTAATAAAAACATTTGTATTGTGTCTATGAGATGACCAATAATACTCTATAGACTTAACTAATTGTATATATTTAATATTAATAACACATTTTGTTATATTATTAATATAATTTATGATAAATTCTTATTGTATTAATATATTGTTTTATATAATTCAAAAGTATTTAACTATAAAATCGGAGACATAAGTGCTTGACACGGTTTTTTGTCTTTTATAACTTTTAAATTTATAAATTTAAATTAATAACAAATTTTGAGGTATTATAGAATAGTCAAGCATTTTACTTAAAAGTGGTTAATAGACTAAATAGTCTATAATATACTATTGAATATAATAGACTATATATAAAATAACAATAATCGATTAATTACACGGCAAAGTACCATGGCACTATTATTTTAAACCACATCTACATTTTACAATTTTTACTTTATGTATTTTTTATTCAATTTTAAATAATTTAAGCAAGTTTTTTTTTTATTATAAACAGTACTATAATCAGTATAGAATGGGATAAAATGACAAAAATAAATTTTTGGGGGTATTATGTGAGTGTAAACTTTTTTAACTACTGTACTATTTTTCCTAAATTTTTCAGAATCGAGAGGGGAGTGAACTAAAATTTCCTATAAATTTCCTTAGTATAAGTATCAAATATTTTTACTATAATTTAAAATATATAATAATTGATATAATAATAAAAATAATCAAATATATTAACTGTTAAAATTTTGTTACAAATATATTATATTTAAATAAAATATAGTAAGTTTTGATTACTTTTTTGGTTATTTTTTGGTTACTTTTTTGATTGACATAATTGTTTAATTGATACCTAATTCTTTATAATCTCTAACCACTGATCAGTATTGATCATCACATATACACTGGTTTTTTAGATACCAGTGCTGTAAGCGTTACGGGAGCGGTATGGGGTGAGTGGACATGTGTTATAGTGTTTAAATATTGAAAATAATTGAATGACTGTTTTAAAAATTATATTAAAATTATGTTGTCAAAGTTAGATATATATAATTTTCTTTTTTTTCTTTTTTTCAATTATTCAATTCAAATATTTTCAATTTTAATCAAAATTACATTCATAGCTTTTTTGGTTTATACTTCAATTTAAACAAATTGCATATTTCAGTAACAATTACTATAAATTATATTACTGTGTATAACATCTATTTGTAATAAAAATATACTATAATAGAGTATAATGTAATATTACCGGTAATCTTATAAATTTAATAATTTTTAAAAACTGTGAAATATTTATTAATAATTTTGTTCAATAAATAAATTCTTCATATCATACAGTTTAAGATTAGTTTAATCAATCAATCTATTAGTTTATTAATAAATTACTAATAAAACACTAAATAATATAAAAATTATATTAAGATTATTAAACTATTAATAAAATTTAAAAAATGAATTCATTAACTAAAATATTTTCCATTTCTAAGAACTTTGGTATTACTCGAAGTATCCATTTGTTGTAAACTCATAGCTATCTCTTCATCATTTGCTGTCTCTATCAGTATTTTTTGTCTCATTTCTTCAAACATCTGATCTTCAGAGAGAAGTGTTTGGATAAGTCTTTGAGTTTCTTCTTCTTCTTTTAAAATTCGTTGACTTTCCTAAATATATGACAAAAATTAGATAAAAAGCATTTAATATAAAATGAATTAATTTATAAATACCTGTTTCATAAATTCTTCATATTCTTGATGTACTTCTCCTTGTGATGAAATGACTCTATGAACAGATCTGTATTCAAACAACTGGTTTTCAGAAGTATCAATGTCTTGATTACAACAAACTTTGAGAGAAACCAAATGAGGATATTTGGCTTGAATTACATTCCTATAAAAGTACAGTAAATATAAAATACTGAAAATGTTTTAATTGTTATTTGATTGATTAAATTGATTGATATTTGAAACCATTTTTGCCAATCAATTAGATTGTCATCGTTTTTGGCCTTTCGAGCCCAACAACTGATTCTAGACCTACAAAATGGACACAAGAGGTTAACCATTTCGATGCTCTTCTTAAAACAATCTAAACACATGTGATGACCGCACGGAAGCTAATAATAACAATAATTAATTGTTTATCAATAATATTTAATACTGTATTTGACACTAACAGTGACCGGATATCTCATGATTGCAATACAAATGGCACACATGAGGTGGTCATCATCTTCAGACATCTCAACATAAGATTCAATGTTTGCTGAAGATTGACTCATTGAAGATAACTATTAGTTTTAACAGATATTTAAAGATTATAATTAAAATTATAAGACATTTGTAGACAAATTGAATTCCAACTTTTAATAACTCGTTTAAAAATTGCAATATTCAGTACTGTATTGTAATGTATATTACGTTACAGTTTGACATTCAATCAAAGATAACTATCGCTTACAATACGTGTAAAACTAATTATTAATAAATTCCAAACTTTATATCGTTTATTAATTAATTGTATTTATATTTACTATAATTATTTAATTATAATATTTTAAAATTTATACAAATAGTTATATTAAAACAGTATCACAAATGTTATGCAAAAAATATTTAGTTTTATGTATTGTTGTAATATATGATGATTTAAGTAATGATATCAATGTTATAGTTCTTGTTTAGTGTATTTATGGCTAAACTTTCCATAATATGGTTTGTTTTCAATCGTCACTTCTTCACACAACTCTTGTTCAATGAAGAAGTCCTTTGCATCCCAGGCTTGAGTGCCGTCTTTGAACATAAAGATAGCTCTGTTGTCGGCAATTATGAAGCGTTCGGCTATAATATGGCTATTTTGAAGACTCGTTTGCCATAAAGCTGTTACACGTTCTGTCTCTTCACGTGAAGAATCTCCTCTGACGGTAACGAAAGTCATTAAAGTTTTTCCTTTTTTGCTTATTTTAAGCAAACTCTCAGGATTTGAAAGATCGGCTGAAGACATGTCCAGTTTGGGTGCTTCGCGAAGATGTTCAGGCAATTCATCGTTTTCTAATAGTTCTTCATCTTCTTCCCATTGATCATAAAGCCGTTCAATATCTGCATCATTATAATCACGAATGTCTTTCTTCGCCCAATCGGGTTTTGAACCATCTCTTGATTTCTTGCACATCACTGAACGCATCGACAGTAAAAAACAACAAAATACTAAATATTTAACTAACATTGTTGTCATCAACTGGTCATCAACTGGTCATTAATTGTCAATCAAATAGTAGACAATAACTACATTAATCGACAAATGAAGAGTAGATTATCACTGATTGTCTTCAATGTAAGCATTTGTTGGACTTATGCGACACCTATTGATTAATGAGTAAATGATATCATATATTAAATATATTAAAGTATTATTTAAATAATAAATTTAATTGTCATATATTGTGATAATTATTACCGTAAGTGATGTACATTTGGATGAAAGTAGTGATCAATTAATATTTGAGACCAAATGGCCGGTTGTTTTTGGCAGAGCTCTCACTTGTAAGTCATGTAATGTCTGTATTTGTAGACAAATAACAATTGTATTAAATTGTCAATCAGTCAACAATGGCTATTAACACGACAGGATCTAATGAGAGAAAGACATCAAGACTTACAAATATTGTCTGACGAGGAATATTTAAAATTAATGATTTTTTTCGCTAATTGTAAGCATTGTTGACATTAAGTGTTATTGTAAATGAATTAATAGATTAATTGATTGGATTAGTGATACAAGCGTTGGGAGAACAGCTTAAAGTTAAGCAACAAGTCGTGGCCACAGCTATTGTCTACTTTAAAAGATTTTATGTCAGAAATTCATTGAAAAGCATTGATCCGTTGTTGATGTCACCCACTTGTGTTTTCTTGGCCTCAAAAGTTGAAGAGTTCGGTGTTATATCTAATAACAGACTTATCTCGACGTGTCAATCAGTTGGTCAGTGATTGTGTCCATTTTAGATGACAATTACAGTAATAGTTATTTATGTATTTGTTTAACAGTTAAGAATAAGTTCTCTTATGCCTATCCGTCTGAGTTTCCGTATCGGATTAATCACGTTCTTGAATGTGAATTCTATCTCTTGGAAATGATGGTAATATTGATATATCATATAATGTTTTACTCATTACTCTTAATATTTACCGGTATATGACTTAATGACTTATATATATATATATATATCAATATATATAGGATTGTTGTCTGGTTTTATATCATCCTTACAGACCTTTATTACAATATCTTCACGATTGGAATAATAAGGAGACAATACTTCCCACTGCTTGGTATTGATTTGTTTTAATAGCAATCAATGTTTAATAAATTTATTTGATTTTTTCTTTTAAGGAATGTTGTTAATGATATATACCGTACAGGTATTATAAAATAATGTTACCGTAATTGTTAATATAAGGTTAATTAAATTGATGTTTATTAACAATATATAGATATATGTTTGTTATATGCCCCACATCAAATTGCATTAGGTATGTATCAAAAACTATACAATACTATACAACAGTTATACAACAATTTGATATCTTTGATAATAGCATGTCTTCACATGGCATGTGTTATCACA
This sequence comes from Oppia nitens, assembly GCF_028296485.1. NCBI lineage: Eukaryota > Metazoa > Arthropoda > Arachnida > Sarcoptiformes > Oppiidae > Oppia > Oppia nitens. The sequence continues at coordinate 1,761,360 of NW_026533197.1, forward strand.
CAAAGAGATTACAAGCAATGGTTTGCTGACTTAAATACAGACTTAGATAAAGTAAGCTAATCATACAATTTACTTACAATAAGTTAATAAATAAAATTTACAATTACTATATATGCCACAGGTTTTGGAAATTACTCGACATATTCTCAACTTATATGAATTATGGAAGAATTTTGACGAGAAGAAGGAGATCCAGGCATTGTATATAATTATAGATAAACTGCAATGTATTTATTGTATTAATATTTATAATATTTATAGACTCAACAAAATGCCAAAACCCAAATGTCAACAAACGTCGAGGTAATCCATATTAATGTTTGTTTTAATTAAATTATGGCACACTTTCAATAAAAATTGTTTATTGCATTCAATACTCTGTCGATTTGATCAATAATTTGTGTGCCAACTGTTTTATAAAAAAATTATTTTACCTTTTGCTTAATAGGACATATCTTTATCATTAATGATAAGTTTTAAATTACAACAAATTAAATATTGTTAGCAAATTATGTAAACAATACATAATATTGTCTTAACTAACATAGTATTGCATGCGATTATATCTAAATTGTTAACAAGGGATACAATTATATCATAAATATAGTTGCAATCATTTTTGTAATGTTTTTCCCTAAATAATTGATATAATTTACATATAGTTGCGGTCATTTATTTTTTAAATAACTAAAATAAGATCAATTATTGTAAAAGTGCTAGTTTTATATCAAATATTATTTATATATATCTATGATTATAAACCTAACACTAAGTTTGGTAATACTATTAAGAGACCGAACAATAATTGATATAATAGTTGCAAATATTGCAATCTATATATATTCAGAAATGACATATCATTACATTCAAAACTAAAGACTTAAGTGATGAACAACTATCTTATGGACAACAAGAGGGAACAGATATTAGAAAAGATCAAAGAAGTAATTGTCACCATTGCTGGTGATAACCACATAATTAATTTACAGTACTTTTTGTTTAAATAAAATTTGTTTTAATTACTATAATTGAGTTATTATTACATACAACTATTGTATGTCTACAGTAGTATAAGTGCATCAATTTTGCTTAAATTTTTAATACAATTGCATGCAATAATGTTAGTTAAGTCAGTAATATCTAAAATTTATACAAATAATAAAACTGACGGATCAATTGTTTTAAAAAACTAATCAATAGATATTTATAAAAACAATGTCAAGAGGAAGACAAAAGAGTTGATTTGTTATAGAAATTATAAAATGAATATTATTTTCAAAAATATAATTCAATTCAAATTAAAGATAATCAAATTGTTAATACAATATACCGTTATTGGATGTCCTATTAAGTGATAGATAGAGTACTAATTTAATACATTCATCTGATTAATAAATTTTTCCTAATCGTAGGCCCCCTTCACAGGGAGGGGTTCCATCAGAAGGTCAGTCGAGTCAACAACAAAGCAATCAAAATACATCGACTGCTTCCTCGTCTGGTTTATCACAAACTACTAACTAATGACTACATATTAAATCATTTGTAATCATAAGAAACTTAAATTATATAAACAAATCATATAAACCATTCATTTATTTATTAAAGAAGTGATACAATAGTTATTTCGATTCATCTTTCACTTCCTTCTTTCCACCCCTAATACGACCGGTACGTCGGGCAGCTATCAAACCGACCTTTCGTCCAGCACTGGCATCGCGTCTAACTGTAGACGCGTGACCAATATGTTGATGATTACCGCCGCCGTGTGGATGTTCAACTGGATTCATAGCCACACCTCTAACCTTTGGCCAACAGTTCCTCTTTGCCTTATACTTGTGATAAGCGCGACCAGCTTTTAGAATAGGCTTATCAATTCTTCCTCCGCCAGCAATAATACCAACCATTGCCCGATTGGCTGACGGCACCACTTTCTTTGCACCCGATGGCAACTTAACTCGAGTTTTCTGTAAGACATATTAGTATAAGTTATTATAACTTATTAATATATAGATAGTATTTGTTATACCTTAGTGTCGGGATTGTGTGAAATGACAGTTGCGTAGTCACCTGAAGCCCGTGCAATGCGTCCCCTATCGCCTGACTTTTCCTCCAAATTGCAGACAACAGTTCCCTCAGGCATAGTACCAACCGGTAAAACATTACCGATTTGTAGTGTAGCTTTACGACCACAATAGACGAACTGTCCCGTATACATGCCCTCCGCTGCCAAAAACAGCTCTTTCCTTAATTTGTATTTATAGGGATCGCGAAACACCACCTGTGCTAATGGGGCACCTCTTCCCGGGTCGTGAATGATCTCCTGTAAAACAATTGTTAACATATAATATAATTCATCAATAAATCAGAAACAGTTTCTGAGATATCCATCATTTAATGGTAAATCTGATAATCAGATTATCACTCAATACATCATGTGGTCCAACACTAACCCGAATCACTCCTTTGATATAACCATGTCTTTCGGCGAAATCAATGGCCCTGAGCTTAGGTGCGCCCTTCCGGTGCTTGTTATGGCTCTTAAACACAGAACCGGCGCCTTTACGTTGGGATCTAATCACTCGACCCATTGATTATAATTAACTAATTATAACTATTAAACACACTATTAGTTTAACAGTTTTAAGTTATAACACAAAAACAGGAAAAGGAAATCAATTCAATTCAATACATATTAATGTATATAATATACATAATATACAGTCAACACAATATATATGAACGACACATATTATACGTCCAAACAATCAATTATTTCAAATACATTTGTAATCATTGTTTTTTGTTTTTATTACAATTATATTTAATTAATTTTGATTATAGACTATAAAAATAGTTTTTTTACTAATTTTTGTAATTATTAAATAAAAATAGATATTAAAATGTAATAACAGGTATTAAACTGTATTTATTGTTTGATATTAATATTGTTTGAATGTAACAGTATTTGTGAGTTTGAAATACTATATAATGAATGTATGACTGTATGTATGACTGTATGTATGAATGTGTGATAATATATGAAATGTTTGCCATTTTGTTGTATTAATACATGTTTTATACGTTGAGTAAGACTTAGTGAGTGATAGTTTTGAATTGAATTTTGTTAACAATTAATTAATTTGTAATACAATTGATGAACAATACTATGAGTTATCGACAAAATGGTTCACAAGTGGGTATCGATCAGCAGGTATTGTCTTATTGTCTTAATATCATTATTATCATCAAACATAACATGACTTTATCATAGTTTGCTGGTCTCGACCTAAACTCTGGAGACACTTCAGGCAAATACATTCCGCCACATCTGCGAAACATTCGTAACAATTCATACCAAACTACTGATCATCAAAGAGACGATTATCAGTCACAACAGGAACAACAACAACAACAACAATCACGAAATTCATATCGTGGCCGAAGTTTGTCTTAATTGTCAATTGATTAGACCATTTGGTTACTTAACAAATCATTTTTTACAGACAGTGGAAACCGTGGTTCGCGTTACAATTCATCTGCAAATAGTGGTTACGATAGAGGAAACAATCAGTTCTCAAGTATTAAATGACATTTATAGGCGACAACAGCTCAATATGACTATAATGTGATTTATGATATCCATTAGGTTCTGGTGGTTATAGAGAGGATCGTTCTGTTAATTATCAAAGAACAGGCAAAACTAGTACTGAATCGAGCCGTGGCTTTGGTCCCAACTCTGACTGTAATTGGAGAGATCCGGACGCACCCAAAGTTGATTCGGAGCGCTCTGACAATTACAGGCCATCCCGTAATCGATTTGATAACGACCGGTATTATGACGATTGGAGTATTCCTCTGGATAGGAACGAAGCGCAAGAGCGCCATCTGTTCTCGACCGGACACACAGGCATTAACTTTGATAAATACGAAGACATTCCGGTCGAAGCCACAGGACATAACAGTCCCCTTCATATCGATTCATTTGATGATTCAAATTTAAGACTTACCTCTATTATTGAACAAAATGTCAAATTGGCTAAATATACGACACCAACACCGGTACAAAAGTATGCCATACCTATCATATTAGCAAAACGTGATTTGATGGCCTGCGCACAGACTGGCTCAGGAAAGACGGCTGCTTTTCTCTTACCAATTCTCAACCAAATCTTTGAGAACGGGCGCCCTAAGAGTTTTCCATCTGTACGTCCCGGAGCCAAAGTAAAACAATACCCGTTAGCTCTCATACTATCGCCTACAAGAGAATTGGCTCTTCAAATATATGAAGAGGCCTGTAAGTTTGCTTACAGGTCTAGAGTTAGACCATGTGTTGTTTATGGCGGTGCAGATCCTGTACAACAAATGAAAGATTTAGACAGAGGATGTCAATTGCTTGTTGCCACACCAGGTTTGATATATTTATTTTATTATAATTGCTTGTTATTTATATAGTTTTTTTTTTATAAACAGGTCGTTTAGTTGATATGACAGAGAGAGGTAAAATAAGTCTGGAAATGGTTAGATACCTGGTGTTGGATGAGGCCGATCGTATGTTGGATATGGGATTTGAACCACAAATACGCAGAATAGTATTGGAAGACAATATGCCGCCCACTGGAGTTCGGCAGACACTTATGTTTTCGGCAACTTTTCCTAAAAAAGTTCAAGAGTTAGCCCGAAATTTTTTGGATAATTATATATTTTTAGCCGTTGGAAGAGTCGGAAGTACTTCAGAAAATATTACACAAAAGATTGTTTGGGTCGAAGAAAATGACAAAAAGTCATTCTTATTAGATTTGTTGAATGCCGCCGGACTTAAGGCAAACAATCCACGTAAGCTTTTTTTAATTAATTTTACAGTTAATTTGGTTTATAAACATGTGATGAATTTTCTAGACACTTGAAACCTGATTTTTTTGAGGAATTTATTGAAATCTGATTTAATTAAATTGTTTTAAATGAATGAAAGTATAGTAAATATAAGTAAAGTTTAATTAACTTAATTGTTTTAATTACAGCTCCCGATTCATTAACATTGGTATTTGTTGAGACTAAGAAAGGCGCCGATTCTTTAGAGACATTTCTCGAACGGGATGGTTATCCCGTGACTAGTATTCATGGCGATCGTTCTCAACGAGAACGTGAAGATGCTCTCAATTCTTTCCGATCGGGTCGCGCACCAATTCTTGTGGCTACTGCTGTAGCAGCTCGTGGTCTTGATATTCCTAATGTCAAACATGTCATCAATTTTGATTTACCGACTGATATTGAAGAGTATGTCCATAGAATTGGCAGAACTGGTAGAGTTGGCAATTTAGGATTAGCCACTTCTTTCTTTAATGATAAGAATAAGAACATGGCTATAGATCTGTGCGAATTGGTTAGTGAAACCAAACAAGAGGTACCACATTGGCTTCAAGCCGTTAGTAAAGAAGTTCAAAGTGAACAGCGCTCTAACAATCAACGCAAATATGGAAATACAACAAAAAGGTATTTTATAAATGAAAATATATTGTTATATATTTGACTAATAATTATTGCTAAATAGCAGATACGGTTCCGGAGGGTTTGGTTCACGTGATTATCGACAGTTCAACGATCGATCGAATAATCAACGAAACCCTTCAAACATGAGACCACCAAATGGTCCAAACTATGGAAATTCGGGACAAAATGATTCGCGATATAACTACGGGAATTCAGGTATGAATATGGCCCGCAATGGATCATATGGTGGAAATTATAGTTCAAGTTCTGCTGCTCCTGACTGGTGGGGCAACTGATCCATATGTCATCATTAGTTAAGACAGTCATTCTAAAGATAATTGATTTAAATTGGAGTTGAGGTCACATTAATATTATTTAAAAGTCGACTCATTCCATATTGAATCTCAAATTAATTTATATTGATTTTACGCTAATTGTATTTTTAACCAATGACTGTCTCAGTGATTATTATAATATAAATATGAAAATATGGTTTAGTATTTATAAATGTCAAGTAAAATATTAACCTTGATGATTTTATTAAATATGTATCACTTAATTTATCATGATATTATTTGTATCGTTTTCCACAAACAAACGATTTTCTTACATATAAACCAAACCATTTTCTTACATAATATATAATTCTATAATTTTACACATTTTATTTAAAATTGACTACAAATAACAAAAGGGCTCATAATTATTAATACTGTATTATTATTATTATTATTATTATAAAACTTTTGTAGTTAGATATGTCATCCCTTTACTTAAATAATATTGTTTTGAAACTATTATATCATATATAACTAAATTTAAAAGGGATGGCATTGAAGCAAAACAATTGATATGTATTATACCGTATAATAGTTTTATACTGTATTTACCAAAATATAAGTAACGAATCCAACAGATTGTTTATGAAGTGAGGACTCTATTGATAAAATGTTTTGCTTTTTAATTATAATTATTGTTGTCTTTACTGTAAATTATTGTATCGAAAGTATGGCATTCAATGTTCATATTGATACTAATATACAAATACAATGTGTATGTATGGCTGTACCAAATGTCAGCCCTGTCTTCAAAATTATATTATTTATTTGCAGAGACCTTTCCTTTTTAAAACAGTATATACTTTAGTTTACTCAATACACAACTTTCTCATCAAAATAATTAATTTATAATTTATGTCAAATATACAGTAATTAAAAACAATTTTTAACAGTTTATCAAAATTTAGTTATTAGTTAAATTATAATAAAATATTGAACAAATAGTTGACAAATGTTAGGTTTAATTGAAAAAACATAAACTATTAAAAGTTAATTTCAGACATTATATGAAAGGAAGCAAATGGTGTCAACACTTAAACATTTACTCCAATTTTGGTGCTTTACTGGCACTATAAGCAGTACTTTGCATTGTACTCATGTGAACCTAAATGTATAGATTGACATAAATCTCAAATTTTAAAACAATTTAACTATTTATTTGAATTAAACGAGAAATTTAATTAAAAATACAGAAATACAGTATTTATTGCATATTGAATGTTGTTTTAGACATTATTAACAATATGAATACTGTATAAGTGTTAGTGAAGTCACATATTTGACTGATTGTCCACATAATAACTCTATTGTGAGTTCAAGCCGTTTATTTGTATAATATTTCTATCAATAATTATCAGTCAATTATAATAGTGATATCATATCACGAATAATACAATAAGTTATCCCATTAATTAGCAGATAAATTGATTCATTAAATAAAAATGTAAATAACTATTTTATTGACAGCTTTATAATATTTTTAAATTATCCATTGACAATGATATAAGTTATAATTAATAAATGTATTAACAAATTTACATACCTAAAGGTGTAATTACTGTAATCAATATATATATATATGTATATTATATAATAATATAATATATAAATCATATATTGATTTAAATAGAAATATTAAAGTGTATTATACAGTATCAAAGCATTATTGTATGATAAAAGTAGATTAAATTGAATGCTAATTAGTGTGCCTTATATTAAACAATATTGTTGACAATGATATCAACTAATAGATCTATAAATATAAGATGTGATGATTTGTTAGCCGACTATTGAGTAATGGCTTTGGACCACAAATAGGGTAAATAATAGTTAGTAAAGAAGTGCTCATTCAATATGTGATAATTGAGATTATTTGAGGATATGTTATATACATATAAGGTGTTAACAATGTAACCAAAGACACGGTGACCATCAAAACCGATTGATTGCCATCCCATCCAATCTCTAGTCACAAACCTGTGAACGCATTTTCTTTACATTATATATATATATATATTTAATACATATTATATATATATATATATAACTCTTTCGAGAGGTCTCTGCTTTATGACATTTGTTATCAAATGAAATGATAATTTTATATTTAAATTATTTTTAGTTTATACTTATAATAAGAGTGCAGCCTTTTATATAAATTGCTAACTTTGTATTACAGAATGCCATTACAAATTTCTATTATAATTATTATATTTATTTTCTGTATTTATTAACTTAAAAAATAAACGATTGTTTTTAATATTTTAAAGTTTTTACATTATTATTAAATGAAACTGAATGGCAACTCGTATACTGTACAACATATATATACACTCTTGGACAAAACAATCTGTGAAAGGTTTGATACCTATTATCTTAAAAACTACTGGATCAATTTTGATACAGTTTATGGTAAAGGTAGAGTATATAATCTAGTTTATATAAAATTACTAAAATTGTTCAAAAATAATATAACTAATTTTTAAAAATTAATTAAAAAATGACAAAATGTATGGAAGCGACCCTTAACGCTGGTAACGATGTTAATGTAAAACACAAAACTTTTCAGTTATATTATTATAACTTTTAAATGACTAATTTTTAAAAATTAATATTTATCATATGAAATCTTGATTATATACTCTACATTTACGACTAAACTGTATCAAAATTGATCAAGTAGTTTTTAAGATAATAGGTATCAAACCTTTCACAGATTGTTTTGTCCAATAGTGTATATACTAAACACAGTATAATACCCAATACGGTAGATATACTATATATATATATATATATATATATTATATAGCGTTAAAATGGTCTCAACCATCAACTAATCCATAGACAAGTCTACTATTGACTACAAAGGGGAGAAAGTTATCGCTAACAAAGAAACCAAATATTATATATAAAATTAAAACAATATATATTATAACTATAACTTTGATCTTATATGAAATAATAAGGAATTATAAGATTTATGTTTATCAATAATTTCAATAGTTATACATTGAAATACAATAAAATAATTATTTGAGTCATTCATTGTCAATGAGATTAATGTGCAGACATTGTGTCATTTGAGGCAAAATGATTGATATATTAAATAACAAAACGTATAGAAAATAAAAATTCAGTTGTTTTATAATAATATTTATTTTAAATTCAATTAGTTATATAATATTTGGCACAATCAATAAAATAATAATATAATATAAACTATAATCATAATTTAATGGTTTGAATACTTAAAATATTTTTGATATAATCATTGTATACAACAAAGTCTTGAACATTATCGTCATCAACATCTTCATCGACGACAAAGTGTGTGATATTAGTATTTTGTAAGTTATGACTGACTAATGATGTAATTTCAATATTAGGATGTTTTCCTATCATCTCATCTCTGCTAATACGGGCCTTCTTTAACACGTCTGATAATCGCATGTATTGTTTGCTACTATAAGTTATGTATTAATATAATAAGTATGTGTTAATACAACTTATGCAACAATCAAGTCTAAAATGGCTTAAATAGTTTATAATAAGTATATATATATATATATATACAGTATATTCTGTAATCATTTTAGATATATATTTCCTGTAATTATTTATCCATCAGATAATCATCAATGAATTGAGATTTCCATATTTAAAGTTATATCAAATACTTACTCTTTTGAATGACGCAAACGATAAATAGCATCCAAAGGACAGTCACTGACTTCAAACAGGAAGTCATATGACTCGTCATCATCTGAAGGCAAGTCTTCAAATAAATTGTAAGCCATTTGCTTGTCTATACATTAATTGTAATAATAGTCAATGAGGTGATAACAGCTGACAAGTAATACCTGATAATTGCAAAGTTGATCCAAATTTCCACTGTAAACCACACATACCATTGCCATGTCGTAACTGATCATCACTTGATATGTCATCGAGAAAACCTTTAAAAGATAAACATTATTGTAAATTATGTTTAATACTTGATTTATATATGAGACCAGTGAGGAATGTGGTCATAGCCTTAGAGCGCGCCAACTGTAATGGTGTGGCACCAGAATATGTCTGAAAATAGTAGATCAAGAAAGTCATACAAATATACAAATATATACGTTGATAACATGTAAGTCATACACTTATTTTAGGATCAGCTCCATAAGCGAGCAATAGCCTAACCACTTCTATATGATTGTTTTCAATGGCATCGTGAAGAGGTCTTAATATTAATTAGAATAAAATAATAAATTTCTACATTTGATTTGAATGAGTAGTTATATGAGACCTGATGCCACCGGTAGCACTGGCGTCCACATGCGCTCCGTTTCGCAACAATAGGGCCGCGACCTCGAGGTTACCGCGAGTGCAGCACTCGTGTAATGGGGTATAGTTAGCATTGTCTCTGGCATTGACATCACATGTAATGGACTGTAAACATGATATGACGACATCCTGGATATGATATGATAGGACACGGATATGAAACGTGATTACAAATGTATTTCAAGTATGCATACAAGTCTGTTAGATCGGGCGGCTCTATGGAGTAGTGTTTCGCCTAAAGCCTTGTTTACTATAAGGCGCTTCACTTCAGCTGTCGATGGAGTCGTTGATTCGCAGTTCTGTGCAAATGAAGAATCACTCATTTAAACCATTTTTGTCTTAATTATCGTCCCTTTCTATCGACTAAATAAGTTACGAGATATATACCCAATCGGCCCTTAATCTAAATACTCTATTGTTAAGCACTGTTACCCCTCATGATCTGCATTGCATACTATACTATTGATATTAGAATTAACATTAGGTCTGTCACTGAAAATCATATGTATTTGTATGCAGTTTTATAATAGTGTTGTTTAGTATTACTGTATATTCTATATATAAATACATATAATGTATTCTCTACATTAGGTTATCTGCTATATATATATATAGCGTATATACAGTATACTCAGTATATACTGTATATACGCTATGTATATATACGGCATATATAGTATGTATTTATCTGAGTTGAGAGGAATGGATGGTTTGTTGAAAGCATACAACAGCTGAACTCATTCTCACTATTGACTGATTCAAGTGATATACAGTGAGTCATACAGTTATACACGTATTTGTCATTTACATCTCCTACCGATTTATGCTGTCTCTCGTCGATTACCGAACCATTAGATCTATCGATTCGCTTATTTGAAGACATCGATGATATTATATTTGTTGCAATTTTTGGTTTTTTGCGTTTATAAGGGTTACGGATCATATCGAGACCCGATCGGAAACGACGGCGACGAACACTTACCAATGCCTTGAAATCACATTTATGTCATAATTATAGCAAAATATTAAATAATTATATAAATAATAAACCTTTTTCTGTTTGCATTCATTTTGTTGACCATTTGGTTCAATATTTTTATGTTTCAATTTAATCTTCTTTTGGTGACACTTGACATCCGATTGAGACTTATCTTCCATTACCTTCGAAAATGTCCTTTTCTTGTGTTTTTGTTTATCTTTAGATTGGGTTTCATCTGTTTTATTGTTGGAATGTATTGAATGTTGAGATAATTGATTTTCAAGACTTTCTTTACTATTCTTATGAGAATATGTTGTCGACTCTGTTATAAATTATTGTTTATTTCAAGCAATTTATATAAATTTTTAAAATATACCCAAATATTGTGCTCTTTTGCGGCTTTCAATAACAACTGATTCAATAGTTTTTTGATATTTATTGCTTTCATTTTCTAAATATTTATTTGATTGTTAAAAATTGAAAATTTTGGAAAATTATTAGAACTTACCGGACTCTGAATTGGAGTTATAATCAAGAGTTTCCTATTAATAAAAATACTTGAGTTAGTACTTAAAGCATACCAGTGCTAAACCAGCCTTACCTCTGAACGATCTTTTAGTCCCTTCTCTTGTTTGTTAACTTTTTCTTCGAAGTGTTTTATCGCCCGCTATATAACAGTCATAAAGTATTAAGCAATTTATTATACGCTATACTATTGTATTGTAAAGTATATTATTTTAAGCGAATACTAAACACAAATAAATTTTCTAAATAATTTGGACATCCATTTCTATTTTGGATATATAGCCTATACTACTGTATAATTAACATAATATACAATATTTTTTTTAATATGTAAAATACATAGATTTCGGGCCAATTCCCTTCCTCCTTTTATTTACCTAAAATTGCATATTTCCCAGTTCCCTGGGAATTCCCAAGAAATCTATTTTTATAGAATAAAATCTATTGAACACTAACCCACACATTTTATCATAATATTTGAAAAACCTTTGTTAATTGTATATTGAGTGGTATTGTTGAATAGTATCACTAAAATTTTGAATTTGTTTTTAAATATTTAAATAAAATTTTATGTTTAGTATTGAGTTTTAGTAAATTTTATTGTAATATTATAAGATATATTTACTTTATTTTCCGGGAAAATTGGAAGGATTTTATTTGGGAACTTCTCTTCTTGGAAAGTACACGATTTCTAATTATATAGTTTTAATTTATATTATATTTTTCAACAATTATTTTTGAGATTTTATATACATTATAGAATTTAGTGAATGATATAAATATTAACTTTTCTATAAATACCATAAAATAATATTCACATTATTATTAACTGAAAACATTGTGCAAAAACGTTTATTGTATGTAATTTTTAAATAATTAATTCTATGCTATTATTTTTCAAATATTATATTTAATTTATAAAAATAATTTAAGTTTCAAATCAATGTATTCTATATTTTAAAGTTAGTTTCAAATTAGGCGATCATTTGCTTTACATTCACAAACTCACTGCACTAGTAGTTAGTCAATGCTTTTCTTAATGTTTGTTACCATTTCATACCAAAGCATTCAACTATTAATAGATATGAATAAATTGTAAGTATTTTATAAATAATAATAATTTGGACCAAATTTAGTCATTTAAATATAAGAAACATAATAAATATAAGCTTAAGAATACAATTATTAAAAATAAAATTATTTGACAATTATAACAAAAATAAATAAATTTATAAAATATACAAAAATACAACACTTATTGACTTTGTATATAAAAAAACTATAATTTTCAATATTGAATTATAATTTATAAATATTACTTTATTTACTTAAATGTTGTTTTTTGATTATTATATATTTTAACTGTTGTTATAATCACATTTTAGTTTTCATTTAGTGTAAAAACAATAATTTAAAATTAAATCTATATTGATTATAAAACATTGTTTACTTTGGCGCTAAATTTTATTTGTATGGAAAATTGGTTATGTATTATACATTCTACAACATTCATTCATTGTATTATATTATATAATAAGCTTTGTCTAAAAATACTGTATTAAGTCTCTAACATTTTTACTAACATTTTTACTAATATTTATGCCATTTATTGCTAACAACTATAGCCTATGAGTCTATACACAAAAAAGAGACAATTTTTTGACAAAAATCATTTTCTGCAGTTTAGTATTTATTATTAAATACATTATGTATGATATGTAAACATGTGCTCAAATAAACCATAAATTATAATTTTTTGATTATTCATTTGCAAATTTTTAATTATTTTTTAAGTCATACTAAAAAAAGCAATTGTGGTAAATTGACTCTTAAATACACGGTGTAAATTATATACCGCAAAAAGTAAAACTTTAATTACTCGAAAAGTATTATAGATATTTAAATCAATCAAAGATAAAAATATTAAGGGATAGTTGCGGTTTATGAAAATAATTTTTAAAATTTTTTATCTTATTAAACAATAATAAATAAAACTATTCATTTAAAAAATGTAGTCAAAAATGGAAAAATTGACATAATTTATGGACTTTTTGTTACTTATTTATAGTTTTAAAAAATAATTTTATTACACTTTACTCACTATAAGAAATTAAGAGTAACAATATTTAAAATTTTAGCATAGTCAGATTTAATTAAAAATCGATTTTTAAAAAAAACTGCAATTCACATGTAAACAATAAAATCTGTAACTTTATTGTTTAGTAAGTTAAAATTTTAAAAAAATTATTTTCACAAACCGCAATTATCCCTTAATATTTCTATCTTTGATTAGTTTAAACATCTATAATACTTTTCGAGTAATTAAAGTTTTACTTTTTGCGGTATATAATTTACACTGTGTATATAAATTAACATTAAATAAGCTAGATAAGTTAACTGTATGAAACTTATTTTTCCAAAAAATATTTTATTTTCCAAATACGTTAGACAAGAAAGATTTAAATTATAAAAGTATAATGAAAGGTCCAAAACTCAAATATTAAACATAATTTTTTTAAATTAAAAAATGACTTAATTCAATAAATTCAGTTTACTATTCAAAAAATACCATTTAATCTACACATATATTGGCAAACATTATAATGAATTGTTGTGTTAGTACAGTATGGATGTTAAACAGTTGAACAAAAATATATAAATTATATGAAATTTTTGGAAATTAAGACCAACTTTAACTCTACTGTGGTTTAGAAAAAACTGTGATAAAAGCAAACTTTAATAAAATAGTTGAACTAGTTTTTAGAGAATAATGGAATGAAAAATCGAAAGACAATTAACAAACTTGTATTGTGTTTAATATATTTTAACTAATATTTATTTATTTTAATTAAATCCATGAAACTATTTGATTAATTTATAACAAATAAATTGTGAAATAAAATACTATTATATTATTTATAAATACATTAATTATGAAAAGATTTTCATTAATATCTTAAACTCTAAATAATTGCTTATTTGAAATAAATAGTTTTATTATTCAAAATCATATCCACGTCTGTAAATAATGTGAATTGAAATCTAATTTTAGATGTTATAAAAACCGAGTCTCAGTTCTTTGAAAATAAATTTTTATATTACTCTTCAGTTGTTTTCTGATATAGTCGACTCATTCAGTCATTATATAACTCACTCACTCACTCACTCTTCATTCAGTCATTATATAACTCACTCACTCACTCACTCTTCATTCAGTCATTATATAACTCACTCACTCACTCACTCTTCATTCAGTCATTATATAACTCACTCACTCACTCACTCTTCATTCAGTCATTATATAACTCACTCACTCACTCACTCACTCTTCATTCATTCAGTCACTCACTCACTCACTAACTCACTCACTCACTCTTCATTCAGTCATTCACTCACTCACTCACTGAGACGCACGCACTGAGAGACTCATTGACTGAATAAAGACTAGTTGTGTCAGTGGTTTGAATGTATTTTTTGGTTGAATCACAGCTTTAATAGAAAATTGTAGATAAGTTTGTCAATGAAAGCGATGGCGGATTGCATTGACTTAAAGTTAGATTAAAAGCACATAAATTGTATGAATATATGATTGGATGTCTTACCTGAAGAGCTCTCTCTTCTCTTCCAAGTTGTGATGGATCTGAAACAAAGAGGTCGTGTTGACCACTATTCTTCTTAATCTTGTCGGCCACATATCCATCAGAATTAATTAAACACTTAAGCATTGATCTCTTCTTATATTTTGAATTATTGCTATCATTATTGTCTAAAAGACAATCCATTGCATCATTTAGTTCTTGAGAAGATATTATGCTTGATGTTGAAGATGGCGATCGAGATCTACATTGCTTTCGATGGTTATTATGGTTGTGATTATGTTTTTGTTTACATTTCTTTTTCTTTTTAATCACTTTGATTGAACCATTTGAACAATTATTTAAATCACTAATAACTTTGTGTAATTTGTTTTTGAGTTGATTTGGTAATACAATTGGTGTCCAATCGGGTCCATCGCACTGAACTTCAACAGTTTTAGTCTCTTTTGTAACTTTTTTATCTTTTGTTAACACATTTTGATTTTTATTTAAGATTTTGAATTCCTTTAATTTGATGGCACTATTGTTTGTTGAATGTTGTTGTTGTTGATGATCAGTACATTGAGGAACAGCTTCTTGTTTAGTGTTATCGAGTATGGCTTGAATTCCATGATTTTTGCGATTGTTATGTTTTGAATCACTTGAGTTAAGTTGGTTTTGTTGACAAGTATTGGTTACTTGAGTTAATTTAACATTTTTCTCATTTAGAGATGGTTTACAACTATATTCACTATTTTTATCACATTTTGAACGATAACTTAATTGCAAATTCAATGATAAACTTTGCTTCACTTTGAAATCTTTGATTTGTATATCATTATTGTCAATGAAGTCATTATTGCAATCTTCATCAATTGTGATAACTTGAGGAATATAATTGTCTAGTTTGGTGTTTTGGTGATTGTCTAGTTTAGCATCTATTTTAGTGTCTAATTTAGTGTCATTATAATCCATTTTTGATGAACACTTAAATTTCCACAAATCACTATTAGTTGTTTCATTTGCAGCACATTTTATGTTAACAATTTGTGGCACTTTTTTCTCGAAATGTGATTTTAAGTCACAATTTGAGTTGTTTTGAGCACAAGAAATATCACTAAACTTTTGACTCTTGGTTTGATTGCACACATCTTTAGATTGTAATTTTGTTATATTATTATTATTATTATTACAACAATTACACATATTTGTCGATGACTGACCAGAAGTGGCCATTTGAGGACAACATAAAGAATTGCATTTGTTTTGATGTATACTATGGTCTCGAAGTCGTTGTAAATGTTCGGAGAAATGAGTTGTCGGTTCTGCCGGAGAATGCATTGATTGCATTGAAGCCAATGACCCGAAAATACTTTTATCCGTTTCAATGGGACGACGAGTTATGTCATTAAATAAATCCGTATATATAGGAAAGTGTGGAATAGTTGATCCAAATGAAGCCGTCAGATGTGGAGGAATAACTGGATTCATTGAATTGTGACCATAAAATGCTCTTTGGTTTGCGCTGTTTAAGGCCAGAGCTGCCGAAGCACTTCCTATTCTCATGTGATATGGAAGACCAGACACATCCACAGTGTATGGTGTGAGAGTAGAGGCACCCACTGCTGCCGCTTCCATAGCTAAAGAATCTCTGTTTTGTTGTAGAAGATCGGGTATTAGCCCTAAGTGACCAACACCCGAGTTGGATGATACCGGAGGACAATAAGGATTTGTCAATGTTTGACCAATTAAGGCATTGGTTGGACCCGTCATAGCACACGTGGATGAATCGCCTAAGTATGACTCATAGGCATATTGCTTATACATAGTGTCCAGAAGTGGCATTTGTTGCGTCAATGGTCTGTGAGAAATGCCAGCCATAGACAGCTTACGATCCATCAGTAGTTCGGGAGCCTCTGGTCTAATCGATTGTTTTACCGACAAATCTAGTGGATTGTCGACTCTATCCCTGAGCGAGTTATAAGGGCGGACACCCGCAAACAGATTGGGATAATACATGGCTGTCTTGGGTGCGGCCTTTAGCCGCAGGCAAACGAATGCTTGTTATGCATGTAATGGTCACCAAATTATAAAGCTTTCACTTCTGGCACAAAATAAATGTAAAATTTGAGACAATAATGCTTAAGAAGAAAATTATATAAATATAAGACAAACTATTGATTTGATTCATAGGAAACACAATATTCACTATTCGTTTGTTATAAAGTTTGAATGCATTCATGAAATGTACTTTTTATCACATCATCTGATTGTTTGAATACAACTTTTTCTCATTACTTCAATGACCACCACTTCTATCACTTTTATGTCAAAAATCAATCAAACTTAAGACGTTATAACTATTATAAATGTATATTTGATTGAATTTGTGATTAAATGAGATTTTTAGAAAATAATAAAACATTAGTAAAATAGTGATCATTGGTGTTGTTGTTGTTGTTGTTGTTGTGGATGGCATTCACTTTATGTATGTCTTAGGCATAGAAAGCAAAAGAGAGGAGAATATATGACAAAGAAGTTGTTCATTCAACGCATCGTCAGTATTGACGCTATGCTTATGTATTAACAGTTTTGACTGTAAGCCAAATATAGGGTCTCTTTAGTCGTTTGACGCCAACTGTGTTTCACCTCTTTTTGCTTCGCACTCACTCTACTACTACTACTACTACTACTACTACTAGTGCTTAGCTATGGTTTACATCGAGACGTGAATACCAGCAATACATCGACCGTAAAGCCAGTGTTGTGTACAGTAGTGCCGATTGTCTGTAGAAATCGATAAAATACAGACAAATGTATTGCACATACAATGATTGTAAAACTGGTGCTAAAGTCTGTTACGATTTGAACACATTTTGCTCTTCACTCAAATCAGACCATTGTTTTGACCAAAACTCTAATCAGACAACAGTTTAAACTTATTGTCCAAACACTCAACATATCATATCATAATTCATATTAACGGCATTTAAATGTTTAATAAGCGCTTAAACAGTGTCTATAAAGACTAATAGTTTGTAATAATAGTAAATATTATGGCAAACAATGTGTGTTTGAAATGCAAGTCATAAGCGCGACCAACATTTGCCATCAAATGACACATTAGACACTACAATAGTGGTCAGTCAGCGTGACGTTCAACCAATTAATATCATATAATTAATACTTTATTTTTGCTAATAATATCTGTGAAGACAAAAAACATACTCTATTTATGGTAACAAACCTTAAGGCACACCAGTCTTTGGTCACGAATCCAAAGACGCCTCAAATGAAAGTGAGATTCAAACCAAACACTGTTCTTTGCAAAGGTTTGGCAGATTATAGGAGACTCTCAAAGCTATCGGCAAACGTATAATAAAGTAGTAGTGCTGGAGGACAGACACTACAACACATTGCACTGACTGACTGACTGCACATTCAATGCATTCAAATGCTAGACTTGCTTTTGCCTCAATTTTTAGGCTCAAAATTATTAATATAACTGAGATCTGTGGCGGATCTGATTGTCGCCATTCATTGCTTACCTCTTATGTATAAATGTCCAGTTGAAGACATCAATTGGTCACTCGAGTCGATTTCTGGTCACTGAAGTGATGACCAAAAAAGCGCTGATAACTTGGATAAGGAGTCGTGTGAATCGTTGCGAACGACGGCTCCAAACAACTGACGACTTGAATGACTCGGAGTTGCAGTTATTTGAGAGGCATTTGTGTGAAGAGTCTGCGTACTCAACAACTGCCATACATTCACCCATTGATTGCAACTGAGATATCGGTTGTCGGGAACAAACCAATTCTTACGACTCAGGGATGTCAGCTTCAACTCACTAACACTACAACTCTGATGGGATCGTAAAACACATTTCAAAACCAGTATGTTTTATACCGTAATACGAGCACAAAGAGAGGAGAGGGAGAGAGAGGGAGAGAGAGAGAGAGAGAGAGGGAGAGAGAGAGAGACCAAATTACTGTATATATATATATATATATATATATACGCAAAGTATATTGAACGCCACTCCTGAACCTTAATAAGCACTTCTTAACAAATGCTTGATTCAGTGATTGTTTGGAAAATCTAATCCAAGATTCTAGTCATTGAATGTGATAAACATTTTACTAATTTTTATATCATTACTAAACAATAACTATACAATTAATTAATATTATTAACAGTTATAAGAAATTAATACAAAATAATTCTTAAATAATCTGTTGATGTTTTCTCAATCTTTTTCTTTCTTTTAATACAATTATAAGTCATTAAAACTTTTGTTAACATTTATTAAAATATATCGAATATTAATAAATTTCAATAAATATTAACAAAATTTCTAAATAACTGTTTGTATTATATTAATTATAGTTAATAACAATCATTAAAATTATCAATAAGTTTATATGAGATCAACTATGATATTGAAAATCAAGTCGTTTTCAATCAATAAGTTAATGCATTGTTCTATAACTTAGAGACACTTACAGTTAGATAACACTAACTTTCAATTCTACTAATACTAATGCATAGATAATACTGTACTATTCATACAAATATTCAAGTAATACATGATATAATATAAACAATACTATTTCTATTACTCTTAAATTTCTACAAATATAAGTTATATATTACATAACTTACAGTAGAAATATTACCAGATTTGAAATATAGTATTTAAATTCAAAGTATTGAAAAAGTTTTTTAAAATTATATATTTTTAATTATAAATCTAGATATCATACAATCTAGGTCAGCCCATAATCTATTAAAATATTCGGCTAAATCTATTGATAATTTGTTCACTATTTTTTAGCAAATTTCAAAAGTTATTAATCTATGTGTATGTGTGTCTGTTTGACGCTATATTTTGACATTTTTTAAATTATTACTTCAGATTTGGATAGAATATGAAAAAGTAAAATACAATTAATGAAAAAAATAATGTCTTTAATCCTCTTAATAAACATTTAAAATATGACATAATTTTTCAAAAATATTCGGATAAATTGTTGTTCGATTAAATTATTTATAATAAGTATATAAATAACAATTAAATATCCACTTTTTATAGAAGTTTATTCTGGCAATGCTTCTAACATTATCAACTCGTTATAAACAGTAGGTTTTCAAAAGTCTATGTTTACTTAAAAGATTGAATGAAATAAAATAATAAACAACACAAATACTGAAAAATATAATATAATAACACAATATATTATATATTAATTGTAAACCAAATAAAAAAGTGTAAATCAAGAATTATAATATAATTATTTTACAATAATTTTTTTAAAATAAGAATACAAATAAAACAATAAAATGCAAATCTAGTAATTATTCAAATTAAACTATAAATTATATTTTCAATAATATCTAATTTAAATTTTCAATTTTAAAACTAATATAGTTTACTTTTTATAAATATAAAATATATGTTTAATACGTTTCTTAAGTCTGAAATTTGTGTAAAATTTATGTAAAATTAGTAATTTAAAAAAAATTGTTTATCAATTATATATTTAAGTTAATATCTAAATGAATTATACTGTAATACTTTAGTTTTAATGTTTTTGTTTAATTCTGTAAGTTTTTTAAAAATGTTTACTTAAATTTACATTTTTTATTTACACATAATTTATAATTATTTATAATTTTTATAAATGTTAAAATAAATAATAACTAAAATTAAAGATTGTATTGTATTTACAAATATTATTTTTATGTAGTTTTTAAAATTCAATCTAATTTATCCTTTCGTTTTAATACTATTTATCGTCTCACTAATGATTATAAATAATTTTTAAATAATTTTTTTTCTTAAAACTTAAAAATCTAATTATTAATATATTTATTAATTTAAAATCAATTAAACATAGATAATAATAATAATCATAAATCAAGTTTTAAAAAATATAATTTATATTTTTATATACTGAAAATCTTTACAGTTTTATAATATTTTGTTTTAATTTAACTACAATTTAGAACTGTATTAGAAAACAATTAGAAAAATATGTTGTAAATTATAACAATTTGTCAAACAATCAATTGACTCCTATTTCTACGCTATTCTGTAATTTTCAAAAAAAAAATGAAAAGTTTCGTTTACTGAAATCTATTTGAGTTACACATAATTACGCCTTTTTTGAGTCTGTCTGTCTGTCTGTCTGTCTGTCTGTCTGTCTGTCTGTCTGTCTGTCTGTCTGTCTGTCTGTCTGTCTGTCTGTCTGTCTGTCTGTCTGTCTGTCTGTCTGTCTGTCTGTCTGTCTGTCTGTCTGTCTGTCTGTCTGTCTGTCTGTCTGTCTGTCTGTCTGTCTGTCTGTCTGTCTGTCTGTCTGTCTGTCTGTCTGTCTGTCTGTCTGTCTGTCTGTCTGTCTGTCTGTCTGTCTGTCTGTCTGTCTGTCTGTCTGTCTGTCTGTCTGTCTGTCTGTCTGTCTGTCTGTCTGTCTGTCTGTCTGTCTGTCTGTCTGTCTGTCTGTCTGTCTGTCTGTCTGTCTGTCTGTCTGTCTGTCTGTCTGTCTGTCTGTCTGTCTGTCTGTCTGTCTGTCTGTCTGTCTGTCTGTCTGTCTGTCTGTCTGTCTGTCTGTCTGTCTGTCTGTCTGTCTGTCTGTCTGTCTGTCTGTCTGTCTGTCTGTCTGTCTGTCTGTCTGTCTGTCTGTCTGTCTGTCTGTCTGTCTGTCTGTCTGTCTGTCTGTCTGTCTGTCTGTCTGTCTGTCTGTCTGTCTGTCTGTCTGTCTGTCTGTCTGTCTGTCTGTCTGTCTGTCTGTCTGTCTGTCTGTCTGTCTGTCTGTCTGTCTGTCTGTCTGTCTGTCTGTCTGTCTCTGTCTGTCTGTCTGTCTGTCTGTCTGTCTGTCTGTCTGTCTGTCTGTCTGTCTGTCTGTCTGTCTGTCTGTCTGTCTGTCTGTCTGTCTGTCTGTCTGTCTGTCTGTCTGTCTGTCTGTCTGTCTGTCTGTCTGTCTGTCTGTCTGTCTGTCTGTCTGTCTGTCTGTCTGTCTGTCTGTCTGTCTGTCTGTCTGTCTGTCTGTCTGTCTGTCTGTCTGTCTGTCTGTCTGTCTGTCTGTCTGTCTGTCTGTCTGTCTGTCTGTCTGTCTGTCTGTAGCATATTTTTTGATAATTTTGAAATTCTGACTTCAGATTCGGTTATATGACTACTAATAATGTATTGAAAAGTGTCTCTTCATGAAAATGGTCAAAATGGCGGATTACTGATAAATTTTCAAAAAATCATGTTTAATGTTTTATATACAAATATAAAACATTTCCTATGATGTATACACTAATATAAAGTACAAAATATAATAAACATTTACACATTACAATCATATCATTGTATTAATGCTTAAACTGATTACTGAGACATCTATAATAAATTTGTTAAAATTATCCAATATTTTGGTTTTGTTTTCAATGAAACAGTTTTAGATTTATGAGAAAATAAGGGAAATATCCGATAAACGTATTTTTTAATAAACCAAAAAATTGAAAATTGTTGATAAATCAGCCAAAAACAGATTTTTAATGTTTATATTCAGCATATAATCTACAATAAATGAAATTTTTTGAGATAATTTAGATATTTTTTGATAATTTTTTAAAATTGAAATTTTTAACTATATTTCGGGAAGTATTTGTCCAACTTTTGTTATAAATCATATAAATAAAGATAATTTATTATAAGAGTATATGTAATGTACATAATATGTAGGCAATACTGTACTACATATTGTATGTATAAGAGCTAAGACGCCTTTGCTATGACTTATCTGCACAACAATTGCTAGCTTTGAGTAGTGACCAGTGTTTGCAAAGTATGAATTTATTTGGAATGACTCTAACATTCACAGCAATACATGTATACTATGGCCACATGTCGTCATAAATATCAATCACTTTTCCAATACATGATGTGTTGAGAGAGAGAGAGAGCGCCAAAACATTGTTAACACTTTGAGATCAGTTTGAGTGATATATTAGTGACAATATGTCTCCCATTGCTGTCAACAAGTTTTATCAATCAACCAGAAGACGTATCAAATTGAAACAAAATAACAATAATAGCACTCAAGAGACAAACGGTTTCCCAATTGAAAGCCGATTATCACCTGCAGAGCAACAGATACTCATCAACGGAAAAGTGTCGACAAGTAATCAACGATTGAATAGTCTTTATATAACTTATTTCATATTTGTTTTACAGAATCACTCAAAAGAGTCAAACATAATCATCAATTGAATGTCAAAAATACGCCGATAAAAGTCAATATGAAGACATTGTATGACTATTATAGTCCAACAGAAGGGGATAAAGAAAATATTTGTCATAAAAGTGATGACAAAACCAATAAAAACAGCGACACTTCGTTTGTCATTAAAAACCAATTAAACATAACTCCTATTAAACTTGTGATAAATAATAACATCAAAGACGGTGATGAAGAACAAGAAACGGATTCTATTCCGACATTTTCCACACAAGAGATGAGACAAAGAGTGTCTATTTTTGATGAGAATACTCCAATCGGTTTAAAGAATTTAGTTAATACTTGTTATATGAATGCAATTATTCAGTCTTTGTTTGTTTTGAGGTTTTTTATCACAGATTTAGAGAATAAATACAAAGAATTGAATTCAGAAAAAGACTTAGAAATGACTCGAATTGTGTTAAATGTTTACAAACAATACAATCAAATGCGAGACAAATCAGACGATTGTCAACAACTGTTAAATGAAAGTTTGTTATCATTGAAGAGTTGTGTCGGCAAAAGATCCCACACTTTTCTGAGTCATTTACAACAAGACGCCGCAGAATTCTTCACTCATATCATTGATATTATTGCCGAAGAATTTGATGAAATGAAAAATTTAGATCCAATTGAACATAATTTTACTTTTGAAACATTGGGTTCGTTAACGTGTAAAACATGTCATAATAAGACTGAAATGCAAAACGAAAAGTTTCAGACTTTGTATTTGACGATTCCCGACAATCACTCACTTGAAACTGCTTTTAAAGAATATCTCAAAGATGAAACAACTCGACATAAATGTATAGCCAAAGACTGTTTGGCAAATGAAAACGTTTTAGAGAAATGTTTTGCCAAACTTTCCAAAGTATTGTTTATACAACTCGGAAGATATGATGAGGACGGAGACAAACGTAACGAACAGGTAATGGTTCCACAATTTATTCGTTTACCGCTCCATCACTCCAACAACAATTTAATAACTCCCTCACCATTGAGTACACCATACAAATCAAAGTTAGTCTAAAAAATATATTTAGATTTCAATCATTTTCATTACAAAACATTTGATTATAGATTTCATTTGATTTCAAACAACTCTAAAGTTGTTCGCAATTTGTTTAATGAAAATCAAGACAAGAGTTTAGACAACAAGACTGACACTGATTTACAAACTGGTGATTATGTCATCTACCAGTTGGTGGCAGTTATATGTCATCACGGAATCAGTTTATCAGTCGGACATTACACGTGTTTTGTATATAATAATCAAAATAATCAATGGTTTGAATGCGATGACAACGATATATATTTATCAGACTTTGATTTTGTCCAAAACAAGAGTCAAGAGACAGGCTATTGTTATATTTATGTCATTTCTTAATATCATAGAAAACCAAATTAATTTTAATCAAATGTTATTTTAAGAAATATATTATTTTATAGTAAAACTAAATATTTTAAAATAAAAGTTCATTAAAAAGCCATAGAGTAAGACACAAGTGTGCCGTCCATTGCTATTCATATGAAATGTTGACGTCATTTATGTGATGTTTATATAGTATTTAATATTAAATTTTAATAGAAATACAGAAAACTTAGAAATTGATTGATTTATTAATTGTTATTAATTGCAACTAAATTAACGTCAATTAAGACCTAATGGCCACTGTTTTGAGTAAGTAATGTATTAATGATAATAATGTCATTATAATAGTGGTTATATAGACGCAGTGTTGATGATATTGGCCATCGTTGCACAAGAGGTCAAATGTCAATCAAATTTGCATTTCGTTTATTTACCAAAATCCGTCAGATTTTCACCAAAATTAGATCCAATTAAGACTTCATCCATCGCTGATTTGCTTTCATTAACTCTGGGATACTCTTTGCCAAAGGTAAGAGATTGGGGATCAAATAGTAAACAATGTGAAGATTTGGGGGCGTTTACCACAAAGTAATCAATGAAATGATGATATTTTGTAGTCTTTGGATTGGAAATCATTTGATTCCATTACTGATGTCTTTTCATTACCGAAAGCTTGTCTAACCGTAAGACTTGTTGGTCAACACAACTTTGAATTTGACGGAACACAAGACATACCAATTGAAGAGGTGAACAATATTTGACACAAATTCTAATCAGTTCTAATCAATTAATCATTTTTCAGACACAAGAACTGATCACTCAATGGGATGTTTTTCGACAAAGAACTGAACAACGATTTTCATCTGAAAATAGAGTTATTCTGAGACTTGATTCACAAGAAGTAAATTTGAAATGAATTTCTTTTTCAATTGATTAACAATTTCTTGTTTAGATCTTAACTAACAATCAAATTGACAACAAATTCAATATTCTTTCAAACGATGAAAAACTGAATAAAGGTTTGAAAAGACTTGAATTACAAGAATTGTTGTCAAATGTCGATCAAAACGACAAGAATATAAAGTCTTTGGTTATTGAATTGGAAACAATTTATCAGTTCTTAGAAATGGTTTGAATTGTTTTGTTAATTCACTCATTGATTGATTGATTGATTGTTAATTATAATAACGTATATTAGGTTAATGGTATCCGACATAAGACATCATCATTTAGGGATTTGTATTGGTTTGACGTCAGATCATTTGCACCAATTTTAGACCACAATAAATACGATGAATCAGTTCGAAGAATTGCTCGAAATTTACTCAATTCTCTTATAGAAAAGGTTTACAAATTTATCTCTTAATTGAATTTCAATTTATTTTTATAATTTATTGAATTTAGATGACTCAAGATATAACACAATTATACAGTAATAAAGTTGTCGTAACTGTCATTGAAGATCGTTATCAATCACCGCATTTGATCCGAAATGTTCGGGCATCAGAAGACAAGGTTTGATTTGATTTTTTTTGTTAATTTTAAGTATTTTATCAAATTTGAGATAATATAAGACGATTTAGTTTATCTGGAATTGAATTAATAAATTATAGAAAGAGTGTCAACCAATAGATGGCAGTATTATTGCATTAAATGTATTAATAAGTATTATTGATAAATGTGTTAATGTTTCTGAAAATTAACATTTGTTTCTATTTGTTGTTCAGATTTTTAACTAATTAATACTTAATTACAATACAATAAATCAGTTTTTAACTGATTGTCAACTAATTTACAGTATTTTAATTAAATTTTATTTAAATTATTACAATTTGTCTGAATATTTTGTATTTGCCTCTAATAATAATTACTTTTAATTATGAAAATTTAAAAGTAAAACGAGTAATAATTTAAATATTAAATCATTTAAATTGTTTGCGATTAAAGACTAAATAACTTAAAATAATAAGATTTCTATTACAATGATTAGTGTTGTTAATTTTGTCAATTTTTGCTGCAATTGCGCGCATTGAGGGCATAAAAATGCTTATAAATTCTTAATTGTTTTCACATATATTTTCACTCATTTTTGTAGTATTTTAAGCAATGTTTTCAGACATTTAACAAATGTTTTGCAATTTAAATAATGTTAATTTAATAACAATAGATGGCGTTATGTTATAATTGCAATTACAGTAACAATGAAATTACGAATTTTGCAATCTTAACATCACTACATGTCTATAGGATAGACATTATTGAGAGATGTTTTAGTAATAACTTATAATAATTTTTTTACGATAACTTTATTATTTAATCATTTGTTAAATTTGAGTATTTTTTGTATACTTAGAAAAATAGTATTCGAAAAGTTATTAAAATATATTTATTTTAAAGTTTTATAGTTTTTAAGTCAGAATAGATAATCATTTTATTATTAATAAATCATTTTCTTTTACAATACATTAATAATCATATGATTTGTTATTTATATATAACTCAACAATTTGTAGCATTTTTTTATTATTAAAATTTAATTTATTGAAAACTATTGTATTAATGAAATACAATTATATTGAACTCAAAACGAAACTATAAAACGGTATAAAAAGCCGAAAATGTTTTGTCTTATAAAGAGATTTAGAGATTTAGTTGAATTGCAATTATTTGTTTTGATAATTAGTAAAACTGATTGTTTTAGTTATTTGTTATATATTTTAGTTATTGAGTCGTTATTTTGCATATAATTGAATGCATTTCAAGTGTTATTACTTGAAAAGTGCTGTAATAGTGCCTAAAATGACACAAATTATAGAGAGAGAGGAGAGGAAAGCAGTTTAGCATTTATTGATTGCCATAAAGTTGTGTTAGAAATGCATTAGAAAGACAGTCGTCTTTTGGTTAACAGTTATCCAAACAAGCGATCGATTAATATCTGAAACAATGTCAGAATTGCAAAACACGACAATCGATGGGACAGTAGTAGTGATGCAAATGGAAAGGAGGGGTACTTTGGGGGCATTTTGGGCGCATTTAATGGAAGATTGGTTTTCTAACACTTATGTTATCCATCAAAACCATTAGACAGTGATTGCCGACTATTAGATGCGCTGAGAGTGCACTCAATCTATGAGTAATGCATTTGAGTGATTGTTATGGTGTCAGGGATCAGATTCGCATCACTGATCATATCTATGACTTGTTTTGACACCGAAAACCATTCCTAAGATATGTTTTGCATTCAAAGACTGTTAATTGAATTGCTTTTCAAACACTATTGTCTCAAAGCCTTTGGGATCTATTGAATGACACTCTTTTGACAAACGAGTCTTCAGAGACCTAATAATGCCGTCTTTTTCTTCACAAACAGGATCTCAATTTGGCGCACGTTTTCGACCCGAACTTTCACTCGGCTTTCGCGACCATTGCTTTTACTACTATTCTGATAGCTGTGGCCGTATTTGGTATATCAGTGGCCATGTGGAACATTGATCCAGGCAAAGACTCCATCATCTACCGAATGACATCACAGAGGATTAAAAAGGATCAGTAGTCTTGTGGTTATCACTAGTCGTTTGGTCAGTCGTCTCATATTTATTCCAGAAGTTATGAATGTTTGCAATAAAACCAAAAAGTGATTCATTTGTTTCATTTTATTCGCCGCGTGCCTCCTCTCCCTTCCCTCCCTTTCCTCTCTCTCTCTCCCATTCCCTGAGCGCTGACTACATACTACTACTTGTCATCCCCTCTGCTCTTATTTTGATTGCTTTAAATGCAAAACTAATTAAATTTATTGACTCTTGTGTCAAAACAAAGACAGCAAAGAAGTCGGTAATAAAAAGAGATAATAATGTGGTATTGAATCCACAGAAGGAAACCATTAGACAAATTAAAAGAAGGAAACACTCAATAGAGTGGCTAATGATCTGTGAAAATGAAAGACGAAATTGATTTTTGAATTATTTTTAATTCAATTTCTAATGATTTCTACAAAAACTAAAACTAATCCGAGTTTAGGAACAAATATCGCATTTTATTTCATAATCCTAACGCCGCCGCATGTTTTTGAGCTTTTAATCTGAAAACAAAACCATAATTACCACAAAAGACCTAACAATTAGACCGAAATTCAGACCTGAGATCAGCTATTGACGAGTTCTTTGTGTTGAGTCGTTCTGAAGCCAAAAGTGCTGACAAAGAAAACGGTGGATACGGATGACTGACTCCCATTGGAACTCCAAAAAACGGCTGTTGAGAGGCGTGAGCCGCCACGGCTGCCGCGTAGTGATGGGCGGCCGTCAACAAGTCACTGTTGGCGCTCAGATACGGCATGTAATGCGAGGCGAGCGGTGCGGGCAAAGCGGCGGCAGAAAGTCGGTCGTGAGCGGAAGCGATGCGTGGAGTGGGCGAACTCGTGACGCTTATGTATGGAGCGATTCGCGAAGATTCGATGGGAATGGTTGTTGTGGTAGTGGTGGCCATCATTAGGTCTGAAAAGAGTTGCGATTAAAGGATTGTTGGTTTGATTGTGTGTTTACTCACTCTTCTGGATCTGCGATTCATGTTTTCGACATTTGGCTCTTCTGTTCTGAAACCAGACCTATATTTGGAAAGCATTTCATTTGAATCTCTCTTTTAATTAATTCAGTGTTAAGTAATTGGTTTTTATTGAATGGTATTATAAATAGACATAAAATGAATGAAAATCTCTTAACAATTATGTAAATTCTTTTGTGAATTAAATAAACATTTATTGCATTTTCAAATCAAATCAGACTTTTGTTATTTCGCTTCAATTTTTTTGATAACTTTTCAATCTTTTGAATCTTTTGATGGATTCTTTGCTCATTATTTAGACACAAATTTCATACGAATGAAGACATGATTTTTTCATTCAAACTCTCCTATAATTAGATTATTTACAAACGCGTGCCTCACCTGAACCCTGGCCTCAGATAAGCCTAACCGCTGAGAGAGTTCTTCTCGCATGAAGGCATCCGGATAATGTGTTTCGTCGAAGAGTCGTTCCAATTCGTTGAGTTGATCCAACGTGAAGTTGGTTCGACTTCTGCGTTGTTTTGCCGTTTTTCCAGTTTCACAGCTGCGGCTCGAGTCGTCCGCTCGACACTCGCCTCCCGACTCGAGAGTGCTTTCGCTGCGCGGCTCGCGCTTCGTCTCGACGGCGCCTAACAAATGACAAATGTTTTCAATTTGCCAAAGAAGTCACGTCCGAACAAACGCGTGACTCAAACCAAATGACAGGTTCGTGATGTTCGCGCAGTCAGAAAGGTCTTACCTGTGGACTGACTGTTGTCTGTGTCTTCAGAATCTTCGGCTGTGATGTCTTCGGGATCAGATCCACGACTCATCACTGAACTGCTTCTTAAAGTCACTTTTGAAGGCGAAGAACACAACTGTTCCTCAGATGATGACAAAGACGTTCTAAATATTGGCCATCCAGATAGAGAAGCGCCGTTTAGTCGTTGGACAACCGAATGGAGTGCCGAATGCTGACCCGAATGCGGACTTCGGAAAAGCGGAACACAAGGGAAGGAGGCGGCGGTGGCAGAAGAGAAGAAGGCCGTTGTTGTCGTGATTGGCGCTGAAATGGAGTCCGTAAATGATTTGGACACAAATTCCGTCAACTCTTCCATTAGATCACAGTCTAAGAGATAATTGATTGGAAATCTCGATTCAAGGCTTTATTGCATTATCCGTTGCTTTATTGATGTCTAAGAGAGAGAAACGGATCTCTTTTATAGCACACATCCACTAATCTGATTATAGCTCCCCTCTTCACTCCGCCCACAAACCATCCAATTGGCTAACCATTGGAACACAAGCAGACATCAGTTGACAAAGTGGTGGAAGTACTAGAAGTGATCCAATCAGAGAACTAATATTCATATTAAGTCAACAAATTAATTGACTTCTCGCCTATTGTTTTCCAAATCAATGCCAATTGAGAAACGACTGAATTTAATTAATAAGAGTCTCTTTTGTGTCAAACATATTCTCAATCAGTTTTCATCTCTCTGTCCCTCTTTTTCAGCTTTTTTGAGTGCTTTTTGACGTAAAAATTTTGTAGACATTTATCACATTAAAAAATCGACACTTTTTACGACTACTTTTGGATGTCAAAAAGCTTTGATATTATTTATATATTACTTTAAAATTGAAAAGCATTTTAATAGAGATATGAAAAAAATGAAACAAAGAGAGAGAGAGAGACAAACAGAGAGAGAAAGAGATGACAAATGAATGCAAATTTGCTCTATTATTGAACGCTTCGTTGAATATTAAGGCAATTATTGTGTAAATATTTGTCGAAAAGAAAGAGTTTAAAAGCTTAATAGAAATGCATTGAAAGTGACTTTAATTGAAATATAAAAGCATTGAATAACAAAATTTCATTTTATTGCAAATCATTAGGCAGTCATCGGAGCGCATGAAGAGACCATTAAATGAGAGAGAATATAGTCTTCTAATTGTCTCACATTTGGATGCATTTTAAGATCGGGACGTGAAGTGACAAATGGCCACTTAGTGGCGCAAAGACACTGAAAGACACTCTCTTATGGCATTTGAAAGCTTTCAGAGAAAAGTATCGAAAAAAGAAATTTAATGAAAGTTTAAATAAACAAAACATTTGATCGTTGATTGCGACCATCGCTTCCACGTCTTTGTTTGCCATTTCAATTACAAGACAGAGCTTCCAATCACCCGATATTTGTCTTTCTTATAACACATTCATTACGCTATTAATCAGATACACAACAATTTGAATTACAAATTACAACTCAAATACAGTGTAGAAAGCATTGCCTCGGGATTGACAGCAATGGCACAAATCATACAATTAACAGAACAGGGCTTAGGGTTAGTCATGGAGAGGGAGAGGGAGTGGAGTGGAGTCGAGTCGAGTGAAGGGAGACTTAGAGTGCAGTACTGTATGTAATACTATGTATACTATTGTATAGTAATGTTGTAATACATTGTAGTAATAAATCGCTAATTGAGTGAAGAGAGGGTCACTCAAAGCAGGCTTCACTGCACACAACAAATGCATTGCAAGAAAGCAGACAATCATTGAATGGCAAACATATTGTCAACAATTGTCTTCATTTGGCGTTCATTTCGATTCCCAATGACTTCTTGTAAGTCAAGTCTGAAAATGCATTTCAAAACATCTCTTCTTTCAGATAGAGTTCCCAAAGACAAGACTTGCTGGTCAGTGGATTGGCCACAATACGCACCGACGGCTTACGAGATAGACTTGACAGACAAGAGTTGGGCGGATCCGTCCATCGGGTAATACAACAAACAATTAGATCTGATGTCTGAAGTTTGTTTTGTGACAGAAACGCGAGTTTTCAGCCGAAATGGAATCAAATGGACGGACGGATTGATCGTCGAAGTCATCAAAACATTTACGTCATAAAAGACGGATTTCCTTTGAATCCTTTGGGAAGAACTGGTGTTTGTTTACGCGGAGTATTGGGTCGTTGGGGTAAATCAGTTGCAAAATCTCTTGAATGTCTTTAATTAGTGTATTGTCTGTTGAAAAGGTCCGAATCATGCCGTCGACGCCATTGTCACGCAGTAATTCTGTTTATTGTAAATCTCAAAATAATTGTCTTTTTTTTGTCACCGAAAAGATGGAAACGCGATCTCAATAATCGAATTCAAATCCACGAAACAACAAACAAACCGATTCTCGAGTTTGTGGCCATAAAACGACGCGATACTGGCCAGTGGGCAATTCCCGGCGGTTTTGTTGAATCAGGCGAAAGTGTGGACACAACTCTCGAACGAGAATTCCTGGAAGAGGCTGCAGCCGAAGCGGATACCGAAACAGTGGTCAGAATTAGACGATTGTTTGAATCGGGAGAAGAAGTTTGCAGAGAATGCGTTAAAGATCCGCGAAATACAGACAACGCGTGGATCGAAACTGTTGTCAAACTGTTCCATTGGGAAGACGCGCGGCCATTGCGATTGCGTGCCGGTGACGACGCGGTGGGCGCCGAATGGCGTCAAATTGACTCAAATCTGGATTTATATGCGAATCATTTGGACTTTATTTCACGCGCTTCGGAGCGCTTCGGCGGACACTTTTAAATAAATCAATGATTTCTTGGAAACGCCTGCGCATTGCGAACGCCTTCTAACTTCTCAAAGTGTTTGCGCGAATTGCGAATATTGATGAGAGTTGCGGCCGAAGCTGCGGATCAATTGGTCTTTAGTTTGGAATCGGAGACGGTTTCAATACTCACGAATAGACGGATCAGACATTATGACCATTACGTAAGTGTTTGGAGTGAATCCATCGATAAAAGCAGCGAAATTCGTGTTTTTGACTTCCATTGACTGGAACTGAGCCGCAAGTTTAGAACAACTCAGTTTAAACTGTTTTATTATGTTTGACACCTTCTCGAAGCGCTGAAGAAGAGACGACAGTTAGTTTCGTTGTAATAGTTTTGTTCGGCACTCACGTGGACATCGCGGTGTGGTTTTCGTTGACAATAAGAAATGACAAGAAAAGTCGCTCTTTCGAATAACAACACTTCGTCCGCGTCTATTATGTCCGCAAAATGACGTAAATGTTTCTCCAATTCGTGGACATTTGGGATCAAAGTATAGACAATTGTTGACCACGCTTTGTATAGCGTTTCATCCCAAATAGATGTCCGAAAACAGGTGCAATCCAAAGGACGGGATAACCGTTTTAAATCAGTTTCGCGTTCTTTAAAAATCTACAAAAACAACAAATCAGTGGAAAATACAAGAACCGAACCTTTCTGACCAGTTCTCGCTGATCCTCTTGAACTAAATCCATTTTATGAATCAAACAAAAGATCTTTGTTTCGGGAGAAAACTGAAGAATGGCTTCCAAACAGGACTGATAGTAATGCATGTCTTTTTCAAGTTCTCGCGATTCGACGTCAAAAACATAAATCAAAACTTCAACGTTTCGGAAGATATTCTGAAAAATCAAGTTTTAATGAAAGACTAAAACACGAGAAAAGAAAAGACCTCTCTTTGAGCGGCGAAATAGTTCTCCATAAAGGCTTCCTTCGAAACAAACAGTTTTAGAAACAAAACAATATTTGTTTGTCTTAAATACCTGTCCGCCACAATCCCATAAATTCAACACAAGATTTCCTATAAAAAACGTTTTTAGAGAAGAACTGGAGATCAAAAACATACCCAAGAATCTGACGTGAGAGTGCTCGACATCGACTGCAAGAAATTTGATTAATTCATTGATTAATTRATTGATTAATTGATTCATTGATTACTGGTTGCGCCGAGTCTTCGGGTGTCTCTCGCGATGTAATTGGCAAATATAATGGAACGCATACTTGTCTTTCCCGAACCACTCTTTCCCATGAGAAGCACCTAAAACACAGAATCTATAAGATGTGGTCATCGGTCGACCCGAAGGCCAAACGAAAGAAACCTTTTTCTTCATTTTGAATCGTTTTCGTTGTTTAATATCAAAACAAAAATACAATAATTGAACGACAGATGGCTCTCAAAGTGTTTTCAATGAATTTATTTAAAAAATGAAAATTATTTAATCTTTGCGTCTTTTGTGACTATTTTTCGGATCCATTGATGACTCTTCAGTTCTTTTACTTGATTTTTTCACTTCAGTCAAGAATTTATCCAAACCAAACGGATCTTCTTCTTCCTGTTTTTCGAACTGCACGGGTCCATCGCGTCTGGCATTTCTGTCTGTTCCGGAAAACTCTTTGTCGGGAACAAAGCGTTGAGTGTTGGCCAACGCGTCGATGTCATCGTTGGTCAACAGATCTTCATTTGCCGTTTTTGACGGTCTATAAAGTGTTTGTGAGACGACTTGGTTGGAACGCCACGGTTTATCATAAACGCCATAATCGTCTTCTTCTGCGAATCCACTGGAAAGTCCTTTCGATTGATTGAATAATCGCGAATCGAACTGAACTTCTGACTGTCCTGAGCGTGGATTAGCCACTCCCAGAGCAATCTGTTCGCTGATATCACGTTCACGTTGTCTTTCAAGACGCGACCGTTTGTCAGGCGCTGCTCTCTGCAAATTGCGTTCTCGTTGTCGATCTTTATGTCTTTCGTGACGAATGTTATGTCTTTCGCGTTCATCGTGTGTTCCGTCGGGAGATTCGGCCCGAATACCGGCGCGTTCTTCCCGAGCGCGTTGAGCCAAAGCCCTTAAGTGGTCTTCTTTTTTTTCCTTTTCCTTTTGCGCTAATTTGCGTTCCATTTGAGCTCTCATTTCGACGGCTTCTCTCGCTTTTCTGTCCGCAACGTAAAGAGCTTCAGAAAGTTTCGCGAAATTCTCGTTTATATGTGTTTGTTGTAAACCACGCCCATCGGCCGCCAAACGTTTGTCTAAAGGAATGGTATATCCTTTTGCGTTCTTCCAGTTCGAAATACACGGAGGAATACGCCATTCCTGTTGTTCCCGAACAGACACCTTACGCGTCGGTGAATGCATGACCGGTGGCGGTGGCGAAGGAGGCGCTTGAGGGATCTTCTGATTGATTTTGAACTTCGGCGGTTCCAATGGATCTCTTTGTACTTCAACCAAACGAATTATTCGCTGTTCAGATCCCGAACCGAAATCCGCTCCCGAACCCGACGGTGTGTATCGAATATACTGAGCTGATCCCGTTTTGTCCGCATGTCTGACGGGAAGTGCGGCCGAGATCTTGGTTTGAGTTAATCTTTGTAAAGCAAGTCTCGTCTCTTCAGTTGTTTTATTAATGAATTCTTCGTCTGGTTTTTCAAGAACCGAATCGTCGCGAACTTCTTGTGGTAACAGATCTTGTAGTTTATGATAAATGACTTTGTCTTGAATGGACGCTCCCTGACGTAATAAAGCGTCGAATTTGATTTCTCCGCGTGAATCCAATTCA
This sequence comes from Oppia nitens, assembly GCF_028296485.1. Taxonomy (NCBI): domain Eukaryota; kingdom Metazoa; phylum Arthropoda; class Arachnida; order Sarcoptiformes; family Oppiidae; genus Oppia; species Oppia nitens. Next base: position 1,797,148 of record NW_026533197.1, read on the forward strand.
ACAGACAATGCATTACTCGTGACATCGACTTTGCGTCCCATATCTAACGGGAACTGTGCGATTGGTATTTCGGGAAATGCACCACCATCTGAGCCGAAATCCAATTGACATCGAGGAATCCATCCGGATCTACTACCGTATGGCGGAATACGGGAATCGCAAGTGGCGACTGCGGATGAAGTCACGGCAACAGCGACAGGACGTGACTGTGACGTCACGTGTTTCGGCGGCGGCAAAGAAGTCGAAAGAAAAGAAGACATTTCTCGAGACAATTGACGACAAAAGTGTTGTTTTTCTTGTTTAAGACATAAATAACGTTTTGAGACGTCATTGACGACAAGTGAGCGAAATGACAGAGCGTTTGGACGAATGGATCTGTTGGGCGAAGAACTGCCAGTATTTACCCGAAAATGACTTCAAAGTAAGTCTCGTTGCGATTGTTTTAAGATGTTATCAATAGATTGTATGTTTAGGTTTTGTGTGACATTGTTTGCCAAATATTAGTGGAAGAAAGCAATGTTCAGCCCGTGTCGACTCCGGTCACAGTTTGCGGTGACATTCACGGCCAGTTCTACGACTTGGAGCAATTGTTCCGAACGGGAGGACCCCTTCCCGACACTAATTATGTTTTTTTGGTCGGTTTTTCTTCACAATTGTTTCAATTAATTGGAATCTATTTTTAGGGAGATTTTGTTGATCGCGGATATTATTCTCTCGAGACGTTAACCCGATTGTTGACTTTGAAGGCCAAATATCCGCATAAAATAACTCTTTTGAGAGGAAATCACGAGAGCAGACAAATCACACAAATCTACGGATTTTACGGTTTGTTTCAATCAATTAATCCATAAATCAATTGAAATCTTTGTTTTTCAGACGAATGTCTCACTAAATACGGAAACGCAAACGCGTGGAAATATTGTCAGAAAGTCTTCGATCTCCTCAACATCGCAGCCGTCAGTCTTAATCTTAATTAGTCTTAATCTGACCGCGTCTTCCCAACAGGTCATTGACGGTCGCATTCTGTGTGTTCACGGCGGACTTTCGCCTGAAATCAATGCTTTGGATCAAATCCGAACTCTGGAACGCAATCAGGAGATCCCATATAAAGGAGCCTTTTGTGACCTTGTTTGGTCTGATCCCGAGGAGGTTGACACGTGGGCAATGAGTCCTCGTGGTGCGGGATGGTTGTTTGGAGCGCGCGTTACTCATGAGGTAAAGCATTAGAGATTGAAATGAAGATTAGATTTGAGTTTTGTTTTGATTTGATTATAGTTTATGGCATTAAATGGTTTGGATTTGTTGTGTCGCGCGCATCAATTGGTCCAAGAAGGATTCAAATACATGTTTGACGACAAACTCGTGACCGTTTGGTCGGCTCCTAATTACTGCTATCGATGCGCTAATGTGGCCGCTGTCCTCTCCTTCACCGATGCGCATACTCGTGAGGCCAAGATCTTTAGCGCAGTTCCCGATTCTGAGCGCGTAATTCCTCCGCGAAATGTTTGTCCGTATTTCCTATAAATAAAGTCTTATTTTGCAAAAACGTGTCGAAAACCTTTGGTTTCTAAACAAAACTCGACGGCAGCCAATACGCGCCGAGCACGCACGTCCAGAGCTGACAAATGCTCACGTGTCAAAAGAGGCCAAAGCGCGTCATCCGATAACAGGTATTGAACGGCGTGTGAAAGCGGTAAAGCGGCCACAAGACGCAAACGCGCGACAGTTGATCGACGCACGTGACAACATTGTAATAAAGGGTAAAGAATCGACAGTTCGTGAAAATCGGGATTTCCAAAGCTCTTCCCGTTGTCTAAGAATAGATCAATAATTCGATTGGAAAACAGATTCCAAATCTTACCGATCAATAGAACCGCTGAATTGGGAACGTCTTTGAAGACCTCGTAATGATGTCGGTCAGCATTGCCGATCAAAAAGTCCAGAATTGACGCATCGATCAGATCCAGAAGTCGCGGACGCAAAGCAACGCGTTTTAAGACTTTGTCGCAGAACTCGGCGTCAGTTTCCCAAAGAGCGGAAACTCCCGATCGATAAGTTCGTTGCCACGGATGTCTTACACGCTGTAACTGAACAGAGAGTCAGAGAAAGACAGAGAGAGACAAAACGAGAGACTAAACCTTGAATTTTGCCGGAAGTAAGAGATGAACGGATCCTTCAAGATAACCACTGGAATCACAACAAACCGCATCCGATGGACTGCAAAAGTGACAGTCGCCATAAAAACAAGAATCATTGAGAAAAGTGGACGATAATCCCGGAGTGGCAACCGATCGAAGTTCAGAATCGATGTGAAGACGTCGTGAAGAAACAACAGGTGCCGAACGCAGAGATAGAAGACGTGACACGTGAAAGGCTGAAGAATAGAAGGATAGAAGACGAAKAAGAAATGAATTGGTTTTCGGGTGAATATTACCGACTATTTCTCCGTTATGACGGTCAGCCCCGCCGTAAATGCCGTCAACAATAAAATCGCGAGAATAGCGTTTGGGTTTGAATAGAACGCGTTGACCGCCTTCTAAGTCAAGCAATACTTTCAATTGAGTTCCCGAACGACTCACGTCTGCACGTGACACACGTGCTCGCGATAAAGTCGACAAAACGAGTCCCAAAAGAGTCGCGTTTTCCGGCAAAACGGCGCGCGCTGTGACCCACGACTGCGCGACTGTCCAAACACGCGACGGATCGACGTCTGTTTGGTCGACGCGAAGTTCGCTTTTGAGTTTCGACAACAGAGACAGCGCTTCTTGTGAGACATTTAAAGACATGGCGTCGGCTTTGGAAGCGATTCGGGAAACAATGTCCGCAGAAATGGCTTTTTTTGTTTGATTTTTGATTCGAATTTCAGAAAACGGAAGAATAATTAAAGTTGTTTTCGGAGTTTGTTTTGACTGAAAAAGAGATGAAATGAAGAAAAAGACAATAAAAGACAAAGAAGAAGACAAACCTCGGAGTCGTCGAAGAAAACGACGAAATATAAGACAAAAGATGCCAAAGATAAACAACATAACAGAAGAGTGGACACAATTCGTGTCTTTAAACGCATCTCTGATTGTCTTGAGTTGTGATTCGAGTGTAAAGACAATGGTTTGTCATTGAAGACGACATTCGGTTAATCGGAGGCCAAAAGCGGTCGAGTTTTGAGTTGTTTTAGTCGTTCATTGACTTTGCGTTCATTGACTGCTATTTCAGCGCAGACTCACAGCGAAGGGTGTGTTTGCGTTGGCTTTCATTTTGACCAAAAATCAGACCAAAAATCATGGCCTTAACCCAGCCGTCGGTCAATTGCAGTCTCGATGACATCGATCTCAACGCTCTTAAGGTATGTCTTGTTCTAAAAGACTATTTCTTATTGGAATTCTTCAAAGGATCCGGCGGGCATCTTTGAACTCATCGAAGTCGTCGGAAACGGCACTTATGGCCAAGTCTACAAAGTATTTCTATTTGCTATTGTCTTGTTGTTATCTGATCCATTGTCTGTCTATCTGTAGGGAAGACACACGAAGACGGGCCAATTGGCCGCTATTAAGATCATGGATGTGACGGAAGTGAGTGTTCAGTGATTAATGGCTTGATTTGACATTTGGTGTGTTTTAGGATGAAGAAGAGGAAATCAAACTCGAGATCAATGTCTTGAAAAAGGTTTGTCTGCTTTGCTTTGATCCAATCTGATCCAATCTGATCCAATCTGATTGTCTAATAGTATTCGCATCATCGCAATATTGCCACTTATTACGGAGCTTTCATCCACAAGAGTCCGCCGGGAAAAGACGACAAGCTTTGGGTTTGTTTTCTAACTATAAATCTTGAAACTATAGCTCACTGTTTGTTATCTATTGTCAGCTCGTGATGGAATACTGTGGAGCTGGATCTGTCACGGATCTGGTCAAATGTGAGTTCATTCTTGAGTTCATCAGTTATTCTAATTATCAGTTCTAATGACAGCAACAAAAGGCCAGTCTTTGCGTGAAGAATGGATTGCTTACGTTTGTCGCGAGATTCTTCGCGGTCTTTCGCATTTACACGCCAATAAGATAATACATCGCGATATTAAAGGACAGAACGTGTTGTTAACCGATAATGCCGAAGTCAAGTTAGTCGACTTCGGAGTTTCCGCACAACTCGACAGAACTATTGGCCGAAGAAATACATTCATAGGAACGCCATATTGGATGGCACCTGAAGTTATTGCGTGCGATGAGAATCCGGATGCGACTTATGATAACCGATCCGATCTGTGGTCTCTCGGCATAACGGCTCTGGAAATGGCGGAGAATACGCCGCCATTGTGTGATTTGCATCCAATGCGAGCGTTGTTTTTGATTCCGCGAAATCCGCCCCCGCGTCTTAAGTCGAAGAAATGGTGTAAAAAGTTTCAGAGTTTTATTGAAACTGTTTTAGTGAAGGATTATCAACAAAGACCGTACACGGATCAGCTGTTGAAACATCCGTTTATCAGAGATCAGCCGACAGAGAGACAAGTGAGGATTCAGCTCAAGGATCACATTGATCGGGTCAGAAAACATAAACGGCAGGATTCAGATCCCAGATTCCAACATTCCGACGACGAAGACGACCTCTTGCCAATCCCTGCTCCCGATGAACCACGTGATGACACTCTTCGCCGCAACGATCGAACTCTGACGTCAGCACCGGCCGGACCCTCACGTGACCATCCCGCTAACCGGCCACTGCCCGTTCCGCCGAGTCGTGTTATAACAGTTCCGGAGTTACCGCCGCCGTCGAAGCCATTGCCACCAGTTCCCGATGAGAAAAAGCCGCGGAATTCTGCTCTTTTTAAAGTTGCATCTCAAATGCAAAGACCCGAAGATCTGGACGTTTTAGCGGCTCAACTCAACGAACTCGGAGCTAATGGTCAACAAAGAGACCGAAGACGCGATCGTCAAAAACCGAACAACGATTCCGACGATTCGGACGAAGAAATCGAAGATTCGAGAACAAGAAATGACGGAACTCTTCTCGCCTCTGATCCGCCACGACCTCTGTAAGCTTGTCTTCTTCTTTGACCTTTCACCTCTCTCTCTAAATGACCTTTTCTTAGTCCGGGAGCTGTTCCGCCGAACCGGCCTCTTCCGCCGCCTCCTGTCGACGCCCAACCTCCAAGCAAACCTCTTCCGCCGATTCCACGCGAAGACAACGACGGAACTCTTGTGTTGCGTCGCTTAAACGGCGCGTCGGAAGCGGATCAACGCGCCGGCGCAGTTCCGGATCTGTTGTCACAACACGTGCCGTCAGAACAACGCGCGGACGAAGTGTCGGCTCTTTTGATGCAATTCCGTCAGTCTTCGGGAGCGCCGACGCCGATTTCGCAATTGCAGAACAAACAACGCTCTTTCTTGACGTTCGGTTTCTCAGCCGGCGGTCCGACTCCGAGTCCGCGTCGCGAATCGCATGTCAACGTGAATGTTCCGAATGCGGCGGCCGATACGCCCGAAATACGCAAATACAAGAAGCGATTCAATTCGGAAGTGTTGTGTGCAGCGCTTTGGGGTGTCAATCTTCTGATCGGAACCGAAAACGGATTAATGCTTCTTGACCGAAGCGGACAAGGCAAAGTCTATCAACTGATATCTCGAAGACGATTCCAACAAATGGAGGTTCTCGAGGGACAGAACATCTTGATTACGATTTCGGGCAAAAAAGCAAGAGTTCGCGTTTATTACTTGTCCTGGCTCAAAAGCAAAATCATTAGAACCGATGGCGTGAGTATTCTTTTCCCGATTCTTTGCTTTCATTGATTGATTTGTTTATTCAGCAAATTGAGAAACGGTCTGGATGGGTCAATGTCGGTGATCTTCAAGGAGCCATTCATTTCAAAATCGGTTAGTCTTTTCAATCTTTCTCTTTCTCTCATTATCTGTCTGTCCATTGCTGCCAGTGGTGTGGCTGATCCCACAACACGTGTCGAAGGACTGGGAAAACACGTTTCGTATTTGGAGTGGAAACGGTCTGTCTGTCTGTTCTTCTTCTGTGTCCTCTTCAGCCACATCCCGAGCACACAATCTTCTCTTTTCTGACAATTGTTTGTTTTCCAGTCAAATACGAACGGATCAAGTTCCTCGTCATTGCTCTTCGTGATAGCGTCGAGATCTACGCGTGGGCGCCAAAACCTTATCATAAATTCATGGCTTTCAAGTCATTCGCAGAACTCGTCCACAAACCACTTCTTGTAGACATGACTATCGAAGAAGGCATTCGTCTTAAAGTCATTTACGGATCCACTCATGGCTTTCACGCCGTTGACCTCGACTGCGGTGCTGTCTATGACATATACGTCCCGACACACGTCAGTATTGACCTTTGACACACACACACACACACTCTCTCTGACCTTTGTTTCTGACCTCAGACCCAGACGCCGATTACTCCGCACACAATCATAACTTTGCCGAACTCTAAAGGTCTTCAACTGCTTCTCTGTTACGACAGTAAGTGTCGTTCAATTGAATTGTTGTCCATTTGTTAAAAATGCCGTTTCTTTGCAGACGAAGGCGTTTACGTCAATACTTACGGTTTGTCCGCATTTTGTATGCGTTTTTCGTTCTAATGATTTGTTTTTAGGAAAAGTGAGTAAAAATATAGTTTTGCAATGGGGAGAAATGCCAACTTCGGTCGCATTCATCGGCACCGGACAAATCATGGGTTGGGGTAATAAAGCCATCGAAATCAGAGGCGTCGAAACCGGACATTTAGACGGAGTTTTTATGCATAAAAAAGCCCAAAAACTCAAGTTCTTATGCGAACGAAACGACAAGGTTTTCACCATTTTTTCATTCATTCATTCATTCATTGGTTTTGCTTCTCAGGTCTTCTTCTCGTCGGCCAAAAGCGGTTCTTCGTGTCAGATCTACTTTATGACACTGAATAAGCCGGGAATGGCCAATTGGTAATCAATTGGTAATCAATGGGCGACCAATTGGTGGCGAATTTTCGCTCAATTTCTTACTTTTTGTAAAATAAAATTTCATTCTTATTATAAGAGTTTTTGATGAATAAAAGCGCGAAAAAAGAGATTAAAAAAGATTTAATTTTTAAGTTAAAGCTTAAGAAGAGTCGAAACTTTTGCCGTTTTATAATCCGAACGCAACTGAACGAACTGCAGAACCAGTTGTCTCTCAATCGACACTTCTTCGACCGCGTGTTTTAGGTTTTCCGGAGCGACAACCAGAAGATTAAAAAGCGCGTGAAGAACTGCAAACAATGACGTCAACAAAGGAACTCCAAACGAATGAACGCATCGGCGGTATTCATTCAAATCGCAAATTGCAACCATCGCTCCAACACTCGAGAACTGGAACTGCTGGAAGTGATCGAAGAGCGCACGATGCAAACGAACGCCGAATTCGGCTAAAAACGAGTCCACGTTTCGGCCGTCGAGACCGTCGCGCACGCGTAGAACAAAGGCGTCCACGAATCGAATGACTTTGGAAGCGGCCTTTGGATAGAGAGGTCAGAGTTCATGTCAAGTGATTGATTGTCATGTGACTACTCACGCTTGTTGTGGATGAAAGAGCGACATCATCGGTTTCGGGTTTGAAATCTGTTTTTCGTTGTTCTTGAGTTAGAAGAGAACGAATCCAAGCGATGGCTGAAGACAAAAGACGGTCTAATCCTGTGTTGACTTTTTGTTGCAATTGTTCTGTGAATTGTCTTTTATTTTTAGATAAATCCGAATTCGAACGATTCGAACAACGAATTAACGGCAAAACCGAAGAAACAAACTGTTTGTCCACTAAATGGCAAATGGCGTTCGTTTGTCTCGCGACTTCAACAAACCAACAATCGGGTGGATGCCGTGGATCTGCGGCCGGAAGCGAAAGAGCGGCCAATTCCACGCCGTAATCCATGTGTTGATGGAATAAAGCGTCCAAAAGAATGGCAAACAGCGCAGCCGCAGTCGACGCCAAATCCGTCGGTCGACACAAAACTTCGCATCTTTGGAGCGCTTCCCGAGTCTCTTGCAGAGCGTGAATGGCCACCTCTTCGCTGAGAAGCGGTTCCTCAGCCGCTACATCAGTTGGAACGGCCGCGCGGGCGATCTTGAGTTGAATATCGCGTTTAAGTTCTTGAATCGAAGTTTGCGGTAAAACTCGCTTTTGATGTCCTTTTTGGTCATAAAAACGGCGCAAAATAGCGGAAAGACGATCGCGAAGACACCTTGTCTCGACGGAAACATAGTCTTCGAGATATCTATTGAAGACATGTCGAGAAAGTCTGGAAACAAACGCCGAATCCAAAGTCTGAGTTCTCGCGAGTCGTTCTCCGAGTTGTGATGTTTTGACGAAAAGCGCGTGAAGTGAACGCAGAAAGCGATTGTCGTCTTTGACAACTCGAGAAAGTTCTAAATCCACGCAATCCTGAAGTTTTCCCTGAAATACCACTAAAACTAATTTTGTCATTATTTGCTCCGGAGTCGCAAACACGTGACGAACCACGCGCTCCGTTCGCGTTATAAGCGTCGGAACTTCCGCGAACGCGTCTCTTCCGGCCAGAGATGTCTGCGCCGTCTCGATGAATGCGTCCACACACTGACCGAATCCCTTGAAATGCTGCAACTTTTCAGCCATTTCGGCCATTCTTCGGCGGTCATCGTCTCTCTGCGCAGACGCAAACTCTTCCAATAGTCTTTTCTCTACCGAATCATATTGCGAACCAATGGCCGCCCGAGCACGCTCAAAACGTGGTCCCGGCGGCAACTCGGCCGCAATCACGTGCAGTTTCTGTAGGACATCGGCGGCGTCGGCGAGGGGTTGGTCGGGAGGAAGGGGTGTGTCTTGGGAAAGGAATTTCGAGAAATGACGCATAAGTCGTTGCGCTTCAACTGCTCGGGCGCGCGGAGTGTTGACGCCTTCGAGTTGATCTCCGAGATAAACGACTTTGGCGGCCACTGCGGCCAAACGCGAGTCCAGAGCGGAAAAGGCATTCTTGGCGAGTCTTTGTCTCTCTTGCGCGTGCGCGACGGCCAACCAGTGATGTTTGTGTTGTTGGACGAGAAGAGTCTCGAGACGATCGCATTTGTTGTGATGACTGTCGAGAACTGAACGCAAATCTCTTACCGAAGAATCGAATGCTTCGGAAAGCGATTTCGAGTCAAAAGCGTCGAAACGTCCAGAAGTACATCTCCAGGCAAGACGTTCGACGAACTCGTGGCCGTCAAACGGATCCTGAGGTCAGAAAGTCAAGAGTTTATTATTATCTGTCGTCTAAATCAAAGACAATCAGACATTGAAAGACTGCAGACCTGTTCCAACTCAGACAACAACGACGCCATCTCTCACATCAATTACGTCTCAGTGCAGAAAATGGCCGACTTTTGGGATGAGTTGTTGAGATGGGGTCTTGTGGTCGGAGCTGTCTTTCAACTGATCTGTATTTCGGCAGTCATTTGGGTTCCATCTTCTTGTGGTTCATCTTCGGAAGCGCAAGAATCGGAGGAATGGGAGACAAATGAAAGAAAAACGAGAGAATCGACTGAATCTCGGACTCAAAGCGCGCGACGAATGAAAGCAACGAAAGAACGAAAGAAAAGACGATAAAAATAAAGAGTTTTTATTCATTGAATTCAAAGTCCTTTATTGTAATTAACAATTGCCGAACAATTGGTCAGCGATTGAAGTTCGGGTTCTAATCGCGAAATGGCCACGGAAGCCGTTTGCGGGAAAAGAGCGCAACACATCGGAGTCGTGAAAGTCAGACTGAAAGACAACAATTCAGTGATTGATTAAAGTCAGAGAAAATGTCTTACAAAACACCGCAAAGCGCGACCTGAAGCGGCGCCGCGATCCAAGGCATTCGTCCCAAAACACCGCGTTTCTCGAGAGCGTCCATCAGAATAGGAGGCAAAGTCATGCCCGGAGCGGCCATTGCTATGCGCGAAATGACGACTTGAGTTATGGCCAGTTTGGCCGCGATTTTGCTTTTTCCGATTTCCTGTCCGTTGGAATCAAAAACAAGAATTCCTTCGCGAAGTTCTCTAAAAAAAATGATTAGATTTTGAGACAAAATCCGAGTATTTATTACTTGGAACGCATCAGAGGAATGTTTACACAATTGGCGGCCGAAACTGCGGACAAACGGAGTCTTAGTTTTGAACAAAATCAGTAATCAAGACAAACCGGCGGCGAATGGAACGAAACGACCGACGAGTGGAGGCGCGCGAGCGGCCAATCGGTTCAGAGAAAGAGCAGTTATTAGGGCTCCAGAAGTGGCCGTCAAGTAAGAAGTCAGAGTTTGTCTGAGGAATCAAATTGAATCAGATTCAAGAGATTGAAGTAATAGTTACTCACGAAAGCGGAAGAGGGTCTTTTCCCGATCGATTGGTGTAATTGACGACAGCATTGAAGGACTGATTRAACCATTGCCAGAAGACAACCGCAGGAGTCGACCGATAGTACGAAAGCATGCATCCAGTGATTGCCATATTCATCGGCACTTGAGCTGACATTCGACCGACGATTAACATCTTTTGGTCGGTTTCGGGATGAAAAGCCGAGTCATAGACTGCGAACAAATTGCCATTAATTTGGGATCAATTGGATCAAGGTCACTGACTTTGTTTGTGACGCCAAAGTTGGGCTTCAGTTTGTCCGGGAATGTCATGACCAGATCTGCGGAAAATGGATGAAAACGGAAGACAAGAGAGAGAGAGAGAGAGAGAGAGAGAAGAGACGAACCGAAGAAGACCAACGATTTGTCGCGATTCTTCCAAAGCCTTGGAAGAGACCAACAGATTCAGAGGATTGGTTGTGGCGAAGAAATGGCGCGCTCGACCCCAATAGGTGTCTGTTTGGAGAACAAGAGGTGAACAAAGGGTCAAAGGTTATGACGAAAGGACACGAACTTTGGTTGAACTGAGGATTCGAAACATCGATTCGAGTCATGTCTGCGAAGAAGGCGGAGTCAATGACGTCAGATATCATCTGATTTTTATTTACATTAAAAGCGATTAAAATCTAAGCGAATACAGCGCTCGCAGCGGATAAACAACTAAATAACAACTATTCTATGAGTCCGGCGGCGCGCAAATCGGCGATTTGTCGGACGGCCACTGCGGCCACCAGAGCAGCACCACGACCGCTGCCATCTTCGGATAGCATCAGATCAAAGCGGAATTCAGAAGGAGTCAGTTCTGCGATCTTTTTGGCCATTAAGTCGTGAAAATGCGGATGAAATCGATAAACAGATCCGTCCACTCCTACAACCGTGTATTCTCTTCTCATTCTTCGTAAAATAGTGGCCACTGCCGCCGATACCAGATGAGCGGCTCGAGTGGAAATGCGTTCGCAAATCATCTGAATGGCGGCCATGTCGTCGTCATCTGCGTGTCCAAGATCCATTTCCTTCATTGCATCTCGAGTCTTTGCAAAAGATCCGTTTGGATCAGATTCGATCCAAGAAACGTAAGCAGATTGGAAGCAGTGAGGAGTAAACAGTTTTTGGGATCCGACGCCCGAAAGCAGGAGTTGGCGTCGCGTGAGATCGGCGACAATGGATCTGACCATTTCTCCCATGTACATTCCAGATATCATTTTCTCGAATCTGAGATTAAACCAAAGGATTAACGGATTAAACGATTGAAGAGATTTACAGTTATTACAGTTGTCGTCCTTTATTCAGCGAATAAGTGTCGACTTCGTCGTCCCAATCGGTTCTCACGAATTCCAAGACTCCGTTATCACCGAAAGCTCCCCATTCCGTGTTGACCACGACTTGCGGCGGATCAACAGAACGATCGCTGAAATCGGAAGGAAGGAGTTCGACGCGATCAGCCGATTCCATATAACAAGCGTTGGTTCCGGTGCCGACAATCACTCCGACCCGACATTCGGCGTTCTTGTGGGCGCAAGACATGAGAGTTCCGGTCGTGTCGTTGACGACGGCCATGACGTCGATTTCGACTCCGATTTTGCTGATAGAAGATCGAAGGAGTTGAACGACGTCTTGACCTTCGACCCCTCGACACGCGAATCCTTTAGTCCACTGAACGAGACGTGCTTTTGTGAGTCCTTCTTGACGACACGGAAACGAAAAAGTGAATCCCAGCGGAAGACGCGTTCCATTCAAATGTCGCGAATCCATGAACTCCTGAAGACAGGCCGCGATGTGGTCAAACAGTTGTTGTCCCGAACCCAACATCACGTGTTGCGGAACTGCGAAGATCTGCGAATCCGACCGGAAGTCCTTTCCGTTGAGTTCTATGAGAAGAACGCGGAAGTTGGTTCCGCCCAAATCCAAGGCCAAGAACTTGCCGGCCTCGCGTCCGTTGGGAACGTCGCGGACAAACGTCGGAAACATTTTGACGGCCGCTATTGGATTGGTTTCGCGTTTCAAGCCTTCATTGAACTCTTGTTCCAAAAGAACAACCACTTTCTCGAGTTGATCATTGGATAAGACGAGGTCTCGGGTGGCGATATCGACCTGCGGACAGACATTAGAGCCGATTCTCGCGCAAAGACATTAAAGACAAACCTTTTTGCGTTTTTCACTCATTTTCTCTCAAAATGTCAAACGATTTGTGACGTCAAGACTGATGTGACGTCAGAAGCAATGATTGCGTCACTCAATAGATGGCAGTAATCGTAGAAATAGTAGAAATAGTTTTAATATTTTAATGATTTTATTGAATCAATGAATGACTAGAAATGCAAAATACTATCACTTCTGTTGTCTTCAGTTGTCTTTCAACCGACGCAACAGATCTTCGGGAATCGGGAGCGGCCGTCGTGGCCAATGTGTGGCCTTTTTCAGAGCAATCGAAGCATTCATAAGAGTTTCCATTCGAAGAATCGATGGATAAATGTTTTGTTCGATCCATTCTTAAGACAACAAAGAAATTATTCAATCGTTTGTCTGTCTGTCTGTTTGTTGATTACCGGCAACTGTCCATTCGTCGTAAACTTCTTGTAAAACGGCTTTCGCTGTCCGAACCAATGATTGCAACGAATAATAAACAGAAGAGTAGTCTTGAAGTCCTGGAATTGAAAAACAAAATTAGCGGAAAATCTTGTCTGTCTTGTAATGTCTTGACCTTCATCGACGCGCCACGGATTCGTCATGTTGTGTCTGATGTTGTAATCTGTTAGCCACGCCTTATGAATCGTGACGTCAAACTATTTAAACCAAAAACCGATTAATTATTAATCATTTGATTAGAAAAATACCAAAAAATCTGAAACTCTTTTAACGGTTTGCGAATGCGTTTCCATCAAACGGAAAACTCCACTTCCCGGGAAATCGCATGCCGACGCGCGACGGAACAGATTGGGATCGGCGTCCAGTTCGGTGTCGGAAAGAGGGCGTCCGTTTGGCGGACAGTGAAGGACGCGATCGAAACGCGAAAAGACTTGATTCGAATCGAAATATCCGAACGAAACTGTGATTAAGGAAAGAGCCAAAGACGGAATCGCGGCCTGGATTAAGGGGATTAASKGGATTAACGGGATTAACAGGATTAACGGGATTACCGGAAGAAGTTCGCAAAGAGACGCCAAATGATCGTATCTTTGCCATCCCGTTAAGACAAGACCGCGAATCTGAGAGAAAACGGGAGTTTGGTCTGAGAGGACGTGCAGCCATGCCACGTTGTTGTCGAGATGCCATTTGGCGTTGGGAACGGTCAGAGTTTCGCCGAACGCGCCCTTGAAAGCCGAAGCGCCCCAAAAACGGCGGAAAACAGAGCCAAAAGTCGTCCATTGATTGGGAGATATGAAGCGATAGACGTCTTTGACATACGACCAGACAACCGGCTCAACTCCCAATTGGGATAATCCCGAGTCGAGCAACGATTCCGAAGACATCTGACGCAACATATCGTCCCAAACCAGAGGAATGCGAGAATGTCTTTCAACCACGTGATGAGCGACGCGACGCACGTGAGAGAGGAAGAGATGGTCTCTGTCTTTGAGACGACATTTTTGACAAGAAGCGATTTGAAAGACTTCATCGCATCCGATGTGAAGAAAGCGAGAGTTCGGGTGAAGAATCGCCATTTGATCGATGATTTGCGAAACAAAAGTCCACGAATCGTTGTTTTGCGGACACAAAGCGGCCGGAAGTGACGGGTCTTCGCGAAGATCCGAGAATTGCTTGAGTTTTAGCGCGAATTCCAAATGACCGAAAGTTTGCATTAAAGGAATCACTTCCAGACCCGACTCTTCAGCCAATCGTAAAACAGTTCGAATGTCTGAAACGGAAAACGCGTTTTCGGCGCGAATTGCGGACAACGGACCCGAAAAGGGGAACTGGAGGGAGAGAGGGATTAGAGAAGGGATTAAAGGATTAATGATTTCAAACCATATCTTCGTATTCGAGAAGTAAAGCGTTTGCACCGAAAGAAGCCATTAATGGAAACAACTTTTGGATTAAAAATCAATTAAAACTCATTTCAATGCAAAACAAAACTCACGCGCGCCAAATATGAGACACGCGGAGGAGCGCCCTTCAAATCCAAATGAACCACTCGAAGGCCGGGAACGAGAGGACGCGATTCGGCGACTGCGGGTTGAGCGGCGGCGGCGGCGGAATTGTCTAACAGTTTTGGTCTGAGTTTCGGTTTCTGAAGAGAAAAAACGTTTTAAACGGAAAATCGCGACAAAAGTCTTACGTTTTGAGTTGAAAGCGATAAATGAAGACCAAACACGAGAAACGCGCCGATCAAGACTGTCGACAATATAACTACCGATTTTCGGCGGCAAAGCTTTGGCCAAAAGTTCTTAAAAAAGATTTTCCGAAAAATCAAAACAAAAGCCATTTTGACGTCACTCTACACGTCATTAATCACGTGTTTGAACACAAAAACCAATAAAAACGCGAAAAAACAAAGATTTCGTCAAAAATTGGATTTCAATTGAGTTTTCATTGAATTAAAGTTAAACCGAATTAAAACCGAATTAAAACCGAATGTCATCTCAATTGCCATCTTTTGGCGCCATCTGTGGACGGATTAGACGAAAACAAGTCGAAAAATATCGGAAAAACGAATCAAAATTTTGGATTTTTTTCGGAAATTCTTTGGAATCGTTGACAATAAAAGACAAAAGAAAGTAATAAAAGACAACAAAAGACTAATCAAAAGACAAATCAAAAGACAAAGAAATGAAAGTGAATTTAGACGTAATTTATTGAAAGAATTTTCGGTTCGGAAGAGAAAAAGTGTTTTCGGTTTTCATTTCCGGCGACTCTTCGGGAAAAAATTGAAATTAATTTTCGGTAAAAATGTCGACAAAAGCTTACTTCCAACGGATGGCGTATACGGAACCGATTCGTGCAATCGTTTCTGCGGACGAATACTCGACTGCGACGGCGAAGGAGGCGTCGGACCGAATTTGGGAGGCGGCGGAACTGATCGAACGGTCGAAGCGAAGAAGGGCGGCGCGTAGTGGGCGAACAGTGGCAGAGAAGAGGCGTCGAAGAGCTGGTCTTGGGCGAAGAGTTGGTCTCGAGTTCGCCGACGGACGACATCTTCGTGAAGAACTTTCTTGAGTTGAGAGAAGAGTCCGTGTTTTTGTTGTCTTAAATCCGACAGTTTTTGATCCAATTTGATGAGTTCTTCGCGAACTTGGTCTAAAGTCATTCGCATTTTATGTCTTCTCGCTTCTTCTTCTCGTTTTCTTTCTTCTAAAGACATCGAAGTTTGCATTTCTATTGAAATAATCGATAATTAATTAAAATTGAAAAACAAATCCAAATTCAAACCCAATTGTCGTTTAAGTCTTTGTCTTTGAATATAAATCTTCAGAAAATTGTTTTCGTTTTTCATCTTTTCGTTTGATTTCGTGAAGACTCAGCGCATGCGCACCGCTTCCGCAGTTATGCCGAAAAAACACTACAAAAGCGTTCAAATTGTTTGCAAAACTTTTTTTATTTCAATTTCTATTCATTTCAAAGACTGAATGAGTCGTTCACTTGTCGTCCAATTCGTCGTCCGATTCGTCGTCCGATTGTTTGTTATTTAAAACACAAATTTCGTCATTTTTTTAGCGGATTTTAAATCACGAAAAGCCATAAATAACGCCGTTTTGACGTCAGAATCGTCTTTAAGACTGACTTCGAACGCCTCCTCCTCCGCCTCCTGTGTCTCGAGTTTTGTCACTTTGGCCTCAATTGCGTCCAAAAGAGATTTAATTTCTTTTTGAGAATTTCTTGAAAACAAAAATATCAGAAAAAGAGACAAAAATATCAGAAAAAGAGACAAAAAAACAGAAAACTTACGAATCATTTGATCCAATGGTTCCCCGAGAACGCAATACTTGGCGGACATCGAGTGTTGCGGCCAACAGTGCGTGGGTGGCGGACATTGCGATTCGATCTTCGGTTTTGTCGTCGTTTTGAATGAATTTTTTGAAAATTGGTTTTCGATTTTGTTTTACCGAATGATTGACCAGAAAAGCCGATCTTCGGGATTTGCGAACTCCGCGGGGGAAACGACAGGCCGCACAAAAGTATCCGGTTTTGGGAACATCGCGTTCGCCTTCGAAATGCATACAATGGGCGTGTTGCCAACACAAACAAAGCTCACATTGAACCATTAATCCCGATTCTTCGCGCGCAGAACACACGCAATGCACCACTTCCTCTATGTCGTCGTTCTCGTGAATCTCGGCAATTGTCCGCGCGTCCCAAAACGGCAAACACGTGTTGGGCGTCAGGCGTTCGTTGACTAAAGACGGAACAAGATTTGCGACGTTCGGAACGACGACCGAAACTTCAGTTTCAGTTCGAATTGATTTTCGAACCGAAGACTGACTTCTGCGAGCGTAACGACGCTTAACACGACTTCTCGTCGTCACATCCGGCTTTGGAGTTTCGCTTTTGGCCGGTGGCGGCGGCGGCGGCGGTTCGGGCGTCACAACTGTGGGTTCGATCGCAACAAACGGTTTCAGTGGTTCTTGAGTCTCTTTTTGTTCAGACTTTTGGTCCCTTTTATGATAATGTTTGAGATGTTGTGCGAGTAAACTGTAGAATATGATAAAAGGTATGAATTATAAAGAAATGATAGAAAAGACAAACCTTTGTTTGCGAAATGATTTATTGCAGTCTTTTTGAAGACATTTGAAGTCGTTGTGATCATCTTTAACCTGAAACTCTTTCTGTAGCGGTTGTGGAACTCGAAGTCCATCAAAATCTTTCGGCATTTTTTCGATTTGATTAGTTTTGACTTTTTTTCGGTATCCGTCGAAAAACAAGACTAAAACCGATTTTTGAGAATCAAATCTCTGGACAACTGACGCCGGATACGGTCGTCCATCCGTCCAACGCGCCAATACTTCTTCTCCCACTTGAAAAGCTTTATTAGAATTGTTGTCATTTTGTTCGTCGTCCAGACGTCGTTCGCGAATGAATTCAGAGTCCAAAGCAAACCATTGGTCATAACGTGAACTGAAAAACAATGAAAAAGTAAGTGTCGTTTCGGACGACAACCAAACCATCCAAACCTCCAGCGCTCGAAATGAACCAAAACTTGTTGTTTATCTTCACTAAAAGCCACCACTTTTGCCGAATACCAATCGCCCACAACATCGCGTGCTTCGACCCGTTGTCCTAAAACCCATTTCGAGGTCACTTCGGGCGGTGTTTCTGCGATCGGCGTTTTATTTGGCGTTAAATCTGTTAATTGCGACGAATTTTGCCGTTTTTTAGTCAAACTATTGGTCCGTTTGTCGCTCTGATTATGAGTCAAATTAAGAACCAATTGATGCACTGATCTCTGAGCAGTCGGTCTTCGCGGACGTCCTCTAAGAGGTCGCGAAAGAGAGGCGTCTATCGAGTCGTCGTCCATTGCAAGACGTAATTGAGTTTGTATTGAATGACGTAATTTGTGAACGGATTGTGAAATGGAGTCAAACGTCGTTTGTTTGGAATCAGAAAATTCTGAAGAAATTTCTGGAATTAATTGTATTTCAGTTAAAGAAAACATTCAAACAAACGGACAATCGATTCAAACCACTCAAAGACATCGATTCAAAGTCGTTAAATTGGTTTCGTCCGAACCGTACGGAAGAGGTCGATGGAATTGTCGCGATTTCGAGGCCAAAGATGAAGACATCAGAGCAACAGATAATTGCAAAGACAGATCCGATTCAAACCAAATCTCAATTCAAAACAACATTCAAACCAATAGTAATTCAATTCAAACCAATCAAACCGTTGTCTCGACGGCTGCCGACGCGGCCACCGGAGTGTGAGTATTGCCAATCATGTCATTTGATCTGATCTGATCTGATCTGATCGTTCAGAGCCATCGACAACAAGATCGAACAGGCCATGGATTTAGTCAAAAGTCATCTCATGTTTGCCGTCAGAGAAGAAGTGGATGTCTTGAAGGAACGCATCAAAGAGTTGGAGGCGGAAATCGAGATTCTTCGTTCTCACGCATCTTCAGATGTCTTGCAATTAGTTCTTCAAAACCAAATCGGAGGACAAGTTTCGGATCAAACGGATCAACAAAAAACTCCTGAAATCTAATCTTTTATTTCAATAAATGGACGGAAAATACAATGAAATCAATGACTAAACGGCGGAATCGCGAGTTCGCGCGGATCCACGTGACGACGCCATAAAAGGCGCGTGAAGCGTGTCCTCGGCTCTGAGTAGAGACGCGTGAGAGCGGGCGTGCGGTTCAAATGCGGGATTATCGGCAGACGCGGTAATTGCCGAACTGCAAAGCCATGGGATTAGCGAAAAGCGGATTAACACTGATTTAGGATTAATACCTGTTTTCGAATGGTTTTCGACCGGAAATACAAATTTGATTCAAAAGGAAATAAGAAATTCCGACTCGAAGTCGAATACAAAACACGATATCCATTGTTATCAATAAAATGATAATTAAAGCCAAAGAAATGCCTAAAAATTGAAAATTAAATATTGATTTTGCAATTTAGAAGACATACCGGCGATCAAAGACACGGAAATCGGCGATTCGTCGTCCGGAGTGTCGTCCGAGACGTCGTGCGAGACGTCGGCAGTTCTAAAGATAAGTGAAGACGAATCAGAAAAACCCAATTCATTTTGAGCGCGAATTTCCGTTCTGTAAAAGGAATTCGGTTTAAGACCGCGAATCGTATAAGAAGTGGAAGAAGTGTCAGATGTCGACACCGAAGCCGAATGAATGTCTTGATTAATGCGTTCAAAGTCTCCATCTGTCGGCCGAACGCCGAACCATTGGATTTCGAAATAACGAATCGGTTTTCCATTATCTGCCGGTAAAGACCACGACAACGACATCTCTCCACCAAAGGACGACTCTATCACCCCATTAGCTGGTCCCGTGTTGGCGAAAAGTGGACGATCGGGTGGCGATTCGGGTGCAGTGGCCAAAACTCTTTCGGGAGAAAAGTCTCCGATTCCGACCGCATTTTCAGCCGAAAATCGAAACACATATCGCGTTCGCGGCCGAAGACCACTTATGAAGTAACGTTCTGACCGATCTAATGGCCACCGATGAGTTGTCCATTGCGGGAAATCCGAGTCATCTCTTCGGAAATGCGCGTGAATTGCATTAATAGACATCTAATGAAAGAATTTCTGAATGAATTGAATAGTATTTAGAGTTTGGTATTTAGGGTTTACTCCGCCGTCAAAAGATGGCGCCACTAATCGGAATGTTATAGAAGTGGGAAAAACTGATTCGTGATTAACCGCTGATATAATTCCCGGACGAAAGGCTTCTTCTAAACCGACCATTATTTCCGATTCGCCCAAAGAGTTGACTCCTTCACAACGATAAACGCCGTAAATATCGCGTTGAGAAGCGGCCCGAGGATCGACTACTAGACGACTGATTCCGGACTCGGAATTCACGAAAGAATAAATCGAATTCTGGAGTATTTGTTGTCCTCTAAAAAACCAACGAATCGTTGCGTTCGGAATGGCGTCCGCGATGCACGTGACTGCAGTCGGATTAATTCGGATTTAGAGTCGGATTAAGATTCGGATTAAGATTACTGACTGTTGACTGGATTTCTGTCCCAATGTTTGACTAAAAATGGAAAAACGGATTAAAAATCGATTGAAAAAAGGATTAAATGAAACGAACCGGAAGTCAAAGGCGTTCGACTCATATCCGGTGCAAAACGGACTTCAAGACTGCGAAAAGACATTAAAAGGACTTCCAATCAAGAGATGACTTACTGAGCGGCCATTTCGGCGATTCCGGCGTCGTTGTGTCCGCGGCAGAAGTAGAGGCCGTCGTCTTTACGCGTCTTTCAGTAGAAAAACATAATTATTTGGATTAAGATTTCGAGATTAAGGCTTACAATAGGATTAAGACGTAATTCGAGAATTTGTTCGTCAATTAAATCTCCAGATAATACGGATAAAGACACGCGTGGATCTCCTGTGGCCAAAGATCGCGAATCTCCGTCTCTTCTGATCGACAATTGCGGCTTTGGATCTCCTAAAACGTGACATCGAATAACGGCTTCAGAATTCTGATCCACAGATGAATTCGCGAAATGAGAAACACGTGGTCGACGAAGAACTCGCACTAAAGTTGTCTTTTCATCGGATCCGGCGGCGTCTGAGGATTAAGACGGATTAGAAAACGGATTAAGAAAAAGCAATACTTTCTGCAAAACAAGAGAAAAGTCCGGAATTTTCTGAACGAAAATTCGTCGCCAAAAGAGTTCCGGAATTTCTGTCAACAGAAAAGCCGCCCAAAGAAGACAAATTGCGTTTATGCGAATCAAACCAAGTGTAGAGTGGCGGAGGAGTTCCTCGAGATGAACAACGAATTGTCGCGTCTTGAGATTCAATCACAGAAGTCATTGGATCTAAGAATTCGATTTTCGGGGGTTCTTTTGGGGGAAAAACTCTTTTAAATGTTTTGTGAATTAATAATTAAAAGACAAACCGAGGATTTGGACGGTTATGAAAGTCTGCAAAAGAAAGCATTGAAAGCATTGAAATCATCTAAAGACAAGACTCACGTCGTGAAGACGACCAGTTTCGGCTACGAGAGCGCGAACGCGATAAACACCTGAAACGACCGAAAGATGTCACCACTTATTCCATACTATTATAGAATATCAATACTAATACCGCCGTCACGTGATTCAACCGATTCTATTGAAAGACCCGTCGAATCGATTTCAAACCGCTTTCGAGTCTCAAGAGTTGATCCGTCTTTAGTCCAAATCAATGTCGGCTTTGGATTGGCTTTTGCGGCGCATCGGATCCGGTTTTCACTCTTTGCGCCCAAAACTAGAGTTTGAATGGGAGGACAGTCTTCCCACGTGACGTCATCTTCATTATAGAGATTAAGATTAAGAAATGGATTAAAGGATTAAAAGACTTACGAAAAAACGTGAGATTAAGTGTCGCCGAAAAGGAATCTGAAAAAAGAGTGTAAATCTCGAGATAAGACATGATTGTTGACGAACCCGAATGTTGGAAAGTCGCCGAACACCGGTATTGACCAGAATTGTCGGCCGTCGGGTTCGCGAAGTGCAGAAGCAGACGACCCGAGTTGTCTGTCTGCGCAGTCGCAGAAATATCGGGATTAATGCGTTCGGAATATCTGTAAATCGGAGTTCATTTAGAAGAGGGCGTGGCGTTCATTGACTTACGTGGGAGTGACCTCTTGTTGTCGGGGGTCAAACCATTTCAGGTCAGAAAACAGATTCGGTTCCTAAAGAGGGTCAGAGGTCAGAGTGGGCGGAGTTTAGCGTTCGGTTAAAGGACTTACGGCTCCAATACCACGACAGGTCAGAACAAACTGTTGATGTGCGGGTTGATGAACGGCTGCAGCCGACGGACTAATGGCCAGACCAATAGTTGGCGTCTGGTTGGCGATCGCGCGGCTGAGAACTAATGAATGGTTAATAATGTTGTCGTCTTTGAAGTCGTCGTTCGAAACGACGACTAAAAACTCACTTAAAAAAAGAGAAAAAACGACGAAAAAGAAAGACATCGAAAAAGCGCTCATAAGTCACGTGGTCTGACGTCACACCAAAACAAACACTTCGCGCGTGCGATCACTTTATTTAAACACGTGTTGCACGTGAAGGCACTCAACAGTCAATGATTTGCGGAATTGTTGGTCGTCTCGATTTTGGAAGCGGTGGTCTCTCATCCAATCGCGAGTCGTCGTCCGAGACGTCCGAAAGTCCGACGAATTCCGAGATTTTGACTGAAATTAAATGATTTTTTAATGATTTTTTGGCTGTTTTTCGGATGTCTTACTCGTGTCGGCCGCCGAACACATCTTCCAAGTCGGACGTCGACTTCGTGTCCGCGGTAAAGCACCGAATGCTCGCGAATCGGGAGTAATGTGTTGAACGACTCCCTGACGCCTCTCATTGGCCAACGGAGGAGATTCTGTGAATTCTCGAATTCCTGAGTAATAAACGTTAAGAATGGGCGGAGTCTGTCATACACTGACAATACTGACCGGGATCTGTGGGCGTGTCTGAACTCAACGATTCAAAAGAAGGAGAGACGACATCCGGACGACACGTTATATACGGAGAGACGACGTCCGGACGACACGCCATATCTCGAGTGAAAACACGGACTAACTCTTCGTTGGTCTGATTGGACGAACACATGGATTGCGTGGACGGCAGACCCGTGCGGCAAATGTTGGCCGAAAGTGCGTAACCGACGGCTCGCGAATCCGAAGATATTTGTCCGCAAATGAGAAGAGCGTCTGAATGTTTTGCGTCGTCCGGGGCGACGGCACCACTGATCGCGTAAAGACCGGTGTCCACCGGACCCGAGGTCTGAGACACTTCGGCGGTGAGTGAAGCGCCACATTTGGCGCACGTGAGGGCGTTGTTGTTGTTGTTTTGAAATGTTTCCGAACGACGCATATAAGCGATAAGACAGACGACGGCAACCGCTCCCGAAATCAAAATCACTAACGAAGATAATAACGACACCAAAGTTGCCGTTTCCGCGTCCACCGCCGCTCCCGACGGCCACAATTCACGCGTGGAGTTCCACTCGTCTGAAGAGTCCATTCTGCGGAGCAATGGTTGCGCCGACGCATTCAGTCTTCTATTTTTCAATAAATCAATCGATAAAAACTAATTATCCTTTCTTTTCCGACAAACAACTGATCAAAACAGTGATTGCACGCCATTTGGTGTTCGGGAAATGACCCGAAGTGGTCGCAGTGTCAATTGGGCGGAGATTTAAAAATTGCGCGCTTTGTTGCTATTGGTTATGACTTTCAGCCAATCAGAGATCGAGTTTACGACAAATGGCCGAAAATTGCGTAAAAATGAAAAATCGTAAACAAATCGGAAAAACACGAAAATTGGTCCGATTTTCGGGTCCTCGAAGAGCGGCCACTCTTGAGAGGGACATTGTTTTGACACAAGTCGTTGAAAGAGTGCGTTCGGGACAAGAATTGTGGCGTCGATTGTGCGGTGATTCGGACGACGACCAAAATGTTTGTTTCGGTGTTTCCAAGACTTTGTCTGACTTTTATTTCTCAGGATTTCCACGATTTTGATGGTTTCGACGCTTTCGACTGTTCGCCGAAAGGTTCGGTTCGAAAGTGAGCGCTGAGTCGTATTTACGCCAAACTCTCACTGTTTTCCCGCAGAGTCGACGTCCGGGACGACGACACACACGACTGACGACGTCCGAGACGACGCTCAACACGACGTTCGGGACGACACACGTGACGATGCGCCGCATTTGGACACGAATCACATTCAACGACTTCTTCGCAATCGTTGGGAACAAAGAATCCGCCAATTGGTGGCTGAAAAGCAAAAGCCCGAACTGAAGAGTCCAATTCTGCGTAAAGCGCGTCTTCAGGTTAATCCACAAACCATTGCTCGCATTCGAAGCCGAATGACAGCCGAGAGTTCTGTCAATCGAACGAATCCAAGACCGACTCTGGCCAAGTCAGTCATTCTTATTCTCTGATTATAAGTCTAATAGATATTGTGTCCACAGATCGGGTCAACCCGGTGTCATCACGTGCGCGATCTGCACTCAAACCAAATTCTACGCTCACGTGCAGAGACGTTATGGCGTCTTTTCGTGCGAACCTTGTTCCAAATTCTTCGCGCGATTTCTTCGTCAACCGAAACAGTTTTTCTGTTCGCAAAACGGTTTGTCTTCTTCTTGTTCTTGTTGTCCACTTCTTCAATATTACAATAATTGCAAATTCAGGCGATTGTTTGCTTGAGGAGTCGTCGTCCAAGCGATGTAAGGGCTGTTGGTTGAGTCAATGCTTCCAAAAGTTTAAAGTCGAACAAAGCGTTCGTCAAAGCGTTTGTTCGGAATTCGCGCCAAAACTCGTTTCTCCGCCAAACGTCGCGCTCATCACTGGTTTAGATCTCAATTGTTGTAATGATTTTCTAATAGTTTTCTCTTTCAGTCGACACTCAAAGCACTCAAAGCTCTGAAACCATTCAAAACAACAAAACCAATGATAACCACCTCTTAATGGTCGCCCGACCCCAACGCCCGTCCGGACCTCGCGTCAAGCGTGTCTGTCGTTCGGCCGGAACTGCTTCCGGTCTTCGGCGCGCGACTTTCGCCGAATCAGACGATCAAACGGTTGACGTCTTTCTCTTTTCAACGCATGCGCTCTCTTCGCAAGAATGCGATGGATGTCGTTCTGAAGACTGCGTTAAAGACAACAAAAAGTTATCATCGGTTCCAAAGTCTTCGGGAAGACGTTTTCGACCAAACAATTCGAATCAAAGATTTCCGCTTTCAGTCTCTTAAGTGCCTAAAAACGCGTTCTTTATGTAAATAAACGTTATTTATTGCAAATGTCTTTCGCAAACCCAGTCGTCGTCCCGAACGACGTCTTTTCGGTCGTTTCGCGCGTCAACACTCTTCTGCCGTCAAACAGGTCTTCGCTTATCAAATGTCTTGTTCTCTATTCAAACTCCGAATCCTCAGATCCGCCGCTTTCCGTTTACTTCTTTCGTCGCCTCAATGGACACGTGAGTCTTCAGTCGTCGTCCCGAACGTCACGTTTTGGTCAAACCTTGCTTTCAAAGCACTTCAGGTTTTCTCTCTTTTTCCTCATTTCGATTGCATTTTGTGACCACTTTTCGCGCAGTCATCCGATGTCTCGCAACACACAACAGCCGCACATTTCCTGTGTTTGTTGTTGGACGCCGTCAGTCGTCTTCCGCAATCAATTTCCGCAAAGATTTTCTCTCAGATTTCAACCACAGTTTTGATTCCTTCTTTCGATCTTTTTCTCAATTTTCGATTACGTCTTTCGCCTTCACTTTCGTGTCGTTTATTGAGTCGTCTTTTGTCGTCGTCCGGGACGACGTCCAGACGTCCACTTTCTTCTTTAAACTCTTTTATCATTGATTTATCAAAAACTGGAAAAACACATGAAATCCAAGATTGTTCCGCTCTTTTTGTTAGTCTTCCTCTTTTCTCTTCATCTGTTTCTTCACGAAAAAATGTTTTTTCCGATCTTTTTTCTCAAACTATCGAACAATTACTTCAACTTGAAGATGAAAGATCCGTCCATTTCTGGTCACTTGTCGCCTCCCGACTTTGTGTGTCCGCTCACGTGTCCTTCATTCCGGCGGCCACTTTGTTCGGCGCCGCTCTTTCGCTCCAAAAACGCGATTTTCCGCCGAAATATTGTTTTTGGATTTTGGAATCACTTCTTGTTTCGTAAGAATTGATTTTTTTCGAAATTTGAATTAATTTTGATTTGATTTCAGATTAAAAAACGATTTTCTCGTTTTTATTGTGAAAACCAATCGCCTCCTCGACGCCTCCTTCAGCCAATCGTTTTCATGGATTCAAGTTTTGCCTTTTCTTCGAAAATATTTGACTTTTTTTGGACAAAAAACTTGTTTTTCTTTCGACTCTTTAAACGATTTTTCGAACAAAATCTCACAAAACGTTTGTTTTTTTCGTTATTTTTGTGAAATATTTATTTTGTTTTTCATTTTTTTAGATTTTTTCTGAAAACTCTTTTTCCGACTCGACTTTAATGGACGCCCTCCACTGCCTCCGCCTCCTTCATGAGACGTATGTCTGTGAGACGACTTCTCGACTGTTTCGGGACTTTTTATTCAAGTCTTTGACGCGTTTTTACAGTTCGACCGAAACCTTGGAATTGTGTTTAGTTTTGAGGCAAGAATTGAAAAATTGAAAACTTTTTAATACTATTTGTGTTTTTAGACCCGAATATCGTCTTCTTGTTTGGCGAATAACTTGTTCTCTGATTTCTCGACATTCAATCGATTCAAGCGTTTATCGAACTCTTGTTTCGTTCGCGCGTTTGGCCGCTATTCGCGACTCTGACTCAAGAATTCGCACTTTTTGTCGAAAAACTATTCGATTATCGATTAATCGGATTTCAGAATCGATTTTCGATAAATCGAATGAAAAGCAAACAAACGCTGAAATTCAAGAATTGTTTAAAACCAACGAAAATGTGATTCAAATCGAAGAAGAAAAAGGAGAAGAAGAGGAAGAGATCCAAATCTTAGAAGACATTTTCAGACCAATTGTCGAAAGAGAGGACTCAGAACCGAAAAGACGTCGAATTGAACCACAAGAAGCGGAAGAAGAAGTCGAAGAAGTTCTGAAAGATTTTGTTTTTGATTAAAATATTTTAATAAAGTTTAAGAATTGATTCAAGAGATGGCGTTGTTTTGACTTTTTTATAACTAATTCAATGGCTGAACGACGCTTTACGCGTCTTAAGGCATCGCTCTCGGAAACGGCGGCCAAAACCCGAGAGAATGTGTCCCGAGAATTACGACAATCGATGGTTAGTGCGGATTCGGTTGCGGACGACGCGTCTGTTGGCGAAGACTATGAATCGTTTGTTCGCAAAGAAAGCCATCGTTTTGTCGAACGGTTTCCCGAAAACGACATTTCCGTGAGTTTTTTGAATCTTCGACTTAATCTTCATTTTGTTCTTCTTCTAGATTGAAGTGATTCCGCCTTTGGATTCTTCGGCTTCGAATGACTCTTCGGTTATAGCAATGGCTCGTGAATGTTGTCGCCATTTATCGACTGAAAGACGTGTTTTTCGGTTTCAATCGTTCGACGAATTCTTTGGATCTGTTTTTGACATTTGTTCGGAAACAACGATTGGAAAAGGATTGAGAACTCATGCTTTAGAAGAAGTGGACAAAAGTGAAGAATCGAAAGAAATAGTGAGAGAATCGGCAGTTGTTATGAACCGAATGAACGGATTTCTGAGTCTTTGGCGTCAAAGCGATCACTGCTTTCTTTCCTTTTTTCGCGACCGAAAGCGCGAACATCTCATTTGGACTCAAGAAGTCACTCAAGAGGTCCGTCGTTCGCAATCTGTTCTTCACGTCGATTGTCACGCAATCGAACTTCCAGACGAAGAAACAGTGATTAAGTGGCAAAACGACATAAACGGCGCGCGTTTCGACGCCCGAAGATCGTTGTCTCGAATCGGATTGTTGTCATGGAAATCGATTCAAACTTTTGAAAAACAGAACCGATTATCGAATTTGTTTATTGCATATCACGATCTCAACAAAAGAAAAGGACTTTTTTCTAATTTAAAACCAAAACCTTTTTCCACTCTTTTGTCGACAAAAACATTGTCTCAACTGATGGTCACGTGTTTTGCTCTCGAAATTCCCAATAAAGCGCGTGGAGACCTCTTCCGCGCCAAACTGGCCATTTTCGATTCTTCGGGAAAACAATCTTCAGATTTCCGCTTTCGATGCGATGTTTGGCCACAAAAAGCGGTTTTTTGGACGGAAGACGTGTTGAACGACGCGTTTATTGTTTTGCGAATCGAAAGACAACACAACTGCCATTCGGACACTCATTGGGAACCGTTTGCGTGGAGTTTTCGTTCTTTGAATAGCATTTCGAATAACGAAAACTCGGAATCTTTTGGTCCACTCTTTAGAAGCGATTCTTCGAGAATATCTGATGATTCTGTCATCGCTTTTGTCACTTCAGCCGAAAAACCCCGAACTTTGACTACAATTGGCGGACAATTGACGACTAGTTTTCGCCGAATAACAGCCATAGATATGGACGCCATTCGTGTGGATCGTCTTCGTCCCCGTGATTGTCCTCCTGAAGCCGTGAATCACGTTCTGTTTGTGTCTCCGGTCAGTCTTCGCTACGAATCGCAGAAATTGTTCCCAAAGGCTCGGAATCTTCAGCTTTCGGTCGAACTTCGAGATTCTGATTCTTCGGAATCCATTTCTCTTTCATCTCTGAATGGAATTCAAACTCAAGTCTTAACTTCAGTTCAAAAACATAATCCAAATCCGGATTTCAATGAAGAAATTCGAATTCAATTACCGAATCATATTTCAGACAAACTCCACGTGTTGTTCACCTTTTCGCACGTGTCCTGCAAGAAGGAATGCGTTCGTCACGCCGTCGGCTATTCCTGGCTTCCGATTGGTCGTCACTCGACGTCCACTTCGGCCGTTCTCTCCGTGTTTGGATCCCTTCCTCAAGGATACCTTTCGTGTCAGTCTTTGGGTTTAGGAAAAGGTCTTTCAATGCCAGACACGAAATGCGTCGCAAAAGACGTCTTTAAACTCAATCTTCGTCTCAACTCTTCTCTTCTCTCACGTGACGCTCAACTCAACGCCGCCGCCGACTGTCTTGCAAAACTCACCCGCGCTGACGACGGGCGCGATCTGTCGCGTCTCGTGTCTCTTGAAGCCGCCGTCGGACGCCATTTGCGGTCTCTGACCACTTGTGACGTCACAGAACTCGTGCGTTTCTGTCCGATTGTCGTCCAATTAATGCTCGATTTGGTCGTGACGTCACTCAACGCTGACGTCAGACTTGATGCTTTCTTTTCTGTCATCCGATTGGCTGAACGTCTTCAACACCGCTCTGACGTCATCGCGCGCTTTGTGGACATGGATTTCCGAGTGCCGTCGGTTGTTGACTCTGCAGCTCACGAGACTCTGGCCGCTACTTTGGTTAGTCTTCTGGATAGTGTTGAAAGCAGTGAAGAGGAGTCGCGTCTCGTTTTGCGTCACTTATGGTAAGTCGTGTTCCGATTGGTTGTTTGTCTGAATCAGATCCCGCCTCTAGGTTTCCGCTCCGCCTTCTGGTCAAAGCTCTGGTCCAATGGCTTTTCGACAACAGTCTGTTCTCCGCCTTTCGTGAAAACCGTTTTTCCCGCAAATTCTCGTTAATCACTCGACAATTGGTTTCTCGCGTGACGCGTCTCATAACTCAGTGGTCACGTGCAGATGAAAGTCAATCCGCGAATCGAAGTCTTTCGCACTTTATTTGTCGACTTTTGTCTCTTTCCGATCGCTCCGAAGCCTTCAATTTAGCCGATTCTCATCTCCGGTCTCTCTATTCACGAGACGTTCTTCTTTCCGAACTCCGCCTCCATTTTCTGGCCATTCTTCTTTCTCACGAACATTTAGTCGCTCTTTCAGACTCCGCCCCCTCTCTGTCCCGCCCTGACGCCCACTTTCTTCCGCAACTCCTATTTCGCGAACTACGCCACGCCCTCAGTCAAAGTGTTCGTCACGTGCGTCAACTGGCCGTTCAGTTATTGCGTAATTTGTTGGCCAAACACGCTCTGGACAGACGTTATTCCGACCGCAAAATCTTGCGCCGAGTTGTCTCTCTCTACAGACCGACTATGGATGTCATCGCTGCTCACGTGACTCCTCTCCTGGACACTGCTTCTGAAGACCCGAATCGACGAACGGACGAAATTCCACAACACGCGCGTCATCACTCACTTCCCGCGCGATTCGATGTCTTAAATGGCGACGAATTAAGAGATCTTTTGATTTGTTTTGCTTTTCAAACGTCTCTTCTTTCGAAACAAGATTTCAGACAACTTTCCGCTTCCGCTCGCGAACGCCTCCTTATTGTCATGGAAACCATTGTCAACACTTTCGCCTTCAAGACCGACGCCATGACTGCCGACAGCCGCTCCCGAACTCTTCCATCCGCTCTTCAATCTCAAGATTTACAAGTTTTTCTTTGTCGTCAGAATCTATCGGTTGAAACAACGATCATTGCTTTGCGTTCTCTTCGTCTAACGGTTGCGTCTATCGGGACGACGGATGCGGACGACGAAACACAACTTTTGCTGCGGAGAAGCGCTTCTCTCGTCGTTTGTCTTTTATCTCATTCCCAAAGCCCTCCTCTCGTTGTTCACATCTTTGACGTCATAGCACTGATGGCACGTGACTTCCCGAAGCAGTTCTTCTCTCTTCACGCGTTATTCGCGCAAATCGTGGCCAAAGTTGTCGAGTACTGCGACTGCGCTCTAAAGCCGGTCCGCGACGCGGGAGTTGACCTTTTGGTGAGTTTTTGTCTGTTTGTTTGGATGAATGAATTGAAATGACTTTTCTGCCGACAGTTCTCTCTGTTTGTGCTCGACTTCAAGCGGACGCGATTCGAGACAATAGTTTGCGTCTCGAGAGTGGCTTCTCTCCATAATCGCGATCTTTCGCGCTTCCAGTCGGCTCTGACCCGATTACAATCTTTGGCCGACGCACACGAAATGTTTTCACAAGAAGACCAACGATTGGCGCAAACGGTTTGCAGAGTTCGAGACATTCTCAGAGCAACGCATAGAATCCGAACCGAATGTCGAAATGCCTTTGAAAACTGCGAACTTCGGCTCTTTCTGGCCAACTCTTACGCTCAGACCAGTTGGGCTTTGAGGCGGACTTGGATTGAGAATTTAGCGGCCGTTCATTTGCAGAACGGTGATTGGCCAGAACACGCCATGTGTTTGTGTCACGCAATCGCTATTCTTGTGGAACAATTACGCGCYAAAGGAGTGGTTCTTCCGAATGCACGACAATCTGTTGGAAGCGTTTCGCCGAATGTCGCAAATGACGACACGAGAGTCGAAAGCGACGATTGGTTGGAAGCCGAAGACTCGAGTCATGTGACTCTCGAGTCTTTGGAGCGTTTAATCGACGAATGTTGCGATTCGTGAGTCAGAGTTCACTCAAACTTCTTAACCTTTGACCCCTTTATCTCGCAGTCTCGACAAAAGCCAACTTTTCGAATTAGCGCCACATCTTTTGCAAGTTCTTGTAGACCACGCGCGCCTCCACTCTGACCACAAACGGTAATAGAATGAACTGAACTGAAACTGAATCCAATCTCTAATCCATTGATTCAATAGTTTATCCATTTTATACACGCGATTGTCTCGAATGCATTGTCGCGCTCTCGAAGCCAACGAATCGGGTCGACGTTTATTCGACACTTATTTCCGGTAAAACTTTGATTTGATTGTTTGATTGGTTAATTTGTAAATTTGTTTATCCAATCAAAAGCGTCGCTCATTTCGGTTCTCAAAACTCTGAATACGTTTATCGCGAATCAAAAGCCGTTTCTTTGGCTGAAATGACAGCAAAACTCCAAAGACTTCATCCAAACGCCACTATTGTCTCCGACTGCGACGCCGACGCCGTCTCCGAGTCGGCCATTGTCGTCACACACGTGACTCCATTGGCCGACGGCGCGCGGGACGATTTGGAGAGATTTGTGGGACAAAAGAGATTTGTTTACGAACAGCGCATCTCAAGGGAAGGATTCGCTCGAGAAGACGTCCAAAACCAGATGAAACGACGTGTTGTTCTTCACACCTCTAATTGGCTGCCATTTTGTGTAAAACGAGTTCCAGTTGTCGACAGAAAAGACACTGTTTTGCAACCAATAGAAGTGGCAATCGATGAAATGGAATCTCGAGTTCAACAATTGGAACGCGTCCTGACTTCGGCCGACGCCAAACACCTTCAGCTCGTACTTCAAGGATCCGTTTCGGTGACAGTCAATTGCGGACCTGTGGCCTACGCCCGCGCTTTTCTGCGTCCGAATGCCGAAAGCGAATCGAGAGAAGAGCGCAGACTCCGAACGGCTTTCGCGCGTTTTCTGAATGCTTGTGAGCGCGCACTCAAAGCGAACGAACGTCTGATAAAATCGGATCAAACGGAATATCATTCGGCACTGAAAGAGGCGTTCGAAAGAATGCGAGCGGAAGTCGACGTCGAAGGAGACGGAAAGAGAACTTCAGTTCAGATCTTTGACGTCATTTCCGGCTCTTCTTTGGCCTGAATTTGCGTCCATTTTATTTACATAAAAACACCCGAAAACACGTGACCAAAACCGCCGCCATAGCAACAGACGCTTGAGAGGCTGAAGACGTGACGAAAGCGAAGACATTGGATTTGGTTGATCCGAACTGATTGTGAGCCACAACTGATACTTCATAGTTGCCATCTTTGTCCAAATTCCGCAAAACGAATCGTTGAATGTGCACGTGATCGGCGTTAGAGGCGTCGGGTTGAACGGAAACAGCCGTCCATTGCGTCGAATCCAATCTTCGGAATCGCAAGTCATAGGCTGTGATTGGAGATTGAGATCGAACGCGCCATTCAACCGAATATCTGTCGCAAAAACAAGTCTTTAGTCTTTTAGTCAAGTCTTCTCTCTCTTACTCTTCGAGACCGCCGGCCAACGGCGCTGACGTGAATTGCGGTCGTCCCGGACGTCCAGTCACTTGAACGACGGCTTCATTGGTTCCAATTGAGTTATTGGCTGAACACGTGTAGTTGTCGTACAATTGATTGGTGACGTTGCGAATGGTCAGGACGGCGGAAGCGTTTACTCGACGGAAACGGAAATCGTCGGAAGGCGTTAAACGCGTTAATCCCCGACGCCATTGAATGTCGGCCTAAAAACCACTTCAAAGTCAACAAAAGATCAACAAATCAATGGACTTACGGCCGGTTCGGCGTCAACCGCACATATCACGTCTACCGAGTGACCAACCGGCGCATGAATCAGGTCAGGATCGGCACGAACTTCGGGTTTATCTGAGGATTAGTCAATGGATTAGTCAATGGATTAGTCAATGGATTAGTCAATGGATTAGAGAGTGGATTAGAGAGTGGATTAGAGAATGGATTCTTACGGAGAAGACGAACACGAAATTCGTGATGAGTTTGACCTAAAATTCAATAAAAACTAAATTAAATGAAAACCAATTGTTTCTTAAATACCGATTGCATTGACTGCCGAACACTCGTAGACGTCGTCATCCATTCGAGTGGTCTTCGAGATCATGAGTTCGGGTCCGGAACCGATTGTCACCGAAGACTGCAATCAAAGAGTTATTTGTTTTGATTTCTAAACGAATTACTGGTCTTTACTTTGGATTTTCTCCATTCAATGGTATCGGCTTCGGCTTCGCACTTGAGGTGAACGGGTTGACCGACGTGTAGAACGAGATCAGGACTCGAAGGAAACGGACGGATGTGCGGCGGTCCTAATAATCCAGTTATTAATCGATTAATCGATTGATTGGTTTGTTTCTCACCGACGACAACGACGTTGTAAACGATTTCTTGCGGAGGATTTGTCGACACTTGACAACTGTATTCTCCGGCATTTTCGGGTCTAAATGCGCGAATGACAAGAGATCCCTTGACGTCATCTCTGGAAATGCGGTCATCTCTATGAATACGAAGATTTCCAGCGAAAAGAACGTGCGATCGATTGAATTTCCAGAGAATCACAAATTCTCCTAAAATCAAGACAAAAGACATTCCAAACAATCAAACACTCGATTCGAACGATGTTTTTATACCCAAATCGTGAACTTCACAAAACAGTTCTACAAAACAGACAACAAATCAATCATTCATTCAATCAGTCATTCATTGAATACAAACCGACGTCTTCTCCCTCGCGAACCACGCGTTGACCCTTAAAACACATTCACATAATAACAACACTTTCGGCGCCAATACTATCAATACTCACGCCTTGAGACACGAATTGAGGTTCATTAGTGGCCGGACGCTCTTCGGGACGGACACCTGAGTATTAGACCTTTAGATGAAACCAAATGCAAATCAAAGACAACCAAACCTGCAAAACAACCGAATAATGCAAAACATAGGACCAGACCAGCGGCCAAATTGATGGACATTGTGTTGAAGGATGTGTTGACGCCCTGAACCAAACAAAAGGGGGCGGAGTCTCGCAAACAACAGATGGCGACTCTGTTTCGCGAAAACCAAAGAATTTCATTGTTTTTATTTTCCGATTAAACAAAATCATTAAAAACGTCTTCAGATTCTGACATTTTGGCCGAAGTCGAGATCCGATTGAATCCAAAGTCAAGATCCGATTGAATCCAAAGTCGAGATCCGATTGAATCCGAAGTCGAGATCCGATTGAATCGGAAAAAGCGTTTCGCAAGCGATCGAAGAATAAAAAATTAGAAAAGTTTTGATTTTTCGATTTATTGTCCATTTCTGACCAACAAAACGGTTAAAATCCCCAAAACATAAGCCACCTGTTGATTAAATTCTTAGATTCTTATTCTTAAGACATTCTTAAGTCCATTCTTACCACCAATTTGTGAGTTTCGCCGATAATCACTGGCCATCGACTGTCTGTTGATGTCTCTGTAGGTAACATCAAAAGAACGAGACAAACAATGGCCGCAATGGCAGAAAGCATTGGATTCGACGAGTGATTGACTGTTCCATTGAAGGGTACGTCGGAAAGGGACGCAGCGACCGACGGCAGCGGTGCAAATGCGTCGTCGTCCGGGACGTCGTCTTCGGCGCCAAAAGTGACGTCCAGTTGTCTCTGGCCGTGACGTCGCGCGCCTTCCGTTTCGCGAACTGTGATTAAAAACTTTTCGGTAGTAATTGTGTCACGTGTTAGTCGAACGGCTCTAAGAAATGGCGTTTAGAAGACTATATGTTCTATAAAGAGATGAATAGAGACTTACATATCGAGACAATGTCGCGCTCTGACCACTCCTTCCGAAGACGATAACGAAAAAGACGTCGGATTTGTGGCCAAAACTGTAAAACAAAATAGAGTTTAATCTAAAAAGAGATTTATTTTGAACTGACTTTGAAAACGAAGCGCAAAGTCGTATGGATTGTACAAAGAGATGGATATCGCGCGCATCCGTCGGGAAAAACGCAAAGCATTCGGAAAAACAAAGACCGGAATCATTGCCTCTTATTTATTGACATAATTATCACGTGATTAGCGAACGATTGTGTTTCTGAACGAAGTGTTGTCTTTCAACGAATCGCAATGAGTCTTGTATTCCATTACAGTATTCGGCGGTAAATTCAAAACACGTCGTAAAGTATCGCGAATTCTAACCGTCGTTTGAGAGTCAGAAGCCGTTCGGTTCCAAACAGATATTATGTCCTCTAAGAACAAATTGTCACATCATTTGTCTCTTTATTATCACCGAAGGATCAAATACTGACCTTGAAATCGACAAGAGACAACTGCACCGCAGATTTCGTGTCCGACCATAAACTGTTCTCCTGTTTTGAAAAATCGCGTCATTCTTTGACAATCGAATCCTTGTCTTAGTTCTGGTCTTTAGAGCGACCAATACTTACCGAGAAGCGCGAGCAACAGGTTTTCCCAACAACGCGAGGCCAGACCTGAAATCGACGGCAAATCAGAAAAGACGGAACAACAACAAGAAGAAGAGGAGGATGTTTACCTTTACGCAAGCGAACGATCCATTTTCCGCCATCTTTGTTGGCGTCGTCCTAAAGAAGAATCGGAAAACAATAATCGATAGTTGGAAGACACGAGACGGACAACAGACCTCCCACATCGGGCGAATGCCGTGTTTGAAGACGTGAAGATCGCAATGACCGGTCAATTCATTCGGTCGAACGAGATGTGAATAAATGGCCCAAAACTGGTCAACAGTTGCGAAAGAAGCGATTGCTTTGAGGTTTTGGTCGTAGGGTTGGTTTGCCGGCGCTTTTCCCGGCGCACGACGGCTAAACCAGATCTGATACTTGAATTGCAATTTCTGAAAGACAGGCGAATGAGATCCGTGTCTTGAGATTGACGTAAAAGACGGGAAAAACGCGCAAAACTTACTTTGTTGTCGTTATCGGCGGCCATGACTAAAGAGGAGACGCCATCTGGCGACTCAAACACAAAATAGCGATGGGAAGTGATTTATTATTGGCTAAGAATCGGGCCAGTGGTCACATGACGGACTGAATGAGGCGGTGACACACGTGTTTGTATTGCGAGGCGTCGCCCGAAACGCGACGCAAAACCAGTCGATTTGCGGACCACTCGAGAGCTATTTGGATGTCGTTGTCGTCGAAAGCAATCACATCTCGAGCGCCACTGAAGCGCGACAACAGACGCGTTGCGGCCGCCAAATCATCCACACAGATGGATCCACTGCCCGTCGTCGACAAAGCGGCCGACGCGTCTCTGGCCAGACTCTGCAGAGAAGTATAATGTGGAACATCTGATCGCGAAGTCGAAGCGCCGGCCGATGGATAGGTTTGTCGCAAATGACGCGACAAAGCGAACGAAACGCGACGGTCTGTTCGGAAAAGACAAACGAAAGTCATTTTAGATGTAAATTTAGAGACAGAACTCACTGTCTTCTTGCCATCGATGAAGACGTGACTCTTGAGGTTCATTCGCTGAGACATTGGCTTCGAGATTGGGTTGAGACGACACGTGCTGAAAGTCGACGGGAGGCGGAAGAATCGGAAACAAGGCTCCCGTGTCCGCATCCGTGACTGCAATCTGCGGCGCAACCGGAGATACGGGAGACGACCGGAACGACTGCGGCGGAGTCAACAACAGCGGAACCGTCGTGGCGCCCAACTCTTCGGATATGAGAGGAAGTGTTGGCGGAGGAGAAGATGGCAGAGAAACAGAAGGCGTGGCAATTGGGGAACAAACGGAGTGAATGGGGGAAGTCTGGAGAGACGGCGGAGAAGACACGCAAAGCGCGCGAAGTTCGGTCTGAAGCGAAGAAATGGAGATTTGCGGTCCGCGGACGCAAATGGAAGCGCCGTCTGATGCGCGACGACGGCTTCTGCGGATCAACAACGGATTAGCAAAGGATTAAGAAAGGATTAATGGATTACCGTTCATTAGAGACAACTGAAGTGACACTGGCGATTCCCGAACGTCTTTGACGACTCACGAGATCGTTTGCGTCGGTAAGAGAATGACGTTTTCTTCTTTGATAAGAAGATGGCGGCGAAGACTGATTCGCAGAAAATGAAAAGACGGACGCACTGGACGTGACGGACGGTTCTCGACTATCGATTCGGGTATAGTTGGCCTGGCCGTCCGATGCACGTCGACCCATGTCTCTTCCTGCCATTAACAAGACGTTCGGCGGTCTCAACAGATCCATGTGAGCCAAAGGATAATTGGGCGGCGCCAGAGGCAGATTCGCGATGGGCGGAGGCGCGGCCGCAGTGGGAGGAGTCAGGAAGAGTAAGGGCGGAGTCACCAATTGGTTGTGAGAATTGGCGGACGAAGAGTTGGTTTCCATTGGACCGAAAGTATGTCTTCTAAGCGGAGAAGCGACTGTTAATAAAGGAGTTGAAGGCGTGTCCGCACGCTCTACAACACCAGTTGTTATCGACGACTTGCGCTGACCAGCAGTCGACGGCACGAGCGGCAAAAGCGGCGGAGAGGGCGGAGCAGAGTGCGGGGGCGGATGACCAGAATCGGAGACCAAATGATAAAGCGCGTAATTGTGGTCAAAAGCACGCGTGCGCACTGACTCGCTGACACAAGACACGTCCACTTGCAACTCCCGAGCGACCCATTCGACAAGAGTCATGTCAATGTCGTCCACTTCTTCGGCCGTCGAGTCGGGAGTTGCGGTGGAAGTGGAAGAAGAGGTTCGAAGCCAACGGTGTTGTCGAACTTGAGTCAAAGAGAAGCGTCGATCTGGATCAGTTATCAACATATGA
This sequence comes from Oppia nitens, assembly GCF_028296485.1. Taxonomy (NCBI): domain Eukaryota; kingdom Metazoa; phylum Arthropoda; class Arachnida; order Sarcoptiformes; family Oppiidae; genus Oppia; species Oppia nitens. The sequence goes on from NW_026533197.1 coordinate 1,834,896, forward strand.
CGGATCAGATGTTCACAATCAGATGACATAAAGTACGGGATTCGGAACTTTCCGGCCAAAACACGGGTCTTTAGAGACTGGAGAGTGTGTCCGTCGAATGGCAAAGCACCGCAAACCAAGACATACAAAACCACTCCCAAAGACCAAATGTCCGCTTTTGGACCCGAATAGTGCCGGCCTTCGAACAACTCGGGCGCCGCGTATGGAGGAGATCCACACCACGTGGCCAACAGTGCGTCACGTGAGAAGTAGTTTGAAAACCCGAAATCCGCTAATTTGACAGTTCGCAAGTCGGCCGAAAGCAGCAGATTCTCGGCCTTGAGGTCGCGGTGCACAATTCCCTGGCGGTGCAGGAAGTCCACGGCCGCTATGATTTGCGCGAAATAGTCGCGTGCGGCCGACTCCTGCATTCTTCCATTGGCCACCAATTGGTCAAAGATCTCTCCGCCCGCACAGAACTCGGTCACAAGCATCACGTGTTGCGCCGATTGCATGACCTGGTACAGACGAAGAATGTGTCGATGCGGTCGCGTGCGTTTCATGATGTCCACTTCACGCTGGAGTTTTCGCGTTTGATCCGCGTCCAGAGCTCGGGTGGAGATGACCTTGATGGCGACCTGATCCCGAAATGCGAATTCAATTACACAATATATAGACAAATAATAACAACCTTTGAACCCGTGATGGCGTGTTTGGCCAGTTTGACGACAGCGAAGTTTCCTTTACCTAAAGGCAAACGTTTGAGTCATTCATCCATTTCACACACAAACAACTCACCGATCGTTCGGACCAATTCGTAATGTCCGACGCGAACGGGAATCGATGTTTCGTCGGCCATTAGCGCAGAGTGCAGAGCGCGCGCGCGCAATGACGTCAGAGTGCGTCAGAAATGCGTTTTTATTGAGTCATTCAGTCGTCGTTCTCGTCGCGCGCCGTCTGCGCGTCCGCCACATACAGTGCCGGGTCGATGACCTTGGGAATGGGAGCGATGGTGGTCGACAGTTCGGCCTCAATGCGGTGCAATTGGTGGCGGTCATCGTAAGTGATGAGATTGATGGCCACTCCGAGATGTCCGAAACGTCCCGACCGTCCGATTCGGTGCAAATAAGTTTCGGCCATTTTGGGGAAATCAAAGTTGATGACCACATTGACGGCTTGGATGTCGATTCCACGCGTGAAGAGGTCGGAACAGACGAGATTGCGACACAAACCGTTGCGGAAGTCGTGAAATACGCGGTTGCGATGCGGTTGCGGCATTCGGGCGTGAATGTAATAACACGAATAGCCGAGTTCGGCGATCTTCTTGGCCAACAGTTCGACGCGTTGCGTGGAATTGCAGAAAATGATGGACTGATTGATCTGCAGTTTCGAAAACAAAGTATTCAAACAGTGAACTTTCTGTCTTTCCTGGACGAACGCGTAATACTGAGTTACGCCCTTTAGTGTCAACTCGTCCATCAAATTGATTTCATGCGCTTGACGAAGATGGCGGCGCATAAACTGCTCCACCGTTACCGGAAAGGTGGCCGAAAACATGAGCACCTGGCGGTCGGGAGGCAAGTGGCCGATCAACATGTCGAGCATTCCCTTGAAGTCTTGCGACAAGAGTTTGTCCGCTTCGTCCAACACCGCGATTCCGCATCTCTCCATTACGGCCACCTTCTTCTCGATCAAATCCAAGATCCGACCCGGAGTCGCAATTACCACGTGCACGTTGTCGTAGATGCGCATGATGTCGTCCTTGAGGTTGGTTCCGCCCGTCGTGACCATCACTTTGGCTCTCATGTGTTTCGACAGTTCCAAACAGATCTGCGACGTCTGTAACGCCAGTTCACGTGTCGGAACAATCACAAGAGCCTGAATGTGCGGAACAGTCACATCCACTTTCTGCAGTAACGGAATCACGTAGGCTCCCGTCTTTCCCGTCCCGTTCTTGGCTCTGGCCACGACATCGCGACCCAAAAGCGCCACAGGAATGGCCGCCTCCTGAATGGGCGACGGCCTCTCCCAACCCTTTTCGAAAATGCCCATCAGCAGTTCGCGATTCAGACAAAACTCGTCGAATTCATTGCCACGAGTGGCCGTCACGTCCGACGTCTGCGGCCGCATATCCTTCGGCGGCGCCTTCAACTGACTCTTCCAGTCGTCCCTAAAAAAGCGGTATTCGGTTAGCATTCGGTAATTGGCTTTGTTCTCGACAATTGACTCACTGTTTGAGACCATTGTTGCTGTGAGTGGTGATCATCGTTGCCATTGTTGCGATCGCTTCTGAATCTCAAATCAAATGACTTTCATTGGAGTGAATGACAAGTCTTTTATAGAGAGATGAATGACAAGAGTTGAGACAAATTCAAAGTCGGACTCAATGTTTGACACAAACAACCAATCATTGCAAAGATGGCGACCAATGAGTTCACGACAAACACTGCCCTCTCGTGACAAACACTTTCACACCAACAGATGGCTCACTCACTCACGTGACTCACAAACAAATGTCTTTAGAAGAGAGAACTCTTGTAAGTCTTCTTCCGAATCACTTCTTTCACTAATAATCGCCAACTCATAGGTTGTCCGCAATTTGGACGGCGTTTCCCGCGATTTGTTGGTCGAGTTGTTCAATCAGGTCAGTCAATAGACAACCACTTCTTGTACTTACTTTTGATTTCCATTCAAAGGCCGGACCCGTGAGTAATGATTGTCTTTTGAGTCTTTTTTCCCGAAACTGATTCTTAAACCTCAAAAGGTGGTCAATGTTGTCTTGAGAACGGACTTCGCGTACATTGAATTCGAACATAAAGTGTCTGTCGGTTACTCTCTGTAAGTGTTTGTCATTTCTGTCTCGTTTTGACCGATATTTTCCCGATTTAGAGCTCTTTTCGAAGGAATCTATATGTTTGGTCGTCCTCTTCATCTCGAGCCCAAAGTCCGCAACGATTCGGTTTGAAATCAGTTCTCAAATCTCCAGAATCTCTTACTTTCGGTCTTTTTTCAGTCCAATTACCACTTCGTCGGAGCTCTCAATCAGTTCAATCACGTGATGCATTACAATCCCGACTTTTTCCGTCAGTTCGCGCGAGAAGATTCGCATCGGGACACAGAGCGACGCCGAGACGTCGACCACCGGCGTTCGGGTGGACGGGACGAGCGAAGAAAGCGTTTTTAAAGCTAAAAGACTTTTATTGATCTCAAATAAGACTAATATCTAAACCAATAAAACTTTCCGCGCAATACTTCGTAATCTTCCAATTGTTCGATTGGACCGAATCCCGCCACAACTGGACATCTGTCCCACACGTGTTCCGTCAACACGTCCCGCACCTTACGAGCGTCCACTGCGAGCACGTGATCACGCCATTCGCCGAATGGGACGCGACGTCCGAAAGCCAGGACTTGAGAGCCGACATTTCGCGCGCAAACGACTGGATGTTGTTCTTGACGTGCGTTTTGCGTTAGAATGGTATTCTTTGCGCGAATCAATTCGTTTTCCGTGATTTCCTGACAAAAGCGTTTCCATTCGTAGAGTAAATGCCAAATAACGTCTTCTTGTTTCATTCGTTCGACAACTAAATAACAGCCGAAGAGTCCTGTGTCCGCAAATGAGTGACTAAAAGCGCGGAAAGAATGCGTCAAATGATCGGCCGAAGAACACAACGCCAAATACGACGAAACATCAGTTCCACCGCCGAAACTGCGATCCCATTGTCCCAAAAGCTAAACAACAAAATTACTAATTCTTCACTCAAATCACATGACATGACATGACTTACAGCTGCGGACAATTCCAAAGCAATGCGATCATTGGTTGCCGTAATCGGCGATCCCTCGACGGCTATAGCAATATGAGCTAAAGGCATGGCGTCGTCTCGAATCCGAATGTCTGAACCGGTGTATCGACTGCGGGGATGAATCGGCACTTGCGTCCTGTCATAAGTGGCCGTCACTGAACCGAAGTGTTGTTCAACGGCGCGAACACTTGAGAAGCAGAAGAATATTATTTAATTCCGATTAATAACTACTTAATTACCATTCATTATGATCGACGTCTCCGACCGCTGAAACCACGACTCGCGGTCCCTTTACGTGTGCACTGACGTGATTCAGCAGATGATCACGTGTAAGAGTGTCCACAACATGTGAACGACCGACGGCTGGAAGAGAAAGACCTGTGTTTTGAAACGCCATTGAATACAGAGAATTCATTGCAACCACTTCTCCGTCGCCATCTTCGTCACGCATGCGTTGTAGCAATCGTTGCCGACTTTGGTCAATTAGTCCGAAGTCAGTGTTGGTCACTAATTGGCCCAAAACCTCGACAGCGGCCTTAAGATCGGCTGATAAACAGTGGACTGAAAGCCATGTCTTATCACGTCCAACCTGACCCGTAAGCTGAGCCCCAATTGACGCCAATCTCTGTGCATTCGCTTTGTCTAACATTGAATGCAACCAAAGAGCAGTCGTTCCCGAAGTGTCTTCCGTCTCGTGACGCGAACCAACGTCTATTGTCACATTCACGCCAACAGTTGCACCGCCTGTATCTTCAGTGGCCACTCGCAATCCATTCTTCAGTTCCGTCTGATTATTACGTCTGACGTCTGGCACCGAAACGGCGGCCGAAAAGCGCCGAAATTCTGGTTTTGGACGCAAAGCTCGCGACGCAAATCTCAAGAGTGTTGTCGCCATTTGTCACGTCCTTTGCGAATGACTCCCAATTACTGCACACGAGTTTTGTTCACAAATCACGTTACTTTTATTTGTAAGCTTTTGGTTCCCTTCGCGTGCTTTCTGTGACCAGAATTGCCGTTCAAAGTGTTGAACAGTTTCGGCATTCGTTGAGTTCAATCACCGATTGGACGGTTGTCTCAGTTATTGGACATCCATTTCCACAAAGACTTTAATATCAATAGAGAATTGAAGACTTTGAGTGACTTTCAAATGTCCTCTAAATCTTTGAATGACTTGTTCTGTCTTTTGCCGCCAAATGAGATCCAAATAACACGTATTCTTGTTCTTCGGCCACAACTCTCTCCATCTTTGTGGTGATCGGAGTGCGGGCGCCGCATGAGCGCCACATCCGGTGACGCGATGCGCAATGGAGTGTCTTCTCCTCCGCGAACAGTCGTCACAAGAAGTTCTTTGATCTGTTCTTCGGGAAAAGTAAGACAAGATTCTGTTTAGATTAGTATTCAATTGAGACTTACTTTCAGGACAAATACACTTTTGATTCCGAGCGCGCGATTCTTCCGATTCGTTCCGTTGATTTGCAAACTATCGAAACGCCCGCCGAAGACCACGAGTCTTCGTCTTCTTCTTCTGTAGTCAAACGCGATTCCGTCGTTCGCCGTCTTGATGTGCATCATTCGGTGCGCGTGGACGGCCGTTTCCGCAATCCGTGGACCACGTGGACGCCACCATCTTTTGCTAATATCTTGAAGTTTGGTTTAGCGCGAGATCGCAGTCGAGTTCCGCCTAAAGAGGTTCAAACTTCGAGACTTTTAGTCCGATTCTAACCATTCTTTCAATAGGACTTGGATCTGGCCCTTCCAATGGTCCGCCCCGACTTCCGCGCCCCACCCGCCGACGCTCTGTCACTCACGTGGTTGGGGCATTCGACTCTTGTCGCGCGTTTTGACGGCATTTCTCTCATTTCCGACCCGATGTTCTCAGACCGCGCATCGCCATCGCAAGCCGTTGGTCCGAAGCGATATCGCGCGCCGCCGTGTTCTGTACACGACTTGCCGTCCGATTTGGACGCAGTTGTCATATCTCACGCTCATTACGACCATTTGGATAGAAATTCTGTCACTCTTTTGAACGCACGTTTTGGATCAGATCTTCGTTGGTTTGTTCCTCTGGGTTTAGCCGATTGGATGAGTGGTGTTGGCGTTGAGAATGTGGTAGAGTTGGATTGGTGGGAAGAGAACTGTGTTTCAGACAAAAGCGATGGTAAGACTCGACAACTCTTTTCCTCTTTTCTCACTCTCTCTTAGTTTCGTTTGTCTTCACTCCGACTCAACACTGGAGTCAACGCACGCTTACAGATGACGGACATGTTTTGTGGGGAAGTTGGGCCGTTGTTGGTCCGACACATCGCTTTTTCTTTGCCGGAGACACCGCTTATTGCGATGTTTTCCGTCAAATCGGACGAATGTACGGACCGTTCACTGCGGCCGCAATCCCGATCGGCGCATACGAACCTCGATGGTTTATGAGACAACAACACGTCGAACCGGCCGAAGCGGTTCGCATTCATCAGGACATCGCCAGTCGTTTCTCTTTGGCCATTCATTGGGGAACCTTTGCGTTGGCCAATGAGGTGAATGATCTTAGAAATAGACAATTCTCAAGACAACAACAGATAACAATTCAAACCTGTTTTCCAGTACTTCTTAGACCCACCCATGAAACTGCGCGCCGCTCTTGAGAGCGCACATCTCGAGGCCAACAGTTTCGCCACTTTTCTTCACGGAGAAACTCGACTCGTGTATCGCGACGGACGCGTCGAACGATCGAAAACCAAAGATTTTATACTTTAATTCATTTTATTCAATAAATCAATTCAAAACATTATATTCTCTTTGATGTCTTCTCCGCCGATACGTCGCCGTAACGGCCAATATCAACGCCACAGTCAATACCGTAACCAATACTAACATCACTACCGTTTGCGCACTCATCACGTCTGTCATGACTTTTCCCGATTCTTCAGACACTTGGGTTTCGGTCGTCGTCTCAATTGTCTCTTTTTGCTTATCTACTGAAGGTTCGGTTCCCGATTCTTCGTAATTACTCGCATTTTGAATCTTCGCTGTTTTGATCTCAATTGTGACAACCGATGGTTCGGTTCGCGAATGCGTTTCAAATTCAAACACAAACTCCGAGTCTTTTATTGCATTTCTGATTTGATCTTCACTTTGTTCCACTTTGACGATACTTTGTTCCATTGTTGTCTCTCTTGTAACAACCGATGGTTCGGTTCCCGATTCTTTCGGGTCTTTGTCTTTTGCATCACTTTGTTCCACATTTCTTGTGACAATTGATGGTTCGGTAGACTCTTGACCGACATTTCGACGATTTGTTACATTTCTTATTTGTGAATCGTTTCCAACACTTTCTAAAATGTCATCCAAACTACTCGAAAGTCCAATCATTGATTCAGAACGAAGACATTCCTTGTCTAATATCATTGGTGTCAAGTCTTCGGGTTTCAATCGGTTCTGAAATAAATATCAGATTTAAACAGAACTAAACTTTAATCGCAGACAAACCGGAAAAAGAAGACGAGGAATACGAAAATAGATGTTTTCACTCAAGAGATACACAAAGTTGTTGTCATTAAAAGCCGATTCAATCACTTGAGGAAAGTCGTGACGAATGACTCTTAAGTCGATGGCATTCGGGAAGCGATTACTGATATGCCATAAATGAAACCAATTGTAAGTCCAGATGCGATGTCCTTGAAAACAAACAAAATCGAAACAATGGATTTATATGGGAAACAATATATACCTTCGAAGAGATACAGAGAACTGCATCGAGACGGAAAACAAGTGGAACCGTCTTCGAGAAGAAGCACTGCATCGATTCGTTTGAGTTGTGGGAAGAAAGAAGACATGGGTTTCGGCTCTTTGTTCAACCAAAACATATGTTTCTGAAGATTGAATCAAATTGTAGAATCAAATCAGAGATTTTGAGAACTATTACCTCAAAAACTACAGAAACGCCAGTTTCGATGTCAATCACGCGATGCCTTCCGTCGGCCCATTTCGGTGGAAGGTTTGGACAAAAAGTGCCGAAAACGGGAGTCAAGAGAATGAAAAGGAAAATGATTTGCATTTCAATAGTTTTGTCAGTATTTGTGAGTAAAAAAAGAGTCAACTCTTGAACTGAAAGTCATTTCGACTGAAAAGACGTTTTATTTATATTTATTTACATTCAATGCTTTCGTTTCATTCAAAACTCATTCTTCTGAAGAGAACTTTCTCTTCCGTCTAATGTTTCATCCATTCGTCGATTATTATCTGCGGATAACATGAGAATACCTCCGAATACATCCATTAATTTCTCGGGCAAAGAATCCTTTAGTTCTGAGGCCAATATTTGCGACGAATTTTCTAAATTTCTGATCTCTTCTCTGATCCCCGCAATGGCTGACGTCACTTCTGTCCGAAAACTTTGTTCGCATTCAACCAGTTGTCGACGCATTGCTTCCAAAGCCGCCGAACAATCTTCTCGAATAGAACTGACGAGTCTATCAACAGATCCTTCCATCCGCGCCATAGTCTCGCGTGTTTGGCGCGCCTCCAACTCGAGCGCCGTCTTGTGTGTCCTCCAATCGGCAGCCGTGGCGTCGCAGAGTGTTCTCCACTCTTTGACATCTCGACTTTCGGCATTCAATTGCGCGGAAATAGTATTCAAACAGACATTCATTTCAACTGTTTTTTCGTTAACTAAAACCCAAACAAACTCTTAATCAAAGATTTGACACCAATTTCTCACCTGAAGTCTGATTCGTCGCAATCGTCTGACCGCTGGTCAAAAGCTCGGTAAGCACTGCGTGTGACTGCGCGAGTCGTTCGCAGATGTCGTCCACGCGCTTCTGACTCTTCAAAGTGTTTCTCGAAATCTCTTTTAGCGAACAATTGATGGCCTCGTCGTCCGGCGTTCTTTCGTTCAACGATTTCAATACCAAATCTTGTTTGTTTAGCAACGCTTCCAATAAAGACACCACTTTTCGGCCGTTCTCTGCAGACAAACGGTCAACAGATGTCCTCCTCAATGATCACATGACTTACCGTCGATGTCACAAAGCTTTTCAATCATATTTTCACTTCTGTCCACTTCTATGCTTTCGAATCGCTTCTCCGACCGAACCACATCCAAATGTCTTCGGCACTGATCGTAGGAATAGAGCTTAAGTCCAGAGTCGCACTCCAGACACGCGGCGTTGACATCGCATTTAATGGAGTGCTTTGAGTGACGGAAACACACCTAAAGACCAGAAAAACAATTAAAAATCACAAATTCAAGACTTAGTCCTCAGTCTTGAGTCTTACTTTCATTTCGCGACTGGAGTTGGCGTCCGTCACGTCGGGACTGTTGGGCGTTCGCGGGGCTATTTTGGCGACGTAATGAAAGACCATTTTGGCCGTATCGACAACATTTGGTCCCGACATCACTGCTTAAGTCGATAAACAACTAATCAAAGGCTTGTCTTTCGCCACAAGAGGGCGACAGATGTCTCACAGATGTCAACAAAACTGATGTCTCTTTACGACGATCTCCTCATTGATGACCACAAACGCGACGACAGCGACGGTATACTCAAGATATACTCAAGAGTCTTGTGTTTGACCACTGTTGGTGTTTTCCGTCTTTAGGTTGGTCCTCAAGTGATAGTCGACGTCTTTTAGCACAACATTTGCAAAACAGAAAAACACAACAAAACAAAAGCAAAACAAATAAGACTTTAATTCCGACCAAAAAAGCCGAAGACTCGACGCCTGTCATCACTGCTATCAATATCTCTTCCTATAAGGACAGCAAAGGAGCGCTTTTAGGCGGAGAATGGGATGTCAGTCAGGAATACGACCCGATTTGGGCCAATGATTACGAAAAACTCAGAAATGAAAGACAAAAACACGACAAAAGCCGTCGACGCGATCGTCAACCTTCCGGACGTCCACTTGGACTCGACTACGGCGACGATTCAGACGAAGAAACCAACAACAAAGATGAGCGTCGCGGCGGAGCCACTATTGGTCAGTGTTTAATAGATTCAACAGATTTAACAAAAGTCTTGAATTGAATCCAATGACAGCTCCTCCTCCTTCACTCATCGAACATTCGGCTAATTCGGACAACAATTCCGCTAATTTTGGTTCAATTGCCGCCAAAATTATGGCTCGAATGGGTTATCGCGAAGGACAAGGATTGGGTCGCGAAGAACAGGGAATGAGTTCTGCGCTTTCCGTCGAAAAGACATCAAAACGCGGCGGAAAAATCATAAGCGATGTTTCGCAGACATTAATGCCTCCTCCACCGCCTCCTTCGACCACCGAATCCATCACTGAAATCATGAAAAACCCGTCTAAAGTCGTACTTTTGAGGAATATGGTCGGTGGCGGCGAAGTCGACGAACTATTAGAAGAAGAGACTAAAGAGGAATGCGGAAAATACGGAGAAGTCATCTCTTGTGTCATATTTGAAATGCCAGTCGGCGTCGCAGAGGACGAAGCCGTTCGCATATTTGTTGAGTTCCGTCGAGTCGAGTCGGCGATCAAAGGTCAGTCTTAAACAACATTTCAAATCAAATAATCAAATAAAGTCTTCGCAGCTGTTGTTGACCTAAACGGTCGTTATTTTGGAGGACGAGTAGTGAAAGCAAACTTCTTCGACGTCGAAAAATTCAAAAAATCTGAATTAAAGGACTAATTGTTTATTTATTTATTTGATTGTCATTTGCTTTAAGTTTTTTACAAAATCTGACAAACATTTGAACCAATTATTCGCTTCAAAACTGAAAAGTCTCTGAAATGAAATCATAAAGATTCACTTCTTCTGCAATTTGTTTCCTCAATAACTCTAATTTCGCGCTGTTGTCGACACGACGCTCTCCTAAGCATACACTCCGACACATAAGTTGATCCATCGGAACCGCTATTGAAAACAAATTAAGAGAATATAATAAAATCGATTTCTTACCAAACGGAAGGCATTTCTTGATTAATTGATGTTTGAATGCAATCTTCAGTACAAACACAAAGCGATTTTCCGTCTCTTTGTTTACATTTTGATCCAAAACGACAAACTCGTTGTTCACACGATAAATGAGACGAAACAACAATCGCACTGTCTGTACAACCTTCAGGCTGAAGAATTAGGCCTTCGTGACAAACATCACATTTGGTTCCATAGATTCCCGGTTTGCATACACAACGACCTTCAGATCAACAAAATGTCATTAAATTGTCGAAACGTTAGAAATACCTGTTGTTTGTTCGCAATCCAGTCGAACGGATCCCATGGCATTGCAATTACACTCTTTATGATAACAACAACAAGAGTTAGACATTAAAAATGGTTTTCAACAGAAATGTTTACCCAGACATCCCAATTGAGAACCTTTTTGTTTGAAACTCCAGAATCCTGGTTCACAACGATCACAGAAGCGGCCGCCAACACCTGTTGACAAAAACAACTGTTTGTTTGTTTCTGTATTTCATATTTGTATACCTTTTCTGCAAAAACAGCGACCATTTCCCGAATGGCAGACATGCGGTGAAAGCGATCCATATTTGTTACAAACGCATTGTTTACTCTTTTTTAGGTTGTTTTCAGAGCACTGGCGAACAGCGATTGACTTCTGAAGACGACAACTTTCGGCCTTTAAGTGACACTCACTTTCATAGACACGACTATCAGTTCCTATTTAGTGATAATTAATACTGAATTTATGACGACTTGTGATGAATACAAACCACAAACTCGTTGTTGAGTTGTATTTCGTTTTTGCCAACAATTAATCTGTTTTTAAGAAATAAAGTTTTGAGAAAACGATTGACAAATCAATGCAGAAGTCTATGAATACAATGCACGCGCAAAATGCCTTTCCATTGGCATCGAGTTTGCATTCGGCGCCAAACAAACACTCTTTTGGACAGCGATTGAGTGATGAAAAGTCGGATAAACTGAGAGCTGCAGATCCGTCATCTCTGTCGCCTCCATCATCTTCGCACTGTCCGTAAAAAAGACTAAACGAGACATTGAAACACTAAACAAGTCATTTCTTACGCTATGAGTTCCCGTTGATGAAGACAAGCACTGCGACGCAGTTGGCACTCGTTGTTGTAGGTGTTTCCGTCTGAAACATTACTTTTCATCAATATTTAGCTTTTGATTCGCTTTTAACATTGCTTTTACAAGTAATATAAATGCATTGATTATATCCTTATAATTGTGGCAAATTGTGTGGGTGTGGGGTGGGGGTGGGTGTCAATAGTTAAGACGGTTTGTGGTTTACTATCTTATAATGTGTTTATATTCTGTTTATTTAACTTTTAATTGAATAAAATTTTTCATTAAATGAATGCATTTAATACACCGTTAAAATTCAAATTAACCGAAAGTCTCAAAAGTTAACCGAATATTGTTAGAAAATAAACAAACCGTTGGCACAAATTGGTTCAAAGGCGTCTTCCGGACAGTTGGTCACACATTGACACTCGCCATCTTGACATTTGGCACCTATTTTTACACATTAGTTCACAATATAATTGTCAATATTTTTACCGAATCGGCATTTGATGTCTTGACATGGATCTAAATCGAAAAAACAAAAAAAAATCAATAAGTTGAATAAAATTGAAATAAATATTTACCACAACTGCCATTGAATTTGATTTTTAAGGCAATCCCCGAACGACAGGACACGACTTGAAGCGAACACTTGTTCTCATAAGTGATTCCTTAGAATTGAAAAATGAAAACAATAGAAAATGAAAGTTGTTTTGACGAACCGTTATCACCACAAACGCTCTGATCGTCTCTAAAACATAAAACTCAATTCAAAGACTTGGCATTGATTTTGATTTACTAACCGAAGGCAGACCTGAGGACAGACGCATTCGGCAACATTGTGTTTGTTGAGCCGACACTCGCCGTAATGACAATCATGACATTTATGTTCGCAAATTCCCGAATGCAAGATCCGAAGGTTGAGTCCCGAGAGACACGCGTGTCGACGCATTTCACACTCGTTTTCATAAGTGATACCATCGGTGGCACAGATTCTGTTGTTTTCTGATTTTTTTGTTTTTTAAGTGATTATTGATTAATCAATTGCTTACCTATTGTTGAACAGTGAAGACACTGACAGATTGGCTGCGAATCAATAACAACACATTCGGAGTATTCGTGACATTTGCGATGAAAGCAGAGTGAAGAAGTCATTGGTGAACATAAACCTTCGTGTTTGATACCAATGTTGGACTTTTCGAGGCATTGCTGTCGTCGCAAATGACATTCAGAGGCATAAGAGTTGTTATCAGTTCCACAAACTGTTGAATTCGATGTCAGAATAAATCATAACAAATAAAAATAATCTAATCTAATATACCAGGAAATGAAATTGATGGACACGAAGGACAACAGTCTTGGGATTTGTCGCAAATGTCTGTAAAGAAAGTAATGATTGCGTGCATCTGATGACGGCTTCACTGCTTTCAACCAAGTTATGCAGTGAAGCCGCTCTCAATGCAAGAGTCGAAAGCTTTTCTATAATATAGACTCAAAAATATATAGAAATATACTCTAAATATAGACTTATAGACATCCCTTCCCTTCCCTGCCCTTCCCTTCTTACAATGCTTTTCTAGTCTCGAGAGACTGTAAGTAGAGGGCGGGGAGGGGAGGACTGGGGTTGAATTAATTGAATTGATTGAAAGATTGCAAATTAGAGTTAAATGTTAGAACCGATTGTGTGATAGAGACCTACCAGTGCAGAGACCACTCGTTTGCACCAAAATATCTGTTTGTGTCGAACACGAAGCCATCCGTAAAAGACATTCGTTGGCATAAGAGTTACCATCAGATCCTTTAAGTTTATAAAGTTAAGTATTTGATCACCGCTTTGACACAACACTGACCACAAACAGGATTGTTGGCCAAGTGATGATCGCACGTGTCTTCGCAACGACAATAAGGCTGTTGACTGTATTCATCGACACGACAGTGAGCGCCGTAAGCACAATGAGTTGTCTCACAAATTGCTGTCAAAACAAAGAGTCGTAACGAATAGTCAGAAGGGAATTAACAATCGATTTTTGGGTTAAATTAATGACATTTTGTTTAATGAATTCAATTGTTTTGATCCATAATTGCCATCAATTTAAAGAAACAATCGATTTTCACTTTAAACTTACAATTGAAAAGAGACGGCTTCGACGACACTCTTCTGGAATCTGCAAAAAAGAGATCAAATGATTATAATGTCACACTTTATGCACGTTGTCTTCATTTCGTACGCCAAACGTAAACTAATGTTCCGCCGACGCCTATAAAGACGAGAATCTGCGACAAAAAAAACATTAATAAAACACAATTTCGACCACTTTTACCGAAGTTCCGATCACTAGAAGTGTTAATAGAATATAAAAAGTAGTTTTTTTTCTCTCAATGACCACAACTTGTGGCCACTGTTGGTCTTCGACTGAAATTCTGCGATGCATTGAGACGTCAATTGACAATAATTGTCACAAAACAAGAAGAGCTCGACATTTGGTGTTTTTGGTGCAACACGTGTACAAAAAGACGAGTTAAAGTGTGTCGCACGAGAACTCGGCGACGACTAAGAGTTTTGGTGAAAGAGTAGGAAAATTGGCGGCGAATGCGCTGACAGTGTTGATAGTGTTATTGATTTGGAGGATCGCGTGGCAGTTGAAGCAGTTGTGTGTTTGTCGAGAATATATATCTTGATATACGGTATATATCTATGAAATAAATCACGTATTTTGATGTCAATCTCTTTGTTGGCAAATTGAAAGCGTTTGTCGTTTATTCGCCGGAGTTGTCGTCGTTGACTGTGTTTCGACATTCAATTGAAAATCGATTCCAATCTCAATCTCGTGTCTTAAATCCCTTAAATTGTTTGAACCGCCGATTCGTTGTTTTTTGTTAGCAATTATCCTCTAAAGCGTAGCTCAGGTGCACTCCAGAGCCCAGCAGTGAAAGCACACACTTTACACACAATGCAACACAAGTGCACACCATTTGAAGCTTTAATCATTGCCTTTAAGGACTCCTTCCAAGACATTAATTGAGAGAAAATCCATTTTTCACTCATTTCTCGCTTATTCGCAACAAATCCCATCTCAAAGAGTTCATTGTCTTTGCAAACCATAACTGCAAATATATATATATATCTTAAGACATCTCTGTTGGTGAATCTCACGCCTCAGTGGTCTCGCAAGACTAATAAAGTGCGAACTGAGCTAAAGCTCCCTTTCCTTCAAATCTAATAATCAAATCAATAGCAGCTCTGTTGTGACCCTTCACTTGACACAGCAATACACCGATTGGCGAGAGTTGTCTATATTTAGGCAATTAGTGGCGAGAAATGTAAATAAAAGTATTTATCGGGCGATCAATGATTGCAATGATTTCAACAAATAATAGCTTTTGTGACAAAAACGACTCAAAACAAGCCATTTATCGTCGAATTCCTCGCATTATTGCAAACCTTTGTTTCATTTCTATTCAATTCTAATGAATTATGATTTATTAAGACATATCGCGCGTCAAACAAAAATTAATTAATTTCTTTATTTTTATTGATTTGTCGTTTAAATTATATATTTTTGTCTTATTTTTAGTGTCTTTAAAGTTATCCATATTTATGGATCAAAAAGATTTGTGTCTTCGAGGAAAGCATTTGAGCGGAAATTTTGTTCACAAATCGACTCAACTGTGGATCGAAACCAAAGCAATACTAATGAGAGAAAGCATTGAAAGCATCCAAAGCTGACATTTGTTTAATGCATTCACTCTCTATGTGTTTGTCTGTCTCTATAGTCTATACTATCACTACTACTACTACTACTACTACTACTACTACTACTACTACTACTACTACTGCTATCATATCGTATGAGTTGTTATTTCTTTTGAAAGCAATGAAAGCAAACATTTTGTGTTTATTGAGAAACATATGGAGTAATAGTGTTTAGGCTTTAGTCAAAAGTTAATGATATTTGTGGTGTTTGTGGTGTTTATGGTATTCAATGCCACAACACATCACATCACATGTCTTTGGCGTCTCTCAAAGCGATTCATACGAAATGGTTTTCGCCTGAATCCAAAAGGCATCCAATTTGTGTGGTCTTTCCCTCTCTTCTTCTCTTCCTTTTTCAGGTCAAAGTTGTGCACAAAGTTTAACATATTATTTACACAAGACTTTCATTTCATACCAAACTCTGAATTAGTTAACACCTGTTTCTCTGAGTTATAGTTTTCATTTCATACGACATGTATTTCTCGAGTATTTCATTTGTTTTGGCATTTTTTATGACCACTTTCTACGCCGAGTCTCGCTTTTGTCACAATAACTCTCTGAAGTCCGTCTCAACTATATTTACCGCAACTGTTGAACGTGTCTTTGCTGTCGACAATGGTCTATATGGAAGTGTTGTTCGCGTTAAAAGAGTCTTTAAGGGCAACCCTAAGCTTGTCGATGATGTAATAGTTGTTGAAGGTTTTGGTTACAAACAACTGTGCGATAGTTGGGTTCGCGTGAAAGACACTCGTATTTTTGGAGTCAACCGTTTGGATGAACAACGGTTTCGTTTAGATTCTAGTCTTATTCGTGTGACTCTTGAAAACCTGTATCAAGTGATGGCCTCCGTGTCCGGTGAGTCAAACAAAAGCGCTTTCCTTTTGTCGCATTTGTGGCGCTTAAGAGCTTCCGATGATTGACTGCTTCCGTAATGAAAGCTTTTGTTGAACTCCCGAACTAACAATCGATTCTTCAATCGATTCTTTTCTAACACTCGACGCGCGCGCCATTCACTCACATTCTATCACTTGTGCATCACTTCATCGGTTCTCTCTTTAAGTGATCTTCAAATCAATCACTAGTCATATATATAGCAAAACAGGTGCCACTTAGTGATCAATATTTCATTTTATATTTCAATTATACTATAATATACTCCAAGTATTCAAGTTATTAATAATTAAATACAGTTATCATCAAAATTGTCTCAATATTTCAATAATTAATATTAAATTTAATTAATAATCAATAAGTTTTACATTAAGTTAATCTTCGTATTTAATTATCGTTGAACTATATATTCATTTATAATTTACTTTAATTTTCATATCATTTGTGAACATTTTTGCAGTTTTTCATTATATTGTAAGAGAAACGGACTATAATTTAATAGAAAATTAATTTTTAATAATTTTTTAATTAAAAAAGTTATGACTCATACAAATAATAACATTTTTTAGTTTTAAAAGTTTTTATTTCTAAAACAAAATATAATATTTTTATTTAAAAGTTGACAAAATATTACATTTAAGTTTTGTTCCCGCAGTTGACAGCACATGTATTATACTTTACTGGATCAGTAGTAATGGTTATCTCATAATATATTGAATAAGTTATTCATTGTAATTGTTATCAAAGATCATTATTTTGTAGAAATACGAAACTTAATGAGTGTTTTTCACATTTAGAAAACATTTGGAAGTAATTTCTAGTACTGTATTATAATAAGACTATACATACTATTGGTTTACTATAAATAATTGTATATCACTTTAATGGTTAACGAAATAGCAATGAATATCAACAGTTTATTTATGATTATTTGTTTTGAATTTCTTTCCATTGAAAACACAATTTATACATAATGTTCAACAATAATATAATTCTGTAATAACTGTACAATAACTGAATCTTATTATATTTTCAACATTTTTAGTTAATATATTAATACAATTAATCAGATTAATTGCATTCAATGCAACGCTTTTTATTGTATTACTGCAAATATATAATTTTGTATAAATCTGTATAATACTATACAGTATATACCAGAGAGTGTCAGGCTGTGGATCCCATGTATTTTGTATATAAATGTAATAAGGGCGTAACTAACAGTATAAAAAATGTAATAATAAGCCTTTCTACAAATACAATGTCAAAAACACAAATAAATGAAAAAAACATTAAAAATAAATATAAGTACAGTAGAGGAAAAACAAAGTGGACAAAACCAATCAAAATATTATAATATAAAATAGATATAAAAAATAATTAAAATAAAATATCAGAATTAATTAATTTTATTATTAAATATTCAATTAAAACTAATAAATTTTTCATTTTAATATTTTTTAATTTTTATAATCTTTATTTATATTTATTATTATTTTTGTTTATTAATGTATTAAAACTATTATAAATATATAATTATTATAGAATGTTATTATATATCTGTTTTAATTAATTTTTTATCATTTTGTTTATAATTTAATACCATCTGTTTATATAGTTTTAATTGAATATTTAATAATAAAATTAATTATTTATTTCTGATATTTTATTTTAATTATTTTTTATATCTATTTTATATTATAATATTTTGATTGGTTTTGTCCACTTAGTTTTTCCTCTACTGTACTTATATTTATTTTTAATGTTTTTTCATTTATTTGTGTTTTTGACATTGTATTTGTAGAAAGGCTTATTATTACATTTTTTATACTGTTAGTTACGCCCTTATTACATTTATATACAAAATACATGGGATCCACAGCCTGACACTCTCTGGTATATACTATATACCAGTGTTGGCAGAGACAAAATGTCTGTATAATACAATGTAAAATACATGACCAATTTGGCTTACAAAAACAAATTAGCGCCACATAGTGCTAAAAGTATTGATATAAACAAAGTAAATCATGTTTTATAATAAATATAGATTTAATATTATTTTTTTATTGAATTTCATTTTTTATTTTAAATTATTTGATTTTTATAACTTAGAAACGACGATTGTAATAATAATAATGCATTTTCTAGAAATTATATTTTTACTAAATATTTTAAAGTAATTTTTAACATAATAATAATCAGTTTTAAAATTTGTATAATACATTGTATTTTACTGTATTATACAAAGTCAAAATTCAAAACCTTATATTTTTTCCAACCCTGGTAATTATACAGTATTTATATCTAATTATCTATAATAAATAGTTGACATAAAAATATCCCAATTTAACATAATTTTTAATTTAAAGTTTATTTTTAATATAAAATTATCTTTTGAAGTAAAATATAAACTATAAAAATTACACAACACTATATAAAAATATTAAACATAGAAAATGATTATTGAAATTGTTAAATGCGAACTTCTTTTTTAGTTATAAACTATTTTAAATAAAAATTTTCTTACATTTTATTTTTAACGAATTGGAAAATTAGATTTTCTGTAATATAAAACATAGTGTATATTGGGATTACAAACAATTTATTTTAGTAAACAATTATAACGCTTATACTGTATAAGCAATATAAATAAAATATAATTCTGGATATTATTATAAATAACTGACTATTATTATAATATTATATGAATTATAATAGTATAATAAAATTGTAATATAAAAACGTTAGATTTTATGTAAATTAGTAAAATTGTTTTTGGATAAGTTTGTGGCGTTTATTTGTTTCTCATAATTAATATAAACTTTTTACTGATGTCAACTTAAATGGATTAGTAAAGTGATGAGTTAATTGTTATTCAAAGCATTATTATATTATAGTTATTAATATAATAACTTATTGTATATTATTTTAATTATTATCTTTTATTAACTATGAAACAACTAACTTATACTTTAGAGTCAGTGAGTGTTTGAATATTTTGATAATACAGTGCCAACTCTTCAACTACTCTTTTAATGCATCTCTTTCTCTCGCTTTGTATATCCATAACACAACCAAATACTGTATATTACTCTACTGTATATAATATACACAATATATACTACTTTTTACGATTATACTATATATTAGACTTATATTATAAAGCATCGTATAATAGTTGTGTACTATATCTACTATACTGTATATCATATCATACGGTATAACAAATGGTTAAAATAATCAAAGATATGAAGTTATGTTTCGTGAAATTCAAGTCAATGAGTAGACTATACTTTATTTTTTGGTAAATTATATCAACTGACAGATGGTGTATAGCTATAAAAATCAATGTCCGCTAATTTGTGCCAACTTTGGACACAAATTTGCTAAAACATTCAATATATTCATTTATCCTTTTTCAAAAAAAACTTGAAAAGTTTTGTTTTCTGAAATCTATACGAGCCTTTTTTGTGTGTGTGTGTGTGTGTGTAGCAATTTTTTTATGAATTTTGAAATTCTGACTTCAGATTCGGTTAGAGGACTACTAATAATGTATTGAAAAGTTGCATTAAAATTTTGATATCTCCTCGGGAACATGGACAAAATGGCGGCCAAAGTAAAAAATATTTTAAGAAATTTTTTTTAAAGTATAGATTTGAATAAAGCATCAAAAACAAGAATAAAAAAATGCAGTAAAATTTTGATATCTCTTCGGGAACATAAAGAAAATGGCGGCCAAAGTAAAAAAATTAGGTAAAAATTTTAACGTTTAGAATTGTAAAGAGCATCAAAAATATGATATAATATTTCAGCATATTTTTTTAAAATGGCGGCAAAAGTACACAAAAATTTTTAATTATAGATTTGAATAAAGGATCAAAAACAAAAATAAAAAATATTCATTAAAATTTTGATATCTACGGGAACATAAAGGATAAGTATAAGCGGCAAAAGTATAATTATAGATGATTATTTTGTTATACTAAATCATTTGATACCCTACATGACAAAAGTTGAATTTATTTTGTTATACCTAGTCAATTGATACTCTACATGACTAAAATTGTTTATTTTGTCATATCGAGTCAATTGATACTCTACATGACAATATTTATATAATGTATATTTGACCAGTTTTTAAATTTTTATATATTATATAGCCGCTATAACTAATGGTTTTCAATGCTATTCAAGTTTTTTTTCTGAAAATGCTTTCTAGCATTCTTAACTGGTTGTCTATAAAATGTCTCATTACTTCAATACATATTATGAGACTATATTGAAATAAGACTTTCATACGATTATACAGTATTTGTTAAACTGTAAATACAATACAAAGCATAGTTAGGAGTTTGAAGCAAATGGTTTATAAAATTTAACTTTACTTATATTAATAAATAAATTGTGTCCAAATGTTGCTAATCCGCCAAACATTTATAAAAAGTAATAAATTTAAAAGTTAGTGAAGCAAAACATATTTAATAGAAATTTGTGACTCCTGTAAACTATTCAATATTATTACATGTTATCGCATATACTTTATAGTATATATAGTATATACAGTAGTATTAACCAATATGTTGTGCATTAGATTAAATAAAACGTACGTTTATTTCATTATTTAAATAAAGATTTTTTGCAAACTTAACGATCAATTTAATACCAATATTGATTCAAAAATGACTTTTTAATAGATTTTCGCATAAATTTGCAACAATTCAAATATTCATCAATAAGTTTAGCCCTCATTTAAAGCACACATATTTTACACATATTGTTTTATTGGATGCACACAAGTGTTGAGTTTTACTCATAAATTGAATGGACTTTAAATGGGACTAAAAGTTTGCACAATAGAGCAGCTAATGTTGCAATTTTAGATTATATTTCCATCACTTTATAAAACAGTTATCATTTATCAGATCATTAGACCAATAGTGTGGAGCACTAGTAAAAACTGGACTTTTCCCAAATCAGCTCAAATCAACATTTAGTGGCAGTGAATGCCAACTATTTTTAAGGTCAACAAATATTAGCCAACATTTGAGCATTAAATTGCCATAAATTACAAGTAAAAGTCAAAAAAGACAAATGTTGGTTCATTTCTTGCAATTGTTTTCTACATTCAATGTCCACCACTTCCAGTATACACTAATATATATAACATTTATATTGTTATATACTATTTATATCTATCATAAAGAAGTACAGCTGTGACCACTTATGACTGACTATACTTTTGTCGGTTCTCTATATGGATGACACAATTTGAAGACCATTTAGCCTAACTATGCATTTATTAAATCGTTTATCAAAATAATTTTTGTTAACTCTTTGATTACTTTTTAAACTAATTGCAGCTGTTCTTCATAAGACATCTGTCTTTAATTAAAAGGTAATCAATTGTTGTGTTCTTTGGCTGAAATGGCATTCATTGACAGCTTTGTTAGTCTTATATAAATTCAATAAATTTCTAACAGTTATGTTTGCATATATATGTATACACAGTATAGTATAGAATATAAATTTATATAATATTGTTTCCTACTGTAGTCTACAATCGATTGAATATTCTGGTCATACTTAAGTTCATAAAATGACATCAATAATCATAATAATAGTAATAATAATGATATGCCTTATCTTTTATACATTTGTGTTAAGCAAATGTAGCTTTATAGTAAAGTGTAGTCATATATAAATATATATATAAATGTATATAAATGTATATAAATGGCATCAAATTGTAGTCTTACTTCGATTACTTTGCTTTAATGTGACGAATGTAGTCATAGATTAAGTTGAAATAACTTCAAAAGTGGTCCACCAGTGCTTTAAGTGCATTATAAAACGTTATCAAAATGTTAATACCAGTCGACACTAAACTTACGATCAATGTTTAGAGATTTTGTCGCCAATAGACTAACGATAACTATATACCCATTCTATTGGCATCTATTTTAACAGCTAAAGCATCTAAACATCTAATGCTAATCTATTGGGAACCCAAGTCTCTCATGTTTTCAATACTACAAAAACTACATCAATATTATAAATACTTTTACCCAATTTTTAATTTAACCAATGTTAATGTTTTTAATGTTTTCAAAATTGTTACAATCGATAAATCATAACTCTAATGATAAAAGTATTTACAAAATGATTGCCTCTCTCTCTCTCTCTCTCTCTCTCTCTCTCTCACTCACTCACTCACTAACTCACTCACTCACTCACTCACTCACTCACTCACTCACTCACTCACTCACTCACTCACTCACTCACTCACTCACTCACTCACTCATTCAAACTTAATTGAAATATGTTTAAAATGATTTTTTTAAATATTGATATGTATTTAAACGGAAATACAGTATTTATCGATTAAATGGGCAAATGTTTAGTACATTTTTAGGCAATAGAAATACATTTATTGATTTATAAGTCAAATGAAACTCTTTAAAAGTTATCACATTTTTGTAGACTATCTTTTGCAGTTTATAAAACACTTATAATGATTCATACGCTTTTAAATCAAATTAAACTAATAAATAGTGAAACAGTTCAACACTTGTTTATGAATTGTTTTAATTATCATCGCTTCATAACATTAAGCAAAAGCTGTCGACAGTTATTTCAATTAAGTTCACCTTTTTTTATGTTTTTCTCGATAACATAACTTTGAAATGAATCCAAAAATGTTATTATAATTAAATCAATAATATAAACATTTTATCTAAAATAATGTTTCAAATGTCCAAAAGTAGTAATAATGAGTTGCCATTGATTTGGTTTGTATGCCTTCACAGTCAGTGCTCAAACTCGTCACTTACTTACAGTTAGTTTGACTCTCTATCTGACTCTACAGTATGGGTGCTATTCATACAGCCGTTCTTCAATTGGCGAGACTTTAGTTGACTAAACAGTTGGTACTCTCACTTCAGTGCCTCTTAGCCGCTGTCGGCTTAACACTCACTTCAAACTTAATATACATGTCTTCCAGAAATGACAATTAAATGTCTTGGTTTGTCAACAAAGTGTTTACAACTAAATGTTAACTTCAATACAATTTGTTAGTTATTTCTTACTTTATGTGCATATTTTCTTTTAACTTTTATATATTTCTTTGTTTATTAATTCACATTTTCATCACTTTAATCACTTTTAAATTATTTACTTTATGTATAAACTATTAATTTATAATAAATTATAATTGATTTAAGTTTAATACGAAATTCATTTAAAATTTTGATATATTTTTAGTAATATTCAAAATTTATTTATTGTCTCAATTATAATAGTGTGAACTAAGTAAAGATCTAACTAAGCAACTAATCAGGAAAATTAATTAATAGTATAATAATGTAATTAAATAAAATATTCATTATGTATAATAAAGTGTTTTATTTATTATAAGTTGTTTAACTAAACGTCAAGCGACTCTTATAATATTTTAACGAAAGTTTGTTTGAATCAATATTTTGTAAAAAACATATTTAAAGTTAAATTTAAAATTATAAAACAAATAAATGAATGTTAAGACAAATGTCTTATTCATATTCTTACAAATTGAGTCAATCGTCTGCAACTCCGAGTGCTTATAATAATTATGGGTCAGAGGTGTGCAAAGGGGTCATTCCGTGTGATCCATCTGTTCCGAGACCACCAGAATGTTCTTTGTTATCATTGCTACCCATATCGCTAGTATCGGGTGCTATAGCCCTGGCCCTCGTACTTCTGGTATCGGCTTCTATATTCTATATACAATGTAAGTCATGGAAGACTTTTGTTATCTCTCAAAAAGCAGCAAAAGTTAATCGGATGATCCGTTAGTGATGTTAAGTTTAAGCATAGGGTTAGTGTTATTTCTGATGGATTGGTGGCTATATTGAAGCAATGATGTGTAGACTCAGTCATAATTCGCATATTACTGTATTCACTATTATATTGTTCACTATATTTGATAACATATTGCTTTTATTTTGTGTTTTAACAGATTTGCCACTTCACACAAAATCAACGATTAATGAAAGTTAGTATTAATTCTAAGTTATTATTCTTAAAAGTCATTACTATATAGTATATATGTTTTACACAAACAGTTATATCAAATCTTATAAATTACTGTTTTTGCCAATCCTTTAAGCAAACACTCTTAACTCTTGTCTCATGAATCAAATATACAGTATTTGTAATAATCAATGTTTCACAGCATATGATGCATTGCCACAACATTACAACTTTAGAGTCATTTCAATCATTAAAACACTTATATATATATATATAATGTATTAATACATAAAATTTGTTTAATATTTTAAATAATATAAGAATTGGATAACGATTTTATACACTTTATGGTACAGGTATATAACTTAATATAATATAAATTAATGCATTTTATAGATTATGCTGAACCTATATTAATAAAATATTATTACTTGTTTTAACATTTTATTTAATATGTATATATTTGTTAATAACAAATTTTCATCATAATTATTATTAAGCAAACTATTTATTTATAATATTGTGTTTATTTCAAAATGTTTTGTATTCAAAATCATGTATATTTTATATCTTAACTATTTTATAAATGTATTAATTTATATTTTTAATTATGTTTTTTGCTTCTTGTTGTTTTGAATATTTTTTATCAATATAATTATTTATTTTATTAAAATTTATTTTGTTAAGATTTTTGAATATAATTAATAATTTATTGTCCATTAGATGAACCTTAATTAAATAAATTAAAATAACGATTTATTAATTAAGTTATTTAAAACGTGTATAAATAATTATAATACATAAAATTACTAAAATTACTATTTTTAAATTAATATTTTTTTGCAAAATCAAAATATGGGTTAGTATTTGTTTATTTTATGCCTATGTTTGTGAAATTGTCTGCATTTAAAAATAATTGATTCATTGAATTGACATTTTAGATAAAATTATTTGTTTATTATTTAAGTTTTAATTTTCAGTTATTATATTTAGTTTAGTTTTTTATAATTATCTACAATTTACTGAAACTTATTGAAATGTTTTGAGGGGATTGTTTTTAGCGATAGTTTTAAACCTTTTAACGATTGATATGATTAATATTATCTATTAATTAAGTTTTGTAATTAAATTAAATATGATTTGCCGGCTGTTTGTCTTTCCACTTACTAGTGCTAATAGTTTGGTGTGTTTGAGGCCGAGTTACCTATGTTTCGGACGTTTAATCATTTCCATTAGACATTTCAGTTAAAACTATGATTGCATTCAAGTATATATCAGGGTTAAATAAAGGGGTAGGGGGTTAGGGTTAGTGTTATTATGTTTTTAAAATTTATATGAATCTAATTATTGATTAAAAATAAGTAAAATAGTTAAAATCACGTTAAAACTCATCTAAAAATAACATTATTTTATTTAAAATATTCAACTAAAAAATTAAAAATTACCTACTTTTTGAAAAGACATCATCATATTAATCAACACAACATCACAAATCATATTTAAATAGAAGTTTAAGATAAATAAAGTTAATAAAACAATAAATATATAAAGTTATAATTATAAAGTTTTTATTAATATTAATATATTAATTAAGTTTAAATATTTTCAATTTTATAATTACTATTACTAAAACTTTAACAAAGATTAAGTTAAATAATTAGTATTCAGTCAATATTTATATAAAAATAAAAACATGAAACACAAAAATAACTCATGTCTTATGAAATCTAGTATAAATAGATCATTATTTTAAAATAAGATAAATAAGTTAAAATTATTTTGTTATTTTATGATAATTTTATAACAATACTTAAATTAAAGTTACTCTTAAATTAAGATTTTTGTTATATTTATTTCTAACCTTACTTTCCGTCTTAATATACAAAATATATTTTATTAATTATGTAATGAATTATATGATACAGTATTTTATAAAATATTCAAATAATAATCAACTTTTTATATAATGGATAAATCAAATTAATAAGTCTAATGGTATGTGATATTTATTTGTGTGTTAGAAATAATTTTAAAATATTATGATATACTGTATGTTTAATATTATATTAATTTGTGATTTTATTAAAAGAAAGTTGTATTGCTATAAAATAACAAAATAATGTTTCATCCATTTTAGTTATATTTCTATTTGAATGAATCTTAAATAAATTATTGTTGTTTTAAACTTTCAAAAAGTTTCTTTTATTACCGATTTTTCTATTTATAAAAATGATATAACTATTAGATACTGTATTAAAATTAAATATAATAATTATTTATTTATTTTTTATAGAGCCATGTGAGCTTATGTACTGTGGTATGTATTGACAATTGACTTAAGAAATACTTTAATTATCAAAATTTTATTAATTACTATATTATTAACAATATTAACATTATTAACTACAGTAAATGTAGATAAATAATAAAATTAAAAATAATAAAATACTCTATACTTGCGATTCAGTACTGTATAATACTTGTATTAAATATAATAAATAGTATCAATAGAATGATAATTTGATTGAATATATGATAGCATATGGATCTCAATGTATTGTTGATGAGGTGACAAAACAGGCCTATTGTCGATGTGCTGAACGATGTGTGCCCGAGATATTTGCACCGGTATGTGGTGAGTGAAACTTAATAATACATTATTTGATTGTAATAATGATAATAACTAATTGAATTAACTTCTGTATTAAACTGCAGGCAGTGATGGTATAACTTATTCAAGTGTTTGCCAAATGAATATCCGTTCGTGTTTTGAACAAAGACGGGTCTTCATCACACATACCGGTTCTTGTGGTATGTATTCATATCATTCAAAAATTTTCAAACTTTTGTAAATATCTTTTATAATAAATTTATAAAACCGTATATACATATCCTCAAGCCGTTAAATATATATATATACCAGTATATTATTATTATTATATTGTAAACAGTGTCTCACATTTTGTTATAATTTTTATATTTTATTTTTGAGTATTGAAAGTATTGAAAATTCTGATGTATGACTAAAGTCTCTTTATTTAATTTTTTTTAATATAAAATGAAGTGAATCGTAATATACAATCTATACAATTATTATTAAGTGAAAAAATAAATAAATTATTATATAATAATATTTGCCTAATTTTGTTAGCTTAATAATTCAAGTTATAGTGGTTTTTATATTTTAATATCTAAATATTGATGTTATACAAATATAAAATATATAATAAATTATAAATATTATAAATGTAGTCTTAGAAAATAATAAAATATTAACTATATTTAAAAATCATTTTTATAATCTTGATCTTTAAAATCAAACAATAATTAAATAATACTAATACTCAATTGTATCAACTGTTTTACAGCATTATTAACATTGATTTTTATTAATAATTTATTTATACTCTTCGATTAAAAAAGTTTTATATTATTACATATATATAACTAAGTATTGTATTTCTAGTTTTTAGTAAATTTGTTAATAGAATTAGTATTTTATTAATAGTGGTCTAAATTTTGTATTTATTAGTAATAAGATTTGATGTATATTTGATGTTAATAAATATGATATGAAATGATATAATATAAAGAAATGTTGAATGAATTGTATGAATTCAAGTGTTATAAGTTATAACATAATAACTTAACTTAATTTATAAGTAATGTCTTGAGTTTTAGCTAAAATAAACGTATATAAAATACATAATTGTAATTATAATTGTTAAAAATGACAAATAATTACTAAATTTTTTTCATATTTGCTATAATTTTATATTATTAATAAATATATTGTATAATATATGCTTCAATGTACATTTGTTTTTTCAAATATCATCCGTTTATAGTGCAAATATAGTTGAATTTTAAAAATTACTATAATCAATACTACAATATTTAAATTTTAAATAAGTTGTTAATTTTGTTGTGTACTCAAATGCTATGGTATTATTTGTAAAGTATAGATTGATTTTATAAACTGTACAATATTTAATATATAAAATATTGTATATATAAATTATATTCTACTAAATAATAAAATAATTATTTATTTATTGTCTTCATGACATTTTTGATTGACATAAAAATTTGATTTGTAAGCGTCAAACCTAAAAAATAAATATTTTTTAATTTGTAAATACATTACTTATAAGAATTGTGTGACTTTTAATAACATTTTCAGTCATTCAATGTCTCCAATTGTGTTGTTTTGTAATCAAAATCAAATCAATTGGATTTCATTCATCAAATCATTTCTTTCATATTATTTAATACAAAATTGTTTGGATTTCTAAAATTTCACCGCAAAAAAAATAATTTATATATAAATAATTTCTTATTTAAAATTATTATATAGTTTTGCTTTAATCACGTCTTTTATATTATTAAATTATCGATATAAATCTTAATTTTTGATTATTGTTAATGAATATATATCAATATATATACTGTATATAAATTAACATTATATTTATTATAAGAAATATGAAAGATATAAATAAAAGTTGCTTTCAAATTGTTATCATTCACTAGCGTTGTGATAATATTTTACAGTAGTCTTAGATCACATGCGCACCTCATATACCATCAATGATACAATTGAGATGGAGATGAAAACCATTGGAGTGAAGAGAGAGAGAGAGAGAGAGAGAGAGAGAGAGAGAGAGTGCAATACAATCGTTGCTCAAATTATTAGTATTTTGTGAAAATGTCTATTAAATATAACAACATTTTCTGTACAATAGTGGACACATGTTTTGATAATTAAGTGAAAGTAACTAAATAAGAATGTTATTCAAAAATCTACATTAAATTAGATTTGTTTGCAATTCATTAAATATATCAAATGATTACAACATTGCATAATAGTTGTAAATGTTATTTTTGGCATACCTTACATAGCTTTTTAATATAATACTTATGATATATGATTTAATCAATATCATATAATTTAACAAATATCATATAATGTAACATTAATTCATTAACAATTTATTTATTTTGTATTTAATGTAAAATAAAATGTGTATATATTTCTAGTAATGTCACTGCCTTTGAATGAATTGTTTATCATTTCCTCAATTAAATTGTTAATAATATTGAATGAATTATTGTTAACTGAAACCTGTTATAAATTTGGTGTAGACATTAAGGACCCGTGTTTGGACAAAGTGTGTCCCTATGGGGCGCATTGCAAACCAAGTATTGACGGACGCAATGCTGAATGTGTTTGTCCGACGGTATGTGCAACTTATGGTGACTCGAGAGGCAGTCGACCTGTTTGTGGAACTGATGGCAGAGATTATCCCAATGTCTGTGAACTAAGGAGACATTCGTGCAAAGAAATGAAAGCCATTTCTGTTAAATTTACCGGCGCTTGTGGTCAGTGTTTATAACATATTTTTAATACATTAATTAAATATTTTATACTTCTATCAATAGATTTAAAATTTATTTATTATATTATATATTTAAAATGTTTACTGATATTAATTGTAATTTTTATGATTTATATTTTGTAACATCAATACAGAATTGAATTATTAAATAGAGCATTTAATTTAATAAAATTTAATTTTTAATTTAAATACCACTTTAAAAAATAACAAATAATATATTGAATTTATTTTTAAAAATCAATATGTTTACTATAAATTTAATTTTGAAATTGTTTTTTTCTAAACCGAAACATAGAATTAGTTTTAAACCCGAAACTATTTTGGTTTTATTCAGTTTCTTAAACCCGATTTTGATTTACCGGTCAATAACTTTAAATAATTTTTAAGTATATTTTTTTTAAAAATATATAAAATATAAAATATGAGCATTATATATGATCAAATTGATTGTTTTGCTTTAAAATTATAAAAAATAGTATCTATAGCTAAATTAAGGCAATTTAAGTTAAGCTAATTTTACTGTATTATATTTTATAATATTAAGATTTTTAATTAGAAAAAATAAAACATTTTATTTCATTATATATTATTCACTCTATAATAAAAAAATTAATTTATATATAAACAGACCCATGTGATGGAGTTGAATGTCCGGCTTCACAGATATGTCAATTGGATGACCAGCGAAACCCAATTTGTCGGTGCAATGCTATTTGCAATCAAGACTTTAAGCCCGTTTGTGGCAGTGATGGCAAAACTTATACCAATGAATGTATTTTAAGAGTAGAGGCATGTAAAACACGAAGAAGCCTTAGAATTATACATACAGGTGTTTGTGTCGGTATGTTGGCATCAGTATCTTTATTTGTACCTATTTTGATGATCAATAAACTTTATATCTAGAATCCAATCCGTGTTCAACATTAAAATGCAATCACTTCGAGGAGTGTGAGATAGACCGCTACGGTATAGCCACGTGTCAGTGTTCACCTTCTTGTAGTCCTATTTTAAGACCTGTTTGTGGCAGTGATGGCAATGTCTATGATTCAGAATGTGATCTCCAAAGACAGGCTTGTATTCTACATAAAGAAATTCATGTCAAACATTCAGGCATTTGTGGTGAGCTTTGATTCTTGTTGCATGAATTGTATACAATGTATAGTATTTTCACAATATATCGTTGTTTATAACTAATATTTGTTATCATAAAAAGTATAATAAATAATTGAGTAAATAATTTAAAATAAATAAACTTTAAAAAATTAAAATAATAATGAAGATGAAGGTCCGTGTAAAATGTCGAGTAATTGTCAATATGGATCAGTTTGTGTCGTCAAACCTAATGGAGAGGCCAGTTGTGAGTGTCCCACCTGTTCTGAAGAGTTCGCACCGGTTTGTTCGAGGTTTGCCATTAATAATACATTTCATATTATATAAGACTAATATTAAGAATAAAATATTTTTTGTTAT
Source organism: Oppia nitens (assembly GCF_028296485.1). Classification (NCBI taxonomy): domain Eukaryota; kingdom Metazoa; phylum Arthropoda; class Arachnida; order Sarcoptiformes; family Oppiidae; genus Oppia; species Oppia nitens. The sequence goes on from NW_026533197.1 coordinate 1,866,213, forward strand.
AAAAGTGATGGCATTTCATATGCAAATGAATGTAAAATGAGACGAGAATTTTGCGAACAAAAGAAATCAACAGAAATATCATTTACTGCCGGACTCTGCAGTAAGTCTTATAGAATATTATTTAACATTATATTATATTTACTGTCTATTCATTCAATTTGATCTATAGTTAAGTCAAATATCAAATTTAATACTAAAACTATTATAATTTATCATAAGTTATAACACACTTTTGGTCAATATTTTGTCTATTATAACAAACTATAGTTACTATAGTATAGTACAATATTTTATTTACTTTATGACATTTTGCCAATTTGTGAGTACAATACAAATATTATTTTATTATTAAGTCCAATGAATTAGACCTAATGATACAGTAGTATAATTTCATTTAAATATTTTTGTGCATTTTTAACATTTTATAATAATTGACATAATTTACTGTATAATGTTAATTAATACTAATTACTAAATAAAAATTATATAATGAAACTATTGTTAAAAAAAGAAAAATGTTATTATTTTATGTCAACCATAAATAATATCGATGTTTGACATATTTCTAATATATTGCTTAAATCTTGAATAAAATAAGAGAATACATTTAAAAATATTATACTTACTATAATCTGAATTAAACAATAATCTAAATTTAATTAAATATCAAACAATTATTATATAATTAGTAATTAACGCTAAATGATACAGATTAAAATTTTTTTATTAGATAATTATGATATATTAATATACAGTATAATAACTTATTATAATTCATTTTTATCAAATATTACTATCAAATAAATTTCACTTAGTTTACAATTATTTATTTTTTGAATGCGATATATTATAATATTTCAAACAAATCAAATTATAATTTTTTTTCAATCAATTTTTTTAAAACATACTTTATAACTATTATAATATTTGAATAAAATTCAAGATTTCAAAACAGTATATATAATCTACAGTATAGAAAAATAATTAAATTTTATTTTATAAAAGAAAAAATTTTAATAATAATTTTTTAAAAATTAAAATCTAAAATTTACTTTTAGTAAAAAAGTAGTTTTTTAAATATAATTAAAGTATTTATAAATAAGATGAAACTATACTTAAAATTATTGAATAATGCTTGAAATGATTGGACAAAAGTTGTAATAAATGTATGATTTGATACAACAGATGGATGCGAGAACAAGAACTGTCAGTTTTATTCTGTGTGTGAATCAGATGGTGAGGGAGCTGTCTGTCGATGTCCACAGACATGTGTTCACGTATGTTAACATCACTAACTTTAGTATAACTTTTATTAATATATTATTATTATATTTGTCAACAGTTTGAATCTGCAGTTTGTGGTAAGTATTTATTAGTAATAATAATGAAAAGTGTGTTAATTGAATGACTTATTAGGTTCTGATGGTATAACATATGAAAATGAATGTGAGCTACGAGTGTCTGCCTGCAAGAAGTCCCAGTTTGTGACAGTGGCTACAAGAGGTCCGTGCGATGTATGTCATAGTGTTCACTGCAAATACGGTGCCCGCTGTGAAAACGGTCGTTGTGTTTGTCCCACTGAATGTCCCGACTCTTTTGAACCGATTTGTGGCACCGATGGAGTCACTTATGTTAATGAATGTGAACTGAGAAGTGCCGCGTGTAAGCAAAACATTGAAATTTCTGTCAATTTTTACGGAGAGTGCGATGAACTCATTACCTCAGGATCTGGTATATTATTTTATACTAATTTCATAATTACATAATTATAATTAGAAATTATATAATTTAAGGTTTGGGAAGTTATAGTAAATTATGTGATCATAAAACATGTCGTTATGGAGGTGTTTGTGAATATGACGAGAATAACGTTCCCCGATGTATCTGCACGTATGAAATGAACATTTCTATTAAATAATAGTTACCATAATATATACATATTAAGCATATTTCTAATTATTATTATTTTTAATTATTAGTTACAATTGTCCTCAATCTGGTCAAGACTCTGAGCCCGTATGTGGTGAGTGCTATTAAATGCTTATAATATAACTTAATTATTACTGTAATATTTGTCATTTAAATAGGAAGTGACGGTCGCTTATATGATAATGAATGTAAACTACAAGAAGAGGCCTGTGGTCGACAACAAGAGATTAAACCACAAGATATGAAAATGTGTGAAGAAGTGAAAATACTTGCGTGCGATGGCGAACCACCGCTTGTCAATCCATTGACAAGAAAAGAGTACTTTTGTGGCGACGGACCCGACTCTAAGTCATGTCCTCCTAATAGTTATTGTCATAAAGGGAGCACTTTTGCAAAGTGTTGTCGAGAAGTGGTTACTGTTCGTAGTTGTCATGAAACAACTTATGGGTATTATATTATAACTAATTTATTTTGTCAAAAAATAACAAATAAATTACTAATTATTTGTTATAAATTGTTTGTCTCGATGTACAAACAGGTGTTGTCCCGATGGCAAGATAGCGGCTCAGGGCGTTAATAATGCCGGCTGTCCTTCAGTCTGTAATTGTAATCGATTGGGTTCTTATTCTCTAACTTGTGATCCAACAACAAAACAATGTAAAACATAAGTTACAATAATTATGATAATTTCCAAATCAATTGAATGATTGTCATCTTAGGTCACTGTAAGCCAGGTGTTGGTGGACTTCGATGTGATAGATGTGAGGCTGGCTTTTGGGGACTTCACAAGATTGGCGAAGGAAATAGTGGATGTATTCGTAAGTATTAACTAATAATGATTTACATGTAATTAATAAAATGCTATTAATTATACAATATATCATAGCGTGTGCTTGCAATGAGTTTGGATCAATTAGAGATGATTGCGAACAAATGACTGGTAGATGTGTCTGTAAAGTTGGAGGCATTCAAGGAATGAAATGCGATGTTTGTCCAGAAGGTATGATATTGGCTACCGATGGCTGTACTGATGGTAAGTATTGATTAAATGATAAATTAACATAAATTTAATTGTGAAATAATGTATAATTGAATGTTTAAAGCCTCTCTGACCCGAACTATTACTGGTTCATGTGTTGATGTCAAATGTCATTTCGGCGCCATTTGTAAGACAAGACCAGGAAAAGGAGTTCAATGTGTTTGTGATATTAAATGTCCAAATGATGACAAACATAAGATAACGTTTGTTTGTGGTTCTGATGGAAATACCTATGGCTCTGAATGTCAATTAAAGTTGTTTTCATGCCGTTACCAAAAACGCATTAATCTTAAACATGAAGGACAATGTAAGGATGGATTAACTGAATTGGTAACAACTGGTCCCGTCAGAAGATCGACAGCTTTTAAGACAACTCAAGACACAGAAAAGTTTACTCGAGATATAAGTTATTCGGACAATATATTAATAAGTACGGGACCTACAGTTCCTACACATTCCGAGAATTTGATGCAAATTGAAAGACCATCTTTTGCTGGCAATTCATACATTGAAATGCCTCGACTTCACGCTTATAGAAGTCTTACAATAGAATTGGAGTTTCAGACATATGAAGAAAACGGTATTATATTATATAACGGCCAGACCTTGACTGGAGAGGGAGACTTTGTTTCACTTAGTATTAAAAAAATGCACATTGAGTTCAGATACAATTTAGGTAGTGGTAAGGTCATCATTAGGTCAAGACAACCAATTATTTTGGGCAAAATTGTTAAAGTTGTAGCAAAAAGATATTTATGGGATGGCATATTGTCTGTTGAGGGACAGGAGGATCTGGCAGATAGAAGTCAAGGTGCTCTCAATTCATTAGATTTGGCAGAAAACCTGTTTTTGGGATTCATTCCGCTAAAAGAAAAGCGAATTTTTGACAATATTGGTACCGATAAGGGATTGGTTGGTTGTGTCATCACTTTTAGGGTCGGACGCAAACACATTGATCTAAGTCTTCCTAATTCTAAAGATATTATCAAACCTCATAACATACGTAAGTTAATAACAAATCGTTGGTTTATATTATTATTATATATTTAAATATAATTTATGTTTTGTTTGAAAGGTGAGTGTAATAATAGCAATAACCAAAGTTGGATCTCCAGGTGATAAATCATAGCAAATATATTAAATATAATGAGAAGAAAACGTAAAATGAAGTTACCTTCAAAATTATTGATGATATATAATACTTGTAATATGAATCCCAATATTTAGGTCAACGAAAGTAAAAAATAATCGGAAATAATGATTCAACGAGTCTTAAGCCTCAATGATTTAATTTCATTATTTTTTAGTATGTATTTGTATTTGTCTTAACTTTTAATTTTACGTACTATACTATAAATTTTCCATCACTGTATATATTTATCATTAATTATAACAATGTATTATTTGTTTTATAAATAATAAATTTATTATAAATAATTTATATTATGTTTAATTATTCGTGTATTATAGTAAATTAATGTGTAAGTGTAATTTACTATCATTAAAATATCTTTATACTGTTTAATTTAATTATTATAACTTTAATATCATAGATAATAAAATTTTGGACACTCTGTGAACACCTGTTACAATTAGATTTCATACAAATTTTGAACAAATTTTAGTTTTTTTGACATTAATATTATAACAACATTATCTAAGTTTACAATTGCAATAATCTCTATAATAAAAACAATGTTTGTTTTATTGAATATACTGTATAAGTAAAAAGATAAATAAAACAAAAGATAACTTTTTTATGTAGATTATGTTAAATCAATAGAGTTATGTCAACTAAATTTTATTTAATAAAATATAGTAACATTAAATATAGATATCAATTTTTATTATACATTAATGTTTAAAAAGTTCTTAAATGTCTAAATAACATCATTATATTATATTATAAATTATAAATACTTAGTTAAATTGTAGTTTTTTTTTAATTATTATTTAATTAAAAATAGCTAAATATTTTTGAAATTCTCAAAACAAATACTTTATTGGTTAAAAATGTTTGATAAAAATATACATTTTGTTTGGTATTAATTCAATGAATTATAATAATTACATTTTGTATATTATTAAAGATAATGTTTTTAAAATGCAATTATAAAATACTAAAAAATTTCAAAATTATTGATGTATTAATAATTGATAAGAATTGAAGTAATAGTTTAGTAGTTTTCAAAACTTTGTTGAATCAAATCCTCTTTTTGTTGTATAAATGGCTTGAATTCAGTCTTCAAAGAATGAATTTTAGGGATTCGTGAAAGCAATCGGATTGGAGTTTCAATTGGTTTGACTTTTAGTGTAGAAAAGGGAACAAATGTCTGAGGAATATCTGATAAAACAGTTTTAGTCAGAGGAATAGTAAGAGGTTTGTGGTTAACGAATGTGTGGTCGACAACGGGTTTGCTTAATAACAATGGCTTCACTTCTCCTTTAACTCCAAATGATAACAGTTGTGGCTTTTGTTCAATTGGTTGCGAACCATACTTCAGTGCAATCTCTTCAGCCGGTAATTGTGATGATTGCATAACAACATCGGCTGAGTTTTTGCTTTCAGTTCCCGGTTCGTTGGTTTGTACCTTCAATTCAATTTACAGCATAGGATAGTATAATATACTGACATTTGTAAACTACATATTTTATTATACCTGAGCTCTAAAACCATTTTCATCTGCAATATAATTGACAATTCGTTTAATTCCATCGCTGGATACTATTGAATACGATCCACGAACTACACCTGTAATTAATTAAAATTTTTGACAATAAATTTTATTGTAATTTCTATAAAAATTATAATACCTGAAGCATCGGCTGATTCTTGTCTAGCAGAGCTGCCATCGATGGCATCAGCCGTATAGCTGAAAGCATAGGGAGATATTGGTTCCGGTTGGCCAACAACTTCTTGAACCAACTGTTCATTTCGTAAAATATTTGTTTTACCAAAAGTCAATGCTTTGCTTAAGCAGATAAATGTCAAGAGAATCTATTTGTAAGATATATAATGATTAAAACAAAATCAAAATATTTATTTTAAAACTTAGAATACAACCAAAATCTTCATAATTATAATATGATTTCAAACTAAATATAAAAATTATTTTATAAAAAGATTTTTTGAAACTTTTTTAAAAAATTGCTTTTATCCACACTATTATATAGCATATATTGATAACGCCTAAAGCAATTTGGGCTCAATTTTGCAAAATATAATAAGAAATAATATTCAAAGCAACAAAAGATGAATTTTTGTTTGCTTTTGTGGGTAAACAACAGGAAAATCTACTTTACCTTCAAATATGATAAAACTAATATAATATTTAAGAAAATAAGGTCAACGAAAGCGAGAAGATGTCTATCAATATATATTTATAATTCAAATACAGTATATATTAGACGTCTGTCTGTAGGTATAAATGTCTTTCCTGTCATTTATTTAACGAAACATTTTTTTTAATTATTATAAAATATTTAGATTTTAGTTCCTTTTTTCAATTTTTAAATTAATTGATCAGTCAATTAATTTGATGTCAATTAGTACTCTCTCTCTCTCTCTCTCTCTCTCTCTCTCTCTCTCTCTCTCTCTCTCTCTCTCTCTCTATTGACTTTTTAAATTTTTATTTTTAAATGATATTTCCTAATAAGTACAGTAATTTAATAATTATAAATAAAATATATTTTTATATTTGATCAAATATTTGATTCGCATTTGATAAAATAAAAATATATTTTCTTATAATAAAGTTATAACTACAGTATATATTAATAGATTAACTAATAAAGTGAATAAATGAATCAGAATCACCATGATCAATTTTTATAGTCTCTGTCTCTCTGTCTCTCTGTCTCTCTGTCTCTCTGTCTCTCTGTCTCTCTGTCTCTCTGTCTSTCTCTCTCTCTCTCTCTCTCTCTCTCTCTCTCTCTCTCTCTCTCTCTCTCTCTCTCTCTCTCTCTCTGTCTCTCTTTAATCTAATCATTTTAATCTCAATTTCGCTTTAAGCTAAAACTAAGCTACAAAACTAAATTTGAATAAAAAGATAATTTTTAATAATAAAAATATTGATAGAATAATAATAATAATAATAGATCTTATTTATAGACGTATACATTTAGCCAGTATTCAGAATTTAATCTAAAATATCATTAAAAACTCAATAAATAACATCTAATTTTTGAAAAACAAAATATCACTAATAAATTATATGATTTTAATGTAATTAGAAATAATCTTAACTTATGACTTATTTTGTGAAGTATTAATTTTAATGGATTAATTTGTCAATAACTCATTGAATATTTTCAATATAATTAATATAATTCTTTAATAAATATTTAATACTTTAGAAATTATTTTTTATCAATATTTTAATCGAAATTTAGTAATTTTATATACAGTACTATAACTAAAACCAATTTCTCAAACCGAAACCGAGAAACTAAAATCAAAACCGTAGTTTTATATAACAAAATATAAGAAAAGATTCATATTTATAATAATTTTAATAATTAGTAATAAATATAATACCAAAAACCGAAACGGTTTCGGATACAACTTCTAATTTATTCAAATGTATTCATAAAATATACGTTTTCTTATCAAAAAGTAAGCAAAACTTAATTTTAATTATGAATACAATTAATAAGTTAGAAGTGAATCAATTATATTGTATTTCTCTTTTTTGTTACTATTCATTTCAAACTTATAGAGCTTTAATATTAATTTAATTTCATACAAATTAATGAAACTTTATTTGAAAACATTCATTAATACAATTTAATCAATTATCACATTACTCAATTCAAGTAATTTTTTATAGTTTTAATAACAATAATTATATAATGATTGTTGTTATTTTAGTTTTACTAATTTTCGAAAAATGTAAGTTTAGTAAATAGTAAAAATCATTATAGATTAAGGCAATTAAAAATAGTTATTACGGTAAGCTTTAGTTCAATTTTGTAATCCATAAATATAAAAATATGCAAATAAAAGAATCATTTGAAAAATCTAAATAAATAAATAAATATATAAATAAAAAGTTTTGTTGTAAAAATCTAATAAAACATGATATTTTAATGTTGTAAATAAAATAATTGCAATATTTTCTATTGTATTAAACCCCTCGTTTAGTGCTTCCCCTTAAACTTCCCCTATTAGGAGGCGTTCTGTTAATACGATTAGGTGGTCTCCAATTAGTACTATTACTACCATTAGAACAGCGTTCAAGACGTGATCCAGTAGTAGAAGGTCTGCCGAGAGACACCCTTTCCCTATCCATTTCAAGTTCTTCAAGCTTTTGAGTTAATCCTAACTTCTGTTGAATTGCAATCCTAAGCAAAGAATTAAGAGTTTTCTTTTCGTCTTCAGATGACTTATATTGTCGTTGAAGTTCATCGATTTGTGAGACATAATCTTCACAACGGGCGGCAAACATAGATCGTAGTGAAGCAAAAGTAGCCGCGTCTTCCTTCAAAGCCTTTAATTCATTACGTAATTTAGTCATAGTTTCGGTGACCACAGCCTTTTCGGTCTCATATTTTGATTTAAGGTTAGCGAGTGCTACCTCTGCTGTCTGTTTATTTGCTTTCAAAACTGTTCTCAATGTAGCAATTTGTTCCCTTTTAGTAGATAATAATGACTTAAATTTTAATACTTGATCCTGAAGATCATCCATTTCACAACTCGATGGTATCACCGATATGTCAGTTGACTCAGTGGGTATTGACTTTACTCTAGAAGAGCGCTGTTCTATTGATGTCTCTATTGCTGCTTTTAAATGCTTTAACTGATCACGAATTGTGTCCATCAAATTTGAATCTAAAGATTTAATTGTTTTTAAGGATTCATTTGGATAATGAAGTTTATCTTTTAGTTGTTCCAACTTAATGGCAGTTAACATTGAATCAGTGTCAGGCTTTGCATGATCTAACATCACTCGGTTTGGAGATTCACCGTTTACTACAACAAATAAATTTATAGTAATTATAAAAACTAATAAAACCGATTATTCAATAATAATAAAATCAAATACACACCTAAACAGATGTGATGATAAAGTGCGGCCAAATCTTCAGATACAGTAATCAAGTCGTCGTGAGTAAGACTCAAATTTGCAAACATGTCCTCAACAATAGTAGACATCGTTTTTAAGTCGTCCTCTAAATAACTAGATTTCACTTCATATGAATTCAATTTATTTTGTAATTTCTTTACTTCATCTCTTAAATGACTCACATTTGAATCATTCAATAATTTGTTAAGAATGCACTTCAATCTCGACAACTCTGGAAATTCGCAATTAGTATCAACCGTATCATCAAATCCTATGTTGTCATAGTCTGAGACCAAGTTATTGATATCTTCGAAAAGTTTCAATAATCGTTTATTTTGATTATTGAACTCAGTTTGTGATTTCTCTAATAATAATTGAGATTCAGATAACCTTTGGTTGAGTTGTATTTTTTGGTTTTCTGTTTCTTCCAGAAGTCTTTCTAATTTCTTGATCTCATTTAAGTGGACTTCACCGAAAAGTGAGCCTTCAAGTGATGATGGCTGAGTATTAGATGGACTTAACTCACTGTTAACGGGTGACCTCATTAGATCCGCCTCTAATTTTTCAAGGGTCGAGTTTGTCTCATCATACGGTTCACTACCATCTCCTACCAATTCATCTACAAATCAAATATAAAATATTATTTATATTATAATCAATATTAATTAATAATGTTAATAAGCAATGAAACAAAAAGCAGTTAAAAAGATTGTTTTTATTAATCACACTCTTATATTGATGAATATATGAAATTCTGATAATTAATAATATTTTAATTCAAGAGTATTTGATACGTACGGTAAGTATAAAACACAATGTATCTAAAAATACTGAATATCGCTACTTTATATTAAATATCTATAGTATATAATTTATATATAAAGTATATTAAAGTTATGTTGTTTTAGAAATTTATTATTTAAGGAGAAAGACATGACAATAGACATGAAATAGTAAGAGATATAAAACTTTGTAAAAAAGCTTGACATCCATTGTTAACATTGATATCGTTTAATAAATTAATGTTTGAACTTATTTTAGTTTCTCTTATAATTTTCTTATTTATATTTGACACAGAGTTATCAATTTTAATACAATGACTATCATTTGTTATTATATTTATAGGTTTATTTGGCATAGTTTTATAATTAGCAGAGTTTGACAAGTTTTTAGATTGTTTGGAAAAAATGCTTGAATTAAAAGCATTGTACTGTTGGTCACAAATATAGCGAAAGTTATGTGAATTACAGTTAGAGTCTATCGATTGTCTCTTACTTCCAAACTTAAGGCCCGCAAAACCGGCAAAGTTTGTCAAATTGTGAATCGAATCGGAATTCAATCGTTTATCTAACTCTTTCTTCACGGCGTACTTCTGCTCTCTCTCTGACTGTAACGCTTCCAATGCTTCTTCCATCTAAATATCAGTCAATCAATTCATTATTTAATACAAAAAATAATAAATAATTATAACAAAAATACCTGTTTTTCTGCAATTTTCTTCAGATGTTCATATTCTTCAAGTTGTGCCTGAAGTGCTTCCATTTCTTCTTGAAGACGCCTAACTTCATGCTTTGATGTCTCAAAATCTATTTGTGACGATTTAAGAGATGATATCTGTTTCTGAAGAGATATGTTTTCTTCTTCGAGTTCATTATTATCAGCTAAAAGTCTAGACTCTCTAAACTTAAGTTCTTTTAACTCAGTCCTCAAGTTTTTGCGCTCCCATTCCATAAGTTCTGTCTGTTTGGTCATCTCATTGTAATCCAAACAATATCTTTCTTTTTCTGACTGAACTCTTTCCAATTCATGTCTTACCTGTCATAAGAAAAATAATCAATCAATCAATGGCTGAATATCTTAGTTAATGTAGTCATATATCACTTGTTTAAGTTCTCTCTCGAGATCGTGAAGAGCCGTTGCAAAGTTGGCCTCTTTATGAGCGGTCTCTTCAAGAAGTTTTTCCTCGCGTTCAATGCCAGTATTGGCCGACACTTTATGGATTGTTTGTGATTTTGTAAATGCCTTCAAACAGACAAAGACAACAAATTGATATAAAAACATCAAATACTATGTTTAACGACAAACATCTCTGAGTTCTTCCAAATCCTTTTTTATGGTTTCGTAGTTCAACTCGAGTTCGTCATAACGTCTCTGTAAGTCTTCCTTTTCATCCTTTGAAATGAAAATATGTAATTCAATGGATGAAAATGATGTCAATTGATACCAATGAAGACCATACCAGAAGAACGAGTCCATACTGTGCTGACTGTATCTTCTCAGCACTGGTTTGTGCCAACTCTCGGTTCAATCGAGAGATCTCTGTCTTTAAAGTATTGACATCACTATCGACCAAATCCATGGCCACCGACGGGTCAGCCATTGGTGACAACTATTTAATTAATACTAATATCATAACTATTTGTTGATTCACTCAATACTAATACTAATAATAATTTCAATCATTTAAAGCATTGATTAAAACACTCAATCAGTCATTCATATGAGTCATACGTCACTCTATATATACAGTACTATACTATAGTAACTATAGTATTGTATAACATATTATAGCAAATGTCGCTAAATGTACACTAAATGTACATTTTATGTGCAATAGTTGTAGACGTTTGACGTTTGATTCACAGTATTAAGTCTATAATTGTATACTTTGTTTATTACGATAATTATAATATTAAATATATAAATATTATTCTAATAATAATAATACCGGTAATAGAATAATAGTATTAATAGTACTAATAGTACTGCACTCTAATTATATAACATTCAAACACAATGTAATATACTTTAAATGTTTGCTATTTATGTAATTATTGTACAAAACAGTAGTTATTATAAAGTATTAATTATTAATAATAAATTGACAATATTTCTATAGTATTATGTTTTTAAACTTACAGATATATACTTTTTTTTAACTAATAGTAATAAATATTTAAATAGTTGTCAATTTCATGAAAAATATAAATTTACAGTTTAGTACATTTACTTTTTAGTATTAATTATTGTACAATAGTTATTGATTTTAAATGTTTAACACTAATACAGTATTATATGATATTTTAATTCAACATTTAATTTAAATACTAGTTTCTGACAAACTTTTATCTCGTGTTTATTAACATTAAATAGTTTGTTAATAATCTTAATTAATAATTAGTTGTCCAATAAATTAAATATATATATAATTGAAGGAAATGTGACTGAAATTAAATTAAAGGAAATACATATCTGTAATGTTGTACTTATGAGACAAACATTTTTATATCTATCAGTTTGCATAAAAATGATTGAAAGACCAAAATTTGATATATAAGTTAAGTGATGATAATGATGATGATCATAATGATGATGATCATGGTCAATTTTGTCTAAACTAATCAATTTACATAGGGGCTTCAAAATATTTAATATACTATATTGTAATCTATAATGTACTGTAATTTATTTATGTCTTAAAAAACAATGGGATCTTTTATAAGTATGTAATACATACTATGTATTAACAATAAACTAATTATTTTTTTAAACGAGTAAAACTAATATTTACAGTATTATAGTAATACAGTACTATATAATGATTTAACATTATAATAAATTTTACTGTATATTACGCATATAAATTAATTTGAAATATAATTATTTAACAAATTTGTTATTTGCAAGAAATAATTAAATTACAAATTTACAAATATGTGTATACAGTATATTAACATAAAATTTTTAGATTAAATCTTTTTCTTTACTCAATATGACAGTCGCATGAAATTTTAATATACTATACCCGCGATACCCGGTAATCATTTTATAAAAGTTGTCGGGTTTTATGACAAATATGATGGTTATAATTAACATAAATAAAATAATCAATTTTTTATGAGAATGAGTGCTTTATTTTTAATGTTTACTACAATTGTTAAAAATTGTTACAATAGTGCAATTAATATGACATAAAATAGTAAATTTTAAATTGAAAAATTACAAAGCTATTAAAATAAAAATGCAATTTAAGTGATATTTAACTCAATGATGATTAAAAATGTCGATATATATTATATACTTATAAATAAATGATTAGTTAGTTATAATTGATTTATGAAAAAGATGATAATTATGTTAAATATGGATATTATTTCAAATAATTCAGATTGGCTTCAAATGTATTTAATTTACATATAATATAGTATTATAGTGTTTATTAATATGACATATATATTAGTCTTCACCCGAATAATCGGCTCCAATGTTAGCACTGACTGCATCTGAATTGAAAAATTAAGTTATTATTATTAGTTAAATATTAACTATTAATTAAAATTGAATAAAACCTTTTGGTTTTTTACTTCTTTTTCTGGTAAAGTTTTTAGCCTTCTTTCTCTTCTTCTTTCCGATTGATCCTTTAGGTCTTCCCCGACCTCTTTTGGATTGTGATTCTCCGGAAGCGGTTTCACTTGCCTTACGTTTACCACAATTAACTTCTTCTTCACCGACTATGACCTGCTTTTTAGGTCTTCCCCGACCTTTTTTATCGACTAAATCGTCACCCATTATATGGCTCTAAAAATCAAATGTTTTAATTTTATTAAATAAAAATTTAGTGATTTATTATTAATTATTATAATCATTATTATGTACTGTATATGTATTTTATTATAATTGATAATTAAATAGAATTCCATTTTAGTTATTATTAGATTAAAATATTTATTTTAATTGCAAATCTTTTATTTAAAATAATATAATATGAATTCACACAACGTTTTTGTATCACTGGATTAAAACATCATAAATGAATTTATCATAAAATTAATCTAATAATTAATTATCTAATTTAAATTTCTAATAACATTTACAATCAATTTCAATCTTAAACTCTTTTATTATTTAGATAAATACTCTATAAATATACATTAATGTGTTTTCAAGTTAGTTATAAAATATAATAGATATAGATTTTATGTTAGTTATTACTGTAGTTATTTTTAATTTTTAAATAAAATATCGGCATATAATAATAAAACTATTATTTTCTAAAATACATATAATGTTATAAAAATTAGTAAAAACATCAAACTAATAATTAATTAAAAAATAATAATAATTAATAATTTAAAGTAAAGAATTGATATCATTTAGAGTATATATAAGTTATATAATATAACACAAGAGTAGAGATGACAGTTAGGGAACTCCTATCTAAAACTATACACACAATACTGTTATGGCGTCCACATAATACATAATCTCTCACTAACATTGAAACTATCATTTTTTAAAATTATTTTTAAATATATGAAATTATTACTGTAACACATTTAAAATACAAATATTGATATTTAAAAATAATAATTAAAAAGAAAAATATGTTATTTCTTACCGATTGAATTAAATGTATAGAAATAGTATAAAAATTGAGTGTTTTATAGTGTCAAAGATAGTCAAATAAAATGTCAAAGCAATCGATGTGTTTCTCTGTGATGACTGTAATGAATATATTGAATCTCTGGTCGAGTATAGCACAGAGTCTGTCCGTTTGTAACCCAAAATCCAATACAATATTCTTATATTATTCACACACCGTTTGATCGGCTAATAGCATACTCTCCACTACTATAGTCTACTATACCCTACTATACCTTACTATACCTTACTATACCCTACTATACCCTACTATACCATACTATACCCTACTATACCCTACTATACCCTACTATACCCTACTATGCCATACTATACCCTACTATACCCTACTATACCCTACTATACCCTACCTCCTTATACTATACAGTAGATCATTGATGTTTAACATTGTTTATCAGTTTTGGTGTACTCTCACAGTTGGTCTCCGTTTCACTCAATTTTCCATTTGCTATAATAATTTAACGCTTTATAAATAAAAATTTTGATTTAAAAATTTTATTTTTTATAAAATTGTTATTAGTATTTATTAACAACTAGTATTTGTCAAGTAGTGAATAATAGTTATTATAAATTTAAAAATTTTAAACATATTTCAAATAAATAAAATTAATTGTTTCAAATAGATTTTGATAATTAGTATATATCATAATAATTTGAAAATAAGAGAGTAAAATAACTAATACAGTATATAAACTGAATATTATACAGAATTTAAAAATATTAGGCTAACATTGCCATACAAAATCCTGAATGACATTTTATATTTTGTTTAGATATACAGTATTTCAGTCAATAATTTATAAACATATAGTTAGTATTATAATATTATTTAAGCGAAGAGTATTAAATAATATTAATTACTGCATGAAAATACTGTAATGATATAAAATTCTACATTTAATTTATATAATATGAGACAAAATTAAAAAATATTTAAAAAAACGGATAAAGACTGATAAACAGACACACACAACAAATTCAGATACAAAACCATTAGAACATAGTATAAAATTTATTTAAACCAACAAAAAAAATTACCTTATTATTTGGTATTTTTATTTAAGTTAAAATTAAAAATAAATCATTCAATAGATATAACTTTCTATGATTTTAAAAACATTTAAATTGATTGAATGATAAAATCAATTTTATTACATTTCGTGTCTTTCGTTATCTTTTAAATAGAATTCAATTTATGATATATTAAAAGTTTACAACAAAATTATATTTATTTCACATAATATTCAATGCTTTTCTTTATACAGTAATAATACTTAACATGTTTTATAAATTTATTTGTTTGCTATAATCTTATAATCAAATTATGTATAATAATTGTTGCATTAAATGTCAATCAAAACAATTATGATATGAAATCACAAACTAGTGATTTGATCGATAGTATGAATGACTAATTTAATGTTGGCTTTGATTTTCGATGACTGAGCTGACAAATGGATCAGCTCTTGATTAAAAATCTTCTCTTTTTTATCGATCAAATCGAGTGCTTCTTCGAGAGTCAGTTCCACATAAAATCCTAATCCTATCATTAAATATATTTTGTCGGCTTTCGGTCTGATATAAAATAAATTAATACTTAAATACTTAAAAAGTATATCATATGTGTTAACAATAACATACACTACAGTCTGTACATAAAAGTTTGATCCCAAGTCTGTCTGCAATTTCAACGGTTCAATGCACTTGTCGTCGGTGACTATCAGATGGTTGTCTTTAATAGCTTTAATCGTTTGTTTTATTTGCAAGTATTGCGCCAATTGTTGGCAAATGAGTTGATATTGATTGTGGACTCGTTTGAGATCAGTCTTCAAGACATCATTGATGAAGTGTTCATATTTGGTCAAAGATGTGATACTTTGGTTACAATGACTGTCCTTTTCATTGGTTGACCACATCTTAATGTAATCATATGTATATGTATTTGAATGTCATATGACTGCGCATGCGCTCCATTTTGATGCACAACACTATTCAATGATTATTAAACTAATATTTATATCAATTGATTGCATATAAAATTTATTGTTTGAAATATTCATTTAATTACTAATATATTGAGAGATCCGATAAAATGTTTGCAACGGTTGGCAAACATTTGATGAAAAGTCATATGAATTGTGTGTTAAAGTCAGTGAAGACATCAAATAGGTTTTTATCGATTGGTACCATTCGTGCCATCAATACATCCAGTGATAAGAAAGGACATGAAGGCCAACATATACCCGATGGTGGTATACCATCATATGTGCCCGGATTTATGGATCCGCAACCTAAAGGACCTCAAACTGCCAAAGAGTTCGCTGATGTCGAGTCACAAAAGGTAATAATTGTGGTGATGTGTATCAGATTTATTGATATTTTAAATGGTTTAATACAGAATTGGATCAGTTACGGCTGGGACATCGGCAACATGAAAGAAGACCGCTTTCTTAATCGTTGGGCATTCTTCCTATTGGTGACAGTCATCACTGTTGTTATGCCTTTTATTGTTTTTCATTATCCGGACCATAAGTTAGTTATCATAGTCTTGATTATGTTAATCAATATTATTATTAATATATATTTTGACGTATTGTTAGCCTTAAGGATTGGTCAGTTAGAGAGGCATACCTACAACTGGACCGAAGGGAACGTTTAGGACTTGCTTTGGTTGACAGGAATTTAGTCGATCCTAACTTATTAGAGCTACCATCAGATGAACAGTTAGAAGACACCGAGATCTTCCTTTAAATCATTTATCAAATTGCATATAAATTACAGTAAATGATTACCATATATACTGGTAATTATGTAATAAATTTAATAATTAGTTGTCTTATAAATTATATTATAGTTACTTACTTTGCAAATACTGTACAATATAATGTTAATAAAATTGAATTGATATACAGTAATTATATGTTTGCAATTACGGTAATATTTTTATTGCTTTCATCAGCAGATTGGATATAATTATTAGTTAATATAGAGATCAATCAATCAATCTTTGTGTACATTTGATTTAAAATCATTAGCAATACATTGTCATCAATCTTAATTTATCTTAATAATTAATAATAAATTATTTACCAATAACTACAATAATCAATTTAAAGTTCTATATATTATACAGTATAATATACAATACATGATAAACAAATTATTAGTTTATCATTACGGTAATTACCAAATGTTTAATAAAAACAAATTAACTCCTATTGTGCGGTCGTTAATACAATTACTGTAATGGAGTGATTGTGTATTGAAAATTATAAAACTTGTTGATGACATCGATCCGATTGACCTGTAAAGCAAAAGTCATATTTAATTGCTTTTATTATATACTGTATTAATTATTGCTTTTTGTTTAATATAAATTAAATTTATTAAAACAGATCACTGATGCATCATTAGTTAACATAAAATAAGCACAATTCAAATTAATTATAAAAATTATATTAAACAACATATTTTCAAGCAATATATCGAAATTATATATTTTTGTTTAAAAAATAAACAATCATTTGTCATTGATTTGAAATAATAAGTAAGCTAATTAAAATAAAATTACAAGATTTATATACAATATATAAAAAGATAACAATAAAATGAATATAAACATGCATTTAATAAATCAATAAATAATTTTTTTAAAGTTCACAATTAATATATATATATATATATAAAAATTGATATAAAGTAATTAAATATTTGTTCGTTAAATTAACTAAAAAATATAAACAAAATAAATAAAAATTGTATAAAATAACCAGTGATGTGATAGGGGGTGTAAATAATTTAAAATAAAAATAACAATATGTATACTAAATGTTCATTTGAGAACCGGTTGAAACCATTGAAACGAGTAATGAATTAAAATTATCTAATTCTTGACACAAGAGATCAACATTAGTGTCATCATTGTTGGCACCGTTGCTCTCATTCATGTCATTAATACTATTAGTTTGTTGAGCACTACTTGTCTCACCTGTATTTGTATTATCACTTGCATTCATTGTCGTATTCTTTGCCATATTAGTGGCGGCCTTAGTGTTGCCAACAGATCCGCTCATCACTTTAGTTGAACTCAATTCTTTGCTGCGTTGTTGCAATGCTTGCGGGGGAAGAACTGGTTTAATAATTGGTTTATTTGGTGGTATAGGAGGAGGAGTGCCTCTTGCGACACCACTGGCCGATAATTTACGCTGAATTGGTTGGTTAAGTTGATTAGATTGATTTGAATGGCCAACATTTTGAACGTTAAATGTATTACTTGTTTGAATCATTGTTTTATTAGTTTGTGATTGATTTATGACTGGATTTGCATTAACTACAGAATAAGTAGAAGTTGTGTTAGTAGTTGTCTTTGATGTGCCACTCGATGTCGTCTCTAAATTATATGTAATATTTTGAAAAGCGTTTGCATTAACATTAGATGATGTTTGCAATACATTAGCTGCCGATTTATTATTACAATTACTATTAAGAGCCTTAGGAGGTGGTGCCGGAACACTGGGTGGTGGAGGTATAGTTGCATTCATTTTAACGCAAGATATGGTCTGTATTGTGCCGTATGAACTTTGACCGGATGTTAATTTTGATGGCAATTGAGTCAATCCTTGGCTAACATTTGCAACGGGTTTGGTTATGACGGCCTGAGCCACACTAGCCTTTGGTTGATTCACTGTTGACACTGAAGGTACTGTTGCTACTCGAGTTGCTGAAGACATTGTAACAATTGTTGAGCGAACGCCTTCACCCAAATTCACAGAATTCGTTTGTTTACCACTAAGTTGCTGACGAAGTCGGTCCACTTCAGCGGCCAGTTCTGCATTTCTTGACTCAGAAGCAGATAATTGATTCTTAAATTTTTGTCGTTCGTTCTCAAAATCATTTAAAAACTTTTCTAATTCTGCTTCCATTTGAAGTGATCTTTTGCTTTCATCTTCCAATCCTTCAACCATTTCTGCAATCTTTCCTTTTTCTGAAGACAATAAGTTAAGTAGTTCTTCATTTTTGTGTCGTTCTTCTATCAACTTTATAATCAATTGCTTTCTTTCAGATAATAAACACAAAACTATTTGTTTTTCTCGATTCCTCTCTTTATCCAAAGTTTTTGCTATAGTTTTCAAATCACAATCAATGGGTTTACCCTCAGAGTCGACACAATCATATGTATCACTAGTTTTTTGGTCACTCTTCTGTTTATTCAATTGTCTTTCATTATCCAATTCTTTAACAATCTTGTTATACTTATCTTCAATTAATTCCAATTGTTCTTTAAGAGTATTTCTGGCTTTTCTCTGTTGAAAAATAAGTGCTTCCAATTGATTCACTTTGATATTAAACAACGCAATGGTCGATGTCTTGTCAAATGATGGGTCATAAGCGCCAAATGCATCCCTCGACAGAGCGTTATAAGGATCGCAGTAATGGATTAAAGAGTCGTTGGTTTTGTCATTTAAATGGATTGGCTTTGAGTTTGTATTTGAATTCAATTTAATAGTCTTTGAGCTGAATATGTCTTTTGGCAAACGTTTGTTTGGATACAAAAGCTTTTTTATTTGTTCCGCCTTTAAGACGGCTATCACTATCTCTCGGGCCTGTAGTTCGCCCTCCAATATAGACAATAGTCTTAACAGATCTGATCGACTCAACTCCATCTTCGGGTTTCTCTGTTGTCATCAAATGTAAGACAATATCAATAATTGGTTAAAATATCACTAAATGGTTATCTCAATCATACTTTTAATGTCGAGCTGGTCAATGGCATCGCTGGTCTTTTTTTGTAACTATTGTTGTCATCATTTGGTCATAATTGTGGTGATTATCATAAGAGATGTGTCATTGTGTCCGACAATCACCGCAATTGACGTGTTATGCAGTCATCACTTCATTCAATACTAATGTCTGTATGTCTGTAATGGTGGCCACAGATGACGACTACAGAGACATCTATAGACAGAATATAACAATACAAACACATTGACTACACGTGTGTTCACAACATTATCACTCGTTTATCACCATTTGATCCACAATATGACCAAAGGATTTCAAAGTAAGTCTAAATTTTTATCAATAAAAAGATACCAATTATTTATACGATACGACAGAGAAGACCAGTAAACGTATGTCTTGTAAAAGACGATACAATATTGAGAAGAAAGTGAGACAACACAACAAAAAACTTAAGAAAGAACTCAAGAAGAAGAATCATCACTCAAACAAACGCAAAGATCCTGGAGTTCCCAATTCTTTACCATTTAAAGAAGCAGTCATTCGAGAGGCACAACAAGATAAACAAAGAGATGAAGAAAGAAGACAATTGGTTAGGAATCAACGTAAAGATGGTCAACAACAGAAACGGGAGGAACAGCTCATGAAAAAGAGAGGATTAACTGATTTGATTAGTGATGCAGAACTAAGAGGCAAACAATTTGAGTCAAAAACAAATGAAATAATTAAAGACAATATCGAAGCTAATTATGAGAAGAGTTCTAATTTGAAGACTTATTATAAGGAGTTTCATAAAGTGATTGAAGCTTCAGATGTTATTATTGAAGTACTTGATGCTCGCGATCCGATCGGTAGTCGTTGTCCACAAGTTGAGGAACAGGTGATCAAGAATGGGGCCAATAAACGACTTATATTGTTATTAAACAAAGTGGATCTCATTCCAAGAGCTAACTTACAGAAATGGTTACAATATTTGCGGAATGAGTTGCCGACAGTAGCTTTCAAGGCTTGCACTCAAAAACAAAACTCAAACCTTAGTAGAAGTAATGTTAATGTTTTGGTCAGTTCTGATGAGTTGTTATCTTCGAGTAAGTGTTTGGGTGCAGACATACTCATGAAGTTATTGAGTAATTATTGTCGAAATAAAGACATCAAAATAACTATAACTGTTGGTATCGTTGGGTTTCCCAATGTTGGCAAATCCAGTGTTATTAATAGTCTTAAACGTTGTCACTCTTGCAATGTTGGCCCGACTCCAGGTGTGACTAAATCTATGCAATTGGTTTCTTTGGATAAACACATAAAACTTCTGGATAGTCCGGGAATCATATTTGCCAACAATTCACAAACAAATGAAATATCATCGCTAATGGCTTTAAGAAATGCAATTAATGTGGACTCAATGTCAGATCCCATATCACCAATAGAGACACTATTGAAAAGAGTCAATCATCAAGAATTGATTTTATTTTATCGTTTACCCGCTTTTCAAGATGTTAACCAATTCTTGACACTCTTAGCTAAACGTTTTGGTAAACTAAAAAAAGGAGGTCTTCTCGATATTGAAGGCGCCGCCAGAAAAGTACTCAACGACTGGAATATCGGGAAAATAAAATATTATACGATTCCTCCGGAAACCAATTCACTCTCCTTTCATATAAGCGCTCAAATAGTGTCTCAAATGAGTCAAGAATTTAATATAAATGAACACATTTTTGATGAAGAAATGAATGAAATAAATAAAATAATTCCACAAAATGTGAACCAAACTCAAGCACTTGTTGTCGAATCGTTTGGTTTTACTTCATCTCAAATAGAATCGAATGATAATGAAGATAATGTTGACGTTATGGATCAAACTGAAAGTGTGGATCAATCTGTTTCCAGTTTGAGACAAACAAAGATTGTTATTCCTAAAGAGAAAAAGTCTGAAGACGTGCAGATGCAAGACATGGATCTAATGAAAGGAATGCAATTAAATAAACAAAAGAAAGTTATGTTTAAAAAAATTAAGAAAAATAGGAAACGAAAACAAAAGGCCGAGAAAAAGCTTTCAAAGAATTTGGAGTCAAATCTATCGTTAGATTTTGAAACTAATTTATAAAATAATATTTTATTCTTTATTAGATTTATAACTAAATACTTGTTATTTGAAATGTATTTTCTGACAATTTATTAAAGAATTTTTGATTATTAATTAAATGCAAAGAAAATTAACTGTAATTAAAAACATTAAGAAATACAATATTAAATTAATTTGATTCGAAAATCAACACAAAGTCAACATAAGTTCACATTTACCGTTAGGTCAGAAAAATTTGGTAAAACATTATTTAATTTTAAAATATATAATTATACTCATAATTATTAAGTCAGATATAGAGAGAAATTGAAAAATATACTGTATTTACAATTTTTAACGATTTATGTCATTTATAGCTGTTTGTCACTTTGATTAAAATATTATCTCTCAAACTGTATTTAAAATATTTATTACATTCAATTCCAGATGGTATATACAATCAGACATATATTGTTGAGTATATGTTTCGAATATCAACAGTCAAACTGGATGTCCTCCAAGAATATGCACACAAATCCTGTAAAACAGTCAAATATTTTCTTTAACTTCTTGGATATCTATTGTAATGATTACTGATTTTTGATTGAATTTATTGTTTTCTCTACAGTGGAACAAACCATACAATTAAACAAATTTTCTATTTAATGCATAATTTTATATTTTAATTAAATAATTTTTTTGTATTTTTAATAATTATTTTTTATTGACTATTGAGTAAGCATTGAATATTATGCAGTTATTTAATAAATTTGTTTACTAAATATTTATTTTAAAATAATTGAAAAAATTGTTTATATATATTTAATTGCATTATATTAAATATTGTAATTAATATTTAATATAATCATAATAGACTATTATTGAATTGCGGAATTTAAAATTTTTGACATTTTAATTTAATTTACAAATGATCTAGACAATTTCCACGAAAATTCTTAAACAGGTATCTAATCATTTTTAATCAAGTTCATTTTGGTGTTAATATAATTATAATAACCTATCTTTTCTAATACTTGAGACATTTCCCTGAGCCCACATACTGGTGCCTACAATACAGTACATTAAAACTTTTGATATTATAAAATTAGACTATAATTCATAGTAAGAGAAAATTATTTTATTCCCGATTATATTCGTTTTATTAAAAACCTCTCACATCTATTGGTCACAGATTTTATATACACTATATTTATGTACCGTATAATAGATTTTTTTTTAAAAATCTCAATTTACTTAAATTATGAAAATGCTAATAATATACAATAATATCAATACACTATTAGTCATAAGTTATGAACATATGCGGGTCAACATAAAAGTTTTATTCTTTACTAATAGTATTAGTAATTACTTAAAACAATTTATTTTCGATATAAAAATATTTTTTTAGTAAAGGTTTTAACAAACTGAATCATTTAGTATATAATATATTATAAAATAAGTT
Source organism: Oppia nitens (assembly GCF_028296485.1). NCBI lineage: Eukaryota > Metazoa > Arthropoda > Arachnida > Sarcoptiformes > Oppiidae > Oppia > Oppia nitens. The sequence continues at coordinate 1,889,954 of NW_026533197.1, forward strand.
AACTATAATTTTATATTTAACATTCTTGTAATTGTCATAATTGTAATTTAAGTCTATATAACATTGAGATTATTTATAATTTATCATAAATTATTGATGCATATAATTATTATCTAATATTATAAATTTTCACATTTTTAAATCTATTATATAGTAATATATTTTTTAACTAAAAATTTGAAACGCTTTCATTTAATGGCAATTCAATTATTATACTTTATTTGTTAGTGCCTTCGGGAGTGTTAGCAAATTGATTGCACTCTATTTGATGCTAACATTTCAATACAGCCTTTAGTATTGATTTATAGTAAAGTACAACAAAATACAGTCAAATATATAAATATTGCTTTCTTTTGACGAATAACTCCATAATTTTATTTATATTACTCTTACCTCAAGTACTGTACGGACTCTTCTCTATTGTAATTATTTTTAATTTACATACATTTAAATCTATAAATACATGTTTTTCGTATAAATCAACTGTAAATATAATATCTATAGTATATATTTGCCACATATGAGTGATGTAAAAGATTTTTATATATTTGAAATAATATTACATTTAATAAACATAAGATTTTAATGTACTGTATGTGCTGTTATATATTTTTAATGATTTATTTTATAATTATTCTAGTTTTCCTACAGCATACAATTTACACAATGGTAAATAAAACGATAATGGTAGATGAAATATAAAATATTGCAACATTAATTACAGTATAAATTATAGTTGATAAATGTGTTTTGTATAATATGGTTAATATTGTATTATATTATAAATTGATATTAAAAATGGCATATATATGAAGATATGATAGTCCTCGACAACTGAATTCATATGGTGCTAGTGTCACGTGTCAACTAACCACCAAATGAACCCGGTCACAGTGGACTATGCACTATGACCTATGCCCGGTCAATTATCAAACCTAATAATATTTATGTTTTAGCACTCAATCTGATATTTTGTATATACGGGTATATAAGTGATATATAAGGATATAAGTGATATTTAAGTATATATATATATATATAATATTAAATAAAATATTATTATTTTTTAAAACCCATGACATTTGTAATGTTTAGTATTATAAAGAATAACTATGAGTGTTGTCAGTATGTCATACATTGTGATAACAAATTGTCATTCAATTGATGTGGTTTTCAAGCTTACTATACTATATATCATATAAATGCATGAATTGCTGCTTAAGAGTGTGTCTCCACAGCAACGATCCAATGATAGAGTACTTCAACAATTGATTGCTTCAAATATCACCACTAATTGCATGAGACTCTCATTGTTAGGTCAACCCATCACTTGCACAACACATATAATAACTCATTTGTTGTGATTGTTGTGACCCATAATTGTCAGCTTTATTTCAAATACAGTATATAATATATTCTTCACTTTTACACTCATTAGTCAAATGCTATGATTTATGACAAGTATTGTAATCAACAAATGCTTATACAATAATAATAATATAAATTTCATACAACTACTGGTATCTACACTATCATCTAAATCTTAAATAATAAAATAATACTAATACTAAGTTTTACTAAATAATTAGTTTTTACTTTTAAAAAAATATATACTCATTATAAAAATCTTATTATAGAAATATACAGTAAAAAGATATTTAATTCTTATTATATTTTATAATCAATAACTAAAAGGTCACGTATTATAAAATAGAATAATAAAAATCTTAATAATATTTTATTAATTTTTTTTATATTAAATTCAAGTAACTATTATTTTATATTAAATTGAAAATAAGATACAATTGAAATTATTTTCATTTGATTTTCCATCAATTGACAAAAAGTTGTTGTGTTTCAGGAAATTATGTTACAAATCGTTTTTATTATTTACACAAAATGTTATATTTTATTCAAAAATAATTTCCGTGTTATCCGTAAAATTATTAATGTTTAAAAATAATTATATTTGACATTATTATTATTTCATGAATATTATGAAAAATAAATGTTAATTAATAAAAATACATTTTTAAAAAATATATAATATAATATATTAGTTTTATGATACATTAAATGGTAAATTATCATATAATACAATCTTACTGTACAGTATATCAATAAATACTATTAGATTTTATTTACATTATAATGAATATATTAGTATATACATTATAAACAGTATTTTAATTATGTTGTTGGTTAAATAAAATTAAAAAAATAATATACATACATATGTCAAATAATTATATATAAACAAATAATCATACCTTCTATTAATAATATATCAAAAATATTGTTATTTACTATTTCAGAGAAATTATGAATAAAATTTAAAAAGTTCAAAGTAATTAAAATAAAATAATAGATTATATTTTTATTGTAAATTTTTTAGAATTAAAAAACCTTTGAATACTTTAATAATACAAAAAAAAGTTATTTTAAATAATTTACTATAAAATTTTATTATAAAATTAATTATTGTAATCCTTGAATGACACTTTCTTGCAAACACTGTATTAAAAATATAACTTTATTTATATGTAAATATTTGTGTTATATTAATATCACTATTAAATTGTAAAATAGGTTAATAATAATTGTAGAAAGTATGTAAAAATATATTAGTAATAAAAATTAGTTAAATTGGTTCAAAAAACATGTTAATGATAATAAAAATATAGTATGTTTTATAATTATAATTTTATTCAGTAAAAATTGTTAAATTATAGTTTTTATTTATATGAAGCGTTAACTTTTTAAAAAATATCTTTAGAATAGTACCAATGAGTTAAAATTATATTTAAAATATTGAAAAATAGATGAAAAGTAAATATTTGGCTTTTTTAAAATAAAATTTGTGTTATTTTTTAAAATTATATAATATAATATAAATCATGTAAACTATGTATAAATAAAATGTCGCTTAGTAATAATTTATGAAAAACATTAAATTAATTTTATATTAAGTCTCAATAACAAATAACTAGATAAATGTAATATTTTAGTTTAATTTTTTTTAATTACTTTTTAATACTCAAAATATTGTTAAATTTATAAAAAAAATTAATTAATCATCACTGGGGCAAAAACACTATAATTCAACTGGGGCATATATTAAATTTTGATTCAATTAATTCAAAAATATAGTTATCTTGAAAAATTCAGATATTTTAACATTAATATACTAATTGTAGATTAAAAGTTACTATTAAGTATACTATATAATGTTAAAATATCTGAATTTAGTCAAATATGACTATAACTATGAATCAATTTTGTCAAAGTTTAATATATGCCCAAAGATTATATAGATTTTTTGTGTCTGCGATTATAAAATTTATAATATAAATTATTATTAGGATTCGGGAAACTATTTATACTATTTATTTGTACATAAAAGTTGTTTTATTTAAAAAATGTGATTTTATGTGGAAATGTGTTTATTTTTAAATTATGTATTTATATGTGAAATAATACCTGAATTAATCAAAAGTATTCCCTATTTTATGCTTCGGAAAGTTATCTATTAATTCTGAAACACATATTTTAAGGATCTATAGTATAGTATATCTTGAGTTTCATTGTTAAATAGTATCATTAAATTCATTTTTAAATATTTCAATGAAATTTTATGTAAAAATAAGTTATTTTTATTATTTATTGTAGAAATACAAAATATATTTTCATGTCTAAGGGGTTAGGGAGGGAAAATATAATATTTAACATATTTTCCGGGAAAATTGGAGGGATTTTATTAGGGAACTTCTCACCCTTGGAAAGTCGCCTGAACTCTATTATAAAATATTGAAGTGTTTTTAAGAGTTTAACACAAAATTTTTAAATATAAGCGACAGACCGTAAAAATGACTTTATTTTAAGATTAATAATTTATAATATCATATAACTTATAAAATAAATTATATATTTTCACGAACTCCTGAAAGGAGTACTTATCTGCATTCCATAAGTCTGTCTGTCCGATGCATTCTATAGATCAGTAGTTCGAATCCAAGCTCTGCTTCACTAATTTTTTTATTTCTTTCTTAAGTTAAGGAGTTCGTATGGAAATGCTTTCTAGCATTCTCAACTGGTTTATTATAAAATTTTATATATTCTAAAAACACTATTCTAATATAAACAATTAATTGTATAAATTTAGATAAATAAACATAAAAATAATATAATAATATTTACAACTTATTGCTTTATATTTAAATAATTTACCAAAATATATAAATAATATCGAAGTTAGTTATAAAACATTTTTACATTTCATATATTCTAATAAAATAATAATTAATATTTAGACTCTTTAATAAATATTGTATTTAATTATTTGAAATATTTTAGATTTTTTTTTTGATTAAATTTTCATTCAGTAAATTACAATATTACTATTTGTACAAACAGTTATACAGTTAAATATTAATATTGAATAATATGTTTTTAATGGTAATATTTTAATATTTTTAAAAAAATAAAATTATTTCAATTATATTATTTTTATTAGTAAGTCAAACAACAAATTATAGAAACTAAAATCATTTTTTAATGATTTGTTTTCATTAATATTTAATTTTAAAAGAAAATTGCATACATAAATAAAATGCAAATATCATCAATAGATATTTAAATATATATTAAGTATATATATATACATAGTATTTATTAATATTAATATTATTATGAATTATCGCAAAAGATGTCATTATATCACTGTTGTTATGCATTGAAATATCATTATATAATATTATTATGATTAGTATTAAAATAATAATAAAAAATATTATAATTAAACGGTTATTACAATATATTCTATAATTTTATTTTCTAATAAAACAAGAAAACAGTTGTTTTTTCTACAAATTAGTGCATTATTTTGATTTTACGCCATATTTTCACAATTTTTAATACGACTTATAAAATCAATAAAAGTTACAATATATGAATAGTTAAAAATATATCAAAATTTAAAAGCATAAAAACGGTTATGACTTACTTCTATACAAATACACTAATCTAAAGAACAAATAATACAGTTATATAAAAAAAGTGTTGATTTTTACAAACTTGAATTCAATGACTATACTTGTTGTCAGTAAAATATGTATAACAAGTATAAATACTACTAAATTATTATCTTTAGTCATAAATAAAAATATTGATAAATTTAAAAACAATATAATAAAAATAAATTAAAATTAAATGTTTTTCTACAAAATATAATTACTGTATATAAAATCATAAATATAACAATAATTATTGTAAAATTTTCATAATCATATGACCTTAATTTAATTTAACAAAAAAGTATAAATAACCATAATTTATAATCTGAGAGCAAATTATTAACTATTTAATAATAAAATAAAAACAACGATTTTTAGTATTTAATAATGTAAATAAAAATAACAATAAAATCTATTAAATCAAATATTATTTATTAAATGACAAATAGTTCAAAACATAATACACTTTTAAATAATTCTCAATTTATCTATAAAATAGATTGCATTATAAAATCCGAAATTTTATGTTGAAAATAATGTATAAATATATTTTTAAGAGATTAATTCAAATAAAATTAATTACTAATTAATATAATATTAGATATTTGAAATGTTAAAAATTAAATTAATTCTGATTTTAAATTCAATTTAATTATTTAGTTAGTTATAAATATAATTAGTTATATTTAAAAAATTACATTATTTAATTTGAGTTTGACAAATGTTTACACTTATTTATATTTATTTGATTATAAAACTTTATAAAATTAAACCAATATATGCAGTAAAAAAATTAATTAAAAATTAATAAATATAAAAAAATAAAACAAAAGTAAACATAAATTAAATATTGAAACTAAATATTTATTACAATCAACAAGTTAAATAAAAGTTTACTTTTTAAGTATCCAAACATTATGATGTAAATGAAAATTAAATAAAAATTTAATTGGATTAAATGTATACTTTTATTTAATTTGAATATATATTTATTAAATCTATAAAAATAAATATTAATCAAATTTATAAAAAAAATACTTAACTTTTAATTGAATGATAAGAATTGTTTTATACAGTATTTTGTGATTAAATATTATATAAAAATATAGATATAATGAATATGTATTACAAATGGTTTATAGAGTCTGTCATCACTGAATCCAATCATACAAAACACTAAACGTTTAACATTTGAAAGAATATTCAGCAATAGGTTCGCGACTGCTCTTCACTAATGTTACGATATGTCAACCAATCAACTCATACTTACAATACGTTCAGATTTTTGTCAATTTTAATGCATTTATTTTATATAATATTTATACATCATATGTGTAATAATACTGTAGACTTCATCATTATTTTCATCAATTTTCAACATTAGTTATTACTTAATACTAAATATCAAATATAATATTTAAATTTATTAGTTGTTTGTTTCATTTACTACCAAATTCAATAAAATGTATAAAAATATGTGACTCAAAGATATACCGTATAATAATAAAAATTACTAAATAATTATCATAATAAAGATTAAATATTACAATATAAATATAATAAACATACTATTTATTAACCATTGATATCATATACAATAGTGACCATTATTTCATTAAAGCACTGTTAGGTAAAAATTGGAAATGTTATGATATATGACTTATATATTTAAAATAGAAATACATATGAAATTTGTGTGCAATTTATAATATATCAAAATTCAATTGACATGTTTCAGCCTTTTTCAAAATTGTCAGTTTATGCTAAAATAGTGTCCCAATAAAAAAACATTTTTTAAATATCAAAATAAAAGATTTTAAATTATTTTTTCATGTAATTAAAATTAGTTTTTATTATAATATATTTTTATTTTTATATAGATTATTTTGATATATTCACTTAAATAAAGTTGCTAATATTAATACTTAAAAATATTTCTAAAAAATTTATATTCTATTAAGTATTGTAATTATTTTTAAATATAATTAATCTAGTTAAATGATGTAAATAAAAAATAATTTTATTTCAAGTTTGATAAATTAATTGTGTAAAAATATATACAATTTTTTAAGTAAATAAAAAATAATAATAGTTAACATTTAACTAATTTATGAGTAAAATTTTAAAAAATTAAGAAATGTTGAAAATGTATCAAAGATAAAATTATTTTTTAAATATTATAAACTATTAATATTATAAATATTAAAATTGTCCTTGTCACAAATTAAATATGTTTTATATTTTCTGAGATCCCGGTTTCTAGTAATCCCGGTTTCTAGTAATCCCGGTTCCCATCTCTTGCCATTAAAACTGTAATCATTTTTATTGATTTAAATTCATAATTTTAGATTATTTAATAATAAATGATATTAGATTGAAAATTAACACTTTAACTCTTTTTTAATTTTTAATTGCTAAATGATTTTATTTAAAAAATCAAGAATCCACCGAAGACGGCGAAAACGTGTTTATCAACACCAACACGTTGTACGGCGTCCACGTCACCACAAAAGCCGCCAAAATCGCTGACAACGTTTTGGCCGCCTTTCGCTCGCTCTTCGGCTGCAAAGCAGGCAAACGCGAACAGCTCTGAGGCCGCTCTTCGTCATCCGATCCCAACATGGTTACCGTCGCGTTTCCATCAGACGCGGCGTCCAAATGAATGACAATCGTGTAGATGGAGTCGGAAGGGGGCGGAACCGTCTTTCGGCCGAAACAGGAGGCCAGGATACAGTATATTAAAAATGTTGTTTTAATTATACAGATTTAAAACAGACTCGTAATTAATCAAAAAATATATCAATTTAGAAAATATTTACATTTTATGTCAATAGCATTTCACGTTAAAATATTAACAAAATTTTTATATTAAAATTGATATCTAATAATATTTAAAATAATACAATATATAATTTTGTACCAAAATCGATGATAACTTTTTTCTAATAATCAAATATTTTTATATATTTTGTTGACATTTAATAAATTAATTTTATGTTCAGATTTTTGCTAATTTTTCAAAATTTTTTATTTTTATCTAAATATTCGTATTATTTATTAATTTAATTTATAATTGTCTTATCAATTGGATTGTGTGTTCAATGATATTCAGTGAAACACTTGTGTTCATTAAGTCAATAGATATTACTGTCATAAGTGTTGTCTAAAGTAATTTATACTTAAATGTCAATCAATTTTATTACAATTGATTAATTAGTGTTAATAAATTAGATTAAATTTTTAAAAAATTTAAATTAAAACCCTATTTATTATTGAAATTAATATTGTATTTGTCTTTTTATAATTTATAACTAATTAACTACTCTTCTTATAAATGATTCAAATGAATAAATTTATGTTTTATCACTTTATATGAATTCTATGTATTGAAGCATTTAATGCTGGGGTAGCTGGGGTAGGCTGGGGTAGGCTGGGGTAGGCTGGGGTAGGCTGGGGTAGGCTGGGGTAGGCTGGGGTAGGCTGGGGTAGGCTGGGGTGGGCTGGGGTAGGCTGGGGTAGGCTGGGGTAGGCTGGGGTAGGCTGGGGTATGGGGTGGGCTGGGGTGGGCTGGGGTGGGCTTAATAGTTACTTATTACTATTAATAATAACTCTTTTGTAATAATTATGTATTAGTGATGTTGAAGCTATATTTTAACAAAATTTAAATAAATATGAAATAGTTTAATTAATAAAAGTATATACGTTTCGGGTTCGATCAAATTCCCTCCTCGTTTTATTTCCCAAAAGTTCCTTATATTCCCTGCTCCCCGGGAATTACTGGGGAATTTATTTCCTAGTGCTACCACATATTGAACTCTTAACAACAAATTTTATTGATGTTTGAAAAAAATATAATAAAATGTATTTCGAGAGGTATGGCATTGCCTTAACTGCGGAGACATATGGGAAGCTTGCGGTCAGATATTATCTTGAGAACCACTGGTCAGATCTTGCGGTCAAACATATAAAAGTTAGGAACAATGGTTCACTTGAAAATAATAGGTCCACCAGTGGACCCACAAAAAAATTAAAACCATTTTTAATTTAAAAAAAAACTGGCGGTCAGTGATTAGAAACTACTGCTTGAAAATATTTTCAAGAGAACTATTGTTCCTCTTTTAAATTTCTACAACTTTTATATGTTTGACCGCAAGATCTGACCAGTGGTTCTCCAGATAATCTTTGACCACAAGCTTCTCATATCTCACCGCAGTTAAGGCAGTGCCGACCGGTATTGATAAATATTTCAATATTTTTTTTTGCAAAACATTTAAGTTTTAAACTATTTATTGTAAAAGAATAAAATATATTTTCCCTTTCTAACGATGTAGGGAGGGAAAATAAAATATTTTCAGCAAAAAATAGGAAGTATTTTATTAGGGAACTTCCCTCCCTGTGATTGTTTCTCAAACTCTAAATACTTTATATACTGTAGACTACAGTCTGTAGTATACTATATATAGTAATCATTAAAACTTAATCATTATAATACTAAAAACTACTTAAATTTTATTATATTTAGATTCAATATAAATATTTTTCAAATTTGATTTGTTATTAAATTTTAAAAATCTGTTATTAAATAATAGAAAAAATAATTATCGAAATTGAGTTATTTAATTGAAATAATTTGTAAAAATATTGTTATATGAAAATTGAGTAAATTTTTATCACTAGTTATATGTTAAACATAATATATGTATTATATGTTGGAAATTGTATTAATAGTTTGTATTGTACTGTAGTTTCTCTTTAATAAATAGTATTTGAAAACAATTTGTGGTCATTGATAGTGATGTGAAATGTCTTCAACATATAGTTTTGATATAACTTTTGTGAAACGTCTTGTAGTGATCAGTAAAGTGATGATCAATGAGACGACAGTTGTAGTGATGACCTATTTGTTGGTGATATGTATGATATATGAGACGATCTCATATAACGTCGGTATGATTACCGGCGCTTATTATAAAGCACTGGCAGATAAAGATTGGAACCAATTCTGGTCACAAACTCTTAAAGCTTTGGTATTAATTATATCAATAGCTTTGGTTAAGAGTTGTAAAGACTATATAGTGTCGACTGTTTATATTGAATGGCGAAAGAGTTTAACCACAAAATTAAATGTCTTGTATTTTAAAGACTTATCTTATTATAGATTGAATGTCATCGATAGATATAAAGACAATTTAGATCAAAGGATCACTCAAGATGTCGATGCATTTTGTCGATCTCTGTCTTCAATTATATCGGATCTACTGGTCTGGCCATTCATTATTCCTTTTTATACTTACCATTCATATGTAATAATTGGATACATCGGACCTCTCGGTTGTTTCATATTCTTCATTGTCACCACAGTATTAAACAAGTCATTGATATCAATGGTTTCAAACAAAGTTTATTTACAGCAACAATCAGAAGGAAACTATCGGTTCCAACACATTCACGTCAGAAACAATTGTGAGAGTATTGCACTTCAAAGTGGACATACATTTGAAAACTTTAAAACTCAACAACTCTTTAATCAATTGGTTTCAGTTCAAGAAAGTCTTATTGTAAGAGAATTATTCCTCAAGAGTTGGGTTTATTTATCAGATTATTTGGGAAGCATTATATCATTTATAATATTGTCGTTTCCCTTATTTTCGGGTAAATATGATAATTATTTGGCCGCAGACTTAAGTCAACTAATTAGTCAAAACGCTTTCGTCACTATTTATTTGATTAATTGTTATTCAAGACTTATAGATACAGCAACTCAGTTGACAACAATCGGTGGAACTGCTCATAGAATTGGAGAAGTTCTTGAAATATTGAATTCAAATGAAGATAACAGACAATCATCCAGTGATTTAAATACATGTATTAATTTGTTAGGATTGTGTGAATCTAATAATTATTGTAATGTTGTCAATGTGTCCATCAAAGTGCCTAAAAGTGATGAAACGCTTATCAATAAATTAAATATTAGTATCAATAATGAGACAAAACTATTAATATCTGGTCCGAGTGGTACTGCAAAGACATCTATTCTTAGAGTATTAAAGGGTATTTGGAAAGAGACTAACGGTTCCATTGAGAGACACATTGATTTCGATGATCCAAAAATGGTATTATTTTTGCCACAAAAGCCAATTCTTATGCCTATAACTTCTCTATTAGAGGTTTGTGAGAGTATTTAATAATAATAATACATTACATTATCGGTAATATTGTTTGCATTTTTATAGCAATTGTCATATCCATTAAAACCAGATACAGATAAATATATGACAAACAAATACTTTAGGGATCAAATCATACATTTGATGACATTTTTAGATTTGCATCAGTTATTGCAAAGAATTGGTGATCACTTTGAGAAGCAAATGGACTGGAATTGGATCGACTGTTTGTCTCCCGGAGAACAACAGAGAATCAGTTTTGTTCGTCTTTTTCTTCATAGACCACTGATGGCAGTGTTAGATGAGTCCACTTCTGCCATTTCAGTGCAAATGGAGCGCAAAATTTATGAAGAGTGCAATCGACTTAACATTGCTATCATTAGTTGTGGCCACAGAACTAGTCTTGAAGAGTATCACTCGTGTGTCTTAAGAGTACAAAAATGTGATAATCCTATTAATTCGACACTCAATGAATATTCTTTACAAAGATTGAGATAATTTTATTATATTATATGTAATCATTTGAAAGTACACTACAGTACATAACAATCTACTATTTAGTGTTTCTTATATTACGGTAATATCAACAGTATATTGAAATTCTGTATATTTAACTATAATTCACGGATACATTATTCAAGATATTTTGAAAATTAATTTATAATAAAATGTTGATATAATTCAGTAAATTTAACAAATTAAAAGCCCTATAGAATAGTTTAAATGACAAATTATTTTTGTTAGAAAAATAGAGTATAACTGACTTATATTTCAATTGTTCAATAAATCCAATTTTAATATAATTATTAAATTGATAATTTTATATTTAAAATAAACAAAAATTGCTTATTTGAACTTATTGGTAATACAAAATAAATTGGAATAAATTTATCGCTAAACAGTATATCAATAGTAAATAATTTGATAATATAAATGTAAAACAATTGTTGATTAAAAATTAAATCAAATGAACAAAACTTGCAAATAAGCAAAAGATTGGCCATTAGGTGACTCCCTATTCATTGATCATCATTTAAATCCAGTTTAACCTTTGAAAAATCAAAGTCTTCTCCAGTGCCACGTCTGAAGATATCGAGTACATCAGTACAAGTAGTCTCAAAATGAGAGGTTGAGTCAAATGATTCACTAATAAAGATCTGACTTTCTTTGCCATCTTCTATAGGTTTATAGAGATCGCTAACCGATACAAACCTGAAATAAATATATGTTAATAATAACAAATCAAAAAAATCATTGAACATAAGGTAATCATACTTTTGCTTAATTGGTCCCAACAAATCTAGTCCCGGCTTTATTTCTGCTTCAGGATTATTAGTCTCAACAGTAGTGCTGACCATTGCGACAAACCAACCTTTGGATGCCACTTGATGGGTGAATGACACGAGTGATACATAAATATCTGTTTTAAGTCAAAATATTATTATTTTTATTATTGTATATTACGGTAAAGTATAATATATTTTTAATTTGTTTTATACCAAATTTACGTCCCACTTGTTTTTGGGGGATAATTATCTGACACGACAAGGAATCTTTGGTATTGGGAATCGGATGATTGAGTAGACATATACAGCGAATCACTTGTCCAACTTTTCTGATGCGATCGGAAACATATGACGGATCACAATACACTTGTTTACATTTAGCCGTTTCATTACCAGAGCGTACACCGACTGCCCTTCCATTTTCCATTATTATTTCATCAACGGGTTTGTCCAACATATAAGTGCCACCATATATAGCACTAAGACGTGCAAATCCTTGAGGAAGTTCTCCCAATCCATACAATGGGTACAAATAAGGACTTTTTCCATAACGAGCCAATGATTCGCTATACAACTTAACACGATTTATCAAATCTAAACACGACTCGTGTAAATAACTTATAATATAATTAAGTACACCATTAGTATGTTTAGGTCAATGACATGTCTTCATTACAAACTTACTCATCGTTACGATAGAGCGCCAGTGCGTGACCAGTAAAGTCAGCGGTGTCTCTGTCGAGACCAAACTTTTCGTATAATTGCTGACCATTTGTTGTTTTCGGGTCCATATCTTTCCATGTCTTTGGATCGTCTTTATTGAAATCTTGAACAAACAACAGAAAACTTCGAAAACGTCTCTTTTCAAACATTCCCATCAAACCTAATAAAACAATATCAAAGAAAATTGTCAATAAATTGGTACAAATGGTAAAATGGATCACATTATTAATTACTGGAAGCGAGTGCTTCTTTTTCATCTGCAGGTACTTTGAAAATCTTGCCGCCCTTATAGACATAACTTCCCTCACAAGACTTAAACTCAAGATAACGAGTGACTCCCGTATGAATCAACAGCTTAACCAATGAGCCTATAATAAGATAATTATTTAATTAAACCATTGATACAAATGTCTGATGACAACAAACCATTAGCCATAAGAAACTTAGGAATGAGATCAACATTCCAGTCACGGGAACGGCCGTACTCTTCAATGGAAGTGCTCGACGGGTCGAAACCAAATTTAGTGAACAGGTCTTCAAGTGGTGTAATCGATGCACTGTCTGCTCCGTAATACTTGTTGCGGTCGATGTGCAATACTTTCTTACCACTCACTGATAGCATACCACTTAAGATGCACTCCTATTGTCCACAATTAACAAATTAAGACATTGTCGATGTGTCAGTCAGTCAGTCAGTCAATGGGTGTCAACTGTCACTTACCTTCAGACCGGTTCCCAATACAATCGCATCGTACTCTTCATCCATTGTTTATACAATTAAATTAAATTCAAATCAAATAACAATAATATGATAAATATGTCAACAAATCAGTGATAATTAGAAAAACAATTCAATTGATTGACGACCGGCTCTACACTGAATCAGTCATACATTACGGTAATACAACACTCACTCAATACATGTATAATACAGTAATATATGTATTAATATTCAATATAATAGAACTCAATATATAGTACTCAACAGTGGCTCCACTACTGCACTGTTGTAACCATTGTATTGAAACTCTACTCTACAGTACATTAGAGCCCAAAACGGTTTAACTTTCGGTTTTATTTGTTTGTAAATTTACAGTACTTGTCATTAAACATATAATAACCAAACCATAAACACAATTCTAATTTAATATAAAATTAAGTCAAATATAATCAATATTTAGATTTAGATAACATTTATAGCAAAAAGATCTGGTTATACATTGTCTACAATTTAAACAAATATAAATCATTACATCTAATCGTTTAATGTAAGTAAATGTCAAGTAAACCAAACATCAATTTTGTAACAATCATTATATTTAGTAAAAACTATTAATATATTAAATATTTGTTTAAAACTTTATTATTAATAGTATTAATATTAATATTAATATTTAAGTTATGCTTTGAATTTAGTGACGATATTTATGTTTGATTACACTCTAACACTACATGTATTAATACTTTATAAAGTATTTGACTTTTTTGGTGATCTCTATACAGAAAAATATAGAAAATTATTATTAATTTTATTAATAAATTTAAATCAAAGTTTAATTTAATAAATTTAACAACAATTTAATTTCATTATCATTAATATCAATCATTAATATAATATAATTTTTAATCATTTATTGTTATTTGATATTAGAACTTGATCATTTTTGTTTTATAAATAATATTAAATGTTCTATTAATAAATAAAATAATATTATTAATACTGTATTAGAAATAAAATCAAAATAAATATGTGATAACTTTTTTTGAATATTAAATATGGAATCAATGGAAACCTAACAACAATTTAGAATAATTAAGTTAATAATCAATGCTATCATAAAATACACTAAAATAATATTTTTTTAAATATTAACGTATAATTTAAATATTTTTTAGTTATTTTTATATAATCTCTCACAAATTGATTTGATTAATAAAAATTTTTAAACAAAGCTATAGTTCTAAAAACAGTTATAAATAAGCAGTTATTGACAATTATATTATAAATTTAATACATCCTAAAAATTTATGTCTCCTATGTCTAACATTTACTGTATCTAACAGTATATACAGTACTAACTGTGCCAACAGTGCCACAGCCCTAACATTTACAACGATATTTGAATTCAGATCTACAGTACAGCACAATGTACTCTACTGTACATCCATTTGATAAAAATTAACATTTTATAAATAATTAAATTTAAACAATTAATAAATTACTTGATCTTTAATTTAATTTATAAGCAATTACTTGAAATAAGTTAGAAATATAGGAAATAATCAAAATTTTTATTAATATACAGTACAATCTATAGGTATATAATAATACATCAAATTTTATATACAGGATATTTAAATTTAGAAATATTGAAAAAAGTTAATTTTGATTGGATTTAATGCATTGATTTAACGATTGATATTAAATAAATTAAAATATTTATTTAAAAAAGTTAATCAAATAATATATGAAAAAATATGATGAATAAGAGCTCAGTTTATGACAGACTTTGAATTATTAGTCGCTATAACACAGTCTGTAAGCGAGCGATGCGTTCAACGATTTCAACACTTTGACTGCACTTCACAGTTATAATTAGACAATGAAATTATAGTTCAAAATTTTGAACTTATGTCTAAATATGTAGTTTAATTAAAAAAAATGTCAAAATGATACCAATAAATTATAAATACACTTATAATTATTTTTGTTGTTGAATAAACTTAATTACACATTCTTTGTTTCTTTTATATATGAATTACACATTTGCAAAAATAACATGAATTTGAAATTTCAAATATTATTAAGACATCAAATATTAAGTGGCCATTGAATATGGTTTAATTAATATAGATTTAAATAATATAATTTAATATAAAATATTTTTTAAAAAAATTAATATGTTAATTAGTTAGCATAACATGCTATATAAATAACTTTAAGCTATTTAATCATAATTAAAATTTCAAATAGCAAGTAATAGATTGTACAACACAATTATAATACCCAGGTTAATACAAGGTGAATAAATTATATAGTGATTGATAATTAAAATATAAAAAAAAGTAAATTTTGATAGAAATATGTATATATTTGATATTTATGTCTAGTTATTAATGTTGCACTCAATTGACACACTCTATGATACATACAATACAACACACTTTCACACAACACAACCAACACTACCGTCATTGCCATCAATGCTATAATTACTCTAATTATTGATTTAATTGATATTTAATTGACTATTAATTAAAGCCTTGATTAGTGCCAACAATACTTTGCTATCAATTTGTCTTCAGATAATATCGACACCGATTGTCGGCTCAAGTGATCACTTGACGACATCAATCACATCGATTGCGAGCACAACAGGTATGTCCACAAACACAACATAAACTCATTTAAAGATATTTTCATCTAATAATGTATACATTGATTGTGTCATTTCAGGGCTAATATCAAGAAATGCGTGAATACAAGATAGTTGTGTTGGGATCAGGAGGTGTGGGCAAGAGTGCACTGGTATGTGATATATTTGAAATATATTGTTACTAATGTTATGTTATGTTTGTTGGTTTGTTGTTATAGACGGTGCAATTTGTACAAGGTTAGTTAATGATAATAACCATGATAACATTGTATATGTTTATTAATTGACCATCATCATATATTTAGGTATATTTGTTGAGAAATATGATCCGACTATTGAAGACAGTTATCGCAAACAAGTGGAAGTGGATGGACAGCAATGTATGCTCGAGATATTGGACACAGCGGGCACTGTTAGTTGTGTTGACTTATTAGTGTATATTGAATGTGATATTAAATGTATTGTTTGTACGGTAGGAACAATTCACAGCAATGCGTGATCTCTATATGAAGAATGGACAGGGATTTGTATTGGTTTACTCGATCACAGCTCAGTCCACTTTTAATGACTTACAGGATCTAAGGGAACAGATATTGCGAGTAAAAGACACCGACGATGTGCCTATGATTTTGGTCGGCAATAAGTGTGATCTCGACGATGAAAGAGTGGTCGGCAAAGATCAGGGCGCAAATCTGGCCCGAAGTTTCAATAACTGTGCTTTTCTCGAGTCCTCTGCCAAAGCTAAGATCAATGTCAATGAGGTATGTCATGTCAGGTGATCTCATATTTGATGAATTTATTAATATAATTAATTTATTTGAAAGATCTTTTACGATTTGGTCCGACAAATCAATAGAAAGAATCCGGAGAAAAAACAACGACCGCCACGAAAGCCAAGATGTGTTGTGTTGTAATGTAAACATAGAGACAATTATTGATAAATATATTTAAAGCTTTTAGACTTACAAAGACTCCAATTTGAGTGAATAATTGATTTTAATGAAAGTTTAAAGCAATTAATTGCCTGTTAAGACATTTCCCTTTTGAGCCAATACTAAGATGTAAATTAATTCTATACTATTCTACAACATATACAGTATATTTAAAAACTTCATATAAATGAACTCATTTTATTACAATTTATATCTTTTATCACTAGTTATATATATATATATATATATACAGTATATAATAATTTATATATACTTTTCATTCAATCATTTTAGAGACTTATAAATAAGTGACACAAATGGCACATATTTTTATTTTCTAAACAACAAAAACAAAATATCCAAACAATGTATGAGTTTATCAAAAGGTTTTCAATTTCTAAGTCATATGTAATGATTTGAAACTTTTATTTTTTTGTAATTAGGTTTTTGCTCAAAGTTTAATTGATTCATTTTATTTACTTTTAAACTATGATTTTATTTATATTTATAAGTTTATAATTTTTACATTGAATATCCCAAAAGTGTTATATTTATGTAATTTCAAGAAAGAGTGGGAAAAAGTGCACAAAATATGTTTTAAATAAATTAATTGAATTGAAATTGTTTAATAAGTCTATAAAACAAAATGTTTGTTTTATAAGTTTGCCAATTATTTTATAGATATTAAATAATTTGTTGATTTAGTGTTAAATGACTTTATTGTTGACCTAAACATTTAAATTTCTTACAATTAAATTTGATTTAAAGATCTTTATTTAAATATTCAGAAGATTTATAATTATTAATAAAACACATTTCGCACATTTGGTGCTATATTTTTCTTTGTATTGAATTATGTTTGCAATTAAATTATTTAACTTAATATCAAACTTCCTTTAAATTAAATGAAACAAAATTTAATGTCACAACAAATAATTGTTTAACAAACAAAACATTAATTATTGTAATTTTTATTTAAATTAAAGTGCCCGCAATTTATTTCATGTCTTAATTTATTTTAAATTAACATTATTTCATGGAATTGACAACTAATTGCTGGTTTGTATGAAAAACTTTGTAATAAGAAATTTACAAAAATAATTAAAATTTTACCACTTGATGAGTATTTTTCCGGAAAAATTGGAGGGATTTTTTAGGGAACTTCCCTCCCTATGAATGTTGATCGAACTCTAACTATACTATAGATCCTTAAAATATGTGTTTCAGAATTAATAGATAACTTTCCGAAGCATAAAATAGGGAATACTTTTGATTAATTCAGGTATTATTTCACATATAAATACATAATTTAAAAATAAACACATTTCCACATAAAATCACATTTTTTAAATAAAACAACTTTTATGTACAAATAAATAATATAAATAGTTGTAAAAACTGAACAAAAGTGTATAAAGTTATTAAATAGTAAAATATATGCAATAATTTGACAGATTTTGTAAAAACAAAAGACGACGACTTGATTTGATATTAAACACAAACAATATGTCATTGAATTAGTAATTAATTAAATGTTTAAACAGATATGGTTTCAAAAATATATATGAATTATTTAATGACAAAACATATAAACAATTTTATGTTTAATTTGAGATTTTATTTTAATTGATAATTTAAACAAAAATTGTCTTTAAATCAATTGTATTATTACTAGAGTTCAGACAACTTTCCAAGAAAGGGAAGTTCTCTAATAAAATCCCTCCAATTTTCCCGGAAAATAGGGAAAATATTTTATTCCTCTCCCTAACTCTTAGAATGGAAAATATATTTTATATTTTTATAATAAATAATACCAAAACTCAAGTCTTTAAATTATATTACGTATAAATTAATGATACATTTTTAAGCAAATATTTATAAAATACTTATAATCTGAGAAAGTGGCCAAAAATTGAATAATTGATACCCTGTTTTGTGCCATAAAAATTATTTTTTCCTACTTTTTTGTCGAAAATACTTTTAAATCACTAAAAATGTGTCGATTAGGCTATCGTTTCACTGATACTTATAGACCGCTAATACTACTGATCAGTGTTGGTCACCACATATGCACTGGTTTTTAGATAACAGTGCTGTAAACAATACGGGATGTCGGCAGGGGTTGAGTGGACATGTGTTGTAGTGTCAAGTTTTTAGTACTTCATTAACAAATGGATGTAATTTTTTTAAAGTGCTATAAATTGTTTAATTTTCTAATGTTTCAAAAAAAAAATATATTCAATAGTATATATTACATACAGTATATCAATTGTTTAAATTTGTGAAAACAACTGCACAATAATAAATTTATATATATATTTATAAATATAATTTAGATGCCATAGAATGTATATATTTATTATTTTAGTTAGTTTAGAAATTGTCTCAAATTGATACAATCTTTTTAAAAATTCTTTATTTTAATTATTACAATATTTTTTTCAAATATTGTGATACATATATTATCATATAAAAGTTTATTATTATTTTACTAATAGTCGATATTTTAATCTTCAATCAAAATCGTTATTATATAAATTATATCATCAATTTTTCAGTAAATATATGTTAAATTAAATGATGGTATATTTTAGTATAAAAAGTCATCATGATAACTTTAATTCATACAAATATTATACAGATATATTATACACTATTTAACCTATTTGTTGGGGAATTAGTTGACAATAATTGGAAATTCCTTCCCAAATAATTATTATACTATAAATTGAATTGCGTTTAGAAAATATACTATTAATATAATATGACATAATATGATATACTGTATAGAGATGGCACATAATATTGAGTAAAACATGTAATACTATATAACTTAAAGTATATTATATAAGGTATAGTTGTGTAATGTTTGCAAATACTGTACATTTATACAGTACTGTAGAGTAGTTTATATTGAATATAGTGTTACATCAATACTGAAATGTATTACAAGTACTGTACATAACTGTATGTTATTGAAGATCTATGTTAGCAGTGGTTCAGTGATGTTGTTGTCAATGCTATTGAGTTTACATTAATATAATATTAATGTTATGTTTATTGGTATGTCATTCATATCATATGATTTAATATGATTTTCATTATAAATATGTCTTAATTACTATTATAGTATAGTTTAATATATTTTAATTATAATTATGATTACAATTGCCAAACAAATCAAATATATAGCAATAATAGTATAATATTTATATGATATATGATATATACATATTGTATCAATTGGTTGGACACGTTTTGGTCATAACAGTCATACCATATATTGTCTAATGTGTTGAAGAGATGCCTCTGTTTGGTAAAAAAGATGTCAATCGTCGACAAAGTCGTGAACTAAGCAATGATATCATCAATACATGTAATATTGAAGATGTCTATACATTTAAGGACTTATTGGGCACGTATGTAGTCATTGATGACTTAATTGTTAATCTGATCCACTCATTAATTGTCATTTGTGTGACTAGTGGTGCCTTCTCTCAAGTATATCTCGCTGAACATAAAGTCAACAATAAATTAGTTGCCATCAAATGCATCGACAAAAGAGCTCTTAAGGGTAAAGAGGATTCATTGGAAAATGAGATTAAAGTTCTTAGAAAGTGTGTATCAACTGATTGTTGACAAATGATATTTAATTAAAGTATTAATAATTTTCATATTTGATTATATATTATAACAGACTTAAGCACACAAATATAGTTCAACTAATTGAGACATTTGAAGATAAAAATAAGGTTTATTTGGCGATGGAATTGTATGTATAGTTATAATTAGTTTTAATGGTAACTAAATTGGTATCATTGATGACATGATTATCACCAATAGAGTAATGGGTGGCGAACTCTTCGACAGAATTGTTGAGAAGGGAAGCTATACTGAGAAAGACGCCTCACATCTAATCAAACAGATCTTAGAGGCCGTCGATTATATGCATTCTTGTGGTGTCGTCCACAGAGATCTTAAAGTATTAATTATTTACTAATATTACTCTTATTATAACAATTACACTAATTTTTATTGATTTGTTTGGACAAACAGCCAGAGAATCTCTTGTATTACAGTACAGATGAAGACTCAAAAATTATGATCAGTGACTTTGGTTTGTCTAAAATGGAAGAATCAGGAGTGATGGCCACTGCTTGCGGTATTTTTGCCTTTTATTATATATATACAGTATATATAAGGTTATATATACGGTATTTATTAAATATTAATTATCATATGTTTTAATTATAGGAACACCTGGTATGTGCTTACTATTTGATTATATTTATGGTAATAACTAATATTATTATTGTTGTAATAAAATTATTATTCCTCTCACGACTATTAGGATATGTAGCACCAGAGGTGAGTCTCATTTTTTGTTTCAATTTACTTTTTATAATTTTTGTTTGTGATAATTATTCACTATTATGCAGTATAAATATAATATCAAACATAATATTGTTTTCGTCAATGTTTTAGTATAGTTTAGTATGGTATAATATATTTTATTAAATATTTAAAAGTTGAAACATTATACCGTATGTACCACTTATTTTCCTACCGAATAATTTTTAAAAAATTATCACATTTCGGCAACAAATATCACATTTATTTGCCAACTAAAAAATGTGAGGTCGTGGGGTTATGAAACAATTGGAAATTGGAGCCCGGTCTATTGTAATGTAAAGAGCGCTAAATAGCTATGAATTAATTAAATGATAATACGGTAATAATATTAATTATTAATATTATAATTAATTTCCTACCAATCTTTAAATTTAAAGTTACCCGAAATTTATAGGTTATTATTAGGCATTGTATAGACATCTCAATAGATGACTTATTTTAAGGGTAAGAATGATTAGTGACCTAAAAGCTTGATTAGTAGTCATTATTAGATAACTCAATAAACAATGACTTACTGTGTTATGTGAATGAAGTTTACATTATTTCTAGTTTGACACTCTTTCCCTAAATGCATACATACTGTACATAATTTTTAAAACTATATATTTATAAAAGTTAATTTAGTAATTTTCAAAATAGCATCATATATTTCATAGAAAATTTAACTTTACCATATTATAAATTTGTTATAGTATACAATATAAATTATATAAAATCTCGTTAAATTAATTTTTAATTTTAATAGTAAATTTCAAATTTTTGTTTGCTTTTTAAATATATGCAGTATAATGATATATATATATATATATCTGTGATGATCAATTTTGCTATCATGATAGATTTTTGAATTAAACTTTATTACGTATTTTATACTAATGTTAATAATATATCATACTCATTTACAAATAAACTATTACAGTAATATCAAAATTATTTTTTGTCAAATTATATTTAAAACTATCTCAATATAAGCAAAACCAAAACAATAATTGCCGTCACACAATGATACCCTATAACACAGTAGTTTATGTATATTCGCGCAATATTATTAGGTATAATGCTTAGGGGCGGAGTTTATACAAAACATTATGTATTTTTGTATGTATATATTAAAACATTATGTATTTTTGTATGTATATATTAAGTGTAATCTATGTGATATATTTGTGGTGCGTCTGCTATTGTTTTGGTTTTATTTGTACTGAGACATTTTTTTATTAATTAAAAATTTTCTACCCTAATAAATTTTGTTATGTTATATTTGTTTTATTTATTTATTTTTAATATTTTTTGTATAATTAACGTTGCAGGGACCAATTAATAATAAACCTTTGAGAGCATTAGAGATATATATACATACGGTATATATCTATGTATTACTTTTATTTGTATTGATATGAAGTGTCGTTACGGGGCGTTATTATTCATTGTATGAATTATTGTAAAAAATCAAAATCTAAATCATTATTTTAAATTTTAAACTTTTATATAATTATATTTTAATAGTTTGTAATGTTATCAGTTGTTATAAAAATTATTTAAATTTTGTTTTAAAATATTTTTGGCAACTATCTAATTATTTTATACATTAATAACAAATGTTAATTAAAAAAATTGTGAAATATTATATTTACATTATATTTATTGATAAAATTTATATAAACAAATTCATATTCTTATCATAGTTTTAAATGAAATATAACTCACTAGCAAAACATTATATGTTAGTATAATATATTTTTAGTGATATGTAATTAACTTAAGCACTATTAGCTTTATAATAATGTAAAATAAGCTATTTGTATATTTATAATTATTACCAGCAATTTTTAATCTCTAATATAATATACATAAGTTGAATATTAAACTATATCATACTATTGTTTGTTTTATATTTAATATTTGATAAAACATTGATTGAAAAAATATATTTGTATGACAATATTTTTTATTCAATATGAAATATAGTATAATATTTTAATTTTTATGATAAATACAATATTATGACTAAAATTTAATAGAAATAATATTAATAAAATAATGTGTTTTATATACCAAATAGGTATTAGCACAGAGACCATATGGCAAGTCAGTGGACGTATGGAGTATAGGAGTGATAGCCTATATATTATTATGTGGTTACCCCCCATTTTATGACGAAAATGATGCCAATCTTTTTGCTCAGATATTAAAAGGAGAGTTTGAATTTGACAGTCCGTATTGGGACGATATTTCAGATTCAGCTAAAGATTTCATTAGACATTTAATTTGCGGTTAGTTTTTACTAATATTATTTAAACAATTTTTTAATTAACTAATTAATTAAATAGTTGATGTTAGCAAACGATTTACATGTAAACTTGCAGTAGCACATCCATGGTATTCACTAATTTATTTAAATATGTTTATAAATTATGTAATATATAATAATTTTATATAATAGGATATCAGGAAATACAGCAAAAGATATGAATATACACGGATCAGTCAGTGAACAACTTAAGAAAAATTTTGCTAAAACTAAATGGAGAGTAAGTTATTAATTAAAATTAAGTTTAATTTGATGATATAATGGCTTGTATTGCGATCGATAGCAAGCATACAATGCGACTGCTGTTATACGACAGATGCGGAAGTTAGCGATGGGTAGTTCTGCCACTTCTTTAGATCAAACAAGTGATGCACACAATACTGATCCGTCAAATACTCAAAGCGATCTCTACTCTAAATTAAATGACTTAGAAAGTGATACAACGGTTAGTCCTATTAGGACTGTTAACACTTCAGATTAGATATTGTTATTATGATATAAATATCATTTATCATTAACTATTAAATTACATTATTTGAAAAGTTGTATAAATACTCATTTGGTTAACTGATGCAAAACTGATAAAGATTGAGTCAAATAGTTCATGACATTTGTTAATTTAATAATAGATTACTTATCAGTTGTTATGTTATATATATAAACCTTATACATCTAATTGATTTTTATTTAAACATCAATTAGAAACTTAAAGCACAAACGAGAAAATAATTGCCAATTATTGGTCATATTATTAATTATTATTTAAATAATAATTGTTGAATCAGATGTTATCAATTACCGGTAATTATAAAATGCTATCACTGTATAAATTATATGAATATTATACAATATTTGCAGAATTTATTTTAAAAAATATAATGACGGGTTTTAAGTTTATTGTAATAGTCATGAATTGTTTTATTTTAATTTTATAAAAATTTATACTAATTTAGTTGTTTATATATATTTAACACACGAGTCATTCGTTAATGATCTATGCATTTACTTTTTAGTTTATTTTGTTTGTATTTTTTTAAATATATTATCTAATTATTATTAATTTTGTTATAATTTTTATAATTTATATATTGTATACTTGTTTTTTTGCAATCATTATTTTTAGTATTTGAGTTTATATGATGAAGTAAATAACAAAACATTAATTTTTACAAAATTTTTAAAAGATATCAATTGCAATAATAGTGAATTGCTATCATACTATTAATAATACAATATACACTTATCATTGTATATATTTATGTGAGATATTATAAACTTATATGTGCTTTGCAATGATAAATGCTTACAAAATAGTTGCCAATAATCAAATACATTGTAACTTATGCTATATTTTGTCAATACATTCCTTAAACCATATTTTATTTCAATTATTATATAATTATAAATAATTGGAAATATTTGCAAACTATTTAAATATTTATATACAGTAAAATAAAAATATGTGATTTAAATGAAGTGATATTACATAAATATGACACAAAATAAATTTAATTAATTATTTTCACAATTTAAATGATTTTTCAAAACATGTGTCTTAAGTTTTGCATTTTTAGATTAATTTTGATGAATCTTAATAAATGTGATTTATTTTACCGTAATCTAAAATAATTTATATTTATAATAATTAATGAGTTATAACTTTACAAATATTTTAAAACATTTAATATAATTATTATATTAAATGTTTTAAATTATTTTTTAGTCAATAACCGGTATTTTAAAATTAAGCAAAAGTAAACATAAAATATTAATTCTAACAAATAAAGAGTTTTTATTTTGTTATCAAATTTACATTCAGTTAATTTAGAGGCAAAATATGGTTTATTATCGGCTCTATCTTACTATGAGACCCGCATCAGACTCCCGACTCATAATGTTTTGTGAATAACTATTAAACTATATTTTTAATATAAAAATGACCACAAGTGGTAAAGTTATAGATAATTTTAGACTCAATATATTTATAATTAATTATTTTTTATTTACTCTTATGATTGGACAGATAATTGCATCAGACCTGTTAAAAGAGTTCTGATGCAATTATCTGTCCAATCATAAGAGTAAATAAAAAATAATTAATTATAAATATATTGAGTCTAAAATTATCTATAACTTTGCCACTTGTGGTCATTTTTATATTAAAAATATAGTTTAATAGATATTCACAAAACATTATGAGTCGGGAGTCTGATGCGGGTCTGATTTTAAGATATAGCCTTTATTATCAACTGTTGATTTTAAGTACCTGTAATACAGTACAGATATATTAATTTACTACAGTATACAAATACAATATATTATGTCTAGAAAATGCACTTTAATTTACATTTTAAACTAATAGCTAATTATTAAATTACAATATTTTAATATAACTCATTATAAACATTATTATAATTATATTTTATTAAAATAAGTATCATATTTGAATTAGTTATAACACTTTGTCAAATTAAGCTAAAATTTAAAACATAAGACACTTTTTTTTGCCTATTTTACTGTAATATAACTTATATTTATTTTTATTATTATTGAACCAAATTATTGTTTATATAAAACTTACTCAATTATAGTTTTATGTGTGTAATAATTGATGTTTTAATGTATGTCAAAATAAATTGAATTTTTCACATATTTATTTTTTTAATATTATTAATTCAAGCAAAATGTAAGTAAAATTTAATGACATTAATTAAATTTTTAAATTATTTTTTAAATTCAATAATTAGTAATATCCAAGAGATCGTCTTTGTTTATATTCATATATTTTTTGTTGGGCTGATCTTTTGGGAACAGTTGTATAAGTAGTATATGTTGAGGGAATTCTTTGAAAAGTTTGAGGTGGGGGTGGAGGCGGAGGGATGACAAATGATTGTGAATCGCATGGAGTCGAAGATCGCGAGTCTATTTCAAAGCTTTTATTAATTGCCAACTCTTTGAACTCTTTGTTGAGCACCGGAAACGCCGAATATAAGTTTAATGGATAGGATTTGCTTTTCTATAATTATAATACATTAATTGAATTTAGTTTAAATTTATATAAATTATTTCAATGTATGATATAATACTTGAGTCCTTAAACGCCATTTGATGGCTAACTTCTTAGCAATTGCCAATCGTCTTAGCTTTCGTGCTCTTCTTTTTTTGTAAACGATTTCAATGACTATTAATCCAAAAGAGACGACAATTCCAGCGAAAACTAAAATGAAAACTCCGGCCATATTCTTGATGCCCAAAGTATATGGGAAGTGCTCTGTCTTACTCTCACAGTCTATATTAATATAATATTTAGATATAAAATACTAACAAATGATCAATTAGTTGAGTACCTGTTTCTGATTGAAGAATCCATTTATTGTCCAACGCTTCCATTGATCCGCTTTCATGCATTTGTAGTAAAGCTAACGTCACTTTTTCGGTCCAAAAACTATTAATAAATTAAAATTTAATACAAACTGTCTTTAGTTTAAATAACAGTTTATATTACCTATTCTTTTGTAGACCAATACCATAACCGGATCGACCAAACAATTCACCAGAAATAACGAGATCACAATCCTGTGCCGATTCGTACTCAAGTCGTGGCGAATCCCATATAAATGCATTGAGATATCCTATATTTTCAATCAATTTAAATATAAATATTTTTAAAATACCAAAATATATACAATTATGGATTAACCGTCTTTAATGGCTGCTATGGCTTCTTCGGGACTATTTTTGTTTGTCTCTTCCATAGTTCGGTAGGCATTAAAAAGATGTACTTGACTTCTGAAGAACATATCGACAGCACTTCCCTTTACAGTTGCAAACGTGAAGTTTTCAGTTGGATTTCTCAGTCGAGAATCCTATTAATTGTCGTCATTTCAAAACATTATTTTATCATATATTACATAATAAATGAATAATCAAATACCACAACACCTCAATACCAGACACCGCGTGATCGTCACGAGGATTAAGCACAAGATATGCGGCTAAGTTAGCGGTATAAGAGGCGACAACTATCATAGCAAACCCAGCCCTACATTTCAAATTCAGTATAAAGTAATGCTAGTCTGCATTATTTGCTATCAATTATCTATACTTACCAAACCATACCTAAAACACGAGCACTAAAACTTCTCGGAGTTCCTGAAAAAAGTTATTTAAATAAATTTATTTCTAAATTTCTTTATATAATACTTTCTCCAATTCCACTGTTTAATAGGACACCCCATGAGAACCAGATAGCACTGGAAAGATTGAGAGCACCTTCATCTGATGGGACCACATTCAACATTTTAAAGCCACCAAAAGGACTGAACCTATCGAGTAGATAGAGTGCCAGTGCCACCACATGTACTGATACTAACACTATAAATACAATATTTATTTATTTTAAATTTAATTATTATTTTAATTATTAAATATTTATAGCGTACATACAATATATCTACCGTATATATATACCGTATATATACCGTATATATACCGTATATATACCGTATATATACCGTATATATACCGTATATATACCGTATATATACCGTATATATACCGTACATACCTAATAACCATAACGTGTTTTCAAATGGTTGTAAAAATGAAGCCAACGCTGCCTTTCGTGGCTGTCTTTTCTGTAATATTGTTATGCCTTCGTATTTAAATGGTTTGGAAAAATCGATGACTTGTCCTCTAAAATTGATAATTAAAAATACTTTTTAATATTCTTATTAATTATTATTATATACTATACCGGTATATAAATATATAAAAATTTCTATACCTTTCAGGATTAGCAGTGAGAGGTGCGGCCACCATATCTGCTCTTTTATATACTAATTCTCCTTTATTTATAAATAGAATTAAATATTTGCTATTAAAATAATGGTATAATAAAGATAATATTAATTTGTTATATCATACCTACGAGTCCTGTCCAAGACTTGTCTCCATTAATGAATTCATATGAGCCGTATTGTCCATCTTTTACTTGTTCCAAATCATAAGTAAAATTCAATCTTTTGGCCAACTCTTCCATTAAATCAATACAATATCCTTCACAACATTCATCGATATATCTTTTTTCTGGAAAATAATATTTGGGACACATTTTTTGTCCATTTTTGCAAATACCATCTTTCAATACAGGCTTTACCCAAACAAATGGCTTTTCAGCCAAAGTAAAAACTTTTAAATGTTTTGGTATAATATATCCTAAAATAAATAATTTATTATTATTATTAAAATTTAATAAAATCATTTAACTAACATTTAACTAAATATTATAATTGAAACAAACCTAAAGGTTTATCTTTTTGATTTCCCGGCCAAACCACTTGATCCTCAATTAATTGTAACTCCATTTTCATGATATTCTTGGAGAATGAGTAATGACCGACAATCTCTTCTCTGCCATCGATTACATTAATGAGATTATATTCACTGAAAAGTCTGTCTCCAAACTCATCGAAAGCTATTCTACCCGTCTTTCCATTAAAAGTTTGATTAATTAAATGTTTTACAAATTTGATTCCCGATTCCCATTTAGTCGATGATATTTTTGCGCAATCGGCCGGCGGGACAGTTATGTTATCGGTTTCATACATCTCTTTCAAAGCATTTGCTAACACTTGAACTGAGTCACGAATTATTGCGCTTTCGTTTCCAGAATTAATTCTTAGCGAAAGCACACCATTAGGTCTGTTAGGAGCGTCTAATGCTTGCTCTGAGACCA
The DNA here is from genome assembly GCF_028296485.1 of Oppia nitens. Taxonomy (NCBI): domain Eukaryota; kingdom Metazoa; phylum Arthropoda; class Arachnida; order Sarcoptiformes; family Oppiidae; genus Oppia; species Oppia nitens. Next base: position 1,919,912 of record NW_026533197.1, read on the forward strand.
GCCATACATATCCCGGTTCAGTCATATTATGTCGATTTACTTCTTGGAAAATACTTTGTGCGTCTTCAGTGTTAGCGTACAAAATAAATACCCGACACGTAAGCTCTCGTTTGGCCTCTTCTAATGCATCGGCTATTGACAGAACTGCCGGTTCGTATTTGATAATAGTTTCCACTTTGACTGTAATTATGTTACTAATTATATAAACAATTGATATTATGTTAAATATATGAGTATTATATCCTACTGTTAGCGATATCCGCTAAATTCTGGAACCGGCCTAAAGTGCTTCTGCCATCGCTATCGGAGCTGTGGATAAAGACAACACTTAAATACTTTAGACGAATCAATATCTCTGTCCAGACATCTGTCTCATGTGAATGCGGAGCACTATATCCAACACAATAATCATATAATTATAAAATTGTTATAATTTATATTAAATAATAAATTTATTACATAGTTCTCATGAATGACCCATGTAGATTTTTGTTTGATAATGTACTGTCTCTATTTGATATACCAATTACTATTAAATCAATCAATTATTTTTTATTAAGTTATTCACAAATTACTCTTTAATTTAGAAAAAAATCACTATAACCTGGAATATTGTAGAAACCTGTATATGAAATAAAATAATAAATATTAAATTTATATAAATATTTTTTAATTTTTACTATTTTATACAATTGTGATAACTAAATGTATACATTATATTGCTGTTTGTTATTAATATTAATATTTTACAATATATTATTAGATAACTAAATACCACAAGTGAAGGAAACTGATGAAAGAGATTGATCGCCATTTGAAGGATGAGATACTATGACAGCGTAGACCTGATTGCAATTGAAATTATATATATTATCATAAAAATTATTGTTTTAAATTAAATGTCAAACCTGTGATGATATTAGTTTATCGCAAACACTTTGAGCCGTACGGATGGGGTTTGTGTTCATTACTATTGTCACCGCATATAATGTAATACCTATTAATAGATTATATTAATATATCATATAAATTAAATAAATAATTATTTTTTTTCATTTCACTTAATAATTATTAATTGACATTTGCTTAGTTATTTAAACTACAATAATTTTTAATAAGTTAATTATTATTAATAAAATTAAATGTAAAACTAAAAATGTTTTTTTTTAGTTATATCTTAAATATTTAATAAATTTTCAATTAAACCTTTAGGTAGAAATCCGGGTCTGTTATTAATATCTTCAATTGTCTGTCAAATAAGTAATTTTTACTTATTTTGCTAATAATTAATATTAAAATATATATTACTTGCGAAAATTCAAATATACTGTCACCAGAGTTAAGTACAGCACCAATATTATAAATTTTAGGATTTTCATTATTTAATAACAAATCGTTTATAATTAAATCAGACTTATTAGCCCTCGTTATTGATAATATACATAAAATTATCTTAAAATACATAATGCATTTAATTAACAACAAACTCTTTTTATTAAAAATCTTATATAAATCCATTTTGATTTATCTTCTGTATATCTATACAAATATATATTATACAGTTATATAATAATTTATGATAAATAAAATATTTAAAAATATTGGAAAAACAACTTAAATATATATATAAATATTAAATAATTGTAGTCTTTTAATAAATGCTCGCAAACCTCCATAAAAGTCATAATATCTTATGTTTCAAAGCAAACAAATCAATACTATTTCGGTGATGTTGTGATGCAGTGATGTAGTGATGCTGTAATAGAGCTATAAAATGATTCCAGTTTTTAACACATTATACTATTATCATCAATTGACTATTTAAATTCATTTATAATAAGTATTTAATTTATCAGATTTATTAGACCTATACTATAATATACAGTATATAATTTATATATATTATATTAACATTAGATATTATAATATAAGTATATAGATACAGTATATATTATATATATAATTTGTCTATAGATTAATTATATTATAGTAGAACAATTATATGATAGTAACAAGGTAATAAAGGTAATAACAATTATAATTTACAATTTTTAATATAAATTTTAATATATTATTTATCTTACATAAAATAAATAGTATCTATAAAAATCTCGGTTAAAAATTAGGATTTTCAAGTTTTATGGAAATATTGTGCAAAACATACATTTACTACAAAAACGGGTGTTTTTTGTAAGTCAAAGTACTGTACTATATATATAAACAACGATTAACTACATATTAATTTGTATAAAATTATACCTAAATTTTATATTACCGGTAATAATATTGCTTACTATCAAACTGTTAAGTAGTAAATGTAATCACTTTTACAATAAATAAAAATATTTAAATTATAACCAATCATAAGCTAAAACGCTATAAAAATAAAATAATTTTTAAAAAATTACTAACAAAATAAACTGTAATTTTTCATTTTTGACAATATTATTATTAGGGTTAGATCAGATTCCCTTCCTCGTCTTATTTTCCATAAGTTCCTTATATTCCCTGTTCCCTGGGAATTCCCTGGGAAGACATTTCCTTGTGGTACCACCTATCGTACCCTAACTCACATTACATAATGTTTAATTAAAAACACGTTTGTATAGTAAATGTCTACAAAATGTATTTAATGTTTTTACTAAATGTTTAATAATATTTGAATCATATTTTGATTGAGTTATTACTAACATAATGGTCCCAATTGAAACACATAGCCATTGAGATTATGTACTTTTTAATGTATGACAAATTATATTTTCCCTTTCTAACGATCAAGGGAAGGAATATAATATATTTTCCATATTTTCCGGGAAAATTGGAGGGATTTTATTTGGGAACTTCCCTCCCTGGGAATCTCAATCTAACCCTAATTATTATATAATACTGTATACAATATTACTTATTACAACTTGGTAAATTTATTGTTTGGTAGATCTGATATAATAGATAATTAAAAGATATTTATATAATTGAATATATTATTATTTAATAAACTCATATTTCTTGAGATAATGTCATCAAGTATTCTAGAATTATACGGTATATATAGGGCTCTATCTTAAAATCAGACCCGCATCAGACTCCCGACTCATAATGTTTTGTAAATATCTATTAAACTATATTTTTAATATAAAAATGACCACAAGTGGCAAAGTTATAGATAATTTTAGACTCAATATATTTATAATTAATTATTTTTTATTTACTCTTATGATTGGACAGATAATTGCATCAGACCTGTTAAAAGAGTTCTGATGCAATTATCTGGCCAATCATAAGAGTAAATAAAAAATAATTAATTATAAATATATTGAGTCTAAAATTATCTATAACTTTGCCACTTGTGGTCATTTTTATATTAAAAATATAGTTTAATAGATATTCACAAAACATTATGAGTCGGGAGTCTGATGCGGGTCTGATTTTAAGATATAGCCTATATATAGTATTGTCTATAGAAATATTAATATATTAATTACTATAATAGTCTTAATCATTGCTTTATAGTTTTACCAGTTGTTTGTCTCTCATGATAACTCTATTATAAATTATATTTAATTAAATTATTTATATAATTAATAAATATTTATAGAAAAACTATACAAATAAATCCTAATATAATGTTGATATCTGATGCTGAATACAGTAAATTTTATAACATATCTATGTTTTAATTACTTGAGGTCAGTCCTATCACAGTAACAATAAATTCATATAATTTACAGTCAATTAGTTTATATATTTTAATATCAATCTTCAACTTTGAGAACAGTTTGCAAATATGATATAAAGTATTAAATTTATGTTATTCTGTGAATCTCATGTCTAAAATGTTTTATATACTCAACTATTTATTGATAATTATAACTATTAATCTATAGATATACCGATAGATATCTAACTTAATCTAACCTAAAATATAATTTAATATTAATTAATATTATTTTTATTAAAATAATCAATAAAAATATTGCAGTAAATTGCAGTGCAATACTAATACAGTATAATGTAATACAATGTCTAACGCAATGCTATCGTAGAGTTAATACATATTACTGTTATCCTAAATAACAAAACATAACAACACATGTGTTGAAAATAATCGCAACAAATATTGCAATCATTTATAAATAAAACTCAACTTTAATTATCTCATTAATAATAACTGAAGATATCATCAGAAATGGTGAGAACCTATGAGGAAGAACTGCAATATTTGCAGAAATATAACAACAAATGGATTATTAAGAAGGGTTTTGTACCAAATATGAAGGTCTGTATCATTTGACACATCAATTAACTGTTGATTATCTCACTTAACATTTGATTGTCTTCAGACAGAAGGAGTGTTTTATGTGAACGAGTCGTTGGAGAAGTTAATGTTAGATGAGTTAAGAATGAGTACAAAGCCCGGAGGTATCGGAGGTTTTTTGCCCGGCGTTAAACAGATTGCAAACGTGGCCGCACTGCCCGGTATTGTTGGACAATCAATAGGTTTGCCTGATATTCATTCGGGGTATGGCTTTGCCATCGGAAATATGGCCGCCTTTGATATGGATGATCCGTTAGCTATTGTCTCACCCGGAGGTGTGGGCTTTGATATCAATTGTGGCGTACGATTACTTCGGACTAATCTGTTTGAAAAAGATGTTAATCCTGTGAAGGAACAGTTGACTCAATCTCTTTTTGATCACATCCCAGTTGGTGTCGGCTCTAAAGGTATTATACCAATGAATGCTAAAGATTTGGAGGATGCACTTGAAATGGGAGTCGATTGGTCTTTAAGAGAAGGCTATGCATGGGCTGAAGATAAAGAACATTGTGAAGAATATGGACGTATGCTTTCAGCCGATCCATCAAAAGTGTCGATGAAGGCTAAAAAGAGAGGTTTACCTCAATTGGGAACTCTTGGTGCAGGTAATCACTACGCAGAGATTCAAGTAGTAGACGAGATATTTGACAAACAAAATGCCGCTAAAATGGGTATCGAGTCATTAGGACAGGTATGTGTTATGATTCATAGTGGCAGCAGAGGATTTGGTCATCAAGTGGCCACTGATGCACTTCTGTTAATGGAAAAGGCAATGAAAAGAGACAAAATTGAAGTCAATGACAGACAACTTGCCTGCGCTCGTATCAACTCAGAGGAAGGACAAAACTACTTGAAAGCAATGGCCGCTGCGGCCAACTTTGCGTGGGTTAACAGGAGTTCTATGACTTTTCTCACAAGACAAGCCTTTGCAAAGACATTTAACACAACTCCCGATGATTTAGATCTTCACGTCATTTACGATGTATCGCATAACATTGCAAAAGAAGAACAACATTTAGTCGATGGAAAGCTTAAAAGATTATTAGTTCATCGCAAAGGATCCACTCGAGCCTTCCCTCCACACCATCCACTCATTCCCGTTGATTATCAGGTATTTTAATAATGAGTTTATTAACATTATTATAACTTATATTACTTTTATTAGTTAACAGGTCAACCGGTTCTTATTGGTGGAACAATGGGCACTTGTAGTTATGTATTAACTGGAACTGAGACCGGAATGAGGGAAACATTTGGGACGACCTGTCACGGCGCCGGTCGGGCTCTTTCAAGGGCTAAATCACGCCGTAATCTGGACTATACACAGGTTTTAGAGGACTTGGCCAACAAAGGTATATCAATTAGAGTGGCGTCACCTAAATTGGTTATGGAAGAGGCACCCGAATCATACAAAAATGTGACGGATGTGGTCAACACTTGTCATGATGTCGGCATCAGCAAGAAATGTGTCAAATTAAGACCAATTGCCGTAATTAAAGGATAAATTTATTAAAATATAATAAAAAGTTTATATATTTGAGGAACTATTTTATATAAACACTACAGTATTTCTATACATTAAGTTTATTTATAATTTATTTATAATTTAATTAATTTTTATAAATTATTCTATAAAATATGATAATTATAATTTTGTAAAATATTTGAATTTCATTATAAATTTATTATTACAATAGTTACTAATTTATTATTATATAAATTTATTTAAAGTATTTGAAATGCAATTATCACATAATGCTATCTATTGAGTGATAAAACATATATAAATACATTAATAAAATAAACTAATGTTTGAATACAGTTTGATATACAGTAAACATATTATTATACTTTAGTATAGTTTGATAACATTGAATGATAGCAATGAGTGGTGCCATCAAAAAGGTTAGTATTATTGAAGATATGACCTAATGGTGATCACCATATGATGATAATGTGATCACTTGTGGTTAATAATTGTTATGATATATAATTGATGTCATGTATGTATCAGACAACTGGTTTGACGGGACTTCTTGTGGCCCGAAATGCTCATTATGTAAGTGATTGCAAACCAAACATTTGGTCAATTCTTATGTCTTTCTGTTAATTAGTCGCTGACCCGACTCTACAACAAAATATTGAAAACATTGGCCAAAATGCCCGACGAGAGCGCATACAAGAAATATACGACTGAAACAGTCAACGAAAGGTTGGCCATCGTTATGAAGGTTTGTGTCTTTATTTTCATTTGTTTTGTTGACCTATTTATTTGGTAGGAGAAAGATGTGAAAGCAATTGAAGATAAGATAAATTGTGGTCAGATTGAAGAAGTGATAGTTCAGGCCGAGAATGAGTTGGCACTCTCTAAGCGTATTGCAGAGACCCGCGCGTGGGAACCGTTGATAACGAAACCACCAATTAATCAATGGAAATGGCCTCATGTCTGAAACAGACTTATTTGACATCAATTTGCAAATAATAGTGTTGTGTAGTCTCGTAATACTTATAAATATAGTTTAATTTAAATAAAAACCAATTATTGTCGGATTTAGACATTAATTATCTAAAGATGTTTAACAATCAGATTTATAACAAGAAATTATCAAAACATATAACAATTGTAAGTCAGAGGACTCGGTGTAAATCATAGACATGGAGTTGGGTTTTGGAGAAAACTTGATAATTATATGTTTTCATTTAAAGTTGTCTTATTTGGTCATATTCTGCACTCGACCCGAGACATGTCCACTACCGGTGTGATCACTAACTCATTTTGTATAAAATAGTTGACAAAAGTTATCATTTATATAACGGTTTATATTAATTGATTTGTAGTCAATAAATAGTAATAAATCAATGTTTGTTTAATTAAAGATTTGAATATACGGTAATTTATATTCATTCATATACTGTATATTAATTAAATACATAATGATTAAATGTAGTTATTGTAACTTAATTAAAATTGTCCATGTCATTATATATAGAATATAATTTATTTGTTTTGACCAAAAATTTGACAAAACAGATCCAGGACAATCAATTTATTGGTGCTATGTTTTTATTAAAACCAATTAGATACTTGTTTTAACATTTTAAGTATTACTGGTACGGTAATTAAAATAAATTACATTAAAATTATTTTTTCAAAATTTAAAAAAATAAAATAACAATTTATCTTTAGGTAACAAAAAGTTAGATCAAAATATTCAAAATATAATAATTAATATTAACTATTGTTTTATTTGTAATATTTTATATTGAAACCAATAATTGGTTTCAATATAAAATATTACAAATAAAACAATAGTTAATATTAATTATTATATTACAATTATTGTTTAATATTGATAATGATTTATTCACATACTTAAAGCAAAGTTATTTCCGTTAAATATATACGATATATACATAAATTTTTATACTCTAATTCTCATATAAATTAACATTTTCTTAGTTTTGTTAATAAGACTAATTGATTATTAAATATAAATAAAGTATATTCAAAATGTTTTATAATAATTTAAAGTTAAAAAATGAAAATAAATAATTTATACAATTTGTTATTTAGTTACACAATTTAGTGCAAAGTGTATATTTTATCTCAAGTGTTGAGAACCAAAATATAATATTCAGTTGAATACATGAATTTACATTCAATCGTTACGCAAACAAATCTCAAATAATTTTAGACATCTTTTGTTAAATTAAAAATAATAATATTTGACAAAATAGACATATTTTTTTAACAGCTATTAACAAAATAAAAATAACTATTATTATTGAATTAATAATTAATAAATACATAAGTTATTAAAAAAAAATTTTACATTATAACGTATATATATATAATTTGTTTTTCGTTTTTTAAATTATTAATTTAATTTAAAGTTTTGTTGATTTTATAATTTCTTATAATTTAAATTTTATATATGATATGACTGAACAATAAAAACTAAATATTTTAAATTTGGTTAAAATAAAATCTATTCTGAAATAATATAAGTTTATTCATCTATTATTTTCCGATAGTAGCAAAGGACTTGTCATAAAATAAAATAAATAATATTGTTATGGATTGTAATATATTGTATTTTTGACAGAATTGACAGAAAATTAATCTTTTGTTACCATTTTGTGTATTATTTCATCAAAACGATATATTGAACAATACAGTGAAAAATTACATTATTTTTATTATAGTATATTTTAATTATGTTTATGTAATTATAAGAAGTCATTGCAACTTAATTTTTATATACAGCCAACAAAACAACTATTATATAGTAATAAAAATACTAATAATTCAAAAACCTTTGACCAATTTTTATGCCATTTGGTTTAAAATATAGATTAACTCAATCGATTTATAAATCATAAAAAATATTTTATCAACAATTTTTAGTTACTTTTAGAAACTAATTTTAGTTAAAATTTTTAAATTATTATTAAGTAAATTACTTTTATTTGTTAAAATATGTTTAATTACTTTTAGATAGTTTACGCACAAGATTTAATTTAGCTAAAGTATAAACTAAAAGAATGTAAGTTTTACTATAAAATGTAAACACAAAAAATTTAAATAAATTTGAATTATGCTTTTTTGTTAAAATTAATAAAATTATTTTGTAATTTTTAGATATAACAAAACATTAATAATAAAATTTTTATGTTAATGAATCAAGTTTGATATTTTTATAAAATAAATAGTCTCGTTATTCTATCTTAAAATATACATAAGTTTGACTAAAATTAATATATAAAATTAATTGCATTATTTTACTATAATATTTTTTATGATTTATAAAATTAGGGATAGCTGTATGTTAAATATAATGTTATTATTACTGTAGTATATAATCCAAAAACTTTATTTATTTTTAAATTATGAGTAAAAATGTGTTTCTATATTATAGAATCTATAATTTATATAACTTTTATGCAGTATAAACATTAGTTCAATTTAGTTTAGTGTTTATGCATAATATAATAAATTATATTAAAATCAATTAAATAAGTTTCGATATAAATGTTAAAATACTTATCGATAAATTAGTTTTTGTTGCAATTATATTAATTTATTTTAAATAAATATGCACAATAAAAAATAAGTTTTCAATAAAATAAAACAAATTTATTTGATTAATTTAATATTTAAAATACCATTATATTTCTAATATATTTAATTAACAAATTACTATATATGTGAGTTTATGTAAATATATTTATTAAATTAATAATTAAAATTATATTCTCTGTAAAGTATATTTATAAATAGATTATATTTTATAACTCATTCAATGTTAAGTTATATCAATTGTCTTATATCTAAAAAATTAAATAATAGAAACAATTAATAATATCAAATTATTATGTGGGGCTTGAATCTAATTATTTAACATTTAATTATTTAATATTTATAATAGATGTGTAAATTTTATATTTCACTGTTTAGAGAAAGCACAATCATTTTAATAACAATATAATAATTATATATATATATTAACAATAAAATGAGAAGACAATCAAGTATTTATAATAAGTATAAATAAAAATTATTTGAATATATAATCCTAAATATATCTTACTGTATATATATTGATATTAGTTATACAAATAATAGAAATTGTTTGATATAATGCATTATAGAAAGCATTAGTTAAAGAGTTGAAAAAAGCCCCGATTTTAATAACTTCTACTTTAATAATAATAATCATGTAATTGTTTATATGATGTTTAAAGTAATTTACATAATGAATGTGTATTACATAATTAATGTTACGATGAATTTTAATTAAAACAAAAAAAAACAATAAGTTTTGATCAGCATTTGGATAGTTGTCTTGCAATACAACATATAAAATGAAGAGCAACTAAAATAAAAGGAAAATTTCCAAATAATAAGTGATTTCCCAAAACATGAATGAATGCAATAATAATTGGATGATAGCTGTGTTAAGCCTATGTTAGAGCTCCATATCTTTTGTCTCGTCATCTGAGAAGTCACTCATTGTTGACTCACTGCTATCAGACTCGTCTTCTTCACCTCTCAGAGCATCTTCTGTGGCGTACTTCTTGACGTACTCTAACAAACCATAAAATGTTATTATATATAATCAAACAATAAGTCATTTATTTGAGTACAAACCTTGTACTTTGCGTTTATATTCTTCTGGTTTATGCAAATACATGGCGGCCGCGTCCCCGTTGAGCGGATCAATTGGGTTCGGGTAAGTCAGCAATTGAGGTAAAAATGATTCAAAGATATTCGACAAGTCATATAATGCAGTCCACGCCTGATTGATGACATCCAGACATACAGTTCCTGAACTGATATAAACATATAAAACACCGATTAATTAAATTAATTAACAACTCAATGAAATAGTCAATGTCTATGGCATACACTTCATCGATGTTTGGATGATATATCTTATTCATAAATCCAATTGATGGTGACTTGAATGGGTATTTTTCGGGTAAATCGACCCTAACTTTCCAAACTCCGCCTTCATATGAAGCTAATGGTTGTACAAGAAATCAAATTAATTGAAGACAATTAATGAGACCACTATTGATGGTCAAACTCACTTCCTTTTGGTCCATAAAATTTGACGCAAAACTCGTTAAGACCGCCCAAAATGGTCACCTCGTGCTTGGATTCAATGCTAGTCATTATGAWTGTATAAAACAATTAGCAATAACAACAAAATATAATATTTGATTACAATTATAGTGAAAACACAATTCAAGGATAACTCATATATCATAAGTAATACATGTATTACTCAATACATCATATGATTGGTAATAATGTCTTCAATATATTGTCTAATAATATGTTGTGACTTACAGTTTGAGTACATCTGTGTCCATCCGACGCTTTCCAGCTGATGGTGAAGACATGGCTAAGACTAAGACTATTTAGACACTTGAGACCAATTTGACGCACAATTACAACAACAATGGATACAAAACAACAACAACACAGTTATGACTGTATAGTTAGGTCTATAGACTATAGACTACTATAGTATAGACTAATGTTATTTAACGTCAAGTGTGCTCTTCATTGGCTTTATTGCTAGTATTGGACACAATTGACATCAATTGATCACTAAATATGCAAATCAGTGACCACTTTGTATGGACGCACTCACACACAATGGCACCCGAAGTGTTGTACGTATGGTTAGGCGTCAAACCAGTCTTTGGGTGCTTTGATTGGTTGCCAAACAGCATCTGTGCGCTCAGTCAGTGACGACCAACACTACCAATACTACCACCCATTCAACACTCAGCTGTTCAACACAACAACAAACAAACATTACATACCTTTAACACTATATACAGTACAGTATAAGTCAATCATTTATTACAGTATTACACTACAGTACAGTACAGTATAACAAATATCAAAATATTATAACATTATTATCTCTACAATACATATCAATAAATAGTAAAATTCAAATATCAATCATTTATTAGAAACTAAGTCTTGTGCCAAATACAGACTAAATTCATTTGTGTGCAACCAATGAGGTAATGAAGATCACCACTTATAACACAAGTGTTAATAATAACGGGCTTTTTGTCGTCAATAATGCATTTATTATCTTTTATAATGTTTTCAATTGCTGGCCATTCAATAACACGATCAGCTCTTATCAATTCATTGGCCTCACAATACTCTTTCAATCGGTTAGTCTTATATATCCAAATCTGACCATTAGGTCCTCCGCTCACTAATAGATCTTTTTGTGCCGATAGGTATATATAAGGATAATATCCATCAAATGATTTAAGCTTTGCTTTTGTTATTTTAGATAAAGTTATAGTTTTCATATCTTTACCGGATTTATCATTTTTATTAATCTCTTGAGTAACTCTTTTGAGGTCAATAATGGTAATCATTTTTGACAAATAGATTCTTATGGCAATAATGTCATCATATATAGGAATAGATGTCAATCCATCGATCAAATATTTTGTCTTCAGTTGTGTTACCATTGACTTTGGTTGACAGTTCTTAAGCAAAGACAAATCAGTTGAATTCGACCAAAAGTATAGTCCTTTGAAACCCGAAGCCAACAATAGTTGGTATTTATGAGAGTAACACAAACTCAACAGATTGTCGTTGATATCAATTGTTGTCAACAAATGTGATCTTTTGGTGTTTTCTGGACTAGAAATTCGCCACATTTTTATAGTCTTATCGTAAGAGGCACTGAACAGTATATCAGATGAAATGAAGTTCAATGAATTGATTTGATCTAAATATAAATCAATAATTTTTATTATATTTAATTTACTGATATTTATTTTCATTACAGTAGTCATTATATATAATTTGTTAGAAATGAACCAAAATTATAATACCGGTACTTATTATTATTATCAAATCAATGCTTAAACTGATTTTAATAATTTATATTAAAATAAATTTTAGTTGTATTACCGGTAATTGATTTCATTATTATATAAATATGTCAAACGACTAAATATCAAACTTTATGATAAAATACAAGTTCTTTAATAAAATTATAATATATTGTATATACAGTAATAAATTAATATATAATTATTGTTTAGATATACAGTATTTTACAAATCAAAGTTCATCTACAGTAAGCACAAATTACAAAGCACAAAAAAACAAAAAAAGCACAAGCACAAAAAGTTCATAAGCACAAATAGTACCAGGGAACTAATGCAAACCACAAATAGTACCAGGGAACTAATGCAAACCACAAATAGTACCAGGGAACTAATGCAAACCACAAATAGTACCAGAGAACTAATGCAAACCACAAATTGTATCAGGGAACTAATGCATGGTGGGGATGGGTTTGGGGCAAATAATTTTCTACTGGCTGTCTATAATCTACATTTGTTCCAAAAATTAAATCAATAAATAAATTATAATAACAATCACTAATTCGTGTATTAATCAGTTTAATACATATGTTGACACCATTGGTCTTAACAATAATTTAACTTACGGTAAATCATACACTAATTTATTAGAATCAATGTATTTCTGTTACCGTAAGTGTAAAACCAGTTAGTTATGAGTTAGTTATAGTTTATTAACTGTAAGTTTCTAAGAATTTTATCGTAAATTTCTGTTCATCTCAAGACAAATATCATATCATTGTTGAGATATTAATCCGGAAACAGATAAACATAAATATGTAAAATACTATATATTGTGACATTTGTTGAACTAAACAATACATACCTGAATGTGAGTCAAACTTTTCATAGCAATGAAATCCATGAAAATTTGTGACCAAAAGGATGTGTTTTTTCCCTCCGACCGCCAAAACCATCACTTCTTCCTTATTTTTAACGCTAACTGAAGTACACGCGAGTGAAACGAAATCTTCATTGACATTGTCATCAATATATCGGGCAATGACTGACTTTTCGTTGTTTTCAATAGATTTCTTGCAATCAATAATACAGACCATATTTGCACCACAAGTGGCCACAAATCTGTTGTCTTCAAACTCAGTTATCTTTGCAATGAATGTTGCGCTCCATATATTTGTTGAGTTATCAAATGGATCTGTTTTGAGACAAATAGGTCTCTTATAACTACATTATCACAAATTATCAAATATAATACCATTCTTTCTGCAGTGACATCTGATAAACAGTTTTGGTGAGTAATTAAGTTGTGGATCAATGTCTTGATCATTGTTTGTGGTCATCATTGTATCAATTAGTAGTCATTCATATGTTGACAATATTCTTGTGTCTTATAATCCATCAAATGATAGCAATGTGTCTATCAATCAATCAATTAGTTTATCAATTAGTCTATCAATGGTTCGCGCATTCAATTCAATCAATAATTCACGTGATTTACAGCTTAACTAAACATTTACATCAAATCAAACACACAGTCATTGAAGTCAATCATACATTACGTTGTTTATTGATATGTATTATACCTGTATATGTAAACCCTAAACATGACGTAAATGCAGTTATTGTCACAATTTATTAGTATTAATAATACTGTACTGTATTTCATACGTTATAATCGTGTAGTTATTTGAGCGCCAATTGATTGATAAGTTTCTGTATTGTATTTATCATTCAATTATTAATATATTTAATTGATTGCATTTTTTGATGATTATTCAATTAGATAGCAATTGATTGTATTATTGGTAAGTGTTTTCAGATAGAGTTTGTTTCCATATATTCATTACAACAATACTAACATTGAATTCAAATATGATATTATAAATGATTGATTGATTGATTGATTAATTAATCAATTGTTTGAAACATATTATAACATATCATATAATATATGATATGATATATAACTGCAATGGATAACAATGAGAGATCAAATAGCAGATCATTAGATCCGCAGATTAAGGCAATGATTGAATGTAAGAGATTAGAGGCTATTGAAAGACGTAACAAACGTATGGCCGTTGAAAACAATGAAATGATATCAAAGACAAATGACAAGACTATTGTCAACACATTGACCACAAAGCCATCGACCAGTGCTTTGACTAACATTAAGATGAAACCAATTGTCACATCTGTTACCAATAGCTGTAACAACAATAAGAAACCCGTATTAATGTCATCAATGAAATTAGTATCGACTAAACGCTTTGAAATTGATATCTCTTATAATAAACAAGTGATTGAAATCTTTAGAAAAATCAATTCACGCGATTGGAATCCAACAACAAAACTATGGACTTTTGATATCAATGATTACAAAAATATTATGAATAAATTGCAATCAATTGATTCAGTGGACATCCAATTCACTGATGCGGTTCCTGAAAGAGTGATGACAGCTCTAATTGAAGCTAAAAATCGACCAAAAGAAGACATAGATCTCAATGAAAGACTTGGACCCAAACTAATGCAAAGGCTATACGAGTATCAAATTGAAGGCATCTTATTTGGCATCAGAACAGGTGGTCGATGTCTTATAGCTGATGATATGGGTTTAGGAAAGACATTACAAGCTATATGTATAGCTCAATGGTTTCGTCGAGACTGGCCATTGCTTATAGTATGTCCGGCATCTCTAAGATATCAATGGCGAGACTCACTTATTGAATGGTTGCCAAACTTAGATGAGAGTAATGTTTTTATCGTTATAAAAGAAAAAGAGTTATCAAAATCAATGATTACTATTATAAGCTATGATTTGATGGCAAGAATGAAAAATCAATTTAGTATTGAATACAATCAGATATATAATATGGTTATTCTGGATGAAAGTCATTATATCAAGACTGATGGTGCCGTCAGAACCGAATCGGTCACACAATTGTCTAAAGCTGTGAATAGGATTATTTTGTTAACCGGAACTCCTGCCCTTTCCCGACCTATGGGTATAATTTGTTTAATATTTAATATTTACAATAACTTTATATTGAATTTTTATTGTATCAATAGAGTTGTTCACACAAATCAAGTTAATTAATGCTAAACTGTTTTCAAGTAAACACGAGTTTGGTATTCGCTATTGTGATGGAAAGTTGAAGCAATTTTTCCAAAGAGGCAAATGGGGTAAAACTAAACAGATTTGGGACTATAAGGGCGCCAAAAATCTCGATGAACTCAAAATTCTTTTAGAGGGAACTATTCTTGTCAGACGACTTAAGACTCAAGTTTTGACTCAATTAACTAAAAAGACTCGCGAAATGGTTTGTTAACAATAATCTTAATATACTGTATATAATTGAAAAATAAAGTAAAAAATATTTTTATTTTTAAGATTCTGCTAAAAATAGATCACATGACTGATAAAGAGAAAACAAAATTATCTAATTATTCAAAAGTTGCGAATATAAGCAGTTCTAAAACAAACAATACAACTCTATTTGAGTGGTATATGGACAGTGCAATTGCCAAACTGGAACCAGTCTGCAGATATTTGGAACAACTATTGACTCTTGACATTAAGTTTTTATGTTTTTGTCACCACAAGATTATGATGGATGGTATACAAGAAATGTTGGCTCAAAAGCGCATTAATCACATTCGTATCGATGGTTCGACTTCTGCTTTTGATAGACAAGAGGCCTGTAAGCAGTTCCAAGAAGTATTAAAATGTAGAGTAGCTCTTCTCAGTATCACTGCTTGTGCTACGGGTCTTAATTTGACCTCTGCTTCAGTCGTTGTTTTTGCAGAAATCTTTTGGAATCCAGGAATACTATCTCAGGTTTTTTAATTAATTTAAAGTTTATTATTTAAAATATACTAATTTTTTAATTATCTGTAAATACTATTTATTTAGGCTGAGGATCGCATTCATCGAATCGGTCAACAAAATAATGTTAAAATATACTATTTGGTCGCTAAAAATACAATCGATGATATGGTTTGGCCAATGATTAGCAAAAAACTTGAAGTTCTTAATAAAGCGGGTCTCAGTAAAGATAACTTTGATAGCGCTTCCACTGTTATCGATGCAAAAGAGGCGGAACAACATTTGATTACAGACTTCTTTGAATCTCTCGATGAAAACGAAATGAATGATTTTCTCAGCGATAACTTTAAAGATTAATTTATTATAAATAGATTGTAATTTATAATAATTCACTTATTTGAGTGAAATATTTTTTTAAAAATTGTAAATTTGAATTTATGTTTGTTATAATGAATATATGTTTTTATTATTTATATATTTGAAAATACATGAAAATAATTAAATTGTTACAAATTTACTGTTAGTTTATAGGAATTTTAGTGAAACCTCAGAATCGATGCTTAAATGTTTGTTTATTTCAAGTAGAAATATGTCTCAAAGATCTATCACTTCGTATTTTAAAACAAATCAAATTATTAAACGAAAGTTATCCGAAACTAATGATAATACCGATGATGGAGCCAATCATATGGTAATCGAAGATATGTAATATTTTTTATTTTTCAAAACATTTCTATTTAATAAAAGACGAAACAGCAAAAGATAGCCAAAGAAGCTGATGGCAAACAGTCGATATTAAGTCTAACAAAATGTGATATAAGGGATATTATTATCAAACAGTCAGTGGTTACCCCCGCACTGTCCACTAATATCGGTCACACTTGGTTTAGAGCACTTAAACCTGAATTCTCGAAAGACTATTTTATTAAAGTAAATCATTTTTATATTTTCATATAATAATTATTATTATATATTTTATATTTGTTTTAAAGTTAAGTCAGTTTTTAGAATTGGAACGAAAGAGAGAAACGATTTATCCATCTATTGATGAGGTTTTCTCGTGGACAACAATGACTGATATATCTCAAGTAATATATCAATTGATGACTAAAATTTAATAAATAATATCTAATTTATTTGTATAGACTAAAGTTGTGATATTAGGACAGGACCCATATCACGGACCAAATCAAGCTCATGGTTTGCAAAATTTATTACCGGTTCTGTAATTTATATACATATCAATTCTACACTTTTAGGTTTAGCATTTAGTGTGAGAAAAGGTGTTCCCCCACCTCCCAGGTATTTTTACTTATGATTTATTTGTAATTTAAAAATATGAATATTTTGCAATTATTGTAAATATAGTTTGAAAAATATGTTTAAAGAAATTGAAAATGATATACAAGTCTTCAATAAACCCAAACACGGAGACCTGACTGGTTGGGCCAAACAGGGTTTGACATACTTTTATGATTTAAAAATTTCAATTATATAGTAATTACAATAAATTTAATTAAAGGTGTATTACTTCTCAATGCGTGTCTTACTGTAAGAGCTCACAAAGCAAACTCTCACTCAGAAAAAGGTTGGGAAAAATTGACTGACGCTGTCATCAAATGGTTAGATGAAAATCAATCATCACTTGTCTTCATTTTATGGGGTTCTTATGCACACAAAAAGGGAAACTTTATTAATAAGGTTTTAATTTTAATTCAATAATACGACAAATAATAGTTTAATGATTTAAATATTAATTAATTTAGAAAAAACATTTAGTTCTTCAGACGGTTCATCCGAGTCCTCTGTCAGCTCACAGAGGATTCTTCGGTTGCAAACATTTCTCACAAACCAATGATTACTTGAAAAACAATTCAAAAAAACCAATCGATTGGAATTATTTGCCATAAAATAATTGTTTCATTTAAAAATATTTAAAAAAAACTTTTGAATTTAAAACATTGTTTTATAATGAAGGGATGGAGCGGTCAAAACATTATGTTAAAGATATTTTATTAATGGTTCAACTTTTAGTTATTATCATTGTTTTTAATATATAATTGATAAACATTTGTTATTTGAATCACATTTATTGAAAATTGTATTTTTACAGTATTTCAATTAACATATTTATAATACTGTATTGAATTCAATTATTAATTTTCTGCATATTTTGAATGTTTAACTCAAGTTAAAACATAAGCATTTAATTGGTTTGAAATTTAACAAATAAGTTACTGTAATTAATAGTTAACATGTTTGTTTTATAATTTAATGATTTTAACATATTATAATTATATTTTGATAACAACTTTTAAATAAAGGCCACCATTTGATTATTAATAAAAATAAATTTAAATTATTGTAATTTAAAATAAGAAACAAATCTTAATTATTGATTGATTAATTTGATTAGTTAGTCATTATTAATATTATTTTACCAAATAGTAAACAGTATAACATTATTACCGTAAGCTTCAATAAAAAAGAGAAGTATTTCAATAATAATCATTTTAATGAAATACCTGTACTTAATATTTATGTTCAATCTTTTAAAACATTTAATTGAAAATCAGTTCTAAAATATAATAAAAATTGTTTTTAACGAAATAAATATAAATAATGTATTTGAAATACTATCTCATTTTATATTTAAGCTTAGATATTATATATTTAATAAATATTGTTAACAATTACACTATTTATCGTATATGTATTCATAAATATGTCTAATATAGAGTATATTGATTACAATTAACATATCAACAAATTCGTTGAATAAATCATTAATTTTGATAAATATTTGTGTTTGAAATAAATATATATATCTGAAGTTATGTACCATTATATATTGTTTATCATAAAATTAACCATTTATTATATTTATTTAATATCCAAAAATCATTTAAAATTATTGCCTCAAATAATAATGTTTTGATTGTATCGCTTAATATTGACACTAAACTTGACTTTGCTATAAACTACCTATAATTATAATTATTAAGAATATATGATATAATTTACAATTAAACATAATTATATAATTTGAAATAGAAATAATATACATTAAATACTATAATAATTTATAAAAATGCACTACTATTTGACAATATAAATAGTACTAAGTTTTACTTGTATATTAAATTTAGTAAATTTTTATATAATAATTAGTACTGGTTAATTTTTAAAAGGTTTTATCATGATAATATAGATTAAATAATACATGTATAGTAATTAACAATTTATAAATCATAAGATACATACATACAGTTTTTATTTATTAATTTAATATTTGCAAAGTAAATAACACCTATTATATTGAATAATTTATTCTATATATTGTATATACACTTAATTTATATACTGTATAAAGCATGTATATTTAATTATGCTTAATTATAATTGAATATAATAATTAAATTTAGTTTATCATTATTTTAAGTGTCATCATACTGCTTAATTGTAATCAACATTTTAATGCATTTATAATACTCTAATGTACAGTACCTAATTGGTATATTGCTTATATTAAAACATCATTTTAATAATTTAACAAATATTATCACTAAATAATACTGATATCACTGTTGATATTTAATATGAAATACATAACTAAAAAATAATTAAATATAACAACTTAAGATATTTTATAGATAATTGTTTAATTTAGTAGAAATCATAATTAGCACAAACTTTTAATAATGCGGTCAATACCTCACATATCACCGAAAATACCTGCAAAAGTCTTCCTTAGATTTTTCATAGTGTCCTCGCCTTCATCTCCTTTAGTCTCTTCATCTTTGGTTTGCGAACTTCTTCTGAAAAGTGTTGGTCTGTTTTGGTTTTGTGATACATTTTGTTGATTATCTGAACCCGATATTGCATTGGAAGTGGCATTTCCTGTAGACTGACCGGCAAATGGATTACTCAAACTAACTCCAGAAGTCATATTCATGTCATTCTTTTCTTTAGAATCAGTTCGTTGTGTTTGTGATGTTGTTTGTGGAGGTAATGGCTGTGATGGTTGTGATGGTTGTCGTTGTGGTAATGGCTGTGTCCTCATTGGAGGCGCATTCATTGCCGGCTGATTTTGTGCGACCATCTTATTAACATTTGACACATTTGTTGGTAACTTAATTATAATAATTATTTTTTAACAGATATTCATTATTTAAATGACAATAAATTTCAAACCTGTTGTGTTGATTGAGTTTGTGGTAATTCAGTTGATTGTTCATCACTTGTAATACTCGCACGTTTACTAAAATTCATAAAATCAATTTTAATTAATAATAAAAATTTAATAAAATAATAATTTCTACCCAATAGCTGGTCTACAAAAGTATTGCATTCTCTGCACAACCAAATCAGCGATGGCTCGTCTGTCATCTTCTTGAGATTCGCCCAGAAGTGTCATTGCAGATCCCGTCACCTAATTTTTTTTAATCATTCAATACTTTTAGAGATTTTTTATTATTTATAGCAAACCTCAATGATATGTTCCTTTCCATCTTTGCCAACAATCAATTCAATTGCAAAGATGTCAAGTCCTCCAAAAGCATCTGAGACTTCATCCATCCATTTCTTGTATCTTTCATTAACATTAATTTGCTCTAAAACAGCGGATCCAACATTTGCTTTCCAGTTACCAGAGATTGATTTACGTCTATATTTATAAAAATGAGATAAAATTAAAATAATATTATTTAGTAGTAGTAGTAGTAGTAGTAGTAGTAGTAGTAGTAGTAGTAGTAGTAGTAGTAGTAGTAATAATAATAATAATAATAATAATAATAATTTACGCAAAAGCTTTAAAATTGGTGCCAATTTTTTGTATGTGAATATCACATTTGGCGTCAATGAATGGTTCAACGGTGCAGTAGTTGGTAGTGATGGCCACAATACTGGCCAAGTCGTTAAACTCCTGCATATTTTCCACTTTCATCTTTCCCTGACCTGAATGAGACGGACCTATCTTCACAACACATGGAAAACGAGTCGTTGACGACTAAATCATATAATAGACAATATTATAAAAAAAAATGTTTAACAAATATATTTATAAAATTAAATGTTTAACCATTTCTCGATGATTTGGATAAAATGTTTGTTCAATTAATGGAAAGTTTTCTTTTCCTAAATTCCGTTGAATTTCAATTAGACGAGAAAACTATAGAATAAATTAAAAAATAATAATATATATTTGTATTTAATTAATTTATGTTTATTATAAATTATTAAATAATATTGTAATAATAAAAAATATGATAATAAATTTAACTTACAACCCATGGCCTGTCTTGAAAATTATATGCTTTAAACAAAATAATAAAATTGATTATATTATATACTGTATATAGAAATCAGTATAATTATTATTTTGTATATATGAGTAAAACCTTGATTAGGGTTTGGCAATGTTTTGACATTTCCAACCGCGAGTCCCAATAAGATATCCCTATAATCTTCACGAACATCACGAATGTGTTGACGAATTAGCACAAAGTCTGGTCGGAATGAGCTGTTGATCGATATATTGAATATCAAATATAATACATTCATTAATTGAAAGACCAATTTATCTATAAATGGTTGATCCCCACATACCGGGCCACTTTAGAACCACTTCTATCGAAACCAATTATACTAACAACAGTTCCCGATAATGAATTTGCAGCTAATGTTAGGTCACGAAATTCTGACTGTTGTGTATATTCATATAATTTACAAATAAACACATTTTTATTTTTATTATTATAAGTAATGATATAATTAGTAGAAATATATATTATTAACAGCAAAAACCTGTTCAACTTTTATATCCCACTCTCCTTGTAATCGTTTTCCTCTAAAATATTTTGACCTTTAAATAACAAAACCATATATTCTGAATAAATATAAAAAATTAATTTGTATGGAGTAAGTACTGACCAATCAGTTTGGTTGTCATCAATTACCAGTAAAATTTTTTGTCTATCTTTATTGGTGGCAGTCCTAGCAATTTGTTGGACAGTTGAGGTTACACTACCTGTCAATGATGTCGCTCTTGAAAGAAATGACGAGACACCTGAATGATGTGGTGATGTCGGAGCACTGGTTGTATTACTGCCCCGAAAATTAAGTGACAAATCAGATGACTGTGACACTGAATTAGGCGGAACTTGGTTTGCATCAGTTCTGGACTGTGATCCAGACATTTGGTTTTCATTTTCCTAATTTCAAAATTTATATAATCATATTTCATATAAAACTATAGATTGTTTTTAAATGTCTACCAATTCATCTTCAAAACCTTCGCCCGAGAGGTCTCCAGAAGAGAATCGTCTCTTAAGGAAATTAGTAGTCGAGGCGAAGCTCTGGCGAAACGTTGAGAAAGAAATTTTGAAAGAAGTGGTCGACTACTTGTTTGACAAATAATTTGGTTCAATCTCTGGGATTGTTGTTTATTATATACAACTGATCTAATGATTTCTTTTTTACTATAAATATACTCAAAATATTTTTTTTAATTATTCAAATATATATTATTATAATATAAATATTAATCCCAAAGACATCAAAACAGACATTTTGTTTGTATCACTAGTCATTGCTATGTATATTATGGCAAAGCTTTATTGATTCCCATCAAAGACTTGCGTATTACTAGTTTTTTAGATAATTATATCAAATAGATTTGTTGTGGACATTGTTATCAAAATATATAATAGTAACTTACAATCATTTTTAATAATTTAATATAAAGATACTTACTTTTTATTTATTACTTATATGGTATGCTTATCTTCTCAATTTAATATATTTTTACAAATACTACTAAATTACTATTTAATAATTTTTATTATATTATCTATTGATAATCTAATTATTTTAAACTACTGTAGTAATATTATTAAAACTATTAAATATATTGATAGCAAACAATTATATTATTGTACAATGTATATTATTGTATTTACAATGAAATTAATAATATAATTTTAGAATTTATATATTTTATAAATAATATATTTTAGTAATAATATTTAAACATTAATACTACAGAATATAATATTATAAACATTTTATTATTAATGGATATTTTAATGACTAAATAAATTCAGATCTGTGTTCTATTTGTGATGTGTTGTATTTAACACATAAATTATATAATGATGTTAAACAATGTTTACTATACTATTGATAATTTAATCTTTTATTATTAATATAATTTAATAAATACTAATCTATTTTGCTTTTTATTTATTTTTTATTAAATGTTGATAAAAATAAATATTAATTTTTTATATCATAAATAATTCAAACTTATAAAAATTTACAATTAATAATAAAATTATAGTACATTATATATTTTTATTAATACAGTATCATTTTATTTAAATATACAGTATATAAATGTAAAATAAAAGCACTGAATAATAAGCATTACTTTCTACTAAAACTTTTAATTTAAAAATTTTACTAAAAACTAATGAAATTTTTTTAACACTTTTTTGCAAATTTATATTAACAAAATTACAATAATTATTGTAAAATTTAGTATATATTAATGTTATATTGAAAATATCATTGGAAATATAATATTGCACTTAATTTTATACTATTACTAATATGTTTGTATCTTACTAATGATTAATCAATTAGCGGATTTATAACATTTATATTAAAAATTAATAAAATTGTTTACTATAAAGTAATTTTATTTATCTTAGATTTTCTTCTATTAATTCATGTTATAAATATTATAATAATGAAAATATTTATGTCTACAGCAAATTAATAATAATACACATTATGTAGGGTCTCTTGTAGACTACTCTAATAACGTGCTTTAATTTTATCAATAATATGATAAAGAGATTAACAAGGTTTCATGTGATAGCTTTACTTGACTTAAAATATCAATTAGCATATTATTTGTCTAAAATATTGTGAATTTAATGAATATAAAATGTGATAAAATTATGGGAAAAATAAAAAAAAGTGAATCATAATTCATAAGTCAATTGATTTCTATCATTCAATCATTGAATAAGGTTTAGTGATTTGCTTTAAAATAAACTGAAACAATGAGTTTGAAGAAACCAGAAGAATATTCACTTCTAAATATAGTTAGTGGTTATCGAGTAATTCAACAAAAGGGTGAACGACGACTCGGACCACCAATTAATTGCACAGATATTACTAAACCCGAAAAAGGATGTGAAATATATATCGGAGGACTTCCTCGAGATTTATTTGAAGACGAGTTATTTCCATTTTTATCATCAATTGGCACTATATATCAGATACGATTAAAAGTGCACTTTAGTGGCCTTACGAGAGGATATGCTTTCGCCACTTATACAAAGCCAAGTGATGCTATCCGTGCCGTTCAAGTACTTAACAGAAGAGAAATTAGACCAAACCATCCAATAGGTGTTCAGTTAAGTTTCGATAACAATCGGCTTTTTATCGGTAATCTTCCACAATATGTGACTCAAAAGCACGTAATTGAAGAGTTGTCACATAAAACACAAGGATTGGTGGATGTGGTGGTTCGGCACCGGAATAACAACTCGACAGGAATGTCATCTCTTGGTTTCGCATTTGTTACATATCAATCTCATTGGTATATACTATATACAGTACTTTAATTATTAATATTTTTATTATATATTTATATACTGTGTGTATATGTATGTGTTAATCGTTTAATTTTACTTTAAAGGCACGCATCGATGGCCAGAAGGGTTTTATTGCCAGGTATTTTGATTTTAATTTTAAATTTCAATTAACATATTTTATTTTAGATTTAAAATCGGGAAAACTACATATGTTTGGCACACAAGTGATGGTGAATTGGGCGATACCTACTATACCTAATATACACACATAAATTTATTTTGTTTAACTTTTATATGATGGTTGGAAAGATCGTCTGAGTAAAATAATAATAATTAGACAATAATCTATGACAAGTAAATTGTATTAATTGTTTGTTGAAGTGAAACTGCATTTTGTTAATTATTTGCTGTATTTCTATTATAAAAATTATATAATTTTAAGTTATATGGTTTGTTTATAACGTCTTTCTATATAGCAATTAATATTTTTGACTTAAAGACATGATTTAGATACCTTGTAATGCAATGAGAACCCACCTGTTTTCCAACTTATTTTCAAACCATTTATTATTTAAAAGTAGTTATGACCACAAAAACAATATTTCATTGCCTTAACCTTCAATTTATTTTAAGTGCATAACATGTTTTATATTGATTGACATTATATTTTAAAGCAATTTACCTATTATTTTATACTATATGTAACAAATATTACTGTTATCTTATATTTACTAATAAACTGTAATTTATTAAATAAAACTAATTTTTAAGTGTAAAATTTGAATATTTAGATTTTTAATAGATATTTAACATAAATACTTAATGTTAAGTTTGTAATTCATATAAACTAAATTTAACATAAAATTTTTGACAATATTTTATTATTATAAAATTAAAAAATATAAGCTCATAAAGACATAAGAATATTGATGTCAAATAGTAAATAATGTTTATATATAATTGCTCAGGGCAATTGTTTTATGGCACACATCATATCATAAATATAGTATAGTTTGGTTGTTAAAAACAACATTATATAGTATACAGTAAACCATAGATATTGCATTAAACAGATAAGTATTTGATTTTATAAGTTTGTTGAGCACAGGTGTTTCAGTGCTAATGTTTCTCAATTTTTTAAACTCAATCCCTCGACTCACGAAAAACTAAAAACTATTCAATTTTAATGGTTTTTTAAGTTCAACTCACTTTCAAATAAGTAAAGCCATGTATGTTATACTCTGTAAAACTACTGTATATATCTAATACACCAACAAATCGAGGGTAGTATAGAGTAGTGAAAGCTACCAGTGCTACAGTACAGTAGTCTTTCACTTAGTCTTTGTCTATGGTTTTGCATTTTAATTCATATGGAAATGAATTTCATGAGAACTTTCAAAAAATGTTTGTGAAAATAGTGCCACTAATTATGCATTCATTTTAATTTATTTTTGTTATTCTAAATTCAATAAAAATTTTCTTCCAATTGTCAGTTAGTGTGTAATACTGTGTATATATAAATAATTATATTTATAAAAATTATAATAATATAATATTATTAATATTGTTGTAAACTTAAAGCTAACTTTAGGTAAAAAATGTTTTCTCAAAAAAATCTAAGTCATGAGTAGTTTGATGGGTCATTGATAAGTGTCTGACACCCAACAACCCACCCATCAAAAAGAGAAGCCACGAAAAAGTAATTATAAAATCAACTACTGGTATATAACATACTGTATATTATGGACATACAGGCAAAGCCACGCGCCTAACATTTTATATGCATTACTCTTAAAGTATATTCAATTTACTACAGTATATATTGTGTGTTGTTTTGCTTTAAAACTGGTACACAAACAGAATTAGTGATTAAGCTATTATTGAAATAAATATAATATAAATAATATCATAAAAATAAAATGCAATCAAATATTTGAAAATACTCTTCAATTAAATAAATAATTAATTGTAAAGTAATTGTATAGTAAAAATGACAATCTTATATTAAGTATAATCTATCCAAATAATATTAAAACAATTTGTTTACCAGTGTTGGCAGAGACAAAGTGTATTTATAATACAAAGCGTATTATACAGACTGTATACAGTATAATACAATGTAAATTACATGACAATATTGGCTTACAAAAAGTTTTTAGCGCTACTTAGTAACAAAAATACTAAGATTCACAAACAAACACATGTTTTGTAATAATAGTTACTTTTTATTTTGAAAAAATTTGAAATTAGCTATTCAATTTAATTCTGGTATTGAAATATATTAATTAAATAATTAATATTATTTTTTAATAGTTTTAGAAAACAACGATTCTAATAACGATATTGAAATTATGTAATAATAATAATCTTAATAAAAAATAAATATTTTATCATTGTTAATATATTTTTTCTATAATTGTAAAATACATCCAGTACATTGTATTTTACTGTATTTTACAAAGTCAAAATTGAAAACCTTGTATTTTTCCAACCCTGATGTTTTCATAAATTCATATTTTTGCATATATTGTACATTGCTTTATATAAATAAATTTAACATATGTTTACTCCGTTTATTTAAATGAATAATTTTAAAACAAATGATATAAAATAATTATCTATATAATAATAAATTGATGATAAATAATGTAAATAATGTAATAAATAAATAATATATGTTGTGTTTGAATATATTTCCAATGAATTAAAAGTTTTATATTAGTAACACTAATTTTGTTAAACTAATATAAGTTAAACACTTTATATACAAATTGTAAAGTAATATTGTAGGTATCGATAATAGTGTGACATCACAAGTAGGATTCCCAAATGTACAAAAAAACGAAAACTTTATTTAAGTACTGTATATATATATATAGTTTTTTATTAAAATAAAACAAAAATATAATAAATTAAAAAACTAAAATATAAATAGAAATTTAATAAGCAAAATTCTAATTATGTGAAATTAAGTAATATAAAATACAATAAGATAACTTAACATTTAAAATCAATTATTAAAAATTATAATTAAAAAATTTGCAAATTTTTAAATTACAAACAAATCAAAGTAAAAAATATTCTAAAAATATAATAAAAAACAATTGAATAATTAAAAAAATTATTTGTTAAAACATATTTATTAAACCAACCAAATAATTTGTTAGTTGAAACTAATATTAAAGATAATATAAAAATTCATATATTTATTTTATAATATTAAGTGACAGTATGTTACTTTTTTTGTAAAACAAATAGTAATTATCTTTAAATTGTTTTGACTAATGCATTACAAAAAAGTAATATTTGTTGCAAATGTTAGTAATGTTGAAGATTTGTGGTCTGTATGTTATGTTATGGGAATATTTAATATACATATAAATAAATAGTGTAATAAAATAGCAAACCTGGGAACAGGAGAACAACCATAACTAACAAACATAACTGCATTCTTAAGGGAGCAATAGGTGAGACATTACAACATATAAATGGTAACAAATATTTTACAGATAAGCAATGTTTTGTCATTTATTACTATTCAACGGAATTCCAATTGGCATCTATCGGGTGGGGCTCTGGGGCTCCGGGACTACACAACCACTCTATCAACTTTAGACTCATTTCTAACAAAAGACTATTCAATGCATACATTCATTTCATTTGTCTCTTCATTTTATGGCTTGAAAAAAGAATTTCTTCAGTAATGAAAAATAAATTGATTTTTTGTACAAATAATTAAAATTTAAGTTTTAATCAGTTTTGTAAATGTAATTAAATTATTTAATTCTGTAAAAATAACATTAAATTAAATATAAATATATGTGATTCATAAAAATTGAAAAATTAATATTCATTTTTAATTTTATAATATGTTTAATTTTGATATCTATAATATTTTATAATACTCTAATACAATACCAAAACTATAGTTATTGATATAATAAAATATATATTTTTTTATCTAAATTATAAAAAAACAGTATATTATATAAATACAGTAATTATTATACAGTATATTACAATATTACTAATTTATTCATATATTGTGTTTGTTGAATGACTTGATGTCAATACTATTGTTTCAAACTTTCAAAAGTGTAATCAATTAAAATTATTTAGTGTTAATCCATAACATATAGTAATTCTCATAAAAATTATCAGATGACAAGTCCTGTAATAACGATATTAAATTAATAATATTGATTTATAATATTATTTATATTACTTTATATTATTTACTGCAAAATTAATGTAACAAATATTGAAACATAAACATCAAATTAAAAAAAACAATAAAATTGATAATTTGATAAATTAATAGGAGAAAAATTATAATTTTGAATAGCAAATTTTAAAATACTAAATTATTAATAAGAAGTTTTAAATTATTGAAAAAGTATAATAAATACAATTTAGAATTTTAGTTAAAGTTAACATTAATTTTCATAAAACCACACCTAATAACACTTATTTTAAGTCAAAATACATAAAAATAGATAATTAATTAGTACTTTTCAATGAATGATTAAAATATATGCCAAATATATTAAAGTATATTAGTAATTTGTGTAATTTTTATGATTATAAACATGTTTTATGTAAAATAAAAATTATAATTTAGAAATCATACAAAATAAATCAATTGTTTAAATTTAAGTAAAAATATTAAATGACATTATTTAGAAATTAAATTTAATATTGCCATAAAGTTTCAATAAATATTAGCTGATATTTAAAAATATTATAGTGAAAAAAAATATGATAATCATTATAAATAAAATTGTTATTTTGAAGTGCAAGTTAGATATAATTGAATATGAGATATGATTATTGAATTTTGTAAATTGATAAACTAAATTTATTATAATAATTAAATAAAAAATATTAATTTTTTATGCAACCAAAGCTATTTGTATTATTTATCATATTAACTACAATGGCTATTATTACATATATACTATATAATAAATAAAATATATGATTATATAATTAACATAAATTGTACGCAAAATCCCATTGAGATTTGATAGAAGTAGTGGAGTTGATTCAGTGCAACCTCACTATATATTCCCTAAACTCCCTCTCCTTACATGTTATATGGTATTAATGTACTCAAAATTTACAGTATTTGCTGATCTCTTATTTATTAGATTATGTTTAAGTCATGCATCACTTAATTTATTTTACTACTAATTTGATTTTATAATTTATATGCTATTAATATTTATTAAAATTTTAAGTTTAAAAAATATCATAACGACTAAAAGTGTCATTATTAGAGACATAAAAATATGTGGTGAATATTTCAAAAAATTTTAATATGTGCTCAAAATAATCGAAATATATTTAATTTTTTAAACATTCAATTATTAATAATTAATTTTAATACCTTGTTTGACTTAAAATACCCATAATTTAGTTTATAAAATTAATTTTATAATATTAATATTTTAAAAATTATATGTTTCATCATTTAATTCATTTCATTTTTTATGACATAATGTTTGAATTCATTTCAAGTCGTTTTCTTAGACATTTTTTGCAGATATTTACTAATTTACTAATTTAGTATAAAATCAATTTTTTTAAATTATATATATGTGTCTATTTTCAAATAATGTGAAAATGTGTGTGTTTTGAAAATTTGTCGGATCGTTATTATGTGATTTAGATTGATATTGATATTGTGATTTGAAAATTAAACTTTGTATTTAATTTATTTTGATTCTGCCATTTAATAAATATAATATATAGAAAATAGATAGTCTTAAACAACGGCAATGCTATTAAATACAATTATCCGGTAAACAATGTTTGATTTAAAAGTGATCAAGGGCAAATTTGTAGATAATTTTAATCTAAATAAGATTGTAATTGGTCATTTTTAATTAATTTTATGATTGGTCAGCTACACTTAATTATTTAGTATGCATTTAGTATTATAATAATTTACATTTGACTGTTTAAAAAATAAAAATTGATTAATTACTATATTATTTATATTAAAATTATCTATAATTTTGCCCTTGGTCACTTTTAAATCCAATGTAATGTTGACCGGATAAGTCTAATTAATAGCATCGCCGCTGTTTAAGACTCTTTTCTCTATGAATGCATACTATGTAAAAACGGGTCATACAAATCATAGATTGATTGAAACTCTCTTAAAAAATAAGGTTTACATAATTGATTTAATTCAAAATTGTTTTATTATAATTAAATTAAAATCAGTATATTTTAGACATATACGTAATATAGTATATTGTGTTTTAGAAATGCTGTAATACAGTATAAAGTAATAATTGATATAATTAACAATTAATTTAATCAAATGTGTTTTTAAACATTTATAGAAAAGTTATAAAATATAAGAAAGTTGTGTTCAGTAGTTATATAGTAATGTAATTCATGTGACATAAGGGCAACACCTGAACGGCTAGACTTAGTCAGACTAATCAATTCAAGTGAACATTGAGTCTATTTAATTGAAAATCAAATGCTAAGGAATTTTGATGTTTTTGGTGAATGCGTTACGAATTAAAATTATGTTTAAAAATACTTAAAACATATGACTATAGTTTATATCATTTATAAAATTTTGTTGAATATATCGACCAATGTTTAAGAGATCGCGCGTTCTTTGGATTCCTAATTGTATTGCTTTAGACTATAGATTTGTATAATAACTCCTATTATAACTATACTGTACTGAACTAATGTTAAACAATATACTGTATATACACCATACTATGCAATGGTATAGTATTATACTGTATATTGTTTAACCGGAGGGTATCTCATCTCACTTGACTTCAATATCTAAAATGTAGTTTAAGTCAAGGCTTTAGTGGCATCAATAGACCACTCCTTTAGCAAATGGGCTATATTTTAATACTTACTTTCATTTTTAAAAGAGTTTAGAAAATTATTAATTTATTTATTATTTTGTGTCATTATATAACTGATTAACTTTTCATTTTATTTTCGTTTAAATTTATTTTTTAGATTTTATTTTTACGATTACATTCAATAAATTTTGGATAATATTTGCTATTTTGATGTATTTTATAGGAGGAGCTAACAAACAGTTAACAAACTTTTGATTCATGAGTCGATGCATACGATATATTAAATACACTAAACGTTGCTTTACTTCACATTTGTTTTCTTTTGCTTCTCATTTATAATTAAAAGTTTATATTAAAGAAAACTATTTTAAAACAAACTTAAAATAACCTGTTTTTATAACTATATATATTAGTAATATACTGTACGTGGAGTACATTCAGTATACTAGATAACTAATATAATCTATTAAATACATGTATCTATATTGTACTGTCTATGAAATAAGTAAAAAAAAAAACACTTAACAAAGTATTTAGAAAAATTTTAATTTAAAATAAATGATTTTAAGCAAATCAAATACTAAATTTGTACAATAATTTATAATCACAAAATGTTTTTATATTTAACTATAATATATATAATATATTTATTAATTTAGTAACCCAATTATTATATTTATATATAAATATATAAAATTGTTAGTATAGTATTTTGAATAAACTTAAGAATATTTATATTAATTTTAAAAAAATGAAGTAATAGTATTGTTGTGAACATTTATATCTTAACGTAATTGTGGGTTATAATAGAAGTGTTTATTAATAGTAATGGTTTGAATAAATGTGTATATAATGTATAAATCGTGTATATGAATGGTATGTAATGGTGTTGTTATATGGTATACATAGCATGATATCTC
Organism: Oppia nitens; assembly: GCF_028296485.1. Lineage (NCBI taxonomy): Eukaryota > Metazoa > Arthropoda > Arachnida > Sarcoptiformes > Oppiidae > Oppia > Oppia nitens. The sequence goes on from NW_026533197.1 coordinate 1,952,812, forward strand.
TGTAGGGGTTATCCAATGGCTGGTATATGTTATGCCGATCTCCTACACCGTCAGCCGCCACGCAGTCTATAGTCGACGATATTTACGATATTTTTGTTGCCAGACTTAAGCACTTGTGAAGCAATGAAGCATTTTTGTGGCACATCTTATACATAGATATCTCTAAAATATCTTACATTTATCGATATGTTATATTGAGTTCCGTTTTGATAACAGAGCCTCAGGTCATGTAAAAGATGTATTGCTTTAAAATGTTGAATGCATTGAATGCTATGAAAACAAAAATGTATTGAAATTATGCGAAACATATTTTGCAGACCGCATGCAGTCTGGCATTTGTGTCGATCCAAACAAACTTCAATTACTATACCATAGTATCACTCTATGACTCTATGGATCACACTATTAACAACAATACAACCAATACTAGTTATAGCACTTTAAGCACATGTAGTACATCCAGCACTGGCCTTAACACTACTTCATACCGGTATTGTTCTCATTTGACTTAAATTTAATAAGATTTATTATAACTCAAACAATATAATCTATTATTTGTCACAAAAACTATATTTTTCATCCATTTTTCTTTAAACTAATCATTTTTTAAATCATTCCTATTTTTAGAAATGTATTATTTATAACAAACATTTTTGAATTATTTTTAATATTTTGTATAATACTGTATAATGTAGTGTATTTGGTGTCTTATTAATAATAAGTTATTATATTTTAAATAAAAGCGAATCTTAGATTTTAGGAAAAGTTTTAAGTTAAAACAGGTTTATCTATAATATGATCGTTATATAATATATTGATTACATTTTTTTCAACAAATTTACAAAATTAATGTCAAATATGATTTTTTTTAAAAATATAATCACAAAAATTATTTTGATTTATCATTAAAAAATAAATTTAGTTTTAATTAATATTTAAATTGATATGTGTGTGTGATTTGATGAGATGGACTTATTATCAGAAATAGTCTACAGAGGATCAGATCAGACACAACAATAATTGTCTTGAAATATAGTGTTTGTTTTACAATACAAAGTTGTGACCAAATAAGTCAACAATTTTTTTTATAACTTTTATTTTATTGTAACTTTCATACAAACTTTAAAAAACGAAATACTAAAAAAATCAATTTTATGTATTAATAATTAATTTTAAAAATTAATTTTTATTAATTATGTATTTATTTTTACTTATGCAAATTAATAAACAAATAAAATCTTAATAAATTATCATAATAAATTGAACTAAAAAACATAAGAAATAACTATAAATAATAAGCATATTAATTTTATGTAAATCTAATATTTTTATGGAAATGTAAGATAAATTTAAAAATAAAATGCATAATATTAACAATAATTGTTAAACATGCCTAATTTTATTTTAAAAATTTTATTACAAATAAATAAAATTGCCAAAAATAATATTTGATAGTTACCTAAAATATATTTTAATAATTATCAATAATAATAATAGCATTAAATGATAATCTTTAAGTAATGCACTAAGTTTTTAAACCAATTTTTATGTTACTTATATATCAATATTTTATAAATAATATTTCAATCTTAAAATTATAATTGGTAAATTAATATTAAGCATAATAAAAGTTATGCTTTTAATAAATTCAAATTTATTTTAGAGTAAATTGAGTGCAAATTAAATAAAATTACATTTTCTTGTTTTGAAATAAATTTCTACAGGAAATGAAAGTTATTTGTATCGCTTTTGAATAAAAATACATTAATTGCGTGATAAATAGTAATCACGCAATGAACACACATTGCATATATAATATAGAGTATAAATACAATATATAGACAGCATAGACACGCATCGTATAACAATATATTCATATATTTATAATTCAAATCTATAAAGAGATCCAATTTCAATAATTTCTAATTTTACATTAAGGTATAACCGTATTCCCGCCCCAAATGTAATTCAAATGAAACCTATTATTATAATTTATAAAAGTATAATATTTATAAGTTATAACTTTACTTTGAATCGTCAATATAGATGAAAACTAGAAATTTCATTAATAAAATTTATAGAAAGTTTCTAAAGTAATAAATGTCTATAAAAAATATATCTGTTGCGATTAAATATATTAATCGTGCAATTATTATGATCTCAGTGTTGGTTCAAATGTTTTTACCTATTAATCATTGTTTAAGCTTAACTACAGTATATGAGGTTTCAATATATAGAATTAATATTATTAAAATATATTATTAAATTTTTAGTAAAAATAACTAAAAATTATAAGTTTAGGAAATTACAACAATATAAGTATGGGGCTGTTCACATATTATGTTCGCAATTGTTCGCATGTAGTCATTATAAAAATTACGTTATCAAGTCCATAACCGCTAACAACCACTACACTACAAATAAAATATCTAAATTTTAACGTTCTTAACCCTCCCCTCCCCTCCCCATCGTTCGCCGACCCACTCCCATCAAGTGCGAACGTAATATGTAAATTACCCTATAATATTTTAGAAACTTTCTAGAAATATCTTTTTAATCATTAATAACATTAGTATGGCGTGGTTCACATATTACGTTCGCACTTTTTAAGAAATTTAGTTATTATTAAATTAAGAAATTAATCCCTTCCCTATGTTCGCAATTGTTCGCATGTAGTCATTTAAAAAATTACGTTCGCATGTCCCTAACCGCTACCCCCCCTCCACAAGAAATAAAATATTATTTTAATGCGAACGTTCTTAAAGTCTCTACCCCTCCCCTCCCCCTCGTTCGCAAAAGTTCGCTTTGACTAACCCTCCCTCCCCTCAAGTGCGAACGTAATATGTGAACAACGCCTAATACAATTTTTGTTTGTCATAGTATAATATTAATATTAAATTATTGCATTTGATCTAATATTGTAGATTAAAACCAATATTTATTTATTGATATATTAATGTAATTCTATTATTAAAATAAGATGTTAAATGCTAATTGTATTTTATTTTAAATTTAAAAATTTAATTCATTTTGCGTTAATTTTAATCACTTTGCTTTTTCATTGGTTAATGCAGTATTAGTATTGCAAACTTTGACATTGAATTAACGATATTTTGAACTAATATTAAATTATTATTAATATTTTTATTTATAGATGTTATTATAATTTCATAATAAAAGATTTGATAATGATAATTATAAATAATATATCAATTAATGTATTTTTATGCAAAAACGTATAAAATGATAATTATACAGAATATCAATATCAAAATTTAATTTCTATTTTATTGATGAAAATAACATATTCAATATATAAATAATTATTATATGGAATATATTATATATAAATAATACTGTATAAAATTTAAAATAATAATATAATATATATTAATTGAAAACATAATTATAATTTTATATATGATAATAAAAACATTAACTTTATTACTTTATTATGTGAGTTTAATAAATAAATAAATAGAGAGAGAGAGAGAGAGAGAGAGAGAGAGAGAGAGAGAGAGAGAGAGAGAGAGAGAGAGAGAGAGAGAGAGAGAGAGAGAGAGAAATTAAAATGTTGCTTAATTTGAAAATAATTCTCATGAGAAGGAAATTAGGAATAAGTTATGGACAGGCATTAGGTTGAGTGACCATTATTTTTGTTTCAGTGCCAAATGACACACCCATTCAATAGCATTAACCATTGAAGACCACCAATATTTTAAACACATAATAATACAGTAATACTGTACTGTATATGAAAACGAGTGTTGGTTTTTGGTAAGCATTGCTTTGTTTACTGTTTGACCAAATTTAACGCCTTATAACTTATAAGTTATAAGTCCTATAATTTCCAATATTTTGCGCTTTTTGTACAAATTATTGCCTTTTAATTATTTTTTAATTTTTGTATAAATATTTCATAACTAAATCGATTTAATATTGCATTTATTAACAAAATTCATTAATATAAAATTTTAACTAAATATAACTGGTGTCTTATATGTATTTATAGACTATATATAAATTAATTTCTTTGTTATTATTTGTTATCGAAATATGTTTTATAAATATTTAATAAGGATATAACAAATTTTCCACTTAAATAGATTTGTCATCACTTAATGAATTGCATATGTCTTGTCTTAAATATCTTGAAATTATTTTAATCCATACACAAAAACAGATGTTTTTATATTTTTACTATTAAAACCAAATGTCAACTTTAAATTTGATACAGTAATATGATTTTAATAATTATGATTTAAAAACAATAGTAAAGCATTTTTTTATTATTAATCATTTGAAAATAATATATTTTCATAAAATTCTGAAAGATTTCATATCTGAATTTGTTGTGTGTGTAAGTCTGCATACCTTTTTGTGTGGATATGTTGTGGTTGTGACTTGAAATACACAACTATTTGGAAAAGAGATGAATAAAATAGTAATGTTTTTCAAACCAATCGCATATTTCTTAAAAAATGAACACTTTTTTACCACCTCTTTGAACAACAAGATTAAAAATGATGTCCAGGATTTTGTCTGGCAATGCTGGACTTAGTATTTTCAACTATTATTTTATACTTTAAATTTTAAAATATATTAATACTGTACAAAATTTAAAATTTTATAATATCTATTTCTAAATCTATAATATAATATATTGTTAAATTATTCACCAAATATACACAAAATATTAAATAATATCAGTCTTCACAGCATATTTAATGAAAATTATATAATTTTAAGTATACAACTCTGTAATTAATAAATAATACTTATTAAAATAATTTATGTATATTTGATCAAAGTTTCATAATTAATTTTTTAATAATAATCTTTTATTAATTTTTAATTTAATAGTTTTGAATGAAGGTTTCTTATAATACAGTATGAAATTTATATGTGAATCAACTTGTATTTAAAAATAGAGTTATCTGTTCTATAAATATCAAAATTGTTATATTACTATAATATAACGATATATAATTAAATGGTAAAATGTAAAATAAATTTTAATTATATTTTATTTTATATAATTATATAATATAATTTATATAAAATAATCTAAACTATCTCTTATACAGTAGTTGTACCCGTATATAATAATGGTGTGTTTACAGTAAATTAAATTAAATAAATAAGAATAAAACAAACTATAATTTAAATCAAATAATTGTATTAATTGTAAGTAATATAACAATAGATGACTTATTGTTGATTTAAATAAAACTCCTACTATAGTGACGATAAGGATACACAGCGTGAGCTCACATATACTTTTGCCTCCCCTGTAGATACTGTACTGCTTTCAAAAGTTATATATACTCTACAATATAATTGTTTGCTTCAAAGTCTTATATGTGGTTTGGATTGCATTTGTAGCAAACGTTAGTGTTATAGACATTCAAATAAAAAAAAGAGAAAGAAAAAGAGATATATATATATATAWARAGAGAGAGAGAGAGAGAGAGAGAGAGAGAGAGAGAGAGAGAGAGAGAGAGAGAGAGAGAGAGAGAGAGAGAGAGAGAGAGAGAGAGAGAGAGAGAGAGAGAGAGAGAGATAGATAGATAGATAGAGAGAGAGAGAGAGAGAGAGAGAGAGAGAGAGAGAGAGAGAGAGAGAGAGAGAGAGATGTGAAATTGGAATAAAAGGTATTTATAATATAAATGTAGTTTATTTTGTAAATTTAGTAGACAGTCGACTGTATTGAGTATACTATGGACTGTATGCTGGAAAAGCTGTTTTTGACATCAATGCTTAAACGGTCGTCCCTTTGTAACTCTCGCTCTTTTTCATATTGTTTCCCACTTTTACATCTTTCGCTCACTCATTCATATATATATATATATATATATATATATATATATATATATATATATATATATATATATATATATATATATATATATATATATATATATATATATATATATATATATATATATATATATATATATATATATACTGTATATATATATCGCTTATATATAATATAAAGCACAATATACTGTATATTATGTGACAATTTTTGTATGAACGACCCAATTGTTTGGATAATCACAACCAGAATTATTGTTGAATATAAGGGACGAGTAGTCGATTAGAGGCCATCACATGCATTAGCAGACATTCACCGGTATGACTGTTATTCTGTATTTTGTAACTGTTATAAACAGCAACAACATTAAAGTCTGACAATTTATAGGATGAGTTTCATGTTTCAACATAACAAACACATAAAACTTATATACAGTATATATATATAGGTATTTGAGTTTACATTTTAATATGTGAGTTCAATTAGCAATTGTTAGTTTTGTAGAAATTGCAACGATTTTGTTATACTTATGTATTTAAATTTAATGATTATTAATATATTTAAATATTAATAGTTAATTATTAGAAAAATTACACATATATTTGAAAACAAGTACTCTGAAAATAATTCCTTGTCTTTATTCCTTGTTTTCTATATATTGAATTCAAATAAATTTGTTTAAACTTACATTTGTTTAAATAAATTATTCATTTTATTTATTTGAAACGCTGATAAAATTCTAAAATTTACGTTTAGTAAACACTCACACATTAAATGATGTGTTTATTTTAATATTTAATATAATTTCTAATGATGTTTAAGTTCACAAAATATATTGTAAATAGATTTGTGTGTTTAATATACTCTTTATTAAGAGTACATCTTATCTAAACTGATGCAGTGATGCGTGAGTTTGTGTATGCAATCAATGTATACACTGTTTGGCAAACAATCATTTCTGTGGATTGTATGGATGTATAGATGACTACAAGTATTGAAGTATAGGTGCATTCGATACGGTTTCCAATTCACTGTTCAGCTCCAGTGCCACACAATAACATATTTTGAGTTGCAGTTGGAAATGCATAGAAATGCATACATTATGGTTATGGTAATGTCTATAGCTATAGCTGTTACCAATGTGTTGGTGATGGCAATGGTTGGCAATGTCTGCCTCCAAGCGTTTGGTCGTTTGAGACTATTATATACATTGAACAGTATTTATAGTATGTATGTCTATGTGTTGTACATTGAATCGGTCGGTCCGTACATTCTTTTGTTGTTTTCATAGCACTATATATACTAAACATACTATACTTACTATAGTTTAGCCAAAACTCGTTGTATATTTGACTGACTATAGAGTAGGCCTTCAATACATTGAATGTCTTGAAAGCAGTTCTCCCTTGAAATCACTTCTAAGAAGCGATTCTCTCTCAATGTAAGCTATTCTGCATATATTTAGCACAAGTTATTAATTCCTATGGATGTCAATGTCTTATATGTTGTTAGTATACCATACATGCCATATATATATATATATATACTGTATATACCAGTGCTTACTATTTGCAAGCATTAGAGCACACGATCTCCCAGCGGGTCTGTTAGGACTGTCAGCCCAACTGCCTGCGACCCGAACATAGGTTTTGTCGTCCAAAATAAAAGAGTCCACACATTCATCACCTCTGGTGCCAAAATAATATCAAACAATTTATAACTTACTCTCTATTCCCTCTATGCCTGTCCTCTCAATACATTTAACACACTCTACAATATAGCTATGAATCAAATTTTACTTCTATTATAATTTGGTGTAAACGTTAAATCATCAAAACTCAATATTTTCATCGCCACTAATATTACAGAAAAACCATTTGACTATTTATGGGGCAGTTCTCCATTCATCTAACGTTTAATTAATATTAATGTGCATAATATGTAACATTACACACACTGTTTATATTTATACTGGTATATACAGTAATATAAATAAATATGTATAACATTACTGTATATTCACTTTAATTCATTGTAATAATTGTACAATAAGTTTACTTATCTGTAATATATTATTTTTATTTATACAAAACAGTTGTTTTGCTAATTATATAAAATTTCAACAAAATTAATATATAATAAGTTACATTATATTATTATTTTAAAAATATTATGATACATTTGTCGATAAGTGATAATGATATAACGGTATTGTATTGATATAGTTCACTATCATATATGTATTTATTTAGCTAAAGTATTTGAATAAATATATTATGCGTATGTATGTACAGTATGTATGTTAAATATATGATAAGTATTGTACATTTCATACATATTTACAGATATTGTTAGTTCCCATAAGTGTATTGAGTTATTTGAAATAATATTTGTCCTACTTTTACATTAAGAGAGCACCCATTGCTCTAAACACTTCATTTTCAATGCTATATCCAATTGGTTTGAATACCAGAATTGTATTTTTAGCATAAATTTAACACAAAAAAACTGTTAAAAACTGTTTATATATATAGTATTTATAAGTAGTCATAATTCAACATTTGTTTTTTATATGTAAAATACATTTCTAATAAAAACAACAATTATTTAATAAATAAATAAAAAACTTATATATTGCAAATACATTAAAAACATTTGAGTTTTATTTATGTCGATTGTACTTTATATAGTAACTAAAAGCTAAATCTAATGATAATATATTTGATGTCATTTTTAAAAATAAGCTTAATATATGATTAATACATTTTACAAAACAATGAAATGATGATAAAAGAGACCTACAATGGGAATGGCATTTAAAAACTGATTTTGTGACTTATATCCAGTTCTCGTGTATTAAACATAAGTCAGAGCTCACAACTCAAAGAATTAGTGTTTAGATGAAGAGATTGTTTAACGAAAAGTTTTCAAATGTAGATCCCTTTTAATGATAAGATATTTGACCGTCAGGTACACCTATTTTGGGAGATATATGACGGTAGGCACAGTATTATAGCGCTACTTATTTTTGTTAGTCTACCAGTGAGGCATAGGTATGACTTTTGCATTTCATATTATCAATAGTGTGGCAATCATCTGATCATACAATTGATAAGACAAAACACCAAAAATGCTAGAAATAGTCATTTTAGTAGTTGTATTACACTATACACTAAAGTACTGTCAAGTAATGTATACCGTTTTTGTATTAGTCAAATACGAGCTCAAAACATGTTTAATAGACGACAATTTATTCATTTATTTTCAAATCACAGTACAAAATATATATTATATCAATGCAATTGAATGAAAACTAATATACAGATACAGAGATATACCGCTGGGAATCACAACTTGGACTTAGGCTTAGACTTAAAGCTTAACATTTGATTGACAATCTAAAGACAGTCAAAATATATTCACATTTTTGCATTTAAATTGTTTTCATAATAATATACTGTATCTTAAATATATGATATATACAGTACTAATGCAATAGTCATATTGTACAGTATATAACTATTTACTCATCTTTACTAGTATTTAATATTAATCAACATATACTACTGTAAATATGTATATTAGTGTATATTTAAATATAATTTTACTAACAATACTGTAACTAAATTATAAGAAAAATTGTAATATTGTGTGTTTATACAAGTCATTCACGTTGTCTTTGTTTATATGCTTTGATTATCACCAGAAACTATATTTTGCTTTCCTTTATATATTCAATATATTTATAATCAAAACCATATAAACAAAGACAACGTGAATAACTTGTATAAACATAGACACTATTGCTTACTGTATTGTTTGCTACAAACTTATGTTATATAAGTTATAATCATTGGTACATATGGTGAGCATATAATTCATTGAAACACATAAATTAAATGAGAAAATGTGAATATTTATTGACTCACTTAAAGATATGTCTGTTTCTAAGGCCTACCTTTTGTTTAGTATAAAGCTATGAATGAATGATATGTATAAATGAGTTGTGAATTGAATTGATGGTCCGATAAATAATGAGTTAATGAGTTAATAATTATCAGTAAGAGGTAGCAGCGTGTAGATGATGGTGATGATGGAAAGGCATTGCTGGATGTCCTACAGGCGAGTGCTCATTGCTCGGTGGTGTTGGCATTCCCGCTGCCGACTGACAGACATACCATTCACTTAAGTTTGTTGTATGTGTTGTGTGATGACTATTTGATAGGACAGTATTATTAGCATTGATTGGCGATAACACAGTCGGACCATTGGTAGAGCCATTCATTTGGTTGATTGCATTGTTAGTATTGCCTGTGTTTGCATTGTTAGCATTGCCACCAAAAGAGTGGTTATTATGAGTATTATGAGTGCTGTGAGTATGTGAATGAATCGATGCGTTTGGAGTATGACTTGTGGTGTGATTGTTATGATTATGATTTGTATGGTTTGTATGATTTGTACCGTCGCTCTCATAACCAGAACCGGCACCAGAACTGGTAGATCCAGGAGCCCCTGATGGTGGTGGTGGTGGTGACTTGCCGTGAACTTTCATATGTTTTCTCAGTGAACTGGGATGTGTGTAACTCTTGTCGCAGCCCCGGATCTTACAGTTGTAGGGTTTGTCACTGGTGTGTACGTGTGAGTGCTTCTTGCGATCGGAACTGTTGGCAAATTTTCTATCACAGCCTTCATACTCGCATTTAAATGGTTTTTCGCCTATTTGTAAAAAACATTTTAATTTTTATATTAATATAAAATACAATATAATTTAGTTTTTACAAAATAAGTTTTCATTTGACTGAATGGCATAATAATGACTTTAAATATGTAATGTTTATGTACTGGTATTGAGTATGCAATTGATTTGATGTGTACTTTCAGTGTTATTGACATATTTGAATATATGAGAGCATCATAGCTATGATGACCCCTAACCTCCCTAACCTCTAATACTGGTTCGTTTCACACCTGCAACTGTTCTCCCCATACAAGAAATGTTTGCTTCTCTAGTTTTCTCTCAGCTCTCACTTGTGTTGTATTTCAGTCAAACAGTTGTAAAAATAAAGAACTATAAGAAAGTGAGGGGAGATAAGAGTCCTCAACACTTAAAGAGATTGCTTTGGGATGAGTGAGTCACTGAGTGAGTGAGTGAGTGAGTGAGAGTAAGAGAGAGAGAGAGAGAGAGAGAGACTTTTGCAAGACATTTACACACAATCTGTAGTATAGAGTATATGGAGAGTAGAAACCGGTCATGAATGGGGTTTTCATATTTCAAAAGAAGCTATACATTGACGGCCAACACATAACAGGCATTACCAACATTGCCAATACTGCCAACATTGCCATTATTGAGGATGAAATGGTCAAAGAGGGTGTGCCTCTCATTGCAGCTCATTGTTAGATGAGTTAGTGTTTTGTGAATTTTTATGCTCTCATACTTTCAAACGTTAGTAAATGAGCTCTCGATCTACAACTCTGCTATCATTTTGTCAGCGTTTGAAATTCAATCAATTAATCACTTGCATCCTCTCTCTCTCTCTCTCTCTCTCTCTCTCTCTCTCTCTCTCTCTCTCTCTCTCTCTCTCTCTCTCTCTCTCTCTCTCTCTCTCTCTCTCTCTCTCTAAACCACCAATTGTTAAAAACTATTGAAACCTATCAACAAAACACAAAATACTGACTTAATAATATGAATAATTATAATTACTTTACTCTAATTATAAGTTTACTCTATAATTAATACACCTCTAAATATTTTTAAATTACACATAGTTTTAAAGTCTAACTACTTAACTGTCAAATAATAAAGTAATTGTAATACAAATATATTTGTAATATTGTATGATATTAGTTATTTTGTATATGTATTATAATACGTTAGATTAAAGTGAAAGTTGTCTATTGAATGTACGTCAGAGTATGTGTCCAATTCATTGTTATGGTATCACATCAATCGCCTTATCATATGAGTTATACCGTATAACTCATGTTTTACAACATTTTTAATATAAATCATATAAGTATTAAAGCATTTGTTATAATTTTAATTCTCTATTTATTGAATTGATTTAAACAATTTCAATCTCAATAACATATTGATACTATTGAATGAAAAAAGTATTTTATGAATAATATAGTACTCGATTGAAACACGCGTTACAAATGTGTTATTGAATTTATAATCCGTTAAGAAGATTATCATAGAATATATAAAAACTGTTTCATCTCTCTCTCTCTCTATATATATATATATATATATATATATCCAGAATAATACTTAAAAACATTTCTATTATGATAACATATAAATTGATAGACGTTATTATACTATAACATATCTCATTATTCATATACTTTAGTTTTATTGATGCATATAATATTTATATCAAATATGTGAAATATGTGTCTGACTTGAAAATTATTACTAAATTAAAATCTGTTTAAAAAAATTATGACAGAATCACAAAATAAGTTAGTATTATAAGTAGATAAATATTGTTTTACATTCAAATAAATATATAAGAATATAAAGTATCAATTGGATTGATTATATAGATTTAAAATTGATAATAGACTAGTAAATCTCGTAAAGTATTTACAATTTAGTCATGCATTTCATAACGAGTAGTGTTTGAATTCAAAAGTGATATTAAATACAAAAGTAATTGTACTTTAAGTCACTTACATCCCTATTGGGGTCCGATTACTAACAGTCTAGTGATGGACACAAACTAACTCAAGTGTTGGGTCAACACAATTGTATGTATAAATATAATACATATARTATTGAAAGTATGGTTACAACAATACAATCAAATCATATGGCAATAGCCAACGATATAATCAATATATTCAGATAAACATTAAACAAAGTCTACATGTATACTATCTATCATATAATTTAATACARTAATGTTACCAAAACTTACTGAATTGCCATTTAATTAAATCTAGATAACAATAAATAATTAATGTAATGTACTAAATTATAATAATTGTGTRAACAATAATTAGATTGGCATTAATTGTTACTCTATGTAATTGACTAATATTAATTTATTATTATATCAATAGTTAACTAATGTAAAAATATAGAATTAATTTAACAATTAATGATTATAAAACTGTAGAAAGTGTGTAAAATATATAATGTATTTTTATAATACTGTATTTAAAAAATGAATACTTAAGTTAAATAAAATAAATTTTGAAAAATGACATTTTATTAAATTATTGACATAAATATATACTATTGTAAACAAGATTTAAGTGAAACTATTGTATTGTATTCAACAATATTATACTGGTATAGAACACTAGGATTTTCAATATTACAGTATTACTATTGATAGTACTTTACTGTAGTAATGTAATCCCTTTATTGTTTTACAAGGTTAGGGTCAGCAATGGATATAACCATTGGTATTGTTATTGCCTATAACTTATGGTCACATTTTGAACACATGAATTTCATTTTCAATTAGTTCAGTTGAACATATATTTACGATTAAATTATATTATAAATATATACCCAAAAGTATACACACGAGACAATTGCCTAAAATGACAACATTAGTGATATATTCAACTAAAAGTAATTTCCAGTAAAGATTTGATTAGTGATCCTTTAATTAGTTTACAATTTTACAATCACATCATATAGAAATAAAGCAATGAAAATTAACGACACTAAATCAATAATCATATAAGTTATGCTATAGTATATATTGTAAATAATACAATTTAAGTGAAACTAAATTTATAACTAAATATTAAAACTAAGAAAATGCGTCCGATTTGGCCAATAGTGACATTTTATCATTTTATGACACTATATCAGGTAATATCAATAATATCATTAGAGTCAGTTGAATAGCTAAGAAATGGACATTTTTACAACATATCTGAGACTAAAATTTAAGAAACACATCATAAATCAATGGCATTTGTTTTCAAAGCCCTCAAAAATTGTAAATATATTTTCACATAAAACTAGTAGTTAACAACAAAACATAAAATATTATTAATATTGTTTAAAAATGATTTTTGCAAACTATTGATTGTTTTTTAAAATAGAAGTCTATGTTAAGGTAAATAGCCTTAGTTTGTCACACACCCTGTCATTGGATACATTGGATACATTGGATGCGCTCTATCGACCACAACAAGTGTCTCTTTCATACAAATTTATTGCACATCTTTCCACATGAATGGCCATAACATATGCATCGCTATCTTAACTACTGATATGTTATTTATTATTACTATACTAATTGTTTTGCTTCCTTACAAATCTAATATTTTTACAATATAAGATTAATTATGTTATAACTAAATTAAAACTACATTTAAATTTAAATAACATTTTTGAATAAATAACTACTATTAACAATTTATCAATTTATGTATTATGTTTTAGATAATCTATTTTTTTAGTAAAAGTGAGTGAATGAGTGACTGATTGTGTTTTTGTATGTGCCCGGGGCTATAGTAAATATATTGCTGTATAATGAGTATAGCAAACGCTGCTAATAGCTAACCTAGCTTAATCAATTGTTATATCTACTTGTTATGTGGTTTTCAGTGTTAATGTGTTARACTAAAACCTATGTTTTAAACATATATTTGAGTAATTTCAAAATGTATTTTCTAAATTGTAAAAACTTTTTCAAAGTAATGAAATGCCATTTAATGTAATTTTTAAACAAACATTTCAAGGCTTTTTAAGAAACGTGTTACTAATGTTTAAAAAAAAGAATAAAATAAATATAAAAAATATTTCAACGATATGTTTGAGATAAACAGCTTTGATGTCATAAAAATGTTTGGATGGGGGGAAGGGTTAAATAAATGGTTATTTATAATAAGTATTAATAAAAGAGATGGTATAACATACCAGTGTGTGTCCTCTTATGAATTTTTAGGTTTTCACTTCTAGCAAACACTTTGCCACAGTTTGGGAACGGACAGGGAAATGGTTTTTCTCCGGTATGGACTCTGATATGATTGACTAATTTGTATTTGGCTTTAAATGGTCGTCCATTACGGGAACAGTCACTCCAATAACATGCATGATTTGAACACTCGGGTCCCCCGACGTGCTCTACAGTAATGTGAGTCACTATTTCATGCATTGTTGTGAATGACTTATTGCACGGCTTCTTAGGACTGGACTGTTCGTTATCTATCCATAGACATGTCATCTCCTGCTTTATGGGACAGTTCCTCATATATCTAAAGAAAGCGCCCGAAGCATGTGCTGTGTGATGCATATTCATATGATTCATGTGACCCATTGGATTCATTGGTCCATAATGACCAGTTAGGTGATGATCATTGCGTGGAGTTTGATTAAAACTATGCTCAGGTCTACCGTACATATCAGTGCCCGGTAGTGTTAGTCTCATTTGTCCATTCATATGAGGTGGCGGGTGATGTGCGGCCGGGTGGTGATCAAGACTGGGGAATAACACATGAGTATCTGCATTGGTGTGATGAGGACCATGAAGTGCTTGAGAAGCGGACACAAACATTGAAGTTGCGTGATGTGGTTGGACTGTATTAGCCGATAAGGCATCGTGTGTGGCCAGACTACCCGCAAGAGTAGGCATATGTGGATCGCGCCGTAATAGGAAATCACGGGTAGCATAGCCGTGATGGTGATGATGATGGGGTGGATGATGCATACCATAGCCATTCTGGGTTCCGAAAGTCTGATGATTTGGTTGATGCTGTCCAACAGCACCTACACCCACACCAACGCCCACAACACTTGAAGCATCGGTGGGGTGAGAGGGACTTAATTTGATGGTCTGATGCATGTGAGCAGCAGTCGCGCTGTCCATAAAAGGATTAAGCATTTCGATGACTTTAACAATGCTTGAGTTGTKATTATGTATAACGTCTTAATGTCCTAATGTCCTGATGTGTAATAATCAGAAAGAAATAAAAGTTGATATCAGACACAACACAAACACTTCAAGTGTCACTCTATGTGATAAAGAGAACCGCAAAGATCGCATCGGTAGGTGAGCTATACTCGTGCTGTGCCGTCACCAACACAGACATACACACCATTGAATTGGTCTCAACTATGAAATTCTCCAAWTCTTGTCACTAGTATTTGGAGAGAGTGTTTACCCTACGGGGCGGTCACCAAACCATATGACGTATCCGGTGTGAGCACTGCCTCATCACTTGGTATGTTAGCCATAGTGTTATGGATCTAACTATTTAGTTATGAATTGTAGGGAATTATATACTATGGTTGTAGTGGTGCTCAACTAACTGATCCAATAATACGGATTCTGGCAGTGGCTCTGCAGGTAATTCGTTTGTTGGCCATCCCAGCAGTGACGCCACCAACGGTGATGCCAAAGCCCACTACTGCGCACCACTACTAGCCCTACCACATAATGGGCTGATCCCTGTGACAACATATTGAGCTCCAGTACCACCACATCAATCGACTCTAAGCTTCTTATAAATGCTTCATAGCTTAGCCTCTGGCAATGGGAGGGGTTTTCACTGATATTTATGACTCAAAATTTTACACTTCGCTAATCTATTGTATCACTTTTCAGATGCTTTAATATTATATGTATTAATACATTCAACTAATGATTACATTGAAAATTATATTTTAATTTTTATAATTCACATCACATTTATTAAATTTATTATATAGACAAATATTATTTGCTTTTATCGCTATAACAGTTAGCAATATATATATATTTCAATAATGAATATTGTATACAGTAGTATAATAAATCATATGGTATTAATAAAGTAAATTTGCATTTAATCTACATTATTTAGTTAAATATTGAAATAATTGCACTCCGTTTATATGAATTATTTTATATGTTTTCTATTAATACAAAATATTTTATATATTATATTAATTGACATCTGCTTTTCATTTATATAATATATATTTATTTTGTAATGTAATTTATTATATTTATAAACAACTATTTTTAAATTAAATACTATTGTTAAATTTACATACTAGGGATATTTAATTTTATAATATAAATATTTAAATAACTTTATAAATTATTAAGTTAAGTCTATATTTGTTTTTAAAAACCATAAAGAAAATTTACAATAAATTGTCTTCTATTGAGGCCGAAAACAAAATCGACTAAATTAATGTAATAAATTATTTTAGTAATAAAAAATTTTATTTTTAAAAAGTATTTATTAAAATTATATGTTTACAAATATTCTATTTTTTCTTATAATCAATTTTTAAACTTAGTTTAGATAATGTATAAATTTATATCAATTTAAATATGAATAATTGAGTAATATTGTTTTAAGTACTGTACATTTGAATTGTAATACAAATAAATTTTGGGTAAAAATTAATTAGAAATATTTAAAATATAGTAGAATACATGAATATTAGAAATATAAATAAACTTACTATTACTTATAGTTTTAAGACATTATATTGTATTTATATATTTTTTATTAAATGTTAAATATGTTAAATGTTTTATTAAATATTAGTAATAAATACAAATGTTATCAATAAATAACAATTTGATAATTACAATATAATATGTAATTTATTTGTATATGTAAACCATCTTTATTTATAAACACATGATCTTTATTTTGACTTATATTGAAATTTATAATAATTATTAAGAATTATAAAGTTTTATATTTCAATTAAAACAAACAGACGAGACTTTGTTTAATTATAACATTTATATAAATGAAACAATTAATATAGTTTTATATAAAAGTAATAGTTATAGTAGTTTAACGGAAATAAAAATATGTTACAACACTAAAGAGTCGTTGTTGTCATTTTATAGTTATAATATTGATTTTTTTGTATAATATAAATACATAATAATCAACAATTATAATTAATATAAATAAATAAATGAAATAATTTACAAATCTTTGTAGATCATTTAGATTTTATTAAACATTAGAATATAATACAGTATATTATTAATAAATAAAWTTATTTATTACTTGCAATTCAAAGCATTAGTTATAGTATATTATTAGTTATATAATATTTTCATTTATGTCTATTATATTCATAAAAATAATAAAATACAGAATTTATTGCATAAGTAATGTAGATTACAATGAATATTAATATGGATTATATTTTGCTATATTGAATTTATATATTATATTTATAGTGTTTGTATTGTTTGTAATTATGGTTTAAACAAAAATAAAAGCATTACTTTATTATGGAATCAATGTTGGAGTCAATCATAGTTTTAGTGTATTTTATACTTTAAATGCAAAATCGATACAACAAATGGCTTATCACACGCTGAGACAGAGTCAGACACTTTGACAAACATTACAATTTTGTTTCATACCATTCATTATAAATATATATTATATTTATATTATATTTTTTGATCAAATTATTCACTGTTTAAATGATGATTGTTTAACACAATGACATCTTAAATTATATGTATTTAATATTTATACAATAACATAACATTGCATTTCACTAATAAAGATATTGCATAATATACAATAATAATAATTTATTTTATCAAATATTTTAGTTAAAATTTAATAAATAAATACAAAAAATTTTATAAAACATATATTTAATTATTTGAATCTAATATATTTAATTAATTTTACTAACTAATTGTARTAGAAAAATTAATATTTTATTATTCCCAATTTTTTTGTAACTAACAAAAATAAAACCAATTTTGGACCTATAATTTTATATATAGAGACAATTTATGTTTGAAAACAATATGAGTAAAATATATTGAAGGGCCAGTGATCTTGAAGTTATGGAAACATGTTTTGAAGTTAAAAAAACACTGTGAGATGTATTAAAATGTTGGGCACACCCTAATACACCTCAACTTTTAAATCAAAATCAAATGCATTACTCAAAAAACGGATTTAAATGTAGAGAAAATATTGTAATACTTAAAAATGACATTACATTGGCTTACAAGTAAAACATGTAGTTTTAAAACATAGATTTCTTGAAATCATAAGAATCACATTTATTTTTGATTATCAATTCCGTTATTCCTATTGTTGTTGATTTATTTTTTTCAAATCAATTGTCTTTTTATAATACAAAGATGGGAATAAGAGACCACACATAATATATTAGAGCTCATCCATCTATACAAATGCATAAACGATTAGTTAAAGATTTAACAAATGAATTGACTATCAAAATGAAAGAGTAGGCGCTTAGGTATATGTTGTGCCGTTTGTTTCAATAGTGATTGTATTGAATCAAATAATTCAAAAATTTGATGAATGACTTGAATGATTGCAAATGAGGTACCATTTGGTTATTTGATTGCATTTAGTTTACGCAATCGGATAAACAGTGGGGCATATATTGAAAGCATATATTGAATACATTTTTCAATGCTTTTATAGCAGACCTAACCATTTATTGTAATCAAACCGACTGTGCGCTCAATGCGGTCAATAATAACGCCTTTTGAATAGGATTGCCTCCCAATGCTTTTGATGGCATATAATCACTTCAGCTATTCATAACTCTACTGATCTAATGAAGCGATTGCTATACAATCCATTGAGAAACTAATTATGAATTTAAATTGTGGTTCAGTCTGAACACTGAAATATAAACCGTTAATGTATTAAATAATTTTAAAAATATCTGATTTATAACATATCAATCTGCTATCAATAGTATCTCAAATATACTATACATATACTATATATATCTTATTTATTGAACCGTAATGAGGGATAACATTCAGTATTGCATTCAATTAATTCATTTATCAAAAATTATATACGCATTGAATAACAGAACAAACATTAACTTTAAAAGAAAAAATGTTAAATTCATATTCATATAACTTTATTATCACTTTTAATACTATTGCAAATTTTTAAAATAGACATATAGTATATATAATAGAAAACACTCACTATTGTTTTATACATTACAGCATCACATTAATTTAGTGAATTAATATATAATATATACAAAAATATGAATATTATATTTAATATCATACCTTTAGTTTAATGTGTAATACTGTAATTGACAATTATGTTTAAATTAAAGACAACTGAGATGTGCATCGCTGTGAAGTATGCTTAGAGTAAATGTACTGTAGTTTCACTCAAATTACTGGTCATTTGCAAACAACTGGTGCTAATGTCGGAGATCCTTAAAATTAAGCCATAAATAGTGACACAATTTTTAAGAACCAATATTTGTAGAATAAGTGTCACACATATATAACTATCTCTTTTTAGATTATTATTATTTTATACAATATTTTATTAAAATATATAGTTTGAATAATATATATATATATTGTTAAAATATGTGAAATAATTGTCAGAACATTGTATACTTGTCTATGAATTTCCTTTTAAAATGATTTACTAATACCAAGAACGACATTATATGTCTGAACCAGTCTTTCTATTAGGTCATCATTTGGATGAATTAGATTCAACATCAATGACGAGTAAAACATTCATTTAAATTAATTTTTGATTAAATTGCATATTGAATACATTTTAAAGATGAATTAATCATATAATATGATACATAAGCAAAAAATATGACTTATAAAATATTTACTTTTATATAAATCATTTATGTCTCGAGTGAATTACAACAAATAACATAATTAATACTTATGTTTGTTTAAATGAAAGTTCTTTAGTAATATTTTGTATGCAATTATTGTATGCAATTGTATTTTTTATTTTATAAGTATTAAAAATATTTAATTAAATAATAAAAATAATATATATATATAAATTTAGTGTATTTTATTATTTATTGTAATATTTTATATGAATTTACTGTAATCATATAAGATTATATTATATTTAGTTTTGTTACTAAAAAATACCATATAATGTAAGATTTCTTTTTATTATAATTTATATTTTAATAAAATTGTCTCAAATAGCGATAAAAAAGAAAATAAATTAAATATAATATAGAGTAGACATTATGTGAAAAGTTTGGTTTAATATACTGTAGAAGTGTTGATGAAAAGAATATATATATACTCACTCCATACACATACACACAAACACGTTTACAGTATATAATTATAATATAGAAAGAGAGAGAGAGAGAGAGAGAGAGAGAGAGAGAGAGAGAGAGAGAGAGAGAGAGAGAGAGTTGATAGCATATAATATAAGAAGATCTACTGTTTTAAGGCTTTATTTATATATACAGAATATGACTGAATTTAGTTTGTAATATCAGTGATGTTGTAAAGCAATGGCAGCGAAGGCTCACATTTTTCATGAGATTTTCTCAGTGGGCGTCCGGAAAGTGACGCGAAAAATGCAGACTTTTAGGGATTTACTAAAAAAACAACGAATATTCTGATTGAAGTATTATTAGAAAAGAGAGGCCCAGGATATGGCTTATGGGTTGCCTATAGTTTTGCACTGTTTTGTCAATACTTTGACACACACTCTTATCTTTGCATATCAAACATTATGTATCATTTGTTTTAACTTCTATTTAATTACTTTATATTTATGTATTTATATAGTATTTTCATCGAATATACTGTTTATTAAATCAATATATTATATGTTATATATATTATGTTATTATAGTTTATATTATTGGTATTATTCAATTCAAATGAATTATTTATCTTTATCTTAATATATTTATTGAATTCAAGTGAATGCAGAACTTATATTTGCTTTATTTATATTTATTTCAAAAAATATTCTGTATTATGAAAGCGAGATCTTCACGCTGTGTATGTATGTATGTATGTATTTGTGTGTGTGTGTGTGTGTGTGTGTGTGTGTGTGTGTGTGTGTGTGTGTGTGTGTGTGTGTGTGTGTGTGTGTGTGTGTGTGTGTTAGGGATGCCCTAAAGCATATATAAACTAATGTGATGTTTATGTGATTTTCTATTCATTTCTATATATTTCACAACAAATACCATAAAGAAAATAAAGTCTGAGAAACCATTATTTCTAGCATTGGGTTCATTTCTATAGATTCAAACCCTCATTTCAAACAAAACATACATTATATATGACCTCATATTCAATATTAGATTTAAAAAACTACATAAATTATAATATTTTTATTGAATTTGAGCTCTTTATTTAATAACAAATAAATTGCATGAATAGACATTCATTCACTTGATTTGGTTTACATTAGGTTTTATTTATTATATTGTATAATAATGTATTGTATAATCTTATAGCTTACATATCGTATTATTTTTAATAATATTGTGTTTCATATTAAAATGCATTCAAAATATACTTTATTCATATATACACAAGTATTATGTTTATTCTTGTATTTCTATATACTTTAATTTAAATGCATAAAAAGCACGTGAATTGATATTGCAATTGAAAAAATAATTTATTATTCAAACTTTGATCACACAAAACATTGAATTTTAAAAATCCGTTTTCAGATACAAAATCCAAATAAAATGCCAAAAAACAAGAAACAGAAAGTCTGTGCAAAAATTGAAAAGTCTGAGTATTGCGTGGATTCATATAAAGAGAAAACTAAAAACAAATCAGAATTTCTGGTTTTGGATGAATTTCCTCAACGAATACTTCAGATCCAACATCTGCTATCTGAAGACGAATTCAATTTGAAAACTATATTTTCACACAAAACCGATGTCAATATCCCGGTTCCCGACAAACCCATTAGTAATCAACAATACAATGTCTACAGTAATGGTTGCAATGCTTTTATCTTTCCTAAAGGTTTGGTAAAATCAAATCAATTAATCCAAAAATTGGTGGCTCTATTAAAACCAAAAGCATTGCAATTGATAAATGACGCAAATTTGGTAAAAATGGGTATTTCTTTGATGATACCTAAGATTGAAGACGGAAACAATTTCGGTGTTGCCATTCAACAGGAGATACTACTCGTTGTGGCTATTGTTGAGCTAAAGACAGAGCAACAATTGGAACAGTTTGTTGAATATTACCGCAAAAGAGCTGAATTGGTTGCAAAAGTGGCCAAATATCCGCACATTATTGACTACCGCAATGCTGTCCAAGAATTGGACCGCAAGTTTCATCTCTATTTGTGTCTACTGGCCGTCGATCTGCGTAATCATTACATCAGTTTACACGACTTATTCATCAAAAATCTGAACAAAATCAGAAATCCTCGAAATTCAGACGATCACCAAATTGTGTGTTAATTCAAAGTTATTATTTTATTACAATATTTTCAAACAATTGCTAAATTCTCTTTTGTTTAATTTTTATGATAAATATTTATTATACATTTTTACATTTATCTTATGTTAACAAAATATACAAAAAACAGAATAATTGTTTTAATTTGATTAAAATGAATGTCTAATTTTGCAATCTTATATTTTTGTTTAAAATATGCAAATAGAGTTTAATTTATTGTCTAATGTTATATAACTATTTTATGTTATATAACTGTTATGTTCTGCATATTTTCATGTCTATATTAATCTAATATTTTTTATTATAATCTCACAACAACATAAATATACCGGTAGTATAATATATCAATTATTAACTTCAATAAACTTAATTTACACTTTATATATTATTATTTTATTTAATATTGATTATGTTAAATAATTAAAAAACACTTATACCATTGCATTTAAATTATTTAAAGTTGCCTCAATAGCTCATGTAGTTAGGGAGTCGCTCTCTCGACTGGAGGGTTGTGAGCTCGAGTCTCACTTAGGTAGCACTTTGTGCGGCATTTTAAAGCTTTAAATACTATTTAACACAAACACTAATAATAGTGTTATATTGGTATAAAAACACCATTTTATGGAAGACCAGCAAATTATAGTTATCTGAATACGATAAGTGTATAAATAAAGACATTATTATTTTAGTTAATTTTCAATTATGATTACATTATTGGGACTACAAAATAAAATAAAGAAGACTTTATTATTATTATTATTAATAATAAGAAATTTTAATATTTTTAAAAAATGAATATTTTAAATTGTTCATTTTTAAAATTTTTTATAATACTTATATTTGTACTAAATTATATAAGAATAAATATACTAAAAAATAAATGAGTCAACTAATAAAGTTATAGCAAACTTAAATAACAAAAATGAAGTGATCATAACTTTGAAATATAAATTATTATTTAAAATATTTGCAAATATTATCTAAAAATTACAAAATTACAAATATTAAATTGTAAAAATACTAAAATATATTTTCTTTTCTAATGATGAATGATTTTAAGAGAAAATTGGAGCAAATTTTTTGGGGAACTTTCCAAGGGAGGGAATTTGCCAAAACTCTAAAAACATCATATTTAATTTTTCTATTATATTTTATAATTTAATCTGTTTTTTATTTTTATAATAAAATAAAGTCAATTTAAAACATTATGGTAAAATAATAAATATTAAACTTTTTTTTATTAATTAGAATAAATAAATTTTTGAAAAATAATAATTTATAAAAATCTTTACAATAATAATAATTTTCAATTTTGACAATTATAAATTATATATCACTTAAATATTAATTTTGAATATCTATAGTGTTTGTTATTTTTCATATTTGTCTATAATTTTATAAACAATTTTTACATACGGTATTATAGCAATATTTTCGTTACGAAAATATTATTGTATTTAATGTTTGATCACTTTTTTCTATAAAATTACATTATTTTAAATCATTGTCCAAACAATTAATGGTATAATATTTGGGTGGCCTTTACTACTATTCAATTTAAGGATGAGATCAATAAAAAACTTATTTCAAGATTTGATGTTTATTTCAAATGATATGTATATACTGTATATCAATGATGGACTGGTACTGTGTGATGAATAGGGTTGGGGTGCATATGTCGGTCCATTGAAACACAAGTACTATATCTTTATTGAATAGTCACTGATATTCTGTAATTCTATGATTTAACTCTGCATTGCAACTGTTATTCACAAATTTTATCAAATACTGACAAAACCACAGATAATATAATCAAATGTTTACATGTTTTGGTATAACATCTCCATTATAGGTAAAACAAGTAAAAACATTCTCTAATACAAAGAAAAATTGAATTTATTTTTAGTGAATTTTTTTCATTTTCAAACCTTAATTAAATTAACCGATTCATTAATTTGCACAAAAAATGTTATTTTTATTAAATGAATACAATGTATTTGTTACAAGAAATAGAGGGGACTGTTATGCAGTAATAATGGTATAATGTTGTGTTGTGTGCCCACCCGCTAATCGTTAATCTCTTTTTCTCGTAAATCTGTTTATATTAGAGAATGATTGCCCAAAAAGCCCTAAATTTAAAGCAATATTGTGACCAAACTTTAGCATAATAGTCACTGTAATAGAAAATATATATCAATAAATAGTCATTTGAAAGCTTATAGTTTAATATTTGATTTGTGTGAATGATGTTATTGCCGTCAGTCCATATACAGTATATACATCCATATACCCCACACATCCATATAATGTATAATACTATATACTGGTGTTTGGCAAGTGTTAGTCAAATGTAATAATCAATGAATGGTCTGCACGTGCATCACATCCCAGTTCTTAATCAATCGTGTGATTCATTTCTGACTTGACTTTTAATATAGAGATCCTTTTGTTGCATAAATTCATTTAAACGTGTATTACATATAACACAATTCACTACAATATTAAACACTGATTCACATCACATATAATAGATATAAATCAATGCTTATTAAACCTTTAGCTAATGTTATTTCATTTTATTATTTTTGTATTTATATACAGTATACAGTATAGTACATGTTAAATTTAACTTTAATATTAACTTTTTATAATAAATGAGTGTCACTTAATAATAAAATATGATTTGATCATGGTCAAAATTATATTGTAATTTAAATATAATATTAAATAGTTTTAGTATATTATATGGCAAATTAAATAAGCAAATGTTGTAAAATATAATATATTGCAAATAATATGTTATGTAAAGATATTAAAAAAAATATGAGAGTGTGTGACTTGAAATGAAGTTTATTTGAATTTTAAAGTTTATGGTATAATCAGTAAACTGATGACCACCTCTGGCTTTTATAAGTAATATACGACACAATATCTTAAATACGTTTATATAGTGTTAGACTCAATCACATAAACAAATGGCTTAAATTTTTTTCTACTTAAACAACATATATGTGACATCCTTTTAGAGGATAATAAAAAAGTTTTTGAAAACGTTTGACTCTCTATTCTCATTAGAGATCAAATGTAGTGATAAGTCAAATGAGAAGATACGATACGACCACCAGTTATAATGTTAGCCCCGAAGCACTTGTTAGCTATAGTAACAAAATACCAATAAATAGTAAAAAGTGGTTTGCATTTAGATTATACACAGCTTTCCGACTAATAAAATAAATACTAAATTTCGGTCAAAAATAAAATAAATATTCCTTAAAACTCTCTCAAAACTCGACATTTGACATCCAATTCAAAGAAACGCATTTAATATGTTTGGTTCAAAATCTCTATAAAAAGAGTTATAAATTTTACGAATAAACTAATTTCCAAAATTTATTTTTAAAAATTAATTATTTTTAAATAATATAAAATTTTAATTTTTTATCTTTAAATTTAGAATCTATTAAATAACTGTTAGACTACAAGCATCCAAACCATTAGATTGTGTTTAAAGATAATCAATACAAGAATCTCTTAAATAGTGTCACATAAATAGTCAGTGAATTTGATAATTGAGTGCATATTTTATAGAGCTATCAGACAAACCATCAACAGATCAAAACACTTGTGTAATGCAAAACCAAAACATAATCACTAATATAATGAGATATCTTGTTTTGAAACACTACTGATTGTTTAAAACATATAAAACAATTGTATAGTACTGTACTGTACTGCAGATAGTCATATAAAGCCTAACTTATCAATTCATAGCATCTTATATATGAATGTTTTGTCAAATAGTCTACAATAAGCAAAGGCTGGCAACAACTGAACGACTAAACGACTTAAAGGACTACTCGAGTGAAAGTAATCTATTTTATCGTTGGCTCTGATGTCTTGAATTGACGTTTTAACCAAATTAGTTGAGAGAACTCTTAAGAGACAATAACTGAGTTCAAGTATATGTGGTCTACAATAGCCGTTAGCTATACATTGCAATTGTGAATACATTATAAATATATGAAAAGAAAACTAAAAATACAGTCCAAAGTCGAGAGAGAGGCGACGCTAGTCTGACATTCTTCAGCTAAACGTTTGTTCAATTTTCAGATACTTTTGGACATATAGTGCCGGTTGACAGCAATACATAGCTCGTGTTATTGGTCTTATGGTCTCATTATTGCCATTCAATGGTATGGACTTTAGGACAACAATAAATTGCTATTGAATTATGTCTGAACTGAACACCTTAATTGAATTTTTCTCATAGCTTACTGTAAGAGAGAGAGAGAGAGAGAGAGAGAGAGAGAGAGAGAGAGAGAGAGAGAGAGAAGGATTTGTTTATCCAAAACAGGTATAACTTAAGGAATAAATAATGAGTGAAACACTCGGATGTCTGGATTCCTGAGAAAATTCTTCATTTCTCTCACTCTCTCATCCAATCATTTATATATAAGTTATATATATATATATATATATATAAAGACCTTCGAAATGTTTGTCTAATAAATTGATGTTTCAATGATTTGAAATATTGTTTCACAATGTTATATATGTTTACTAAAAATACTTTCAAACCATCCATTTTCACGACCTATCAAATGCTTATAACAGATCATAGTTTCTACAGTATATGTTTTTAATATACTCAAGAGAAAGAGAGAGAGAGAGAGAGAGAGAGAGAGAGAGAGAGAGAGAGATCCAGTATAAACTCACTTAATATTTTTATATCACACATTCAATACATTTTATCCATTTTATACTTTAAGACATTTTTATATTAATTCAAAAAGTAGTTATTCTTCGTTCAAAATATTTTTAGACTTTCTAAGAAAGATTTTGATATTTTTATTGCTTTTTTATTAATAAATGGGAGGTATATAATGATTATATAGTGTAATAGTTTACTTAAATGTTTTAAGCTTTAAATAAAAATTTAAAGAAAAGCAATCCAAATATTTAAGTGATACTAATCCTATATTTATTACTATATTATAGGTTAAAAACTCATTACTTTAAAAAATAATAATATATTTTTAGAAGTCGTCAAAAGTATTTTTGACATTTGTTATACATATTATAAAGACAACTCTTTTTACATTATTAAATAAATTTATATTATTGTTATATACAGTATATACATATAGTACTGTATATATATCTACATTATAATAGATACTGTAGAATCCTGTAGATAGTGTAGATAAATACAGTGTAGATAATATAGAAAATATTAATTATTATTTTATTTATAAATTATAAACTATAAATTATATATATATATATATACTTTAACTGTGTAAAAATTTTATAAAAACTACATAAATTTAATTTTATAAAAAAAATAGTAGAAATAAAACTTCATTTATAATTGTTTATATTAAAGTGTTTATAAATAAAATATTTATTGCAATTTTAGATTAAAATATTTTTGCGAATTTTAAAAAATACTTTTGGCTTTAAGTACTTTAAACTTATTAAACTTTAAATTAAAATATGATAATTATTAATTTTTTTGGATTTATTTTATGTTTTAGTTTTTAAAATATTTAGATAAAATTTATTTGATTTAAAAACAAATTTTAAGAAACAACTAAATTATTGCTATTTATTACATTTATAAAAAAGTAAATTAACTAAATTTTAGTTAAAGATAAGTATTTATGTACATTATATCCAGGGTTGCTATCTAAGGGGGTAGGGTAGGGTAAGAGCTCTTACCCCCTGAGATCGAGAATTTTTGGATCTTACCCCCCCTGACCTAAAGCCAAAAAGTTATGGTCCCCTCCCCTACCAATTTTCGGCGCAGAATTTTTTTCATCTATAAAATTTTATATTTAAAAAAATAAATATTAAATTAGTTTTAATATAAATAAATAGCTTATGTAAACAAAATAATATCGTAATATATGTAAGAAAACAATAAAAACAATTTTTTATACTTAAACAAAAATAATAAGTTATTTAATAATTAACGAAAAATGTGTTTTAAAAATACTAATTATGATATTAAATTATATATATAACAACTGTATATAATAGAGTTGTGGATTCTCCAAAAGGGAAAAAATTTCCCGAATAAATTCACACCAATTTTCCAGAAAAATAATGAAAATATTTTATTTTATTTATTAGCTCTTTATAAAAGATAATATATATTTTATTTCATATTAAGTCGAAAACTAAAATTTTTAGCATAAATTTTAAAATAATTATATTTTTATATTTTAAACTTTATATTAAAATGTGTTAGTTATGGTTCAATATGAAATACTATATAAAAATATTTAAAGGATTTTTTATATTTAGTTTATTTTTTTTAGTATGCATTAGTCAAATGCTATTCAAAGTGATTATTCAGTATTCAGATTGCAATCAATAATCATATTTTAGTTTAAATGAAAAGTTTAAAATATATTCATAAGATATATGTTTAATAATTCAATATTTAGTCAATAATTTAATAGTCATTATTCATATGAATTGATAATTAGAGATATTTATATTCAAGTTTCAGAAGTTTATCTATAAATAATGCAAATGACAGAAATGTTTTGATAATTAGATATTTATATGTATTTAATATCCATTTTGTATTATTATATTTATTGTTAATAAAGTTATTAATTTGTTATATGAAGTATTGATTATTAAATGTAAAGTTATTGATGTCTAGAAGTTGAAAGTTGTTTAATGATTAAGAGAAGAATTTTAAAAATATTTTATATGAATTATGAGATAATTAAAAGCACGTGATATTTATACAGAAAGTGAGTGTTAAAGTGATTATGAGTATTGCAACAGAAAGGGTTTCTTCAGCGAATTGAGTGACATTCAAATAGAAAGAGAGATATCTGAGGACCGGACATACTGTCCGAAGATTCGCAGTACCAAAATAGTGAGCTATAGTTCCTTGAAAAGGATCGGTTAATCCCATGTCCTTTACAGATATATTCTTAAATTAATTATTTAGTTAATAAATAATTTCTAAAAATTTTATTATTATTAATACTTTATAATAAATACAGTATTATATCATTAATTTTTTAAGTAATAACAATTTTTTTATAACAATAATTTTATTTTTATTTGTTGGGAATTTAATTGGAATTTAGTGAAATTTAATAGGAATTTATTGGGAATTAGTGGGAATTTAGTAGGAATTTAGTGGGAATTTAGTGGGAATTTAGTGGGAATTTAGTGGGAATTTAGTGGGAATTTAGTGGGAATTTAGTGGGAATTTAGTGGGAATTTAGTGGGAATTTAGTGGGAATTTAGTGGGAATTTACTCAAATTTGGCAAAAATTGTCGTTTAAAAATGCAATAAAAATGTTCACTCCACTTTATACACCCCTAACTTTCGAGTTTTTTGCCATTTTATCCTACCCTATACCCCCCTGAAATCGAAAATCTTTAGCAACCCTGATTATATTAAAAAATTTAATAATTCAAAATTCAAAATAATTCTCAATGCATTAAATA
Organism: Oppia nitens; assembly: GCF_028296485.1. NCBI lineage: Eukaryota > Metazoa > Arthropoda > Arachnida > Sarcoptiformes > Oppiidae > Oppia > Oppia nitens. Next base: position 1,983,313 of record NW_026533197.1, read on the forward strand.
ACAAAATAGATTAAACAAGTTGAGAATGCTTCAAAAGCATTTCCATACGAACTCCTTAACTTAAGAAAGAAAAAAATTCAAAAAAATAAAAAATATATTCAAAAAATGTGTAGCAGAGCGTGGATTCGAAACTATGTCCTCGTGGGACACAGACAGACAGACAGACAGACAGACAGACAGACAGACAGACAGACAGACAGACAGACAGACAGACAGACAGACAGACAGACAGACAGACAGACAGACAGACAGACAGACAGACAGACAGACAGACAGACAGACAGACAGACAGACAGACAGACAGACAGACAGACAGACAGACAGACAGACAGACAGACAGACAGACAGACAGACAGACAGACAGACAGACAGACAGACAGACAGACAGACAGACAGACAGACAGACAGACAGACAGACAGACAGACAGACAGACAGACAGACAGACAGACAGACAGACAGACAGACAGACAGACAGACAGACAGACAGACAGACAGACAGACAGACAGACAGACAGACAGACAGACAGACAGACAGACAGACAGACAGACAGACAGACAGACAGACAGACAGACTTTTAGAATGCATATACGATCTCCTTTCAGGAGTTCTTGAAAATATAATTTTCATTGAATTGCAATTTTATCTATTAATATACAGTATATATTCAATTGTAATAAAGTTTATTTAATCATTTTATGTGAATCTATTGTTATTAAACCCTAACATTAATGATATCTGAGATGAGATTCTGAGAAATCATTTTTTATTTTTAATGCAACCTTTGATTTTTGATAATTTTAATAATGTGAAAATTTTAAGCCTATCTCTAAAATGGTATATCAAATCTACTTAAAACTTTTTTACTAAAAGTTAGACTAATAGTCAATTAATAATTATGTCAAACCGATTATATCCCGTAACCAGAAGTGACCAAATTTAGGGACAATCAAAACCGAGTGGTTTTAAATAATTATTTTTAAAATACTTAATAGATGTGAGATGTCCTATAAAATTGATTATTTTTACTGGAAAATAGTCTTCATATATAAAAATTTCAATATCTTTCGTTCTACTTATAATTCGATAGAATTTTTATTAATATTTCTAAATTATGTATAATTAAAAAATAAATTACATTAAAATTATGATCCAAATATTTTTTGGTCATTTTGAGACTAAGTCAAGAATAAGAGTACAAATTTTTTTATAGTTTCATCAAAATTAGAAATAATGAATTGATTCGGATTTAATTTTTTTGTTGAAATATACAATTTGTACAATAAATTTGTGACTGAATTGACTCGTTTACTAATTATTAAGTGTTTATATATATAATCGCTAAGATTTTTTTTGTACAGTATATAGAAAACTGGAGTTTTTGAGTATTTGTAAGACTGCTTATCTGATTTTATACAATACTTGTGTTATATTTAAATGTTTTATACATTTTAAGAAATTGATTTTATTTTTATTTTTTTTAATTATTACCAAAAATCAAAACAATTAATAGTTTGATTTTTGCAACAATTAAACAGTTATTAACAATAAATATTTTATTTATAGTACGACTCATATGAACTAATAGTTATCATCAATGACTATAGAGTGTATACACTGTATACTAGAGAGCGAAAAGTTTCGGACCCGTACCTGACCCGTACCTGATCTGATACCTAAAATCTCGGACTCGGACCTGACCTAACATAGGGTACAAATTTACCTGACCTGACCTGACCTGACTATGTGGGTCCGAAAATAATTTTATCAAAAAACAATTTTATTTATTCTATACCCGCAACAAATTTCTCTAAATTAACTTTAATTACTCGGGATTAACGATAACTGATTGTAGATCTAACTTAGATTCTAATAAAGTTAATATGTTATTATTTATTAGATCAAAACCATCATCTTTTGTAATATTTTATGTTTAATTTATACAAATATTTTATAAATAATAATTTAATAAATTTTGTGTTTGATTGTCATATTTTGTAATAATTGTCGTTTAAATAATGAAGAAAAAATTTTCGGACCTGACCTGACCTGACCAAAAAATTTTGGTGTTCGGACCCGTACCTGACCTGACCTGAGCCCTAACTTTTACCTGACCTGACCTGACCTGAAAAATCAGGTCAGTTTTCAGTCTCTACTGTATACTATACAGTATTCCTAATAAATATCTTAAATGGTTATAAAGTTATGATAAATACATATATATATAAATTTAGTATTTGGATTATATTATTTATAAGGAGTAATATATGTCTTTAAAGTTTGTTTCTGGCAATGCTTAATAGCATTCTCTATTGTTTTAATTGTAATATTTATTTTATATTTAATTAATTAAATAAAATATAATATTATAAAATATATTTAATGATATGTTACAATTAAATATTCTAAATATATTTATTAAGTGTATCATTTTCATAAAAAATATTCAACTATTAATATTAATAGTATCTAGTATTTAGTATATAGGGTTATTATATATTTAGCTAAAATTAAATTAATTAGTTTTAAGGAATATATTTAAGATATACAAAGATATGTTTTATTACTTGTTTATACTGTATGTAAAATGTGTGAAATATGTGTAGAAAGAGATAAACAAATTATTTTAAAACAATTTAACTTAATATAAATAGAATATTTAGTTGCAAATAAATGCTAATAAATACTGTAATTTCTATACTTATATGAAACCCTATTATTGATCATTTAAACAGTTAGTCAACGCTTTTAAGTATTTATTTTCCGTAGTTTATAGGGTATACAAAACAATATTAATATATTGTGAAAAATAATAGTTTACTGTAATAGTATTGGTTTGGTTAGTATAATATACTTCTATGATATATAATATAATATATATGTTATATATATACAGTATATACAGTATATATAATATATTAACGATTTAGAGAATGGTCTGAATGTGACTGAACTATACATCATCTCTGACTAAATGATGGATGAGTTACTACCAGACAAAGTGAATGAAGAAAATATGAGTTTCACTACACTATTAGGGCTGAACTCTATAGTGACTAAAGAATCGCTTTTAAGTTTGCTTTATATACAGTCTGTTATTATTAATATATATCAATAATATTCAATACAGAATACTATACAATGTATTAATACTGTATGTGTGCGGGAGTTGAGACAAATGTGTGCAACAAATAATGTGTTTGCAATGGTAACTAAATTTATATTTAAAATATAATATAAAAGCAATCATATTGTTGTCATTTAATTGTCATTCATTTGTAGTTATTATTATTTAATCGTTGGCTGTATCTTACAGTACAAGTCATTCAAACCATGCATATCATACAATCGATATCATTTTGGTTGCAATTTTACACTACAATTGCATTTGCAGTTAAAGCACTATAAGAGGAGATGCAAAATGCAATTGCCTTTAACTATACCACCCAGAGATTCAATATAAAGAATCGGGACATTACCGACCATTTTTCATAACAACCACAAAAAACAGTTATTTTTTAGACAGTGGCGGAATTACACATATCATACAACTAATACATTACTTTCCTATCAATTAGATAACACAATAGAGAATGCATGCATTGTAATTGAATATAAGATTACCTGAAAAAGTATATTAAAATTTTATCATTTAATTCAAGTAATATACTATATATAAACTATATTTGAGTTGTTATTATAGTAGGCATTCCGTCACTGTTACGGTCAGAGAGAAAGCATTGTCGACCAAAGGCTCGATCGCCCGCTGTGTTTGCATTTGGGAACAACTAAAGAGCTAAACAACTAAACGATGACAATCACTATATATATAAAACACAAACAGCTTTGTTGCTCTCATACCATATATTCAATCCAATACTACAGTACTGTATATTCAATACAATATACGGTACTGTACTGTAGATCTGCCATTCTTATAGACTCATACTATAAAAACTTTTCCATCTCTCTCTCTCTCTCTCTCTCTCTCTCTCTCTCTCTCTCTCTCTCTCTCTCTCTCTCTCTCTCTCTCTCTCTCTCTCTCTCTCTCTCTCTCTCTCTCTCTCTCTCTCTCTCTCTCTCTCTCTCTCTCTCTCTCTCTCTCTCTCTCTCTCTCTCTCTCTCTCTCTCTCTCTCTCTCTCTCTCTCTCTCTCTCTCTCTCTCTCTCTCTCTCTCTCTCTCTCTCTCTCTCTCTCTCTCTCTCTCTCTCTCTCTCTCTCTCTCTCTCTCTCTCTCTCTCTCTCTCTCTAAATATCTTACAGTACTAAAAATACATTATTTTTATGGATTTTATGATATTATTAACATTTTTATAAACTAACATTTTTATTCAATTGTCTACAATGTTTAGCTTTCAGAAAAATACTAAATAAAAAATAATTTTTTGGTCCAAAAAACTCTTATAAATAATATATTGTATACAAATCGGGCTTTTATGGTAAAGTAGTTTTCATAGTATTTATAAAGTTTGCTTAACCTATAATATAACAATGAGATTGAACTAAAAGTTTGTGTAGTATATCCCCAAATGAATCCCTACTAAAGCCCAACATATTGAACACCCCATTGAACACCCCGTTGTCTATTGTTTGGACGGAAATGAATGTGATATTCATTTAAGTTCAGCCCTTGAGCTAAGTTTTTATAGCTTTTATTCATTGAGTTATGAATTCATATTTGACTCTCTTGTCGGTTGTCTATCACTTATATAACACTATAATAACTCTGAAACACTCAGTTTGTTTGTAATCGTCAGGACTGAGCTTTCAATTAAGTCGATGCCATTTATAAGAGTAGTAGTCCTGCTATTAGGCGTGACTTTTAAATCAACTGTAATATTGATGCTATATATATATATATATACTGTATATATTGTATATATATATTGATGTATTGAATATATTAATGTTATATTGCTTCGCATCCGCTTATATTTGTCACTTCCGTCTCTATCGACACTCAATTATAATCTTGATTTTGATTCACTATTGATCAATGTTGCCATCAATTGTTATTATTATATTATATAAACAGCATAACTAAGTTAACAATTTGTAAAATATGTTAAAATACTTACTTAAAAGTTAATATAAAATTAAATAAATAAATTATGAATAATAGTAACAAATTGATTGAAAACATTACTTAACATTGAATATTATAAATCAATTTATTTATTTATATATAATGTATATCTTATCTTACATTCTATTGAATACTAAAATAAGTGCATTACTTAATACAGTAAAATGTTTGTCACATATTAACAGATTCAACTAAAACATAGAAAACCTCACTTCAAATAAAGTTAGTATCAATAGAAAAGTCTGAATATGACTTCACAGGAGGTTTAGTCAGATAATGACTATTATTTATGTATTCTTTTGGTGTCTTCAACAGAGAGGAAATGGAGACTAAGTGTAAGACTGCAGGAGATATGACTATTTCACTCCTTTACTACTCTATATATTGTCAATAAAGACAGACATATGATATTATGTTATCATTTTGTTTTTATTCATTAAAATCATTACATTGATTACAATTTTGTCACTTTAAATACACATATAAAAAATGACAGTAAATATACATGCAATATTAATATACAATAGTTAATTAAATTATCAAAATAATTATAAATAATAATTTACAATACATGCATTCATAATTTGCATAAAAATTGAATCATTCAAAATTAAAATACAATAGCTATCGAAATTGAATTAATTAAAATATTACAAATGATTTTTAAATTAAGAATCTATTTCAATGTCACTAACAATATTTTCTTCTTCTAGTTTGGGAAATGGTAGTAATGTATCACTTGAAGAACCGGGCGATGATATAATATTAATTGTTCGTAAAGTACTTGAAATGGGCAACAATGAGGAGCCGGTAGATAAACTAGGGCTCAAGCCTTCGGTAATATTTGATGATAGAGTGGGACTCATAGCTGTGTTGACAGTTATCGGTACAGATGGTGGTTGTGATATATGTGATGAGGTCTTCATTGTTAATATAACACTGTTTCCAGAAATTAAATTGTTATTATTGTTAATATTATTATTAGTATTAGAATTATTTGTATTATTTTTATGTGGATTACGACAACCCCTACACTTGCATTCAAAGCAACCCTTGCCGTCCACATAACAGGGACACCGCTGTCCACAACAGGTAAGTTTGCCCGGATTAGGTGTGGCTAAACCACACCGACAACCACGACGTTTAGCCTTAGCCTTCGCTGAAGTAGTGTTTGCGCTACGAATTAGTGAAGAGCCGTTTGTCAATAAAGCGTGAGAACCTAAAGTCATGTGATTTGTCGTATCATTTGTGGCCGCACTAGTGGTTGATACTATTGGACATTTTGCCGACGTATCGTTATTTTCGTAACCATTATTACGGTTAACATTATTTTGCAGAAGAGTGTTATTATCCTTTTTAACGACAGTATCACTAGAAATGCCGTTCACTACAACTTTGTTATTCGTCGTGTTATTTGAGTTGACTGGACCCGTGTTTCCTGAATTGGTGGTCGCCTTGACTCGTGCGTTACCGGCCACTGACCGCGAATAACCTCTAAGAGGTGGTGGCTCTGAAAAACTATACTTATCGTGTAATTGTGAGCCTTCTTCAAGAAGTTCTGCAAAACTCATATTAGTTCCCGAAGCAGAACCACTGGTTAGATCTCCCCACTTATGGTGCAAGTCTGCAGACATCATAAACTGACAGACATTGCGATAACATTGCAGAAGAATCCTTAACTGAGTGTTTTCCACAAACTTTGAGTGATCTTTACACCTGAAGAAGACTATATTAAAAACATTGATTAACTAAATAATTATTAGATGTAATACCAACTGCACGATGGCTTTAACCGCATTTTGCCGCCGACACAGGCCTTACACACGTGATGTTGACACGAACTGACAGTTGAAGACATGGGAACTGTTAAGAGTTGTCCGCAGACACAACAGGTCAGTGCCTGTCTTAAGTAAAGTACCAATCGGTTGATGTCAGCCCACGCGCCCATGTCTTCACATGAAGACTGAAATATCATACGACAAGTGGTCACATAAAGACTCAATGCATTCATTGTCACCACAATTGGTCTCAAAGATCACCCAATCGTCACAATCTATAGCTTTGTTTACATTCAACTCATTTACACTACATTTGCATACAATAAGAGTCAATACAGTGTTCACTGCAATACATCACTCATTCATATATAACGTACATATTATAAACATAACGTAATTAATGTATGAATTATTGAATTATTTTGTCATTTTTGTCGATAGTATTGATAGTAATGTCTTTGAAAGCCATCACCAGATTTGGTCCACATCTTAAAGAAGTTAGACTTCACTTATGTCTGACCACCGAATCCAGTGCTGGTGTCAGGTATGGCCTCTGAGTGATAGCTTGTCATTTGATTATTGATTTATATCTGCCATTTGATGACCTCTTCAGAGAGTTTATATCTAAACACTACCATCGCGTCAAACAAACGAATCCCAATCTTCCTATTCTTATACGTGAAGCCAAAGACATTGAACCGATGCTTTGGATCCGTTTTGGTCAGTCATTACCTAATCAACAATAAATTCAATCAATTAATTTCTGTCAATATTTCAGAATATGGTCGCGAAAGAAATGTTTCCGTTACGGGACTCAGTGGTGACCAACTGTTGCAAACAATACAAGACTTAGCTATTGATAGACAAAGTTAATTGAATTCATTTATTGTTATTATAAATATTATTTAGTTTTAGTCTAATATTGATTGCAATTAATACCAATTATATGGCTATCACTTACAATAATAGACTTTCAATAAACTATACAATTATTTAGTGTTATTTACAAAATATTTTCAAATATACGGTATAATGAAGTTTGAGTTTAATTTGAGTGCAATTTGAGTGCAATTTGATTTTAATTTGATTTTAATTACATCAAATTAAATGGACATATAGTATATAATTATAGAGTAATGCTATTAATAGTTAATAAAATGTAATTCAAATAAGTCGTAAACTTATATAACAAACAATTGTTTTTATAAAAATAACAAAATGTTTTTATTTACATTATTTAATGTAAAACTTTGATTACCGGTAAGTTATATAAAGATAATTTCGATTTCAGACAAGTCCTTAGCTTTTGAGAAAATGTTTAACTAAATGTGTTTTCAATTGAGGAATATTTGCAATCTTTAGTCTACAAAAATGGCAAACTATCTCTTGTTTTAATAGATGATTACATTCCTCATCAGTCAATGCTTCAACTTTATCAAATTGGTTGAGATTGTCGATGACAGCTAAAGACAATTAGACAAATTTGAGACATTAATTAAATTGTGAACATTTTAAACAATTATTTCAATTACTTTTAGAATCAATGAAGAAGTTAGTGGTAAACGAATTGTAGTGTTTTTTCGTCTTTAGATACTTTGAGTCAAAGTCTTGACTAATAACATGAAGATGTAATGGTTTTAAACTGGGAATCCTATGAAAACCAAAACGAAACGCAATATTTGTGTTCAATTTATGTGATAATTGGTTGCCTTTATCTGTCATATAATCAATTAGTTGGACGTGACATTTGGATAAATCTTCAATTGAATTGATACCAATGTCTTCATTGGGAATCACCATAAAGTGATGGCGAGACTTAAAAATATATAGACATAAATATTTAGTGATATTAGAGGACAAACTTAAATACCATACCTTAGGATATTTGTCTTTTATGATTGTAATCAATTGATCCTTTAAGACAATCAAATTCGGGTCTTTGATAGCATGAAATAAGCAATTGGTCCACGAGTTGGACATTTTGGTTGATTTCTTTACCATTAATGGCTTGTCATGTGTTTGAGTACTTCTTTTCATGACTTATAACAAGTATTAATCAAATTGTAATTAAAGTCTAATTAATATTTATATCTTTTATGTTAATTATAATTATAATTACATTTAAATTTATATCATATGTTAGTATTGTTTATGACATCTATTATAATCAATAGACAACTCTTCAATACATTTGTGACGTCAGATGACATCACTTGTTATACAGTAATGTATTAAAGTATATAATAATAGTGTCTATGAATTGAATAAATTTGTGTACAGAATGTATGAATGCATTGCATTAGCGCTAAAATATCGTTGAATTGAATGAATCAATGAATGAATGTTTAAATGAAGACAACAATGAATAATACAATCAATACAATCACGAGAAATGATGTCATCGATGGTAAAGACAAAGACATGATCTTAGAGGTGAACCGACTTAAGTCATTCAAGAGTTGGCCATTCAGGTCAGGAAATTGTACCAAATATACGGTAATGTATATACATTTGTATTGATATTATGTTTATAACTGATGACAATGTGTGACAATAGGTGAGTGTCAGTGGTTTCTATCACTGCAATATTGATGGCGAAGTCGATGGCGTCCGATGTTTCTGCTGTTTCAAAGAGTTGGACGGATGGGACACCACTGACAACCCGCAGATTGAACACAAACGCAACAATAACTGCTATTTCGCTAATTTAGGAAAACCAGAGTCACAACTGACTGTCAAAGAGTTTCTTAAAGTAATGGAAGAAAGAGAAGTGAATCTTATGGTAACACAAACACTATTACTGATATCTATATTGTTATCAAATGACAACCATATTGTCTATCACTTGCAGAACTTACGCATTGAAACAATGAATGAAATGGAGAAACTTGTTATCACCGAATTGGGTCTCAAGATTGACGACAAGATTTATTGAACTTTAAATACATTCAATGGTTAATACATTTATTTATTATTTTAACAAAGTTATAAACTATGAATTTCATTATAACATCTAATAAATACATCAAATACTACCGTACAGTATATCATATATAAGTGATATTAAACTTATTTTTAATTACTGATAATAAAGTTTGAATAGTAATTGATTTTTGAGTAGTATCTAAAATTTACATACATTTCTATGATTATGTATTGTATAATTTGATCATTACTTATATATTATTTTTGCTCCTAAATGGCACTTGAAATATAAGCTATTATTGCCGGTAATTGATAAAAATATTACGGTAAGTAAAATATGCATTACATTTAATATTACCGGTAATTAATTTTTAAAGTATTTAGAAATTAGTATAAATGCATTATAAGTAAGAGTTTAATCGGCTTATTGTTGTGCTATAAAAATATTATTTAATTCATTGACGAGAGTCTCGTACCGATACATAATCCTAATGCTGGGAACATTAGTTCGCTGAATATCATTGCCGGCCACTCCTTCAGCTCTATAATTGGGTCCAATCCAATGTTGTTTGAATTTATGAGGAAAGCCTGACATTATGACACTATTGCGGGCCAATTCACACATATCACAACTACTCAATTTCCATACCTGTGCTGCAATTGAGTACTCTTCCATCAATGGTTCCTACCGTAAGTAAAGACAATTATTGGTAAATAAATTGAATAAAAGTGTTGTAAACTAACTTTTGTAAAGTGGAATTGCAAGGGATCGTCGGTAGACAGAGACACACATAATCCTCGATATAAAAAGTCAGGCAAAGGGTTTCGGTGGTAATTAAGAAACAGACTATTATTGGACAGCGGACTCATTGCAATACCAATCTGTGCCAAATAATAGAGATATTGAAGAACTGGCACTTTTCTCAAAGATAAACCATGAGATATGTTTTCACTTAATAGGAAACCTCCGACCAAATGTTGAATATTACCGGCTTCTCCACAATGTGGACGTAATACAAAAGTATTGAAACCCCGTTCCCTATAATAAATAATTTAATAAAAATCATTAGATATCATGTGATAAACTTAAACAATAAATGACTTACTTTCTAAAGTGATTGAGAACACACATATTCGCGTACATATAGTAAAGATAATAATTGCTGTAATAGACGTCAAATTAAGTTAACATTAGATCTCCCAAAAAATATATAAATGCATACTATGGAGGGTTTTCCTCGTCTACCCATTTCGGGGGGATTTGTATCTCTTTATCAAACAACGGATTCTCATGTTTAGACTCGTCGTCCACTGAATCAAAACCAATAACATACTGAAGAAAACAATGCAATTCTGGGTGTGAATTAGGACTATTGGTTGCTTCAAATAGTGGTAAAAATAGATTTTCCAACATTTGTTCAAAGTTTTCAAATAATCCATTTGCTCGATAGACATCACTTTAATTTCAATAAAATACAGTATACAAGAATTGATTGTAATTAAAAAATAATAAAATAAATAATTACTAAAGTCGTGGTATTTGAATAATCCAACGAACAGTATCTGAATATACGTTGTTTTTAAGCGCCCATTTGGCCAACGCATCCCATTCACCCTTTTTGCGGCCATATATTGATAATCTATTTGAAAACATAATAAATAACAAATCATTACTAATACTAATAAATGTAATATAGCGGTAAATACCTTAATTCAGCTTGTTGATATTTTGATTCCTCTAAGTCCATCATAACTTCTCTAAGAATTCCAGCGTAATATTCGCCATCGATATGATTGTCCGCTTTGAGGAATATCTCTCTGAGTCGACTTTCGCCAATAGGATTGTATTTAGTGTTAAATTTATCAAATCTATGAAACGTGTTTCTGTCGGCGTGAACGTCAAGCATATCAACACTCAAGTCATATGAAGTGAGATTCAATGAATTGAAGACCTGTTCCAAAGTCAGTTCTTTGCCGTTCTCGACAACCACTTTATCATCCTTTCGAGTCTTAATTGTCTTCTTAATGAATCGCAATAAATGTTTTTGATTCATACAAGAAGCCGCGTGAACGTGAGTGTCCACTTTGCGGACGTTATAGAAGTCTCGATGCGGAACCAGTTTCTGTGCTTTAAGCTCTTCCAAGTCATTCAAAAGAACGTGAAGTTGAAATTTGTGCGACAGATAAGCCAAACGCTTAAAACAGTGTGATTTAAGCGGTCCGTCGCCTATAATACGACACAAAAACTTCATGTCGTCTACAAAAGCATTAAATGTGGTCACAGAGTAGGGAATGCCTTAAAAAAAACTAACATTTAGTTTACATATTAACGACAATGTCTTTTAACTAACGATTTGATTTATTCAAATCATCTTCATTTCTATAAACACCAATAACTCCGTCCTCTATCTTACAAATATAGTTCAAATCGGGTGATAGTGTTGTACCCCACGGGTCGTCAATAAAAGGTGGTTCATCGCCATCACCTGTATAAGTGTTGGTACAGATTAGTTAGGATTTAAAGGATATCAAGACGTGTACTGACCTGAATCAGGTGTATTGATTGTCTGACAATTGGGATAAATAAACTTTTTGGTGGTTTCACAGAAACTCTGTTGTGAATCAATCATATATTTATGTCTTAATTTAAGACTCCTTTGCAGATCTGAATTCTGTTGTTTCTGTTCTTCAGTTAATATCTTTCCTTCGACTTTATCCATGAGTTGGAGATACCTTTGTTGTTGATATTCTTGATTTTCTTCAGGAGTTTCGTTTTCTTCTTCGTTGTCGTCGTTTTCTTCAATGTTTTTTGTCGCCATTTTTGGTCAATAATTGTTTTTTTTGTCGAAATTGTTTACATAAACATATGACTGATATATGACTGCAAAATATAGACACAGTTTTATACTGTATTACCGTTTAATAAACTCATAAATTATTTTTTGTTAGAAATAAATTATGTTTACATTAATTTTATTTTAAAAATCTCGTTATAAAGTGATAAATCTATAAATAGTTTAACCAAAATATATGTAATATTTAATCAATATTTGAACAGTAATTTCAAAGTGAATAACAAACGATATAAACATAAATTATAATTTAATACAATATTTAATTATGACATTTAAATTGTTTAATATTACTATTAATTTTAATATTACTATACAATTTATATAGAGTATATCATATTTTAATTGAAAATATTTAATATTAATAAATATCATACAATTAATTAATTAATTAAAAAATAAAATATTCACAAAAATCAAACTAATTAAGGAATAAACCAACAAATATTTTCCCTCCTTTTATCATAATTAAGTAATACATTTGTTGGTTTAAACACTTAATCTGAGTTTAATTAAGTTATTTTAACAATAATTTTTACCAATTTATTTTAATTATATTTATCCACATACAGTATATTACATACTTTATAATAATTGTTTTGTAAATTATCACAAAGAGGGCATATTATTATACAGGTATCTTACAATATTAATTTATACAATACTAAAAACATTATTAAAATAGACTTAAACTAGTAAAACAAAAGATAAAATATTAATATAACATTTAAATTACAAATATTAAAAATTATTTTTATGTAATATAATCTTCGTTTAATTTACAATAAAAATAATAGCATAGTTATATTAAATTGCTATTTAATAAATTCATGTAAAAATCTATTTTGTAAAAATTTAATTATATAGACATATTATTATTATGTAAAGGCATATTTGGAAAATATTTTCCGTCAATTTTCTAAAGCAATACTGAAAGTTATGGAAATTTGAAATTTTAATAATGGGAATTTGCTATTTAACACAAAAAGTATACATATATTTATAAAAATAATAGAAAATTATTTTTTTTTATTTAATTATGATTAATATAAAAAATATATTTAATAAACACATATTACCTTCTTTTTAAAGATTAAAATAAAACAAATAACTAGAATTAGTAAACAATTAGAAAATTAATGACAATTGTTAATAATGTCTTTTATAGTATTGTCTCCATAATTGTCAAATAATACAACAAATGGTTGAGAATAAAAAATGTAGAGAATAGCAGAGGGGCTGAAACATAAATTTTTATAATATATAAATTAAAGTTTTATTATATTTTATAATTATATAATTTATATAAACTTTAATATAATTATAAATATAATTAGAGCCATTGACCATGATGATTTTATAATATAATTATAACAACAAATCCGATGCAAATTGGTTTTTGTCGATTTATAAAATGTTTTGGTTTCGATGTAGTGTTCACTAACTACTATACTAGTGTTCACTAACATATTTCACACAATTATAATTTATAAATAGATTTTTTAAATTATATATTTCGCATATTTTTTGTAAAAAATATTTTAATTATTTAATATAAAACCAGATAAAAACCAGTTGAGAATGCTTTAAAAGCATTTCCATACGAATTCCTTAACTTAAAAATGAAAAAAATTAAAAAAAAATTGTAGCGGAGTCTGGATTCGAACCTATGTCCTCGTGGGACAGACAGTCCGACAGACAGACTTTTAGAATGCATATACGTATTCCTTTCAGGAATTCGTGAAAAAAATATATTAAAAATTCAAAATTCACTTTTATTGAAAAATAAAAAAATAAAAAAAATAAATAAAACATCTAGAGGAGAACTTCTTGTGATATCTTATACTTCATTTTTGATGCTTTACACAAATTTAAATTTTAAAAAAACAAAAAAATATATTTTTTAATTTTTAAAAGCTATTTTCTCTATGTTCCTGATGAAATATCAAAATTTCAATACTTATCCCAGCTCATTTTTGATGCTTTATCAAAAAATCAAATAAAAAATTTCAAAAAAAAATTCAAAATTTGCGCCATTTTGTTTATTTTCCTGAAAAATTAGCTTGAAAAATAAAAAAAAATAAAAAAATAAAAAAAAATCACAAAAAAATGTATAGCTGAACGTGGATTCGAACCTATGTCCTCGTGGGACAGACAGACAGACAGACGGACAGACTTTTAGAATGCATATACGTATTCCTTTCAGGAATTCGTGAAAAATCTGCACCTAGCATTGCCAGGTTAAATTTTATACAGAATTTTTGAAGTTTTTTCAATCATGTTTAATCAAACATAATATGCATTATAACATACTGTATATGAATCGCACATTCGAACATCTGTAAATTATAGATATTACATAATAGTAGAAAATAATTTTTAAATAACCTTGGACAACTATATTTAGCGATTTATTTAGATCTAGAATTATAGGATTATTAGAAACTATAAGAAAACATTAGTTGCATTCAAATAAAGTTAAGAAAAATGTCATTAAAAAATCTAATAGTATTGAAAAGGTATCAAAAATCAAATTCTACTTTTAATGTTATTTGAATTTAAAATAAAATGTAATAATTCCGAAATAGAAAATAATTTATAATAAACAATATATAATATACAAACTGAAAAACAATTCAAATACAACTCCTTTAATGAGTTTGTGATAAAATAACTGTACAAATGTATCGTACAAATTATAATTATAAATAATATACTGTGTTTAGGGTTAAGCAAGGGGTAGGGGTAAGGCCTGACCCCCTAAGATTGAAAAGTTAGGATTTTAATATTTATAACATATGAATGTAATTATTAATTGAAAATAAGTAAAATAGTTAAAATCACGTTATAATTTAAATATAACATTATTTTAATTAAAATATTCAACTAAAAAATTAACTTTGTTGAAAAGATTGTAATCATATTACAATTTAAATAGAATTTTAAGATAAATAAACAGTAAAATAATATATATATATTGTATATGATAGTTTTTATTAATATTTTTAAAAATTTTAGTTGAAAATTGGAAAATATTTTCAATTTTATAATTACTTGAACACACAAGCTTTAACTAAAATTAAGTTAAATAATTAGTATTCAGTCATTATTTATATAAAAATAACAAAATAAAAATATGTACCTATAAACTTAAAAAATAACTATGATTTTAAAAACTTTAATTATGTTATAAGTAGAATTTTATTTAAAAATAATTAAAATACTAAAAATAACTGATTGTGTATTATTATTTATTTTATAATTTAAAAAAATATTTTGAAAAATGTAATTTATTAGAAATATTTACCTATTTTCCTGGGAATATTCGGAAAACTGCAGTTTAAAAATGCAATAAATATCTACACCCACCCTATACCCCAAGATTTTTCAAGATTGTTGTCAATTGACCTCTTCCTAACCCCCCTAAAATCCAATACCTTACTCAACCCTATTATTTATAGAATATAACATCAAGATTAAGATATTATAATATACTATACTTTAGTTGAAGTTATAATTTATAGTACGGTAAATAATAAAGTCATATTTATTTAATAAGTTAATGTCATAAAATGTTGTAATAAATGTATACTTATGTAAAATGAGATAATAACTGTATATATGGTAGTAAATTATACAATATTATAGTACAGTACAGTACAGTACAGTAGTCAACATTTATGATAGCATAACAAATGATTAGTTGTGAATAATCCAAATGTCTATCGATTTTATATTATTTTATCACTTGTAGTGAATGACTACAATATTTAGTCACATTTCAACCATTTGTTTGACACTTAAGAAATGCTTTGCTTTTATGGCTAATAAAAAGCTAATGTAAGCAAAAATCTCAGCAAATATTTTCAAATCATATGATAACATAAGTGTCTTAATATGGCATTGTATTGAATGCTAAATAAAAATATTAGATTCATTTATATTAAAATTTGTATGTTTTATACATTTTGTAATATAAACTATAATAAGTGTATAAATGGATGAATATATTTATATTTTGGTTTTTATTTATTTTTAATATTACATATTCTTTGTTTATAAATTAATAAAGTAATTCAAATAAAATATTAAACATTTATTTGACAATTTAGACAACATTTGTATGAATTTTGTTTTTAAAATAAATCAATAATAATAATAATAATAATAATGGTATTAAATGAGAAAATTTGGTGTCATTTAGCAATTGGTTTATCACTTTTGGGAGTATTTATTACAGCCATAGGAATCACATTACGATTGATAGCAAACTCTAACTCAGACTTAACCAAAAAGACACGATTAGTGTCCACTATATTAACAATTATAGGATGTGTTGTCATTATTTCAATCAATGTATGTCTTGTAGTAATGATTTGTCAGAAAAGATTCAAGAGTTGTCACAACCAAAGCAAAGATAGTAATAAAAGAGTGAAACCATTGAAACTATTGCCTACCAGTGATGACCAAATGACCGACAACTTTGACCAACAAATGTCAAGCAGTGTTGCGACGCCCAACTGGTCTTATCACTCAAGAGTTGATTTACAGACAACACATGCATTATTGAGTGATCCCAAGAGGTTAGTTAGGCCTCCCTTACAGACCAATCGTCAATATCATCTCTAAATGTCTGATATTTCATATATAAATCCAATTATTTTAATCGACATTATTATTGTTTAATATTACACATTATTATTATTATTAGAAATTTTATTATTATTATTATATGAGAATATTATATAAAGTTAATGTTTTACATTCATTTACTTTATTAATACAGTATTATGTCTATAATATTTTATTATAAATAATATATATATATATAAAAGTTATGCAAATCAGTCAATTATTTATTGAATGATTGAATTTTAAGGCACAAACAAGTTATTACATAAATCAATAACTTTAGTATTTTGATCGCTAAAATTCTCATTATTTGTATTGCAATTTATATAATAAAATAGTTTACAAAAAGTTTTTATTACAAATATATCTGTGTTAACCTAATATAAATATCACATTTAAATGTAAAATTATATATAAATTATATATACTGTATATCATACAGCCTTTACTCTATATTATAAACATATTATACAACAAAATAAACAAAATAATAATTAGTTTAAGAAATGAATGTTAAAGCATATGAATGTCATGAGTTGGTCGGGACTTAAGGTTTCCATTCTTGAGAATTGACTTCAATTTAAATGAATCAGAATTTGATTGAATTTTAATACTATTATTCTGTATATAAACTACAGAATCGTTGACTAATGTATTGCTTGTATTCATATGATTGCAATAGTTATTGAGTTGTTTTTGAGATAATGTGCTATAATTTTCATCGACTATTGTCTCCATTTCATAGCTCTTATGGAAAATAAAAATAAATTTTATTAATTTTGATAGTCATTTATGAACATAATAAACAATAATATACTAAACTCTAGTTTTCTTACTTCAATATTAGGGTTTTTGATAATATCAGGACAATCGGATGCCTCTAATGATAAGTCTTTATTTTTATGAGAGTTTTGACAATTTCTAAGCAAAACGTGAGATAATGGTTGTTGTAGTGATGATGATGAAGAAGAGTTGATATCATTAAGAAGAAGCACTTGACAGTGATCGCCATTGTCTGTACTTTCAATATATGTCAACTGTTTGTCTATCGGTATTAAAGCACTGGTCATATCAGTCATATCAGTGCTCTCGTGAGTCAAGCCCTTCATAAGAGTCGCTTCTCCATTAACGACATCTTTATATAGATTTGCATGATTTTTGTTACCAGCACTTGATGTTTGGTTATTATTATCTTTATGTCTACTTTGCACTTGTTTTTTCCATTTATAATAACACAACAGTAAACCGACATTCAATATAATTAAGATAAATCCCGCAAATAAAACAATTATTATAATAATAGAAAATGATTTTGAACTCAGATCTGACTTTTGTTTGAAATAACTATCAATGAGTGGTTCACTTGAATCAAATTCTGAACCATAAGTTGTGGCATATATTGTATTATTTGATTCATCACTGTTTCCAATGACATTGAAAGCAATGACAACAAAGTAATACTTGGAATCACTATCTAATCCCTTGATTACAATCCAATTCTTGTTCGTCTCTTTTGTCTCAAAATTAGTTGTTCCGATAGCAGAATACTTGACTCGAAACGACTGATCGATTCCGCCATCAAAAGTCGGTGTCCAACTCAAGAAAGCACTGTTATGTGTGATATTAACGAGTCTAACATCGGAGGGCGGGTCGGGTTTCCCTCGTTTTCTTAATTTAATGACTATTTGTGTCTCTCCCTTATCATTGTTTGCAATACATTCAAATGATTTATTCAGTTCACTATCAGTTAAGCTTTTTATAGTTAGAGAGCTCTGAAATAATGTGTCAGAAATTTGCTTTCTTTGTAAAGCATAGCGAAAATATTTAACATTATTATTGACTAACAATTCACTCTCAGTCGTCAATATCTCATTGTCGGCGCCCAACCATTTGAAGTGAACAGTGGGGACACCGCTTGCGGTACATACCATCCGAACACTTTCGGACGCTTCGGCGGCCACATTGACGGTCGTCATGTTTGACACTATTTCCGGTTTATTTTTTATCAGAAGCACTATTCTCTCTATTGCTTTCTCTCCAATACCATTATTAGCTGTAAAACATAACTAATATTTAAAGATATCCTTAAAAAAAAAGTTTAACTTAAAGAATATATCCTTTTAGCATAATTTAATAAAACGGATCAAAACTTTAGTTTTAAAATAAACCTTTTTAAATGCAAGCCATTAAAGAAAACAAAAATAGGTTTTAAAATATAAATTTATACAAAACATAAATGCATCTAAAAAAAGCTTTGACTTAATATTAAGTTAAATAAAACATTACAATAAGTGGTATTATATTTGAATATAAATTGTAAGACAAACCCCAGCACTCATATACTCCACTATCGGTGTCGGCGTTAACATTGGAAATGGAGAGAACAGACTTTCCTCTTTCGTTGTGAACATTAATTCTGTCATCTTTTAAGAAATTAGTATTTCCTTCTCTTTTCCATACAATCAGTTCATCACTCATTGGATTAGCCACACAAAGACAATAGAGTTGTGCAGATTCTCCGGAATCAGTTATTACAGTCTTAGAGATATCAACTATAATTGGAGCGACTTTATCAACGACAACAATACAAGACAATTATATAATATTACATATATTATAGTGAATATAAGCATAAAGTGTGCAAATATATGAATAATATAATACAAACAGAAAACATTGATTAAAATGCTGGTTTTGGTGGTTCCCTCGCTATTAGTGGCTTCACAATCATACTCTGCCGCGTCCTCTCTTAATATGTTTTTTATAGTCAAAATGGGACCATAAGATAATAATTGGTGTTGTCGTCTCTGGTGTTGCTTTTCAATAATAACAACATTACTTAATGTTGTTGTTTCCGATATATCAAACAGAGGAAGACTATCTTTGGACCAAATGTAGGAAATGAGTGATGGATTGCCTCTCGCCGTCAAATTAACAGAAATGTCGGCGCCTTCAATCACATCGTATTTTTGTAAAGGCGGTACCAAAAATTGAGGCCTAACTATATATTCAAGTTATATACCATTGATATAATTATAATCACAATTACTATTATATAATAAATGAGTTGCAACTCACATAAGACACTGAGTGTAATGTTAGTAATACTTCTTTTGCTGATAACTTGATTGACAGCTTCACATGCGATGACAGTGTTATCATCTCTTGTGGTGACGTCTAGTCTTAACTCGCTTTGTGTAGTCTTTCCACCGAATGGTACATTAGTTTCTGTTAATTTATTTTCTGTGCCATCAATTTGAAGACCATTTCGATACCAAAATAGTTGACACAATGGATTACAAGGACCGGAATCACACAATAAATTTAACACATCTCCTGATTTCACGTGTTTTGTCTTTAATTCAATGTTAACTGAATCAGTGATGTAGTGCACCGACAACTTTATTAAAGCACTTAATGGTCGACTTGTGGCCGTATTGGAAGTCTCGCATCTATAACTGGCACCGTTATCTGCTGGCTCTGCCCTAATCACGAGTTCGCTGGAAACACCACTTCCAGAGATTGAAGTCAATGCACTTATTTGTCTGTCAGAGTTGGTATCACTGTTTGCATTGATAACTTGCCAGCGAAGTGTCGGCAGAGGATTACCTCCCATCGAAACGCCTTAATTGATATCAATTAATGTTTTATATTAACCATAATAGTCTAATAATATTAATAATTAATTAAAAAAAATATGTAACAAATGCATGTTTTATGATTCAAAAATATTTCTTAATTGTAAACATTTATAATACAATTTTCTAAGGTATTAAAATAAATTATTAAAAAGTATTTAGTTATTGTTAGTTTTTCCACAATTTTCTAATTAATTTTAATATATCAAATATATAAAGCATAAATTTATAATTAATTAAGTTAAAATGAAAAAGCTATAAAGTAGATAATTTTCTCAAAAAATACATTTTTAAAATATTTATAAAATCTATTTCGTAAAATTTATTCAGTAATATCAAGCTATGATCACTTTAAAAAATAAATGTTGAATATAAATTATTTTTAAAAAATTATTAGATTTTATAATTGTTTAATTTAGATTTACTTTAATTCAGATCCAAATAACAATGCATTATATCTAAAAATACAACACCATCTTATAAAACAGTTATTTTAAAAAACCGATAGTAATATTATTATAAAAATAGTAATCCAAAAATATATTAAATATATAAAGCATATAATTTTATTTTATATAGATGTTTGAAAATACACACAAAATAAAAATATAAAATCAATGTTTCATATCTTTCTATCAAACTTAAAAATATATGGTATGTACTCTATATGTACTTCGTGTAAAACTTGAACATTAATCAAAATTTTATTTATACTTTCATATTTATCAAAATGTTATTTTTTGCTTGCTATTAATTTTTTTGTTTTACAAAATAGCTTTAATAAAATATAAAATAAATTAAATTAAAATTATTTAAATTTAAATCATATTTTTGTTACAATGTTCAATATACAGTATTATTATTAAATATTTATGTTTTTATAAAGCAATTGATTGAAAAAAAACTTTCTCAGCCAACATCTATAAATTGATGTTTATATATATTTAAACCCTAAAACATTTGATATAATTTGATGAAAATTTTTTATGAATAATTCATATTTGGTGAGAAAGCTTTTATCCGTTATAAAAAAGAGTAGATTTTAGATTAGATTTTGTCTACTTTTGACACATTTTTAAATGATAAATGCATACAAATGCAAAACGATAGACAATATATTTATAATATTTAAAGTGACTTACATTTAAATCTATAGAGTTCTCCCGATTCCAGTGCTGTTCCCTCTTTGAATCCTATAATATATGGCACACCGGGTGGGTCTATATATATATGACCATAAAATAAGTATTAATGCATTAAAATTAAAAGCAAAGTACTTATTATCATATAATTTATAATATATTTTACTAAAGTATATAATTTTATAGTAATATAAATGTTTACATAGAATATCAATATTTATTGTCTGAACAATTGTTTCTCCGATTGATTCAGAGACTGAATAACATGAGATTGTTTTGGTGTTTGGGTCGGCACTCGTCAATGTAAACGATACGTTTGATGCCGTCAACCATCCCTCCCGTGTCTCAATAAACCACATTTCTAATGGCAATACAGTGTGTCCTTAATAATAGATTAAATTATTAAAAAATTGTTTTAAGAGTTTGTTTCTATTACAATAATGTATGTTTATGTAAATTTATATTAAAATTAATATATTATATAATTAATCAAATAAACAACATTTTTTGTCAACAAATAACTTCTATATTAAATAAATTAAATATTTATTAATTAAACCATAAAATAGTCATATTTAAAAATAAATAGTCAATTGAAATACCATCAATAACCCAGGTCAGTTCAGTTTTGGGATTAGCCGGTCCAGCAATACACGTCTGAGTCAAAACGTCTCCAACTTTTCCTTGTTTTGGACCATTTATATCAACTTTGACGGCGGGAACTGTTAAACAACACATTTTATAAAAAATTACTATAATTTTATTAATTATATTTCAATTTAATCATTAAGTACTAATAGCTGAGTAATAAGTTAAATGTTTATAAAATATATATAAAATATTATACACTTTATTATGTTATAAAATATAAATCAAGTTTCAAAAGTGAACTCAATTTTACTCTTAATAGAGATATTAATCTTGTTTTTCTATTTTATAGCAAAATAAAAAAATCGGAAAATTATTCCCAAATGACTTAGAGAAACAAAACTGATAACTATTATAACAAAATTTCTAAAACCCTTGAAATATATATTTATATTCAGTAATAATTTATAATTTAATACATATATTCATTATAAAAATTTGATGTATAAATATATTTATATATTATTTAATTTTAATAGTTTTATCTTATTGTATAGAATTTTTAAAACATGATTATATATACAGTATTTAAGCAAATAATAAAATATATGAAATAAAGACTCACACAATACTTTGAGTTGAATTAAAGCAATTAAAGGCTGAGCGGTCACATCATTAGTGGCCTCACATTTATAAACAGCATTATTATCACTCGGACTGACTATAAATGTATATATATTAGTGGATTCGCGACCACCGGAACCGGAATACGTATTATCCACTTCTTCGCTGTCTTTATACCAAATTCTGGTTAAATTAATATAAAATTTACAAATTTAGTTAATAAAATATATATATTAATTAATATTTAATACAATTTTGCCAATGGATTTCCTCCACGACTAATACAGGCGAGTGTTAGTGTGTCGGTCACTCTAATGACATCTCCATCAGTGTATCCTTCAATTGATGGCAAACCGGGCGGATCTTAAATAGATTTCAAATAAGTAACGCCTGATGTGAGTCTAAATTGTGTTTAATTGATATGCGAGTCTATAGTAATAGTCTACAGTACATACAAAGCACACTTAAAGTGATGGTTGACTTTATCGGTTTTGTGAGCGCCGGGTGTTCGCCCTGACAGCTATATTGAACACCTTTTAACATAAAATATACAACAATACCAATGAAGCAGTGAATTATAAATAAAACTACAGAAACAATGCATACCATTATCGTCTAGTTTTGTATAAATATAAATAACACTTGAAGTGGACGTCAATTTACCAGATGTTCCCAA
Organism: Oppia nitens; assembly: GCF_028296485.1. Lineage (NCBI taxonomy): Eukaryota > Metazoa > Arthropoda > Arachnida > Sarcoptiformes > Oppiidae > Oppia > Oppia nitens. The sequence goes on from NW_026533197.1 coordinate 2,007,253, forward strand.
ACCTTCACTTAATATAGTCGTAGAGATGTCTATTTAAATGTATTTCAAGTATGATTTCATCAATTTTACTTTCAAATCATTTTAAATTAAATATATTATTTATTTTTTAATGTAATAAATTCTTCGATATTATCATAAAATAAAAATAATCTGAATTATTACAAATATTAGCTTTAAAAATTATATTAAATAATTAAAATTAGAACATAAATCAATATTATTTACTAAATTAAACTATCAATAATTATTTTTTGTATTTAAAACATTTTAAATAAATTTTAATGACAGTTATATAATGTAGATTTGAAATTAATTTTAAAAACATTATTTATTTAAATAAGTGAACTAATAGCAAAATTTCTGTATTCAAATATATGATTTATAAAATAAATAATTGTGTTAATAAAAACTTTTTTATAGTAAATTATTTATTCAATAAAAATCATACAAATTAATAGCGTTTGGATTATCATAATTTAATGTATGAAATAATATTACGTGAATTATTCAATAGTAATACCTTTACTAAGAGGGACTCCATTACGAAACCATTTGAGAAGTGTTGGTGGCTTTGAAAGAGTGGTTGTATTACATAACAATCCGATTCTTTCGGCTTCTCGTACTTTAAGTCTATTGTTTGGTTGACTTTTGCTTTGTTTTGTTGTATTTGAGACAAACGGTCGGTTTATTGACAGCAACGAAATCTCATGGGGAGGGACTGGTAGTCATTTTATAGTGTATCAAATATATAGTGATGTGTATACCGGTATGTAAAGAAACATTGATCAAAAAGAAATAAAAGTTGAAAACAAATAATGAAAAAATTTATAAAATATATCAGTCGAGAGATATGTGAATTCCCTGAGCTCTAAATACTAGACATTTGTATGATATTCTTACCTAAAACAGTGATACGAGAGTTGGCTCGTATGGCTTTGTTGTCTTTTGTCGGACCTATATATACATTGCAACAAAATTAAAGACTTTTTCAGATTAAGCGATAAAAAGATGGATTTCATTGAAAACACCAAAAATAACTATATATTTGTGGAAATATAGTCTATATTCCCTATAGATTACATATTACAGCAAATATCAATCTCTATATAATACGTAAAATAAATCAATATATATTTTATGTGAAATATAAAATACTAAATAATAATAATAATAAACTATTTTTATTTAAAATATATACTTATTATTATATCTTTTATTTTAATTACTTTATAATTAAATTGATGATAAAGTAGAAAATATTTTAAATAAATAAAGGATTATTTTTATAATTTAAATTCACAAATTTTGCAAATTAAAAATGTAAATATTATTTTGTGAGTGAAATGTTTTTTAGAAATGTATTATTATTAAAGTGAATTTTGTAATAAAAACGCGATTACCGTTCATTACATAAAGATTACACAATGCATTACAATATTAAAAATGAATTATTTTGAAACAAACTTTCAAAAAAGTTTGTTTTTTGGAATGTATTTGTGTTTATATGTATCAATGTTTGAAATTTGGATTTCAGATTCGGTTAGAGTATCAAAAAATGACATCACATCAACAATATAGACAAAAATGATGGTCAAAATATTAAAAAAATTTAATTTTGAAATTTTGACTTTGGATTCATGGACTTTGGATAAAAATGTAGAATATGATTGTCTGTAATAGTATTTACCTATTTTTCATGAACAACATGGTCAACAAAAATAATTTTTCTAAATATGACCTAACTGATTTTTAAAATGCATATGTAGTATGTATTATGACTCAAATAAACTAATGGTTTTCAGCAATAGTATACTGTATATTGAATATAATTTGACTTCTATAGACTAAGGGTTGCCAGCAGTGAATATTTTGGTTATATTATGACTAATATTAATAATAAAATGACAAAATAATGGTTCTCAGCCTATTTAAGCCATTAAAGTTTGTTTCTGGAGATGCTTTCTAGCATTCTCAACTGGTTTATTTTATATATAATAAATATAAATTTTATTCTAATTTTATGTAAAAGTATGAAATAAATCAATTCTTTTGTTAAATTCTATTTTTATAGTTTTATTGTAACAAATACTGTAACATCAAATAATATTAATTATTTAATTATTTAATGGCGTGTATATATCCAATTGCATACCACATACAAGTTTTTTATACAATTTTAACATATAATTTTAAAATAAAATACAGTATATATTAAAAGTGTTAAATTTAAAATTATATAATCATATTGCTTACCCACTTGACACTCGATGTCACCTAAATTATATATATAACCAATATTAATGTTATTAATTTAAATGGCAAATAGGATTATAATTATAGTAATAAAAATCATATATATATACCCTCATCACTTAATAGTATATTTTGTATCTTTAGATTATAAACACCACGTTGTGTATCGACACTCATTGAATATCGGGGCCAACCAGGGATGTCAGCATCAAAACCTGATTATATGTTCATTTTATTAGTATATATATTATACACTTAATTAATAATTGATTTTTTTTACAATTATTTTTTATGTCTTCATTGGCGTATTAATATTTTGTATGTCATAATTAGGTTACGTAATATATAATCACAAGTAATGATTCATATAGTATTATGTAATTATAAATTTATATAAAATAACATCTATATTAAATTATTTATTATTTTGCAATTATATAATACATAAAACATATTTTAAAATTTAATGGGCTTTTATCATTATAATATTTTTCTATACATTTTAGATTCTGATTTTAAATTATTGATTAATATTAACCAACTTAATACAGATATATTTTTTTGGACTAATGCTGTATAAAACATCATTATTATTCATATACTAATCACTATTATGTAACTTTTGTCATAATGGGCTAAAATTTACTAATCATTTTAAAAATCTTATATTATTAATATTTTTAAATTAATTATGTTTATATCATTGTTAATTTTAATATTTTATATAATAATTTTCTTTAACAAATCAATATTATATTAAATTAAAAACAATTTTGTTCAATGGAAATTATAATGAACATAACATTTTCACAAAGTGTTAATATAGTAAATATTTATAATTTAATTATGTTTGTATAATAAATTAAAAAATGATTGTATGTTTATATATATATAATTTAATTATTATAAAAGTTTTAATAAAATTAATTTGAAATAATTTGTCAACTTTATTCAATACATTTTTATAAAAAAAAATAGTTGAATTCAATTAAATTATTTTATAAAAGCTTGAATATAATATACAAATTGAGAGTAACTTTAGTAAAATATTATGAATGCAATGAAACTGTGAATGACATGAAATATAAATTTATATCTAAAGGCAGCCAATAGTGTAGTATTGACCACAAAAACAGTGGCATTTCAATTGGATTTGTATTTCATATTAAACAAACAGTGAATGAATTGAAAATACAGAATAAGACATATTATTATAATATAAAACAATGAATTCCGTGTTTAAAGAAGTATTAGTTTGAAAGCATGTGATCTATCAGTTGTTACCAAATAAGATGTGAGTCTAAATCAGTTGGAAAGTCGTGAAAAATAGCTAATCGATAGCACAGTTATACCCTATAATATCATCCCTCTCTGTATTACTGTATAACTACTATGATATTACATGCATTCAAATGGCGTTACATTTGGACTATTAATACAAAACTGAGTATACATTGACTGTAATGATAATAATTTTGTTCACATTTCCTGTGGTTTATTTCAAATTAAATTCCGGTTTAGTTATCGACACTAACACTGAACTGAAATAAATATTATATTATTTAAAGCATTTAACAATGATTGCATGTCTACCAATAAAGTGATTGACACATTTAAATATATAATAAATATTGTTATTGTAACTATTAATATCTAATTATTGTTTAGTTCATTTACTTGAAATTATAATCAAAATTATCTAATATAATTCAATCAATATAAAAGCATATATTGTATACTGTAAATAAAATTATATGAAAACAAGAAATAATATAATAAAAATTATATTAACAAAAAGTTATTGATGTATACAGAATTATATTTATATAATGATTAAAACTAAAATATCATATTTAATAATGATTGTGACAATAATAAAAATATCACTTAACATCAAATGAAATGCTTTTATACAATAATATATATATATATAACGATGAGTTAGTCGTCTAATACTACAGTATAGTAGTGACTGAAATATAATGAATAAATACATTGAATGTGCTTTCAATGTGTTATGTGTTCAGCCATAAGGAGATGGCATTCAATTTGATTGCATTTGTATTCTCTGTTGAAAATATTCACTCAAACGAGCAAACAGTTGTCAACTTATTTATGTCAATGAACTCAGATATTGTAATATTTTTATATAAATTTTTAATATCATAAGTGTTTAGATATCTTTATATTAAATTTACTAAATATATCATGATAAATTTATAAATCATAATTTTTACACATATTTTTAAATGGATAATAATTTGTAAGAAACTATCAAATAGTAGCTATTATAAGAATAAAACAATAAGTGTTAAACATATATAATATATTATTATATTTATTATTTGTATAAACAGTAAAAATCTTTGCAATAATATATTTTTGCTGTATTTTTATCCAACAATAAGAGTACTATTAATAGTAGATGTGTTGAGTCAGTCAGCAGTAAATGAAGGGTTTTATTACAAATAAATAAAATAAAACATCTTTTTATTTCACATGTTTTCATACAATACTACCCAATGGGTACTCATTACACACAATTATACTCATATTTATTACATACTTTACTTTACTTTATGAAAAAATACTATTTATATAACTTTTCTAACGTAAGTAGTTCTCACTTAATATAATTTACAAAATAAAGAAAATATTTGTGAATTTTCTTTAAAAACATTTGTGTTAGTATTTACACCAAAATATAATAATTTTTATTTTTAAAATTTAAATTGAATTTATTAAATTATTTTAAAAACCAAATGCAATTCAATACAAATTACAATACATACCCAATAAAAATCCGTCTTTACTCCACTGTTTGTTGCAATAAATGGTTAAATATATAAATTTATGTAAATTAAGTCATATATTTTGATTTATTTATAAAGTCATTATATTCAGTAAAAATCAACTGTAAATTGAGTTTAAAGTTAAAACATATGCCAAATGACATTGTTTTGCACACACATTGTATATGAAAGATAAATGATATTATTTAATAAACCAAAGTTTAATGAAAACAATAAGTTTATCATTGACTTTATCAGTGACTATCCTATTATGAAAATTTTGATTTATTTTTGTTGCCATTAAATACAGTTATTCTATTAAAATTTAAATAAAATGTATTTAATCTTTGAATAAAAATAATATTTAAATGTTATTTTGTAATTAATAATTTTAAATTTAATGAATTAATACAACTTTTGTGTCAGTGTTTGTTATAATGCATATACTATTGGGATAAGCAATGGATTTGCTATAATTGAGTATCGATATTGTGTAATATATTGTTTAATATACTGTATATATGTGTTATATGTATTGGTGATGACCCACCTGAACAAGACCTGCCTGATTGGCGACCTGACACTGTAGAAGTACTTCTGAGTTTTCTACCACTTCTTGATGTTGAGGTCGCACTCGAAAGAATTGCTGATAAGCCGCCGACACATATGTATTAAATCGCGGAACAAATGCTGGTTCTTATGAGATATAAATTAAGAAATATGTGAAAAATTGTATACAATGTGATGATATACTTAATATATTACTGTGTGATTGTGTTGTATTGTTTCAAATAAATTATATTTAGTTTTTGTCATTTATTTTGTGATAACTAATAGCTATTGGGAACTAAATCAATGACGGAATGGCCAACTCTTAAATAAACGACTCTCTGGCTATGGGTGCTGAGGAAGGCATATAATAACGGAATCGGTTTAATCAATCAATGTTTATATCCAATGGCACTACTAATCGATCAAATGCCTGGACTTTCCGTCAAAACAATACCAAACAATCCGTTTGTTAGCAATTGATTTGTGATAATTCAGAGTTTATACTATAATATATATTATTTATTATAGCTATACATATAACAAATGATTTCACTTAAATATAAGTAATGATCAAATTTAGACCTAACAATGATTATAATATAAGTTATACAAATATATTCTATCGATAATCATTAATTTTTATTTTTACAAATATTTTTATCATAAATAAATTATACTAAATATAAATATACATTTATTAATAAGTAATTTATCAAAATTATAATCATAGTAATCGATAATCATTTAGTGTCCCTAATAAAATCACACAAATTTGTAATATATTTGCAATTTTTTTCTTTTTTACTCATAAATGTCATAAGTTTGCCCATAATTTTTATTTAATATCCTATTTATACTTTCAATTAAAATATATTTCATGCCATAATTTAACCCAAGGGGTCGGATGAGAGTTAAAGGGGTTAAATGGAGTTAACAAACTAATTGATAAAACTTAGATAGATATTGACAATATATCATATATTAAATATCATATTGTGTGTAAAATTTTAGATTTAATAAATTGATATTTTTAAATTATATTAATTTCTAGATTACTATTTTCTTAATTTTGTCGGACATTTTGTTCATCTTTTTTAAAAAAAAAACATTTGATTCCAAAGATTATTGTACTTTAATATTCAAATTTAAAGCCAAAAAAGCTATAGACTTAAGTAATTTTATGTCGGAGTTATAAACAAATTTCGATAATTTTATAATATATTATTAATTTAGTAATTTAAACAAAGATCAAAAATATTAAGATAATTATAGTCAAAATTAATTACTAAAATTGATAAACTTTAACAAAAAATCATGTGATATGAATATGAATATTTATTTGTTACATCAATACATGATATACTAAATAAATAAAGTTTATTTATTATTATAAATAGTCAATATAACTATTGTTATACTGTATATACTACAGTATATAGTGTATTATTTAGTGTGTTCTACAATATTAATGTTATTTTAGGTGTGTAGTACACACTGTGTACTGTATATTTGCTGCAATTGTATATCATTTTTACAGTTATAGTCAAAACTTAAGATGTTTGGTAGGARAGTCTGATTAATAGTAATTAACTAAATTGTACTCATAGTCTAGTCTATGGAAACATAATTTTATTTAAAAAAAACATTAATTAAATGTCACTTGTGATGGATACTAATACACTGTTTAGAATCATAAAGTAAATGATAAAAATTGTAATAAGATATCTATTAATTTTTAAAGTTTGATATTATTTGACAATAATGTACATATAGTTACTAAAGATATACAGTATTTTATAATATTAAATATAGTTTTGACCATTTCTTAATTTTTTGACCATTTAATAGAATACAATAGCTATAATTAATATTAATCTATGGTTATAAAATTTATGCAAAATTATAAAATTTGTTATTGAAAATCAAGACTAATGCTAAGTCTACTGTATTATACAGTATTTACATAATAAAATAACAATCATAATGTTTGATCAGAATTAAATAAAATAATTATAAATAACATTAACAAAATTATTTTTTAAATAATAAATATATCTGTAATGATAATTTTTTAGTAAAACATAATTACTTGATTATTAATAAATAATAATAATAATATATAAATACACTTTTATTTATAACTATAACATCAATAATAAATGATAATAATAAACATAATATATTTAATTTAATAATAAATAATTTAATTTTTGTGTCAATATAAAATTTAGTGTAACTGATATTTATTGTATTTTGTTAAAATACTGTAGTGTTTATTCATCACAGCTCACAAATTGTTTTCAAAGTCTATATTACTGTATATTGAATATTGATTTTTTCGTCATTTCATTTCATCATTTAGTTATTTCTAAAAATATATATTTATATTCAATCCTTAATATAAGTGAAACACTCAAACATTTTATGATTTATACCGGTATTTGTCGTATAAATTGCAGAGTCGACTAAATGAAAGATAAAATAAAAATAAAAGTGAAATTACTTTAATTCAAAGTCTTTTCTTTTGATAACCAATTCGTCGGGTTTTTGTTTATTTAATCGGATTATTATTCTTCTAATCTAACAATTTATATACTTTAATATATTTATGCCATTTATATTAAACTTACAAATAAATATAGAAATAACTCCTTTAAACCAAATTTATTGATTTTTTAAATAATACATATTAAAATTTAATAAAATTATATAAAAAGTTATGCAATAATACATAACTTTTTATATAATTTAAATGTACAGTTTATGATTTATATAATTATTTTTTATTAAAATTATAAACGCCAATAACTTAGCAGTTATTATAAACTTATATTAGCTAATATAAGTATTTTCATAGAATAACTAATTAAATTATTATAGATTTTATAAATTTACTAATTAAATTTAAGTAATTAATAATAAATGTTTTCAAAAATTAAATTTTTAATGTAAAAAAATTATTAGTATTATATTTACTCGAAATCTTTATTAAATAAATCAAATCTTTAAATATTAGAATTAATTGGTGCTTAATTTAAGGCTGTTAAATAAAATACAAATTTATGTTATAAATTATGACTTATAATAATAGTTGTAAATTTATATTTACAGTTTAGTTTACAGTTTTTTCTTTATATTTACACATATTTTATAATACATTTTTTAAAATGTTATTTAGTTTTAAAGATATTGTTGATTGCTTTCCATTTACAGTTATACTCCTTTAAACTAATGATATATTCTATATATTTAATATAATTTAAAATATTATTGTGAATATCATATTTAGAGATTAATTATATAAAATCTGATATTTATATTAAATTTTATATATTACAATTTTATTAAATGTTAGATATTTTTAAAAAATTTAATATTTTTTATTTGTCAAATACTAATAAATTATGGTAAATTAAAACTAAATAAGATGAAATACTAGTTGTAAATAAAATTAAATTTTAATATTTAAGTAAGAAAAAGTAAACAAAAATTAATATAAAACATGAAAAAATATTTTAATGTTTATCTATTAACTATTGTAACCAATATATTAAAAAATAAAAAACTGTTTCAATGTCAAACAATTTTTAAAATAAATTAAAAATCAGATCAAATAATTGGTTTAATTATATTAAAAAAGACATTAAATCAGAGACTTAGTTTGTCAATAACACTATTAAAGCTTTTTTAATTGAAATTAATAATATAATTGAGATAAATTACAAATTGTTAATAAATTTTTGTGTTAAAATTATTAAAAAATTGTTTAACTTGATTAGTTTTAATTAATTTTAATAAAAATTATTTTTATTAATAATTTTTAATGTAATATTGATTATTCAAATTAACTTTAACTTTAACATAACATATTAAAATTGAATTATTTAATAAAAATGAGTAAGATAGTTTAAACTACGTTAAAATTAAAATATATAATGTTATTTTAATATAATTCTGATTATTTTACAATTGTAATTATATTACAATACTATATTATTTTAAGATAATTAAAATAATGATAATTACAGCTTATTTATATAATAATGTTATTTATAAATTACTTTTATATTTTACATTTTAAGTGTAAAATTATTATTTATTTTTAAAATTTTAGTCAAAATAAAATAATTATTAACAATTTAAGAATTACCGTAGTTGAGTTTAAATATTAACCGGAAAAAATAATTAATATTGTTAATTTATCTAAATATAACATTATTTTAATAAAAATATCTAACATAAAAACTTTAAAATAATTTGTTTGTTCAAAAAAAGTAAATTACAGATAGAATATTATTTTAAGATAAATTAGACTAATAATTAATTATATTCTAAAATTTATTTTTTTTAAGTTTTGCATTTTAAAAGAAGAATTGTTTTATATTTTATAAATATAATTTAAATTATTTTTTATTAATTTAAGAAAATATTTCGAAAATTAAGGAATTTCTTGGGAATATTCCCTACTTTCCTATGAATTTTCTCCCATTTACACCATTTATATGGCAATTTTTGGGAATTTGGGACATTTTTCTGTTGACCCCATGATTTAATTTAAAATGGTTTATTGTTTTATTCAATTAATCACTTTGTTCTCGATTTTATGCGTTAATATGAAATTTATATAAATTAAATACGTAATATTAATATATATTGTAAATATAATTTAATAAAATTTTTATCTTGAAATAAATGCAATTCATAAACTATATTGAAATAATATTATATACTGTATGATAGTATAGTACAGTATAATACTGTATATTAATATACCGGTATATATATATAAATTTTATGCTTTGCATAATTGCTTTAATAAATAAAATTTTATTATTTATATATTATACAGCAATTTAGTGTTAACTAATCAAAATCAATACAATTGTTCAATGCTTTGGGCATTCCTTTTAATTAAACACAAAATTATACATTCAATAAAACTATTATATAAAACAAAATGTTTACACAATTTTTATATTTACTAGTTTTCTATTAATCAAAGTTAACATTATATACAATAATAAACAGTATTTAATTCTTAGTCAAATAATTACTGGATATTCATTCACTAAACATTGAACAGGAAATTAAAATATGCAAAATTTTTGCACACATTTTTAATTTCTATCATAAAATACATTGTTTTTGATTAAATTGAGTAATTTTAATAATAACACAAATACTTTATGTACTGTATTAATATTGCAATAATATTCATTTAAACACATATTTTAATAATAGATATATTTATTATTTATATTAATAATATTATTATTATACGATGAACTTTTTAATACAGTATATACAAACAAATATTAAAGTATAATCAGACAAAACAAAGTCTTTTTCCATAACTTTCCATTATTTAAATAAAATATTGTGCTAACAATTGTGCTAACAAATCAAATGTAATGAAATCTGTATATAAATCTATAAAAATTTAAATATTTATTACAATACATATGAATGTCACCAGCTAAATGAATAAAATTTTTAATAAATTAAAATATATATAATTATTATAAATTATAATTCATAATTGACACAATTGTTTTACTAATTTATATTATATTGATTTATAAGATACCGTAATGAATAAGAAATATTAAATATGAATTATTAATAAATTAATTTATTTGGCAAAACACAAAATGTGTTGCATATAAATAAGTAATGAAAACAAATATCATATGTTGTATTCAAATGGGAAAAAAGATTAAATAAGACTATAATAATAGAAAAGGGAATTAATAGCTCATTCAATGACTACCTCTTTCTGAGTCTCACTAATAGTGTTTGTAATTCACTGTTAAAGATGTGTTGTTAAGACATTGGAGTTAATGCTGTCTCACATTGAGGTAAACCATAACACAACTCAATTCAAACTCATTTTTACCTATTTATGCAAATTTCTACAAAAAACTACTTTTTATGTGATTATTGAATAATTTTTTGCTACTTTACGTAAACAACTCTCTTATTCAACAAATCTAATGCATAATACAAGCACTAGTAAAGACAACATTATAGTATATATGCTGTGATGGCTGTCTCATTGAAAGGCACTAATGTGTTATGTCTAGAGTGACCAACTTATTCTAATATTTAATCACACATTTTCGGTATACATAATACATAAATTTGTTTATTAATATATTTAAAATATAAATTTAAGATATTATCTGAAAATAAATTATAACTTTGATTAACACGCATTATAAAATTGTAAAAACTATTAAAATCTATTGACAGATTAAAATGTGTATACTATTGTGCAATACATATCATATTACATGTCCATAAAACTGAATAATTTTCTTATTTTTAGTCTACTTTTATTTTAATCCATTTTTGAAATCGAGATTAAGAATTAAGATAAATCTTTATTTTTGATAGTATTAAAAAATGAAGTGACATGTTATCAAATAAATTGCCAATAATTGCACTGAATTTTTATATCACATAAAATTTAAAAATTAAATCTTTTCTTAATTCTATTCTATAATATATTATTATAAAACAAAATTAATTGTAAAGTTATAAAAATGGTGAAATGGTTACACTAGTTATGGTTGAGTTGTTAATGAAAAATCTCTTAACTCATTCATCATTGTTATCATAGTTAAGATTCACATTGCCTTTCACTTCTCAACAGATTTACATCAATTCAATCGATACTCAGTTTTAAAAACTTTATTTTTGTTGTTAAGGGAAATCACATGTGAGTGCATAAGCTATATGTTTGAGGATATAATCTGATAAACAACGGAATGTACGGTACTGTCAAATAAGCTATCAATAAGTCAACGATTTGGGACATCTCTCACTCAATGATCTGTAAATTTCATTTATTGTATAATATTTGGTCAATTGAAGTAACAATTACTATCAAATTATGTTATACACTCTAAACTATAACAATTAACTCTTATCTAGAAATATACTTTAGTACTGTATTATATTATTCATACATAACAAATATCAAGAAAACAAAATTAACATTCAAATACCATAAAACAATAATTTCTTTTAAAAAGTTTATACAACTTTATTTTTTCCAACTCTACTCTATATTATTATATAAATTGTTATATCAGAAAATTTATGTAAAATTTAATCTCATTTATCTTTTATTTTAAAGTATTATCTAATCTTTAAATAAATAAATAAATTTATAATGGATACTTTAAATTATAATTAAGTGTGTTAATTTATAAGAAAAAATATTTAAAATATAAATAAAATATTATTAATTCATAATTAACTTCATTGTTATAATATAACACAATAAAATACTCATTATATCTATAATTTGTTTAAAAACAATAGAAAAATAGTATTATAAAAAAATTAACAACAAAATAGATGACTTAATTTAAGTAAATTAATTTTCAATGAAATTTATATTAAATGTTTTTATTGATAATAAAGTTGTTGTCGAGATTCACTACAATTCTTTATTAGCCTTTATTTGATTTAATTTATTACCAAATAATGAAAACGTTTTTCAGTAATATAAAAACTGGTTAAAGACTAATTATACTAATAATAAGACTAATCTAAATATAATAGTAATTTTATGAAATAAATAAAAAAAAGTGAGACAATGAAAGAGTAAATGAGTGTAGAATATATAGATAGATAAACAAATAGAGAGAAAAAATAAAGTAAAATATTGTCAATTATTGAGTTGAGTTAAAGTCACTGTTTGTGTAAATGTAATCCAAATGAATGTTATTTATCAGTGATTTATATGCACTCTTGTGGTTGTCTTTGACTGTCATTTATATGAATCACAAATGAATGAAACAAAAGATGACTCGAGAACTACATCACAGATAATTTGCTGTGTTTTAGATATTCTCTCTCTCTCTCTCTCTCTCTCTCTCTCTCTCTCTCTTTAAGTACTATATACTATCTAAATGGATGTGTCATTTCATTGACAAATATGTGATTTTACTTTGGTTTGCTTACTATATCCATATATTTATACCATAACCATATTATAGAATAATATAAATTTATTATTATATATAGCAATATTAAAATATTTATTTTTATTAAATATACTGTATTATATGATATCAAATAACTTTTAATATTTTCTTTATAATTTCAAATAACAAATTTAACAGAAAAATCAAGTATTATTTTTATATATTATGTATTATTGTAAGTATTGTATATATTATTGTACAATATATATAAATTTATATATATGGTATATATTATTTTTTAATTTTATGACCTTTAATTTACAAATAATCATTTCAAAACATCTTATTATTATGATTTATAGCAATTTATTTTTTATTATTAATAAAGATATTTTCTAATAAAAAAATAATGTCATATATATAATATATTTACTATATATACTGTATATTCTACAACAAGTAATGGTATGTAAGAGTTATTGAGAAGTAAAGTGGAAATCTATTTGTATACAACTATTGGCATCAAAAGCATTCATATAGTATTGTATAGTAATATATGATTTTATGAAAGCCATACATTCAACTGACAAGACTTTCATAAATTTTTATGTGAACTCAATATATAAGGAATATATTATTGAAAGTAAATTATTATTGATTCGCTTCAATGACTGATTCACTCAATTATTCTTTTTTTGCGTCAAAAACTATTTTACTGCAAAATCCAAATAAAATTTTATATTGAAATTAAAATAATTATAAAAACTAATTTCTGTATTAAATTGTTTATATTTAAACTATTAAATCCCATGTTAAATAATGTATATTCATATACACAAACTTTTAAATATAAGCTTAGTGTTGGCAAAAAAAAGAAATTTAAAAAATAATAGAGAAATTTCTAAAAAGTTTCTAAAAGAAATTTCTATCTATGGGATCCCYATGTTAATTTTGTTTTTCTCGATATATGTTATCATGTAACAATACATTGTATTTACAAGTAATACTTAAATATTAGTAKTTATATTTTAATTATTAATTAAAGTAAAAAATAATTAATTTAATTATCTTAAATTCTTATATATATAATAAAATGATTATTAAAATTTTACAAAACTGATTATTATTAAATAATTATAATTATTTTACATATAGGTATCCCATTTTGCATAATAGTGTTACTATTACATTATACATTATATAGTATTGAATAGTATTATATCTCATTATTAATATAGTATAACAATAAAGTTAAATTTCTATAGAAATTTATTCCTAAAAATTTTTTTAGAAACTTTCTATTTGCCCATCTCTATGTAAGCTACTGTAAAATATATTATAGTATAATTGATTTAATTAGATCATTTTTAATTATAATATTTGTTTAATTATTGTAATTATATAAATGCACTGATATTTTAAATAGTTTATAATAATTAATACTTTACTATATTACTATACTTTAATATACTATATATACCGGTAATGTATTTTATTAAATATCAAAATATATTTTAATTTTATGTATAAAAATTATCAAATAAATAAGAATAATACATAATATTTGTTAATTGTAACAATTTTGTGATATTTTATGATTCTTATAAATAATATCTTTATTTTTCATACATTATACAAATAAAATTTCAATAATACTTTGTAATTGAATTTCATTAAATATTTTATAGAATTTTGTAAACAATAGTTTAACGCTAAATGTTAATTTGTATTAATATGTAAATTACAATAATTTTTTTTGTAATAAATATTAAATTAGAAAACTATTATATAAGTAATTTTTATAATTAAAGAAAGTAACTAAAACCAGCTGAGAATGCTAGAAAGCATTTCCATACGAACTCATACTCCGAATTAAAATTTAGTATGACAAAATAAACTCAACTACTCATATGAAATATTAAATGATTCAGTATTATTTAACTTCATAAATATGATTTTTAAAAATAATTACTAATTAACTAAATTACTTTTATATTTATAATATAAATCTTAGAAAAACATTAATTACCCTATATTTAATTTTTTATATTTTTGCAGCCATTTTTTGAAAAACAATGTTGAACTATTATATCTTATTTTTGATGCTCTATACAATTCTTAACGTTAAAATTTTTACTTAAATTTTTTTTACTTTTGCCGCCATTTTCTCTATTTTCCCGAAGAGATATCAAAATTTTAATGCTGATCCCCTATACCTTATTTTTGATGCTTAATCCAAATCTGAAGTCAAAATTTAAAAATTCAATTAAAAGCGGACGGACATATAGAATTCAGATATGTACTCCTTTCAGGAGTTCGTGAATATACTAATAACGACTTAACTTTTAATTGTTGTTTACATGCGGTACAGCAGTCACTCAAATGAAATTGATTGTAGTATTTGATATACTTGTAAATATAAACTAAATGCAATTAAATACTAATAATTTATCGATTATTAATTATATAGTATATTATAAAAACAAATATATTAAAAGCAAAACAAACAAAGATTTTGTAGTAAGAAATTCCATTTATAAACTTTCTATAAAAATGTTGTCCCGAAATGAATCAAATGTTGATTATATTGATTTTTTCACATAACATAGAGAAAGGCAAAAACAATAAAATAATATAAAAATTATGTTTTTTGAATAATAGGAAAAAAGTTATTTAAGATTTTTTATTAAAATTACAATTTATTATAACTTTTTTACCCATTAATAATTTTTGATAAATTATATTTATAACTATTTCTGATAAAATTAACTAAAATATTTAGCTTAGAATGTAACAAAATTTTTGAAAATTTACTTATTAATTACTTATTATATTGTACATTTATTTTAAAGTTAAAAATTTAAATACAAATAATGTAAACTAATGCACTGTAATATTGTCAAAATTATATGAAAACATATGCCATTTTATAAAATACCTAAATGTCATAACTCTCTAATTGGGACAAATGATAATCTGAGTAATAAATTATTTCATTAATTATTATATAATAGTAGTGTATGTAATACTGTATGACAAACATTATGATTGTTACTAAAGCTTCAAACCGGTTTCGGTTTTAAATATTTAACTATAAAAATTTTATTTAAATATCTGTAATTTAATTTATTTTACTTTTATAAAAGTGATATACAATTTCAGTATAATTCACAAAAATACTTTTAGAAAGTTTTGTTTAAATCATTCATTAATTGTTTGAATAAATTACTTTTTAAACTTTTTAATTTAATTTTAAAATTAAATAAATTGTCTAAAACTATCTTAAAAACAACATCATATGAATATTGAACTATGAATTTTAGAAATTATTGTTAATGAAATTTTAAAAATAAATTATATATAAATTATATTTATGAGTTTTACATAATATTTAGCGGATAATATAAAATACTGTAAATTTAATGCATAAGATTTATTTAGTTTTAATATCTTTTTGAAATTTTTTCATAAATATAAAATTTCTTTGTATATTTGGTTTTGGTTTGAAGAGTATATAAATAAAATTTTCGTGTTTAATCTTTAATTGTTATTATATAATGCACTTCACGCATAAATGTTTTTATATTTAATTTTTTTAAAGAAGATCTAAAAATATGACATATTTTGCTTTTAATACAACTGTCTAATTAGCAAAACAAGAAGTTTACAAATCATTTGCACATAAATTGCAAAATTTATTTATGTTTTATATGCATTTTTAATAATATATATTTAAATAAAATATACAGTAAACATGTATTATATTCATTATGTAATTCATAAAATAAGATCTTATTTACAAAACTATTATTTTATTATTGAAAATTATTAGAATAGTTTAATTAAATAAATTATTTCAAATAAAATATAAATTAATATGATTTTTTATATTAATATTTATTCATAACAATTAAAAATGTAATAAATGATTTATTTGATAGATTAGTTTTTTAAATTAATTTTTTACAAGTCATATTTGTAAGTATTTATTAAAAATTAAAATATTACTAATATAGTAAATATACTATTCATAATTTATCTTATTTAATAGTAAAAATAATTATTTGACAACATTTATCTTAAAGTTATTATTGATAAATTATATTTGATTGTTTGGATTGTTTCTATATACAAATATTTTTATGTTGTCTAATTTTTACATATTTATTTTATATATCTATTTTATTTAATGTAATTTCATTATCATAAAAGATAAACTTACCATTTAATAGAATCAAAATAATTACTAAATTTACTATTTTATATAAACTATAGTTTGATTTTAACATTTTTATTACTTAAGTTTTTAAGAAATTAACATTAAATATTAGTGTTTATTTGTAACTTAAAATGAATTTATTAATGTATAAAAACATATATACATAAAAACTAAAGTAATATTAGTATTTATTAATCATAAATTAAAGATATTTATTTAAAATTGTTGCAATTTATTAGTTCACTCGATAATTAATATACTGTATATTTAATAATTATTTTTAATTATTATATTTATATTATCACTAAATAGATTAGATTACGTCAAGTGCACGGTTGGTGTTAATGTTAAAGAAAGTTTGATTTAAATTATATAAATGATATCAATTGAAAGCTTTTTTGATCGGTAATGAAAAACATGAACTCTGGAGTAAAACTACTCTCAAATACATTGCTTAAGTCAGCGATTGCTTTGCTTAACATTAACTTTATATACAGTTGGCATTTGAGTGCATAACATATTATATATACTGTATATAACATATATAACATATACAACACATACAACACATACAACACATACAACAAAGTTATTGCCAGTAAATGGATGGAGAGTTAGACCAAAGTTTGGTTGAAACACAAATAAATGACTCAAATATCTTCACTAAACTTTTGCTTCGTTTTAAATGCCAGACAACTCTGAATGTCTGTAATCGCTATACTATTATATCATATGAATACACCATTTAAAGACATGCGCCCAACAAATAGTAACCAATAATGAATTTCTCTAATATTATCAGTGTATATATATATGAGTGTATGTATGTATATACTGTATATATATATATATATACATATGTGTGTGTGTTTGTGTGTATGTACATAGAATATATGATATATATACTGTATAAACCAAGATTGGAAAAATAAAAGGTTTTGAATTTGTGTTTTGTATAATACAATGTATAACTAATATATTATTTAATAACAATAAAATTTTTAGAATAATAGAATAGAAATTGGAATTTTAGAAATTAGATTTTTATTAAATACTAAATGACCTTAACTTTTGTAAGGAAAATCGGTAATGTATTATACATTGTATTATATTGTATAATACACTTTTGGTCTGTTAACCCTCATATATACAGTATTAATATATTAAGGCTTTAGAACTTTGATCTGAAAATATATTCAAGTTTTATCCATACTTTTACTCCGTGTCCAAAACAGACGTCTTTTTCTTTATAATAATTTGTTATATTTAATGAAATACTGTTTGATTGGAATAACTATCGATTGACTCTTCAATTCTTTAATTTATTTATCACATAAACACTAACTTATAGTGTAATAGCAATCAAATATTGACAACATTTTACACCAGTGTTCATCTAAAGAGACTTTTTAGTAAATAAATATTATAATATACACATATATACACATGTGATGATAATTATATGTACATATTATCTATAATACATAATAATACATTTGTTAATCAAAATAATATATAAATAATTTATTTTTAGTAGTCTTTTATCAACTATTTTAAATAGATTATTATTTAATTTTTTGTTAAAATTTAAGTTTTTATTAATTTTTTAAAAATTATTTATATTTTGGGAAAATTTACTTAATTTCCTGGGAATTTATACGAGAACTTATGGGAACTTTATGGAATTTACATGGGAATATTTTGGAATTTAAGGGAATTTTCTCTTGACCCCCGCTTGATTTTTGAAAAAATTGCCGTTTAAAAATGCAAAAAAGTCTATACCTACCCTAGACCCCCCCCAAGATTTTTCGAAAATTTTGTAAGTTGACACCACCTTAGACCCCCCTAAAATCCAAAACCTTGCTTAACCCTGACATATAAATACATACACACACACACACTATCCCTTAAAAGACTCTGCCTTTTATATACAACTAATAATGAAATATCAAATTAGTATTGAGCAGAAAATTAACAAAAAGCCAGAATTTCATTGAATTTAATTGAATTAAATAACAAAAATATTCAACTAATTTGCTTATTTGCCTACTATTTAAACCAAAATGACTTTAATTAAAACAACACTAACTTAGGTATAGTTGAATGCAATTAATTTAGTTTATAGATCAATGAGATCTATGTTTTTGCTGTTACCGTACAGTAAGTATACTTCAAAAAGTATATTCAATTACTTTAGTCTAATCAATAATCATTATTAATTACTGTACGTTACACTTAGTTATGTAACTCATATCATAAAAACCACATTTATTGCAATTTACTTTAGTTAATATATTATAAAACATATGAAAACATATTAATGGTTTATGTAAAATATTCTTAAATAGTTTATTATTAAATATTAAAAATATTTTTGACTGAGATATATAAATTTGTCAAAATATAAAGCTATATATATACGGTAAAAATTATTGTAGATTGTTTTTTAATGCAAAACATCAAATGATTATTAATATAAGATGCAAACTAAAAAACTATAAGAGATATATAATAATAATATAAAATATATAATATATTAGACTAATTTTTTTTTAATTTTAAATAACTGCTCCAATCAGAGAATTGGCAGATATGACAAACTTTACATCAGATAAAATTTGTTACTTGATTTAATATTTCTTATATTTACTAATATTATAAAATTAAAAATAATTTTTTAAAATTTAAAACAATCAATAATTTGAGTCAAACTATATATTATAATGCCTTATATTTTTTATATTTCAATTTAATATTAATATTATATTACAATTTTACAACAATATATGAGTTTATATAAATTTAAATAATGATACGACACTTAACTTAATGAATGCTACACTAAATTTAGTGATAAGTTTTAACTCAATTCTCAAACCATTACATAAATGAGACCCACTTTCAGATACTTTTAGATACGCTTTATTCTCAATCATAACATATAGTCATAATAAATAACATATTAAGTTATCAATTATTGACTAAAATTATTTTGTAAATTTTTTAATAATTTTTTATTTAAAATTTTATTTATTTGATATAAATTTAAAAATATTTTTTAATCATTAATTTTTATAACTAATAAATAAAATAAAATTTTATAATTATGAATAACATAACTGATATTAAATAGAAATTTTAAATTATATTTTCATATTAAGAACAAATATTTGTAAAATTGCTTTAATCTTACATAAAATAAAAAAAATTAAATAATAACAACTTATATAAAAATATACACATATTAAAATGTAAGAATTTTTATGCGTATAAAAATAAGTGACATTTAAAATAAAATTATTGATTTAATAGAAAAAACAATATTTTAGTATTGACAACAAAATTCAAATAACTAGAAAAAAAACTTTTAAATTAGTAATTTCATTACTGTGTTAACCAGTATTACATTTATTTTATAATATAAAAAGTTTATTAAAGAGTATATTTTGAAAAATTGTATGAAATTGTATTGTTATAATTGATTGATTATTGAATATATAAATATTTAATTTTAAATAATTTGAATAATTATTGCAAAACTAATTAAAGCAATGATATCACACAATTTGAATGCTGTGCTATAATTAATGCATAATTAGCACATAATAAACAAAATCCTTTCACAATTAAAGCGAGACATCATTTAAGAGTATATTTGGCATTAAAAATAAATTGAAACTCAAGTAACAAGAATTTTGCATTAAAGACATCAAATGTTTTAAGACCTGATTTTTATGTACTTATCTTTACTTTTCTAACAATTTATCATTGATCTCATCAAACAATTTTATTTTCATTAATTAGTAGATATCAAATAAATAAGTAATTTATTATATTGTAAAGTAATCTATGAGTTATGCTATTTATTTATTTATTAAATTTTTAAAAATTATAAAAGTATTTTATACAAAAAAAAATCTAGTTTTAAATTAAAATTTAAAGAATCAATATATTAATAAATGTTTAAATTGAATTTAGTTATATAATATTATGCTGATTGAAATTATTTGATAAATTATGTTATATTAAATGATTTAAATGATGAGATTATAAGCAGTGATATGAGGCATAATATTGTGATCAGAGATCAGTAGTACTTATAAGTAAATGATTTATTAGAAATGAGTTACAACTGAAAGCAAACATTTAAATGATTGATTGCTAGTCTGTCTGAAACTTTTTTAAGTAATTTCATTGATCTCTCAGTAAATCGAGTGAATACAGGACTCAGTAATGACTGACAAGACATGAGTCCATAGTCAGTGTAACAATGGATTGTATTATAGATATATATCATTGATGTAGTGCTGTGTTGATCCCTGGGTTGGGATTATTAAACATTTGATATGCAATGAATGCCATAAATGCATCATATAATCAATATTTCGACAAAATTAATGAACTTAATATAAGATTCATTTTAAAAGACAAACTTTTCATTAATATTGCATTCAGTTTTTTACTTTAATGCTTATGAGTTGAGATGTAATAGACATCAAATGCTGTATAATCATCAATAAGTTTTAGATAGACTTAAATTACAACTATAAGTACAGTAAAAGCTGTTGCAAGTCATCAATTGATGACGAGATTTACCAAATAGACTCAAATTAAATGAAATTGATTTATATTTACCACTTTCTAAGCACTAGTCATTATATGATATATATTGTCATTTGTATAATATTTCTTATTTTAATTTTATCTGTAAAATCCATCTTTATTTTATTGTAACTTAAATATTAGCACTTTAATAAATATCACATTTCATTTATTTTGAAATTAATATAAAAATTTAATAAAATAATTGTTAAAAATACATTTGTTAACTACAGTATTTTGTTTGTTAAAAAACTTCATTTTATCAAATAAATCCCAAATGTATTAAAGTAACAAAATTGAGAGCATTTCTACTGTGAACTAAACGTATAAACAAACTTTAAAAAATTTGTCTGAATTATTCATAAACGCTTTAAAACACATACATTGAGGCAAACAAACCCAAACCAACTCTTTTATTTATAACCAAAAAAAATCTTATATTTATAGGACAACAGTTTTGGTAAAGGCTTTTAACGTTTAGGAAAATTCTATTAAATAATGCATTAATTTTATCTGAATTTCTTTAATATATATAATATAGTTATTATTATATTTACTTTACTCTTAAAGTGATTTTTTAAACTTTAATAATAAAATTATTATAATTTTACTCCATTGATGTTGTTTCACAAAAATATATTTTTAAAATTATAAATTATTTATTATTTTTTGAATATACTATATTAAAATGGAAATGTCAAAAAAACAAATATTTGTAATGCAATAAAACTAATATTGTTTAGTCATTTCTAATTGCGATTAAATTAAATAATTATTATTGGCATAACAGTATAGCTGAGTGTTAACCTTAAGCAACCAGGGATTCAATACATATATAGGTCTGACACTGTCTTTAACACAATATATGCAATAATTGTATCATATATTATATTTTTCATTTAAACACTTATGTTATAACTAGAGTTAGGTATCTTCGGGAATTCCCGAAACACTATTATTTATTAAATCGTCGGGAATTTAATGTTTATAGAAATATGGCAACATTTTAAATGAAATTAACACCTATTGTTTTTCTCGATTTTCCCGATTTTTGGTGTTTTTTGAGATAATCCCGAAAAATGCCGAAAATCAGTATTTAAGTGTGTTTTTTTCCGAAATTCGCTAAATATTGATTGAAATAACACTTAAATACATATTGAATAAAATATTAGCGGCACATCTAATACAATATTAAGTCAATATCAATGAATGGGACGATAAGTATTAGAGAAAAAAACTATAAACAATATTTTGATATAAAAATTATAGTTTTGTATGTATTTTAAACATATGTACTGTAATACTGTACACAATTGATGTATTTTTTACAATGGGTAAATCAAAGTGTAGTTTATAAACTAAAACTAAATGCATTTTTATAATCAATTAATTAATAAAAAACTGAAAATAAATTATTTTTGACAAATTTAACCGATTTTATGACATATAAACTATTTATTATTAGTACTATAAGGAAAAAACAAAATTTAATTTCCCGATTTATATCCCGATTTTGCCATTTTTTACTCCCGATTTCCCGACCGATTTTGGCCATTTAAACTCCCGAAAATGCATAACTCTAGTTATAACTTATAAGTTATTCATAATATTTTTTTTATATTAAATGCAAATTACGGTATAATATAATGTCAATTTTTATTAACTTATTGAAAATATTATTTATTACTCATTGATTGAGTTTTTGATTACTTTTGTTGTTTATTTTTGATTTTCTTTTAATTAACTTTTTATCAAATTAATACATTTTAAATAAAACATTTGATTATTCTTACAGCAACTTTGTGTTATTTTATAGATAAATGTTATTTACAACTTATTTATAAGTAAATAAAATAAAAATATATTCATTTCTAAAAATATATTTTTTTCATTTAGATATTCACACTTCAACATATAATTTAAAGCAAATTAGTATAAGATTTAAAAAATATCATTTGACAAAATATGAGACATTATATTATACAAGTATTAATATTATTGTATAACAAGTGAAACGAGTTTTTTTTGGTCAATACAACAATAAAATTATAGCTTTGCTATCATATACAGCAAACGTCTAAAACTGGTTTATATTTTGACATCAATCGATTCTTTATATTTATTAATTTAATTTGACATTTATTAAATTAAAAACATTTAACATCATAATAACTTATATATTAATTTTAAACTAGCAACTAAACTTGTAATTAGATATTTATAATTAGTAAATAAATATTAATTGCCATTAAAAATTATATACTTTAAAATTTCTATTTTTATAGATTTAATAATTAATATACTCATTTTTTACAAATTTATTTCATGCTTGAGTTATTTAATTTAAATTTATATGTTAAATTTATAAACATAAATTAATAATACTTAAATTAAAACTATTCTCTACAAATAAAATTGTTAATGTACTTATAAACTATTATTGTTTATAAATTAATATACATTTTTATTTTATATAACAATTATTTATAGCAAAATCTTCATTTGTAGCGATCATTTTCATCAATAATCAATAAATTTAAAAATAAAAATTCTATACATTTGGTCTACACTGTATATATTGTATATAAACTTATATAATGTACATATATTTTATGTATGTTATGTATGTATTCACTCGTAAAAATAATTTAAAGCAAATGCTAACTTTTTGGATTTAAAATATTTTGTTAAAAAATGAGTGCAAATTTGTGATAAAAACTTTTTTGGTTGTATTTTATATATTTGTCATAGATGTTGATGTTTTTGTTGTTATATTGTATAAGCATTAGACTCATCGGTGGTGATGTCACTCATGAATGCATTGATCACCCGGTGCTGAGTCAACCAATCGATTACATGTGACGATGAGTTTTGACAAAAATACTTAAAATCTAGAATTGAATGTTTCATATAAAATGCATACAAAACATGTCTGTCTTTAAAGTAATTGATTTGAAATATTCATATATAGTATAAACAGAGTATGTCTTACATTATAAGTGTTTATAAATCGGTTGAATTGTTCAAAATAAACAAATAGTATATACTATACAATCAAATGGTTAATCTGTTTTAATGTTCATCCCATTAGTCCAACTGATACTCCAAATGTCAGTATTTACAGTATTAAGCAATACATCTAAACAGTAGTCGTGGAAGTAATTAATGTCAGAAATGAATTATATTCTGCTTTTCATCACTTATTACAACCTTTGAATCATTCCTTCTCTCTAAACAAAAATCAAGGATTATATACAGTATATACAGAATATACTGTATATAACGTAATATATCTTTAAGAATATATATATATATATATATATATATATATATATATATATATATATATATATATATATATATATATATATATATAAAAGGATAACTCTTTACTAATTGCTTTCATCCGATTCCTACACTAATAGTTAAGAACAAATAAATTGGACAAAAATATTGTCATTATTTTTATGTGAATAATCATTTTATACCCAATCAGATACCTTTACTAATCAATTAAAACACTAATATCTATAGAGGTTAGGGTGGGGTGGAGTGGGTGGGGGTTGGTTGCTCGAAATATCTAAATCTTAAGTTTGTACATTAATGTAGTGCATACGGTACAAGTTATAAGCAGTGCATTTTATTATACAAATCAACGCTCATAAAACTTTAAATATAACAAATAATTAGGTGTTTTAAATGTAAAAATAAATCAAAAATAATGATATTAGTATATAATCTTTACAAAATAAATAATTTTTATTTACAAAGTGTAGTTTATTATATATATCGTATATAGATAAAAATTAATTAAATTTTCTTATAAAAACTAATTTCTTTTAATTATCTTAAAAAATAACTTCAAATTTATATAAAAGATTACTTGAGACTTAATAAAGTGCTGAATACATAATAAATAAGGAAAAGTACTGTATATTAAAAATATATAAATAAGTTGAAATAATATTATATATAATAATTTAATTTACATACTATTATATTCATATTATAAATTTAGTTCAATAGTTAGTATAATGTATTGTCTTTAATGGTTTTATAAGTGATCTAAATGTATGATATTGTATGTCTCACTACAGGATATACATGTTTTTGATACAAGTATATTATAGTTAAGGTTCGGCAAATTCCCTCGTTTTATAATCCAAAAGTTTCCTATTTTTCCTGGTCCTGGGAATTCCCAGGGAATCTATTTCCTTGTGCTATCATCTATTGAACCATAAACCAAAAAAAATTATTATAATATTTGAATAGAAAATGTTATATTAAACTAAATTAAATTATTATTTTGAGTGTTATTGTTAAAGAGTATCACTAAATTCATTGAATTTAAATTTATTTTTAAATATTTCAATTAAATTTATGCAAAAAATTAAGTTTTGATGTTGTTTATTGCAAAAATATAAAATATATTTTTCTTTCTAACGAATTAGGAGGGGAAATAAAATATTTTCCGGGAAAATTGAAAGGATTTTATTAATGAACTTCCCTCCCTTGGAAAGTTGCACGAACTCTAATTATAGTACACTTTACATAATGTTTGATGTATTTGATAATATCATAATATGATCTATGAATCTCTATTTATAGGTCGAAATTTTTTAGATACCGATCCATAATCTTTTTAAAACCTCATTTGTATTATAAAACGGAATATTTTTTGAATAAAAACTTAAATTAAGAAATGTTTGTCAGATTAATAAATCTATGCTTTTATAATATCATAATTATAGTATAAATATTTTATTTTAATTTCATACATATATTTTAGGTAATCTAATATTTTATAGCAATTATCACATAAAAATGATTTCGCTTTCAGACTATTTTAAACATTTAGTTATTAGAATCACACAATAAATGCTATAAATTGTTTTATAAGAAAGTAATATCTAAGGCGCATAACAACTACAATATTTGTATACAGATATGTAATATTACAATACAATAGATTTATATATAATATGATAATATAAAAAGCCAGTCGTCTATGTGTTTATATTATGAAAGTAATTGAGTGTAATGTGGGGTTACAAAAGTTTATTATTAATAGTTTTGTGCATGATGACTTTATATTTTACAAATTAACTGTAAAATATTGATTACGCAATATTATCATTGATACGAGTTGTTAACTCCTGGTTTAAAATATAGTTTTAAGTCTTATTTTTATATTAAACAATAATATTTATTCAAAGATAGATCGCTTGATTTAGTTAAGTAAATTTTAATTAATTTTAGTTATAATATCAATATATAAATAATTTAAATAATATTAGAAACAATTAATTGGTTTCATTTAAGTTTTCTTTATAATGCGATTATAATGCGTGAAATGTCACATTAATAAAATCTAAACTTATTTTAAGACAAATAAATATAAAATAATTCAAATTATAAGTAAATTATAAATATAGAAATAATTAGAGCATTTAAATTAAATATTGTATAATAAATAAATTAATAAATAACAATAACTTATCAAAAGCAACATTAAAGATAATATTCATTACATTTGGTTGTAATGTAATGAGTGACGTGTTATGAAGGCATCAAATTATGGCTATCATTATGACTACAATGTAATACTAAGTTTAAATGAGCACATTATACATACAGTTTGTGCCACTGATTATAATGAGATGCTTAATGGATAAGCAATATATTATTATTATTATTATTATTATTATTATTATTATTATTATTATTATTATTATTATTATTATTATTATTATTATTATTATTATTATTATTATTATTATTATTATTATTATTATTATTATTATTTCAGAATTTAATTTACTATGACTTCCATTGATTTAAATTACTTTAGTTGGTAAATGAATTATTATATTAGAGAAAACAGTATTAGTTGTTAAGCAAATAATATTTATATAACATTATTGAAGTCAAGAATAAAAAATTTTAATACATTACTAAACATAGTAATGCATAAAATACAATATTAATATATCAAATAAACAATAGTAATAAATTAAACAATGAAAATGCAAATATTGATATGCATTATACAGTATATCAACAATATATTACAATTTTAAAAATATATTTATAAAAAAAATTTAAGCAATAGCATTAAAGTGATAAGTTTTTAGGTATCAAAGTAATCTTATATTAAGAAATATAAACTCAAATATTTATTTTTTGTGTATTAATCAATAGAATAATTTTAATTTAATATTATATGATTTATATAGCATAATATTATATACATTTATTACAATTATGTTTATGAAAATTATAAACAAACAATTTAATAATACATAATATTTGTGTTACATACTGTATAATTTATAGGCATTGGATGGAAAATAAATATTAAAATTAACAAATACACATTTATAAATACATGTTGATTATTACATAATGAATTAAAATACCTTAATTATCTAAATATAATATAATTATTAATAAATCTAGAAATAATATTAATGTTTAAAATAAAGTATATATAATATATTTAAATAAATGAAATATTTATTTGTTATGTATTAAAATAATCAATATATATTTATTTGTATTTTTTGTATCTTATATACAAAATAATATTTTATATGAAGTTCACCAATGTTTATTTTTAATATATAAATTTATATACAGTATATTTACTGTATATATGTATTGTTTAAGATTGCAAATACTATATAACGTTTTTTGTCTTTATAACGCCTAAAGCATTGCTTAAAACATATAATTTGTAGTAAATATTACCAGAAATTGCTTAATATGTAAAATATAGCTATTTTTAAGCTCCCGTCGCGATATTGAATTAATACTAAACCAATCAAAATTTAGAAATAATTTAAATGTTTAATTTCACAGTCATTAAATATATAAGCATAATTATCATATTACAGATCATATTATCATTTAATGGTAAAATCAGCTTAAGAAGTTGAGGAATAGATCATATTATATTTTAAAATCAGCTAGATCATATTATCATTTAATAAAAAACTTAAGAAGTTGAGGAATATCATATTATATAATGTAAAATCAGCTGTGATCTAAAATTAAATGCTATTAGTATTTCCAGCTATTTTTACCATTTTAATTGTCTTTATACAGCTATTTTTACCCTAATTATATCATCTTCAATTGCTTAAAACATATAATTTGTAGTATTCATATTACCATTAGATGATAATTATTAATAAACATAAAATACATTGAATTGTAATTATGCTATTTTTCCCCATTTTATAATTTGTGACTAAGTATAAATGAAAAAATTTAAACAAATTTTATAATTGCTTATTAAAGACATACATAAAATAAATCTTTATTAACATATGGATAAATTTTTAAAATCAACTATAGTTTAAATTTAATTAAACTAATTTGTGCCGATGGCACACGTTTGTTGTTATAAACATAAAATATAAACTAATATTATATTGTTATATAATATAATTTATTTTATTACTAATATACATTTATTCAATTATTTGCAAAATAAATCGTATTATTCAATTCAATATTAATATTATAAATTACATTGATTGGTTTAATTATTAACTTAATTTATATTATTGTTAATACTCTTAAAGTATAAGCTTTTATATTTATAAACAAATTATATAGCCTACAGTATAGCCTTTTCTATACTATTATTATTTTATTTTATTAGAAATTTAATAATATAAGATTATTATATAAATTAATGCATTAAGAAAAATGTATTAATCGCTAGAATATATATCAATAGTTAAATGAGTTATATATATATATATATATATATATAATATGAATAAAATAGTTGGTTTGGTTGCAATGTTAGTATAAATGTTATGATACGGTATGGTATGGTTACCCCTATTACGTGACGACATTTCCATTGTTTGCGATATTTGCCTTAAATTCATCGCTCACTTCAATAAAAGAAACATCTATTGAATGTACTTTCCATTTGTTGTCTATTTTGTGGCCAAACAGTACAACTAGTTTTGTCATATCTCAACATTTTACCTGTAATTTTTAAACAATGAATTTTAGCTCAATTATAAAACCATATATGATATATACAGTATATCTTTATACTGAAAACAATAATAAAATAAAATTAATTAATTTATATATAATGTATAATTTAATGTTATACAATAATGATACATTAATCAAATTATTGTGCATTATATTTACTATAAATTTCTACAGATTATTTTAATAATTTAAAACAGAATATAATATTAAATCACAGAAAAAGTCAGTTTTATAATATACTACTAATTTATAATATTTGTTAGAAACAGAAACTATTTACATTTTTTGAGTTGAAATTAGTGTTAGAAATGATAATTTATATTTAAATGTCAATATAATAATCTAAATAAGTTGGCAACTCTAAGCACAACCACACAACACCAGTGTTTCTTTTCAGACACTAAAACTGCAAATGCATTATTCAATGCAACGTTTTTTCATATTTTATCAAAAGTGACATAACTGTACAATTGATATAATATTATATTATATATACCGTATATACTAATATACTGTACTATAAAATACATAGTATGTTGTGTTATATATTTTATATATATTAGTTGTACTTAGTTTCTTATGTAACATTATTATAGACATCTATAGCCTTATAGTTTCTAAAGTCATGCAGTTATTGACAGATTACTGGATATTTTGTAACCTAAAGCCCAACGTTTGCATTATTTGCTTCACTTTTAGTATTAGTTTTGTTGTATAGTTTATACCGTTTAGAGGATTTAAGGACAGACTTTCATCGAAAACTCTGGTAATTAGAAATGAGTGACGAGTCTATAAAATAGTAGATAAAAATGATTACTAAACACAATACTACATATAAATTAAGAAATAGTTTTTTTACATTTGTTTTTAAAAATATAAAACAATTTTGTCAAATATACGGTATTATATGTACCTTTTATTTTTTTATTAAAAACTAGAAATTTAAAACCACTTTTAGTATATGACATTTTATCATTATTTATTTTATAAAATATTAATTTCAAATATTATTCAAATAGTTTCTTAATAATACATTTTATTAAATTTAATATTAATTTTTAAAAACTTTTACAAATTATACCAATATACTATAAACAAAATTCAATTTATAATTATATTTGTTTGTGTTTGAGACTTAAAAATTTTTCTATAGAAATAATTTTTAAGAATATTACAATTTTTTTCAATAATTTTTTATTTAAATAAATAATTCTCTCTAAATATATTTAAATATTTTTACAAATTTAAAATATGATATTATTATTTATTTAAAAGATATTTGAATTTATGAAAATGATTTTTATAGATAATGTCCACACGTTAGACAATGTATATAAACTCACTGATAATATAATTAGTAATTGAAATATCGCTGAAACAATAAAATAAATTACTTAGGGCTCACACCATCACTACATTACACAAAATATACAATATATACAATCCATACAATATATAACAAGATTTGTCGATTGGGTGATACCTTTGAGGCAAATACGATAAAAGTAGCAGAAATTTGTGTAGTGTTTGGTTAGCCAACAGTTTTATTCTTACAATTTATTGTCCAAACCGTTAACCGTTCGGACCTTTTTTGGTCACAAGTGTTTGACTCAACAAATGTATAAATTTATTGACTATTCAATTGGTTCACTACTTGTGATTCTCGTATTTACTTAACTCTTCATTCAATTTCTGTTCAATCTTTATATATATATTGGCTTTTGTACTATAAATTCAATTTATATAGTGATCAACGTCTATACCAATAGCTTTGTCAATGTTTTTAAAGTGTTGTACCAAATGATCAAAGCATACATTGTTGTCATTTGAGAAATTGATGTCTAATAAAACAAAAGTATTTTGAAAAACAACATCTGTTGTTAAAAAATCAATTAACCTTTAATTTAGTGACAGTTGTGACAACTGTAAGGTCGTTGACAGCACTCATCTTTTGTAAGAAAAGTCAAGAATTTATAACTCGTATCACATCTTCATCTATGCCTAACATCTATATCTCTATTATTTTTATTTTACATCTTTTGTTTTGTTTTAGTCTTTTATAGCCTCAAACCATTTGGCCATTAGTTGGATAACAAAAGAAAAACATAGATATATAATGCATACAATTGTGTTGACATTCAATCAATTCAAACCTCACTATTCCCAGTGCTCTCTCTTTTCTCAATTATAAAAGCAAAAGTACTAACAAAAGCACAACTATTTCTATACTAATATTGTATTTCTGCTGATATCACGCAAAGCATAACTTATTTGATGAAAAACGAGAAACTATTTGACTTTAATGCATATTCAGACACATTAACAAACATTTTCATATTATATATAAACGATTGTAACGTAAAATAGATACAAATTGTATAATAATAATAATTAAATATTTCATTTATCATAAGGAATATTCAATTGTTTTTATTTAATACTATTTTATTTAGAGAGAAATTGACAATTATTTATAAGAATATTCTGTTTGTATAATATAAATAGACATCACTTATGCCATCTATTTGTCTAAACTATAGTTAATTATATAATTTATAAATTTACATTAAATAACTTATAATTATTATTTTATATACCTGTATAATACAGTCTATATATAATAAATTAGAAAAGTCTACACTTATAATATAAATTTTATATTTGAATAATTGATTGATCAATCAAAATATTCACATAATTATACAAAAATCATTGTATATAAAAAAATTGATATAATTTCTAAATGACTAATAAAAGCTAACAAATAACTAAATATTATTTTTAACTAAAATAAAATAATATTAAAATAATTATACTAAATAATTAGATAAATTTAAGTTTTTAGGATTTTAAGTCACGACTTGAGTAAAACTTTTGCAGTCAATACTATGTTTATACAGTATATAAAGTTTATAATGTTTACGATAATGAACTGAATATTGTAAGTGGGTATTGAAGTAAACAATTTTCATCTATAATAAAGATTTTATTTCTATTTAATTTTAACACTAAAAGTATAACAATGAAATTCTTTAGGTATAAAATACATATAATATATATTTTGGTAATTTCATCTTCAAGTACATACCAATTCTTGATATAAAATAATA
Organism: Oppia nitens; assembly: GCF_028296485.1. Classification (NCBI taxonomy): domain Eukaryota; kingdom Metazoa; phylum Arthropoda; class Arachnida; order Sarcoptiformes; family Oppiidae; genus Oppia; species Oppia nitens. The sequence continues at coordinate 2,040,740 of NW_026533197.1, forward strand.
TATAATTTATTATGAAAATTATATACTCTTTCTATATATGAAAGAAATTTCTTGAATCTCTTTCTCTCTAAACTTGTTTTATCTTAAATTGACTTACAGTATGATTATAATTGTAAATAATTATATTTAATTACCTATAAATATCATTGATATGTATTTATTAATTTATTAAAATGTTAATTAAGATTTATTGTATTTGTTTCTATACGAGTGAAATACACATTATATACAGTAATGTAAAATTTAGATATTGTATAATAATGTATTATACAGTATATTAATAATAATACAATACATGTATTAAACAACTGTATACTGCTTTACATTTATGTTACTCTTTTAATTATATCTACATTTAATTGTATTTAATACTCTATAATATTATAGTCTATAAAATTGATTGATATTTCTAAATTTCACTAAAAAACAATTATTGTATTTCTATATACAGGTATCATAAGTGAAATACATTATACAGTATTAAATAATACAAAATTAAAATATTATTAAAATTATATTTTTCATTTGGCAACTCTATAGTGAATCAATAAATGTTTATAAATATAATTATAAAATTTAAAGACTGCTTTTAATTGAATAATACATTAAAATCTGATATATATTGAAAACCTTATATTATAAAAACAAGTGTTAGTATTGAATAATTGAAATATTATTAACAATAGATTTAATTAATGAATTTAAAGACTATAATAATGTATAATATAATCAATGAGTTGACTATAGGGTGTAATCACAGCAAATATAACTCCCATTTAAAGCATAACAAAGTTGTTGTCGTTTGTAACCAATGGAGACATTATTAGAGTCATAGACTATGGAGTGTTGTATAGAGTGTTGTATTGAGTGATGTATTGAGTGTTTGGTTTGCATTTAAAGCCAAAAGTTTTGAAGCATTCATTCAATACATAGACTATTGTATTGAATGAGTCTTTGAACGCCATTTTTGGCACAAAAACAATGAATTGAATCAATGATTGCAACGATTGTGACAACACTTGTGGCCAAACATTGCCGAAGTCATTACCGAAACATTTAGTGACTTTGTTTTGATTGCAATCAGTTGCTGACCACTTGTATTGTTCAACATTAACGACAACTTTTGACGATTCAAACTTAATGGCGAGTGTATCGCTACCTACGAGTGCGGCCAATGTGACCAACGGGTCATTTGGTGGCCATTTGAAGAACGGAACCAACACTTCGGTTAACTCGAATCACGGCTCAGACTTTGAGTTTATTCCTCCGCCAGAATGTCCTATATTTTATCCGACAGAAGAAGAGTTTGCAATGGGACCACTTGAGTACATCTCGAAGATTAGGGCCGAAGCTGAACCACACGGCATCTGTAAAATCATACCACCAAATGTACCACTTGTTTGATAACAATACTCTTATATCTCATCTATTAATCACTAATTGCTTTCATACTTATTAACATATTTTTTACATATTATTAGACCAATTAGTTATTTAGTTATTATTTATTTAATTATTATAGTTATTAATTAATGTCATAGACTATGAATCGATGACTTTAATTAATTTACAATTTTGTTGATTAGATTTAATTAATCTTTTATTTAAAAAGACTAAACCATTTGTTATGATTTATTAGTTAACTAATTGACAATTGCTTGCGATTATGTAATTAATAATTTATGAATATTTATTTGCAATTTATATATAGTTAGATAAATATAGTATAATATGATACAAACAATATAATTAATTAGTCATTTAAATTTATAACTAAATAACAACTTAAAAATAATGCATACGATATATAGGCCGCACCCTATGTTTCCTACTATGTATCCTAACAATGCTTGTATTACTTAATTATATTTATATCATTTATATATTTAAACACTAAGTATTAATTTATAATAAGATATAAAATAGAGAGATAACTGAAATGTAAATCTAAGACATTGTGTATTGAAATGACAGACATTTCAGCCGCCATTTGCTGTGGCCGTCGAAGAGTTCCGGTTTACGCCTCGTATTCAACGTCTGAATGAGTTGGAAGCGACCACAAGAATCAAATTAAATTTTATTGAACAGATCGTCAAGTTCTGGGATTTACAGGTAAAACATTTTATTTATTTCTGATTTATCTTTTTTTGATCTTAACTATCATAAAGGCATTGAAATAAAGCCATTATTTGATAAATGCTTTCAGTTTATGTGAATAATTCACGTATTTCTAGTATTTATACAGTTGTCTATAATTTTATTCGTGTAATATATTGTATAGTTGTGTATATAATGATTTTGTTTATGAAATGAAATGTTTTATTTTTGAACTAATATTGTTAAACAATATATTATTTTTATTATGCAAATATTACAATTTGACAATATTATTGTCTAATATTTTTAAAAGGGCGCCTCCTTTAAGATCCCAACTCTCGAAAGACGTTCACTTGATTTATATAATTTACACAAAATTGTTGCTGAAGAGGGAGGCTTTGAGATTTGCACTCGAGATAGAAAGTGGTCGCGAGTGGCCACACGTATGGGTTACGGAAGTATAACTATTATTTAACTGATTTTTATTTACATAATAAACGTATATTTTATTGTATTAATAGATAACTCTTCGAGCAAAGGAACCATTGCTTCTCTATTAAGACAACATTACGAGAGAATTCTTTTCCCTTACGATGTATTTCAAAGCGGAGCAACTATTGGACCCGATATCGTGAGTTTGTGGCATCAGTTTTATCAAAAGATTTAATTTACAGTTATATGTATCTCAGGAAGAAAAATGTGATTCAAAATTATCTGATGAGGAAAAAGAAGAAGACAAGAATAAGAACCCAAAATCAAGCGATAAGGAAGCGACGACTCCTGAGAAACGAATATTGAGGAGACAATCGATGTCACCATCAAATCAAAATCCATTACTGGTTTCACCAAATTCTCAAAATAAAGAGTTACGAAAATTGCAAGTTTATGGCGCCGGACCTAAAATGCCCGGATATGTCTCCGAACAAACAGATCAATCAGTTAAGGTCTGTTCAGAGACCTATAATGATTGTACTGAAGAATTGAATTCAAAAACTTGTTTACCACAGGTTTGTCTGCATTGCGGGGAAACAAATCCTCAACCAATGCTCTTAACTTGTGATAACTGTTCCAACACTTATCACACTCATTGTCTTATTCCTCCACTTAATGATTGGCCTAAAGGTTTGTTTAGTTGTATGTTATATGTTATGCTTATTACAAAATTGTTATTATAATAGGTGTTTGGCATTGCCATCGATGTCTTGCTTTATTGGTTCAGTCATATCCTCAGCCTTATACTCAAGAGTTTGGTTTTGTTCAGTCACAGAAAAGTTATACTTTATCTGAATTTGGAGAAATGGCCGATCAATTTAAAGCCGATTATTTCAATTGTCCGCCACATGTAAATTATTTCTATTTTAATATTTTATTTAGTAATTTTCAATATATATGTATATTATTATAGTCAGTAACTCATTCATTGGCTGAAAAAGAGTTTTGGCGTTTAGTTTCTGCTATAGAAGAATCGGTTACTGTTGAATATGGCGCTGATTTACATACCAATGATTATGGCAGTGGTTTTCCCACAAAAACAACTAAAAATCTGTTGCCTTCGGATATGGTATTATTATTATTATTATTATTTAGAAATAAATTATATAATACCTTAGATTTGTTTACCGAAACTAATTTTGTATTGTTATTAACATATTAAGGAATATATAAATCATTTATGGAATTTAAATAACATACCAGTGCTTGAAGGAAGTGTGTTTCGTCACATAAATGCTAATATTAGTGGAATGATAGTTCCGTGGATGTATGTGGGGATGTGTTTCGCCACATTTTGTTGGCATAATGAAGACCATTGGACTTATTCTATTAATTATTTACATTGGGGTGAACCTAAAACATGGTATGGAGTTCCGGGTGAACACGCAGAGACATTTGAAAGAGCTATGAAAAGAGCTGCACCCGAACTGTTCAAATCACAGCCCGATCTTCTCCATCAATTGGTTACTATTTGTAATCCCAATATTCTAATGCAAGACGGCGTTCCCGTCTACAGGTGTAACCAACAAGCGGGTGAATTTGTGGTAACATTTCCGCGATCATATCACACAGGTTTCAATCAGGGTCTTAATTTTGCCGAAGCTGTTAATTTTGCACCATCTGATTGGTTACCAATAGGACGCGTTTGTATCACTCATTACGCTATGCTTCATAGGTTTCCAGTGTTTAGTCACGACGAACTGATTTGCAAAATGGCTAACGATCCCAATCATCTGGAGATCACATTAGCAGTTGAGACATATAAAGATATGCTTCGTATGGTTGAAAGCGAGAAGTCCTCCCGATTGGGACTTCTCGAATGGGGTGTCACTCAGGCTGAACGCGAAGCCTTTGAATTACTGGCAGATGATGAACGACAATGTGATTACTGTAAAACCACTTGTTTTCTATCAGCTCTTACTTGTAGTTGTACTCAATGTATGTTATTTTGTCTGAATTTTTATTACCGTTACTCCTATTTATACTAACATTTATTATGGAAATATTTAGCTAAAATCGTGTGTCTGACGCATAAAGATAACCTCTGTAAGACATGTCTACCATCACAGCATACTCTTCGTTATAGATATACATTGGATGAGTTGCCTATAATGTTACACCATTTGAGGAAAAGGGCCGAAAAATTTGATGACTGGGCTTCAAATGTCCAAACATTACTTAAAAAGATTGACACAAATACTGACTTAAATGGTTTGTGTATTTGATTTTTGTTACAAATGTACAACTATTACAATAATATTTTTTGAATAGATTGTAATGAACCAAAAGTTAGTCCAACGCTTAAAGAGTTAAAATCATCACTAAATGATGCGGTGGTTAATAAATATCCGACAAATTCAGAGATTTATGAACATTTGAATTCTATTGTATCGGAAGCGTCCAAATGTTCGCGAGCGGCCAAAGATCTTCTTAAACAACAGGAGACTCTTCGAAAACAACAACTGAATGTTGGTTCACAACATCAGACATCACCTGTAAAAAGAACACTTCGATCAACAGCTGGACGTAATGCCAACGCCGGACTCAAAGATAATGTTAATATAAAACTTACGTTAGAAGAGATCAGTTTATTCTATGATGAAGTCGAAGAACTTCAGTGCGAAATACCGGAGAAACAGGCATTAAAACAATTGCTCGATCGCTGCAATTCAATCGCCGCATCCATTATGAGTGTCTTAAATACGAATAACACCAAAGATATCAACGAATCACTCAAATCATCTGATTTAGAGGCCGTCCTATTTGATGCCCAATCTATAGTCGTCGTTGACTTTGGGCCACAACTGGAGGCCTTTCGACATAAACTTGAAGAGATCCGTTGGTTAGAGGAATGTGACGCTATTCTCATTACTAAAGAAGATGTTAAGCCAGGAAATCAAAAGAAATACGAAATATCAACTGTTAAGACATTGATTGAAAATACTTTAAAATTAGCGGTAAATACTGATGTTATTAATTCAAAGTTAAATGAATTGCAACAAATTGTCGACGAATCCAATAAATGGATGGAAAGAGCGGCCAATTGTTTTGTTAAGACTGAGTCTGAAAGTGAGACAAATAGTGGCAAACCATTACTTTCTTTACTCGAATCACTAATAGATGAAAGTGAAAATAATGTTTATCTTAAACAACTTGTTTTATCGCCACAAATCGATAATATTCGCGTAACAGTGCAAAAGGCTCGCAATTGGATCAGTCAAGTGAATGACATCTTTGGAAACGATTACCAAAAACATAGTTCTAAAGGCACATCAAATACAGTCAACTCGGGGGACGCGCCTATGATTGAAGCTATAGAAGAGTTAGTTGTGGCTGCAAATGGTATCGATTGTCAATTAACTCATTTAGCAAACTTGGATTCAACTATAACAGCTTCCCGACAATGGAAGGACCGACTCAACAGAGCCTTCACTAAAAAGAATTCATTATACACTATAATTCAAATACTTAGTCCTCGTATCGCATCCATGGGTCAGACATCTGACTGTTCATTCACTTCTCGGACATTATTTCATTATTTAAAGCGACTTTCATCACAGACACAAAATCAATCAAAATTAGGCAAAAGTCCGAATTTGCGAACTCAACCAAAAAGTTTGTTTGAAACCCAATTAGGCGGCGAAAACTCGCGGACACACATCGCAGCCCTCTATAAGTTGTTTGAAGAACAGGAATTAAATCACTTGAGATCATTAAGAAAACGAAATTCAACTAAAAGACTATATTTGGAGAGAAAGGCCATCGATTTGGTCGATGATACTAATGATACGGATGAAGAACAAAAAAGACAAGCTTTAAAGTTCTGTATTTGTGGTAAAGAAGAAGATGAATGGATGGTTGAGTGTCAGCTTTGTTTTGATTGGTTTCATAATAAGTGTATTCAAAACTCTCAATCACTTTATATGCGGAAAAAACAACAAATAAATCAACAAATTTTGCCAAATGATTGGCCACAACCTCAACAACATATGATATGCGATTTATGTTCGCGAGGAAAGAGACCTAAAGTAGACAGTATTGTCAATCTTTTATGTTCACTGCAGAAACTTCCCGTAAGACTTCTTGAGGGCGAACTTCTTCAATGTTTAGCTGAAAGAGCCATCAAATGGCAAAACAAACTGCAATCGGTCCGTAATTCACATTCCGATTTAGATGCGGCCTATAAACGGATCGAAAAATTACAATCAGATAGTAATCGGGAATCACAACAAACTGATAAAACTGACGATTTGGCCACTGAAGAAGCAACTGCTCAGGCATTACTTGCTTTACAGAGATCTCAGCCAACTGTTAATCTCGAAATACAATCGCCTAACACTTCGACTATTGCGTCAAACGATTCAATTATATCATCTCAAGAATTGTCTCCATTGAAAAACAAACGCAAATCACCACTTGTTTTAAGAGGTAATTAAATATTATTAATATAATAACTATTAGTTATTAATAATAATATGTATTTTTAGCTGAAGCTGTCGCTCAACCTATCATTGAATTGAGTGCCCAATCATTGGAAGTGTTGTCAGAATTGTTATTTGAAGTAAACTGTTTGGAAGTCAGTTTAGAAGAGACATCAAACCTGTGGCTCATTTGGCATATGTCTCAGTAAGTGTTAATCGCGTCTAAACATTAAATACTTTATTTATTTTAAAACAATTTCTTTTTTTAGACCAAATTATCGAACAGTTTTAAGAAATTTAGACTCAAATGATAATAATATTGAAGAGAATAAACGAAAATCAGTTTCAGAATCAATTGATAGCGAAACTCAAAACAAAAAGAAAAAACAAATGATATCTAAAGATAAAAACATAAAAAATATTCGTAAAAATGGCAAAAAAGGCAAATCTGATGACAGCGACGAACTCTGCGAAATGAAAGACAAATGTCTTAAACCAAATGGTTTGTAAAAAAAATTTAAAAATTCTATAATTAAATTATTTGTAAGTAATATTATGTCTATTTTGTTTGAAACAGTGGCTCAGGTAGATTGGGTTCAATGTGAAGGTCAATGCCAAGGATGGTATCATCAGTTATGTATTGGTATCGAAAGTCCGGACCAAATCGAGGCTTTGGAAAAATTCTTTTGTATTAATTGCAAACCAACCGATTAAGAGATAGCTTTTAAATTGTTTACTTTTATTATAGATTTAATGATTATTTAGTTTAAGTCTAAGCTTTTTTTTGATTGAATGTAATATAGATAAAGTAAATTCATAAAATATATTATTGCATTAAATGTATGTTTATATAAATGTAAAACATTAAAATTTAATTATATCATCAATATATATATATATACAAAATACCAATGTTTTCAATAAATCCTATTTAATATTAAGTTGAATTGGATTTAATTTATTTTTGAAATTCAAATTAATTATTAAACTAAAATTTCAATTATTGGTCATTTTTGATTACCGGTAATCTTAAAATTTATCCGATAATTGGAATCGACTTGTTTTTTAAATGTCAACTAATTATCTGTAATTATTGTAATTTTAGGATTAATTGTAAAAATTATTAATAATTACAATATTATTTATAACAGTCATTAGTAGTGTATTGATTAATAATTTTTTATACTCTATTAAATAGTTGTTATAATAGTTGCTAAAAAGTCAAATAGTTGTTAAAATAGTTATTTAAACTGTATTAAATAGTTGTATATACGGTAATTGCCAAAAAAGCCAAATAGTTATTGAAATAGTTATTTATTTTCTTATAAATATTTCAACTGATATATAATTCACTTGTTTTCAGCATATTTACAAAAATGATTTATATAAATAAACTAATTATTTCTATTGTTAAAAAGTAATATGAGTTAATAACAGTTTACATATTTTATATAATTTATATAACTATTACTTTTTGTTTTTACATATATTTGTGCAATATTTTACAATTTAATGCTTATATTTTTCAAAATCAATGAAATAATTATTTATAAGTTTTTATAGTTGCTAACCCAACAAATAGTTATTAATAGTTATAATAAAATTTCGGAAATAGCGTCCACTGGTCAACTTCGGTGGACATACTAAGTCCCAGTTATAAGCGTTGAACCGACAAAATAATTTTTTTAGTTGGAAATCAAGACACTAGTCATTAGTCATTTTTATATTTAAAATATGGTTTAATATACAGTAGAGTTTTAAGATAAAGCCGTCAAATGTTACAATTTAGTTATTTTTCGCATTTAAAATCAACATTTTAGTTTAGTTTAGCCTTAATTTAATATATACACTACACATATATTGTTTAAATTTAAATAATCGTTAATCATATAAAACATAATTATTTTACAATATATCAATACAATAGTACAACAAATATATTTAAAATTGGATATATTTCTAAACGAATAAAATAATAAATTATTAAAAATATATTACATTTAAATAATAAATTATTGACAACATTTCATACATTGTTTAAAATGTAATTTAATTAATTCAAGCAAATATTTAAGATTATGTTTATTCGACATTTTTACTTAATATTTCCATTAAATAAATGATTTATATTTTTATTAAATTTCTTGATTTAATTTATTGTTTAATATTTAATTAAATTTAACAATTATTTAACAATTAGGTGATAATTTATTATCGATAAAACAACGTTTAATGAAAATTATTACAATATATAAATAGTATTTATGAGATAATACAGTATAAACATTAATAAGTTATAATGACGTTAACATTGGTATATAAAAATAAAAGATTTTTTTTATAAAAAAGTAATAAAATATAATAATTATTATTATTATAATTAATAAAAGGACCCGTTTTCTCCTTGTAATATATAATTTTAAAAATATTTAAAAGGCACTTATATTATTGATATTCAATAAAATTGAAATTTAGTAATAAAAATATTTTAGTGTATGTAATACGTGTAAATAAATAAAACTTTAAATAAAATAATATAATGTGTTGTTATATTGTAATTTATAATACTATAAATTCGATGTAAATTAATACCATTAATAAGACTAAAATAGTTAAACCGGTATTTTAATAAAAGTGCACTATTTATACTTAATATTAAATTATATATACAGTAATGTAGTGCAAGAAAATAATGACTCAGAAATGTTTGTTTAAATCATTGACTATTAGTAAAAAGTTAATTAGTATAATACTCTGTAATTATAATACTAATTCAATAATAATTATTATTATATAATGCTTTCATTTCGTGTTATATATCAAAAATAGTATTCATATAAAACTCATTTAAAACAAAATCGTGTCATAAAATCAAGGATTCTGTCAAAAGTTTCATCAAATAACTGATACTTGTATTTCATTAGTGTTGACGAGGAATGACTGCGACAATCGATGCAATTGATTGTTATGTATTGCAAGGAATGTTGTGTTATACCAGTCATAGGAATGTCCTCTAAATAGAAGTAAATGTCAATTCATTAAATAATTAAATTTAGTAAAAAATATGTCAAATCAATCAATACAAATACATAAATTATTAGTTATTAATACTGCAGTTAAATAAAAAAAAAAACGATTGAAAGCAAACCTCAAGTCAGTGGCAATCATATGAGCGACGAGAGTCCTTCCCTCGCCGTTAGCCGTTAGAGACCAACGCGATTCATAGAGATAACCACTTTCTATGACTTCTATATTATTAAGACTATTGATCCTCCAATTCCTCTTAATAATCATTGTCTTAATCGGTAAAAAAGCACTCGTCTGTAGTCTTACAATAAAAGTATCGCTCATTTGTGTTGTTTCGTCACCAATACTCCACTCAATGATAGTGACATCAATCAAATGTCTTATTTAAAAAACATAAATTAATAAAATAAAACAATTTGAATATAAAAAATTGTTTAAACCTCTCATAAAGAATTCGATTAAGAATATCATTGGGACCGCAATCGATGACAGCTGTAGCCTCATGTTTACGAGGAAGGGATATGTCTTCCAATGTAGTCAACAACGAGTAGGCATTAAGTGATACCAAAAATAGTATTTCGCAATTATTTATACAAAATTCAAGACATTTCTGAGCGTCAAAAAGTTGTTGATCGCCATCACATTCACATAGAGATGGTGTCCAACAAATGGCCAAATTATGACAATTCATTTGATTAACTTTAGAGTTGTTTGCAATTAGTGCTAAAAATCTAAGAATAATTTGAAGAATAGCTCTTTGAGTGTCCGGAACCATACATAAAGTAAACTCTTTTTTATTTTGTTTGAATGAACTTATAATTTGTTGAGTTATTAGTTGTTTAGTTTTATTAGTTTTTTGGTCGACAATCTCTCTAAACCACAATTTAACGACATCTGCAATATCATAGACACAGACAGTGGAAAAGTCAATATCAATACCCTCTTCTACTTCCTCTTTAAGAGTTTGAATACGAGACTTAACACCAGATTTGCGGAAAATACCAATACTATTGACTCCCTTTTGAGATAAAAATATTAGTGACTTCTCTATGAAAAGCGGTAAAACAAAATCTGTGTAAAACATCTGTAACTCATCTAAATCACAGCCAAACAGTCGTTTCCGACTCTCTGATGATATCAAAGAATATTTTGATTTCGATAGACTATTCATCCAAACATTATTATCGATATCATTAATACTGTTATTATTATTATTTGTTTTATTATTATTTATGCTATTATTATTATTATTATTATTATTATTGATCCTCAAATTTAATTGTAGAGTCTGTAAAATAAACAATATACAGTACTGTTTATAAATTTTAATATTTATAAAACAAACTTAAATATTATGGTCTATGGTATTGAAAAATAAAAATTATATATAATAATAATTTATTCAAATAACTCAATTTTATATTGTAAAATTGTAAATGCATTATCTAAATTTATCACATTTATGTAATAATTAATAATAAGACATAAATTTACACTGATAATTAAATTTATTTAATAACTAATAATTTTAATAACATTTTTAAAAATATACTTATATTAAGTAATTTTTAAGTATGTTTAAGTATAACTTAATGTGATAAAGTATTATTAAAATAGTATAATTTTATTATTTCAATAGTACTGTAAGATTATTATGTTTTTGTATATAATTTATATTACACATGAAATGAGGTCCGATTTTAATGCTAATAAACAGTGGTTTTATTGATGAAATAAAACAATATTTTGATTGAACTAAATTAAAGTTCATTTGACTTGAAATTTGTTTCAACCCATAAAACAGAGACAATAAACTATTAATATATTATTCTTATGCTATGATTATAGTACACAACAAGTGTTTTTATTTTATATATAATATATTATATAGTACTACAGTATTGTAAGTTATTTTTATATTATCATAGATTTAATGCTTCAATTCAAACATAATTAAGAAAAGCAGTGCAAAGTACATAAACTTTTACTACTTAAGCCGTCAGACTAAGGCTTACCAATGGGTCGACCACTTATAGACCCTATACTACAATACAGTAATATAAAACACTTGCCATTTGGGATCTCAATAAAAAGTTATCAATTATCAAAAAACATACATACAGTACATGTATATCATATAAGTTAAATTATATGAGTGTCCCCATAGCGGCTCTATCTTACTATGAGACCCGCATCAGACTCCCGTTTCTCGATTTTTTTTGAATATCTATTAAACCATATTTTTTTAAATATAAAAATGACCACAAATAGCAATGTTATGACTATTTTATACTCAATATATTTATAATTCATCATTTTTTATTTAATCTTATGATTGACCAGATATTCAAAAAACTAATGAGTCGTGAGTCTGATTTTAAGATAGAGCCTCCTATAGCTCCCACTCCTCGATAATTAATGAATTTTAAAAACTCTTTATGTATTTCATTCACAATATTAGTTATTTTTTATTGTAGTCTAAAATATATAGCGAAGTATATAATTAGATATTATAAAAAATAACTAATTTTATGTGATCTGAATATACAAAAAGGTTATAATTTATAAAACAACATGTTTTTGTACGCCTTTATATATCAAAGTTTTTTTGCCAAAAATATATGCATTTTATATGAATTTGTATTAAGTATTTATAGCATATTTAATATAAAAGTCAAAAATTATTTAATTATTAAAATTAAAACATTAGAAATATTTGTTTTATAGTTTAAATAAGTTTTAAAAACGATATGTTATATAAATTATCACATAATATGAAATTATAAACAAAATAAATAATTTAATAAAATATGAGAAAAATATAAACAATAAAAGTTTAGACATATATATTGATAACGATTTTAACTTTAGACATAAAACTTACCAATTGTTGGATCTGATGGGCAGTCATGAGCTCAATATCTAACTCGTCGTTGTTGTCGTATTCACTGAATCGATGATAATTGATATCAAATGAATGGTTAACATAAGTGCAGCCATCGGTATAATACTTGTGTTGATTCCGGCCATCGGTATAATACTTGTGTCGATTCTGGCCATCGCTACTCTTCGAGTCTTTAGATTCACTATAAGTACTGCTAATTGTGTTGACATTACTGTCACTATTTGTGGCAATAGTTGGTGTCTGTGACTCATGGGATCCAATGCTGGCCAACGACTGACTCTTAGACGATGACTGCTTGTCATTGAGTTCATAGTCAATGTCAACAATCGGAGATATTTGTGTTAACTCGTGAGCCAATTGATTAAACAGAGTATCACAATAGATCTGAAGATCACCGATAGTGTGGTAATTGTTTGGTTCATCAAATGGATTGTTCAATAGATTTACATCAACAGCACATGTCATCTGTTTTTCTGCATTTTCCAGATATTTATACATTGATTCATATGTTATACCATCTGAAGAAGTCATTGTCTTTGACAACACAACTGACACTTCATGTGATTTGTTGTGATATTTATAACAAACAAACAAACAGTCAGTAAATCGCTTGAAATACAACTAAAAACTGAAAACAATTATCACATAAACTGTAAAATAGTGTTTGTGTTATACATTAGTAATGATTACTCTTTACATTCATTACTAATACTTATAAACAGTTTCATTATAAACAAAACCAAAACAATAATGTCCGCCACACAATGTTAACCTTATTTAACTTTTTTGACACTACTCTTAAATTACGTTATCATATTTATTGCTATTAATCTATTTGTGTAAGCAATTAATATGATAACGTAATTTAAGAGTAGTGTCAAAAAAGTTAAATAAGGTAAATTTATCATAGCGTTGCGGCCATTATTGTTTTGGTTTTGTTTATAATGAAACAGTTTTTTAAATTTAATCAGTTTATTATAGGCTTTCAAAACAACTTCAGAAACGACGTCCAATTAAAACATACATAACATTAATAACGCTTCAAATAATAGTAAATTAAAACTGTCTCACTTTGTGCTAAACCAAATCTATATGAGTTGCACCACAAATACATAGATATATCATAGATTATACTTAATATATACATACAAATAAAAATTAAAACTCCTCCTCTAAGCATTAAACGTTATAATATCGCGCCCATATATATTGCTGTTATACTATAAAGCGTACAGTAATAATGTAAAGATTTATATATAAGATATTATTTTTTAAATTAATTAATTAACTAATAAAATATAAATTATAATTTTTTATTGAAATAGAAATATTTTAAATTTTTAACAATTATTAAAATTTAATTTTATTTATGAATATATTAATTATTATTTAATTATTATATTTTAATTTAATAATTATTTAAATTTGTATTTAATAAATTATTAATTGTATTAATTATTAATATGGAATATATAAAAAATTATTAATTATACAAAATTATTATAAAAAATATTAATTATAAAAAATATATATATTTAATCTAAAAAAAATGTAGATATTATATGACAACTATGACATTAGTTTTATTATTATTATTATTATTATTAGACATTTTAATTAACTTTAATTAACTTTAAAAACTATATTATTGCACATAATTGATTGTTATTAATATTGTATTGTATTTATCACAATATTTAGTACTATTTATAACTAATATTTATTATTTAATCACATTTGTTATCACAAATCTAAAAGTACTTAAACAACACGTGGACTTAGTTTGTTTTCAATGCCACACAATGTCATCCTATAATACAGTCAATAGTATATATGCGCGCAATATTATAGCGTCTAATGCTTAAGGGGCGGAGTTTTTACATGGCATAGTTATTATACACACTAAGTTGTATTGTTTGTATATATTAAGTATAATCTATGATATATCTATGTATTTGTGGTGCAACTCATATAGATTTGGTTTAGCACAAAGTGAGACAGTTTTATTAGTGTTGAAAATTTTACATAAATTTTGATAATGCTTTTAAAGTTTATAAAAATATATGTTTTATTTAGTTAAATTTATTTAATATAATATTTTTATATAAAAACATAAAATCTTAACAAATATTTCATTATTATTATTATTATTATTAAATTCATTAAATAAAACATTATTAATATCTATATTTTATTATTAAGTTTAACATTATATTTTAATTACTCAATAAAGTAGATTAATAGCATATTTTAAGGATGGGAACGATTACAGACGTCCAAAAAACTTCAATATTTGAAAATATTTGATAACTCAGTAAATTTAACCATTCAATTGCTATGGAAAAGAAATTCACATACTTTTATAATTTCATAAATCATTAAATTGTATTATAATAACTGTCTTTTCAACAAATAGTTAATTTTTAATTTTTTAGTTGAAAAATAATCATTAAAACAATGTTATATTTAGATTAACTTTAACGTGATTTTAACTATTTTATTTAGTTTTACTCAATAATTACATTCATATGTTATATAACACTTAATAAAATATTATAAATTATAATTATAATTTTTACTTGAAAAAAATTTCGGCTCCGAAATTTTAGCAAGGTCATTCTCCTAATTTTAAGCGATAATTTTTTTTAATTTCGTCAAAATGTTTGGGCCAAATACCAAAATCTCGACTTAGAGGGGGGTATTTTTGCCTTACATAATGTTTATATAATTTTGAAATATTTTTTAATTTGACTTATTTGTATTAAACTAATATAATAAAATTAGAATTATTTAGACTAACATTTAATTTTAAGTAACTTTAATTAATTTTATAGTAAAATATAAATATTGTATATCTTTTTTATTTAAATGATTATTACATTTATAGAATACCTATATTTTCTTTTTAAGTCAGAAACCACCTATAAATTCATGACTCTTAACAATAATAGTATTAATCCTTAAATATGAGACTTTTATAAATAAGACTAAATATTTATAAGTGGTTTCTGACTTAAAAAAGTCAATTATAAAATTTAATTTAGTTGTATTATATACTATATGATATCTATATTTTTAAATAATTTATTTATTTATATAATAATTTAGTAAATGATAAAATAAAATATAAATTAATAAACAATATATTTATTTAGTGTACATTTAAGAACAATATTCAATATACATAATAAATAAAATATATAATACACTCATAATATTTAAGTACATTTTAAGCACAAATATTGCCGATTAAATGACCGCACAATTGGAATGCAGTTCTGATTTGTTAATAATAATCTGTTTTATAGTATATATATAATTAAATATTCAATGAATTTTTACTATACTTTAATTACATTTGTTTTGTTCAAAAATGTATATATATTTATATATTTACAATAATATTTATATTTACAATTAAATCTAAACCATAAAATTTTCTCATTATTAGTAAATTTATTATTATTATTATTATTAACTTTGCATATAGTATAAAAAGATTCAAAAATGTATTATTTATTTTTAAAAAATTAAATAAATGTTAGCTCAAAGTTATTGTTATTATTATTATCATTATTATTACTATTATAAAGATTTATACACAAAAACATTTGAAAATAATTTGAGCACTGGTTGTGATTGTGGTAAACACCTTAGTATTATCCAGTTATATATATATATATGTTAAAATGTTAATCATAAATTACAATTATTAAATTTGTTGCAAAAATAAGTGCTCTTAAATAAAAAATTTAAGTTTTAATTAATGGTTTTATGATATGAATATTTTAGAGGACTGAGAATTTTGTTGTGTGTATATAAACTTATTGACGACACAAATAGATTTAAATACAATTATCAACAACTCTTACAATAATAAATCAACAATAATTATTAATTTAAAATAATTAACATCAACAATTTTGATCGCACTTTAGGTAAACAAAAAAATATATTTGTTTTTTATAAAATCGCTTTGATTTATACAAATTATAACAAATGATTAATCAATAAAAATATTCAATTCTTTAATTAGTTGTTATAAATTTATATGAAATTGATTTTAATCTCAATATATTTTTAATAGATTTGTAAATAAAAACTAAATAAAACTAAGAAAATCATAATATTTATATTTAAACTAATTTCATAATTTAAATTCAAAATATAAATTATAAGGAGTGTAAATTTAAATATATATATATATTATATATATAAATTTATATGTAAATAATTCAACTAAAAATACTATTTAAATAATATAATAGTAAAGTAATCCAATCAAATAGGAAAAATAATAAGCAAATACAGTATAGAATAAAATAATTTTGATGAAATATTTAGTTTTAAAAATGATTGATTAAAATAAATGATATAAAAATAGCACAAAATGAATACATGACGTTATAGTGATTTAAGATCTATATATTTGACATTAGATTAATCATTAGATCACAGAATTTATTAATTCATGAGACAATTTGATAGCAAAATCAATGACCAGTCATCTAAAACATTCAAATTTGAATTAATAAGTCATTTGATAAATGAAATATATTTATGAGTTATTAAAAAATTATTATGATTTTGGAGAACATTTACAATAAAGAGTTCTTAATAATTATTATAATAATTGAAAAAATCAATTTATAAATCAAAGCCAATATCTAAAGTCTTGACGTTTTAGTCTTTAATGATATCTTGTTTTTCATCATTTTTATTATTAGTAGTAGTATTAGCATTACTACTATTACTACTAGTATTACTATCGGTAATATTATTATCATTTTTACTGTTTGAGTGCACATTACTAGTATTATTTGAAGCGATGATAGGAGTGGCCGATTCAGACCATCTCCTAAATACAGAACTATCTTTGGCTTTCGCTTCTAATTTGTTTTTGGTTTGAACACCGGTTGATGAGTCGAGACTATGACTAGAGAGTAGATTAGAAGAGACGGTAGACGTGACGGTAGTTATTGTAGTAACGATTGACTCACTATTAGTTACGACAGACGTCTCATTCTTTTTCTGTCGCAAAGGATTTTTAAATCCTTCTAAAAAAGTTCGCTTAGATTTTGATGGACTCGCCTGTTGTTTATGTTGTGGCGGCTTATCAGATGAAGGACACGAATATTTACGATTAGATGAATCGGGAGATGGACTACAAGTCTTTACTGAATCACTTTCACTGCTATTCTCGTTGAGACCACTTTCCCATTCATTATTAACCGCTAAAAATGCTTTATGTTTTGATTTGGTTTTATTTGACTGACGCATTGATTTAGATGTAGCAGTTGATCCCAATTGTTGCTCTTTTGTCGTTAATTTGAGATTCTTCTCCCTGTGAACAGCTGCCGGATGGGACAGTGTCTTACGTAATGATGGATTCCATAAAGAACCTAATTCTGGTGCCGATCTATTTTGCAAAAATTAAATGTTATTAAATAATTACCATTAATATTAACACATTTTTAAAACATACACTTCTTTTGTTAATTCTTTTTGATAAGCAATTGGCGATTGAAGAGCTCTAAGAAAGTCGAGTTGAGTATCCAAAATGGCTCTAATATTAGTCACCCATAAAGCAGTAACTTCTTTGTTAGAGCCCTGACATAGAAACGCAATTTCAGACATATTTGGATCCTTAGACTTTAGAAGAAACTTTGTTGGGTCTGAATCATCAACTTTATCAATGAGACACATCTTATTAACCATTAGATGTGCTTTATATATATACACTGGATTAGAGAACTGTCCCTTTTGTCCAACAGTTTCACTAAATATAATAATTTGTTCAAAAAGGAAGACTTGTCTCTCTTTTAATTTGGTTGAGCCAATGGCTGCACTTATATTAGAGCTTCCAATGTTGCCTAATTCAGCCACGAGAAGCAATCCCTGATGTAATAGTTTTCCCTGAGCTGTAATCTTGCCATCAAAATGTTGAAGACGTCCGACACACATCATATCATTGGCTGCTTTGGGTACGACATGCATGATATGAACTGCTTTTTTCAAGTCTTCAGCCTCTTTGCTAAGACCTGCTCTTTCAGCACATTTTAACATATCTTTTAATAATAATTGATATTTCATTATCCTTTGAACTGGTTTTATAAGTAAATCAGGCAATTGAAGCTTATGTCCAAATTTTTGACGGATTTCCTTCAATTTAAAGATAATTATTGTTATATAAATTATAAGAAATATTTTTTAATAATAATCTTAATTTAGAAATGAATAATAACCTCAAAAAACGTGTCCACATATTCTGATACTATATGTTCTGATTTAGGTTTGTTTTGACAATAAACGACATACATATTAAGCCTACGCTCACATCGCCTAAAAAGAAGGCCTAATCTTTCGGGTTCTTCTAAACACTTTTCAATTTCAGCTAAAAACGAATCCCTGTGCCAGTCATATATAGCTTCAATGTTACCAAAAACTATTTTATCCTTTCCATTCTTTAAATCTTCGGGAACTTGTATATCACTTTCATTTCTCATTAATTCAAGATATCCATCAACAATAAGACCTAAGTTGTAGACATAATCTCTTTCAGTTTCGACTAATTCTTGTAAAATATATTTCCTTTTCAATAATGCCTTTTCCTGTTCTGATTCTCCACTCATTGAGTTATCGGTTTCGTTATCATTAATCAGTTCGTTATTAATAAAATCATTTTGATCTTTACATTCACTTAAATCATTATTTGTGTCATCTTTAGACATTTGTTCGTCCATTTCCTATGAATTTTAAGTTTAAAAAAATAAATAATTATAAAATAAATGCATTTAATTGTTAGCAACCGTTTGCACTTTAACTATGAGTTCGAGATCAGATGTGCCCAATTCAACAGATGATATCATGCTTTCGATCTAATAATTAAATAATCAAATAGTTTTCAATTAAGATGTTAACAATACAATCAATTTCATACATTAGAAGTAATGTCAACATTAGCTGCTGTATTGGTTGTCAACGAAGAGACGGCTGGATAACTGTGTTCTTGTATTTTCATAGGTGGAGGCAATTCAACATCTGTCACATCTCCATCTTCTTCAGAAACATTAATCACACATCCATTGAGATCAAGTGATTTAGAAGTTTGTGCGACCAATGATGATGGAGATGTCGGAAGTGAACTTAAATCAGACTTATTGGTGGACATGTGATCATCTGTTTTGGACAACACTTTAGTTGTTGAATCGTCTTTACTGTTGTTAATCTATTATAATAAATAATAAAATAATTAATATAATATAAATTGTAGTCATATATATATATAGATACATACCTTCCATGAAGTCATCGATTGAATTGTCTTTTTATGACCAGATTTGGGAGACTCGTTACCAGTGTTTGACGTTTTGTCCAATTTTCCTGCACTTAGTTTCCTAACGGGATTTGAAAGCCATTTCTTAAATGTTGCCTTCCGTTTGGTGGAAGTGCTGCTCTCACTACTAAATGAAGGACTCGACTCATTGCAAGCGTCTAAATATTTTATAATTATATTTTGTTTATATTAAATCTATTATTAATTATCATATTATTTATTATTGTTGTCATTTCAATCTATTTATTTTATTATATAAAAATATTATTTATTAATAATATATAATCAATATATTATAATATACTTTATAATTAGTATAATAAAAATAATGATTTTGTTGGCAAAAATGGGAAAAGACAGTAGTTTGACAAATAAAGCTAAATGTCATTTAAGTATATAAATAAATATATATATATATATATATATATATATATATATATAAATTGACAAAAATATAAATGTTATGTAAAATAATATTTCAGGCAATTATCTCATATTTATTTATAATACTATATATATAATTTAAATTACTAATACCTCTGAATTGAGATATATCAATATCAAGTGTCTCATTGACGTTATGACTATGCCGTGATTGGCACATATGAGCGCCTGGACAGCAAAACATGGATCAGCTCACAACAATAAT
Source organism: Oppia nitens (assembly GCF_028296485.1). NCBI lineage: Eukaryota > Metazoa > Arthropoda > Arachnida > Sarcoptiformes > Oppiidae > Oppia > Oppia nitens. The sequence goes on from NW_026533197.1 coordinate 2,061,667, forward strand.
GAGCAATCAGTTACGTGAGCATCTCTTAAGCACATAGCTTTAAAGTCAATAACAATTAGTTGGCTTATATATGTTAGTCATGTTAATAACGACATTCAATAGCTCGGAACAAGTGTGTGGTCCACATACCGGTTGTTTGTCGAGCGCTTATTCCGTGTGAAAATGGCTGACCCGCAGACATATTCTTCTAACACCTACAGCCTCTACAGTCTACTGTTTCTACAGATTCTGTAGGCCTGCACTCAACAGACTATATCACACATACATATTCAACATATATAACTTATATCAGTATATACTATATACTGTATATAATGCTTCACTACTCTATAGGATAGTAGACGACTCACTACTTCATCAGTGGTTTCACTAATCGTAATATATTTTTATATAATTCTCGCACATCTATACACTACAGTATAAAATGTATTACAGTGTTATATATAGTGGAATATAACTTACAGTTGTGTTATAATGCTATATAACTACTAATTCAATATATTTATAGTAGGAGTTAAACTTAATATTAAATAATTTATATATACAAATATTATCATTGATAAGTATAATAAACCATAATTTTAACAATTTGAATGACTTTCTATTAAATAAATTAACAAATTGATTGAACTGATTAATTAATATAAAAAGAAAATCGTTTATTAAATTTAGCCGATTTTGTAGTATTTTATGTTTTCTGTGTTTATATCATTATTCTCTCACTTTAAATGTTAGAGTATTATTATACCGTATACTATATTTTATAATGTAGCGGTAGTTATGTTGATTATTTACATCACTTTATTATTATGACATACTATACTGTAGTATAATGTATAATGAACAGGATATACTGTATAGTAACTATCAAATTATTATTATTATTATTATACAAGAATTTATAATATACTGTTGTATATATATTATTATACGCTTGCAATGAGCCCTTGAGTTTTAATGAGAGCAACACATCATCCAATGGAAGAAAACATTTAACAAATAGTTTGATTAAAAATATTTCTAATAATTCATATTTAAAAAAATATATAATAATAATTGAATGATAGAAACATTAGTAACAAGTGTTTTGTCAATTTGATAACATTTTGATAACAATCAGACAATACATACCGCGACGATCTGTTGCTATCGGATTGTAGTTGTTTTGAGTTGAGTTTGTTTTGAGAAATTGTTGACAAATTCAATGTCGAAAGCGCTGAACTAAAGAATGTCTCTTGAATTAACTGACGAAGTCTTTTAACCCAATTTTGTTTCACTTCTTGATCTTTGGCTTTAAATATAATTTTATTATCAGCTAACTGTACTAACCTACCCGTCCAAATAGCAAACTTAAGCTCATCTCCTTCAATGTGTTCGGTCACTCCGATCTCCGAAGTCATTAATTTATGTTTAAATATATATTTTACTTTTCCATTTGAATCTTTGACTTCTTTGCCAAAAACCAAATAAGTTTCAAATAGAAAAACCCTTCGCTCTCTACTCTTTCGAATCAATGATTTAGAGTCAAACATATGAAAAGATTCTTGAAGTATAACATCACCCAATTGGTCAACAGATATATCACAGCCCTCTAACATACTTAAGTGAAGAGCATCGTTGGCTTTTTTAGGAACGTATTCCATGACTTCTAAACCATCTTTTATCTCTCCTTCAAGTCCTTCATCACAACAAGAAAGCAAATCTTTAAGAAGTAAATGATATTTAGATATCCTTTGAACAGGTTTTATAAGATAAGCATTAATTGGATGGAAAACCCAATCATGTTTTTGTTGGACATCATAAAAAAATGGTCCGTTATATTGATCTAATATAGAATTAGATTGAGGCATATTCTTGCAGTATTCAACATATATGTCAAAACTTGAAGCCCACGTCACAAAACAGTGACCGATATCTTCAGGCATAGACTCATACTTTTCCAATTCTTTAAGAAATATACTATTTTATAAAAAATATATATATAATACAAATATTAATATAATACTAAATATAATATAAATGTAAGTTATATAATAATTATAACATTTAAAAGCTAATATCTTACTTATTATGAAAATCATAGATTTCTTCAATATTTCCAAAAATTAGTTTTTCTTTTCCAGCAATACTAATGGATAACTGATCAGAATTTTGACGAAATTCAATCAAATAGCTATTAATACAAATCTCAAGATCTTTAACATAAGTTCTTTCAGTACACAATAGCTCAGCCATAATAAACTCCTTCTTTCGGAGTGACTTTCTTTTCTCGTGTTCAGAGATAAGCCCTTCTCGACCACTGTTTGTATTCGAAACCAATGCTGTATTGAACTTAGTTGTCGGCGAAGATAATGAAGTGAATGAAGCTGTAGATGAAGTGGTAGGCGATGCTATTGGAGATTCAATTGATAATTTAGATTCACTTAGAGTATCACTGTTACTTGAATTAGCTCTAATTCCTAATTTATTTTCCAATTCGTGCTTATAATCATCTAATTGTTTTGTAAATTCATTATAAAGTTGATCAACAAAAGTGACCCATTTTTTTATAGCTATTGGATGAGTATTGCCTTTTTGTACCAAATTGTCGGATAAGTGAATTAAAAGTCTAACTTTTTCTTTTGATTCTTTAGAGTTAGCTTTGAAATCATTACAATCTTTAAGAAGTGCTTCTAATTCTTCAATATTTTTGTCACCAGAATCTGCAATTAGTTGTCGTTTGGATGATATGTATTTAATTCCCGTTTCATTGATCCATTTGAGCGCCTGTTTGGCCGTGTGTTCCACAAGAATGTATTGTTGGCAATGATCGAGACGTCTCTTCTTTTGTGTCCAAAAGTCTAAAACTTCATTCTCTTGTTTTAATAGTTTTTCCATAATGTGTTTGACATCATTTTCAGCAGTTCTATAGACACTATTGCCTGTAGAGGTCGAGTAATATTGTATACAACGCGCCGCATATTTCAAAAAAGTTTCGGCATTACGTCGGGCAAGTGTACAGGCTTTGAGGAACGCCTCTTTTTGCTCCTGGTGCTTACTTATACACTGTACTAGTATGGCCTCAACATCATCTTTACATGCAATTGGATGAATATTCACATTATCAGCGTTTAATTGATTAGCACCGCAATAATCTTCAATTCGTTGATATTCTCGATGAAGACTATCCAATACTGAATAGACCTGATCTGCTGTCTTAAAGAAATTAAGTGATGCCATCACTAATTTATGTCTGTCTTCCGCGTGACTCATTAATTGTTGCCATCGAGTGGCCACTTCAGTAGCTATATTGCGGATCATATCTGGATTAAAATGATTTCCTTGAATTAAGGATTCGGCCTTTTGCTGCAATTGTAAAGCACTTGAATGTGTTTTCTGTTTATGTAATATAAATATATTTCAATAAATATGTAAATTATAACAATAAATTCAAAATAACAAATTTATAAATAATAATGTATCAAAATTTTAAAAAATGAATTTCATTGTCACCTAAAAAAATATCACATATTTTTCAAATTACTTTTAAGTGAAACATATTTATTGAAACATCTCGTGATTAATAATTAAAAAATAATTAAAATCTATTAAAATTATTTAAAATCCGATAAAATATTAATAAAAAGGTAAATTATTGCGGTAAGATATCTAAAAAAACAAACTTTTTAACATATAAATTATTATCAATTAATATTTCAACAATTTTCATATCTTTAGATTACTAACCAACTTTATGTAACAATCATAAGTGTTTCATTCAAAAATTATTTGTTTAGACAATTAAATTTTCAATAAAAAATAAAATCTTCTAAATGTTTTATAAATTAGAATAGTTTATTCATTCAAATTTCACTAAATTTATTAAAATATTAAAAAGATTTACATTGAAAGGTAATATCTATAATTTGAAGTCCAATACCATTATGAGATAGCATAAAAGAATATATATATATATATATAAATAAATAATTAGATTATTAAATGTTAATTATTATTAACTATATGTAAATTAACTGTAACTGTAATGTAACTATTTAAAAGTTGCTAATAATTTTTTTTAATTATATAAAATAGTTTATAAAAACTAAATAAAAATTGAAAATATTGAATAGGGATTCGGATCGATTGTATTCAAATTATTCAATAACAGTATAATTTAATACTTATTAATTAAATATTTTTTAAAAACATGCTATTAATGTATAGGAAATGTTGGAAATTTATATAAAAATAAAAAAATGAATATTTCAAAATACTTGTTAATATTATTAAGTGTTATCTAAATTTATAAATAATTGTTAATATCATAAAACTAGTTATTTGTTAAATTGTGTAATAAATGTGATAAATATTGTTCACCTCAATAGCCAACTGGAACTGTTCGTGTTGTGTCTGTAGACTGTCTGCCTGAGCCAAACAATTGGGTATTTGAAAGGATGCCATAAGCATTGATTCTCCGTTTCGCATCCATTGAAGCACTTGATTGGCATCACTATGGAAGTGACACAATTGGATCATCTGTTCCAAACGCATACGTCTAATCTCAGACAAGTCCTCCAAATCCATGACTCTTTCGTGAAGAAACTCCAAAATCATTTGGACCCTAGCGTTGGCCGTTTGCTCGGAATCGGCCATCAAAAGGAAACCACACGACTCATATAACTGTTTTTTTTAATTAATTTTATAATCAAATTTAATATTTTAGATACTTATTTCAATAAACTGTTTTATTTTATTTTACTACATTTGTATATGTTATTTGTTTTAATTTGTATTTTAATAAGATTTTATTTATTATTAGTGGTTATTATTCATTATTTTATTAGTGTATTAAAAATGCTTATAAATATGATATAACTGCCAATATATCATACTTTGAGTAAATTTAAATTTATATACCAATATCTGTTAATATTTACAAAATATTGATTCAATTTTTAAGATATATTCTATTGATATAATTTAAACATAATAAACACAATTAAAATAATTTGCATAAGTTATATAGATATTGTCTATTCATTAAATTTAAATATACAGTATGTGAAATCAATTGCTGTTATAAATGTAAAAAAATATTAAAAATTACTTTTAATTGTCAATTCTCTATTTATATTATATAATATCTAAATAAATTAAATATAATATTAATATGATAAAAATTATTTTTTAAAAGTCTTGTAATATTCGTTGAAATATAAAATATCACATTAGTTATACAACTGAACAAACAATTTATTAAATAAAAGGATAATATATCGTATATAATATGTAAATCTAGTTATTAATATATAAACTAAAAACATATTCAGTACTTTTATCAGAAAATTTTATTGTTATTTTTAATGTTAATTTTATGACATTATAAATTAAATGAATAATTTATAGCTTATAAATGTTTAGACTTTATACTAGTATTTTTTGTGTAAATAGTTCAATAAATAATAGTTAAATAAAATTATATATTATTATATTAATTTTAACCTTTCATTGATGCAAATATGACTATACTGCCTATAACTAATATTAATATCATAATAAAAGTTTTACTTTTAATTTTTATAACTTTGCAATATAATAATTATTAAAATTTTATATTTAAAAAGATAAAATGTGTTAATATAATTCATTCTATTGTCATTAATCAGTTGTTAGGATAGCCTCAAAAGTTTTTACTTGAATTTTAACATTAAATTCTATAGTAACTTAAAAATACCTTTAAAACTGTTTATTAAAAATATTATTTTTCAAGTTACTGTATATAAGTTAATACTGTATATAATAAAAAATGAGTTTTAGATGTTTCCGTAGTTTTATTTTTATTAATTAATATTTTTTTAGAATATAAAGAATTGTTTTGTTTTATTATTGGGAACTAAAGGAATCGACATTTTTATTATTAATAATAATCTGATTTAGCGATACATTAAAAACTAAATTAAAAACCTCTACATATTGTACTACAAATGTACGAATCATACATTTGAATAAAAATAATATTTTATCAAATATATTGAATTTGCTGTCACTGACTTTGTTTTATGCATTGCTAATATGCTTTGTAAATTAATTTAATGAATTTGTCATTTTTAAATTATATACAATATTACGATTTGAATGTATTGAATGGAAAATAAAACTAAAATCAGTGCAAACCTGACAAAGTTGTTGTCCATTTTGCAACACTTGAAATATCAATTGTTGTAATCTCTGAAGCTTTTCGTTATGCAATTGAAGTATTTTTTCGACGGCATTCACATCATTACAATTCATTTGTTTTTTCTGCAATCGTTGTATTTCTTCAGCAAAGGCGTCAGTTTGTGTCGAGACAGTGAGGGCTTCCCTTTCAAAAGCTCTTAATTTAAGGCAGAAATCAAGTTTACACTTCCGACTGTTCCACAACTCTTCTATTTCTGGTATAATTGACTTAATCTTCTCTAATGACGACTCAATGGCAGTGACCGATGAATTTAAGGCATGCTTACAATCACAAGTATCTATAGACCGGTTTGTCTCCTCTTTTCTCAACTGTTCTATACATGTCTGTCCTTCTTTGACAGTAGTATTGGCCGCTTCTATCATAGAGTCTCTTTGATGTATTAATTGATTTATAGAGCTTTCAGTTAATTCATAAGATTCTGGCGCTTCAATGGTATCCGCTTTAAACTGTTGTCTTAATTCATTAAACCAGGAAAACAATTCCTTCTCGTGTGTGAAAAATAAGACACCGATATTCAAGAGGCTACGCCTGACTTCAACTCTTGCGGCAAAATTAGAAATATGTGTTTCTAATTGTTGTGCGACACCACATATTTCATCGGCATTGCACTCTCCAGTTCGGGCTAATTCTTCGGCTGCGGCCAACAATTTTTCAGCGTTTGTATATGTATTTTGCGCCACACTTTCAAAGTGGTTATGACTTTTCTGCAACGCTCTGGCTTTTGTAAGATTTCGTCCAACGCCTGGATTTTTCATGAGAAAGCCTTCTCCGTGAGTATTAATCCATTCAAGTACTTGTCGTACATCGTCTTGAAACAGGGCTAAAGCTAACCGTTGATGTAATTTTATTTTCTTGATTTGCCACATCGACTCAATGGCTCTATGATGAGCTAATATCTCATGAATAACTGCTACTATATGTTTGGCTCCTTCCTGATAATCTTTTACCGGATCAGCTCTTCTATAGTGTTCTGAATGAGAAGTGTCTAACTTATACGAGTGATACATTTGAACCAATAGATCCAATTGGTATAAAAGCTTTTTGCTATTTGTATGACAATCATTATAGACTTGACATACTTCATCATATAGTGATTGATGTGAATGGACTAATGCCTCCAATTCAATGACATCATTGGGAATGACTGGAGCACTGGTATCACAAGCCTTCTTCCAAGTCGGCACTAAATTCAAATAATGTTGAGAACAGTGGTAAAAGTTAAAGGCAAGCGCAAGAACGGCTGTCCTTTCATCTAAATTAGAGGCAAATTCTTTCCAAATTCTATCCAAACGACCAGAAATTTGTTGAATAAGTTGTGATGAGTAGTGTCCGGCTTCGACCATACGAGTGGCCACTTGTTGTAGTTTATTGATGTTTACGTATACGTTCATTGAAGTCACACTAAACCTGTTGTGTTCGTCTTGTAATTGTTTACATTCTTCACCATTTCGTCCAATAACTATAGCATTAGACATAAAAATATCACGATTTTGGCGAATCCATTCAAACATCTTGTGGGCGTCACTTTCATAAAGCCTTAATTGTAAACATTGATCATATTTAACACGCTTTAAGTGCCATAATTGTAACAATTGTTGTTTATTAATATGCAAATCTTCTATAATTCTCATCACTTTAGGAACAGCTGCTTGAATATCAGGATTATTGGCTATTGATGGTTGACTACTGTAACCAGAATCTCCACTTATAGAAGCATTAGGAGAATAACTTAGTCTTCGCAATAGGTGTTGTCCGTCTGCGTCTAACTCTTCAACAGGACTTTCATTGATTTGTTGTTTAGTGTTATTGTGTTCTTCAATCATTTTCTTAGCGGTGTTGGCATCGCTAGCAAACTCTTGTTTCATTAGATTCTCTTTAAGAGTATTCATAGCTTTAAGTGAATTCGTGGCCTTCTCTGTGAATGATTCTAAACATAATCTTAAATCAATCCATTGTTTGTGGTCATAGACATAGGTTCCGCCTTCAATATCATTTGTAAGTTGACTCCAATCAACAAATTTTGAGATCGACTCCACTGAAATCATTATCGTCTTAAATATAACAATATAATACAATTTATTAAACTTGTAATCAAATTGTAAACTTAAAATAAATACTTCAAATTTATATTTCGATGATCCTATACTTGTTCGCTGTTTTTGCCAAAAGTTATCCGGTTTTATAATAAGAGTTAAATGAATTTTTGGTGTGAAATACTCGTCCAGACCTTTCAACAATGGCTTAATAGCAGTCCAAGTGCTACCTCTCATATCAATTATAATAGAAAACTCTTTATTTAAGGATTCATCACTGGATGGATAAAATATAAATTATTAGTAACCGATATAAGCAAACAAATTGTATTATATATATAAATAAATATCTGATACCTCGGTATACTCGCTAAGTATACGAGCAATGGTCTCAACTCTTCTGCCGTCAACTTTTCAGGCCGTGTTTTAGAAGGAAATAATAATATTGGACCACCTCTTTGGTCACGACCTCCTTATTGTAATAATTTTTAAATTAAATCATTAATATATATAAAATCAAGGTTTTAATTAGAATAAAATATTATAATGCATTATTTTTCAACATTATATATAGTAATTTAATAATTAAAAAATTTATTAAGCTTATGGTAAGTATATTTTTTAATTAACATCAATATTCAGTAATACAGTATATTAATTCAGTGCTAATATTGAAGCTAATATGTATGACACACATAGAAAATATTTGACAGGAAATTCCCAAATAAACTATATATTCAACAAAATTAGGAAAATATATATTTTCCTTAACGTTAAACACTATTGTAATAATGATTACAGTATTACCAAATTATTGGTAAATACACAATTAATAATTGTCTTTTAAATATCATTTATTTGCTATCAGTTGTGACTAAACTAGTATTAGTGACATAAGATATACACACATGTGTTAGCAATGATTAAACTAAAAAATACATTCCCGAAGAAGTCATATTAAACAACGGATCTATTGTTATCTTTCAAGAGATAATTCCTGTCAAATATTTTTCTAAAATAATACTTTTGTCATTAGTTATCTTAAGTGATGGCAAACCTGATAGGATGGCAATCCTTTGCTCAATAAGTGGAAGAATATCTTTGGCTTTTGGACCCATTTTTATGACATCTAATTAAATAATATATATTTATATCAATTTAAAAATGTTGTCATTAATAGTAAAATTGATTTATTAAATCATAACTCAATAATAATCAATTAAACAATTTAATAATCATAAATAAATTTTTAAAAAATCAATTGATGCAAAAAATTAACAAAAAATAAATAAATAAAACCTTAAATCAAGTAATTGGTCACAAAATTGGTGACAATTTGAGAAAACATAAGATAAATGCAAACCAAATATGAGTGCAATTAATGTAATGTCTTAAACAAGACCTGATCGGTATTTGACCAAATTGTGGTCACTTTCACCACTTGAATAATCGGTGGTCGACTCAGTTGTGCTCATATCGTATCAATTAGTTTGAGTGATCCTTAAGTCAAGACATGAAGACAACAAAGCAATCAGTCATTTGGTGTCACTTTTAAAGCATTTGATTAACACTTGAATCAAAACATTTGTTTTCAATTCAATGTTATATTTATTTGTAATTTTCAGTTAATATTCACTTTCTATGAAAACCTCTTTTAAGCCAAATATAGTTGTCTTATGTTTCTATGGAAACGCAAACAATGTTACAAATGATGTGAATATCAATACTTTTCGGTGCTTTGAATACAATTGAGATTTGATTGAAAGCATTAATAGTTAATGTGTTGACTGTTAAGCGTTTTAATTGTCATTAAGTTTATTAATATTTACTAATTATCTAAAAGTCAAGTAATAATGTCGACCACAACTGTCACCAATCCATCAGCTCTTCTGCCTTTAGGTATGCATTGATTTTAATGATATTTACTCTAAACTGATAGTTAAATAACTGATGGTTTATATTGTTATGTCAAGAGCTGATCGACAAGTGTATCGGTTCTCGCATTCATATCATTATGAAGAACGACAAAGAGATTGTGGGAACACTTCTTGGATTTGATGACTTTGTCAGTGAGTGTCACAGTTGTCATCAATCATATTCATTATAACATCCATTGTCTGAATTTAATTATTTTTCTTATATTTCTATCATTAGATATGGTCTTAGAAGATGTCATTGAATAGTATGTATTGATATTTATTGAAAGTTTTTAATTATTAATTTGTTTATAATATTATTTGAACTTTAAGTGAGAGTACACCAGAAGGACGTCGTGTCACTAAATTGGATCAAATCTTATTGAATGGAAATAACATTACAATGGTTTGTATATATATATATCTAACACTATTTTAATTGACAAAATTGTTTATTATTTGTATACATAACTAATATTAAGTCAATTTATGAAATTGTATTCAATTATCTCTCTAATTGATATTTTTATCTATAATACAAAATCAATAGTATAGTTAATAGGTACTAAAAAAATTGAATATTTTTTAATAAATTTATTTAATATTTAATTATGACATGTAAAATACAAATATTATTTATGTGATGTGTTTATAATATTTACATTTAATTATTTTATGACAATGGATCAGATGGTTCCCGGAGGAGAAATGCCAGACAATTGATTTTCATAAAAAAAATACATTATAAGTATTTGTTGAAAATAACATTAAATATCATTAGTGTAATTATTTTAATAAAATTTGTCATTTGAAACATATATAATAAATGTTTTAAATTTGATAATAAATGCAAATTATGATTACAAGTTGTAATTTACAACAATTTATAGAAATTATTTAACTTATTCATTGACGTTGTGTTTGAATGAAATGTTTATTTGAAATTAAAATTTTTACATAAATTTATAATTAATTGAAACGAAAGGATGGCTTCAAAAGTATTAAAAGAAAAACTTTTATTAAACGGTATTTTTGGTGTTTATAAACAAAAAGGATTTACTATCGATGACTACAAGACATGGATCAGACTAACACATTATCACGGTTTGTAATACAGTATTATAATGTAATGCCATTACTTTGACCACAACTAATAACAATACATTAGAAAGTCAGCTGTTGTCTGATCGCAAGTCATGGTCAGCACCGGGCGTTATACTAGACCTAAACCCCCGATATATGGAGCCGTTTACTAGCGGTGTTATGTGTGTTGGTCTCGGCTATTGGTCAACACGACTCACTCAACTAACTAAATACTGGCCACACGTAAGATATTGTATTATATGTTAAAATAATTTGAATTAATCACTAAAAACCAACTTATTATCCCATATAAGCATATATTAACCATTTATTGTATAGAATTACATATGAATTACAATAAATGCTTTTTTAAATCTTGAAATCGCAACAAAAACTTTATTAACAGTATTTATATGATATTTGAATTAATTAAAAATGCTATTAAATGAGACAATTGGTTACTAATTAATTAAAATTATTTTAACAAAAGTGTTAAATAGTATTATATATCCATAATTAATATTATATATAATGTTTGTCCACTTAAGGAATGGATAGTAAGCGCCAAATTGGGAACCGAAACACAATATTACTGTCCGGATTCAACGATTGTCCAAAAATTAGCTTTCGGTAAATGTCATGTTTAATGTAATTGTTAGGTTATAATCACTAATATATCATAAGTTAAATATAATAATATTATAACTACTTTACCTCTACTCTACTTTGAGTTTACAAAAAACATTACCGTTAAATTTTGTATTTTTTCCCATATCAAAATATGTAAGTCATGGGGAATAATGCGAGTTTTATACCATATTAAAAATATTTTTTTATTTTGAATAATAATTTGCCCCTCTTTTATATATATTGATGATTTCCCACCCCTTGTATTTAGACGTCTCTATTTGTTTTATATTATAACTCCTTAATAATGAAATACAGTGTATATTGTATTTTATAGACAGACTCTCTATAAGTTATTGAATTATACCATAACTTATATTAAAATATTATATGATTATTCAGATCATATAAATGAAAATAATTTATTGGAAACGTTGAAGCAATTTATGGGAACAATTAAACAGTTGAATCCACCACCGATTCCATACTCTGAACCTCTATTAGTAGGCAAAGAAACAAACGAAAGAACCATAAATACAGTGATTATGAAACCAAAGACTAGAATAAAGCAATGTTTTGTCATTTCTTTATTAGACTTCAATCCACCGAATATTAAACTCAAAGTCATAAGCGATGGATATTTTTCGTGTCGACAATTTATTCACGATTTAGGTCTTCAGCTCAATAGCTGTGCCCATCTGACTGATCTATGTCTTAACCAAATGGGAATCATTACAGTTGATGATTGTCTTAAAAAATATGAAATTCATTTAAAACAAATGGAAGAAGCGATAGACAAATATTCTAAAATTTTATCTAAAGATCTGAAAAAATTTACTCAATTAAAGCCCGATAATCGAAGATTTATCTAATTATTGATTATTATTAATAATAAGTATAGATAAGTGTTTATTAATTTAATTATCCGTAATTAATATTATAATAATTTTATTACGTAATTTCAATAAATATAGTAATCTTGTTATATTAATTTAATTTTACTAATTCATAAAATTGATATTTATTACAAATATACCAAATAATTGAAATATCGGATTAATATATTAATATTAATTTACAGTATCTGAGATAAAATTATATTTATATATTATACCGTACATATAACATAAAATTTAAGGTGAATACGTTTGATTGGAGTCTCCGGGTAATTGGTAACCATAAGGTTGACCCGCATAAGTGGTAGAAAGAGGTACAGTGAACTTATCTGTAGGTAAAGTTGCACTAACTGTAAGAGGAGGCATTCCCGGCAATGTTATCGGTGTTGTGAACGATTGACCGCCATATGAAGGTAAAGAACTGGTATCACTATTTGAAACTGCACTATATGTCGGTTGATTGAATCCATAGGAACCAGTGCTTTGTGGCGCATATGCGGTACTTTGGGTTACATAAGAATTGGTATTCTGAGGCGTGTAGTTCTGAGTCATTGGTAATGTCGCCGGTAATGGATAGGAAGATCTTGATGTAGTAGTTGTTGATGTTGTTAATTGACTCTGTGTTATATATTGATCACCTCCTTGTCCTAGACTAACATTAGCTAAACTGGATGTTAATGAAGAAACATATTCTGGATGTGATGGGATTGAAGAAATACTAGCGTTATATACTTCTTGTTGGTGTTTGTGATCATAGACCACAACAGGTGTAGTGGAAACAACTGGTGAATATTGTTGTGATAATTGTGGAGTCGGTGGCGGTTGCGGTTGAAGTTCGTATTGTTTTTTCTCTGAATGTTGTTTCGCCAGTGTTTCAGAGTTTTGTATTGAAACATATGATACTTCTTGAGTTGCCGATTGAAAGGTCTTAATTGGTAAATCTGGATTATAAGGAATTCTATGAAGATATCCATAGCCAATACCACAACCCAGACTACCCTCTCCGCCCCAATTGCTAACAAATAAATATTTCAAATTAAAAATATTTTCAAACAAAATATAATGAAACCAAACCTATTGGGAACAATAGTGACGTCACGACAGGAATCGATGGTTAAATTGTAAACAAATAGCTTAAGAGGCTTTCCCTCATGAGCTTCAATAAGATTAAAAAGATCTTCGCTCTAAATATAATTATATTTAATAATTAAAAATAATAATTAATAAAATAGCAAACGACTCACTTCTTGTAGCACAGAATCAGCGCCAATGATATAATCAGTGTCTGACTTAAGACCCGCGATATGTGCCGGTGAGTTAGGCTCGACGTGCAAAACGTGCCAAACGTGTTCGTTCGCGCCTTCAAATGAACAAAATCTGATGCTTACTCCAAGTAATCCCTGTCCACCCCATTTGGCACTGGGAGTCAACTCAACTTCTCTCACGGTTTGTGTTTTGCTATTATAAACAGTCATTTTGAGAGGTTTATCGATACTGGCCTTAAGGATCTCTTTAAGAGCATCGTTGTCCTGATTCTGAGATATATTATAACAAATAATAAGATAAATAATTATATGACAATACATGCATTGCTTGTCATACAAGTCTTGTGTTTCCAATGGCTATAATGAAGTCGAAGTAAGCCTCGAGTCCGGCCTTATGTCCGGGAGAGTGGTCCTGAACCTACCGGTAATCAAGCAATTATATCATTTCCATCAAATATCATCATTAAATGTATGCCAACCCTTAAAACATGGTATCCTTCAGTACCACCGCCGGGAACTTCAATGCTCTGATTGCCGCCCATTGATCACTAATTGTCACCACTATCTCATCAATTGAATTGTTTGCCAATTCAATTGTCAATTAGTGTCACTGAAGTTCAAGAATTGAATTGATATTCACTAAAATGATGACAATCTGTAAACAATCAATAGTTTTGGACAAATGTATGAGTTGTTTGTGATGTAGTCATCAATTGGTGGTAACGTTGATAACGTGGCACTCGTTGTAGTCATTCATTCAGTCAATCACTACCTCTGTATTGCATTCAATGTAATAGTGAACAGTGTTTTCAATAATACAGTGAATGTGTTGTCAATTACACACATATACTGTGTATTATGTTTTGTCAGATCAATACAACATTAAAGTAATAATAAATGTTTTATAACAATAATACAGTATTATTACGATTCTATCAAATTCTGTTATATTTCAATAATATTTATATTAATTTTAATAACACTTTGTTTTTTCAATTAATTTACTAAATTAACCACAAATACAATAATCATTATTTTTACTTAAATATTTGATGATAATTTAAGGCATATTTCTAAAATCATAAACATCTCAAACAATATGAAGTAATTTGTGATCAAAGTTTTAGTTGGATTACACAAAATATTATCAATTGAATGTTTGATTAAAATATTTTATAGGAAGATAATAATTTTTAAAACTATTTATTTTTATATGTTTGAATAAGTAACAAAAAAACTAACTAAACAAATAAAAAAAAATTCGGTTATCTTTTGTATATAAATAACAATAAATTTTGCAATATGTAAATATGCAACTCATAGAAAAAATTCCCAAAAATATCATTTGAATAATTTGATAAATAAATAAAATTATTTTCTTTAAGCTGATAACCGCTTAAGTTGTCACGTATTGTAAAGTCATTGCATTTAAATAATATATATTCTATATAATAAAATTTAATATTTAAATAAATAAATTTTATTTTTATTTTGTATGTAAAAATTGATGTAATTAAGAAAATATTAAATTACGTAATTTGAAAAAGTCTGTTTCAAAATTTATTAAAATTATTATTATATATTATATTTACATTATTATAATTTAGTATTTATTAATGTATCATAATTTTTTTTTAAAAATGTGTTTAAAAATATTAATTATCTATAGTTTGATATTTATTGCTAAAATTACATCACAATTACTATCGGATGTCATTAAATTAACTAAATCTGTTGATCCTTTAACTAAATCTGTTGGATTAATACCTGATTCAAAATTATCCCTGGTATATATTTTTATTTTATTAAAATATTTTTGACTATTTTATTATGTATATCATATTACACTATACTGTAGTAATATTATTTTGGTAATTTTATAATAACTAATTAATTTTATATTATTTTAATCTATAGCTTAATTTATTAACAAATAATATTCTTGAAACACCTGATGGTAATTTTAATTTATTAAACTATTTAAAAATATAATTTATTTAAAAATTAAACTAAAATGAAACAAATGTACTGTACTTTAGGTGGGACTATATCTGAAGGCGATATTGTAACTTATGGTAAAACAAGAGTTGGTCTCAAACAAGACGGAGACTTATGGCCCGATGCTATCATTCCCTATGTGTTTCACAAATGTTTGTTTTGAAAATTTTAATTTATAATCAAATAATAAACATTTCTTTAAAAAAAAATATCTATTAGTTATACTATTTTTTTATAGCCATTGAAAGTGAAAATAAAAAATTGATAATTGAAGCGATAAAACATTGGGAAGAAAGTACTTGTATTCGCTTCAGACAAAAGAAACCAAAAGATGAATACTTTGTTCGCTTCAGAGCTGATACATCTGGGTTTGGTTTCATCTGATTTTAATTTATTGTATTTATTATATAATTGATGACTATTTGTCTAATTAGATGCTGGTCTGCAATTGGCCGACAATATGATAAAACTGGACCTCAAGACATCAGTTTAGGCAACGGATGTTTTAAAGTATTTTTTAATCAAATAGTTGTTTTAATTTAATTTTTTGAAAACAATTGTTTTTTTTGCAGTTTTATACAGGTATTGACCAATATATAAGCAATACATTAGTGATTTAAATTAACATTTATAATAAATAACTTGAAATACAACAGCTGTTCATGAAATCGGACATACGATAGGCTATAGTCACGAACATTCAAGAAAAGATAGAAATGATTTCATTGAGATTTTATGGGATAACGTAAAGACTGGTATGACTTCACAGTTTGAAATTAAGGTAACAATTATTGTTTTAATTAATATATTACTCAAAACATTTACTATAGATTTTGGATTATAAAGTTTACGAAATTTTTAGTAGACTAGAAATTTTGTTATAATAAATTTATTGTTGAAATTATCATTATAGATTGTAAATTATATTGTAGTATTGATTATATTTTATTATATTTTTTTATTTATATACATAGGAAACACGTAATGAAGGTTTTGAATATGATTACCGATCAATAATGCATTACCCGGCGTGGGTTAGTTATTAATTATTTATTTGTATTTAATTTTATCATTTTTTTATTTAATTGTCTATAATATATAACTTAATTTTAGGCTTTTAGCAAAAAACCGCTAAATAAAAGTGTAATCGTTGCCAAAAATCCATTCGTTCAGTACTTGATTGATGAAGAAAAAGATTCACTTAGTTTTAGAGGTTTTAAACTAATTAATTAAAATTTTTTTAAATGTTGAACATTTCAATTATATAATATTAAATATTAATACATTTATTATTAAAATAAACATTTTAAATTTAGATATTAAACTAACTAATATGCTCTACAAGTGTCATGGTAATACATTATTTAAATTAAAATATAAACAATTAAAAATAATTAGCTTTTTTGTTATATATCAATAGACAAATGTCCTAATATTGGTGTTACTGAGTGCAAAAACAATGGATTTTTAATGTATAAATCTCATAAAAAAACATGTCTTTGTAGATGTCCTCCAGGTATCACATATTTATAAATGTTTTATAAAAATAAAACAACTTATTATGTTATAATATTTAATGTATTTATTTTATAACACTTAGGAATAAATGGAAAAAATTGTGAACTAAATGAAGAAAACAAAATTGATTTATATAAACCAAAATGTGGCGGACATATCACTAAACAAGGTTTATACCAATTATCACATAAAAAATAATGTTTTATATTATACACAGCTATAAAAATCAATGTAAATGTATAATAAAATTTATAAATTTGATGAATTCATTGAAAAATATACTTAATTTGACAAATTTCCGAAATATACTTTAACATTAGAAAATAAACTATAACTGTATGTTTACTATATAAATACTATTGTAATGTATTGTAATATAATGTAAAGTATAATCGGAAATTTGTCAAATTAACTATATTTTTCAATGAATTTATCAAAGTTAATAGATTTTATTATAGATATACATTGGTTTTTATCGGTGTGTAATATTGACTAAAAATCTAAAAATATGTTATATATAATTTTAGGTCAATTTTGGACACCTAATTATCCCAATAGAAAACATCCGTATGAAAGTTGTAGTTATTGGATCCAAGCGCCCGATGAGCACACAGTTGAAGTGACTTTCCATGACTTTAGCTTTAATGAGCCTTACTTTGGAGAAAACAATGAGGCAATTGAAGGTCTGTGTCTACACGAGACCATTGAAATCAGAAATTTAGACAATATTTATGACGGAAACCAATATTGTGGACAACAAATTACACGAAATACTATTATGAATTCAATCGGTAAAGATTTCATTATAATAATCATAGCCGACGACCAAATGATAGGTCGAGGACTTAACGCAAGCATCAGATTCATTAAAAACGATTCAAATGAAGAAATATTACAAATTAGTCCAAAATCAAGGCCACGAAGAGTTAACACAAATAAATTGAAACAAAATGTAAATCAATTAGAAATTTCAGATATAATTGGGATTTAAATCATGAATTAATTATTATACTTTTTATTTGTTTATTATGTTTTTCATATTTATAAAATAATCAAATTATTTATTTATTTAACTGTAAAGTAGAAATCATATGCTTTGGTGAAAATCTAATTGTTATTGAATTTTAAGTTTTATAAAATTTTATTAATAGTGACTAATATTAAATATAATATAATATTTATAAACTAAAAAGTATAATATATTCGCGTTATACACACAAAATGTGGAACATATACAATAAATAACTTACAATAAATAAACTTTTTATAACAATTGATGGCTTAATTTATTAATAGTTAATTGCAAATATACAGTAATTAAATTCTATTATTGGGCACTTTGTAATTGATATATATATATATATTAATATATAATTTTAAGGAAATCTGATATATTTAGAAACCTTATTAGGGATCACATGAATCATACACTTAAACCTATGAGGTATACTATAAAACTTTTTTAGGTTATGTAATATCAGAGGCTAGTATCCAAACAAACCCAGAGAAGGATAAATGTGTTACACAATCTCAAAGGCCCAACACTTTAAAATAAATTTGATTATTCATAGCCTTTGCAGGCTTTTATAGGCCATCAATAAAAGACTTCGCAAAAATAGCAGAACCTTTTACACGGATAACAAAGAAAGTCAGGGATAAACACTTAAATACATAGGTATTACCCCATAGAGTGAGAAAATATTACAATATGTATATAAATTTCATAAAACATAAAATTTAGAGTTGTTTGAAAATAATTATTTTAATTACATTAAACTAAAAATATAAATAAATTATAAATAAAGTTTTACAAAAACTAAAATTAGATAATTATATGAATTTTATAAATAAGAATCCAATTCATATACATATATTCATGTAGTAGTATAGTGTATATTATGTAAATTTATCATTCATACAATATTATAATCTCATTATCCCATAGTATATGATAGTAATTAATATGAAATACAAATTGTTGTGTAATACTTGACTTTTTTTTATCAGACTTATAGTGTATAAGATATTAAATATTAATTGACATTCAGTTACTATTAAAGTACAGTTTGAAAGAAGAAAATTATAATTCATATTCAATTGAATAGAAATGAACTGATATTCAATTATCAATTACATTATATATCCAATTAATACAACTTTTATTTAATGTTCATTAATAATAATTTAATTAAATTAGACAAATGTATAACGTTTACGGGTTCTACTAATAGTAAATATCAACAAAATAAATAGTGAATAAAATGATTTTATTAGTAATCATTATTTAATTACATTTTATTTAACTTTACATTTCAATTATTAATTAGAACTATTATAATATTAATTACTGAAAAATTAATGAATTGATGTTAAATTAATATTATAAACATTATTTAGGTGTCATTAATACAAATAAAATGTTAATTTAAATGTTAATTAGAATACGAATTATAATTATTTCTAATTAAATATCAAATTGTCGAGATGTTAATGACTCAATACATTTGATTACTACATATATTTTATGCTAAACTTATTGTTAATAAAATTTCTATGATTTAAGTGCTAATTTATATGCAAATATAAAATATTTTATATATTTAATTAAATAAAACTAAGTTATATAAGGGCCCAATCGGCAACTATATATATAATTTTATTTAAACAAATTGATATATCATAACATAAACATTTTTATCATATTTTATAGTATATTTTATTTATAATCTAATTTATTCTAATTTTAATATAAATTATTAGAAAAAACTTAAAAATCATAAATGTTTTACAAATGTTAATTAAATTAGTGTTTAATTAAATAAAATATATTATGAGTAATACATAAATTTAGCAAATTTATAAACATTAACACTGTATCTATTAATAACTATACAGTAATTATATTCACATTAACAGTGCTTAAAATTTCATGAATTTATCAATTAATAAAAATTGCAATTTTAAGTAAATATATGTGTGTTTAACAATTGAAGTGCTTATAACTACAAACATTAAATGTAGTACCAAATTATTCGTTATATTAGCACTAATAACTATCAAAGTTTTACTTAAATGTTATTTTATTATTATTAATCCTTTTATTATTTAACCATAAATTACAAACTAACAAAACCATTTAAATTAAGGTCTGTTAGCTTATAGACATTTAAGACAATAACTTTGTTAGTTATTATGTAATAGTAGTACAATTGCTTTGATAACAAATTTCTTACAATAAAAATGAAAATGTTTGGCAATATTAACGTTATTTAGCTTAAAGGCAATCAAATTTCTTTGATAACACAACCAAAAGTATAGATTGATTTTTAAATGATTTTTTGTTTGTTATTACATTATTGAAAATTGAGAGTATTTTTTAATTAAGTTTGTCGAGAGAGTCGACATTTAAATATAATTGTTTGTCTTGAGATGTCTATTAATTTGACACAATATTTAGCAAATTCTTCATAAAATCAAAAAGCCAGCCAACCATAGCTCATAACCATAGATAATACAATACTTTATAACAAATTTAACGATAAAATAGACCTATCATTTGCCTATTTTATATTATTGTAATACTTGTACTGTATTTTAAATTAATATTTTTACATAGATTTACAAATAATAATAGATTATTTATTTAAAATTATAGTTGATAAATTTTAAATGTCGTTTAATTTTAATATAATATTAAGTTTAAAAATTTTATTTTGTCATAAAATTCTGCTTTTTTGTAATTTTTAATTACTATTTATAAATATAATAAATTCATTCACAAATACGTCAAATAAACAACTTCACAAAAATAGTTTTATCATGATAGTTTGTTATATTACAGATAATTTATGATTATTTTTTGGCAAATAATATAAATCTGGGACAACATTTAATTATTGTGTTCAAATAATTATTGAATTTTAGAATAAAAAATAATAAAATTATTTTTAAAAGGAATGTTAATATTGTTGATTAAAAATTTGACTAAAATTAATTAAAAAAATACCTATTTAAACTAACTTTACTTACATTAATAACTTAACGTTTAAATAAGATTAGTAACATAATAGCACAGAAAACAAGTTTACATAGTTTCTGAGTATTTAATCTCAATCATCTATTTAAAGTATTTTCAATAATAATACTTTATATTATTTTTATTATTGTTGACACTTTTAATGAATGAGTTTAATTATAATTTATAAATGCTCAATAGCTATATAAGCTTTGATAAAATTAAAATATTTAAACATAACTATTAAAATAAGAAATGTATCACTGTTATTTGGATATTTATATTAAAATTTGAGATATTTGAATATTTAATACCTACGGTGCCTTTAAATCACATTTTTGATGCAATCGATTAAATTATATCAAAATATATTTATCTTAACTATACTGTAGTTAAAGATTTGCATCTATGGATGACTTTGCTAACAAATAAAAATATCAATATTTAAATACAATATAAAATAAAATTAATTATAATAGTAGATACCTTTAGAAAGCATAAAATAACCAATGGTTGGTTAAATGTAACTCTTGAAATTTAGTGGAGAATTACGTAAAAATATAACAATTTTTATTTTATTACAAATTAACTATAATATTATTAATGTTAATAAAGATTTCAACTGAATCTTTATAAATTAAATTCGGATTTCATTATATTTATTAAAAACAACCATTTGGTGGATGACATACCAAATATTGATTACAATTGCTTACACCAGACTTTATGAATGTTTTTATCGGATTTCACTACATAAGAGGCACTAATAAATTGAAATCAGTTGAAAGTCTCTTCAAAAAAATCATATCAATTGACAAATGATAGCAACGACTACTATATTCGTTGAAATCAATAATTGAAGGCTTCTTTGAGTTATAGAACTACTTGAATGTGAATTAGTGGGACAAGGATTTGCTGTTTCGGTTGCTATAAATAAAAGTAAAACTAAAACTAGTAATTATTTAGTAAAATAAATTAAAAGTTTATTAATTACGGGTGTCTTTCATGAGTTGAGGCAAATATTTGAGCCAAAAGGCACACTGCTTTGTTCGCGGGCCCCGACCTATCTCTGTACTGTTCAATGATAATGTCAAATATTCTTTACCATATGCCGTATGTAAAGGCCAGTATGTTTGAGACCACTGACCATCAATTGATGTGCTTGGATTGCTAAACAATTTGACAAATATGTTTAAAATGACAAATATATTATAGTTTATTTACCCTGTTTTAGCAAAGTTGGCCCAATAGGTCATTATTCGTTGACTGAGCCGCTTCTCCTCCGGTGTAAAGTCTAGTCTTGGATTGAGTGGCTCTCCAAAGACAAAACTGATTTCTTCTCCATGTATTGTTCCCATCCATTTAGGCCATGGATTTTGAGATGAACGGTGTGTATAATAATACATATAAACATCATTACCGGCGGCGGAATAGCGATTGGCTAATTCATTGACATGACACGTGAAGTGATAGTCACCAACCATTTTGTCGATGGCATCTCTATTCTTGATGGGATCATCCGGATTGAGCCAATCAGTGTATTCAAAAATGATGGCCTCCTGACCCACTTTATTCACGTATGGATTCAATTCTTTTACTGATGTTATAAAGTCTTCTCGTGTAAGATATACATCTTCAACCAATTTGAACAAATCAGTTAAATAATAGATTATAAAATAAGTTCCCTCTTCTGTATTACTTCCCAACAAAAGTTTTGTTTTTTTAAAATCTTTGTTAGCCAAAGATACTTCTGGTAATTCGTCAAGAAATGTACCATCAATTACGGGAACAAATGGAAATTCGACAACTCCTAAGCCTCCGGGTTGATTGCTGACCAGTTCCCAGGGATCAGTATTTCTTAAACAATCAATTACTGCATCAATATTTTTGGGATCGTGAGGACATCCAACTGCTTCAGCAAGTCTTAAACCTCTTAATGACATCTCTTTGTGACTGAGAAGACCCCAGGGAACAGTTGGGGCTCCACTTTGAAGAATAGCCTGATTGAATAAATGTCGACTCAATGGAGATATTAAATGAAGTGAAATACTAGTGGCACCGGCACTCTCACCAAACAGAGTAATATTATCGGGATTTCCTCCAAAATGTTGTATATTATCTTTAACCCATTGAAGTGCCATAATTTGGTCAAATATTCCTGCATTTCCCGGAGCTTCAGACCTAGAATTGTCAAAGAATAAGAACCCAAGATTTGCAACTCTATAGTTGATGGACACAACTATGATCTGTTGTTCTGCAGCTAAAACTCTTCCATCATATATATCCAATGAAACGGAACCACTAAAGAAACATCCGCCGTATATCCATACCATAACAGCTGCGTTTTTAGGCCGCGGTCGGGGAACCCATACAGACAAATACAGACAGTCTTCGCTCAATTTGGTGTTTGCATTCCAAATGGTTGTTCCGGCAAAGTCTTCACCAAAAGTGGTGTCATTTAACTGAAAACAAGAATTTGGTCTTTGAGTTGCATTATAAATCTCATTCCACGAGTCTATAGGTTTCGGGTGTTTGAATCGATTTTTTCCGATCGGGGGCTTTGCATAGGGAATGCCCAGAAAGGCATCCACTTTCTTGCCGGTGAACGTGTCAATTGTCATACCTCTGACAACACCTTTATTAGTCTTAACTAAGAGATTGTCATCGTCTCCATTAGCATAATAACCGGTACTTGTCTTAAATGAGAAACTCTTGGTGTGGACCAACTCAACAAAAATCAGTAATAAAATGACATTCATTAATGGTAAACATGAAGACCTGTATTGTACCGATTGCCTCTTCTTTATGTGGCTTTTGTTTAAATCAATTAATTGTAATATCATTTCCTGAATAACAATGCAATTGACTTAAAATACTCTTTTGTATAATTTGTTGCAAAAAAAGTCACTTTTAATTAATAAAAAGTATCGGAAAACATTAAATATTTATCAATTAATATGTCTCCTAAAGGGATCCATTGAAGAAGTACTTCATTTATTTATTTATTTTTTGTAAAACAATCAATTTCTGCATAAAAAATAGTAAATTAGTGTTAATTGATAAAATCAATAAAAATTTTATCAGCATTTAAAAGATATCAAATTTAATTTAAATTTCTATAACAATAAAAAAATAACTTTTAACTTATAACAAATATAACATTATATGTATTGAAAATTATTTAATAAACTAAGAATTTAATGACATGAGAACAAACAGATGCTATACATGTTTAATGTCATCAATATATAGTACAGTATATACAATATATTACTGTAAATTGGATTTTCTATATTATAGACTATAGTCTCGAATGCTTTTAATAATTAATCTTTACTTTTATATAAAATAGTTTCTTTAGCATTGGATCTATTGATTTCTAATAAAATCAACATAAGTAAGCATTTATACAAAATTGCAATGTCTATACTGTATACTAAAGATAACTAAAATAAATATATAATAAAATATAATATAATGAAAAATATTTAAAATTTATGTAATAATTGAATCAAGTTCACGTTTGATAAGACAATTTAAATATATTCATTTTTACTAAAACTTGAGAATATTATATTTATATAACAATTGTGCATTTACATTAAATAAGATTAAAATATAAATAATTAATATATTTTTTTTATTTTTAATAATTTACAAATTTTTCAATAAGAATATTCTAGCTTTTAGTGTATATATATATATGTATTTAGTTAAGTATTTTTTATAAAAACTGTTTGTATGTGTGTGTGGTTTCAATTGTTTATATATCAGTTGCGGTTTGTCTTTGAATTTTAACTAAAAACACTGTATTTAATTTAGCAGTATTTATAGCACTAATACTATAGAATATAGAGTATAAACAATACACTGCAAACTGTGGTCTTAAATATTGATTGATTTCTAAATCTATTGTTTTATAATAAAAAAATAATCCAAGAAATAGATACAGAATTTATATCATAGTAAAGACAACTACTAAAAAATGCAGTTATAGTACAATATATTAATTTTTATGAATCTAATTCATATTATATAATATTAAGCTATTATATGAATAAAGTATTTTGTTTTTAGGAAATATCAATAATATTGATTCACTATAATTGATTTAATTATATAATAATAGCTAATTTACCAAATTAACAGATGTTTGAGATATAATTTATTTCAGAAAGATATATAAAAAACGTTAACAAAAATAAGTTAAGCGTTGGTTATTATCCTAAAAATGTTCACAAACGAGGACTTTATATAATATATATTACTGTATAACTTATATACTGTACAATATTATATACATTATTAAAGAGCATAAATTGTATTCACAAACTACAGACTATTGTGCAAAATAATTGTGTTAAGGCTTAGACTAAATAATATGAAGTAATATTGTTAGCAATAATTTAATACATTTAAGATCAACAATGGCTTTAAGTCACATATACTTAAACGTATTACTTAAGTATTGGTGTATCGATCACTTCAACTTAATATTATTTGACTTACATTTCATTTAATTTATTCAATTATATCTGACATTATATAATAAATAATTTGTTACACAGAAAACGCTTTAAATTTTTAAAAATTATAATTAGATTTTTTAGTTATTCATACAAAATAAAATTATTACTTAGAAACTTGGCAATTTGGATATATTATAATGATTATACTATTTAATCATATAACTTTAATAATACTATATATATATATAAAGAGAAAGTTTAAACTATTTTCGACATAAATTACTGAAAAATATACATTTGATTTATCTCTCATATGATATACTGTATTATATTAACTAAACAATGTCCATAATTTTCAAGATCTCAATTAGGATCCATAAATTAAATTCTATAAATTCTGGAATACTGTAAATTCAATTATATGTAAATTATAAATTCCATTATTAAAAAATATAAGTTATTAGTTAATAAATAATTAACATTTTATTAGTATGTGAGTAAAATATCTATTAATTATATTAATTTGTAATTACTGTACTTTATTAACTGTATTTTAAACTTTATTTTAATGTATCGCTTTAATAATTGACTAAGTATAATCAAGTATTAATCAAATTTATTTTATCTATTTTATTTAACAAATTTAATAATCAACTAATGGTAATTTAACAATAGGCTATAATTAATAGCATTTAATTAACATTTTTAACATTTTGGACAATTCAAGTGTATATATTCTGAAGTTTCATTTGTGATTAGTATTGCATTTATGATTAATGTATATATAGTGTAGTCATATAAAGAGGTAGTTTTATATAAAATCTTATAATAATTAATAAATTTGATTTTTTAATACAATTAATGCTATAGCGTTGTGTGTATTAATTGTCTAAACTATTTCTACATATGTCTCTCTCTCTGTACATTATACTAATAACAATGAAAATTTGATCTCTATTTTGATTGGTTGATGAAATGTTTGTCAATTACCAATTGTCAACAATTCTAATACTTAGTATAAGTCTAAGTCTAATGTATTATTTTTAAACACTTTGGAGATATAATTGTTTGCAATTATTAACTTTAATATCGCATACAATTCAGTTAATAACAACTTTTATTAGTTATATTCAATAAATTAGTAATAACACCGGTCTGTAAGCACTGGATTATGAAATATCTGTAAAACTAAAAATTTTAATAATTAATTATGAAATTTATATTTTACAATATTTGTTGTTTTTATAGTAATAGAATAACTAATCTATTTAAATGTATATATAAGTTATATATATATAAAGTTATAAATAAATAAACACCTGCTTCTATTGCATAATAGGTTTTAATAATATTAGCAAAGATAATAAATGTATCCAAAGTGTTAAGTAATAGGAATTTTATATACAGTATTTAAATTTTAACATTACTAGTGTTAAGTAATAGAAGTTTTCTTAAAAAATAATCGAAAATTTCAAGATTTTTTTCCTAAATATTCACACTATAAAATAATATTATGATAAATATTTTTACTAATTTAAAAAGTGATTATTAAATTGCTTATATTATTATAAAATTTACTAAAAACTTTGAATGCTTTAAATACAATATTTTTGTCAAATTAGTATACAAAAAACAGACATAAGCAATATGTGACAAATTGGTTACAAGTTGTAATTTATAAGCATATTATAATTTAAATTATTATATTATATAAACCAAAATTGTATATAATATTATATTTGATTTAATAATTAAAAAGAATATTTCGTAGTACAGTATAATAAAATTACATCACATTTAATAAGCATAAAATTATTAAAACTTGTATACTATTAAACATAATTGACAAATTACATCCTATATTGTATTTACAACTCTAATAACATTATAACGAAAATTTTATATAATATTTGATATATTAATAGGAAATTTCAATTTAAATATGATTTTAATAAATGATGTAAATTTGCTTTTGTAAACTACAATATAATTAAAGCAATACATCAATAAAAATGAAATAAATATGAAAATTAGATTGACTAACAAATATTATACACATAATATAAGTTTAATATAAAATACTATTCTTAATATTTAATGTTATTAAATAAATAATAAATTGTATTTATTTAATAACTCAGAGTTAAGCAAGAGAATAGGGGGAATACATTTTACCCCCTCTTAAAACAAGATCTTTCGATTTTATCCCAATTGTTTCAAAACAAAATAAAGATAAATGATTTTCAAAATATTTGCATATTTACAAAAATTAAAATTTCACAAAATAATTTTTATTTAATTTTTAAATTATTTGAATTAAATTATTACATAAAAATTAATGTTAATACTGTAATAAAAACTTGAAGAGATAAATAATTATTTTGATAATAATTATAGTAAATTTTGAGAAAATTTTGAAAAATTGCTCTTACAATACAATCAGGGTTGTGAAAGAGAGTAGGAGTAAAACAGTTATTAAGTATTGTTTAAATTTACTTAAATTTTTGCAAAAATTGTCGTTTAAAAATGCAATAAAAATTGTTGGCCCCCACCCTATACCTCAAGATTTTTTAGATTTTTATCATACAATAGAAACCGATACTCCACTCAATATCTACAAAACTTTTTCTAAACTTTTGTTATTTTATTCAACTCCAATACATCCCTAGAATCAAAAACATTGCTAAAGCCTTTTATAAATATAATTAACAAAAATTATAATTAGACACTTTTTTGATAATTAATTGATAAAAATAAAGTTCATATCTAAATTTTAATAATTGTTATTATTTATATGATTTATTGCATCATTTATTACAGTTATATAGTAAATATCTTACATAATAGTTTATAAAATATTAGTTTAAAATAAAATACTGTAAGTTATAAAATGGTTACTAATAGTTATATACAATTAAATAATACTGTAACATAAAATAATACAGTTTAAATTAAATACACGTATAAATGTATTTACTAATATTATAATAAAAATATGCATATTTGCTTAAATGTTATGCATTTGCCAAATGTTTGTTATAACGGAAATTGTCTAAATTAGTTAATAAAAAAGTATTCATTTCATAAAATTCAAAACAAATTTAATTCGTTCCTAATATTATATTTAAATATTAGTGAACTATATTTTTGTAAACAGTAAACATTGTTATTAAAAAATATATTATTATATTTACAATCTATTTAAATTTTTAATAAAAAACACAAATAGTTTGTAAAATAAGCAAAAAGTTATTACTGTAAAAATGATTTTATTTATAAATATATTATAGATTTAGATAGTTATGAATTATGACTTTTGATTAAAAATTTGAATGCAAAATAAATTATCAATACTACAAGTTTTGTGCTTTTATAGCATTGATAACTATTTTTTTTTTTTTGTATATAAACCAAAATATATTAAAATCTTTTAAAGCTATTTCCTTAGAAAAGCAAAATTTTATAAATATATTTTTGGCTAACTGTGCCAAATGGGCCGCTAGTCTGATAACTCTTTTAATAATAGACTACAATGTATTGAAAATTTCAATATACAGTTTATTGAATAAAATAAACTAATATTTTGTTTTTGAATGCAATAAAAAAGATTTTCCCTTTAAATTATTTCTTATCAAATATTAAATCTGAAATATATAATAATACAAATATTTTATTAGAATTGTTGATTATTATCACATTTAATCAAATATTGATTATGAAAACACTTGAAAACTGCAATAATACTGTATTTGCAATCAAATCTAAAATAATTTTATTGTATCAGTATTTGTATATACAGTATATTTATAATTTAAATGCAGTTATATAATTATTATTTTTACATATATATATTTGTGTAATAAACAATTTTATTTATGAACTAAAACTTAAAAATAGAGTATAATGTATTAATATTCACTATTTAAAAATATTATTGAGAAATTCTATATTATTTATAAAATACAAATATTTTGTATATAATAATTTATAATTAAGTAAATATAATTAATTTTGCTCATCTAATAGTTTAATTCTGTAAATATTATTTGTATTCATAATTAATTATAGATAGTATTATATAAACATTCAATAATAAAGTGTTATATAATAATCAATAAATTTATCTGTAAATAATATGTGTAAGTAATCTCAAAATCAATCAAAACATAATATTATATATTTTTATTAAACATATTTTTCATATAATGTTTATTTTAATAGATTTTGCAATTATATAAAATGTTGCAAATTTGCAATTATTGTTTTGTTATAAATGTATTTATAAAAATTTAATTTAAATTAAAAATCTTATTGCAATTTTGCAAAAAATCAATATAAATATCCTTACCATCAAAATTGTTTTCCAAGTGATGAAAATCAAATTTAATTAATATATATTGAGTAAACTGTTTTTAAATATCAAGATTTAATCAACAAAATATAATTAATTATTTAAACTTAAATATTCAAATGCAATGAAAATGATGCTAACTATAGGCATATGCATCAAAACAATATACAAAAATTAAATTAATTGTATATTGAATTTGAAATAAATTTATACAAATGCTTGACATATATGTATGTAATTCTAATATTTTTTGAGTTAATAATCACCAAATAGTGTCATTTGAATACAGTTTTTGAGTGTCAATGAAATGCATTGCAATGACTATAGAGTTATATATAATAAATACACTGATTTGTGACAATTGAGGCAATACTGCGGTCGCATTCACTCTAAAGGATTTGCTGTCAAAGACATTGATCGGCGAAGAAGAGACACAAGAGTAAGAGCCAACTCAACATCACATATGACCACATCATCTCATGCGCACAGTTATCATAGTTATCATAGTTATCATAGTTATCATAGTTATCACAGTTACCACTGTTATCACAAAAAACCTATTATTGATTCACATACACGTCATTCAAAAAGTTTAGAGCTTAGTCTAAACTAAATGCAACATTTTAACAATGACAATGTACTACAAAGTAAAACCAATCTTTAACTTTACAATATCAACAATTAAGTTGGTCACTCTAGTTATTAATTTAATTTTCTCATAAATTTAGTAAATGTTTAAATATTCCATGATTTTAACTTTATTTTTAAAAATGGATAAAAGTTAAAAAAATATTATTTATAGCAAAAAATTGTTTACAAATTTGTGATAAAAATAAATGTTAATTTTATAAATAATAAATTTTCAATAAAATCGATATACTCATTAAGATACAAGTTAAGTGAATTAATAAAAAATATTTTTTATCTTATAAATCATAATATCTTGATGTAAATATATTGTAAGCAATAAGATACTTTACAACTACTATATAAAATAGCAAACAACTTTATTTAAAAAATTAATAAATAAATTATGATAAATTTTGCAGATTTTTTACAAGCATTTCAATTAAATATTTAAATAATCAATATTAACTATATATATATTATAAGTTTAACATTTCTACTTATATTCTGGAGGATTTTATCATTTTTTTTATTAAAGTATTAAATAATTATGGTATCTTACTTTATACAAATATGAAATATCTCTGACTATATTTTATAGTCGATAACTTTTAATAAAAAAAATTACTTAATGACTAAATTTACTATATATTTTATTGTCAGAAATATTTTAATGTTTTTATTTTTAACATAACTCTAAACTTTTTGAATGACCGATATAAGCTTTCATTTCATAAGTTCAATAGCTTTTATATTTATATTAAGTATATCTATAGTATTACCAATAAATTTAAAATTATAATTAAAACTAAAATTATTTATTTATTATAACAACTGTTATCTTAACATATTTAAGAATAATTCAATTTACATTATCATCAAATTATAAAAATTGTTTGTAATTTATTAAAATAATACAATACTTTGTGTATATGATTACAGAATATAATATTAGGAGTGTATAAAAGTGAAAAATTCTTTTAAAAATTAGTAAAAAAATAGAAATGTTTCGATAAGTGTTTAAAAGGCATAGTATATCACATCAATTCATTTTTATGTAATTATTTAGGAGTTGAATGCGAGTTAAAATCTGATGAAAATGAGTTCAAAGAAAATGCAGAAACAGAATCAACCAATGGTTCACTACTTGTATCAACATTGGACAGGTAGTCATCAATTTGAATTGTATTGATTTTAAAACCGGCTTTTTTAAACACATCTTTCCAAAAGGCATTCCTATCTCTGAACGGATGACACCAACTAATAGTAGATCCGTTTGAATCTATTTCTGATTCTTTCTTATTATTTGAAGTCAAGTCAAAAGAATTTTCATTTACTGTGTTTTCAATATTTCGGTTACAAAATTGTGACAAAATCTCAAGCGATGGTGAAGATGGCAATGAAGTGTTTATAACTCTCAATGTTTTAAAACTTAAAGAATTAGAAGAGGAGTCGGAATCGAGTGTAAAACTATCGATATTTTGGTCGCCATTTAGTAATTGTTTGTGAGAACTGATTTCAGTATTAAATTTATTGTCATTTAGTTTATCTTTTGTATCGTTTAATTCGTTAACTAATTTAGAGTCAAACACTATATCATTAGTGTTGTTATCAATTGGTTTCTTTTGGTTTACCGCTAAATGTTTATTAGAATGTCGACCAACTTTTTGATCGATTAGTTCTTTTAAATGATTGATCCGAAGCAGAAGTGGATCAGATATAATATCTGGAGTTTCTTCGAGTGTTAATTCGCGCAAAGAGTTTAATTCGGTATCAATTATCGATATGTTAGGACTATTGTCACCAGAGTCTACATTATTCAATGGATTAGTTAACAAAGTATTCTTATATAACTCAGTCAAAGCTAAAGCAGCTTTATTTGTGGCCATTTTGTAATTTTTGGGAACAGATAAATAAGTTGTCGAATCTGTTAATTCATCGACACTATCGACATCTGAACTGCTTTCGTTTTGCTTATTATCTTCACTATCGGATTGAATTATAACATCTTTTTCATCCATTATCTTCAAAGAACTCGTATTAATGGCAACATTTCGAAACACTTTTTTATTTCTTTGTTCTTTGACTGCCATTCGATGTTTTTTTAATTTTTCATATAATTTAATAGCGATTTCTTGTGGATAGTCCTCCTCAGTGTTAACATTATTTTGTGATTTATTTGCAAAGTCTTCAATAATATTAACGGACTTCAAGGCATTGTTGTCTTCTGAAGAAATAATAAAGTCATTTAAATAACTGTTTGAAAAACTAGAATAAAGAAGTTTGTGTTTAGGTATCAATTTTTTCGGCCAAAACAATCTTTCGGTAGTTTTTTCAATCGATTCCTCTGAATGACTCAATTGTTGTCTCTTTTCAATTACATCTTTAATAACTTTTTCAGACTTTTGTAAACTTTCCAATTGATGCAAAATATCGATATCTTTTTCGTCAATGTTTTGCTTATACAATGAACTCTTCATTAATTGTTTTCTTCTTAAAAGTTGTTTATGTTTTTCGAGTTGTTTTTCATTTTGTTTAGCAATCGTTTCATTCAAGAATGTCTTTAATGAATTGACTGATCTCTTCATAACCATCTCTTGTCGTCTCTTTTCAAACTCTTTCTCTTCGCTCTCATGTTTGGTCACAAGTTGTGCCCATTTGTGAGCCGAACCCCTCTCTGAAGTAATCAGTTTGTATTCATCCTTCAAATGTCTTAATTGTCTATTAATAGCTTCAATCTCTTTATTTTGCGACTCAAGTATCTGTTGATTGCTTTTCTTGACCATCAAATGTCGCCATTTCTTGACACGTCTTTGACTTAAATCGCTAAAGTGTTGTCTCGTCTGTTAGTATATTATTAAAATATAAGATAAACCCAATCAAAGTGATAATTAACTCATACCTTAACCAAACGTTTTGCTGAAGAGATGGTCGACTCAGACATTGTAGTCGTCTTTTAAATGAAAGTAAAAATCAGAGAAAACTCATAACAAATGCAAACAATAAACACTTAAAACAGTCATTCATTCAAATATATTGTAAACAAAGTTAGGCTTTCTTTCAAAACAACACTATTTTTCTGTTATTTCTCTGTATTTATGTTTAATTTACTGTATATTGAAAACAATGATTTGAATTCAATGTTAGTCTCATATTATACTGTATTTAATATTTAATTTAATTAATAGTTTAATCATTAGAATCACTAATCATATAAATGAATTAAAATTTAACCAAAATATCCAATTAAATCAAAATAAATAAATTATTACTTAATATTCAGTTACTTTTAAATCAATGAAATTATTTCAAAATCACATTTGGCTTAAATGTGTATTACGTTATAGACAGCAAAAAAGTATTGTTTTTTATGCAGTTATATGGAATATGTTTGGGTGGGTGGGGGTGGGGGTGGGGATGGGTTTTCAATTTACTAAATAATTTTCTACTGGCTGTCTATAACATAGATTTGTTTCAATTTAACTAATATTTGTAAAATTTAGTTATTACAGTAATTTTATTAATTAATATAATATTTAATAATATGAATTCAATTATAACTTATTATGAAATACAGTACATTATCTACACAATGTATTTTTGAATATTTCTAAACAATAGCAATTTGTTAATATTTTTAATTTTTAATAAAAAGGTGACAAATTATTTAAAACTAAATTTTAATTATAAATATATGATATATAAATTATATATAAATTATTAAACTTATAAATTACTGTATTATATGTGCTTTTATTGTTGTAACGGAAATTGATTGCACACCCGTCCGGACTTTACTCTTTCATTGTCATCCAAATAACTATTTATCTTTTATTTTAAAAAAAATTAGCAAGGCAACCCTAGTTTGTTTAATATAGCAAAATTATTTACAAAATTAAAATAATTTTTTGTGTAAAACTTTGTTTACAATAATATAAAATATAAATATTGTAACACTAAACACAATTAAATACAATATTGTAAAAATATTACAATATATTCAATACTTTAAAGGTTTACGATTTATATATATTTAAAAATTTTATTACAAAATTTATGAATTATTTTAATTTGAAAATATAGCATAATTTTTACATAAAATAATATGATTTATAATAATATTAATAATAATAATAAAATTTATAATATTTAATTTAAAATTAATTAAAGCACACGTACAATACATATAATACATTTACTGTATATATATTTAACAAATATGTCTTATTTTAATATTATTAATAAATATCATGTTATAAATATTTGTACATTAATTATTATGTTGACATTTAAATTTTTGACACAATTTAGTTTTATTTGCATAAATTGTAAGTTTATTTGTATCATTTAAATATATTATTTAATAAAATATTTTATATTTTTGATTTACATTAAATTAAGATTATAGCATAACTTCACAACAAAATGTAATTATTTTTTAAATACAATTAATAAATTGATAAATAAAATAAAAACTTTAATTATGATAAATAAGGTGAACACCGATGCCTTAATAAAACAATTGTTTGGAAAGACATCCGAAGGACACAATAGCTATGCGTTTGTATTAAATCCTGTTTTAGCCGACAAACCACAGCTATCAGAGTCTAACATAGATTCTGATGATTATTATTCACAACAATTGGAGGCACAACTCAAATGGATTAATCATCAAAAACTATCTGATCTTCAAAATTCATCCATTGCTGAGAATACCACCGATGACACACATCTCGAACAATACATACAAAAATTAGAAGACAATGTCAATGTCAAAGAAGAACCAAATCAACAACAATTGAGTGAAAACATTACTTTTCAAAACAATAGCAATTATAGTAATGATAACAAACTTATAAATAAAGACAATAAGTTAGATATAAATAGTGATCAACAAGTTTTGCCAAATAATGCAGATTATAGTCAATTTAATAGTGATATCGATACAAGTCTTATTAAAAAAACTAAAAGCCCAGTCATATCACAATCATTGGCCAAAAGTAATGCCAATTATAGAAATGAATTAATTGAAAATAATAATAACCAACAAAATGCTATCAAAGATAGTAACGAATCTAATATCTATAAATTTAATACAATAAAAAACAATAATTATTTTAAACAAAACAATAATATGGATCAAAGTTTGGTACCAAAACTGAGCAGTCAATGGATACGTATTCCCGGCAAAAATATTGAGCAAAGAGTTATAGAGTTGTCGCCCGACAGCTATGCCGTTCCCAATGGTTTTCATGCCATCGGTTCTAAAGAGTTCTTTGAAAAAGAAGAGGTTATAACTGAACGAATGCAACCAATTATTGCCGAACAAAGGGTTATTGATTTACCGGACAATACTTATGTCGGATAAAATAATTTATTTCTCACAATATTATAGTATTTTAACTAAATTTTTAAATATTTTACTGTCAATAATTGAAAACTTTTATATAGAATTAATAAAATTAAAATAATTTAAAAATTAAAAAATCATTAAATGAGACACACTTTAACAGTTAATAAAAAATAATTTTATTTATCAATAGATCATCTTAAACAAGCAATAGAGACAAAATGTTTTTAATTTTAGTTTTGATAAAATTTTAAATTAAAAATATTTTTATGTGTTAATAGCATAGATTGAATTGTGATTAATAAGTTATTAATTAAGATTTGCGGTTTCACTCAATATTGACTATTTTTTAACAATAGTTATTATATTATATTATTTTCTTTAACTTTAAATAATGTTAAAAGTTTAAGTGTATTTTTGTTAAAATTATAGCTATTTTAAAGTACAGTATTATACAGAAATAGTAAAATAGTAAAATAATAACAATAATAAAATATTTATGAAGTAACTATAGATTAAAAATTTAATTAAAATAAACAAAAAATATTTTATTAAATTAATTATGAAATAGATATAAAAATATCAATAATTTGAGTAATTTATATCATAAAGAAAATCTCTTAAAAGATTTTGCGTCTCTTTATCCAAAACTTGAGAGTAGACACCAAAATGAATCTTATTTAAGATATTAATGACTTTACATTTAAGCGAAAACTCTTGTTGAGACACTTCTTCATTTGATTTTTCGTTCATATTTTTAATATAAGTAATCATTTGTTTTGTCATTTCGATGGTCTTTTTAGTCATTGTTTTGTTGATAATATCGATACCAATAAAAATAGAAATAAAATCAATTAAATCTTCATTTAAAGTCATGTTATTATTATCAGCGAATTTTGAAATAATTGTTCCAAACCACGGACTGTTAGCTAAATGTTGTTGTATTTGTTTATCATTTGTGGATAAATCAGTTACTAATGTATCAAAAATGAAAACAAATTGTTTTAAAGTAATGTGATGTTTAAAGACAGCATTTTGTAGAAAAAACAAAAGTTGTCGCAATTGTTGGTATTTGTCTTCTTTTAAATCGTTGTTCACATCTGTCTCTAAGAAACTCTTGATTTGAAATGAGTCGGACAACAAACGGTAAGCACTTTGACTGATTCGCTTGCAATTTGAATTCAGATAATGAGACACTTTCTTTAAATCAATTTTATAAACTAATTGATGAGTGATATTGTATTTAATTTTGTTTTTAGACAAAACAGACAATAAATACAGTGAATTAAGTTGAAGTTCATTATAAATGCGATCGCTTTCCAAGTGTTTAACTATTAAAATGACAACAATTTGTGAATTGAGTAGTATTTCAGTCAATTTAAGTTCATTTAAATCTAACTGATCAGCACTTGTGAAACACATCGTAAAAAACTTAAATATAGCGTCAATTGTTTTGTCCGGTCTATTAAAGTCTATAAAATTTGTTAATTCGGTAAATAATGCGTCAAATCGAGTATCAATTACTTCAAGTCTAATATTACTAAAATTATTAGAAATCATTTGACACAAAATTTTCAACATTTGAATCACTTTTTGTTCATCTTCTGGATTCAAGTCATCTTCAAAAATAGTTTTAAGTTTATAAATAATTTTGATTATAATTTGAGGCAAATTCTCTAATATTCGGACACAGAATTTATTCCAATCATTACAAATGTCCGACTCATCCATAAACTGTTCAAAATCTTCCAACAATTCTTCAAGAATGGCAAGTATTGATACATTAGTAATAGTATCGCAAATAAGTTGAATCAGTATTTGTATGGCTTTGTCGTTGGAGTGAATCAATTGAAAGAATGATGAGATTATCTGTTTCTTCTCAATTCTCAAGTAATGTTCGGGAATTGATTCAAAAAACTGAATCAATGCGTACTCACAGAAGTTATTGCATTTGAGTTCAATGAACAACCAATTCATTAGATTTATGTGATTCGTGTAATAAAGTGATAAAAAGTTGTTATTTTGTTGTTCGAAGAATTGTCTCAATGAAGCAATACTTTTGCTGTCTATTGGTATCAAAGTCGACAAAAACAGCGCGTGTTTTACAGTTAGTACTGAACTCTCGTTATAACTCAAATCACGTCTCAAATATTGATTCAAAATACGAATAAATTGCAGATTATATAAGTCTTCAATTTGAAAGTCATTCCTTTAAATCAAATAACAATTTATTAGTTAATATTGCCATCAAATTACAAATTAACACTCACTTCGGTTCCAATTTAAAGCTATAATAATTGACTGCAAAGAAGGTTCGATAAAACTTATGTATTGACTCGTTTTGCTCGTAAACTACAAACTTATTTAATCGATTCATTAACTGATCTATAAAATTGAAATATTTTATAAATAAATAAATAAATTAATTGTTAGTATTTAAGTATTTAATAGTTTTATTGTAAATAACATTAACATACCATTCATCTGTTGAAATCCGTGAGCAAAATATTCAATGCATGACTCGTCAAATTGAAAGACTAAATCGTTTCTGTGATCATATTGTTGAATCTTATAGAGTAAATGTGACAAAAACAATACCAAACAACTCTTAAAGTTATGAGTAATGTAAGAGTGTTCACAAAACCATAAAATTTGAACCATTGTTAGTACATATCCTTTGCTGAACAACGAAACAACCATTTTGTTAACTTCTTTGGCATCAAATAAGTTGTTTTGGAAAACACTAATACAACACGAAACAAGTGATTCAAATAATTGCGAATTCATCGATGAATTTTGATCTACAATTAGACGGTCAATACATTCAATTAAAAATGTTTCGATAGTTTGCAAACAAAATGAAAAAAAATCAAAAATTTCTGTTTCTTGGATATCTTTTTCATTAGATTTAGTATCAATTGGTCCCTCAGGTGATGTATCCATCAAATCGATTAAATCTTGTTCATTAAGTACGGGTTTTACTTCTCCGGTTAATAAATGAAATGTTTCTTCATTATCAAGTAAACCATTATCTGCCAATGATTTAACTAAATTGATATACGATTTGATGAGATTAATAGTTGCTGTCGTCCTTTCAATACATATATTGATAAATTCTGTGTCGTCACCACACAATCGTTTAGATATATTGTCTAATACTTTGTTTAGTATTAATTTCATTCGTTTTGTTGGAATCAAGACTGGAACTGTTGAAATGGTAAGAAAATCGGCAATGAATCGAACGACAATCAAATAAAGTTGTGGATCAGATATAAAATATTCCAATAATTCAATTAACGCAAAGAAATCAAACTCTGTAACCAATTGTGTGCCACAGTTCCTAAACATTTTTTAAAATGCCGTAATTATAGGTATTTATAAATGAAAATCTATAAATAATATTAAATATTGACTAACCTTTCAATTAATTGTCTTAAAGCCGTCATTGCATTAATAAAAAGTTTATTGTCTTTACTTTTAGCCGAGAGTTCCAGTGTTTTGATGAGAGCTTTAGCCAGTGATGTAATGTTTGTTAAACTAATTGGTCTACAAATGCTGTCTAGCATTAAGTTAATGCATTCCAATATATTACTAATAATTAACAAAATATTAATATTTGTTTAAATACTTTAAATGATGGCATACTTAGAGAGAAATGAGTCGACCGACGATTGCAATGTTTCGACATATAAGTCCAAACTATCTATAAGAAGAATGTTTGCTAACTTTATCCGTATGTTATCTCTACATAACATCTCACTCATCCAAACATAGGCACTGCCCTTAAGTTCTTCATATTCGCTATTTATGAGAAATCGAAGATATTTATCAATATTAACATTTGATACGAGAGAATCAACGATTGAATCAATAGAAGACAAACACTTCAACAAATTCAATGCATTTATTAAAACCAATTTATCGCTGGATTTCACTTTTTGTGAGTCAAACACATTGAGAACCATTTGAAGTGAAGTTAAGTGAAACTCTTCCTCCAAAGTGAACAATAGATTTGTTTCTATGTTATTATATATTACAATAAATATTTGAAGAATATATCGTTTTAAGCAATCGTCAAACTTATAGAAATCGTGTTGAAGTCGATCCACAAGAAGTTGTACTAAAAATTAATTTACATTTTTAACAATCAGTTATCTATTGTTTAGTTGTAAAAGTATTTTCACCATTTTCTTGGAGTCGATGCGATGATAATTGATTGGTGGGGCCATCGATCAGAAACAGTGATATCAGATCCAACACATACTCATTGATTGCATTGTTTTCTGTTATTAACTAAAAGCGACAAAAAAGTTAAATTTAAAGACATTTTGTTTCTAACTTTTTCCATACATTTTCAATGAGTCTCTCAAGAAGTGAACGATTAATTGAATGGTCATTGAGTTGTGAGACAATCAGTTTAAGACCTGAATATAATAATAAAATGATTTGTAATTTAGTTGTTATTAATCAATGATTGCTTCAGATGTGACAAACAATTGTTGGCAAACATCCGGATTCTTGTATCCAAATTAAACAGAAGACCAGCGAAAGTCAGAATAAATGCAAGTCTTTCGTTGTGATGGAAGTGATTACTTCTAAATGAGTTCATCCAATCGCAGCCATATTTAAGTGATGTGTCCAACAGTTCCAAGAGTTGTCTTCGTGTGAAATCACTTTCATCTGAAGACAACAACTTGTATTGACAACATTTGGCACACAATTTAGTGCCCAAATGTGTTGTGATATACCACTTGTGGTCATGTATTTGACACTCAAGACAAATGTTGACAGAGTGTTGACTCATGAGGAATGTCTATGAATTGGTCCACAACTACAACAAACAACACATCATTTGATCTCAATTTTCATTCGAATCGCAAATCGCTTTGAACTTCGCGTCATTCTATCATATATTCATTTTTAGACCTTTTAGAAGATATGAATGTCTAACAAGTGATGCAATATTTGTATATAAAAAGGAACCAAAAGTTATTTGAAGCCTTTGACTAATTTTAGCGCTAATAATACAACACTTGAAGACAACACTCGAGTTGTGTTCAAATGAATCCAATGACCACTTCTTCAGCCAAATATGGCTTTCCTTTTATTGCATACGATATTCAGGAACAGCTTATGGATGCACTGATTCATGTGTTGGATAATAATAAAGTGGCAATCATTGAGAGCCCCACCGGTACGGGAAAGTCACTGTCCATCATATGTGCTGCTCTTCACTGGATTCAACACAACGAAGATAACCAACTAATAGATTGCACTCAACGGTTGCAAAGTCTTAATGAAGAGATTGACAGACTCGACGCACAAATCAAAGTAAGTGACCATTGGATTCAATTGCAACACTCGAAGACCACACTTTGTCAGCAAAAAGAGACAATCGATAAACAATTAAAAGCGTTTAATATGAAGAAAGAGAGAAATCAGTGTCTTATTGATAAAAGAAATAATTCATTTGTCAAACAAAAAGTTGATTTAATTAACAAATCTGTGACTAAAAAATTAAAAACATCTTCTAATACGACGCAAGACTTAATAAACAGTTTGAGTGACAATGATGTCGAAGATAATCTGATTGTTGATTATAACAGTGACGATGAAGTGGTCGATAATAAGGATAAGACCGATGAAGAAGAGAATTATATTCGACCGAAGATTTATTATTGCAGTCGAACTCATTCACAACTCTCACAATTTATTTCTGAAATCAAAAAGACTATATATTCGCGACAACAAAGACCTGTCCGATCGGTTCCGTTGAGCTCAAGAAGTAATTACTGTATTAATAATAGCGTTTCAAGACTTAGTAATAACAGTTTAATTAACGAGAAATGTATTGAATTACAAAATTCAAATAATAGTCAAATGAAATGCCAATTCTTGAAGAATACTTTAATTAATGAATTTAAAGATGAAGTGTTAGCTGATGTTATGGATATTGAAGACATTACTAAATTAGGTAAAGGAGTTAAAGCCTGTCCTTATTATAGCACACGAATGGCTATTCCTGAGGCAGAATTGGTTATTCTTCCGTATAATATATTACTTCATTCAGCGACCAGAGAGTCATTTGGTATTAATCTTAAAGATAGTGTTGTTATTGTAGACGAAGCACACAATCTTATGGAAACTATTTATAACATTCATAGCATTGATATCAAAGGATCGCATGTTTTAGATTGTTTGACACAACTTAATAGTTATCTAACGAAATATAGGACTCGTTTGAGTGCCAAAAATACAATGTATATCAAACAAATTGTTTTCATTTTAAATCAATTGATTAAACATTTCAAAAAATGTTCACAAAATACTTCACAAAATGTTGACAATAGTGTAAACTTTATGATTAGTGTTGGTATTGAAAACTTGAATTTATATAAAATTCTTGATTACTGCCAAAAGAGTCGAATCGCACGAAAACTTTTTGGTTTTAATGAAAATCACAAGAAATTTATTAAACCAGAAAATACCGATGAAGTTGACAAACAACCTATTAATGGTACTAAAGCTTTCTTGGCTAAGATTAAGGCTAAAGGAAAGTCTATTAATGTTAAAACTATTAATACGAGTAATACGAATGATCAAAACAATGAAGAAATCAAAACTTTTGGATCTCCTCTGTATGTGATTCAAGAGTTTTTAAGAGCATTGATAACAACCAATTCAAATGCAAAGGTTATTACAAATTGTGATAAAGAATCGATTAGAAACTCTAGTCTTAAATATATTATATTAAATCCCTTTACACACCTTAAAGATATCATAAATGAATGTCGATCTGTAGTTCTGTGCGGCGGAACAATGAAACCATTTGAAGAATATATCGACCATTTATTTAAGCCATTAGGTGTTCCGTTGGACCGAATATTTACGTTTTCATGCGGTCACGTCATTCCCGATTCAAATTTAGTAACAATAGCTCTAGGAATGGGACCAAATAATAGACAACTGAACTATACATTTCAAAATAGAAATAACAATGAGTTAATTGAAGAGACAGGAAGAACAGTTGCCAACTTATGTACTGTTATTCCCAATGGTTTGATTTGTTTCTTCCCTTCTTATGACTTCCAAGACCTTTATTACAATGTATGGCAAA
This sequence comes from Oppia nitens, assembly GCF_028296485.1. Taxonomy (NCBI): domain Eukaryota; kingdom Metazoa; phylum Arthropoda; class Arachnida; order Sarcoptiformes; family Oppiidae; genus Oppia; species Oppia nitens. Next base: position 2,105,152 of record NW_026533197.1, read on the forward strand.
AGTTAGGTATTTTGAAGACTATTGAATCTAAAGGAAAGACCTTATTTCGAGAGCCAAAGAAAGCATCTTTTGTGTCAAAAGTTCTCTCAGACTATAACCTGGCTATCATTGGATCCAACAAAAAGGGTGCGCTTCTCATGTGTGTAGTCGGCGGCAAAATGAGTGAAGGCATTAATTTTAGTGATCATTTGGGTCGTGGAGTTATTGTTGTGGGTCTACCCTATGCTAACAAAAATTCAATTGAACTCAAAGAGAAAATCAATTATTTTAATTCATTTAAAGCTAATTCTGGAAACGTAAGAAAATTGAATATTTTTGACTAAACATTAATTTTTATTATAAAATGCAATTTTTTAAGGAATTTTACGAAAATTTGTGTTTGAAAGCCGTTAATCAGTCCATTGGAAGAGCGATTCGCCATAAAAATGATTTCGCAGTTATTGTTCTATTGGACAGTAGATATAGATATAAGGAAAATATAAAACAAGGACTTCCAGATTGGATCAGTTCACGAATCATCTCTTGTGATAACTTTGCAAAAGCATTGTCTTCTGCTAAACAATTCTTTCAAAATAAATGACTACTTAATCACCACAAATAATGTATAGTATTTGTTATATTTTATTAATCAAAAAATATATTTATAAATAAAAGTTTTATTATTTAATTATTTTCTTTAGTCTTCTTTTTACTTAATTTACTGAATATTCGTTTTTTCGTTTCTTTTTGTTTGTTTTCTCTTCCTTTCTGTATTTTATTCATTTCTTTCTTATGTTTGGCCACTCTCTGAGCCATTGCTTGTTTTTCTTTCATCATTTTCTGTCTATGGGCTGCTCTAATCATTTTCATCAGATTATGTGTTTGTTGTTCCTCCCGATCCCTGACAACAGCCACTCGTTTTACTTTATTTTGCTTTTTAGGCAAAAGTTTTGGTTTTGCCTTAAATGGTAGTTCTCGTTGAAGTGACTTCGATATAGTTAATGGTTTAAAGTTAAACTTCTTTCTCTCTATTGGTGTGTAATGAGAATCTCTATTATTGGGCGCTTGTATTCCCGATTCATATCTAAGTTGTCCAACAGTTTTCATTCCCTGCCATTTAAGCTTTTCATTTAGTGGTAATAATAATGAAGTCACGATAGCATAAAACTTAGGCACAGTTACGGTATACCATGTTTTTAGAAATACAATATCACTCATAAGTATTTTATCCTCAAATGTGGCTCTAAAAGCTCCGGGAGGCGCGCGAATAGCTTTCTTAATTTGGCCTCTAATGCCACTGACAGTCCTAAGGGATGCGCCTTCAAATTTGGTCACTTCCAGAGCTGTGTTGAACATGCCTTTAATAAAAGCAGTCTTTTTATATATTTTTAAAGCAGTTCCCAATAATTTAAGTTTTTTAACGATTTGTGAAGACTTATCTATGTCGAGTACAACACCTGTGGCGGCAATTCTGAAATTAGGTATTATATCCGATACCGATTGTACGGCTATAAAGCCTGTATTTTGAGGACTAATTGGACCCCAAAACGAAGCGTAACAATGCATATGTTGTGGAGTGTATTTGAGAAGTCGATTGCGTCCGTTGTCGTCTTGAGTTGAATACAAAGGTTGTGTTTGAAAGCGTCTCCAACCCATTGACATTATAAGCGGGTCTCTAGACTTCAAAATCTTGTCATACCATCGATGCTTCTTAATCCGGACTCTAACGTATCCAATATTAGTTTCACCGCTAAGAAGTCCACCGACAATCAATGGATGGTTGGGATCAAAGTTATCGATCAATTGGTGCGGAATGTTATCGATTTCAAGTCTTAAATACATTCCGGCTCTGAATCCTTCAAATTGAATCCTTTGTTCATCATTCATGTTCTCGAATTCACTTCTATTTAACTGTAATTATAAACATTAAAATCAATAAAATTATATAAATATAAATCTTATTAATAGTTCCGACCCGACTCTGTTCCTGAAGTTTTTCTCGTTGTACTTCAAGAAATGATTTCTCTTCATTTCCATCCTTTTCATCGTATTCTAAGTCAAATCGTTCTTTCGTTTTGCGCTTCTTTTCCATCAATTTTTGCATTTCATTATCCGAATCATTATTCCCATCATTTTTATCCTTTTCATTATTTTCCTCCACATTTCCAAAAAACTTTTCTCCAGTTTCCAAATCTTCAAAATCTCCAAACACTTCGTCATCAGATTTCTCTTCAATTGTCTGATCCGTATCTATGGCTAATAGTTTGGCCGCATCTTCATTGTCGGCCCACTTTCCGGTAACAAAACAATCTTTAATGGTATCAAATACACGATCAGAGTTCCAATTAATAAGTAATTCTTTTGGAAATTTTGTGCATTCAATTGAATTTAGCGTTGCCTTCATTTTATGCATCTCTTCGTGTTTTTTCTCAATCACTTTAAACAAACCGTCAGAAAGTTCTTTGTAATCATTAAAATAGTTATCATCTTTCAAGTCATTAGTGTCGCCGTAAACTAATTTCTGTATATTTTCTGTTCTCTCAAGTCTTGAATAGAAAGCATTTGCAGCTTTAGATGACAAGTCATTCTTCCATTTCGAGACATTTAACTCATCCTCGTCTTCAATCACTTCATCTGAATCACTAATTTCTTCATTAATATCGTCTTCGGAGTCTTCATTTTGTAAATCCATTTGTTGCTCATTTTCACTCTCATTATCTTCATCTGAATAATCATCATTTGCCTCGTCTTCATATTCATCTAAATTAAGTTCGGTATTAAACGTGACTTTCCTTCTGAATCTTTCATTACTAAACACATTTGATGCCAAAGAAGGCACTGTATTACTAAATAATTGAAGTTGAGTTGAAGCCATTTTTTCATCAATGGTTTGTTTGGAGGAAATGATAGAAGAGACCATTTCATCGTCATGTTCTTTGTGTTCATCTGTTTTATCTTTATGCGAATGACTTCCGCCTAAGTCTATATAAATGGCGTCCTTATCATAGACCAAACCGCCGACACCAGACATCGGCGCATATATAAGACGTTCTTTTTCATTGAGTGATCTTCGCTTCTCTTTGTCGGGTAGAGGACATGGATCAGATAAAAATGATATATCTTTTATTGTAAAATCCCCGCAACCAGGTATGTGAATGTCATTATTCCTCTTAAAATTACTTCCTCGAGAATAACCAAAAAGACAGACTTTTCGATTGCATTTAGGATTTTGACGAATCAATTCTTGATTAGTTATGTCTTCAATTCTGTCAACAATTAAATATGGATGACTTGTAATCCACTGCAACGGACGGAATTTGATGACTGATATAAATCGACATAAATTGTGAATTTCATTCTTAAGATAGTGTCCACCGATAAGTCCAGACAAATAGAAGAGTTTAGCTCCGGAATAGATTTCAGTCCAAAAACGATGTTTCAAAATCTTCTTTGTTTTGCGCAATGATTTCGGATTTTTAAAAACATCCAAATGAGTCAATACACCCATAATTCTTGGAAATCCATGCGATTGACAGATATTTAAGAACTCAAAGGTCTCCATCTCGAAGCCAAAGCTGGCGTCAACCATAAGTAACACCAAATCCGCTACTTTTGCCACATCTATCATACAATTAATATCATTATTGCACTCAATAAGAGTCAATCGGCGTTTCTTTCCGGCCACACAAGTGATGGGACCAACCATTTGAGACAATTTACTTCGGCTCAGATTCTTCAGTATCGATGAAATTAATGTCGATTTACCCACTTTTTGTGGACCAACTACTGCCACAACAAATGGTGGCGGTTCTAGTGGTGTCCTATCAACGGTTGGCAACTGTTCCCTCTTTGCTGTCAAGTCTTGTTTACGTCTGAACTGTCTCTCGGCCTTAACGGCAGATTTGATGGCAAAAGCCTTACTATTCTTCTTCTGACTATTTGTGACATTTGTGTCACTATTATTGGCATTATTTGCATTCAACTTCTTTTTGTCTGCTTTTCTGCCACTTTGTCTTTTCTGATGACTCTTATGTTTGTCTTCTTTATCCATATTTTCATTGATAATCACATGTCATAAGTGGTACACATGTTATAGTGATTTCAAAAATATTAAAATACATTAAATGTTTGAAAACATGCCTTAAATGCAATACATCTCTTGTAATGACATCTATTGGATCAACAATTGACTCAAAACCAGAATATATTCAGTAATATTCACATTAAGTACAGTATATAATAACTAGTGTCTTGATTTCCAACTAAAAAAATTATTTTGTCGGTTTAACGCTTATAACTGGGACTTAGTATGTCCACCTAACTTGACCAGTGGACGCTATTTCCGAAATTTTATTATAACTATAAATAACTATTTGTTAGGTTAGCAACTATAAAAACTTATAAATAACTATTTCAGTTATTTTGAAAAATATAAGCATAAAATTGTAAAATATTGCACAAATATATGTAAAAACAAAAAGTAATAGTTATATAAATTAACTTTTTTAACAATAGAAATAATTAGTTTATTTATATAAATCATTTTTATAAATATGCTGAAAACAAGTGAATTATATATCAGTTGAAATATTTATAAGAAAATAAATAACTATTTCAATAACTATTTGGCTTTTTTGGCAACTATATACTACTATTTAATACAGTTTAAATAACTATTTTAACAACTATTTGACGTTTTTTAGCAACTATTATAACAACTATTTAATAGAGTATAAAAAATTATTAATCAATACACTAATAATAACTCAACAAAAATACTATTTTATAATATTTTTAAATTATTTAGTAATTAGTATTATATAAATATTAATATTTTTTATAATTACAAAAATTATATAAATTTGTGATTACATTAGTTATGGTGGGTGTGGAGGGTTAGGAAGTGGTGTGTGACGTGAAGGAACTGTATGTGATGACTAGTATCTTATCTTTTTTAAAACTTTTTAAATCATGATTTTAATAGCGTTTAAAACTTCAACAACAAATGGGTTACATATACCGAATCTGATCCCATTTTTGTTGTCAAATACTTTTAATCATAATTTAATAATCAATTGCAATATCTAATCAAAAATATATTTAATAAGTGTTTATATTATTCAAAATATTTAATCAAATGTCTCGCTCTTGTTGTTAGTAATTCCGGCTTTTTTGAGGAAATTGTCAATAACTGAGTCTTCGTTAAAGTCGATTGTCTTGAGATAATTGGCGGCAATTTTATAGACACTCTTATCTCTGGCAATATTTGCATAACTGATCACTTTGTCCGTCAGTCCGGTTCTAATCAATGCTTTGATGGCATTAGTTCTGAGTCCGTGATTGTTATAGAGCTTAGCGGCGATCAAACAGTTTCCCTGTTGTAGAGCCATATCAGCCAAAGATAACATCACTTGTTGTGTTTGTCCCTTATTTTTGATTACTTTTTCAACTTTATCCACAAGTTTTTCATTGATCTCAATGTTGTGATCACTTATCAGTTGTTCCAACAGAGATGGATCACTATTTTTGTTAAGAAGTAATAAATCAATGACAATATCTATAATTTCTGAATCAGTTTTAAGAGCATCCAATGCTAAGTTAACAATAGATTCATTAATATTGATATCAATATTGTGGTCTAAATTCAATTTTGACATCAGATCTGATAATATATTTCTGAGTTGAGTCCAAGTTCTGGTCTTAAGTGCCATCTCTATAGCCCTGTCTTGTTGTCCACATTTATAATATATCTGAACGATATAATCGTCATTAATTTCACTGAAACCATCGCTATTGGAGTCAATGTATGTATTGACTATATCTTTAGCTTCCTCTTGATTGCCATAAGTTATGGTTAATTTAATCAATTCATTGATCAGATTATTTGTTTTACAAACACGAATGGCATGTTTGATAGCACCAGAAGGCAAATAATAATTGATTGATTCAATTGGATTAATTGATTCTAAATGTCTTCCCAAGTGAAGCATTGCTGCCTCGAGAGTAGGAATTGTCTCTTCACTGTTGGAGTCATTTGTTAATACATTAATTAGATTCTTAGCCTTTTCACTCTCACCGGTATAGCAAAGAAGTCTAACCAAATTATAGTAGTCTTTAGCCTTTTCGTAAGCATTTAATGCATGATTGATATCTCCCTGACTTTCACAGTATTGTCCCCACCATTTGATTAGGTATGCGCTGTCCTTCTCAGTATAATTGCTTTTATCTGAAAGACAATAATCTTTAAGCATAGATCCACCGGTGCTGTCAATTTCAAAGAGCATTCGCGGCACTTCAAAGACATGAGTTCCCGAAAGTTCATAGTATTTAATGGCTTCCTTTATATTAGACTCGTTTTGCTCCAAATGTTTGGCATAATTATAATAAACAGTTTTTTGATTGACTCTATCAACAGATTTTATAGCTTTTTGCCATTCATTTCTATTTTGATAATATTTTGCTAATTTTAACGGATTATTGCATTCTTTGAGTATTTCTTCTGCATCTAAATGAAGACCCAAATTCATGGCCAACAGAGCGCAGGCAACTTCTCGACCACTTTCTTGCAATTCTTGTCTCACATCCCTTACAACTCTTGCATTCTGTAGTTTTGAGATACAATACAAACCCATATCTATGTCTCTACTCTTAACACTAAGTTTTGCCAAATTTTTCCATAATTTATGATTATTTTCTCCGATTTGATTTACTTTTTTAATTAAATGATTTATATCAATATTTTTAGCCATTAAAAAATCTAATAATACAGACACTGTTTCTTCACTTAAACCTTCTAATTCTGGTAACTCTTGTTTAACAATTTCATCGGAACGTAACAAATAAATGATCGGTACTTTCAATGCTATTAACTTAAGATTGATATCAATTTCTATTTGGTTGTAATGTTTGATAACCTGTTCATTAACATTACACAAATAGATATCTATTACATATTGCAGTGATAAACATAACATACTCTGAAAATAAACAAATAAATAGATTGTTAACAAAGTTTTGATAATTCTAATGAATAGTATAATATAGTATAATATAGTATAATATAGTATAATATAGTATAATATAGTATAATATAGTATAATATAGTATAATATAGTATAATATAGTATAATATAGTATAATATAGTATAATATAGTATAATATAGTATAATATAGTATAATATAGTATAATATAGTATAATATAGTATAATATAGTATAATATAGTATAATATAGTATAATATAGTATAATATAGTATAATATAGTATAATATAGTATAATATAGTATAATATAGTATAATATAGTATAATATAGTATAATATAGTATAATATAGTATAATATAGTATAATATAGTATAATATAGTATAATATAGTATAATATAGTATAATATAGTATAATATAGTATATATAGTATAATATAGTATAATATAGTATAATATAGTATAATATAGTATAATATAGTATAATATAGTATAATATAGTATAATATAGTATAATATAGTATAATATAGTATAATATAGTATAATATATATCTAATAATATAAATTATATATAAATTATTAACTGATTCGTTATCGGCCCACAAAAGACCACAAATTTCTTCTTCAGAATTGACATCAATATTATGTTTAATTATTTTATTGTCTGATATAATGGTCAATAAATTGTGGTCAACACAGGCTATCATAGTTCCGTCGCAATTAATTTTAGCGAAAATGATTTTCTTGTAATGGTTGAGACCTGTTGGTCCAGATTTAAGTATTGGTTTGGATGTATTCAGTTTAAAAACATAAAGAAATAACTTTTTATTAACTGATAATATAACCAGAAATGAATCACCATTCAAGTCAAGAGCTATCACTTTAATTTGCATAATAGAGTTATCAGCGTTTACTAACAAATCAATTTGATGACTGTCCTCAGTATTGGTCTCCAAATTATATGAAAGTAAAGAAAACTTTGCGTTTTGTTGATTATTGTCTATAAGACAACTCCAGACAATTTCATTATGAATGACAAACATGTTATCGGTTTCTCTAATATTTGCCGAACAATATGAGTCTATGACATCATTGGAAGCATTTAATCGGTAAAAGTCGACGCGTTTGGATCCGCTTAGCTTAATGGCAAAGATCTTGCCATCACTTCCCATATACATATTTCGCACCGGTATCTCAACTATCAATTCTTGAGTACTGTTTGTATCAATATTTTTTACTTTTACTTGTTTAGACCCATTCTAAGTTTTAGTTAAAAATAATACTAAAATTATATAAATATAAAAATACAATTTTAGATAAATACAAACCTGAATGACAACAATTTGTTTGTTATAAGAGAAACACATGTTTTGTTCGGTAATTAAATAAATATCATTAATAGATGTAATGCAAGCAATTTGTCGATTCTTTGAAATACTTAATTGCTTAACACTTCCCTTGACTTGTATTTGAGAAACTCTATTGAATTCAAGTCCTGAACTCCTTTTCCAAATAATAATGTGATTATTACTGGTTCCGGCAGCCATTAGATTAGTCCAATAGCCCACTGACGTGACACCAGCCCAATGGGATTCGGCCGATTCGGCAACAATAACGGCTGCATTGTTACCGCTTTCCAATTGCCAAAGTCTAACTACCCGTTCACCAGAAAAACAGATAGCAATAAGACCGACCGAGTCATCGATCATCATTGCGGTAATTATATCCGATGTTATATTACGACCAGAGGTACTTAGTTTGACTTTTGAGACCTCATTCACATCGGAACTGGTGGTCGACAAAGAGTACTGACATAAAAGCATAGATTCAGTTATAATAATGAGTCGATTCCTTTTTGAATAATATAACAATTTTTTGACACCACTTTCCAGTGCCACCACATCACTGATAGTTCCGGTCGATTCATTCATCTGATATATTGATCCACTGTTTGAACCGAAATATACAAATTGAATTTGATTTAATTTAACAGATAGTGTATCTGATATTTGATCACTAATTTGATGGTTATGTTTCTCAAGCAAAAGGTTTGACATTTCATCGAATTCCCACATTATTATCTTTCCTGAAATATCAACTGAACCAACAAAAAAAAGTATTATTATTAACTAAATTTAAAAAAATAATTAAATCATAATTTGATAAAAAACCTGTAAAAAGACTGAGACCATCACTAAGCCATTGCATACAAACAACTGTTTTTTGTCTGTTATAAGTCTTTAGATTGGATTCATTCCAAACAGCCTTAGAATTCTTGATGGAATAGACGCCTAGTTCTCCCGATTCCCACGAAACGGCCAGTGAAAGCATATTTGGGTTCCATTGAAAACACGATACTTTCACACCAGACTTGAGAGGAATTAGATCCGACTCTTTCTGAGACAGTTCAATAGGTTGCAACCCATCCTCATTGAGCAATATTATAGTGCCGTCACCTGAATATACAGATATTGCAAGAATTGAACGATCAGTTTGAGACCAACTGACCGACTCTTTCTGTAATGGTTTCAATACTGAATCTTCAATTTTATATTCAATATATGAAGTCATTATAATTAATTTGTAATTATTATTTATTTTAATTACAAATTAATTAATTTATCATTTGTTTATTGATTTAAAATGTTTGCTTATATTTTGAATTGCGGTAATTGTTGCTATGGTTTAGTTACTGTACTAAACAATACAAATAAAGCTAAAAATAATAATATTATTCAATGTTTATTTCGATTAACTTTTGAATATTCTTTTAATGATATTATATTATGAATAAATTGAAAACATTGAATAAAAATTACAATCAAAACCAATAAATTATAAAATTAACTTTATTTATAATTACGGTAATAAATTTACTATATAAATGTATAGAAATACAATATCTTTTATTATATATAACATAAAAATTTATGAAAAAATACTAAAAATTCGTAACAAAATGTAAATATTGATTATTTCTTTTTTAGTCACAATTAGTTGCAATTAATGGACGGAATGTCATATTTAATGATAATAACATTATCTAAATAAATGTGTGTGAATTATAAAATGAAATAATGACTAATAATAAAGTCAAAAATGATGGCATATTATTAAGTGCTCCGGCAGTGCAGTCAACTATAGTCATAGCTTTTAGGAATTCATGTCCTAAATATTGGCGATAATCGCGTCTCCAATAAGGAATAGCTTTTAACTGTACGGTCGAGTCTTGAAATATAAGATCTTTATAGTCATGATGTGATACAAACATCTTAAATGTGAAGTCTTCTGAATATTTGGATCCATAGAACTGTTGCGCATAAATAAAAAGATTAATAAATGCTTCTTTCATAAGAATGTCGTTATATTTATTGTTGACGATTGCATTGGTCGGCACTCGACCCAAATGACAGTTTTTATAGTCTTGATATGTGGCACGAGTTCCGTCGCGACAAAGCAATTCAAAGTCATCGGGAATGACATTTCTGGCCCACCAATCAGGGTTTCGTCCACCAGTGTTCTCCAAAATAGACGTGTGTTTGGTAAATGCTATTTCACCGCCGCCTTCAACTAAACACCGGAGAGCACCGGTGTCACCAAAAAACGGTTCGGATGAGTCTCTGCTACAGAAACGATATGACGCTCCGTGACAGAGATCGCAAAGATTTCCGTAATCCCAAGTGCTATCATAACTATAGAATTCACGGGAAAGAGAGCCAGGAATACAAGATTTCTGAAAAAATTCTGAAGCGGCCCGAACTGAGTCACATCCATACGACCGCATTCGGGAATTAGATAAAAGAAAACTAAGCGGAACCACCCATCCGGCGGCTAAACCAAAACCTGAATGACAAGACTTCTTGCCTTTTAAATAGAGGAGATCAGTATTTTTATCCGATTGTCGAGTTATGGCCACCGAATAATAATAGGTATCATTTAAATTATTTTGTTCCGAAACAATTGGTTCTAAATTAAATTTGTGTCCACCGGTATAGATATCTCCGGCATCCAAAACAGTGAGGTCAGCGTTTCCGTCGTGAATCATTGACATACAGCCAATAGTACTGTGACCTTTGACACACGTCAGCTCCGGCTTTAACATCTGGGCGTGAAATGCAGTCTTCATTCTCTGACATTTTTCCAACTCTTGATCCGATACCACACAGAACCTGGCATTAGGAACGGGACATTTGCGTAACTTTTCAAAATAGTCCAAAATGTTTGTTATGTTGGATCTGTAATCAAATCTAATACGTGCCGGCAATTCATACGATCGAAGATATCCAGCAAATGTTTGTTTACTAATTTCAACGGAATTTAAAGAAGTAGTTTCGTCTGCAAACAAAAGATTCATTGCTCCATATCTTACAGAATCACCAAATAATGGGAATTGTCCGTCACTTCTGAATCTATCATCAAATTGCAATAAATTATATTTTGTTAAATTCTGTTTTGATGTAAAACTTTGATTAAATCGGTTAAATGACGGTCTCATTGATTGTCCTGTTATATAGTCCTTGTTATGCATTAATTGAGCTCCAAATCTATTGACGGATTCAAATAAAAATTTCTGAATTTTATGTCTGTCTTCTGGTAGAGTAGCCGACGATATAACGATGGCGTGAGAGGGAACGTAACCCCAATTGCAGTCTTGATAGGCATTAATGGGTCGACGGCCACCGTTAGGACACAACAATTCGTAATCATTTTTATTGATATTCTTGTAACGCGAAATTTCATTTATAGTGGTATGTTTAAGAAAGGCTACGTCACCGACTCGAGACAAACATTGAAAAGCGCCCTCAAAGTTAGCAAAGATATCATTTCCAGAGCACTTTGATTTGTCTGGATCTGCGGCCGAACATAAAGAACATATGGATAACGGGTTGTTACCAATCGGATTGTTTTTGTCGATCAATGAATTGGGAGCACAGCTGTCACCAAAAAAACTGGCAGCGCTTCGGATGATATTATTGCAGTCACGGATGTCAAACAACTCTTCATCCAACAATCGTGATATAGGTATCACCCAACCAGACAAGTGTCCCACACCAGTAAAACAGGCCTTTTTTCCTCTTAAATCTCTCAGATCTCTTATATAACTCGATGACTGAGTCTTAACGACAGCCACAGAGTAATAGCCCTTTTCTTTGGTCGATCCGTACAACTCATACATAATAGGGACCAAACTGTGGTAACGACCGGCAGTAAATAGCTCTCCCGGATCTAAGACAGTCAAATGTGCGATCAATGACTCAATCCAATTCATACACTGATCCTTATCGGAGGCCATCTTACAGTCCAATTCATATTCAAATGCATTTACCGAAGTTCTGGTCACCGATCGGATAGCTTCCGACCAGTGCTCACATTTACGTTGCTCTTCAACACTAATCGTACAAAATATGAGCCGATTTTTGCGATCAATATTGAGGTCACTTCTAATGCCATGATTTGATTGATTGACCACTTGACTGACCACTATATCCGTCGGTGTATAAAATATTTAACAATAAATTGTTATTAGATTTGCGCCAAAAAAACAAAAAATCTAAACAAAATTTAGTGACAAATACTTACATTTAAGTGATATTAACACAAATAATACAAATTTTGTGTTAAATATGAGATTCATTTGTCATAGAAATCGTTGCTTTTGTTTTGATTTACATTTGATTTAATGATAAAATTAATTTAAATAAAAGTGAATTAAATTAAAATCAAAACAAAAATTTCTAACTAAAGTCACACCCATTCATATGATTACATGTTTTGAGTATTTTTCTATTAATGTTGTATTGTTTGTCAATCATTGAATGCATTTGTTGTGTAACAGTGTATATGTTTGGCATTGTATTGACTGATGACAAGTGAAGTGTAAGTCAAAGTGTGTTCAATACGTGGCCTAACAGTCAGTCATACAGTGTTTTCATTGATTTGAATCTACATTTGGATTACTTTAAGTGATAGTTTGTGTCACAAAATGAAGACACAAGACATTACTTTTCATGCATTTGTGTCATTAATTGTCTTGATTTTTGTAAATCAATCATTTGGTCTCTATTTTCACATCTCTGAAACCGAGAGGAAGTGCTTTATCGAAGAAGTGCCCGACGAGACACTTGTAGTCGGTATGTATACCATAACAGTGGACACACTGACGGATAATCAGTGATTAATGGTTGGATCAAATTATGTGACAATAGGTAACTACAAATGCCAATTGTTTGATCCAAACACCGGTGGATTTATGCCATCGTCACCGGGTATTGGTATGCATGTGGAGATCCGAGACCCAGAAGACAAGGTTATCTTATCAAAGGTGTACTCACATGAGGGCCGCTTCTCATTCACTTCACACACACCGGGAGAGCACGTCATCTGTCTTTACTCCAACTCTTCGCGTTGGTTTAGTGGCGGACAGTTGAGAGTACATCTTGACATTCAAGTCGGTGAACACGCCATCGACTATCAAAACATCGCTCAAAAAGAGAAGTTAAGTGAACTTCAGTTACGAGTCAGACAACTGCTGGATCAGGTGGAACAGATCACTAAAGAACAAAACTATCAAAGGGTTTGATTATCATTTAACTTTGACTTTAAATCAAATTTATTACTAATTAATTCATTGCAAATGACTCATCATTTTCTTGTTTTGTCATTCAGTATCGCGAAGAGAGATTCCGACAGACGAGCGAAAGCACAAACTCACGTGTCTTGTGGTGGTCTTTGGGTCAAACAGTCATTTTACTGTCGATGGGTTTCTGGCAAATGAAACATTTGAAGGGCTTCTTTGAGGCCAAAAAATTGGTGTAAAATATTCAATCATTATTAGAATTTTTTGTAAATTATATGTTTCTCAGTAATTATATTTAGATATTATTTAATTTTTGCAAATTTATTATTAAAGACACATTTAAACAAATGATTTGAATAATTGAATTTATTATTCAGTAAAAATAATGATGTGATTGTGTAAATAATAATACAATATATGAAGTGCTTAAATAAGATAATTATTTTGGTTTAGTCTCCTGATCAGTGACTCTCCTAATGAATATTGCATCGGGAGGTATGTCTCGGGTCTCATCATTCTCATAGAGGAATGAGGAAGCAATGGCCAGATATTGTCCGTCGGATGAAAAACAAAGTGATGATATACTTGAAGGATATTTGTGGAACTGACACAAACGCTTTTTATTAAATCCGTCCCAAATATTGACGTAGCCGTCAGACCCTCCCGTCGCAAATGTATTGTATCCGCTGTGAAAACTGATAGCATTGACCGGATATATAACTTCAATGCCACTCGTATTGTCTTTATTTCGATGACATTTAAATGCATATTTTTTTCGTTGAACTTCAGGACTTGGGTCCAGATATTCAACGGCAACTCTGCCTTCAATTGAACTCAAGACATATCCCTGTCTGTTAGGAAAACATCGGATACAACGGGTTTGATATTTAAGACTCGATTCTCTTCTTTGCTGAACATAAGACATATTTCTGAGATCCCAAACCAAAACTCGTCGGCCGGCAGTTCCGACCACAACTTTGTCACCACTAACACCCATTGTATAGACTTTGTCCGGTTGGGCATAAGTACCACTCGCTGACGGCGCTCTCGGATCCCAAAGTTTGACATTTGCATCCCATCCGGCGGTTATCATAACATTAATTTCAGCACTAAATTCAACACAACGTATCGGTGCGTTATGTGATCCCAAAATTGTTTCGGTACCCGAGTTTAGGTCAAACATCTTAACCTGATTATCAAAACCACCGCTCCATACGTGACAAGAGTCCTATTATGACAAATGATAGGATATTTCAATATTAATATATCATATGATATCTAATTGTCGGAGTATTAGTGACCTGAAAGGCGCAGTCAAGGACAGGGGCCGAGTGGTTGTATTTGGTCCGCAATGTATTGGTATTAATATCATGAAGTCTTACGGTTGAGTCCCACGAGGCCGACAACAACAAGTGATTAGAGTGTTGGCCAAACTTTACCGATTGAATGCAATCGTTGGCCACATTGTCTAACTTGAACTCATTGGGAGTCTCAGAGTTTGTAATCAAAGTCATGCCTTCAATATAACTATTGTTTACTAAACACTCAATCAATTGTCACTTAATTGCCAATCAATTCAATTATATTAATATTATAAACAATTAGTTAATTAATTAATTCATTAATTCATTCATTCATTGAATGCTTTATTCATTCAAAAGTATTGACAAAAATCTATTGCATTTCAACCGACAAATTGTACACAAATGACGTCAATTGTCATCAAATTATTGTTTTAGTGTTTATTTGTCAACAATTGACACGTTTTGTCATTAATTATATGATAAGACATAACAATTGATTCAATGTTTATCTCATTTGATCTCAACTATCGATAACAAAGAAGACATCATTTTAATGACTTTTGTCATTTCAGTCGAGTTTTTGCTCAAGACTTGGATCCAATCAATAGATTGTTTTCATATAACTCTAAATGCAATTCAATTTCAAATACAAGCCTTTAATTAATCTTTTGAATCAAACATTTGTTTACTTATTATTAGTCCAAACGTTGGCCACAATAAGCGGTAATTTTGTTTTGTTTTGTAAAAGATATAAATTTTGATATACTTTTGATATTAATTAGAGACAGTTTTGACGACATTGTCGGCCAAAGAGGACATACACTTTGAGATCGTAGAGCCGGAGACACTTCGGTACACATATAGGGCACGAATGGCACAGAACTTTGGCACAACTTTTGTAAGACATAAGTCATATGCGATATCTAATGATTTAATTGTTTGTCTGTTTAGTCGCAGATCTATTCAAACATGAATTTAGTTATCGTTGAGCCAAACGACTCGTGCACTTCATTAGTCAATACACTCGAACTCTTCAATAACATCGGACTCATTGAAAGAGGGTATTGACTGACACTAAGAGATAACTATTTATTTGAATAATAAGACAAAATTATAAATAAATTGTTAATTATATTATCAATTGTTAGCAATTATGTGGAGTTTAATCATAAAATTGATTTAATGTATTTATGTAGCGGCTGTTCATTTTTGGCCAAATGTATTGTCGCCGAAATGAGCGGAATGGTTGGAGTCATCATTTACGACAATAATCACAGCAATGATGATCTTTACATAGAGATGGTCACCGATAATACCACCCGAAATTGTTCAATCCCGGCCGCCTTTTTACTCGGAAAAGATGGTCATATGATTAGGAGAGCATTGGACGCCCACCGATTGAACCGAGCAGTGGTCAACATTCCGGTTAATATAAGTCAAAAGACAGTCAAACTACGACAACCTCCTTGGGTTGTCTGGTAATGACCTTAAGATTGGTCTCAAAACTCTGATATGAATTAATTTTATTCTAATAATTAATATTTATCTACAAATTGTTAATCACTTTTATATAATTTTAAAATAAAGTTATGTTATATATTTTGTTACAAAAGTTGAAATAGTGTTTTCAATTTTCATTTTGATTGAAGCATTTAAAGTTCATCGAGTTTGACATCACCCTTAAGAAGTTGTCTATCGAGCAGATACTCTCCGACACCGTTTTGCATTTGACTTAGTATTGTATGAATTCTTGTCAATTGATTGATTGAAGTCATCTGTTCCTCTAAATACTCGCTTTCAATGAAGTCCATAAGCTATCATTTAATTGTAATAATCAATTATTATTAAAGAAAAGTTGAATTGTAAATAATATTAATTGTTATCATACGTGCGGATCAAGACAAGTATGTTCAGCGATTCCATGGATTTTATGAATATAATCGTTGACATCATTTTCTAATTGAATTGCATCTTCAAGTGCTTGTTTAGGACTGTTCCACGTGCTCTTCACTGGCATCTGATAAGTCAATTGAATTGTAATGAATTTTTCAATTATTTATCAGTTATGTGAATACCTTGACATCTAAAGTGTTGACAATACCACCTCTTTTATTGATATAATCCATTAATTTATGAGCATGGTCCTTTTCCTCGCGGGACTGGTCGGCAAAAAACTTGGCGAACCCTTTTCGGGCCACTTTGTTGTTATCGAAATAAGCCCCCTATAAGTGTATTAATATATTTTTATGCTAAATATGATTACAAATTATCAATCAATAGATACCATATTCATGTAAACCAAACTCGCAAACAATTCTGAGTTTATTTGTGTATTCAGTTCTCGTAAACACTCAGACTTGAGCTCAAATCGATTGGATTTGACGGGCAATTCATTACCTATTTTGCAATGTATTCATAAAACAATCATTTTTTACAATTAAAATTATTATTGTATTTAATGTTAAATTTTTAGTTATAAATAACTAAATAGTTTATAATATTATAGTACTATTTATTACCCATTATTATTATATCATTTTCATATCTACAGTAGTGCTTAACATCTATTCATAATAATTAATCAAATTTTTTTCTATATACTCTAAACCAGTTTAAATTGAATCTCAAACAATGTTTTTTTTGTAATAATTATCATATTAATTATAGTTTATATAAAAAGTTTTATTAATATAAATTTATATCTAAAAATTAATATTAATGCTCCTCAATAAAAGTAAACTTCAACTTGAAATTAATTAATCATATAAATTATAAGATATATAGATTTCATTTATTTCAAATAAATTATTAAAATTTATTTTAAATAACTTACTAATCGTTTTTAAAAAAATAATTTTTATATTGACATTTAATTTATTGATTTAAAACAGACCAACTGAACAATAAATATGTCTATTACTGTAAGTCTTATCACTTTTATATAACTTATTGAAAATTTGTGGATATAAGCAAAAAAAACTCAGCTTTAATTGATAAAACATATATCTATTCAAATTTTTATCGTTAAATCAAATAGCATATAGTTATCATTTATACTTTATTTAAAAAATATATTCAGTATTTATTCTAATAATTATATAAATATTACAAAAGCTACATTATATCAAATTTAATAATATTAACTAGATAAATTTACTTTATTTTTTAGAAATTAAATATTAAATTGGATTTTCTGAACATTTGACAAAATTATCAAAATTTTCAATTATTTTTTAAGCAATACATTATGAAGTTTATATTTCTATTAAAAAAATGAGTTAATAAATAAAAGAAAAACTTTGTAAAATAATATAAAATATTGAAAATTTAATTTAATATATTTTTGTGTATTTAGTATTTAAAAAATTTAGAGAAATACTTACTTTGACTTAAAGCGGTTCCAGAAAAAGACAAATAAATAGCTAAAACAGCTAACAGTCCAAACTTGACAATCATTTTCACAGAAGTCACCAAATTTTCGATCATTCGATGTCTATGAGGTTCTCAAGTATTTTTAAGTATAAGATTTTAAATGCAAACTATAAATGAGTAAAATTTTGAAGATAACTACTAAATGATTGATTTGTTACAAAACTAGCAAAAATCTACTGTAATATTGATATAAATATGATTTGTTTGCGATTAGTATTTAGTTTGACTACATTTTGAACTTTGCTTTTATACTAATGTTAGCCAATTTTATTAAATTAATATAAACAAATTGTTTGCCATTCAATGACTTAAACTTATACAGTTCAGCATATTATACACTGTATTACCGTAATATAAATTATAAAATATATTTGACATAAGATACAGTACATATTATATTTTATATTATATTATTATGTTTTAATTATTTTATTTTAAAATTAATGTAAATATAGTAAAATATTAATCAATTTAACTGATCATTTAATATATTACTTAAATATTATTGACAAACTATGACAAATGACAGTAACCATATAATTAAAAGTTATACAGTAGTAGTAATCATATAATCTTTTAATTATAAATTTATTTTATTTGGAAGTTATTACTGTAAATTACAGAAATGTTATATTGATATTAGAATCATCCAATAATAATTATTGCTAAGCCTAGCATTGCCAGATAAAATGCTGGATATTTTAAATGTTATTTAGATATATTTCCAAAATGGGTATGCCGTCCAAATGGTGTAGTGGGTCAAAGTGGGTCAAAGTGGGTCAAAGTGGGTTAATAATAAATTCATTTATATAATATTCATTAAAAACTGTTTCCAAAGACATTATAAACAGACACTAAAACACAGACAAACATAACAACTAGTGAACAACTATTTGAGGATTTCGTGAATATCACACTAAATCTAAATTAGATGAAAGTTTATCTCCAGATTTAGTTACAAATTACAACAAATCAGTGATTTAACAACAATAGAGAAATTGAAACGTTTTTAATATAGTCGACAAAACAAATTATTTTTAATAAATTCGTAAATATATTTTTTTAAATAAATGGTTACTGATATATATCGTATATACTAGTAATTGATTATATATTTTCAAATAGTCAATAAAACAAAACACTATCGTAAGTACAGTTTATTTACCGTATTTATGTGCAAACTACCCCATATGAAAATGTAAAAATTTTAAAAAATAGCATTTTCATATGGAAAACAAATTCACAATATTATACCTGCGGTAATCTGTCAATATTACCGTAAGGGTAAGTATATCAAGCGTTCCCACAATAAAATAGTTATTTAAAAATCATGTTAAAAGTTTATACCTTTCATGTAATATTCTTTAAAATAATTTAAACTTTAATATAAAAATAATTTTAATAAAAATTAAACATCTTTTAATCATAAATTATACAAAACAATAGAATTGTCATTAAAAAAAATATTCGTATTTTGTTTTAAAAACATTCAATCATATGTGTTATATTGTACTAACATTAAAATAGCTTAATATTAAATTATATGAAATTTTATTATGATATTCAATTTTTATTATTGGTAATAAAATAAAAAACATTTTACAGAAATTAAATTAAAAATCATCGCTAAATATAAATCGGATGATAACTTCCTTTATTCACCTTTTTTCGACAATTGGGACATACTTTTGAAGTGCGAATCACTTGTTGTATACAACTGTAATAAAAAAAACAATTACCGGTATTATAGCAATGTTTCTACGATTACTTCATATGCATTATTACCGATCACAGAATAGATGTCCACATTTTGTGGCCACAAGTTTACGGTCAGTGACACCAAACTATTGGTAATATTTCATTAATAAATTTATAAATAGCCTTAATTTTAATTAAATACCATATAAGACTCATCCAAACAAACGGGACATTTAATACTTCTACGCGATGTACTATTTGATTCAAATTTTAATATTTATTATTAAATTTTAGACATTATAGAGATTTCAAAAGACTATTACTTCAATATCTTGCTTAATATCATCTAATTGTTAAATTCACTCATTTTTTAAATTACTTAATAAGTTAAGTTTAATACTACCATAATATATATTTTTTGGGTAACTATTGACATAATCGATGTAAATAACTTCATAATTTATTTATAAATTTAAACCCCTAATATTTTATGTTAAGTTACAAATAAAACTTGTATTAATATATACAAATAAAATCATATTACCGGTAATTCAATTTAAACTGCTTTCAAACTTTTTTATCAACAATATATTAATATATAATATACAGTACAATATTTACAGTATTGTAATCAAATAAATTACCGGTAGATGTATCGGTAATAGTCATCTAATAGTGAATTGTTTGTTAAATATTTAACAAGAGATATGAGTATATGATATTTGAATAAAATTAATCAAACCTATTGTTTTGAGTGGTAATCTTTAACGGATCAATTTCGACGACATCATCACTTTGCTTAGCAGATGATGATTCAATTGGTTGTGGCTGTGGTTGTGATTGATAGTTATCATTACGTTGTCTTCGTTTTCGTGTAACGTCACGAATAATACACAAGTCTTGGTTTTTGATGACAGAACTGATACACTCGATCTCAGAATCCGATTCATTGTTAACAATACTGTCGTCTTGAGTTAAATCAATACAAACGTTTGCATCTTCTCTTTGATCGCCATTCTCTGTATTTTCATTATTATTGTGATTATCATTAATTTGGTTATTCATGTCATCAACAATCATATGATGTGGTATTGGTCTGGCAGTTGGCATCTCTCTTATTGTAACCTCATTTCCAACGTTTACATCATTGACTGCCAAAACAGATTCATTAGTCTCAGAGTTAAACCCATTATTGGTATGACTTTCAGTATTATTAGTGTTATCTGTATTTTGTGAGAGATTTTCAATGATTTCATTGATGAGTGGCATTGTCTGCAACTCTTGAGTATTGGTGTTGTCATTACTGGAGGAAACAGTAAAACCATTTGCAAGTGAAGTCCGTTGTCTTTTACGGCAATTTCTGTTTGGTCGGCGTTTGGCCGCACTTTTGGTGTCACAATTAGCTCTTCCGTTGTGACCACTCATCTTGTTTTGGTTATCAGACTTTAAATGATTGATTCAAATCATTAGAAAACATTAAACGTTTAATTCATGTAATACTTACTTCATTAGACATATTCATCAATCAATGAAATCAAACTATATATCACTTACCGTAATATCAATCGCAATAACCTATAAAACCTATAAAACCTATCGATATTACCGTTAATTCAATTCAATTCAATCATTTAGTTAACAATTATTTATGGATTAATATTTTTTTTTATTTATTTTACTCAACATTTTTTATATAACTTTTATACATAAATATATTACAAATGAAATTAATACAAAGCATAGAAACAAATAGTACCAAATCTTCATTATGAGTATTACAATCTCAAAATACACTAAACATATTAATATTATACAGTAGAGGTCAGAACCGTAGCATTTTTAGGAAACCAAACCGTTATTATATTATTTGAATGAAATAACAATAATTAAAATTATTTTAAAAATCCAATCGAACTAAAAAAAACTAAAACCAAATCAAATATTTAATGATTATATAATTATTTAGATAATAATTATAATAAAATTTAGTCTAAATCATTAATTTTCAATACTATTATAAATATTTTTTAATTATTATTATTTATGAAATAAACTTTTTTTTTAAATTAAGAACTACTGTATGGTTTAAATTCAATTATTAATATTATATAATTTGTTTTACACATTCATTGTTTAATAAAACGTTAATTTTTTTATCTGTTATTATTAGTAAAATTTGTTAAACAGATATTACTTTATATACCGTAAGTATACTGTAAGTGTAATTATATTATTTATAAATGTTATTAAAAATAAGGCGACTTTAAAATTAAAAATTTATCATGATAATAATAAACTTTAAGCTGCGTTCACACGGACAAAATCTAAGTAGACTTGACTTAAGTTTTGGTGTTCACACATGTACTTACTTGAGTTACCTTGACTTAACTCAAGTACAGTAGTGACCCCTTCTTAAGTAAGTTTACTTCATTAAGTACAGTGTGAACACACGAGACTTATAAACTTAGCCAATCAGTGTTAAGTATAATATGTAAATATTATTACGTTTTAAATGCCTGCTTAGCTGTCTAGCAAAAATATTACATTTAAATTGTTTAATAAATAAAAATTAATTATTTTTGTATAATTTTTATAATTAACATCAAAATTAATAAAATAATTTCAATAATTTGATTAATTTTTATAAAATTAGATAAACTTAAGTGTAGCAATGTGAACACATGTTACTTGAAACTTGACTTGAGTTCAAGTCAAGTCTACTTGGATAAGCATTAGTGTGAACGCAGCTTTAGATTTGATTTAGAGCCTAAAGTATTGTAAAATAAATATACTAAAAACTATAAAATTGATTGAAATGATTTTATTTTAGTAATTTTCAAATACAATAATTAAGTTATATACAGTATATATACATATTTATTAACAACTTATATTACATAATAAAATTTAAAGTAGTTTATTGAATTGCACAACAATTTTGTTAAGTTATATATTTACTGTATGTTATATCTATACCGTACAATCAATATACCGCTAACTGTTATAAAGTATGGTATAATTGAATCAGTTATTATTAAATAACAGTAATATTTATTTAACAATTAATAAATGATTAAATTTTACTTAAATATAAGGCATTGGAAATATTAATAATTCCACCAAAACTTTAAACTGTTTTCTTGTTTAGTCTTTAATAAAGACAAGTCTTCATCTTCACTGTCAGATACGTCGGCAAATCTTCGTTGACCTGAAGTAGTCGACAATAGAGGTAATGTTGGATGAAAACTACAAATATTTAAACACTTTAAGCTATAAAAGGTCACAAACTTCAATAAATACTTCACTTACGCCACACCGTTAGCACAATCATTGTGTGCCTCAAATGAGTTACAAGATTTGAGTATATCATCATTGATATCATCACTTTTGGTGTCATAAATATAGACCATTCCATTATCACTTCCTGTCGCTAAATATTTTGAATCACATGATAAGTCAAAATATACTCTTTGATTAGTATTAACACTACGAGTGATGACAGACAACACTTGACCGACATTTCTAATATCCCAACAAAGTATCTCTGAATCCTATAAATTTTAATACAAAATGTATTATGAAATGTCAATAAAAAAATTACCGGTAATTGTAAATACTTTTCTTCCGCCACTATATAGTCTGTGGCCATCTGCTGAAAACTGGATGTGTGTTAGTCCTCCCTTTTGTCCCATTAATACACATATATTTACAAGACTTGGTTCTTCATAAAGTCCAATACTTTTATCATATGAACCAAAAGCTATAATATTTGGATTCAAAGGATTTACTGCAATACATGATATGATTCCCTTTTGACCCGTTTTGTCCACTTTAAAAATAAACAAAATAAAAATTTTAAACAAATGTTATCATAAAAATATATTTATATAAAACTTACTGTAAGTTTGTTTAGAATCACAGACTCTTCCGGGAGAAGAAGTATCAAAAACTCGGATCCATTTCTCAAAACCCGAATATATTTTAGTTCCGTCAGCACTAAAAGCCACACAATTAGCCGCTATTACTTCATCGGCATAATTGTATGCTCTATACGTACAAACAAGTTGTCCCGTATAGGCGTCCCATAAATGAATTGGATTATCACGACTGGTTGTCATAAGACTTGATTAATAAAATTAGACATATATTAGATAATTAATAAATAATTATAATTTTGATAAAACTCACAGACATGTGGATGGATGGCATGAGTTCATGAGTGGATACCAACAAAAATCATATATGATTTCACTTTCTTTTATCTTAAGCACTGGACTCTAATCTCAAGTAAAGTATATGAAAATTAATATAAAGATCTCAAAGTTAACTAATATATAGGACTAAATATATTGTTTATTAGACATCAGATAATAATAAATATCATTTTGAGTTTAATTATAATGAAAATGTAATGAATGTATTACACTATTTACCAATACTGAGATAAATAGTTTTTAATTAATTAAAACATTCAATATATTAATATTTGCATAATTACTGTATAATCAAAATAAATTATATTTTGATCAATTGATATCAATTGTGTTAACACTTGTCGATCAATTGATTAAAGACATGCAAAGCAATCAAATTCGCCTTTAATTATCACATCATTTGTCAATTTGTTTATAAATAATTTTAACACTTTTTATAAATCAACAAAATTACCATTTCTTCGACGTCTTCGTCTAAAATAATAGGATTTTGACACAAATTTTGTGGTAAATTAAAAAGTCTTAAACAGTGATCATCACTGTTTGTCATAAGACATGAACCATCGGGAGACCATTTGCAACCTTTTAGACAATTGTTTGAATCATTGAATTGATTAAAACATTTGTTGATCAGTTTCGGTGATTTAGTCCAATCATAGTCACACTTATTTTGTCCATCACTGTCATCACTCGTTTGTATAGTTGTTTCATCTAATAATTGATTCAAACGATGTGATGGTTCTTCAATTATATCCTCCATTTGTTTAATATAATGATTAACCTATTGTTTACCTATTGTTTACCTATTGTTAACCCATTGACAACATGTGCTATAAATGTCATATAAATGTGATTATCATATGTTTTGCCACACATTTACACTCAAACCATTCAAACAATGAATCACGTGATTCATTGACTCAACCAATAGGCGAGTGTTGTATGAAAAGTGAGCCAATATTTGAAGCGTTGATTAAGTGATTGATTCGATTGATACGTAATCACTGATTGTGTTTGTTATGATTGGATACCAATTAAGACTAAATGGATAACAATTGGCAACAAATGGAGACCAAAACGTTAAGTCATTTATTTGAAGAACTCATTGAAAATGAGACCAAATTTAATAATAAGAAGATTGCACTCAACACAGGTTTAACCACTTCTTCCACATCAATGATAACCAATTGACTATCAATTTGTTTATTGTCTTTCAGTACGAACTCGTGTCGAGACATATGAACAACAATTGTCTCAATTAAACAATCAATTAAATGATATCAAACGTCATATTGAGTTAAAGCAGATCCAAGTCGTCGACATTACAACTCAAGTAACTTTGATGAACACACAAAATGATTTACTTCAACAACACATCCATACCTTCATCTCAAAGATAGACCAATTAAAGAGACAAATGGTTTGATATTATCTTATCATAAGTTTATAGACATTTGTTATTTTCATAACAGTTATAACTAATTAATTAATTCAAAACATATGATAATTAATAAACTATTTATTCAATTACTACTAAAGGAAAAGTTAAGAACAGATCGAAAGCAAAGAATCCATAATTTGTTAAACAAATCATTGAATTTTTGTCGTCAGTTTGGACCTAATGGTCACAAAAGACAAGAACTAATTGAATGCCAACAAAGAGTTTTACAAATGATTACAATTAAGAATGAATTGAAGACAAAAGTGGATTCATTGTTATCAATTGAAAAACAATTAATAAAACTATAAATTTCAAAATTCAATAAATTAGTGTTTAATTTATCATAATTTAAATTAATATATAATTAAAATAAATAATTATAATATAAAATTAAATTTTACTATAAAATGCAAATCAAATAATAATTATTATTGAATGCAATGCAAGTAAAAGTGAAAAGTTGTACAAATGTATAGAGTTTTATACCGTAGTATTGTATAGACATTATTGATGAGTGAAAGCAAATATATTTGAATAGACGTCATATGATATTAACATATGATTGGATGGTTTGAAATGAGACCGCAGTTTACAATATGTTTGCAACAGATTTCATATTAAAACTATTGTAACAAATGTTTACAAACTGTTGACAACATATCAATTGATTTTATCTGATTGTCGACCATTAGGTGACACACATTACCATCAATACAATGAATTCAATCGATAGGTTGCATCTTAAAGATAATCAATTGTTAACTCAATTAATTCAAAGTCATCTCTCGTTTATAATTGACTTAAACTTTGATATCAATTCAAAAGAGCAAACGATTGGGAAGAAGAGGTCACTTCAGACGCCAAGTGGTAAGTGATGAATATATTTGATAGCTTGGAGTGTAGTGAATGTCTTGAATTCATTGAACAATAGATACTATTTTTGGGTCACCACTAACTCAAGAGGGCATCTGTTGTGTTAATCAATTGATTGAATTCATCACAAATGATAAAAGTAAGTCTTTAGTACTTGAAATGACACAAATGTCTTAATTTGCAATTTGTCTCAAGACATCTTAAATGAAGGCATATTCCGGAAGAGCGGAAGTACTGTAAGACAAATGGAGTTAAAAGAGTTGATATCAATGGGAGTGACGGTTGACTTATATGCCAATCGGTTTACAGTTCACGACTGTTGCAGTGTTTTGAAGAGATTTATTTCAGAACTTCCCGAACCACTAATGACTGAATCAAAGTATCCTTTTTTGAAGAAAATCTCACAATTATGTGATACTATTACTTCTCCTACGAAGACATCGAAGAAATTAACTGCAATTCAATTAATTTTACTTTTATTACCGGCGCCTAATAGACAACTGATCCATGAATTGCTGTCTTTATTTGATAAAGTGATCTCTAATGTTGAACAAAACAAAATGACTTCAATAAGTTTGGCCACAATTTTTGCACCGCATTTGTTTTGTCCGCGAAGTTTCTCAGCCATTGAATTACAGCAACATTTGGATTTATTTACTCAGACATTGATTTTTATGATTGATAATTCAGAATTTGTATGTTTACCACCAAAACAGTTGATTCTTGATGTGGATAAACAACTTGAACTGATTGAAAACAATAAGTCTGAGAGCACAACATCGTTGGCAGCCGTAAACACTGGCCATCAGTTTTGTGTTCAAAACAATAACACTTCTGACGACTTTACGTCAGCTCAAGTATTAACGTATAATAAATAGAAATAACATTTTAAAACTTAATTTGTTTTTTATTGAAAGGTCGCTCAACTTTACGCTTATATCCAAAGTATGCCAAACTCTGGAACTCCAATGAAGAAAAAATGGATCAAACGTTTCAATAGAGAGAATGGAAAGGGAACACCACTTTTGAAACAAAAGAATTTCGACAATTCTAACAAAAAGTTAAAGACATCGATTGGAAGTGTACTCAAAGCTGGACAACAGTTTTTATTTGGCACTAACTCCGACTCAGAAATTGCAAAACAAAAATTAAGTAAAAATCTCTTTACTTCTCCATTAAGTTGTTGTTCTGAGAAGTCATCTCCAACTCCAACCAAACTTAATCATCAAATGTATAATAAGACTGACAATTGTCAACCAAATCCCGAGTCATGTGTCACACCATTAAGTGCTAGCATTGAAAATGCTAACAAAAAAATAAGATTAAGTGTTCGTAAAGTCGGTAATCGGGAACCAATTATTATGTAATATTATTATACATTTGTAATTAGTTTTATTACACAATATTTTATACTATAGTTTTATATACATTTACTTATTTTAATAACTAATGTATTATAAATATTTTATATTACTGTATTTCATATGTTTATAAGAAAACTATAGTGCTTATAGGCATAAAGTATTCAATTTTTTTAGAAATACAATCTTTTTTAATTAAAAAACGATACGTTTTGATAAACATTTTTTAAAAATTTTAATGAAATTAAACAAAATAAATATTTACAAATTGCATGACATTTATAATTAAAAAAATACATAATAATTTATTAGCATTAATAATATAAGTAATTTTTAATGAATGTCAAACTGATCCGTCAGTTTGCGGCAAAATAAAGTCAACTCTACCACTATTTGGTGAAGAGTTTCGATTGTGAAATCGATTATTAAATATAAAACTGTTTGCAATGATTCGCGTCAAACAATTTTTGAATAAAAATCTTGAGATGAGTTCATAAGCGACACTTCGGAAAGATTTGTTTAGTAGTCCGTAGAGAATAGGATTCCAGAATGAGTTACTTATGGCAATCCAAGTGACGACAAACTCGACATTACTCGGGAGGTTGACCTTCCAGACTGACGATATCAGCTCTGTTAGTGTCCACGGAGTCACTGCAATCAAAAAGCCTACAGATATGGAGCCCAGAGTTACTAAAATACGATATGTTTTCTTCTTTTCCTTCACATTAAACTATTATAAAATGTAAAATTTTATGGTAAGTATTATATTTATGATACTAATTATTAAATGTTAATGTTTTAGTGTTATAAACTAATTCTTTTGTAACAATCATTATTTCACATATACTTTAATATACTATTTATTAACATTATTTAATATATCAAATATTTAATATGATTTTAATTGTTCTTTTATAATATAGTTATTTAATGAATTATTTTTACTAAACATTAAAGTATTGAAATCTATGTAAAATAGATATTAGAAAATCTTTTAATAATAATAATTATGGGTTGGAATAACATTTCACTACATATAAGACTTTTTAAAGACATATTTTTTCAATTATGTATAGCTATTAAAATATAATCTGATAACTAATTTAATATAAAAAGTGACAGCATTTAGTTGAATATTTTTATACTCTATTAACACAATTATATTATTTAAATTGTATAATCAAAATGCTATAAATACTAAAATAACTAATTGTAATAATCACTTAAATTAGTGATTATTGTGAATACAATACTGTATTTACTTTGCGAATATTGTCGTATCCCTGGATAGTACTGTAAGCATTTGATGGACATTTTTGTATGTTTTTGATCTGCCGGTGCGCTACTCTTAAGATTTTTATATAGCAGTAGACGAGTGTAAAGGCCGGTGGTATAAAAAATAGTGTCGTCGCTAATATTATTATCAATTTTTTCTCATAAAATGGTTCGCAACTCATTATACCATTTGAATCATAGCTTTTTAAAAATGAAATAAATGTCAAAAATGTTATTTAATAATATAGTAATTAAAAATATAAAATGATTGATCGATTCAATACTAACCGATACTCTGCATTGGGATAAATAAGTATAGCGTATACTGAAAATGACATAAACCAAGACAGCGATACCATTGCATAACAAATCTATTGAGTTATACATTAATAGCAATCAGTAATTAATTGCACATATTTTAAGTTTATTATAAATTACTAATTGATAAACTAATTTAATAACATATCGTTTCTTTCAGTCAAATTTAAATATATTGATTCACTAATTAGCATATAACTAAATTTACATTGCAGCATTTATTATTTTCTAAAATACTATTGATATATAAGTAAATTTTAATGTTGTTACTACTAAACTTTCAAAAATAAAAACAAAATTAAGTTATTTATATGTATCTTTAAAAACATATTTTACAAAAAAAAACATTATTCAATATTTTTATATTTTAATTTATAAAATATTAAATTTACTTTATAATACTTATAAAAACATCAATAAAATTTATTCATTATTTAAATATAAAATATTATGTAAAAATTTATAACATACAGTACAGTATATTAAAACAATAGAGACATTTGAGAATAGTCAACAATAGTTGAAAATGAACAAGACACACATACACATACACATACACATACACATACACATACACATACACATACACATACACATACACATACACATACACATACACATACACATACACATACACATACACATACACATACACATACACATACACATACACATACACATACACATACACATACACATACACATACACATACACATACACATACACATACACATACACATACACATACACATACACATACACATACACATACACATACACATACACATACACATACACATACACATACACATACACACAACGAATTCAGTTAAAAAATCTTTTAAAATTTTATAAAAATATATTATTCTTAAATACTGTACTTTTATTACTATTATTACTAAGAATATTACTAATATTTGTCAATTAATTAAAAGGATAATTATTATAACTATTATAACATAAAATTAATGACAAAGTGTTTTTTGAGAATTTTTTTTATTGAAATGAAAGAAAATAGAAATATTTTATTTACATTTTTTGTAATTAATTTTAGTGTGTTTTGAGCTAAACTGTGTTCAAACTGTAGTCATTTTTGTGAATCTTAATTAATTTGCTAAAAATATGTAAATATAATGTTAAATTAACAGTATATTTACATATTTTTAGCAAATTAATTAAGATTCACAAAAAATGACTACAGTGTTAATCCTAATAAATATATATTATTTGTTAAACAATGTTTTTATTACAATATTGTTGAGTTTTATTAAATTATTTTTATATAATTTAAATTGAGACTACGTGTGAACTAAAACTTAATATACACTAAACATTTTCAGAACAAACTCGGTACTTTTTTATTTATGTTACTTATGTTTTTTGTGTTACATTTGGTAATTATAAAAGATACCATATTGTCATGAGTTGTTTAAAAAAATGCGACATCATTTATGTAATTATATAATAATTTAATAGAGATATAGTTACACAAAAAACATATGTAATATACATAAAAAGGGCCCGAGTTTTCGGTAGATCATAAGGACTGTATATTACCTTTTAAAACTAGAATTATAGTAATTTGATTATAATAAAAGCAATAAAATAAAATAATTATTTACTCTAAATAAAAACTAAATTTATAATAACATTGGAAAATATTATTTGATATAATCTAAATAGTAAAAAATTATTATATCATATTATCGGAATAGTTTTAGTTTGAATTAAAGTTGAAACTATTTATTGTTTAATGTTAAAATTAAAATTTTCAATTATTATTATAATTATTCTATATATTTAGATATTACAATTTATTTAAATGTTAAATATATAAACAGTATATATCAGAGTTAATCAAGATTTTGGATTTTAGGGGGTATAGGTTGAAGTAAAATTTTAAAAATCTCGAAAAATCTTGGGGTAGGGTGTACATTTTATTGCATTTTTAAACGACATTTTTTATAAAAATTTAAAAATCTAGGGAGTCAAAAATAATTTTCAAAATTTCCTAAAATTCATAGTAAATTGGAAGAAATTCCGAGCAAAGTATGAAAATTTTCCCATAAAGTCTTTAAATTTTCAAATTATTTTCATACATTAAGAAAAACTCTAATTTTAATTAAAATTATTGAAAATAAAATATAATTCTGCCATTAAAATGCAAAATTTAAAATAATAAAATTATTAATTTTTACAGTATAATTTATTATAATTTTTTTTAAATATCTTAAAATATCATTCTAATTAAAACATTACTTTTTTGAAATAAATTATTTTAAAGTTTTTCTGATATACATTTTTATTAAAATAATACTATATTTAGATAAAAATTAACTTAATACTAATTATTTTATTTTATCTGTTAATTTTAAACTGACTAATTCTAAAATTTATAGTAATGACAAAAATTAAAATAATTTACAAAAAAAATACATTATTATAGATATATTTATCATTATTTTACTCATTTAAAAATAATATCGTACATGTAACATTATTACTTTATTGAACAATTTATTTTTGTTTTTAATCACATAATTTTAATAAAATTCGGCTTAATTTAATTAATAATAACCCTGATATATATAAATACAAATAAATATATTCTTATAAAAGTATTTCAATATATGTTAAAAATAGAGGAATCACTTATAAATAATAATTATTTATGAAAATAGATGAACAATAATACTGTATTATTAATAATTTATTATACACTATAATTTAATTCACATTTTCATAGTTTTAAATTATTTCTTTTATTTTATGGTTCAATAATTTTAGTGAATGAGGGCTTTCATAAATATGTTTTATACATTTAGAGACAAATAGAAATTTCCAATAAATTCCAATAAGAAAATTTCTACAGACTTCAAAAATTATAATTTACAATATATTCTTGAACTCACATATACAGCATTTATTGTCTATTTATATATTATATATACAGTAAACGCCTATATAATTGAAATTTTGTTATATAATGTATATTAATATAAATTTTAATTTAAAAAACTTAAAATATGTTTTAAATGTAGTAATTTTCAAACTTTTATTAATTATATTAAATTAATAATTATAGTGTAATGAAACTTTCTCGAAAATTTCTTAATGACTAAACTATAGTATATACTGAATATATTCTATCATTTATTATATAAATATTTGGTAATATTTCTACAATATTATAACTACTTATATAATATACACCAATGGACACCACACTAACATAGAGTCTTTAATTGTTTATATCTTGAATGGTATAATAAAATATCACCAAATTTGTCTATAATAAAGAAAATATCCTCAAAAATTTGTCATAAAATTTTTAAAAATATATCTAATACTTCTGAAATTATTAAAAATTTAATTAAATATTACAATATAAATACAAACACTAATTCATGTATTAACCAAATTGACACTAAAGTGGACTCCATTGGTCTCTGTATTGATTCGAATATGATTTAAGTTAAATTAATGCCGAATACAATGGACTCCACTTTAGTGTCAAATTAGTGAACACATAAGTTCTAATAGTAAGTGTATGTAAACTGAATGTAAATTATATGAAAATGTAATATTTGGTTAAAATATTAATAATTTCAAAAATATTAGATATAATTTTTAAAAAATTTTTTGAAAATTTTTTGAGGATATTTTCTTTATTTTGGTGAACACAAATTTGGTGAAATTTTATTATACCATTACTGAGATATAAACCCTTAAAGACTCTGATGTAATGTTTGTCAATTGGTATATATTTTGAACATACTATGAAAATGACGTTTTAAAGTCAACTTAAAAATTTAATTAATATTAATGTTATATAACTTATGTTATGTTAACACCGGTATAAACACATGTTATATAACTTTTTAATCTATAAATATTTAATTAATTGTTTTTGTTATTATAATTGTTGTTAATTATGCTAATATAAGGTTTTGCATAACTTTAATTTGTAAATCTAATAAAATTATCGAATATTACATTTACTATAGCAGTATATGTTGTAAATAATGAATTTTACTGATTTTTACAATTTATTAATAATTTAATGAATCTATTTGTTAATTTTGTTTTTATAGTAATTAGAATAAAAATTATAAAAAATTTTATAAAATAGTTTTGATAAAAATATTTATAATATCATTAAAAGTAATGTTTTCTAGAAATCACAATATTAGAGGTTTTTTCTTTTTTCCAAACTTTTGTGTTGTTATGTAAATGAAATGCGATTTTAATAAATACTACTCTATTATTATATGACTGAATTACATACAAATTAAACATGTATTGGTATAATGTTTTTATAGTCATATATTGTACATTTATTTTTGCATATTGTTTGTCTTAAATACTTTAGTATAATACTGTATAGATCGTTATTAGTAATAATAAATTATATATTAAAAATTTTGTTGTTTGTTTATAGTAATATCATATGTATATTGTCAATATAAATATTTAAATTAATTATATAATACCCAAAATATATATACAATACTTACAATGGATATCCTGTAAAAATTTTTTATTAACAGTAAAATTGTACACAAATATACTACTGTAGTATATTTTAGTATAACGAAAAATCCAAAATCTTTACCCTTACCATAGCATAAATAGTATTAATTTTTCCCCATTTAGTGCCGGATTTTCAATTTTTTGACATCTGCTGTTATATAATATAGCATAAATAGTGCTATATTGCAGTGGTTTTCGGCACTAAACACATCACCTAAATATTCCCATATCCCCTTGAAAAATTATATTGACGCAACCGTTACTATAAAACCCCGTGTATTCTCAATGATTTGATCATTGAGATACTGGTAGTCATTGGCATAGACTAGTACTGCTAAGAGCCGTTAGCAGATCAGTTCTCTCCCCTTCTGGTTCGACCCCCTTCTCATTGATGGTCCGTATACTTGGATGTATACCACTTTGATGTCTTTTAAATAAAAACCTTTTGGATTTAATGTAAGTTTTTACCATTTATTGTCTCCTACTTTTTTCTAAGCGACCTAAATCCGTGGGTTCCCGCGTCGGGAGCTCCAGTATCGAAAAGGTCCCTTCTTGTCTACAGTCTTAAGGTAAGATGACTGGCCGTCGGGTCCGCCGTGTCGGGGGATCTGGTCGGTTATGTTGTCAAGCCTTCCCGCGTAAATAGCTAATGGACGGAGCCGCCGTGTCGGGGGTTCCGGTCCAGTTATGTAACCTTACCATACCTACCCTAACCTACCTTATGATGGTAGACCGTCGGATCCGCCGTGTCGGGGGATTCGTACGGTCATGCCGTCATTCCTTTACCGTTGATAGTGTGCTAACGGATCTGTCGTGTCGAGAGATCTGTACGGCTACGCTGTCCTCCTCCCTTACCTCCTTTGACCTATATTTAGTTATTGTTGGTGTAGACTACTATATGTGTCATATGGAAGTCCCCGACATCCCGGAAAGTGTTTCAGGCGGCCGAAGGCTCTGCCCGATTTTTCGGCAATAGTCCTACGTTTTAGTGAAACAGTTGTAGTTTTGTCGGTTCTCAGTGTTATTTAACACTAATAGTCTGACCTTAAAATACAATTTACTAGGTGATCCAATGGTTGCTGTCTTCGTGACAATAGCACTAGTTTGGTTGATTGTTGTAATTATCGGCTGTTTGAGTGAATGTGTGTGTGAATGCATAGCAGTGGATTTCTCGAGTACATATGTGCTTTCGCTAACCTAGTTGGGAAATGCATAGTTACTATTCGATACTGACTGACTAGGCAGGCCAGTGGTCCCAAGAGGGTTCCGGTCTCCCGATCGCGTGATTGTGTGTTAATAGCCGATAACGGACACTGAGTTTAAGACCGTTAACATACGCTCCTCAATAGTGATCCGAGAGTATAGTTAAGGTTTGCCTTAACTTTATGAGTCTATAGTCACCTTCGGGATTGACTGACCCGGTATAAATAAATATTTGGACACCTAATAGTTTATTGTTGTTACATATGCACTGTTCTTACAATATCACGGCCAAAAACCTATAGGTGATGTCAATTGACCCCAGAGACGACATAGTTATGTCTGACCAAATTTAACTGAATACCGTATGTGAGATAATAGAAATGTTACGATAATTATGTAATACTGTCGGCAATCTGTCGGTCATGTATTGTCTTTATCGTACTTGAGTGTATGATGTGTTTGTATAGATTTATGTTAATTTATGTGATTGGTGACTCTCCGGCGATGCATTCGTTGACCGATGCGGCGGCGGTTGTGTACGCGACACCGCTTGCTGTAGTTAATGAGCGCCTTATCATTGACGCCACCACACATACAATTTTGTCTAATATAGTCCTTGTCTATGTATGTTAGTTGAGTGTAATTTTGTTGTCTATTGTTATGATATACAGTACAGATTAGTAGTCCAGTGATAGTCACCGTAACACAGGTTTCGGGTGATATCACATTTCACCGACGAGTGTCGGGTAGGGTTTAACTAGTGTTTAAACGCCTTTATTTAGTGCCGGGTAGGCACGGCTGGAGAGACATAGATGGGTTAGATTCCCCCAGAGATTGCTTGTGACGATCCCCTGGTTATGTCATCAGAGTCAGAGGACTCTGATTTATAGTTTGGCCACAGGGTTGGTCAACGGGTATAGCATTACTTATCCTATAGTGGGTATTTGAATAGACTATACGCCTGTTTTACCGACGGTAGTACCGAGTGATGGTACTGACCATTAGACTCAGTCTTACTAGTAGATTGGGTATTGAGTTGCATGTTTTGGTTAGAGGGAGGCTTTGAGGCTTCTCTCGTTGGCAATTATTGGTAGGGCCCGACCAGTTAGTCAATCGTTATGTTTTAGTTACCAGTTTATAATTGCGACAAGACATTTGTTGTCATTGAGTAATGTCGGTTTTTGTTTGTTTTAGCGCAAGTGTTGCGGCTAGCCAGCCATTGTATGGATGCTGATAACACTGTATCGTCCTGTCTTCAGTATACTATAGTTGTGTCACGTGTAGTGAGTGACCAAACTAGTAAAATAGTTTTTACTGGTCTCAGAGCTTCTGACCAGACCCGAGTGGTACAGACTTCGAGTCTTAACTCTCAAAACAATGAGTCTGTCTTAACATTGAATAGTGTTTCGTTTGATAGTAAAGGTCAAATTGAATTAAATAATCTCAGGACCAGAGATAATACCTTTTATATAATTGGTCCGCAAAGTAGTAATGTCTTAATTTACGATCAATCAGACATAGATTGTATTAATAATTGTGTAGTAAAAGCTAATATTGTGCCCAATGTACAATTAAGACAACCTAAACCACTACAGGAGTACTGTGCCAATAGTGGCGGCCATTCCAGTGGTTTACGTGAAATCATTGCATGGAAAGTGAAGCGAGTAACTCACCCCAAAAATTCTCATGAAACATCTAAATAATCAACACTTTCCAGATATAAATGGCAATGCTATTAAAATAATATTGAAACGGTATAGAAATAGGATATATTATAGTTATAACAGTAATGATAAAATCTACTCATTACATCATGGTGGAGGTGCTCCGGTATAGAGTGTAGATTGAAATTATTATTACTATTTTTTCAAATCTTGAGCTCATTCTAACCTTAGTAGTTAAGCGGTCTTAACTAATTAAGCGATTTCCTGTATTTCAATTGCAAGTTATAATTGTAGTATGAATCCTAATTGGGTATATTTACCTAAACTTAAAGACTTTTCTTTTCTTGATCTACTTAATAGATCTTATGTTAAAAATAAATTAAGACAATATTTCGAATTACGTGAATACAACATTTTAGAAAAATCTGTATTTAATTATTGTATTTTAGTATGTACAGAAATAGTAAAGTTGATAAATGTTAGAATGGAGTTGTACAGTCAAATTTTACTTTTACATACTAACAATAATTATATAAAACACTTAATCTCTATGATAACATATGAAATTAGAGATAGACTTATAAAATATCAAACATGGTATATCAGATTTGTTTTAAATAATAATACTATTTCCCCAATAGTTGCAAATATTTTTGCATTGAATAATAATTATATCACTCAATTACAAATTGATAGATCGCAATATATAATATAACTATAAGTATGTATATTATAATTGTATTTTATATTATGTTGACATATTGTAATTGTCAATTAGAAAGAGGCTCTCCAATTATTTGGCATAAAGAGCCTGAGCCACTTATTAATGGCACTCATCAAGTAGTATTATTTATCAAATATAAATCACCTTGTTTTATATTTCATGGTATTACCGATGAGCATACTGCTAACAAATTAACAGAATGGTGTAAACATTTATATAGAGAATCATATTTAATACCTTTAACTGATTTCTGTAAGAGTCAATCATTAGATTATGAAACTGAACATTATAGGAAAAAACGGTTAT
The DNA here is from genome assembly GCF_028296485.1 of Oppia nitens. Classification (NCBI taxonomy): domain Eukaryota; kingdom Metazoa; phylum Arthropoda; class Arachnida; order Sarcoptiformes; family Oppiidae; genus Oppia; species Oppia nitens. The sequence goes on from NW_026533197.1 coordinate 2,143,038, forward strand.
CTTCATTACTTTTAGTAGGTTTCGGTATATTAGGTGCAGTTGTTACCGCAGTCGGTATCGGCACAACAGCATTAGTTGAAGTTAGAGAACTATCAGGTCGAATAGATAAACTTGAAAATCGCTTTGATATAATGAGATCTAATATGGATAAATTAATTAAAAATCAACCTAATATTATTAAATCTATAGAAATACTTCAGAAACAGACTTTATTGCTTAACGACAAAATAGATAAAGTTATAACAAATGTTAAATACTTAGCTGAAAATCTACCAAACCTTACAATGATTGTATCAAATTTAGCAGCAAATTTATTGTCCACTCGAGACCAAATCAGAAGTATATCTAATGATTGGCATGACAATAGGGTTTCTAGAAATTTATTATACTTTGCTAATTTTTCTTTGCCGTGTTATCCGAGATGTCAAATGAGATATGCTAATCCAGAGACCTGTCTTATAGATCAAGATAAGCGAATGATATTATTAAAATTTACAATTAAAGAACAGGTATTAAACTCATATATTATGACTGCAGATCCATTTGATATATTTGTCAAAGGTATTAATGAGAACGAAATCTGCAAAGTAAAATATTCAGGTCCAAGTCAAATAATCTATGACTCTGATACTAACTGTATACAAGAGATACAAGTATCTGCATTTGTTAGAAAACACGGGTTAATCAATGTGTTACAAAAGAATTGTACACAAAGACTACAGTCTATAGAATTAGATTATAGAAAATTATGGAATAACTATGAGTGTTATCCCAAAATTAAAATACAGTCTAAAGAAATTATACAAATTAAATATACTAAAGACTTAATCTTAATTTTCTGTTATACACAAAATATCAATTTATTTAATGAACAATTAAGTTGTCCCGACTTTGTTATCGCTTTACCTCTATATTCAAACTTTAGTATAGGTACTATAAATTATACTTCTAATTTTTATCGCTTTAATTTAAGACCTTCTGTAGATTTACCAGTATCTAACCGAATAAATTTTAATTTAATGCCTGAACTTTACAAATTTGATTTTAATACATTGGTTAAAGAATTTAATGAAACAATAACACAAATAGATAACAGTTTTCTTACCGACAGATATAGCCTAAACTTTGATAATATACTAATTGTTTTTATAATATCTGGATTAGTAGCCATAATTTTAGTATTAACAATTTATTTGTCTTGGTTGTCATTGCAAGTACATTTAATTAAGAAACGCTCAGATAGAATAGATGTAGATGTAAAAAACATTGATAATAATGATAACCCAATTGTTTCTGATATTGATACTAAAATAACTTTAGATACAGATAGTTGTTGTTCAATTGAACAAAAACATAGTAGACCTACTACTCCTAAATTGACCCGTAGTTTGATAACAACACAGCTTTTACTGCTTATAATTTTACCAGAGTTCGAATGTAAGCAGTTAATTGTAATAAATTTTGTATATAAAAACCCATGTGAAAGTCTGCTATTAAGAAAATCTCATACACATCCAGAAACAGTTCAAATGTGTGAGAAAAAATTTAGAGAACTCTTTAAACAAAACATTGAAAAGTTTTGTAAAGATAGCGATAAAACTTTAATATTTCATAGAGAGTTAATGAATAACCTTAAAATCAATAAGAGAGAAATTAAATCAAATTTTATTGACCAACACTTAAATTTAACTGATTTTGAACTAAATTTTGAAATGAGTATTATAGCTAATAAACTTGTTGAATTTGACTCTATTATTAGCGATATCGGTGCGCTGTGGGCTAAAGGTATTATAAGCCCTAAGCTCATCAATCATCCAAAGCTTAACCTAAGACTTGACCAAAATGATATTAATAGAATGAAACCAATTTCATGTCTATATGATAGTCAGTGTAGGTCAATAAGATTAGAAATTGAATATAACGAAATATTTACTGATCAAAATATATATGTAATACTACCAATTGTCATTACAATATTAATGTTTAATTTTATCTTATGTGTACGACTTATGTATATACGTAAAAGAAGTCGATCTAATAATTTAAGACAAATTAGTCTTGAAATGTTAGATCAGACAGCAGTTTAAAATTATTAACAAATTGTAAATTTTGTAAATAATTATTTAGACAAAATTCTTCACAACGGCTAGTCTAAATGACTTCGATAATGAGAGTAATAATCATATGATTACAGACTCTCAAAATACTGATGAAAATAGTGATGACAATTCACTAAACTTATTGAACATTTGTGAATCCCTCAATGAAAACGAAGACGATAATTTTGTTGATGCGTCTCCGGAACCACCTGTTCTGACCCGATACGATCAGGATACTTTTGATTATATTGATGAGTTAAGAAATTTTTGGTTACAGGACGATAATCCCCTTGTAAACAATACCTCTACTGCCCAAAATATTAATATAAGAGAAACCTCATTACCTAATAATCATTTCTTTAACAACCATATAAATCAATCGACTCCCTTAGCTCAATCTAGATTGATAGCAAGCTCTTCTAGATTTCTAAATAGAGATACTAGAAATAACATGACTACTCATAATAGAGTAAGACATGAGGTTCAACCTGAAGTGTTTTTGGGTGATGGTAAACAAAATGCATTGGGTTGGCTCAAGAGATTTGAAGCTTTATCAGTTCACAATGAGTGGGGTACAGATGAGATAAAGATAACAAAGATCTTAGGGTTTTTAGATAAATATGCACTAAATTGGTGGGATACACATAAATACTCAAATGGTGAGAAAAGTTGGAATGATATTAAAACTAGTTTCATCAATACTTTTGATCCAAATTATGCTAATAAATTGGCAATACAACAAAAGTTAAGGGAAAGAAAATTAGGTGTAAATGAAAATGTAAATATCTATTTACAGGATATATTGCAATTGTGTTCTCAATATGATAGTGATATGTCGGAAGAAAGTAAAATAACTTATATAATGTTAGGATTACCCTATTATTATGTACAGTCTATTACTATGTTAGATCCCAAAAATACATTAGAATTGGAAGAAAAATTAAACAAACTAGAGTTTGGGTTAAAATATCAGTTACAATATAATAACCCATTAACGGGTACTGAAGTTCAAATTAATCAAATTAAACCAGAAAAATTTGATAAAATAGAAAAACAAAATAATGAGGTTTTAAATAGATTGGATAAAACATTAATGAGATTAGAAACAATAGTAGACGTAATGAAATTTCGTCAAAATCAGTATCAGAGACCAAGCCCAGTCTCAAATTATAATAATCGTCAGCAAAGTACTAGATTTAATCCCAGAACAAATAATGTAGAGAGAAGTTGTTATAATTGTGGTGATAGAAATCACATGATTAGACAATGTCCAGTACCAATTGCTAGTGTTGTTAAATCAACACCAAACCCAATGCCGAAAGAACCTTGTCCTCTAACAGACCACCCAAACGGGCTGAGGCCTCCAAACTAAAATTGGGGGCGAAAAACTCTAATGTAATTAAAATGGTAAACATTAATTTGTTACCAAAAAATAATGTGAACATAAATGTATATGTAAATAATGTCGAAACTCTAGCTTGTATAGACAGCGGAGCCGGTATAAGTTTGATTAGATTTGATTTTACTGAAAAGTTAAATCAAAAAATTATATATAGTAATAATCCGAAATATGGTTTATTACCAAATATGAACAGAATATTGCTAAACAAAATAGTTAATGTAAATATAAAATACAAACAATCAAATATAACACTTGAGCTTTTTGTTGTTGATAACATGACTAACACTTTGTTGTTAGGATGTGATTGGCTAAGGAAAAGCGGAGCTATAATAAAATTCACTGAAATGGGTGCGAGAGTATCAGTAAATACAATTAATTATAAATTTTCAAAATTAAGGGTTTTAGAAAATACTGTCTTAAGACCAATGCATTGTTCATATGTCAAATGTATCAGTGACTTACAAGAGGGTGATTTTGTAACGGAACCATCTACTTATAAAGACAAATATCCTAAAATTCTTATACCTAAATGTGTAGTTACGATAGAAAATTATGAGACGGCAATCCCTATTATTAATGTCACTGCTAATGAACATGTACTTTATGAAAAAACAAATATAGCTATTCTTGAACCATATTACGAAGAAGTAGAACTAAATAATATTAGTATACAAGACTCAGAAAATTTGCAATCAGATGTTTGTTTTGACATAAATCCTAAATTATCAGATATACATAAACATATTATTAAAAAGTTTTTAAATGACAGAGTTAAACAGTTTGCATTTAGTGAAAATGAAGTCACTGAAACTGAGATATTTGAACATAGCATTGAAACAGGGGATCACCCACCTATTTACTTAAAACCTTTTAGAGCAAGCCCTAAAGAAAGAGATATTATAGAAAGCCAAATTAAAGAATATTTAGACGCTGGACATGTAAGGCCAAGCCAGTCTCCATGGGCCTTTCCTATTGTTGTAGTACCCAAAAAAGGAAATAAATGGCGAATGTGTATAGACTATAGAAAATTAAATAAAATAACTCAAATACCTCACTGGCCACTACCTACATTAGAATCTATCTTACAAAGCTTAGAGGGCATGTCTATGTTTACTACTCTTGATGCTCGATCAGGTTATCATGCAGTCAAGGTCAAAGAGCAAGACCAACCAAAAACTGCATTTATATCACATTGTGGTCAATACCAATGGTCTCGAATGCCTTTTGGTTTATCAGGCGCTCCACATACTTTTCAACGTATTGCAGATTGTTTACTAGCCGGACTTAATTATTTAATGACTTTATGTTACCTTGACGATATTATTATTTATAGTTCAAATTTTGAACAACACATGGATAGATTAACAATAGTTTTTGATAGATTCAAACAAGCTAATATTAAATTACACCCAGAAAAAAGTTCTTTTTGTTACAGTGAATTAAAATTTTTAGGTCATATAGTATCAGCAGAAGGTGTGAGGGTTAATCCAGATAAAATCTCTGATATACTTAAGATACCACCACCTACCTGTTTAAGAGCTGTTCAGAGTTTCTTAGGGATATGCAATTTTTATAGACGTCATATTAAAGATTATTCATTATTAGCAAAACCAATGACTAACTTAACTAAGAAAAATGTTAGATTCGAGTGGACTAATGAATGCAATGATGCTTTTATTAAGCTAAAAGATTGTTTAACATCCGCTCCAGTATTAGCACACTATGACCCTAAAAGAGATACTAGAGTTCATTGCGATGCTAGCTATGATGGCATCGGATCAGTCTTAGTACAAATCATTGATGACAAACCTCACCCAATAGCGTATTTTAGTCGATTATTAGCACCTGCTGAGAAAAATTATAGTATTACAGAATTAGAAGCTTTAGCTATGGTTAAGTCAATTGAGAAATTTAGACCATTTTTATTAGGTTTAAATTTTACAGTTATTACTGACCATAATGCATTAGTTTGGTTAATGAATAGTAAATGTAATAATGGCCGTATAGCGCGTTGGTATATGTCATTAGAAGAGTATAGACCTTTTAAAATCGAATATCGTAAAGGTAGAGTGCATTCCGATGCTGACCTATTGTCACGGTATGCTACACGAGAACCCTTAGATAAAGATGATGAGATTAGAATTTTTAACATTGAAGAGAAAAATTTATCCGAATTACAGGTTGAAGATTCATACTGTAAAAAACTCATTAATTTAGTCCAGGCAAATAAAACTAATAAATATTTAATTATAAATGAGGTGTTGTATAAAAAAGGTTCAAAAAGTAATTTAATTGTTTTACCTAAAGATCTAAAAAATGAAATACTGTACCAAACCCATGATCACCCAACCGGTGGCCACTGTGGTATATATAAAACTTATGTGAAAATTAGAGATAGATTTTATTATCCAAAATTACTTGACATAGTAAGAAAGTATATTAATGCTTGTCCTGAATGTAATGCATCCAAAAGACCAGTTAAACCTTTGAGAGCTGACCTTAAGCCATTACCAATTGGCAAAATATTTGAACACGTAGTATTTGACTTTTTAGGTCCCTTACCTGTGACTGAAAACGGTTATGATAATATTATTGTAGGTGTTGATATTGCTAGTAGATATCTTGAAACTAGAGCTGTAAAAGGTGCAACAACAGAATCTGCCTTAAAATTTATGTTAGAAAATATAATTCTAAGACATGGTTATGTAAAAACAATATCAAGTGATAGAGGTAAAGCTTTTATTTCTGAGTTGTGTCAAAAAGTATTAAAAACATTAAAAGTTAAACAGTCATTTACTACTGCTTATCATCCACAAGCAAACGGTTTAGCAGAGAGAACTATTGGTACTATAGTAGGAATGATAAAACATTACCTACAAACCGATCAAACACTATGGGACAATTTTTTACCTTATATTACATTTGCATATAATTCGTCTGTACAGTCTTCTATTGGCTTTTCGCCTTTTTATTTAATTTATGGTAGAGATCCAGTATTAGGTTTAGACATTCCACTAAATATTGATACAAATATAAAATATGGTAAAAGAATTCCTATATTTATTTCTGAAGCTCGTGATATAGCAAAAGCTTGCTTAGAAAGAGCTCAAGAAAATCAGGCAATTATATATAACCGTAAAACAAACGTAATTAAATTTCAAAAAGGCGATTTAGTTTACGTATATTTTCCCACAAGATATGTTGGGAAAACAACTAAATTTTTAAATAAATGGTATGGCCCAATGGTCATTACTCATGTATATAGTGACGCTACATACAAAGTTCAAGGCGTAGTTCATAGCGGATTAATAAAAGTATTTTCTGTAAATATTCAAAGATTAAAACCATATAGAGGTACTATAGTAGACCCCACTGTATTAGACAGTTTAGATATTACAGAATTGCAAAACGAATTGCGTGTTTTAGATGAAGAACCACAATTCAACCTTCTTAGCAATGATGATCAAATCAATGTAAATACAGAACCAACTGACCCTTCAAATGAACCCATAATTGAATCCCAAATTAACATTAAATTAAGTAAACCAAAAAGAGGCAGACCAAAGAATAGCCTTAAAAAACAAAAAGTGATCGTACCTTATGTGACTAGATTTGGTCGTCACAGTAAACCTAGAATTTAAAACATTAGTTTAACTTTTAACTGTATATATGTATATATATAATTTATAGGAAAGTGTAATAACTCATGAACACTAATAAACACGATATCAGAGATGTAATTAACACAATTTCATCGAGATCTCATCTGCCAACACCAGATTATTATTACCGAAAATTTCATAATTTCTATCAATGTCGATGTACTTTATCCACTGAAAACGAGACAGTAGTGTTTTATGGTACTGGTGATAATAAATCTGAGGCCCAAAGAATTGCATTAAAACATATGCAAAATGGTTTTCAAATTTCGATTATGAAATTTAAATCCTTGTGTCGTATTAATTGGCGACCGATCAGTAAAATTTGGGAAAGATTAAAATGGACTTTATTTCAATTAGAATTAAATAAACCCCAAATCTATTATAACAACAAAAACAAATACTTTTACGTTGTACATATAGACTTAGATGTGTATGTAGTAAATAGAAATATAGATATTGCAGCCAAAGATTTACTCCAAATAATTTACGTTAATCAACATACTTTACCTGTTGAATTAAAATTAACTCTAGAGGGTGGTATTTTATATACTCCTTTACCTAGAAATAACATATCAAACCTGTATAGAGATTTACCTCTTAATAGAGAAATCCAATTCAGCAAAAATGATGAACTTTGATAATTTTGAAAACACTGCCGTACCTGAGTCTACCGATGAAGTAGAAGAATATACTTTTCAGGAACTTTATCTAAATATTGAACAAATTAAAAGATATCAAATGAACTTAGATAGAGTTTTACAAGAGTTTCCTAATTTAAATTTCGAAAATCGTATCGAACTCTTGCAATCAGCCTATACTCAATCAATACATTGTTGTGAACAATGGATATTTTATATCAGACAATATAGCATGAAAATAATTAAAAAGAAAGTATATTTAACTAGAATTTTTAATTGTCAACGTGAATTGCGTAATCAGATATGGGACATTAAAAGATTAAGGGATTTAATTCTCAAACAAGAAACATCTATACCTAGTAAAGCAGTGAATTATTTACATGGACATGATTTAGTCCATAGAGAAACTAAAGTCTTTTCTCAATTACATGCATTACATTAGAACTACCATAAAATGAGTTCACAATTAATTACCTTAGAAATAAGTGACTTATTTAATATTGAGAGACCTTTTAAGCCATATTTTTGTCCTTTTGATGATGAACATAATTACCAAGCTAACGATATTATTAGAATGACTAACACACGTGCAGATGTTTTTAAAATATTCGATAATATTGATGATTTACGTAAGCATATAGAAGAATGTCATTTCCAGTACTCGTTATTTGTAAAATTACCTTATGTTAATGCTCTTATAACTAGTCTATGTAACTACCAATTAACTCTAGCAGAATGTATGAATAGAGACAATGTGATCTTACCCAGAGGTTATTTTGTTAATCGTACACTTTATATGGGTTGTCGTGTTTGTGAGATAATAATGACATTGTATCAAGATCATATAGAAAAATCTGTAAACAATATTAGTATAACAGATATAAGTGTTTTAATGGGTAGTAAATATCATTTATTTGAACATTTGGGATATAAACCTTTTTCTTGTACAATATGTAAATTCAATGGTAATTTAAACTCATTTATATACCCAAACCGCTCATCGAGACTTGAAGTGGTTAGAGAACATGTCTCCAATGCACATAACCTTAATTTTAATATTCAAAGTCCAAAATATGACTTTTTAATAGATAATGATAAAATACCAGAAATTGAAACCAATTTTTCAAACCCATTGACTGAAACTGGATTTGAGAATATAACTATAAATCTAACTGAAAACAATATACCTTATCAGTTTATGAATAGATTTATATTTTAATAATCAAATTTATTTTAATAGAGTGATTTAATAAATCAAGATAATTAACTGTTAATAAAAAACTATGAATTTAAACAAAGTTAAAGATCTAATTTCAACAATTAGTGCAACCCACAGACAGCTCAATGTTGAAATAAATTTATTGCAATCACATATCACTAAAACCGATTATCTAACTTTGTTTTCTTGTTCATCATCACTTAAAGAAAATCTAAGTGCTATTAATCGTGTTGTAAACAATTATAATGACATTGACAAATCATCACTTGGCTTTGTGACACTGAAAGCCAAAGAAATTAAACTTTTAAATGAATTAGACGAAATTCAAAAAGTACTTTATAAAAATGTGTAAAGTTTTTGATAAATATTCATTTATAAAAGTAACTATACATCAGTCAAACCATGAAATTATTGTTTCAATAGATTTGTTAAGAGACAAAATTTTAGACAGACTAACACATTTGAAAAGACTTGATTCAAACTTTTATAAGAGTGAAATTGGAAAATGTTGTGAAGCTTTTCAGGCATATTTTTATGCAAAATCGTTAACATTTACTACAGAATTTCTCACACCTGTTGTAAAATACAGAAGATTTTCACAAAGACTTGAAAACTTTATTGAACTATGTTCCCGTTTAGAACCTCCATTACAAATCTATAAATGTGATGATGTTTCTGAACATTGGCCTAACTGTGAACAGTGCAAAGTGTATATTAATCCTAAAAAACAGTTTATAAAACTAATTAGTAAAAATGTCTGAACTTGACCAGTCTCACATCTATTGGCCCATGCTAGAACATGAAATCAAAATTATGCATGAGCTTGATCGTAAACGGTTTAAATTAAGAAACATTGACCCTAATAATTATAAGCTAATGGCTTTCAGTACAGCATTAAGAGATCTATTTAATGAATTAATACGACTACAGAAATTTATTTTAAAAGGATTATTTCTGAGATATATCATTCTTATAGAATATCAATATATCAAAAATGATTTTATTAGATTTATAAGTAGATTTTTACAATGTATTGATTACTATAAAAATCTAAAAGCAAAAATACTTCAATCATTTAGTTTTCTTACTGAAGATAATATTGATACTTTTTATTTTAGTAATCAGCAATTAGATAGATTATGTCATTACAAAAATTATTTTATTCAAGATTATAATAACCATTTAAAAAATGAATAATCTTAAGAAACAAATTATTGAACATGTCGGCTATACTTTGTATATCAGAAACAAAATTATTGAATACAAACACATGAAAGAACAAAACATATTAGTAGAATTAAGTATTATTGATAATATAATTATATTATGTGAACAAATTAAAAATTTATTAGATGAGCGAATTGAAATACTTTATAAATTTACTCTGAAATACACAAACAAATCTGTATTAGTCGTTATGTTAGATCACATTAACTTTTTCCTAAAGTTAATTACATTAAAATTTGAAAATACAAAAAATTATTTAATAACATATAATGTAAATTTTACAAGCCAATTAAAACAAAAATTTCATTGGGATCGAGACCTCCTAATGTTTCTATTAACTCAATGTAAACCGGAAATCGATTAATATGCAAGCATTCTTACAAAATCTCGACTTTCATTTGCAACTAAGACATCACTTAGTGTTGTATAACATGAGATTACTGGCATACAAAAACTGTTTCACTAACAATATAAAAGCACTTGTAAATGCATTAATTAAGACCAATGAGCTAATTTTAAAGTTCGAGGATTTAGTAATTAATATCTTACAAACTATAAAATATTCCCATAAACCTAAATGTTGGTCAAGAACTTTATTATATAAAACTATTTCAGATTTAAATCAAATTTGGAAACACCAATTACATTTACAACAACTGGTGTTTCAACGTAATACTTCAATGCATATTGAAAAAGTGATAATATTTGCCCCATTTAATAACTAAAATATTAGTGTAATATTTATTAAGTACTTGTAAACATTAGTGATTTAGTGCTTAATAATTTGCTAATAAAACTTAATTGTGACCTTTTTGTGTAACTTGTCCCAAAATGATTTTAAGTAGAACTGAATTAAAACTTAAAAGAGGACATAGCGAGTGTAGACAACGTTTTTACAGTACACAAATTTCAACAATTCATATAATTAAAACATTACCAGAGATTAATAATATACCACTATTAGACAAACTTGAGAGAAAATTTAAGCAATTATTAAAAATATCCTCAAAACTTGAAGAGATTTATATAAGATTTTTATTGAAAGATAGTGAACAATATTGTGGTGACACACAGACCTATATCTTTTATGCAAACGAAGACATTATTAAATATACGCACAAAGTTAACAGCTTAGTTGACGAGTTTATATTTTTTAATCCCGAAATACGTGATATCTTTAAGAAAATATTACGTACTCAGTATTATTATAAAGATTACTTCACTTGGCTTGTTGAGCAATATCCCTAAGTGATTAACTTCGTTGATATGCTTAATCTATTAGACTTGCCTATAGACATTTTAGAGTATCATATTATTAATCGACTTAATTTATATGATCGTTTAAGAGCTACAGGTGTGAGCAAAGCATTTGACAATATATTATATGATACGCCCATCAATATAAATTTAAATAATAGATTTTTAAGTGAAATTACATCAACACCTAAATCACTAAAAAACTTATTAAAATTATCTAACGACATTAAGTGTATTAATAAACTATCAATTAAGGTTTTTCATCCGTTAATAATTTTATTTTTGAACATTATTGTCAAAAAGAATGAGAGAGAAACCAAACTTAATAAAGTTAATAAACAGTCTATTTTAACAAATGTGAAAGAATTTAAAATAAGAATACCACCGTCTTACACTTTTGTTGACCCTATTATTTATTGGTGTCTTCATTACTGTGCCCCATCAATAAAAATATTGTACTATAGTGAACATTCAAACTGTGACTTAAAATATTTACTTTATAATTATATTTCATTTAATATAATTAAACTTGATTTTCTTTTAATTTACACACACGACCATAAATTTACAGAAGGTTTGTGTAAAATATATAATAAACAAACGCGTGACAAATATATTGCCGACTTTTTCAATTGTGAAGAAGAAAACTTTAGAATTTGTGAAACAACTCAATTAGCCGTAGAGTATTACGATGAATCTCTTAGCGCTAACAACTATTTAATTGAAATCTTATCCCCATCCCTAACCCAACTGTGCATTCATTCTTATGACAGTGATGAAATAAAAATCCAACACGTCGAACAGTTTATTTTAAAATGTGAAAAACTTAATAAACTTTTAATATCAGGATTTCCAATTGATGACATTAATAGTTTATCATCACTTAATAATATAACTACAAAATTCAGTAATTTATCTGTGCTTAATATTGATATTACTGTTTATTCAGATCAATCAATCATTGATTTCTTGAAACCTCTAAATAGATTAACTAATCTAATTGACTTTACATTGAATGGCTGGTTTGAAGAAACAACCTGTGTGCCATCAATTATTGTTAAGCCCTTTAAAAACCTTAAATACTTTACGTTTAACGGTTACCAAAACAAATTTTCTACAGGGTTTTTCAATTATTCTATACTAAATTATATTACTAAATATTGCCCTAAAATTGAATATTTAGATATAGATTTTATATTTGCTGACACTAAAGACCATCGTTTTTCATTTAATAGTGATTTATTCAAAAATCATAAAAAGTTTTATTTCAATAAAAGAAAAAGAACTTTTGAAACCTTTTTAAAGAATTATAATACCGGTATAAGAGGACTGGTTGAGTTAATAAGTAAAACTAAAATTGCATCAATTACTTTAGTAGGCAATTTTAATTTAAATAGTTTTACTAAAAAACAAATTCTCCGATTAGTCAAACAAAAGAAAACTAAACTTTATTGTTTAGAATTAAATAATTATAGAATTATTTAAAAATGTCTCAACCCAGTACCAGTCACAATTGTGACGAGGACTGTCCATTATATGAGGATCATAGACCAGAAACACCCAATCCTCCTATATATTTACCCAAAAATCGCAAACCTTATGATAATTTAATAAGGAAATATAATCGAAAATATAACAAAAATTATATATTAAGACGAGACATAGACTTTGGAACAATTAAAGTCGTTGTGAGTAAAAATAATGTTGTTTATTATCAACAATTTATTTTTGGTCCTCGAAAATCCTCTATTGAAAACAGAGAGCATATGATATTTTTAATTAGTTCATCTCATAGCCCAAAAAGATCTCTTATTTATAAAATAAGATCTGAATATACACTATTATGTATACTTAATTATTATAAAACTAATATGTTACCTTTTAATTATATAAAACCTAAATATTCAATTAAATTAACCAAAACCATTAATAGTCAAAAATGGTTTAAACGTAGTGTAACAAAACGCTATATTTGTATATACTGCAATTTATTAAATGAAAATGGATATTACTTTACTAACCATATTGTCGACGAAATTAATAAGAATGAGATAACACATTTGTGCAACAACAAGTGTATTTTAATGTGTGAAACACATGATCACTGGCATAATAACAATCAAATTTGCAACGCAGAATGCAAACTATTTTGTCTTAAAAATAGTTTCGCAAAAACTTTGGAAACTACATGGCTTCCACAATTCACCCGTAATCATTGTGTTAATAAATTATGTATTTATTGTCTCAAATTAACCGACAGTAATGAATTATTAAATATATTAAAAAGTGAAGACATATCAAATGTCTTAAACACTTTCTATAACCATATTAATATGAAATCAGTGTTGTGTTTGTTGTGTCGTGCGAAACATTTTAGTCAATACAAAAATGGACATTCTATTGACCATTATATTGCAAATGATCTAAGTATCATTATTGATCATTTGATATCACACCATGTGACCGATATCCAAGAACCTCTACATCTGGAAGTCTCTACATTTAATTATGGTGAAGACATCACAGACGATGCTTTGACATGGATAAGACGGTACTTCTATGATGTTGGAGTAACGAAAATTGAAGAAATCATCAAAAGCAACATCAAGAAAGCATCACCGGATTCAGTTGTCTATTCATCACTAACAAAGGCGATTTCGGATATGGGAACACTGGGTGAATTTAATTCGTTTTATACCATACCTATTGAAGCTGATAACATAGCAGCCGATGATATAATCAATGACTTATTTAATAAACTTAATTAATAATTTAAACTTTCTTATTTAACCTTATAAACAATGTTTTTATTATATAAAACAAACTTTATAGTCAACCAATTATTGCAACCAAATACTATAATAATCAATATACTTACATAATCTGAATATTGTATACACAATTTAACCCTTTTATAATTATATAATATACACTTATTATCCAATAATTTTAGTCCTAGTATACTATTTACTATATATAAATATCACAATTAATGAGACTATTCTGATATAATTTATATTATTATATAACCGTAACTATGAATCTATTATTATATAATCTATTAATATATTTTGTGACTTACATTACATTACATGCAAAACTAAAATAACCAATTCATATATTTGTATAAATATTTCCCAATATAAACACCTATTAGTGTAACTTAATATTATACTCTAATCAATATTATATAATTAATATTTAAACATATTTATTATAACATTTATATTACATTTATAACAATTTTACTTTATATCCTATTTAATAATTGATGTTTTTAATGTTTAATTGTAATTTTAATCTTTATAAGCGGACAGATATCATGAGATTCGAGTCGAATCTACAGGGAGAAGGGAGTGATGTCAATATAAAATCTATTATATAATAATACACACACATATATATATATATATATATATATAATATCAAAATATCACAAAAAATTTTTTAGTAACATTAAATTAATACATAAATATACTACAATACACAAATGTTAGTGCCAAAAATCCAAACTTCTTTCCCTACTGTAGAATAAATCTATATAAAATTTTCCCTACTCAGTGCCAGAATTACCAATTTTAGACATCAATCATTACATAACATAGTATAAATAGTATTATATTGTAGTGTTTTTTGGCACCAACGCATCACTAAAATATTCCCATACACCCTTGAAAATTTATATTGATGCGACCGAGACTATAAAACCCCAAGTATTCTCAATGATTTTATCATTGAGATACTGGTAGTCACTCGGCATAAGACTAGTACTGCTAAGAGCCGTTAGCAGATCAGTTCTCTCCCCTTCTGGTTCGACCCCCTTCTCTGATATGGTCCGTATACTTGGATGTATACCTCGTATTGATGTCATTTTAAAATAAAAGCCTTTGGATTTTAATGTGAGTTTTTACTTTTATTGTCTCCTACCTTCTCTAAGCGACCTAAATCCGTGGGTTCCCGCGTCGGGAGCTCCAGTATCGTAAAGGTCCCTTCTTATCTACAGTCTTAAGGTAAGATGACTGGCCAGACGGTTCCGCCGTGTCGGGGGATCTGTTCGGTCATGTTGTCGAACCTTTCCGCGAAAATAGCTAATGGTCGGATCCGCCGTGTCGGGGGGTCCGGTCCAGTTATATGATGATACCATACCTTATCCTAACCTACCTTATGATGGTTGACCATCGGATCCGCCGTGTCGGGGGATTCGTACGGTCCTGCCGTCATTCCTTTACCATTGATAGTGTGCTAACGGGTCTGTCGTGTCGAGAGATCTGTACGGCTACGCTGTCCTCCTCCCTTACCTCTTTTGACCTATACTTAGTTATTGTTGGTATAGACTACTATATGTGTCATATGGAAGTCTCCGACATCCCCGAGATTGTACCAGGCCGCCGAAGGCTCTGCCCGATTTTTCGGCAATAGTCCTACGTCTTAGTGAAACAGTTGTAGTTTTGTCGGTTCTCAGTGTTATTTAACACTAATAGTCTGACCTTAAAATACAATTTACTAGGTGATCCAATAGTTGCTGTCTTCGTGACAATAGCACTAGTTTGGTTGATTGTTGTAATTATCGGCTGAGTGAATGTGTGTGTGAATGCATAGCAGTGGATTTCTCGAGTACATATGTGCTTTCGCTAACCTAGTTGGGAAATGCATAGTTACTATTCGATACCGACTGACTAGGCAGGCCAGTGGTCCCAAGAGGGTTCCGGTCTCCCGATCGCGTGATTGTGTGTTAATAGCCGATAACGGACACTGAGTTTAAGACCGTTAACATACGCTCCTCAATAGTGATCCGAGAGTATAGTTAAGGTTTGCCTTAACTTTATGAGTCTATAGTCACCTTCGGGATTGACTGACCCGGTATAAATAAATATTTGGACACCTAATAGTTTATTGTTGTTACATATGCACTGTTCTTACAATATCACGGCCAAAAACCTATAGGTGATGTCAATTGACCCCAGAGACGACATAGTTATGTCTGACCAGATTTAACTGAATACCGTATGTGAGATAATAGAAATGTTACGATAATTTTGTAATACTGTCAGCAATCTGTCGGTCATGTATTGTCTTTATCGTACTTGAGTGTATGATGTGTTTCTATAGATTTATGTTAATTTATGTGATCGGTGACTCTCCGGCGATGCATTCGTTGACCGATGCGGCGGCGGTTGTGTACGCGACACCGCTTGCTGTAGTTAATGAGCGCCTTATCATTGACGCCACCACACATACAATTTTGTCTAATATAGTCCTTGTCTATGTATGTTAGTTGAATGTAATTTTGTTGTCTGTTGTAATGTTATACAGTACAGATTAGTAGTCCAGTGATAGTCACCGTAACAAAGGTTTCGGGTGTTATCACATTTCACCGACGAGTGTTGGGTAGGGTTTAACTAGTGTTTAAACGCCTTTATTTAGTGCCGGGTAGGCACGGCTTGGCGGACATATATGGGTTAGATTCCCCCAGAGATTGCTTGTGACGATCCCATGGTTATGTCATCAGAGTCAGAGGACTCTGATTTATAGTTTGGCCACAGGGTTGGTCAACGGGTATAGCATTACTTATCCTATAGTGGGTATTTGAATAGACTATACGCCGGTTTTACCGACGGTAGTACCGAGTGATGGTACTGACCCTTAGACTCAGTCTTACTAGTAGATTGGGCATTGAGTTGCATGTTTTGGTTAGAGGGAGGCTTTGAGGCTTCTCTCGTTGGCAATTATTGGTAGGGCCCGACCAGTTAGTCAATCGTTATGTTTTAGTTACCAGTTTATAATTGCGACAAGACATTTGTTGTCATTGAGTAATGTCGGTTTTTGTTTGTTTTTAGCGCAAGTGTTGCGGCTAGCCAGCCATTGTATGGATGCTGATAACACTGTATCGTCCTGTCTTCAGTATACTATAGTTGTGTCACGTGTAGTGAGTGACCAAACTAGTAAAATAGTTTTTACTGGTCTTAGAGCTTCTGACCAGACCCGAGTGGTACAGACTTCGAGTCTTAACTCTCAAAATAATGAGTCTGTCTTAACATTAAATAGTGTTTCGTTTGATAGTAAAGGTCAAATTGAATTAAATAATCTCAGGACCAGAGATAATACCTTTTATATAATTGGTCCGCAAAGTAGTAATGTCTTAATTTACGATCAATCAGACATAGATTGTATTAATAATTGTGTAGTAAAAGCTAATATTGTGCCCAATGTACAATTAAGACAGCCTAAACCACTACAGGAGTACTGTGCCAATAGTGGCGGCCATTCCAGTGGTTTACGTGAAATCATTGCATGGAAAGTGAAGCGAGTAACTCACCCCAAAAATTCTCATGAAACATCTAAATAATCAACACTTTCCAGATATAAATGGCAATGCTATTAAAATAATATTGAAACGGTATAGAAATAAGATATATTATAGTTATAACAGGAATGATAAAATCTACTCAATAACATTTGATAATAATTATGATAAACAATATTGTAACTATTAAATAAACACACACATTTTTAAATATTAATTAATTTGCATAATATATCACAAAATACATGATAATCTTATTTTTTAAATATTTTATTGCATATATATTTATAAAATTTTTAATTAATTTTATTTTGACTATAATATGTATATTAAGTCATCACATAACACAGTCAAACACAGTAATAACTATACTTTTTATATTATATAATAGAAACCTATGATATTTTTATTGTTAATATTGCAACTACAAAATTAAAATAATAAAATGTTATGACAACAACATGAATATCTATTTCAATGCTATTACTAATCAAATGCCATAAAATTTATTGTATTTTATTGCGTACTGAATTTTGTTAGAAAAACTTTTTAAAAATATTTTCTAACAATAATTTTATAATTCATGTTAAGTATTATTCAATATTTAGTTAGCTGTAACCCCTAATTTGTTACAATAGGTATTGTATTTTTTTTTAACAATTTAGTGTTATATGAAAAATATTTTTTGTTTATTAGTATTTTGCAAATCAAACTCAAATTCAAGTGTCAAAATAATTTAACGGCATTTTCCCCATTATTATAACTGTTAGTTGGTTTCATTCAATTATTTTGTACAATAGATTGTATTATTTATAAATTGAGTAAATAAACTAAAATAACATAAAAAAATATATTTTATTTCTATAAATAGTTGAGAAATGAAATAATATTAATAAATACGTTTATTGGCATATAATTGAGTTCATTATCAATAAAAAAAATAACTCAATGTATAATAAAGTATATAATTTCATACAAATATTTTTTTCCAAAGTATTGTGTAAATAAATATCCTACAAAAAATCCATACAATAATTAGTTTTTTATTATCTAATACAATTTATTATTATGTATAACAAAATACCATATTATAAATAATACATTTTATCTACAATATATATAGATGCTGCTATAATAAAGTATTACAATTATTAACAATAACATATTAATAACATAGAGTATTATATTTATTATATCCAAGAATTTTCAATTACAGAATATTCTATAATTAGCTGCTATTTTCACATTAATTATTGATTATATCAAAAAAATTGCATTCAATAGAGTTATATTGTACTTCAACTACTATACAATAAACTACTACAACAACAACTTTTACAACTACTACTACCCGCCCCATCATTATATACTCACTGAGTTTGAAACCCTATTTGCTGTATGGTATTCAACAAAATATACGGTAACTATTATAAAACTATATGTTAAATATGCCATTCACTGTTCAATATACTAGTAATTATCTCTATTTAATAGACAATTAAATAGCTATTTATTTGTATACATACAAACTAACTTATTATACATATATAATACAAATAATAAAAAATACATACCATTTTTAGTTAATGAGAACATTGAATAAAATAAATTTACTATAAATCCAAAACATATTTTAAACACACAAACACTTTAAACTAAAAAAAATAAGTTCACATAAACTAAGAAAATAGTTTTGTTTTATTAGTTTTTTGTTATTTTACAGTAAAATAAATAACTTACTAAAAATATTCAATATATTATGCATAAACCCACATAAATGTATATTAATATAACTTAATATTTTTTTAACAGAAAATATCTATTTCTCACCACTAGTTTATAAATTATAATCATATGGTATATAATCAGAAAGTTTATATTTACTGTAAATTTTATATAAACTTAAAAATTTTCATTACCTATTGGAGGAAAAAATTAAAATATAATAAACTTTATTTTCAAAGAAAATTATACACATTTGATATAAACTAAAGTATGTTATGAAACACCATTTAAAGTCAATAAAGGGGCAGAAAATTATTGTTTTCCTCAAAAATAAAAACTTGTATTTCATGAATGGTTTAACACTTGGTTTACATAAGTTAAATAGTCATACATATCAAACATGTGCACAGATTAGCAATAAAAACAGACACACGCACAGTAAGTAAAAAAGTGAGAGATCTATAGGTTCCAGATGTCCATTAAATTGGAGTATTATACTTATAAATTATATCAAATTCAATTATCAATATAAATTCAATATCAAAATAATAATATAATTGTACAATAAATAAAATAGTATAAAATACTGTATATAATTTATAAGATATATTTATTTTTTTTAAATACAACTAAATTTTCATTGCCCAATAATTTGTATTTATAATTTACCAAAAATTAATTTACGGTAGTTTAAATTGTAATAGTATATGTAATATATGAATCAATAGTATGAAAAATTAATCTAAATAATAATTATAATAATAATAAATAGTACATTGAATAATACTTAGTTGAAAAAAATTTATTAACAAAAAAATGATAATATAATATTAATGCTTAAATATAATATACAACAAAAATACAAATATTTTTTAATTTCATTATGTATTATTACAAAAAATAAATTGCTGAAAATTAACATCATCATTTTTTTCTATACATAACATTATCTGTCATAAAAAAATCATTTGTTAATAACAAAAAATCACGCATATGTGCATATGTGTATGGCTAACATCTACTATATAGTATTTAATACCAATAGGATAAACAGTTAAAGCTCATACAGTATTATATAATACCAGTGCAACCAAAAACACATACCAGTGCATAAGATAGATTGTACTGTAGACATGTAAAATGATTTATCAATGACAATTATCCACAATCTATTAAAGGCAAGTGCACATACACTATACATTATTTAATGCATACCAATGCTTAGCTATATTATAATTTATAAACATCAATGTTTAAAGCACCCATAAATACATACACATACATACATAAGCATACAATATGTTTGTACGGTTTTTAGGGAACTATGAAAATATTATATATATTTTTTAATAAATATATATATATATATATATAATAATAATAATACTGTATATGTTATGTAATATTAAGCTAATATATAATAATGTATAATATTGTAACCACTTCATTTTGACAATAATGTTTGTTACTCTACTCTTATTGTTTGTGTTAATAATAATAGTTTTTATTTTAAGTGAAGTTTTCTTTCGTTATTATTAAAATGTTTTTGCAAAGTATAGTTATATTTACGTTGGTTTCGTATAGTATAGGTATCTATACTGACTATGTGACATTGATTGATTCTGGTGAAGACGACAAATTTTTATCAAATCAATCGTACGAATTGGTTAACGTTATTGACCGAAACACTCTTATCATACGAAATTCGAAATGCGATGTTTTGCAAATAAAGACATCGGATGTTAAAGAAAGATTTTCAGCTGACGTTGGTGTCAACCGTAGATTTAAGTGCAATGGATATGTCAATGTCGAAGACAAAAATGAAACATCTATTGAAACAATACAAAAATGGATTATAATTAAGATACAAATGGTCACTGTAGATAGAGACATTAAGGACGCAGTCAATCACGTCTTAATATATAAAGACAAAATGTATGAGCCTGATTATGGATCACATACTTCTGGTATAATTTATATACACAACGACAAGTGCGAATCAACTCCTGTACCGTCAACGTATGTTACAGTTCACTATATTTACGATACCAGCACCGTTTTGTACAGATGCTATCATTTGCAATTTTACAGTAGTCAAATTGATAAAATTAATTATAACTACAAGATTGACTCTACTTATACGTTGGAAGTATTACCTATTAGTGGTAAAATAATTTATCTCAAAACAAAAGAAAAATTTGGTAGTCATTCAGCAAAATTAGAGCCATCGTGTCCGACAACAGAAGATAGTTACATAATTAACCACCCCGTACTTAACATATCCACTATTACTTCAACTGAAACAGTACACCATACATCTACAGTTACCAGTACACAAATACAGCCAACTGAAGTAATGCAAATAAAGACAACAACTACTACAATAGTTTGCCAACCGACCGGTCAGTCGCAAGAGATAATTAAAAACGACATTAATAATGTATTTTCCAAACGTAAATTATTAGAATCAATAGGATTGGTATCGTCTGCGACTCGCAATGCAGTACTTCGTCAATTTACTTCTCAAAAACCTCAACCCGTAACTCCAGTACCTATTCCTGTAGAAGATAATAGATTAAAAGTAAAGATCACAAATTTTGAATTACCAAAACAAACTAATAAAGTACAAGATATTAAATACGAAGATGAGAAAGAAGATGATAATATCGACGTAATTCCTTTAGAAAACATATATGTTTCAAACATTACGAGGAAATTTGATGATCTAAACTATACAACGGTAGCAGCTTACCATGGCATTCAATTTACAAGATATGGCAAGCTATACGCCTTCACAGATGAATTCATACATTTTATTAAATTTGACTTCCCATTTGAAAATTTTCGCATATCTTCTTTACATGATATAAACTTGTGTACAGAAATGATATCAAAAATTACTGTAAGTGGAAACATAACCGAAGCCGAAAATTTTGTGACAACATTAAACAATACATGTCAAAGTTTCGAACAAAGTATGGCCTCCTTTTCCGAACAAATTGATATGACCGCCACTAAGACACTTAAAAATTTCCGTTTAAGACAACAATCAAGAGGTGAAATAAGAAATAAGCGTTTCATTGATCCGATATCTGTGGCTGTAGGAGCCGGTGCAATCTGGTTGGTGACGGAAGTGATCTCCGCTAAACACGACCGAAAGAAACTATACGATAGGGTTACCGATTTGGAGGATTCTGTCGAAAAGACTGCAAAAAGTTTAAAGATTGTAGCAGAAAATTTCATAGGTTTTTCCAAAGAAGTTTCCGAAACAATGATAAAATTTAATGAAAAAATAAATCTACTAAAGAGTTACACTACCACAGAAATTAATAATCTTTACAATTCATTAAATGATTATAAAGATTACTTAGAGAGCAAAATAATCATTGTAGCTATAATGTCTATTTTTAACGATTATCGATTGGCAGAAAATAATTTATTTCAAAATCAATTAGTCGTACTTTTAGATGGCATACAAACGTTTGAAAACATTTTCAGTGTTATTAATTCAGGGCGACTTAGTCACGGATTACTGAGTTGGCGGCGCCTAAACCGTATATTAAGCAATATCGAGAGATCTTTTAATAACAATTTTGACTTAGGTATTCATAGATCTGAACGTCAGTTATACTATACTTTTCCACTAATTTCTACTGCAATCGATCCAAAGACGAACAAAATTTACATTTCCATTCGAATACCGCTGACCAGAAAGAAGAGTAATAGAAAATATACCATAATAAAGCCAACGTTTTTGCCGTTTACATGTTTAAAAGAAGATTGTTTCAATAAGGGTAGTAAAAATAAAACATTAAGCTTCATCAACGGTGATACGCTATGGTTAGTAAATGAAGATGAGACAGACCTAATGGGAACCATATCACCTAATTTTATTAACTGTCAATACATAAACCATCAGTATATTTGCTTTACATTTGATGTTAACCAAATTATGGAAGCAAAAAGTTGTTATAAAGGTATCTTTGATTGGGATGAAAGAAAAATTGGTCAAAATTGTGACATCATTACACGTCAATTGGACGACTATCAACCAATTGCTATCGGAGGTGATCGATATGTTATTCATAAAAATGCACTACCTGTTTATGATTTATTGTGCGAAAACAAAAATCCAGTGAGACATCACTTAACTGAATTCATAGAAGTTATCAATCTAGATCCGGGTTGTGACGTCTCATTCCCTAGTATCGGTCGGATCCTCAGGGGTCCGTTTGCGAGGCCTCTTCGTAATGAAGTGGATAACCAAGCATTTTCATATCATTCAGAGCTTTTGACTGAAATACAAAAAATGTCGACAATAAGTGATGAACAGGTTAACAGTTTGATAATACCAAACATTACGGTTCCACATATAAGACAATATAACTCAACGATTGATGACGTATTCTTCGAGTGGGACACAAAAACTCTGACAAAATTTACAAATTATTTGTCTACTATGCAACAAAATTTAGCAGAAGCTATCAGCGAAGTAGAGACGGTAACGGCAAAGAAGACCGGAAGTTATTTTGTTAAAGGTTTAGTCGGGACATTTAGTGGTATCATTCAAGTGTTGATGATTACTATAGCAATAATGGGTGTTTTATCGTACAGTAGAGTAATAGGTTCTACGGCTTGTTTTCAAGTAATTGCTATGACTGAGGTTGAAGCCTCTATCTTTGGTTTAGATCGAGAATTGTTTTCAATAGATATACAGACAATCGTAGATCTGACAGTTATCGGATTACTAGTTTTTATTTTAACGTTAATTGTTATAACTACATGGAGAAGAAGAACCGTCTACACCCATTCAATTGGTAGGATTATCGAAACATCTTCAAATAATTGGACTATTTTGGTATTCATAGTAAAAGAAACACCTAACATATGTACTTATTTTGTCGAAGTCGTCGAATTGCGAGTACCTGTGTTGATCGGACAAGCAGGAAGACAAATTACTGACTTAAGAGTAGCTAACAAAGTGATACCATGGCATATAAAGAACGGACGTAGAGGAAAGACATTGTCGTTGGGAGAGAAAGTTCATATCTATGACAACAATGACTCATTGATCGATGGATGGCAACAAATTCAGATTAAAATAAGCGCTATTAAATGGAAGTATTTACCAGAAATGCCACATAACAGACGTCCGGTGTTTCTCAATAAGATTAACGAACATGGAGTAGCGTTTGTGAATGTAGCGCCTAAACGACTTTAACCAATTATAAGACAAAAGACAGATTTTCAAGGACATGAAACTGAATATTTTTTTTATAATACTTTTATTCTTTATTTTAAACTTGTCTTACCAAACCGGTTATATTTCCTATATATTTTAATCACTCAATAAACTTGTTTCAAGCATTAAAAAAATTGTGTTTTATTAACTATATAAGCAATGGTTATATGAAGTAATCATTCATTCTATTATTACTTCAGTTTGTGTAAGCATTGATTTGGTGATACTTTTTAATAGTTGTAAAATTAAATTTTATGATGACAAGTGAGGTTAGACGTAGTGTTTCATATGAAGCATTGGATATTAACAATGCAGATCCAATCGCACCTGTGTACCGTTCTATTAATGATGACCAACTAACCGATAGAAGTGTCATGGATCGAAGCTCACTTGGCGTTAGAGATAACGATAACCATGAGAGACCGACTGAACGCGACAATACATTTATTAGTCATCGTTTTGTTAAATCATACAAGCATCCACAAATCGATGCTTATAATGGAAGTAAAAGTGGTGATTTTGATGATTGGATAACCAACTTTGAGCTGTTAGTGTTCGGCAATCACATCATTCCTGACGCCGAGAAACGGAAACTATTGATCAATAATTTGGGATCAGAACCGAAAACCTATGTTAGATATGAAGTAACCAATGGTACTTATGTTGCAATTAAGAAGAAACTTATGGGTCTTGTATGGTGGATCTGACGACTCTATGACAGAAATGATTAATCGTAAGTTTGATTACGGCCGAGAACCGATTCAAACTTATATTGTAGAGAAAAATAATTTGATTGAAAAGTGTTCTCCCGAAATGAGCCTTAAGAACAAAAAGCAAACGATTGTGGATGGTTTCAAAGGATATGAGTTCTATGAGGATATGTTGGATATTACTCGAAACACAGATATAAATAGTGAACACGAGTTGATAAAATTAATAGTTAAAAAATTCAAAGATCATGAGAAGGCTAGAAACGCAATTAATCCCAAAGGTTATAAGACTGAAGACGATGATTTAAAACGTTTGCTACGTAAAAGTATTGAAACAATTAATAATACTAAACATGTAACGTTTAATCGACGCGATCAAACGGATTTCAATAGAAGAGAATCACAGGAAGTTAATCAACGTAGTTCGAGAGACTATACACGAAATAGACAGCAAAATTTCAATTTACGTAACAGAAATTTTAAACAATATAGAGACCCTTCGTATGAAAACGATAACTATAATAAACGTTATAATACTTCGTTATATGAGAACACAAATAGTTACCGAAGAGATAGTTTTGGCGATGGTAGTCGACCAAGTAACAAGGATAGTAATACATTACCGAAGAGAGTGGATAACAACCCAAACAAGGCTGACAGACAGCAACATCCTCTACAAGAAGGAAAGCTTTCAGACTAGGTCCAAGGTGTTTCAATTGTGGAAAAATTGGGCACATTAAGATTAACTGTACCCAACAACGAAAAGATTCAAAAAACTAATTAGATCGAGTGATGATAAAGATGGACATACACTCGATAAATTTTATTATAGCTATCCATCTAAATATAAACTATATTTTGATATTAAACTTAATAATAATAATTATAAAATTTTATTCGATTCGGGGTCGGATCTTTCTTATATTCATCCAAAATTACTTATCAAACTTAAAGTTTCCGCTACGAAATGTCACCCAATCCCAGTTAGTTTAGTTAATGGATCCAATATAATAATAAACAAAAAAGTAAAAATTTTACTTTCATATAAAAATATAAACTTTGATCATACGTTTTACGTGTTTGATAATTTAAATGAAGACGCGATTTTAGGTATGAATTATTTCATGGACGCTTTGTTTCATAATAATGGTGACATTGAAGAAATTTTCCCATCGCTCGTCCAGTGTGGTATCAATAAAAATTTATTATACGATATCTCTCAAAAATCTGAAGAAAAATTTATAATTGGTACTAAAGATGAAGAAGAAAAAGAATTAATAGAAAATTTATTAAACAGGTTTACAGATGTTTTTGCTTTCAAAAATTCAGATCTAACTACTGCCGTAGGCATTAAACATTCAATTGACACCGGCGATGCTTTGCCTATTAAACAAAAGAATTATCCACGCGGATGGAGGGAAAAAGATGAGATCACTACAATCGTTGACGAAATGTTAACTAATAAAGTAATAACAGAATCTGTTAGCCCTTGGAATAATCCGATTGTATTAGTTAGACAAAAAGAGAAGACAAGGTTTTGTCTTGATTATCGTAAACTTAACAAAATAACCAAGGAAGACGTGTTTCCGTTACCATTAATTCAAGATCTAATAGACCTATTAGAAGGGAAGCCAATTTTCTCTTCATTTGACCTACGTTCCGGCTACTGGCAGATAGAATTAGAGGAAAAAGATAAAGAGAAAACAGCTTTTACCGCTAATCATCAAAGATATCAGTTTAATGTAATGCCATTTGGACTTGTGAACGCACCAGCGACATTTCAACGATTCATGCAGAAGGTTTTTGACGGCATTCTACATAAATTTGTTTGCGTCTATTTAGACGACGTCGTAGTATTTTCTAATACATTTGAAGACCATCTTCAGCATCTAGAAGTCGTACTGAACCGAATAAGAAAATACAACCTTAAGATACATTCAGATAAAAGTTACTTTGTTGTCAATGAGATGAAATTTCTTGGCTTTGTTATCAATCGAAATGGTACTAAACCTAATGAAGACAAGACAAAAGCCATATCTCAATTTCCTGTACCTCACAACTTAACTGGCATTAGATCGTTTTTAGGGATGTGTAATTATTATAGAAAGTTTGTTCAGAATTTTTCTTCAATCGTCAAACCCTTAACTAATCTTACACGAAAAGATATACCATTCATTTGGAGCGCTGAATGTCAAAAAGCGTTTGACGACATTAAAAATAGACTTTTGAACCCTCCGATACTTGGACATTATAGGCAAAGAGAACCGTTAATCTTATACACAGATGCTTCCGGTATTGGTATCTCTGGAATATTATGTCAAATACAAGACGGTAAAGAAAGGGTACTATACTATGCAAGCGCAACGTTGAATAAAGCAGAATCTAATTATTCAACAACTGAAAGGGAATGTCTAGCTATTGTATGGGCTATCAAAAAGTTTCATCAGTACTTATATGGGTCAAAATTTGAAATCAGAACCGACCATTGTGGTCTGTGTTGGCTTAAAACTATTGACAACCCACGTGGAAGACTTCATCGCTGGTCTCTTGACTTGCARCCATATCTAAACTACATGGAAATAAAATATAAAAATGGTAAACTACATACGAATGTTGATCCGCTTTCTAGATATCCCGTCAATGATGAAGTAGACCTAAACACTGATGTGACATTTTATCAAACCACAGTAAACATCGGTGATGAGCAGAAAAAAGACCGTTGGTGTCGTGAACTATATAAAGAAATTAATACAAATAAAACTGTTAAATACATAATTGAAGACAACATTATCTACTATGTTGATTCGGACATTACTGGACAAGAAAGGCGCAGAGTCTGCTTACCAAAGCATATGATTGATGATGTTTTGTATTCATTGCATAGTGACATGACTTCCGGGCATCTAGGACTAAATAAAACATTCGACAAAGTTATGAATAGATTTTATTTTCCGAACATGAAGAAAATCGTTTTCCGTTTTATCAGGGGATGTGCCGAATGCCAATCACGTAAAAGAGATTATGGTTTACCTAAAGGTACACTCCATTCAATAACTACAAGCAAACCTTTTGAGAGGGTAGGATTAGACTTTATGGGTCCAATATCACCAAAGTCATATAATGGAAACAAATACTTAATTATTTTAGTAGATCATTATACTAAGTGGGTCGAAGCAAAAGCTGTACCCGATTCGAAAGCGGCCGTGGTCGCAGATTTTTTTATTCATTCTGGTGTATTAAGACACGGCGCCATCACTACGTGTTTAACGGACAGAGGTCTTAGTTTTTGTTCTGAACTTACTGAAGAAATTCTCAAAGTTTTTAACACAAAACACGTTATGACATCGCCATATCATCCACAATGTAATGGATTAGCCGAAAAACAATGTAAAACATTAACAGATATGATGGCTTTATATTGTAGCTCTAATTATAAAGATTGGGATATATTTTTACCTTATTTGGTGTTTGCGTTAAACACCGCAAAACAAGAAACTACTCAGTTTAGCCCCTTTTATATGCTTTACGGAAGACATCCAAAGCTTCCGTTGGACGTTACTTTAGACATTGAATTAAATAAAATCAATGAAATTGATGTGTTTAACAAATTTGCAGAAGCAAAAGTATTAGTTAAACAAAACATGATTGAGGCACAGATGAGACAAAAGAAGAATTACGACAAAAGACATAGATCTATGGAGTATCAAATCGGAGATTTGGTGTTAGTCTACAGAAAAATAAGAAAAGTTGGCCTAAGTGAACGACTTATTAATCCCTTTGTGGGCCCTTTAAAAGTGATAAATAAGTTCAATGACACGTATTGGTTAAAGGATGTAAACACAGGTACTGAGATACAGTCAACAATCGATCGTATAAAGCCTTATTATGAGTTTAACATTGATGACGACGATATTTGGCCACAATTTGAAGACGACGTATCAGTGGATATGGAGTCGACAACCGAAGCAGTACCGAACAAGGAAGAATCTAAAGCACCATTATAATACGTGGGGCAACGTTCACGCCTTAATGTTTCAACTTTTACATTTTTAATTTTATAATTTTTGTCTAATATTGCATGCAATTGTTTAAATATTTTATATTGATTTTATACCTGTGCACACATTCTCTAATCTCGGGACGAGATTTCTTTGAAAGGGAGGGTAGTTGTCACGTTTGACGGAGATTAAGCCTCAGTAGAGGCCTTAAAGCTTCATAGCTTCATAACTTTAGGCTTCATATACATATGAAGTTATATAGTGAGGTACGAAGCATATCATCATAATACATAGCAGTGTATTGAGCATAGCTTTGTAATACACAGTAGTGTATACAGCATAGCATCATAATACATAGCGGTGTATTGAGCATAGCTCTTTAATACACAGTAGTGTATACAGCATAGCAGTATATTTCAGCATTAGCGGCACTAACGATACTAATACATTACTATTGTATTAATTGACACTATATTATAATAACTAGTAAATAACACTATAGCATACAGTATACTACATATGCCTTATAGCATTAGAAACCTTGATTGCATTATTTTAAGGCAATAACTAGTTTAATGACAACCGGTACGTATTAACTAGGCTGAGACAGTAATAGCCAATAAGAGAGTAGTTTATATAGTTGTGTCACTAATAAGTAGTATATGATTGGTATGATTAGAGCGCCGACTCGGGAAATGTGCCGAGCATTCTGTTCCCTAGTCACTTGAGTGACTGGAGAGAAGAAGTTAAGTTCGAGACGCCGAGACGAGAGGACGTGTATTACCTATTATTGTAACCCTTATTATACTTATATATATTTAATCAATAAATTGGTGACGGTTAGCAACAGCAACAGTAAGTTAAAGTGTTTGTAGGCGCAGGCCTTCGGGCCTTGCGTTCGCCGGCGACGGTAGTCGCGTAAGTGTTGGACAGAGATCGGGTAAGATTTGTTTACTGAGACAGAGTCTCGCCTCCCGAGTCGTTCGGTCGAGGCCAGCGAAGTCTCTGATCTTCATTTGGTAGGTAGCCGAGACCACCGATATCGTCTCGCCTCCCGTCGCGAAGACAGTTGAGGCTCGAGATGAGGTCCCGGCAAGATCAGGCCAAAGGGCCGACAGTGTAATACCAACGCCACATCGGGAGCGATCGGAAGGCGGTTATCGGATGGCCGTCGAGAACCCCTAGACATCTTATGACTACGCGATACAACAACCCCTAGACAACGTACAACTTCGCGATGCGATTAACCCCTAGACAGACGAACTTCATAGACGATAATCCGAGTAGACGAGGTAACGTTACGTACTTCATGGTAATGGTGAGGATCGGCCGCGGTCAGATGACGGCGTCGTGCAATAGCCACCGCGCGACAACCTAGTGTAGCGTTGGGGAAACGTATACGAGGGACGTCTGCATAGCGCTGGCGAGCGAAAGCGAGCGAAGGTTACAGATACAGGTCGGTGCGAGACCGAGTGTCACACTACATGGTACCTGCGACACTGGCGACTTAAAGCTGATCCACACTAACGTCGAGGTAGCGACGCAGGACGTTACAATATGTTAGACAACTCTCATAGAGTTTACAGTTATAATGATAGTCTATGAGTGCTATTATATGTTTACTACTGAGTGGCCTATCATTTGACATATAAATTATTATTATTATTATTATTTAACACAATATTGTAATAATATTTTCATAATAATAATAATATTAAGTGATTGTCAGTGCATTTCCTAATCATCCCTTATTTACTATAATTATAATAATAAGCAATCATTTTGTTTGGTATTAAATAGTATTAAAATAAATATTGTATTTATCTATACAAACATATAGAATATATAACTACTTAAATATATTCATAAAATAATAAATAATATATAAATTTACTTAATATTTATTAACATAAAGTGTTACATAAAGTAAAAATAACTTTCAAATAATAAAATTGTGTAAATAGATAACATAAATATATTGAATTTAATATAAATAATAATAATTATTATTATTTTTATTATTATTGTGAGATTATATATAAGCGATATGTAAATATAGAAAAAATTATTAATATTATTAAGTGCTATAAAAAATAATTATTTTTATTCATTAATATAAAAGATTTATAACTATTTATTTTTTTCCTGTTTATTATGTTTTTTGTTTAAACAAAAATACAGAAAAAAGATTAAGAATTAATTTATAAAATAATAATAATAATAATAAGCAAAATAAATGACAAAAAATAAATAAATAAATACAAAACAATTTTTCAATTTAAAAGAAAATGTAAGTAATTTTTTAATTATAATTTTTTTAATTATGAAAATTCAAACTAACTGTATAACTAATTTGATGAAATTATCATCAATTTTTTCAGTCAATTAATTTTGTGCCACAATTTTCAATGGTATCATCCATTTGATAGGTCCTGTACTCTGCAATGTGATTGTCTGTGTGTTTATGTGTATCGCAAATGTATGTGAGATTGTGTGTGTGTGTGTGTGTGTTGTGATGATGGCTGTGATATATGGAACCAATGGGTATATCCCTGAAGACATTCAGAGACACGACAAACAAACCGATAAATTGATTGTCTTTTGCCATAAATAAGTCATTCAGTAATACAATCACATCCTCTTTGGGTTCAAAATAAACAGAAAGACAAGTGAAAAACAAGAGAAAGAAAGAAAGAGAGTTAAGAAAATTAAGCGCAACCTAAAAGTGCATTAATATTGTCATCTATTATATCACTACTATTTCACCGCCACTGTCGCACACTCCTACTTTCATCTGACAGTTCTCAATACAAACAAAACATATATCCATACATACATACATACATACATACAGTACATGAAAATCGATATTTAATTAACAGTGAAAAAAGCAGTGATGAAAGAGAAAGTGAGAGTCGACTGAGAAAATTGCAGTTCAAAAGAGTTTGAATAAAGAGTGAGACAATTGAKAGAGACATACCATAAAACAGAGAGAGAGAGAGAGAGAGAGAGAGAGAGAGAGAGAGAGAGAGAGAGAGAGAGAGAGAGAGAACGGGTAGTTATCATAGCTGTTATCATATATACAACTAAATTATATAAATATATGGGACATTAAAATAAATGTTTAATCGATGTCTACACTATACCATCACAACCACTGTGAGTGACTGTTTGACTAACTGTGCATTAATGTTGTGTTAGCTGTGTCTGTATGCGGAGGACAACCCATAGACACCACATAGTGAGCACTTGGAGACAGTAGAGAGTTAGTAGTCGGAAGAGAGGTTGAGAGAGAAGACACACAATTTGTCCACTAAGTGATAYTGTAGTAGTCAACTAACTATCAAAATAATTATTACATTTTTTTCGAGAGGGGAGGAATGGTAGGTTTTTTTTAATTAATAAAATTGATTCACAAGTTGTTTGCACTTCACTTGAAGTGAATGTATTTAACTTCAAAGTCAACCATCAAATATCTAATCGTTTAATAAGTTTACTAAAGTATACACAAAAAATAGTTACCATTACTTACCCAATCGCGCGGTAATGTATATTTGTTTTAAGTGATTATATCATGTATTTTTTTAAAAAAAACAGATAAAGAAAAAAAGATAATTATAATTATTGGCTACAAACGTGTGAATCAGTTAACGTAATACCACTTCAACAAAACAATAAATAAGAAAAGAGAAAGAGAAGTGATAACAACAATCTCTTAACCACTTAAATGTTTAAAACTTCAAAAAACACACTTCAAGTGGTGAAGGATTAGAAGTGCATTTGAAAATATGACAATTACTGTGTCAACAATGTTGTTGTCGTTGTCTTGGAGGTATAGGGACTGACATTCAAACTATCATTAACAGCAGTTCCCCCTTTAGTCTTCATACATAAGCCGTTTACATAATATCTGTGACGAAAAAAAGTGATTAAAACTTTTTGATACCAAATCATTATTTGATCTAACAATCATCCCTAAGCAGTTCCAACAGCAACTCAGGGGTGTCGCCAACACTGACATAGTTTTTAAGTTTGTTTGTCATATTCATTATCTAATGAAGACACTTTCTCCCGGTGAGGACACCTCCCGAACAAATTGGTAACAATTGAGTTTCTATCGATATTGTGGAAGAAACGTCACAATCATCTTCTGGTCATCGGCGGTAACAGTGCCGACATCGATCCCGAAGACAGTTCGGTCGGGTCGACAACTATGACAATACCAATGACCGAGTTGGAGATCGACGATGTGGCCTTTCTTACCGGAGCCGACGGAAATGGACATGACGGTAGCGATGGTAAACACCAATCGTCGACCAGTTGTGCCGGACTCATATGTCCGAACTCGTCGGCAAAAAGCCGACACCATCATCGCCATCATCGGCACAGTGACGGTCAATCGGGCGCTCATTCGGTGCTCAATTGGCGCAAATCCAATGTCCTGACGATGGGATTGTGTTCACTTTTGGTCATCACTATTATAGCCTTAATCATAGCCTTCTTTCCATTCCATAATCAATGTTTTACTGGTCACACATTATCGCATACCGGATCGTACGGGCCGGACGCCGATCATCGTCAACACAAACCGGACAGTAGCGGCACCGGTAGTCGACATCAATTGTCTCAATCGCCGTTGTTGTCCACCACAGGTGAACTGTTTCCCCGGACAGACATCCGGTTACCAGCGTTTGTCGTGCCATTCAGCTATGAGTTATCCATGAAACCAAATATGACTACCTTTTACAACACGGGTAGTGTATCCATATGGCTAACAGTGACCGAGAGGACAGACTTTGTGGTAATACATACGAAAAAATTAAATATCACTGACATCACAATGACTAGTGCTGACGATATGGACGTACCGGTTATCCGACGGCTGGAATGTACACAACACGAACAGTTGTTTATAGGTTTTGATGGCTTACTTGTGCCAAACCGTAACTATAGTTTACGGTTAACGTTTGAGCGACAACTGGAGGAACAGTTGGAAGGCTTTTACGTCAGTTCATATGTGGACACCAGGACTGGTGTCAGAAAATATTTGCTGACAACTCATTTTGAGCCGACGTCCGCGCGATCAGCATTTCCTTGTTTTGATGAGCCGGCGCTCAAAGGTTTTAAAAAATTCATTTACCGTACTTTACCATAGAGTTAAGTATAAAATGATAAATCTATAAAACAAAATCCCTGTCCTCTTATCATTTTAATACATCAACTGTTAGCCTCGTTTTCCATGAAATTGGTTCACGAAAGAGACTTCGAAGCCTTCTTCAACTCTGAGCGCGTGGATCGCGTTCCGTACAATAAGGAAGGCCTTATTATGTCGGTATTCGAGCCGACAGTCCCGATGTCTACCTATTTGGTGGCATTCATAGTATGCGATTTCAACATACACGCTAAACAGACTCGCGAGGGCATCAACATCCGGGCCATAGTACCCGATGAACAGGACTCACAGTCCAACTATGCTCTCAATTCGGCCGCTTCTATACTCAGCTACTACCAGGAGTTCTTTAATATAACATATCCATTAAGTAAACTAGATTTAGTGGCCGTACCTGACTTTGGCGGCGGTGCGATGGAAAACTGGGGTCTCATTACATTTCGGACATCGGTTTTCCTTTACAACGACAACGAAAGTAATAGCGAAACACAGGAACAGGTGGCCATTGTTGTCGGTTAGCAATTATTTTACAATAAATTTGTTGGTTAGGATCATCTGTTTTTTTTTGTTTTTAAATGTTTGGCACTATTAGCTCACGAATTAGCGCACATGTGGTTCGGCAACTTAGTGACAATGAACTGGTGGGACGACCTCTGGCTCAACGAGGGCTTCGCTTCGTATATTGAAAATCTTGGCGTTAATTATATACATCCCGAATGGTTTGATGACAAAAATAATTTGTTTATTTTAAGAATCATTTAGACTTTGATTACTGTGTTTGCGACAGGAAAATGATGGAACAGTTTGTGGTGACCACCACTCAGTACGCTATGGCTATGGACTCTCTGCAGACATCGCATCCCATCAGAGCCGACGTAAAGAATCCGACAGAGATTGAGGCCATATTTGATATGATTTCATACAAAAAAGTAAAATATTATTAATATTTTCAAGTTTTTTGTGTTTTATTAATTTTATTGACCACCCGCTCAACCGTAGGGCGCGTCACTCATCCGAATGCTGGACAACTTCTTGGGCATTGATAACCTGCGAATCGGTTTGTCGGCATTTTTGCACAAATATCAGTACAAAACAGCGAAGACCAGCGACTTGTGGCACTCATTCTCAGATGTAATACTAATTTTCATTCATTAAAACAAAGCTTTAGTTTAACACATATATAGTATATTAATAAATATGATTTTACACTAAAGGCAAGTCGTATTCATGGCATTAATGTGTCGGCAATTATGGACACGTGGGTCAATCAAAAAGGGTTTCCTGTAATCACAGTCCGACGCATTGGAAACCAATTAATGCTAAATCAACGACGTTTTCTGTCCAGTATTCCTGATTCGGATAATATTGACGACCCGTCAGACATATCACCGTTTGGCTATAAGTGGATAATACCGGTCACAATAATTACCGATCGTTTGTCTCGCGAATCAAGATTGGTTTGGTTCAACACGTCGACATGTCGATACCATTTGATGCCCAACACCAGTGGTTCAAAGTGAACGTCAATCAGTCGGGCTTTTATCGGGTCAACTATGAGTCCGATCAGTGGCTCGCACTGACAGATCTGCTTAACAATCATAACTACAATCGACACGTTTTGTCGGCCATCGATCGGTCAAATCTGTTGGACGACGCCTTCTCGTTCATGAGGATTGGTATTCTCGATGTGAACTTAACGATGTCGTTGAGCTTATATTTGCGTAATGGGGAACGGGATTACATACCGTGGGAGACTGCACTCTATCATTTCGGTATTATGGATATGCTTATGGAGCAAAATCCATCGCTGCATCGGTATATCTGCGGTCTCATCGAACCGTTGATTACC